>NC_136122.1:9143427-11543427 GCF_965212315.1 Lampetra planeri | reverse complement strand
GAATGATTGAGAAAGCAGAGTGAGACAAAGGGCGGACAAGTGAAAGACAGATGGACAGGCACGCCGGTGTGTGTTGCACGCGCATGCATCTCACATGCGTTGAATCTATAAAAAAAAAATAGTTAATAACATTCGACGGCAGTCCCTCGGGGTTCGCGGAATACGTCCATCAGGTTTGGTGGTTGGCTCTTGAAGTGACTGAGGAGTCCGATTCTGGATCCGCAGAGATCTGGGCGCCACGCAGTCCAAGGTGGAAGTGGCGATCCGCAGTGCCGTGAAAGAACAACAAAATAATGATGGCCTTTCGTGATTTTAAATAATGATTTGTGTGCTGTGAGGAAGAAGGGTCATTATCCGAAACGTCGCCTATTATATAGGTTTTTTATTTTTTCCCGTTGAATTCCGCGGTGTTATGGCCGAGTGTTGAGCGATTGTTTTGTTGCTAACTGTGATCGTGCACCACCGCCAACGAAGCATCAGCAAATGGTTTGTTGATCGGCGTCGTGTCTGCTCGGCCTAAGGCAGCGGCCGGAAACCCGCGGTTCCGGAGTCTAATGCGGCTCTTTACGAACTGCATCGTGACGTGTTTTGTATTATTATTCTTATTAAGGCCAATCGCCGTCTAGTATTCACGCGTGCATTGCGCCTCTTGAAATATTGGGAGTTTTTTTTTTTAAACTACCGAATGTTTTTGTTTGGCGGTTTGCCTACCCCAGGGCTAAGGCGCGCGCATCCGGAAGGGACCTTCGCTAAGAGGCGACGCGTCTCTGTCGGGCGCGTTTTGTCGCGGGGCATGCCCGCGCGATGTGTTTGTTTGTTGTTGTTGTTGTTGTTCCTGCGCTCGTGCAGTAGCGGAGCTTCGGACGCAGATCTTGGGACGGGTTACTCCCAATAACCATCGTGATCGGTAGCTGCTGAGGGGTGCATCGATTACAGCAGTGGCCAAGCCAGCGAGTTGGCTGTGTTAAGGATAATCTCGTCTCTGCCACTGGGATGTGGAATTATGATGATGTCTATCACATAATCGACACATCGTATGATAAGTGCTATCATCATAATCTATTAAATGGAATCGTAATCATAAAATGCATATATTATCATTATCACGGTCTTCATCAATTGTATGATCAGCTAAGTCTAATCCTCATCACCATTAATTAACTATTAGAATCATCATATACATATCTGCATCATTGTCTATTAAATGCAATCATCATCAAGCATCTGTAAGCATCGTGATCAATTATACACAACCGTAGTACGAAAATAATCACCATCTAATCATATGCAGTCGTCGTCATCATCATCACAACCACCTCAGCGAGGAGGCTACCAATTAGTCGTAAAGCCTTCAGTGACCGTATTAAGTTTAATTTTAGCTCGGCCACATGTGGAATTTCGACGCGGCTCAACAGATCCGATAACGAAATCAGGCACCTCCCGGCAATTGGAAGATCGCGAGGCATCCTTGAAGCGAAATTTTTAAAGTTTACCAGTGGCCCCGTAAAAAAACATTCACTCAAAAGTTTGGCTCCAAGACGATTCACCCCGAATGCACCCGGATCTCGACGGATCTCGGTGGCTAAGCAAGGATTAGAGCCCGGATAATCGTTGGATGGAAGACTGCCTGCGAATACTTTGGATGTTGTGGGCTCGTGCCGTGAGGAGGCCACAAGATGGAATTCTTAGCAGTGGAATCTTGAATGCATCCGTGCGTAGCTTTCGTATGCCCGGTGGGTTGTATCCAAGTTCTCCAGTTCCCTTCCACACGAATCCCAGTGCTGTATCTCAGTGTGGCAGGAAACCTCATGAAAAATAATATTGAGACTCGGGCTTCCTGAGCACTAGTATTAATATAACACGAATAATATACGACTAATAATGCCAAGTATCAGTAATATGTGTATACATTTTACGGTATTATTTACAATGCGTGTAATGACATTATTAGTATTGCTGTTGAAAGTGATGTTACTGCTGTTGCAATAGATTTTGCTTCAGTTGAAAGGGATGTTACTGCAGTTGCAAGCGACATTACTGCGGTTGAAATATGATATTCCTGCAGTTAACGTTGATATTACTGCAGTTGAAAGTGATGCTACTTCAGTTGACCGCGATATTAACGTTTTCCTCACCAGATATTTTCCGGAACGCCTCTAGGCCGGTGCAGGGAATATCGGCGTAAGGCACTACCACGAGAGTACAAGGAATGCATACCCCCCCCCGCCCCAATAACAATCACACATTGCCGTGGCCCCGTATTGCCACAGCCTTACGAACAGGCTAAGGACGAAGGATTTGCGTGGATGTGGCGTGGCCAAAATCATTCGCCGCGAGACAGCGCATCCACACCGTTGTGGCGGCTGAAATCATGCGGTGGATATCGCTGCGGGTGATGTCGGTGGTTGACCCGAGCACGTCGCTCGTGATGGCCGCAGCACCTCTCAGGGTGAACGGAGGACGCGTGGGGATGAAGGCCGAGACGCGCAGTCAGCGCCAAGACGCATGCCTCTGAGATTTTAATTATAGCTCTCATTTATTCTATCTCCAAACAAGGCAGGGGCGAGGGGCTGGGGCAGTTGGTGGGGGGGGGGCGGTGATGCGATAGAGGGGTGGGGTGGGTAGTGTGGAATTCGCTGCGAGGGTGTATGTAAGAGTGTGTGTTGTGTGTGTGTGTGTGTCCGTCAGATTGGGGAGCGGTAGTGCAGTGGTTAGCGCGCTGCGCTGCGAAGCCGGCGACCCGAGTTCGATTCCCGCTCACGGTCGACACCAGTGACGATTATCTGAACCGGTCCTGAGCCTTCCCCAGGTCTACTTAGCCTTAAATTATTAGTACCTGGTGCTGTGTGTAAACATCGGCACTGGAGAGACAAAGACGGCCGGGCGTGGTGCTGGCCACCCACCCACTCGTGTGCCGTGCCGGCCTTCATAGGTGCTCACATAACAGCACGTGCCCCAACAGTCTGTTAAGGCTATACGGGGGATCTTTGTCTTCGTATGGTTTATGTTAGAGGGGTGATGGGGGTCACGGGTCATGGGGAGGAGAGGGAGCGATGAGGGGGGTGTGTGGTTATAGGGGTGAGATTTTTGGACGTGGGGAGGGGTGGGGGTCAAAAGGTCTGAGAATATTATTTTTCGAGTGCTGGTTACGAAGACAATGGCACGAGAGGCAATTATTCCCCAAATCATACGAATAATTCATTTACTCTCGACTCTGATAATGGTATCAGGTCACACCATAACCATGATTTTCCATGATCATGAACCATGGTCTATCCACCAATGGACGAAGCCCTCCCCAAAAAATTGGCACCATTCCTCACTGTCCTGCAATGCTGGAACCATCCATCTCTTGCTTGCACGATGAGCTGATCTGAAAAACTCTGAAATCCATAGGCCAATCTCATCACGACCTGCAGTATTTTACACCCGATGTCAAATCACTCAGCACTCTCGCTCATGTCCTACTCATTGCTGACCGCGCTTAGACTCACAATAAATCTCAGACCATTTTATCGGCAACTTGCCAAATACGAAAATATAAACTGCTTGAGCCAGGCCCTATTTTAAGCAAAAATGTCTGCAAGTTGGGAGTGACGATAACAATTAGCTGGGGATCAAAGTAGATTGACAGCACAACCTGGCTGGCAGGCACAGCCAAAAGTGTCACAAGTCCATACTTGGCATATGCTGACGTGTGCATGTGTGTGTGTGTGCGCGCGGTCGTGCGTGTGTGTATATATATACACTCCGTATGTCACTGCTTGCGAAGGATTCTTCGGTTCGCGCGTGGCAGAAGGTCCAAGAGAACTAAATAAGGTGGAAGGGAATGGCAAGCATTCGACCCGTCGGCGGTCCTACATTGAACTGACACAGATGAACTGCTCCAGTTGAACTGTCACAGATGAACTGCTCCAGTTGAACTGTCACAGATGAACTGCTCCAGTTGAACTGTCACAGATGAACTGCTCCAGTTGAACTGTCACAGATGAACTGCTCCAGTTGAACTGTCACAGATGAACTGCTCCAGTTGAACTGACACAGATGAACTGCTCCAGTTGAACAGTCACAGATGAACTTCTCCAGTTGAACTGACATAGATGAACTGCTCCAGTTGAACTGACACAGATGAACTGCTCCAGTTGAACTGTCACAGATGAACTGCTCCAGTTGAACTGACACAGATGAACTGCTCCAGTTGAACAGTCACAGACGAACTGCTCCAGTTGAACTGTCACAGATGAACTGCTCCAGTTGAACTGGCACAGATGAACTGCTCCAGTTGAACTGACACAGATGAACTGCTCCAGTTGAACTGGCACAGATGAACTGCTCCAGTTGAACTGACACAGATGAACTGCTCCAGTTGAACAGTCACAGACGAACTGCTCCAGTTGAACTGACACAGATGAACTGCTCCAGTTGAACTGGCACAGATGAACTGCTCCAGTTGAACTGTCACAGATGAACTGCTCCAGTTGAACAGTCACAGACGAACTGCTCCAGTTGAACTGACACAGATGAACTGCTCCAGTTGAACTGGCACAGATGAACTGCTCCAGTTGAACTGACACAGATGAACTGCTCCAGTTGAACAGTCACAGACGAACTGCTCCAGTTGAACTGTCACAGATGAACTGCTCCAGTTGAACTGACACAGATGAACTGCTCCAGTTGAACAGTCACAGATGAACTGCTCCAGTTGAACTGGCACAGATGAACTGCTCCAGTTGAACTGTCACAGATGAACTGCTCCAGTTGAACTGGCACAGATGAACTGCTCCAGTTGAACTGACACAGATGAACTGCTCCAGTTGAACTGGCACAAATGCGGCGAAGCGCGCGTCACTTTCGACGGATGTCCCACGACGCAGCTCCCGTTCATTGTTGTGACGAACACGGGTTGATGAAGATGAAGTCACGCACTTGACAATCTTACAAGTGGTTTGCCCCACCAACTGTTGGCGTGGGAGGGCCTTGCATATACCACACCATGGTGGGTCGCGGGCGATTGTGTAAAAATTCAAATCTAGGATTGTGTGATCGTTTGAAGCATACTCCGCCCCGCCCGTCGCTGTGACGGGGAGTCGAAGTCAGGATCACGAGTTCAGAGCCCCAATAAGATGTAACAAAAACTAAAACATTCATACCATTTTTTTGGAACATTCCCAATTTAAAGAAACAAACATTAAAACATTTGAAACACTTGTACTTAATCAAACGCTGAATCAAGGCACAGTATATACAAACAATCATCGGCAGCGGCCATGCTCTAGTCACTGGCGGATGAGATTCTCCCCATGCCAATCGCCACCCCACGTGGTTCAGCGACGCCGCAGTTCATCTGACGCCCGCGCAAGCCGCTCACCGCATCGCTCCGTGCCCATCATCGGAGGTGCGGGGGAAGGACAACAAATGAAACGCAAAGTACACCATTGGAACCTCATTTGCCAGTAAAAATATGATAATTGTTTTTTTACCCTTCTATCTGGCAACAAAACTGACGCCTTTTGGCGTCATCTGGTCCAACCCATGTGAGACTAGGCTCTAAGGAAAGCTGTCTCGGGTGTGGACCAATCAACATCAAGGACAGTGCATACATTATCAGAGTTATGTTTTTGTTTGCATTATGACTGCAGGTATTGTGGTCTATGTAAACATGACTCCTTGTTAAAAAAAAAAGGTGTCAGTTTTGTTGCCAGATAGAAGGGTAAAAAAACAATTATCGAAACGCAAAGTAGTTTTATAGACGTCAGTTTAGCGATCCCTCCATTGACTGCTATTCCGCTACCGGTCTCATCAATCACCCGCCGCGATGCCTTCCAGCCAAGTTACGTGCCCTTGCACCAAGCCCACTTCACCTTTCTTGAGAGTCACTGCGATGTCTCTGCGTTTGAGTGTCTTCCCTGGATCCCGCGTGCTCATCTCTCTGTCTCCAGCGTTAATTCCGGGAAATTTAAAACCGCCATCAGAAAGTGTCGAAGGACATTGTGTCTGCAGGCTTACAGATAGGGAAAGAATGAGATCAGCTCGGTGTTGGGTGTTGGGTCCACGTTAAACATAGCTTGATAAGGTACACTGCATATCTGGAATGCATGAAGATGTATTAAAATAGCTAGTTAGGGTGTGCGATAGTGTATAACGGAATATGGAATTACGTCGGAAAGCATCTAAATATAGACGATTGTTTCCACGCTGCACAGAAAAGGCAACGGGACTAGATTAGCTGGTGTCGACTGTTAGGCGACCAGGGAAATCATCATCATCAAATTGCACATTTAATGACAGGTTAAGTTACACATTTAAGGGAGATCTTTTGGGCCGTTCGGGCTTCTTCAGAAGAGACCATTCAAATAAAAACCCCACTTAAATTTCGATTTAAAGCTTTCGTGACTGCAGGGATTTATCTGATTGGTTCTTCCGGAAAAAAATAATTAAAAAAATGTTATATTTTTATTCTTTTATTATTTCCCTTCTACGTGACTTTACCGAAAGAACCAAGAATAAAAAAGACCCCACTGTCATATGTTCCTGGCCTGGATGGGCTCAGTGGCTTGCTGTGCACCGCCGTACGAACCCGGCGACACCGAGTTCGAACCCCGGCCCTGGCCAAATGTTAGCCGTGAGAGTTATATTCGAACCGGTCCTTGATATTCTTTGGTTCTTTTCGGTTAAGTCACGTCTAAAAATAAAATAATAAATCAAAATAAAACAACACATTACGACGTTTTATTTTGATTTATTATTTTATTTTTAGACGTGACTTAACCGAAAAGAACCAAAGAATAATTCCTGCAGTCACGAAAGCTCCCAAATTAAGATCGGTCCTTGATCCCACATCATCATCATCATCGTCGTCATCACCAACCCGCACTGACCAGCATGGTGAAGTATGGTCAAACAAACATGGCATGCGGACGGCCTTACCGTAGCAGGGGATTGATAAAGGTGCTGCAGAGAGATACATTCGCCGATATAGCTAATCGGTAACGAGGAATCGCATCGCGCTACTCAGCCTGCTGAGCTGTGCAGAGCAGGGAGCAGGAGTTGACGAGAGCGTTCGTAAGAGCAATGCTCCAGCTGGTCTTGTGGTGTAGCACAGGAGGGCGGTCATTGTCTAATTGCTTCGAGCATACGCCGACGACATCGAGGGTTTTAGCAGCACGGCCGTGAGAGGCACGATCTTGATGGAGCTCGGGTGAGCAGTTCGATCGATCGAAGATCAGTTCGGTTGATCGACATCGACACAGAACCGTGCAAATACGTCCGCCACCTACGTGCCGCGCTGCCGTCCGTCGGACTCCCGTGAGAGATGTGTCATAAAACGCTGCTGTTCACGTTGTGGATGTGTGCGTGCCATGAGGTTGATGATGCTAATCGGCGGTCGGATAGGGCTGTTGCAAGAGGTGCGTACTGCTCCCGAGCACCTTTTATGGCGAGAGTGAACCAGTTGCTACCGGCCTCATGCACCGACGAAAATCGGTATCGCCTCCTTGTCTGGGGTATCCCTTAGATTGACTCAGACTCAACAAAATGTTGATATTTTTTTTGGTGACACGCGGTCAACAACAACAACAACGCGATTGAATGTGGAGGAGAATACGGGTCAAGCAAATGCGGGGCTGGTCACCCCCGCATCAGCATTAATATGCGCTCGCAAACACCATTCGCGTTGCCTGCGTTCGTGCGCTTAAAAATACACATCTGGGTCAACCGAAGGAGCCCCGCGGGGAGAGATGTTGGTGGTGATGTCCCGACATCGCTGTGCGGCGACTTCACGTTCCGCATTTGCGATGCGCGCGGCTGTTATTGTCGCTGCTATATATATAACGCGATGCATAGAGGGAGCGTCCGTGTCAGCCCGATTTCTTCTGACCAGCTCCCCCCTACTCGCTCAGTGTAAAAATACAACTGAGCAATGGAGGACAAGTCTTGCTAGACAGGGATTCAATTTGGAGTTTGGGGTTGGGGAGGATGGTGGTGGTGGGGGGGTGAGAGGGATGATGCCTCGCCCGGACCCGCGGTCCTTCCCCCTACACCTGCCACGATCTCTCCCCCCGCCCCAACACGCACTCCGCTTTCCACAGTGGAACCAGCAGCGCCGTCGATCAGATCAAGGGAGGGGCGCGGGATGGTGGGGGAGGGTCGGAGGGAGGGGGGGAGACAATGCATGGGGCGGGCACGGCAGAGCGCGCGTTGAACGCAACCTCGTAGACGAAGGTTCGACGGAATGTGTGACGGACACTGCGTTTTGTCTTTCGTGCATTCTGCTCCGGCTGCCCGGCCGCATTTGGCGGAAACGAGGCCCATCGTCGCGTGGCCGTGCTCATTGCAAGCCGAAGGCCGCCACTCGTGTTCAACATCGTGCCAACTTTGTTTTCCACTTGACTATAAGAATTTGCAATGGGTGGCTGATCCTTCAAAGGGGGGGGGGGGGGCTGGGGGAGGGAGGGAGGGGGGCTCAGCCACTCTGATGCTACGATGATCGTTCAGTGTGGTGAGGGGGGGGAGTGGGGGGAGGTAGCAGGAGGGGGGGCTTAGCCCCCCTGATTTTACGCGGCTGAGTTGAACTACGGCAGCCCAGGTCGGGGTTGGGCCGGGTCAGCCTCGCATTGGAGTTTCGCGAGGATTGCCGTTTGAGGATGCGCGGATGAAACAAGATTCCATGTAGATTTGAGGGGATGGTGGCGAGGGGGGTGAGTTTGAGGGTCTGCACGGCTAGGGAGGGGAGGGTGTAGTGAAATCCGATCTCTCGTGCACAGCTGCAATTTCACCCCCACCCCGCACCCCCCAACGCGTCAAAACGTCGGCCTTCCCCGCACGCACCTGTCCATGGTGCCCGCTCTGTCTCGTCAACTTTGCGGGCCCTGATTGATGCCCCGGTGGGTGTCTGGGCGCCGTGCGAATCGTCACAGCGGCGCGCCGCATGCAGCCGAGTCCGTTAAAATAACCCGGAGACGTTGAGGGCGCGAAGCGGGGAGAATGCGGCCACAGGGAGTAGAGGGGGTGATCAGTGCGTGCCTCCAGCGATCTGGCCATCCCAGGCAGAATCATCAGAATCTTTATTTGGACTGGAGAAATCCGATGAGCTACGAAGTTTTTTTTTTTTACAGATTTCCAGTTAGGGCGGATCAGAAAGTTAGAGCAACAAACAATATTTTAAAAAACACGATAGGAAGTGCAAAGTATGGAAAAGGTAAGCAAATAACAAAAAAACTACACTATTATATTTGATTTAGCAGGTAAAGCCCACTGAGCTATTAACTTCTATTTCTGCAGCGACCTGGCCACAAATTCCCGGGGAAAAATCACGCGTGCTATGGTACAACACTTCCAGGTCGGCGCTGGATGAGTCACACACTGCCACCTCCTGTCCGCCTTTGTATCTCTTAAAGGCGATCGCGGTGATAATAACGATGATGGTATTTCGTGACAATTGGGCATGACTCGCTGTGCGGTCCCACACTGCAAGCGCTGTCCGTCTTGTAACATTATCCGACGAGCGCGTGTCCCAATGACAGCTTGCGCAAGGACAGGTCGCGCTGTGTGTGCGGGGGTGGGGGGTGGGGGGCCCTACCTCCTTTTATTGACCCCGACCTGAATGACTTCCCAGAATAGGCCCTAATAAACAAACCTCAAATATCACTCGCGCAGGTATTCAGCCGTGGCGACCGAACGGTCGACCGCTTGCGGCATCGTGCGGTTTCATCTTTCTCTGGAGGTCATTATCCATGCTCGCTGTTTGCCGCAGCGAGGCTTCGAGCAATTGTGCGTGGGGACTTTACGAAAATATATATTTTATAAGTGAGAATGCTGCCCGCAAAGTCTCCCAGTTGTCTCCAGGAATTCTGCAGACAAACTGGGGGCCGTGATATTTGCTCGTACATAACGGTTGTTGTTTTTTTGTTGGGTGGGATCGAGTAAATATAAGCATGTCGTTAAACCCGCCACCACCCGACACAGCCAATTAGTAAGATTTGTGCGGTAAACAAGTCGTGCCAATTAGTCACTACTTCAGCACACCGGCGTGTTGGAGAGTAAACCCACAATAATTATAATTCGAGTACGACGTTTTGCTGCTGATTACAACATTCAGCTTCATCAGGCGATATCCAGAATTATATTTACGCGATCTAAACGATCCCTTTATTATGGATACAATTGGTCGCAAAAGCCTATATGTTAAACTCCTATTTACCGTTGTAAATTTCGTTAGATGCAATCAAACCTACACGGATTCTCTTGATGCAGTATAAGTTATAACTATAGGGACACAGTCTTAACAACGTCAAAATAAATAACGGCCAACCATGCCATACGTTTAACTTCTTTCGCACCGCACGTATCCAACCGTGCTAATCGGAGGTGCGGGGGGGAATTGACCACAAACGAAACAACATAAAAGATTTCAAAAAAAAAAATCTCGATTGTAAAATGCATTGCTCCAGTAGACGATCCTGACATCCGCGTACTGAGCCGAGTTATCTCACGGCGCCGTCTCCCGCTGTGTGCAGCCCCCTCCGTTTGTGTCCCAGTCTGCTCATACGGCAATCCTGCTCCACAACACGCGTCACGGCGTGCACGTGTCCACGATTAGACGCCGGGGATATCCCGCGTGCCCCTAGCTGGCCCTCGGTGGCTCCACAATCACGTTGTCCAGTGCTGCACCAGTCCCGTGGAGATCAACATGGTGACTCCGTGTCCCCGGAGTCCATCGCGGTGTCTCCGTGTTGCCGTGTCTCTCCGCCTCGGTGTCCCCGTGTCTCTGTGAACTTATGTTTCTGCATTTCCATATCCTTCTATCCCTGTGTGTCCATGTCCCCATGTTTCTGTTTCCCCATGGCTCCATGCCCCTGCGATCACCTGGCCATGTCCCTCTGTCTCTGCGTCTCAGTTGTACCCGTATCCCCATCATCCCATTGTTTCTGTATCTCCGTGTCTTCGTTTCCACGTGTCCCCGTGTCTCCATGCATCACCGCGTTCCTGTGTCTCCGCGTCGCCTGTCTCCATTGTCCAGTGCAAAACCGGTTCTTTTTCACGGGATGATAAGTGGCTGATGGGCGGTTGTGGGGTCATTGTCGACTAAAATGGGTCGTTACTGTGAACGCGGCCCGTTCTGCCCGCCCACTGCAATGCTAAATGATAGCACGTGCCATCGATACGTCGTGAAATTCACGGCGCTTGTTTTGTTCTGTCGCGCTCGCAGACTCAGCCGCCGACCATGTCCGAGGAGGAAGTTTATGAGGAGGAGGTCGAGTAAGTGCACCGCTTGAAATCGCACCGCTGCCACTTTCTCACTTCCAAACAGAGTTTCGAACAATTCTCAGCCATTTCCACCGTTCAATGGGGGCTTCTCCCAAAGCGCGTCGCTCACGTGGGGTTATTTCACCATACTTCACCACTCTGGTCAGCACGGATCGGTGGGGGGAGGCGGGGGCTCAGGGGACACTGGCCACTGATGTTGGTCGTGATCTGGAAGCGAATTCAGGTCGCCACGTGTACAGTTTGTTGTCCTTCCCACGCACCTCCGATGAGCACGGTTGGCTACGTACGGTGCGAAAGAAGTTCAACATGCGCACACACATTGCGAAGTGGACGAGCCATCGACACCGCCGTAGTATGATAAAAACAGCGACAATTTGTTATCTTTTTTCCCCGTAATTTGGTAACGAATCCACTGTGTGTGTGCTACATTCCAGCTTTCTAAGCCCTTCTAGAACCTCGTCAGACGTTTCGTCACTCGCGTGTGAGCTGTGTGAGAGCTGTGTGAGATCTGTGTGTGTGTGCAGTGAACATTGTAGCGCAATCAATGACTGTTGGAATATCCACAATTATGACCGGCAGATCAACACGCGCAGCAGATGTGCCTCATAATTGACACTGGACCCTGCTGTCGTTATAATTGATGACTCCCAATCTACACTGCATGGCATTGCTTCCATGTAACATTTCGCATCTATTCCATATCGCTCAGGGCTGAGCACGTTATTTTATCTTGTCAACTATGTATGCAACTAGTTTATGAACTTAACACATGTAGGCAATATTTGTATATGTAAAAAAAGTGGTGCAGTGACGCAGTGTTTAGTGCACTGCTCCATGAATGTGATGATATGGGTTCGATTCCCGACCATGGCCAACATGAGTCAACAAGAGTTTGATCTGGATCGGTCCCGTGGGTATCCCAACTTCACCAAGCAGCACTGATCATCGTGGTGACGAATGTTCAAACAAAGCCCACGGCACCTCACGGTGTGCGGAGGTCTTCATCCAGCAGTGGATCTAGAAAAGGGGGGGGGAGAGGTTGTACATGCACACACGTGTATAATCCGTCGTGGTTTTCTCTGATTGTGTGTTCTGTCGTGTGTTTCTGCTTCTTCTCGTTTCGACAGGGAGCAGGAAGGTAATGTCACGGCATCGCAGACGCATGGGCGAGGGAGCGTGGGCACACTCGGTGATACCAGACTGATGCCAGGCTGGTACCAGGCTGATGCCAGGGTGCACTGGTCAAACCTGGTCCTCAGACCTTGACCGCGATAGTGTGTACAAATACAACTCCATAGCTAACAACACCCCCCCCCCCCCCTATGAATCCATGAGGAATTCCAACTGCCCCTTGCTAAGGGGTGGACCCGTGCATCGATCTGTCGATTAATAATATGAATAACTGTGTAAGCCCATGAGACGCACACACACACACGCGCGCGCGCGTTTGTCCCCCCACCTCTCCAGAATCATCACACGCGTGTTCCACCTATTGCACACGCAGACACTAAGACGCACATACACACACACACGCGCGCGCGTCTCCCACGCCACGAATTTCGCGTATCGGCGTAACTAAAGGCGTTCGCTCCTCTCCACACGTGGACCACGCGCGCGTGTTGCGCGCCGCCGACGATGCCGCTCGGAGTCGGGGGGGGGGGGCAGCGCGCCACCTGCGGCGTCCGGCATCGCTTCATCATCGCGCGCGCGTCCCACCACCACCACTACCACCACCACCCAACCACCCGCCGCACGCCACTCGCCGGCATTGCCAGCTTGACGCGCTGCCCTCCTGCGCACAACATCGCTGCTGTTGGCGCCTGTCGCCTGGCCGTGGCTTACTGGCAGAGAGCGGCTGAGTGTCTCGCTCACCGACTCACTTGCCGTCGCGTTACATTTGCCGAGCTGCGGACGATCGAACTGGGTAACGAGTGGACCTATTGCCGTGCCGCTGATCCAACTAATTTGGTGCAATGGTTGGCCAACCCAGCGAATGGCTGGCGGAATGAAATAATCACTGATTTGCTGATCATCCAACAGGCTCCGTGGTGGACTCCCTAACTTGCTGACTGGCAGATTAACCGATTGACTGGATGCCAGGTGGACTTACTGACGTGTTGAGCCATTGGCTTGGCGGATGGCAGACTGACTGAAAGATTTGCTGACATGCTGGCCATTTAAAGGGCCTTCTGACTTGTTAACTCACTCAACTATCCGAGTTGTAGAGGCGCGGCGTGGACCGGTTTGCTGACCCCAATCCCTGGACGATTGCCTAACTGACTGACTGACTGGCTAACTGACTGGCTGCCTGACTGGCTTGCTGACTGGCTTGCTTCTGGCGGGCTGCTTATCCCCTTTGCTTCCCCTGGGCGCTTCGTAGAGGAAGCTGAAGAGGAGCCAGAACCGGAGGAGGAGGAGGCGGAGAAGGAGGAGGAGGAGGAGGTGGAGGAAGGTAACAACGGAGATCGTAATGGTGTCTATGAAGACCAAACCTAGCCCAGTCGTTTGCATGTCGAAGCGCACCAGCACGTGTGTGTGTACTGGTACTGGTACACACACACGTGTGTGTACATGTACGCACACATGTGCTGTGCATGTGCGCAGAATTTCGAAAACACTGTCGGTTCTCTATGGACGATTATATCTCAGTGCAATCTACCTGCAGATATACTTTCTCCATGCGACTCGCGATTCTCCCTTTAACGTTTGACTGGTTGATTGTAATCCACGAGCGCACACTGCTTCCTATGTTCCTACTCTGGATACCAAATGAATTCATTTTTTGTCGTTGTAAAAAAAATGAATATCTCTATTCGTTCCTCCTACCTTCCTTCGCGTTACGACGTTTCGTGTCAAATCATCCTGCCCCTCTTCTACTCCTGCTGTCTGCATGTTGCTGCCTTTCCGTGTGCTCGGCTCGTCTCGCATCGCTGCAGTCTGAGTGGCACGGGCGGTGCAACTGCGCCGGTTCTTCCGCGAGCCCTAGGGGCCCCAGGCGCTGGGGTTATTTATTTATTTTTTTAAACAAGGGGGGGGGGGGGGGGGGTGACATTGCAGAGGGCCCAAGCCAATCAGTGAGGTTTGTCACGTCAACCAAACGTGCCAATTAGTTACTACTTGAGTGCACCGGCGTGTTAAAGAGTACACCCACAATCGAGATTTGAAGCTTTCGTGACTGCAGGTATCCATACTCTCTGCTTCTTTCGGTAAAGTCACGTGGGTAGAAAATCAAATGAAATCACGACGTTTCGATTGCAACACAAGCAATCATCATCAGGTGCAAAAAACCACAGCAAGAAATATTTTTTTGTGGTTTTCTCACCTGATGATGATTGTGTTGCAATCGAAACAAGTATACACCCACAACGTTTGCAACTTGGGTCCTGTGATGTTTCGCTGGTGAGTACAACCAGCTTCATCAGGCGACTTGGCAGAATTAAACAAACCTTACCAATCGGCTGTGTCGGGTGGTGGTGGGTTAACGACACATTTATATCTGCGCGATCTAACCCATAAAACCTTTATTATGAATCCTATCGGTCGCGAAAGCCGACGTGTTAAAACTGGCCCATGCAAATCACACTTTTTTCGCCTGTGCCCTCTCTGATGCATCGTCGCCTGGGTTTTGGCCAAGCCGAGAGCCAGTTTTCCTTCGCGAACGAACGTCGTTCAAGAGGACGGCGAGAAGGCCGAGTTGATGGGGTGGTCGTGACCATAGCGGGCACAACGTGTCTGGCTATGAACTGGAGGGCATTGCGTGGACAGCTGCTGCTGCCGCTGTTGCCGCGTAGATTTGCCGCCAACCGCAGTTGTTGGATGTTCCGGCAAGAATGCGGTGGCTTAACTCTCATGTGCTTTCCGCCCCCCCCCTTTCCGCCCCCAGGGTTAATCCACGGCCATGCAGGCACAGCTGATTTATGCACTCGCCGCACACTCGCTCGCTCGCTCACGCACGCGAGTTAAATACAAAGATCCGAATTTAGCCGCGCAGAATGTGGAGGCGAATTGCTGGTAGCGAGCGCCTCTTAAGGCGTGCTCCGTACCCGACCGCCTTTGTCTCCCCCAGTGGTGATGTTTATACACCGCTCTAGGAACTCACTTGAGGTTGAGTCGACCTATGTGTGGGCCTGGGATGGGTTAACATTCAAAGTGGTTGGGAATCGAACCCAGGTCAACGGCTTCGAAAAGCAGTGCGCAAACCACTGCACCAGTGGTTTGCGCACCTCTTTAGGTGGCCAGCACCAGGCCCGGCCGCCTTTGTCTCCCTAGTGGCGATGCTGACACAATATACCAGGTGCTCATTTGATGCTAAGTCGACCTAGGGGAGGCCAAGGACACGGCTCAGATAATCATCGCCGGGTTCGTAGCGCGGCGCGCTCACCACTCGACTACCGTTGCCCACACCACAAACACTTGGAACAAAGCAGTGGGGGGGGGGAGGATCAGTGTCCCTGGACCAGACACGTGTCCCCGCAATGGGCACGTCCGTGCCGGTGGCGACGATCACGATGGTTTACAGCGCCTTGACCAGACTTCTCATTCCAGGAATGATGTACAAGGGTCGTCTGTGTTGCCCGTTGTTTTTCACTCACTACCCCATAGCAGTCGCCCTCACCACCACTGGGGGGTGGGTGTGTGTGTGTGAATCACGCTGACGCTTCTATGCTTGTTATCTTTTCGTTCTGTGTTCTGCTCCCGGCGATGTGCATTCGCTTCACACTGAACCCAGCCGAGGAAGAAGGTACGGTGCAGCAGTCGCAGCCTTCAATATCTCTTGCCTCTATTTAAAGCTTTCGTGACTGCAGGGATTCATCTTCTTGGTTATTTCGGTAAAGTCACGTAGAAGGGAAGTAATAAAATAATAAAATATTTTGTTTTAGGGAAGTAATAAAATAATAAAATATTTTGTTTTATTTTTATTATTTTATTACTTCCCTTCTACGTGACTTTACCGAAAGAACCAAGAAGATCTCTGCCCTCATGGTCACGCGCTGCGTCGCACTTTCCATTCACGTTGTTTCCGTATTCCGTATGTTCCCGTCCACCTTTCGATTTAAAGCTTTCGTGACTGCAGGGATTCGTCTTCTTGGTTCTTTCTGTAAAATCACGTAGAAGGGAAATAATAAAATAATAAAAATAAAACATAATAAAATACAATTCTCACGACGTTTCGGCCGCAACGCAAGCAGCCGTCCTCAGGTGAAGAACAGGTCTGTCGGAAAGACAGCGTATTTTATTGTTTTATTTTCATTATTTTATTATTTCCCTTATACGTGATTTTACCGAAAGAACCAAGAAGATTAATTCCCGTCCACCGTACATGTTTTTCTCCAGAATTATCACTTAACAGTATTATTGTGCTATGGAGAAGGATCATTACCCGAAACGTCGCCTATTATCTATTTTTTTCTTTTTTTGAGGCCACCACCGGCTTTGCCATCACATAGGGCCTACCCAAACATATCGCTGTTGCTCTCATCCGATGTATCGTTTCAAATAGCAACACAACACAGCACCGTCGTGAAATTGCTCTTCATTGCGCTAACGGGTTGCCGTTTGCACGCTACGATAACGACCCTTGCCATTGCAGAAGCCGTTCCCTGACATTTTGTGTCTAACTGTGCTCGGCTCTGTTTGAATTCACATTCGTCCTCTTCTTGCAGCTGACCGCACACCACTCGCCGTTCGAAATCTGTTCCCCGATGTTTGCCGCCACCTGTTAAGCCCCTCCTCGCTCGTGATGAGAAAGCATTCTGTGCACGGCAGGCGCGCGCAAGGCGCAACACACGTGCACGATTGAGTACACAAACGCACCACGACACGTGCGCACAATGACAATAATCCCCCGTATAGCCCTAACGGACTGTTGGGGCAAGTGCTGTTAGCGAGTAGCACCTCTGAAGGCCGGTACGGCACACGAGGGGGTGGGTGGCCTGCAACCACGCCCGGCCGCCTTTGTCTCCCGAGTGGCAATATTTACATACTGCACCAGGCACTCATTTGAGGCTGAGTCGACCTAGGCGAGACCCAGGACCGGTTCAGATAATCGTCCCTGGTGTCGGTGGGCGTGAGTGACAATCGAACTGGATTCGCCGGGTTCGTAGCGCAGCGCGCTAACTGCTGCACTACCGCTCCCCACACGTTAACGCACAAACGCACACACACACACACATGCAGGCGCACACACACACACACACGTGTACATTGACAAGATCTATACTCTTCCAGACACCAGGACCACACGCCTGGATGGGCACGCACACGGGCACACACACACACAACTAAAACCTCAAACAGTGCTGTTTTTTTCTTACCTAGGTGACCCCTCATATAACAAACACGCGCGTACACATACACATGTGTGCACACACGTGTGTCACGAGCACGCATGTGCACACACGCGCGCACATATGTACGAACGTAAACGTAAAGGCGAACGCACACGCGTACACACGCACGTACAAATGTGTACCTGCTGTTCCAAATGAAATCGCTGCTCATCCGCACGCCAAGATCAGAGAGGTAATTAATGTCACCATCACTGCATACTCGTTACTATTTATCCTCGTTATTAACAAATGTTCATTTTTATTTTCCCCTCCATGATCGTGGGTGCCACTCAACTTCCGTCGTCGCCGATGCAGGTACGTACAGCGATGCCTCCACGTGTTCCAACAATTTCACGACTCATTCACCACCACCACCACCACCTAGGAGATGTTAACTACCTCGGACAAAAACACTTACAGAGAACCTCTCATTGGTCTCGGTAGAGACAGCATGCTATGTTTTTCTCGATCTGTATTCCGTTGAAGTGGTCAGTGTCAATGTGATGTCTGCTAAACTGAGCAAGCGGTGCTCATGTCCTGTTTTTTCAGCTTTTCGCAAGTGGTGGAAATTCCACATTAGTTCGGCGGGGATTATTGGGTAATCTACATAATGGATGCACTGTCAAATGTAACTTGCATTGACACTTCTTAGGCACTGACTGCCGATTGCTACACAACTCCAACTGCTTGGCTTTTAGAGGGCATTTCCGGGTTGTTACCGCGCGCTGTTCGGAACGATGTCCGACGTTTCGCTCTTACGTGCCGTTCGCTCGTCGTGGGAGCTTCGTCGTTTCAGTCCCTGAAGCTCCCGACGAAGCGAACCCGTAAACGTCGGACCTAACGCCGACACACCTCGCCCTCGAACCCGAAACAGCATCGGAAGATCTCCGACTCAGATACCTCCCACGGCGTATCTCGCGCGAATAACTCCCTCCTCACCTCCTCCCGTCCCTTTCCCTCTGTTCTCCGTGTGTTCTTCTCCACTTGCCCCCGGGGTACACAATCCTTATCGCAACATTTCCCCCCTGTCCGCGCAGCTCCCGCAGGTAACGGAAAGCTTGCGACGCATTTTTGGTTGTTTGGCTCGTGCGTGCGTGCGAGTCAAAAATCAAAACTTCGCTGCCGTTTAAAGCCACAGTGGCTCACGACGAAGGAATCTTCGTCTGGGTCGCTCCCCATAGCTTGGGTTTACACTTCGTTTAGTTGTGTTGTTGTTGTTGTTGTTTTAACCAAGTTCTTGTGTGTCTGCGCACTGGAATCTGCTGTATTGTTGTCACACGGTTCTGATGAGGCAAAATATGAATTTGTGAAGCGATTACAACTCAAGTCCTGTTTCCGGGCCCTCCGGCTTCCTCCCGCACGCATAGCCCACTCCTTACAAAACTAAACATAAATAATTTTCCAAACATCCCGACGATGGCAATAACACTCGCAATGGCATTGCAGCCGATAGCATCACTTGCGCGTCGTCCAGCGACGTGTAATTGAGGCTCGGGGAGCCCCCTAATGGCAGCTTGTCCCTCTAGCAGGATGTTCCATTGCTATAACCGCTTGCTCAACACGAGCTATGAATACTTTGACGCTTTGCATTGCCTTTGTTGCTGTCCGCCTGTTGGCGTTCTCTCGTCTCACACTGTTGGCGAGACAACGTCATACAGAAGGTTGTCACTGGTGCAGGCCAATCAGTTTCAAGGACAATGCGTTTATTATTAGACCAGCCATCATAGAGGTTTGTTTGGGGGGGGTTAGATCGCGTAAATATGTAAATTGGGTGTCATTAAACACGCCACCACCCGACACAGCCAATTAGTAAGGGGTTGTCACGTCAACAGAACATGCCATTTTTTTACTCGTACAGCACACCGGTGTATTGGAGAGCAAAGCCACAACATTTAGAATAGGTTTACGTGACAAACCTTACTAATTGGCTGTGTCGGGTGGTGGCTGGTTTAATGACGCATTTATATTTTTACGCGATCTAATCCAAAAAAAAACTCTATTATGGATGATTTTGGTCGCGAAAGCCTAAGTGTTAAACCAGAATTATCAGAGCATGTTTGTTTGCATGTTTTGCCACAAGTATGTGTGGTTAATGCAGACTTCATGCCTTCTAATAGGTTATCTATTTGGTGTTTGAACATCTTAACACCACCTGTTTTATCTCCAGAAAGGGATGAAGCCTATTCTTATGTTTTCCCCATCATTTTGATACAAGGCAAAACAAGGTCCCATAGATACATTCTTGAGACTCGGCGAAATCAGCAGATTACAATGTGTGGCTGTCGATGTGTTGTGAGAATTGCTTGTTTTATTGTTGAGAGATTTGTAAAGATGCGTCATCTTTACAAGAGGCGTGGAAGAGTTTCCACTTGGAATTTTGAGTGACAGCTACTGGGGTCATCCCCTTGTCTCTGTGAGCGTTTGAGTGAGTGTGTTTATGTTTTTGAATGTTCTTCAGCCTGTGCAGGCTCAAGAATGATCGATGCGATGACTGTTTCCATGGGCAACTTTGAATTTTCTTTATCGACTGATTAATGAAAACGAAAAGGCCTTCAATACGGAGATTAAATGTGGGCAAGGCCGATTTTGGAAGTAAACATTAGTTGTCCGATGATGGAAAAAATAAACCATTTGCCCGAGTAAATTCGGAGAAATAGCAAAATGTTCTCTGGAAACGGGAGAACACTCGAATGATTGAGCTGAACGCAGATTGTCGCAGAGACAATCTCACATGTGTTACGTTAACACACACACACACGTGTGTTACGGGATGTGCAATGCAATTCCAGTTTTCAAGAATGAGTGAATATGGCAAAAGGAGCAAGTGTCTATTCTATAACGTGAAACGAAAATAGATGTGTTGAGAGAGAAGGCTCCCTTTATGGATCAGCTATCTCAGCTTGTGTCGATGAGATCACCACTCTACACATGCAATAGAAATACGAGGAAGCACTCGGTCTCGAATTGGACGCACATTGGAACCGATCGGGAATGTAACCATCCCACAAGCGGCATCCTGTAATTACCGACAGAGTCATTGGATCCTCTTACGACCTCCCAAACGAGAGCAACCTCCGCGTCTAATGGCTTGCACGCAGTGCTCCCGAGACTTTCTGCTTGCCCTTGCCCTAAACCCGTGTTTGTTACATCTTGGGCTGAAGGCGGTGGCGGCCGCGGCGCTGTCGGATTGAGTCGGGCGAGAGCGATGGCCAGGGTGGGAGGGGAGTCACAATTTGCGGCGTAGACGACACGGTGCCTCGCAGGGCCCTCCGCCTGGTCTGAGACAGGGACGCCCGGTGGAGACGGGTGGGCAGGTCGACCGGCGGCACCTGTGCGCGCTACTCACCTGCGAAAATCGCCAATGGGACGCGGCGTCGGAATGTATACGAGAAGCCCCCTCGCCACGGCCGGTGGACCCTTATTCATTCCGCTCGTCTAGAGCAGCGTCCCAACATAAACAAAACGAGATGGCACCCCTCTCCCCACCAGGTGTAATGCCTACTGAGCTATACAGCTCTTTTCCAGAATATTCTTAGGTTTTTTCGGTAAAGTCACGTAGGTAAAAATGTAAAATTAAAATTAATAAAAGTAAAATAAAAAATAAAAATCACGACGTTTCGGAGGCAACACAAGCTTCCGTCTTCAGGTGGAACCGTCACAGCACGATTGTTGTATCAAGTGGCTTCTTTTCCAGAAGCCACTTGGATATCACAAATGATAGCTCAACGAAGCGGCTTACCATGTTGACATTTATAGCAGCCAAATGCTCGAAAGCCATGATTATAAATGTGGTGGGGAAAAACCGGGGGACCCGGATAAAAATCCACGCGACCACGGGGAGAGAGAGAGAGAGAGACGTGCAAACTCCAAATATACAGCGGGCGTCAGGGATCGAACCCACGACCTCCTGCGTACCAGGCGAGGTAGTTAACATCGTCTAGCCACCGTGGCGCCCCATTCCACGAGCAAAATCCCGCAACTCAATCCGCCGCCGGCTCAAATTTCACTTCCATCCGAGTGGTTGGCATCGCACCGAGCGGCTGGGGACCTGAACAGCGCAACAATCAGTCCACCGGACGTCAGTTGGCTCCCTCTGTCCCCTGTTGCTGCCCTCATTCGTTCTACGTAGCGGAGGAATGGGGAAACCTTTTAACTTCCTGAGGACCTTTCACTTTAGTCGGCAACCACACGTTTACACGCACCTCGGCATTATCCGATGATGATAATAATAAGAAGAACGCTTGTCGAACTATTTTAAAGTAGCCAGGGACACGGGTTACTTGAGTGCGATAAAATTCTAACCTCTGTTGTTGCCAGGTTGGCAGTAAAGTATTGCCCTCTAGAACCCGATTGGTACAGCTAAGATACTTGCTGCGAGTGGCTAAATCTCAGTTTAACACGTAGTAGGACTTTCTCGATCAATATTATTCACGAGAGTTTTTGTTGTTGGGTTAAATCGCGTAAATATAAACGCATCGTGAAACCCGCCACCACCCCGACACAGCCAATTAGTAAGGGGTTGTCATGTCAACAAAACGTGCCAATTCGTTATCAGTGCAGCACACCGGTGCGTCGGAGAGTAAACCCACAACGTTAACAATTCGAGGACCTTCTTCTTGGTTCTTTCGGTAAAGTCACGTAGAATGGAAATAATAAAATAATAAAAATTAAACATAATAAAATAATTATCGTGACGTTTCGGCCACAACGCAAGCAGCCGTTCTCATGTGAAGAACAGGTCTGTAAGAAAGACAGCGTCGTGAGAATTATTTTATTATGTTTTATTTGTATTATTTTATTATTTCCATTCTACGTGACTTTACCGAAAGAACCAAGAAGATGAATCCCTGCAGTCACGAAAGCTTTAAATCGAATTCGAGGACCTTGACGATTCGCCGGTACCGTTTCAAAAGTGGAAGGTTGCCGCGTGGCTGCGAAAACGAAAGTCGCGGGCCGCGTTCGCCCCCCCACCCCCCACACACACTGCTGGCTGATCGCCGCGCGATCTGTTACGCCGTTGGAAACAAAACATAAACGAATGACACGACCCCCTGGAATAATGTAACGCAACCTAAGAGTGCACAAGTTGTCTGCGGTTGCAGTTGAGGAGGCGGCAGGGTGGGGGGGACGTGGGACGCGATACACAAGTGCCATTTTTAATTATTGACCGTGAGCGAAATTTAATTCAACCGGTGGCGACTGAGGCCCCCCTTGGGTGCCACACCCAGTTATTTTAGGTGGGGGGGGGGGCTCACGGTGGCGAGAGCTCTGTGAAGGAGCCCTCTTTAGGAGCCGAGCAGAGAAAGTTCCACGCGTCATATTCTGTTGTTTATTCGCTTGATGCGGGATGGCCTCGACTGGGTGCCGCCATAGGAGTGTGGAATCGTTCTCAGGCGTCGCTCAGGCTTTGACACGTGCTGTGTGTTCTCTGAGCCGGCCGGTCGACGGCCGGGCACAAAGCCGAGCGCTCGTTCATGGAATTCGACACATTCTCGTCAAAAGCACCGCTCAAAGACGGGGACGAGTAAATACTGGGTGCTTCAAAACATGTAACACTTCTGAGGATTTGCAACAATGCCACATATTGCAATACGCAATATGTGACTTTCTAAAGCTATTAACATACATTTGTTATCACGTTACAGTCTATTATCCAATATTTTTTCTATTAAAAACGATAGTCCCATTATGAGTGTTAAAAAAATAATGGAATCACCCTGTCTATGTAAGAGGCGACGTGTTGCCGATGGCGAACGTGTTGATTCTTGTTATTTGCGCTCAAGCACAGCTGCTCATGGGGTGAATTTAATTGATCCGGTTTCTCCTGCTTAAACGAGTAACTAAATAACAAATAAATGAGCAACTCAACAGCAAGTAAGAATACACTGGGCTGGCAACGAGCGTTGCTCGAAAGAACACGTTGACACTGGCAGGCTTAATATAGCGTCGTGGAAAGGTCCTCATTAATGAATAAGTAAAACATATTTTGGAAAAGAGATTGAAGAAAATGAAGCAGGTGGCAGCCCCACCCCGAGGTGCTCAGCGATGGTTCAATCCACGGAGCAGTCCACCCCCCCCACCCCGCGCCCCCCCCCGCCCCCCACCCAATGTGTGTGTGGGGGGGGGGTGCTGGAGAAAGGTATCTGTTGAGCTTGCGATGTTACAACGAAGCCGTGGATCACTGGCGTTGAACAACAGCGTGTGTATTAATCAAGCTCTGCTGTGGACTTTCACATGTATATTCAGATCATGGCGATTCACGTTCATCAGTTATCATCATCGGCCACGATCTATACACTACTGGATGAAAGTTTCTCCAAGCCGTTGCCATCCCGAAGGGTCTCTTGATGTGGCAATCTTCCTGTTGCACATCAGCCGACTGCATCGCTCCATCCACACGACGGTCGTTTGCTGTCCCGCATCTTCCCTTCTTTGGCTTGCGTGGTGATGAGAAAGAAAAAAAATACCCATTAAATTATGACGGCTGCAGCCGGAGGACCTCATCCAGTAGTGGATTGATCATGTCTGACAGTGTTGGATGATGGCGATGATGATTATGATGATGAGAGACACACGTGCCTACGTGCGTCGCCGCATGTGCTTTTGTGCACGTGGCGCTGATGGACCATGTTGCTTTGCGTTCTCCTGTCAACCTCCCTCCTCACCCTCCACCATGCTCATGGCTGCTCCACCATGACCACCAACAATCGACCACCACCAACAACCAACCAACAACATCAAACCCACACTTAGGAGAGGAAGGTACAAGAGTGGTGTAACGCTTGACTGCGCGTGCGAGACGTTGCTTTACCCCGGTGATCTCACTGTGTAACAAAATATGTTTTTTGTTCCTGGGTAGTAAGTGTTATTTTCTCATTGCTTATGCCTCAAAAGTACATAAAATGGCTATTATTCCCCACAAACTTTGCTTTTGTGACCAGGACAGTGATATTTTGAAATCGACCTATTTTCAATGAGAAAACGTGGTGTGCATTTGTATCATTCCTTCACATCAAGTCCTGGTCACAAAAGCAAAGTTTGTGGGGAATAATATCAATTTTCTATACTTTTTAGGCATAGGCAATTACAAAATAGCACTTACTACCCAGGAACAAAAATCGTGTTACAGAGTGATTGCAAGGCCAGCAGGCCACTGGCTGCTCCTGGTCGCCTTTAGTGCGACCTCCGACAATACGCAACATGTGAAAACGATGCTTCACGCTGTACACGGCAGTGCAGAGAATCTGACCGAATCGAGTTGCATCGAAACCAGCATCTTTATTTAGACTTGAGGAATCCGATGAGCTTCGAATATTTTTTTGGTCGCAATTTGTCTTTGCGCAATAAGAGCCCTTATACCCCGACTCTATGTGCATGTTTACGCAAATCGAACAAAAACAAAACTAAACCTATGACCAAATCACCCCGGAGTCTGCCCGGTCTTGTCAGACGCTCAGCAGGCTTCAGCCTGGCCAGCACTCGTGTAGGCTGCTGTGGGGATAGGTTGTCAGCAGAGGGCAGTGTAGCAAAGTCCACACTTGTTGCCCTGCGCGATGCTTCAACGGCTATGCTCTCTTACGCCTTACACCAATGACCAACGTGGTGAAGTATGGGCAAATAACTCCCACGACCGTGCACGGCGTGTGTATGGGGGGGGGGGCATCCAGCAGTGGATAGACAACGGATCTGTGCGTGCACTTGTGTACTTACACGAGTTAACACACGGGGCCAACGCGTACGTTGAATATACTATGGATGACTGGATTTCAGATGTGCAGGTGTAAATGACGCGATATGAATGGGGTCCCTCCACAGTACAACTTCTCCCTTCTTCAGTCGCCAGGCACGCGGTGCAATTGCACTGCCTACACGCTCGGGGGCCGTCCATAAATGACGTCACGCACCTAGGGGGGGGCGGGGGGGGTCACACATTTGTGACGATGTGTGACGAGGGGTGGGGGGTTGAGAAATGTGACGTCACATCAAAATGCGCTATTTTAAACAAATGTAGATAACACGTTCTACTTAATTAAATATAATTTTAATAAATGTTTAATCCTACATCAGAGTGCAGCGCCACATTAAATACGCACTACAATGATAATAGTTTAAAGCGATTCGAAGCATATTTTATTTTCAAAATGGAAATATGGTTTTGGGGGGGGGGGAGGGCAGAGCTTTGTGACGTCATATTTGAGGGGGGGTCTGACTTATTATGACGCCGTGTGACGAGGGGGGGGGTAAAAAATCGTCCAAAATCGCGTGACGTCATTTATGGACGGCCCCTCGATAGCTATGCCGCTGTTGCCTAGCAGCAGCCCTTGCTGGAAATTGCAATCTAATGTTTCATGTTTTCTCTCAATCTCTTGCACCCTCCCTGGCTGGCAAAAGGAAAGCCCAAGCAAAAGTAAGTTGAAGTAATATTATTGCATACGGTTGTATCACGCGGTCTTATCGCATGTGCCTTTTGAGCAAATTTACCGACGGCAAAATCACCATAAATGCGCCTGATCTCGTCGTATTTCGCTAAGCAAGAGCTCGGTCATTGCTGGAATGGGTGACCACTGCCAGGGCTAGCCAGGTGCTCTAGACACGGGGCTGTGACATGGCCAGGAGATGGCAGTGTTGAGTGTAACCACCCTCGTATGCATGGAATTTGCCATAAGTTCCAATACGAGACCCTCCCACAAAACAGGCTTGAGACCCAGTGAGGCTTTCCTGGGTAAATTATTGGCATTATTATAATGATGGTGTTTATCTTATGACACTCTGCAAACACTTGAACCGCACCCAACAGACATGATCGATATGAACTCAATGATCGATAGGAATTTACCAGGTTCATGTGAATACCATACAGATGTACTTTCTGCCATTTAGTTGACTTTTCAACCCGCATACGCAGGGTCCGATAAGTAAGATTGTTTTCCTGCTCGGAGTATTTGAGGGTGAGTGCTCAAGTCTGGCATTGAACATCGTAAATCCCAAGTTGATCTTTTTCAGAATGATTATGGCGTGGCTTCTGTGGGTGTCGGTGGACGCTGGGGTTTATCGTGAACATTTCTCCCGTTACAGGTTTGTTGTGCCCCAGATCGTCGCTCCCAAAATCCCAGATGGAGAGAGAGTGGACTTTGATGTAAGTTGCCCAACTGTCCGAATCTCTCCCATCTCTTCCTCTCTCTCTGCTATGCAATACGAGAACAATGTGGATTTACGAATGGTTTAAAACACGCCGTACAGAGGCAGTCGACGATTTGATTTTATCGACAGAGGCAGATTCAGATGTCTGCAGCCTGGAATTCAGGTACTGATAGCGAGTTTACAGCACCGATGGCTTGGAAAGGGGAGTTTCAGCCTATGGGGAGACAGCAGAAGTGAACGAGTATCGTCCCACTGAGCGAAAGCTGACTGGGGGATTCGACAGAAAGTTTGGATTGATGGAGAGGATCGTACGTGAAGTGGAGTAGAGAGAGAGATATGAGGGGGGGAAAGATAGGAGAATACGAGGAGAGCAGCAGAGTAAGAGATAGGGCATTGTTGAGTCCACGGAGGATCATGAAGATGGTGATATATTGAAATTGATCTGGGATCGGGTTGGGAGCCAGTGGAGAGATTGGAATATTGGGGTAATGTGGTCCTTATTATAGGTGTAAGTTAAGATTCTGGCAGATACAGTTTTTATCATCTGGAGTTTGGAGGTGATGGATTTCAGAAAAAAAAC
This sequence comes from Lampetra planeri, assembly GCF_965212315.1. Lineage (NCBI taxonomy): Eukaryota > Metazoa > Chordata > Hyperoartia > Petromyzontiformes > Petromyzontidae > Lampetra > Lampetra planeri. The sequence continues at coordinate 11,516,112 of NC_136122.1, read as the reverse complement.
GTCGAGGAGAGCGCTCCAACGGTCGAGTTGGGAATTATTGAAGGCATGGATGAGGGTGTTTACGGCAACTGGAGTGAGATAAATAAATGGCTGATGTGGGAGACGCTGTGGACGTGGAGATACGAGGCTATGCAGAGTAGAGATGCCTTGTAAGATCAACGACGGCTCCCAGGCCTCGCACACGCTCATCACCAGTGCCATGTCAGAGTTCAGGAGGAGCAAACGCTTATCTCAAAAGGCACCCCCGGGTTTCTGGTCATGCCGTGCACGGCGGCTCGGGACGATTTAGCACATTCGTCTGCCCCCCCCCCCACCATCTCCACCCGATCGCAGGACATCCATCGCAAGCGTCTGGAGAAGGACTTCATGGAGCTGCAGGGTCTGATCGACTCGCACTTCGACAACAGGAAGCAGGAGGAAGAGGAACTCATCGCCCTCAAGGAGAGAATCGTAAGGACAGCCATCAGCCATCGGCGACCGTTTTGATTTGTAAACACATCCTGGCATTGCATCTGTGAGGAGAGTCGGGGTGGGGTCATGCAGGATCGCTTACCTAGACGGTGTTTCGGCCTACTCTTTCAACGCAGCCCAGGCATCTTGGTGGCAGTACCCACACCACATAGTACCCCACCACACGTTACCTGCCAATCGACTGTGGTGCATGCATTTATTATGCTGGATGGGCAGAGGCGGGTAGGATTTAATCAACTTGGACCATTGTTTCGACTGTCGTGCCAGAAGATTGAGTTGAACCCACGACCTCTGGAGTGCAAGTCCAGTGTATTAACCATGACACCGACGGTAGCATCACAATTAGTTATGGAGGAGGACACTCTCCTGACCTCTTGCGTTCTCACCTGGTTGAATTAAACTAAACTTGTATTTTTACCAGGTAAGGCCCACTGAGCTATGGTAGCTTTTTTCCAGAAGCGACCTTGCCACAAAATTATAGCTCGACGAATTGGCTTATCATGTGGAAATTTACAGCAGCCAAATACTCTAAACGCATGTTGATTCTAAATGTGGAGAGAAAAAGCGGACGACCCGGAGAAAAATCCATGTGACCACCGGGAGAACATGCAAACTCCAAATATACAGGTGTCAGGTTCTGGATCGAACCCACAACCACCTGTATACTAGGCAAGGTAGTTAACCTCTCGCCACCGTGGCACCCAATTAAATAAACTTGAACCCTGAGTTACCGTTCTAAACTGTATAACCTCTTGCCCCCGTGTCACCACCACCACTGTTGACGCCACCTTAACTCAGCGGCCCTCATCCTAATGTCGTCTTCTCCTCCTCCTGCAGGAGAAGCGCAGAGCCGAGCGCTCGGATCAGCAGAGAATCCGCACCGAGAAGGACAAGGAGCGCCAGACCCGCATTGCTGTGAGCAACCGCACGGTTCAACCGGCCATGGCGGGGTGGCCATCTTGGTTTCCCTCACAACAACAACGGCCATTTTAATTTTACAAGAGTCGATAATCGCAAAAGCACATTAAGACTCTTCATAAAAACACATTAGGGTAGAAGTATGGTTGGCACCTGTCCTGGTTTTGCTAAGATCGTCCTCTGGTACTGGGAAAATCTACATGTCTTCTGCAGGACATTAAAAGTCACAGTTTTTATCAGTAGGATAATAATATTAATACACCACTCATTACATTTAGTTTTACACTTTTCTGGAATTGTGGGATATTCTTCTTCTCAATAAATATCAGACATGCTTTGTATCCTAGTAGGTCACAACTAAAATAATGTAAATACAAGCGTCCCCTACCCCGAATGAGAAACAAAAGTTGCCGGAGCAAGGTGGCTGCTCTGTCCGTTCACGCAGGACGAGAAGGCTCGCAAGGAGGAGGACAGGGCGAGGAAGATGGCAGAGGATGACATCATGAAGAAGAAGGCCCTGTCCAACATGGGAGCGGCGTACGGTGGCTACCTGCAGAAGGCAAGTTCACTCACAGGCTCACAGCCAAACAAATACACAGATCCCCCGTGTAGCCTTAACAGACTTTTGGGACAAATGCCGCTAGCGAGCAGCACCTACGAAGGGCCGGCACAGTGCACGAGGGGGGTGGGTGGTCAGCATCATGCCCGGCCGCCTTTGTCTCCCCAGTGACGATGTTTATACACCACAACAGGTACTCATTTGAGGCTGAGTCGACCGAGGTGAGGCCCGAAACCGGTTCAGATAATTGTCACTGGTGTTGGTGGCCATGAGCGAGAATCGAACTCGGGTTGCTGCGTTTGTAGCGCAGTGCGGTAATTACTACACTACCACTCCCCACAGCTGCCACCACCACCACAACCGGTGCCTCATACAAAAATACCCATCACATTAACTTTGGTTGGACACTTAAGTTGGCAAAGTTCCAGCTCTGAAAATTTTAAACGTAAGTTTCACTCTCACACGATGAACATTAACCTCTGTAGCGGGGCAGGTGGGTGGGAAAGTGCTGCCCTACTTTATCGTGGGGACCACAGTTGACTTGACAACATCTCAGAGGTAGTTCTGTGATATCTATTTTCGTGGGCCGTTTTCTCATACAAAGGGTTGCACATCTCTGTCGGAGATCTGAACGCATCCTCCATTTCAGGATATGACACCAATAGCATAACCAGGGTATAATTGGGAAAAATATAAAAAAAATGCATTCACAAATAACATGGTTATTGCAAACACAGGCTTCCGTACCGATTACCCCATTTCCACTGGCACGTCCAAGTCACGCTAGCTTACGGCCCTCACGGTAGCGGGTGGCTTTCCACTGGCTATTTTCAGAGCTGTGCCAGAAACTGACTGCGAAACTCTGGCCTCATAAGACATCGGAATCGGGCCCAAAGTCAAGCAGGGTCAGGGGTAATAATTAGCATCGTGCGTCACGTCGATCAGTGTGCTCGACCGTGCGATGCTGACTTCGCGCGTTCGTTCCGTGCAACGTTGGCAGCGCGGCGCGAGTTTTGCAGTGGACAAAAAAAACCTGCGGCGTGCTTAGCTGGCGTGGCCTGGCACGGCCCCGTGTGGCTGGGTTGTACGGGGAGGGAAAAGAGAGTGCACACGTGAACCGAAGTGTCGGTGGTGCCCCCCCCCCCCCCCGCAGGCGGAGAAGGGCCGCGGTAAGAAGCAGACGGAGCGGGAGAAGAAAAAGAAGATCCTGGCTGACCGACGCAAGCCGCTCAACGTCGACCACCTGGGAGAGGACAAACTCAAGTGAGGCCAAACAGCGGCGCGACGACTTCGCAGTCACGTTCACGTCCAATGTCAAGCCTCAGGACGAGACGTCGCATGGCGCGTGTGACACCTGACGTCACACGTAATGACATCGTGGGAGGTGGAGTCGCCGGTTTTCGGCTGCCAGGGTGCAAACGCCCATTCTGAATAATTTTAGCACTGGTTTTTTATGTCTCGAACTTTTTGGGAAAATCTTGGCATAACGTGGCTGGATTTTTTTGTAGGGCAAGCCCATAATTGAAACACAACTCATGCCAAAGTGTAATTTGCATATTGATTGTCTTTATGAGGATTACCGTGTCCCCCCTGTCACAGACAGACGAACGGAGGATAGAGAGAGCGAATGAATGAACCTTTCGACCGGCCGTGAAAAGCATTAAAAAGACGATGGTTATAATAGAATACAATACAATTTGCATTTCTAGAACATCTCTATTCCAGTCACATCCCCAGACAATTTACATACAAATACAAATTGAGGAGGGGGGGAGGATTTGTTGTGGGACTCAGAGATGTGAGCGGTGACATCGCCAACGCGTCACCAACGCGCACTTGCCCGCCCGCGCGCCAACCAGCAAAACTTTAATTTAACTAAATTATAGTTTGATATTAAAACGGATCAGTTTAACACGTAGTGGGCTTTCACGACCAATACCATCCATAATACAGGTTTTTTTTGGGTTAGATCGCGTAAATATATAAATGCGTCGTTAAACCAGCCACCACCTGACACAGCCAATTAGTAAGGGTTGTCACGTAAACAGAACGTGCCAATTCGTTACTAGTACAGCACACCGGTGTGTTGGAAAGCAAATCCACACTCAGTACTCAGAATGTAAATGTTGTGGATTTGTGGATTAAAACTGATTACGATCGACTGTCTACTCTGTTAACAGGGAGAAGGCCAAAGAGCTGTGGCAGTGGCTCTACGATCTGGAGTCGGAGAAGTTTGACTTGCAGGAGAAGCTCAAGAGACAGAAATACGACGTACGTAATACACACTGCACGCACGCACACGGACATGCGCGCTCACACATACATGAACATACATGGGCATGCGGACATGGACGTATGCAAAGACACGCGGGCACATACACATATACATCTGTAGTGGGTTCAACTGAGTAGCACACGTAGACTCGGAGGTAGCTCATTTATTACTTCAACACAACGGGGTAACTTTACCCCTTAACAAGACAATGACCTAGGGTGGTGACCACCCCGGCTAACTACACATGTTACATAATAACGATCAACTTCGGATCGGGACCAACAGCATACTGCCCGGGTCCACGTGCTGGAAGACTTGAAGATCGGAGATCGTAGACGAAGGGATTCTTCCCCGGGACGGACAGCCAAGATCCCTCTCGGGAATCGGCTTTTATTCTCTCCGGCGTGGCCGACTCCGCCCCTGGCCACGCCCTTTTTCCAGAATCTTCACGAAGAACCTCGGTTCCCATCACGTGACCCTCACAGCCCCCTCTGTCATTCTAACCGGTCACGTGTTCTCCCGGGTCAACTCGGCTGCCATGGCCTTACCTGACCTTCCCTTCAGGTCGACGCACACCGTGCCCTCTAGGGCCGGTACTGCACTTACAGCGTGGTGACATCCAGCGATGTCACTACACATGTACATACTTACAAATAATACACAGGCACACAAATACTCACACAATTTGAATTACACAGGATTCAAGCACAATGACATTTCAAGATACGCATAGATGTATGTACATATACACATACATACAGACACACACACGTGCACATGTACAAACACACACGCCACAAACACATATACCGTATGCTCATACACACTTGGACATGCGTACACGCAAGCATGCATAAACATTCTTGCACACGCGTGCACAACATACACACACAAAGGTCTTGTCATGTCACCCGAGTGCATTCATTAACAAAAATTGTCGTCTTTGTTGTTATGTGTATGCATCTCACCGGGTGACACATTGGTCAAAGCAAGCAGCCCTTAATCTTATAACGCGAGTTGCAATCCCAGTTAGCGGTCCACTCTGTCCTTCATCTCTTTGAGGCCGATAAGATATTGTATCTCTGTGTGTGGAACTTGTGGATATACTCATCTCTGCCATAGGAATGTGGAATTTCCACGGTTGGCTCATGGCTGTAAACAAGATATGAATCTTACCACATGCTGCTTTGAGCCAGAAACCCACTGCGATTTTTGTGTTTATGGGTTGAAACTTTTCGATCAGATCGCACATGATCACAGCACCTCTTTCACAATGCTCGCCCATCTAAGCACTATCCAGGCTCAATCCCTGCTGAACTTGCGAGATTTGACACGTGCGGGGTGACTTAATCATCGGCACTTGAGTTTGGCAGAGCTCTCAATGTATCCCTTTTGTTGAGCGTGGCGCAGTGGTAACACGTGTGCGTGTAGTTGGTATTCTCTCCCCTTGCTCTGTTTGCATGGGGTTCTCCTCGGGTGACCGTGTTTCCTCCCATAGTTTAAGAAAACACACTCTTAACTGGTGTTGGTCAAACATCCAATGCTGAAAATGTACCCGCAAATGACTCACGTGGGATTATACGCTGCAGAAACATCACGCACCCTCCTGCGAAAACGTGTCAGGACTTCTGAGAAAAGAGTCTTGAGACTCGGTGAGGCTTCTTCAGGTAAACAAGCGGAAGAATAATTTAATTGGCTCGACCGAGACAGATGACTATGCCTGGTTGCAATGGCCCTCTGTCCACCGACATGTGAAGCACATAACGTGTTTATCTCTGAAAGAGGAATGATTCACATCCACCAAGTGTGCGACGATAAATCACGCGCTCAGCGATCCGGCTCCCATGTTAGCGGCTCCCGACGGAATAATGACCATTAATACTCGGAAGAAAAAAAACACTCGTTAATGTACTTGGTCTAACATCCCAATGCGGGATCATCGTGACTGGAGTCTTGGGATTATCATGGTGAAGTCAACACAATTACATTTGGATATATTTAATGGCTAAATGCAACTTCATCTCAATATGGTGGACATAATAATGGGATCTGGATGACTGGAAGCTCCGAAAAGAGAAGTATATCTTTTTTTTATTGAAAAAAAAAATATTTTTCAAGGTAAGGCACAATTCCTAACATTTCATCGAGAAAGCCATAGGCAGAGGAGTCAGGCTTTCGACAGGCCTCATCAAAATGTCACGAAGCTGATATGTGCATATGTGGGCATAATTAAGCCTTTTTGAATAATGTGTGTGCATAATCTTACAAAAACGAAAACATAACGTGGGAACGATGGCTGTGCCTAATTTTGGATTATAAACGGATAACACCTTGCAGGAAAAACAATGTATTTGTTCTCAGGCAGCTCCCATTATACAACTCATGAAGGAAAGAAGGTTTGATGTATGTTGAGAAACGGCCTCATCCTTCCTCACAAGAGTTTCTCATCCCTGGCCTGGGATGAAATATCGCCACGAGCTTCCTTAAAGCAGCACATGCCAGACTGCAGTGCTCTTGCTCCTACTTCTCAGCAGAGTTTCACATTTACCGGTTGCCGTGCGACACGGTGGGGTGGTGGTGTCAGTGGTGAGCGCACCGAACTATGAATCTGGCCAACAGAGTTCGATTCCCGCCCATGGCCAACATCGGTGGCGAGTGATATCCGAACTTGTCCTGGGCACACTCGTACATTTGGGGCTGACCAGCGCGGTGAAGTATGATCAACCAACCCCTTATGACCGAGAGACACGAGGAGGGCCTTTATCCAGCAGTGATTGAACAAAGGACTGTAAATGATTGAACACGTGTGCTTTTCTGGTGACCTTACATTTAAATGAGCATTTATGTTTTTAAAAATGCTATAATCATGAACATTGGAGTTTAGGATGTGGTGCCTAAAGTGAAACAGCAGCAGCAGCAGCAACAATGAAGTGGAAATGCATTCGTGAATATAACCTTCTCTCCCGTTGCAACAATGTTCCTCCCCAACAGATCAATACGCTGACTCATCGTTGCGATGAGCTGTCAAAGTAGTAAGTACCGTGCCACGTCCACGTGTCAGTGATGGCGTGTCAGGCATGATGCGACATCACGAGCCTCGTCTGCATGCGGAACAACGCGACTTTAATTTGCATCTAAATTGCCCACGTGCATGCACGTGATGAGCAACCATCACGCCACGCCAGCGGTGACGGGACAGACACAGAGAGGGTGCAAGCGATCACGCCAAGTGAAAGCTTGCCACAAAACAAATCTGTGACGCGAGCTCCGATTTGTTTTGGATGCCTGGGTATTGACTACGGCGGCGACAACAACATCAACAAAATCCCATCGGCTCTTTGCCTTGAGCATTGCACAGGTAAGAGCTTTGTCTCGGCGGCAGGGTAAGTAGAACGCGTCTCGACGCTTGTTGAGACGAGACACAGAGAAGAAGACCCAAAGGCCGGCGAGGACCCGTTGGAGGAGTTCCGGCCAACAATCCCCCTCCCGCCGTCTCACGCCGAGAGCGAACACGGCGAACTTAACACGCGGCGAAATATATGTGCGCGCACATTTTGTGTTGTTGGTTACAGATTAATTTGCTCAGAGCCAGAATCAGCGAGCATGAGAAGTTGTAAGTAGCGGAGCAGCAGTCTGCCAGCATCACACCTCTCCCTCCCTGCAGCACACGATCCGTATCCCCACCCAGAACCCCCCAAATTGTTCCTTAACGAACACAAACGATCCCCCTCCCCAACCCACCCCCCTTCCCGTTAACGAACAATTATCGGTCCCCCAATTAACGATCAAACAGATTGAAGCTGTCTTGCAGTGATTTTTCTCAGTTATATTTGTAGTGTTTCCCCCCCCCTCCCTCCCGGAATTATCCTACTCATGATGTACTACCACTTTTTCCTCTGCAGTATTTAATACGAGTCTGATGAGTACGGCTATATTAATGACGGCTTACGTTTGAACGAGTCCTTTTCTACTTTGCTGTACAATTGCGCGCCTTCGTACTTTCATATTTATCCCTGCCCCTCCGTATTAATGCATTCCAGAAAAGAAATACGATTTAATGTCCGCAGTGTTTTTTCTTTCCACCGTCTTCTCTCGACTCAAGCCGATTTATCCTTCACCGACACTCAAAATCTTCCGTGCAGTTCTTAACAAAGAGAAATACTCCGCTAACGATCACTCGACGAAACTGCGAAACCTTTTTTGACAAATCGGTCGGCAAAACAAACAAACAAATGTTCATTTGATAAGACGGCCAACACGTGCCTACACCCAGGTAAGTCAACTGTGCATCCACTCGTTGTAGCGTACGTGACCGACGGGCCTGAAAATAGTTGATTTTTACTTTTAAACAAAAGCCCGGAGGACGACTTTCGTCCCAGGAGGCCCAACATCGCAGAGTCTGCAAAGGTCATATCATGTGGGGCAACGTTGCCTCGACGGCCGTCGACGTTACCCGACACGCACGTGGCGCGCTAAGTGGAATCGACGCCTTCGCTGGGCCAGTGACGTGTGTCCGCGCGCGTGCTGCTTGGAACGTTGTACTTACAGAAACGCGTGGCTAAAGGCATGGTTTGATTCCATCGAGTTTGTGTGCCTTTTAAAAAAAATCTCCACGTGAGATTACAAAGGGTGTTTTGTTGAATTAAATTGACGATTTATCTATTTACGAGTCCTTGCAACCTATGCATACTACGTTTAAGCACTAATGAGTCGACACCGTTACTAATGATGTGGTGTGTTGTGGGTTTGACTAACACGAAACATTGTATGTGGTTTTCACGTTTAATTAGATCATCTATATTGGACTATTCCGTGCCACACATTTTGCTACTGTTTTATAACAAAGACACAATGTTATTTGATAGCAAATGCAATTTTAATCGGTAAACAAACTAGCCTCAAGTTAAAAGAAAAGCTTACATTTCTCATCATGTGAAAATATATTAGCATAGCCAATTGTGCGGGTAAACATCAACAGACTGGTGATCTCTGCACGGTCAAATCACCGTGAGCCCCAACACGTTAGAGTGGCGACTGATTGCTAAATAGTCACCACCACTGATCCCCAAATCTGACGCACAGGTAACTCAAGTGGTCGCGTGTGTAAAATCCAATTACAGGTGCTCAGCACACCTCCATCGCATACATTTATGAAAACACGCAAACGTGGAATTGGAAATATCCAAAAGCAGGGCACGCCTGCAAAATAAAACCAATAAACCTGTATGTCTCCACGTAAAAACAACAATAATCGTATAGTCCACCAGCTGATTGCCCTTGTGGACTTACCGAGCAGAATTTGTTCAGACAAGTCAACCCTTCTGGGCCGGGTTTAAATATTTTGTGGGTCTCATCAGCAGCGTTGAGTCTTGTTGAACAAATGTGATGCACTGCCAGTCGTTCCTGACAAGCGCGCCACACCTCCCGCAAGAGCGCATTCAGACTCGACACCACATCCCGATTAAACAACAACACAAAGTCAACGCTACAAAATCGCTGTCCATTCTACAGCGCGAGAACAATAACCCTGCGAGCGGTAATCGTGTTAGTAAAAGACTAATATCCACGGAGAACCGCACTCTCACCCACCGCACATGATTTCACGTGAGGGCCGAACACGCAGCAAAGACCACGACCCCCCCGGGTAGCCTTAACCGACTGTTGGGGCAAGTGCTGTTAGCGAGCACCCACGAAGGCCGGAACGGCACACGAGCAGAACACGCGGCGCGCACACGCAGACACACACTGGTCCTGACCGATGCCTCCCCCCCCTCCCCTCCACCACCCCCTTGCGTGGCCCTGCAGCAGCAAGAAAGGAACGAAAGGGAAGAAAGTCGGCGGCCGCTGGAAGTAAACGGCGCGCCCTGGAGCAGCGGCCCCGCCGGAGGCAGCGGAGGAGGCAGCGGCGGTGGCATCGGCAGCGAGCCGCCTCACCAACAACTGACAACGGCTCGACATCTGTCCACCGTCAGAGCAGTCGCCCAGAAAAACAAAACCACAACAACAATAACAACAACAAAAAACGAGGGAAAATCCGAGGCAGAAAGGAGAGCCGGGAGAAACCACCGCGGCGTTTTCGTCCTTTGCCTTCACCCGCCCGGGGGGCTGACGCACCTCACGCCACCACCATCACCACCACGTGCACCATCGTCACAAACGCCATTTTTTGTTCTTCTTGGTTCTTTCGGTAAAGTCACGTAGAAGGGAAATAAAACAATAAAAATAAAGCAATAAAATAAATTGTATCATTTTTATTATTTTATTATTTCCCTTCTACGTGACTTTACCGAAAGAACCAAGAAGATGAATCCCTGCAGTCACGAAAGCTTTAAATCGAAACACCATTTTATTTAAACGCGCGTCTGCCCCACCACGTGCTGTGTGGACACCCGGCGCGGTAACGCTTGCGGGGCTTTGTACGCCACGCCGCTCATCGATCGTGAGGTCTCGCAAATGTAGATAAACGCAAAGTAAAACTTTTATTTTTCCCTCATCCCACTGCAGTTCTTTTTTTTTCTGCTAGGTGTTGGCTTGAATAGGATTAATAAAACTGTTACTATTCAAAGTGAGAACAAGCCGTCTGTTTTTTATGGTGAGACGATCAGCAGTCAGCCTTGTCTGTTCCCGCACCTCCCATGAGCACATTTGGCTACGCACATACATCCGTCATGCATGATACACTACACTAAGGGCAGTTCACTCTTGGTTAAAATAAACAAATTAAGATAGAGAGCTTCACAGCTCAACTGGCCTTAGCAAAAACAAAGTTACGTGTATTCATGTATTATATTCGCATAATCAGGACTATTGTTCGTGAACTTCAGTCGCCGTGTCAATTGCCGTACGTTCCATTCACATCCAATTAAGCCAAAACACACCGCAAGCACCGGATGGTCGGTCATCACAGCAAGCAGTACGGTGGGGGTAGGGCAGTCACGACGAACAGAGTTGAGAAACGCTCCTCCACAAGTTACAATTTTAAAACGAGAAAATAACTTGCTTTGCAACGGTGTGTTAAAAGTGTATACAATGTCTAGCATCAATGCAGAATTATTAAAAAAAAAAACTTGTGCACATTACACAAATCATCAACACTTAAGACAATCATCCACCGTAACGTTTCACAATTTTAAAAACCACATTAATCCTCCCCACTTTCAATTGTACATTGCACACTTACAATCACTCACACTATAAAAGGGACAATTGGCACATTACGATTGGCTCAATAACTACACGATCTCATCATCAAATATTTTTGCGCGCAAAATTGATTGTGTATGTTGCACGCAACGTGTTCAAATGATTCCTGCAGCGACGAGTGGCCGCAAATATTCACCACAATCATTCCACCCTTATTTGCTTACAAGCTTGCCCCGAGTTGGGCAACTGCTGGTGGCCTCGATTGAGAACGAAACCATCGTCCCTACAACGGGAAATGTTACCCTGGCAATGGGAGCATCACGCGTTCAGACGGCAATACCACCCCCCCCCCCCCCCCCGTCAAAATACACAGCTATGGTTGGCACCACCACATTACAAGGGGGGGGGGGGGGCGGGTAAATGACATCGTGACATGCTGGGTGCACGAGGGGACGGGGATGTGGGGCTAAGGATGGGGACCGAGGTGACTTCTTAAGACGTTGAGCGGCCAACGCATCGGCATTATCTGCGTTGAGGAGCTGCGGCTGAGGGTGGATAGGACAAGCGAAAGCTTGGGGTTAACGAGCGAATGAAACGGTTTCAAATCGCTCCTGCCGATCGCAACCGTTTAACCCAGGGATCAGCAACCTGCGGCTCTTTAAGGACTGCTCTGCGGCGTTATTCATTCAGGACCACCGTCTAATATTCACCACATCGCATTGCGGCTCTTGAATTATTACGTTTTGTTTTTACCGAATTCGAAAAAAAAAAATTGACTTGTTATTTTGGGTTGCCGAACCAGTGGTTTGACCCAACCCCTCAAGTATGTAGCATCTCTCGATCGAGCGGCGGGCGCACTGTGCTACGACCCCAGCGACCGCACGCAGTTCCCAGCCACTGCGAACAACAGTGAGGAGCAAGCGATATCTCAACCAGGGCACACCACAAACACCAAACTGCACTTGAGCAGCATGGTAGGTAAGATATGGTCAAGCAATACCCTCCATGACCAAACGGGTGTCGGAAGGCCTGCAGCCAGCAGTTGATTGATAAAGGGGTGTGTATATATACACACACACAGGGATATACACATGCTTATGTCAAGTTAATCCACTGCGACCTGTATCCACAGGGATTTTGTGGGGGGGGGGTGAAGTCTATTTTGCACCACCAAGGCTGCCAACTGCAGGCCCGGCCCCCCTACCCACCACTTTGGCACCGCTCAAGCTCACGACATCACCCCCCCCCCCCACCATCCCTTGCCACTGCCACTTCATCACATGGCTGCTCTTGTGCATTGGCTAAAGCCAGACGAGCCATTGGTGGACGCGATGTTCTGAGCCTGTTAACAGTGACGTTCCTCCAAGGTGATTGGCTCATACCAAGACCACGTGTAAATACACCTCGATGCAGGGACAGAACGTGGGTTGTCCTATCAGCAGCGACTAAATTGAGCCTTCTGCGCTAGGTACATGTAGGCTTTCTCCAGGCAGTCGTGTATCAGTTTGGCCGAGTATATTCAGTTTGACTTGTCATGCGATGAACGTCGCTCTCATGCGGCAGGTCAGATAGAAAAGTGCTGCCTTCTGCTGTATGGACCAAATATCATTTGAAGGGACATCAGAGGGAGCTCTGCGAAAGCCACTTCCATGGGCCATTCTCTAACGCACGAAATCAACTAAACGAGCCGTAAACGACCACGATGTACAGACTTGTCTTCCGTCTCTAAGTGGAAAGATGACACGTGACAGAAACGCGCAGCTGCAGAGGGACTCCTCCGTACAGCCTGACCCGTCAGGAAACCTGCCCAGCCCTCGGCGACCTTGAAAACAGAACTGGGAGAACAGCCACAGCGTAGCAATTCTCTGGAGGAAGTGCATAACATTTCCTTCTTGCAAGTTTGGAAATTACTCTACTGCTAATTCAGCACATGATTTGGCACGTAAGTTAGTAAAGGCTCTTAATATATTGTTTGTAAGTTGTTACATATGTTAGTGATGCTGATGCATTTTTGGCACTTGAATTGAAACCAATGTGCGATTCCAACCCCAACAACCAAGAATGTTGATTAAAAAGTTACTTCTCAATAATTCGTGGGTAGAGTAATAATACTTTCATTTTATGGAGTGCCATTCATGCTAATAGCATCCCATAACACTGTACATTAATTATATATAAGGACCAAATCCTTTCTACAGCCACTACGTAGCAAATGAAAATCCTACTACCAAGCAAAATGTAAAATGAATAAACACATTTAGAAATGGCACCAAAACAAAAAAGCCAGGAAAAAAAAGAGTTATCACAACAAAGAAATTAATCAAACAGGTCTCCACATCCCAGACCACAATCACCAACTTCCAAACCAAGCCAGGAAACCTTCACAGGAGGTGCGGAGGAGTGCCAAAAAGTTGCGGGTTACGAATGAACAGTGCTTGCGAAAAATAAATAAAATATCTTCATGCACATTGGTTTAATTATAAGTTGCTCCTAACTCATAGAGGGGCAGTGGCTCATTGAACACGTGACCACAAACACAAGTAAAACAAATACATTTTAAGAAATAAAAAAAAATACAAGCCATAAGACACATTGTACGTCTTCAGCCCCAATCTATGTAGGTAAACATAAAACATGTTAAGATAACCATGCACCAGAGTTGGCTGTATTCTGTAAATGGAACCTACATTTCAAATTACGCATTCACATTTCTTCCCCATTACATTTTCTCCCATTGCAATGACCGAAATACACACACGTGGCTGTCCATGACAATTTCCACTGCATCACTCGTGCAGAAAAAATGACAAGTAACTCACATGCGAGATGCCAGATGGAAAGAGAGAGTGAGATTCAGATTGGTATGGATGCAAGGAAAACCAAGCCAATCCCAAATGAATGAGCATATTGTTGGTCCGATTCCCAACACTAGAAATCTAGACCTGGACCTGTCGCCTTGTTGACATGACGAGTTAGTGTACACGACGATCGTGATGAGAGGTAACGGTCATTCACGTGAATCTTCTCCAGCGATGTCATTTTCTGCAGGAGACACCGAGCACATTCTTAGAGACACACTGCGACACGTAGCTATCAAGTTTCAAATCCAAATAATTCTGTTACATGAACATCATCCTGAAAATATTGTTTTTAAATAAAATCCAAATTGCAATAATAAAATCATAATTTATAGCTCTTTCTAAATCCACTGCTGTGTAAATGCTTCCCCATGGCCTTCTGTCATGGGGCTGTTGGACTATACTTCACCGTACTAGTCAGTACGAGCTGCTGTCGAAGAGCCATACAGATGCCACTCACCACTGATGTTAACCATGACCTGGAATACAATTCAAGTGGCCGGGTTCAGAGTGTCTTGGAAGAAATGTCTCATGAGTCACATGTTGGTGAAGGGGGTCCAGCATTGGGCAAGATATCACTCACCACCAATTTTACCCAGGGCTAGGAATCAAAAGTCAGGGTGCAAGGTTCACAGCGCAAAGCGCTAACCACTGTATCACCCCAACAATATTAATATTGCCCTCTGCCCAGGAAAGCCTCATTGAGTCTCAAGATTTGTCTCGGCCTTCCTCGCGACAGGATAGCGGGGCACGTGAGCAGCAGGCTGTCATCGTCACCTGGAGCTGCTCAGCAGAACGAGGTTCTGAGCAGCAGCGACGGTCGACTGCTCATTCTGGCCCGTGATGACGTGTCGGTCGATCACCACGTGCACGGCATCCACCTCGCTGGCTGCAGGAGCAAAGACAAAGATATCCCGCATAGCCTTCACAGATTGTTGGGGAAAGTACTGTTAGCGAGCATACGCTCGCGCACGGCCAATTCACCATGGCGAACACACGGCGATATTGGCTGGGTGGACCAGTTGCAAAGCGATCAGCACACTGTGCAACGAACCAAAGCACATCTCGGTTAGATTTCCGGCCACTGCTAACATCGATGGCGAATGATATCTGATCCGGTCCTGAGTTGGCTCTTCTCTTTGCCAACCCACACTGCCCAGTCTGCTCAAGTACGTGTTGTATTTTCTACAGTCTGTTCTTCTATAACGTGGTAGTTGCATTCCTGAAGAACACCGCGTTATGGAAAAATCGCGTTATGATAAATAATATATAATATAGGGTAAAGCACAGCCCGTGATAACACGTGAGATGTGCATGCAGGCTGAACAAAGACTGAGGCGCGTGGGTAGCATCTAGAATTATCCAGCAGCATCCCGCCTTGTGTAATGCTACAGTACAACCGCTTATTACTACTCACTCGACGTAGTTCTGTTCACTAAATAACGTTACATCCAATTCGCATCCGCGTTATAAAAAAATGTGTTCCCTAATACATTCATAGCGTTATATAAAATGTACGTTATGAAAACACGTGTTATAGGAGAGCAGACTGTACATGTTATTTAAACACCAACAGCAGCCCCACTGTGCTCTCAGTCCCTCTATTTTCCTTTCAATTACTAGCTGCCAAAACCACATGGTCAGCCTACCCCGCGCATAGCAGTGTGACGTTACAGACCTCACTTGCCTGGAAATAGTCCCAGCTCTCCTAGGTGGGATGGCCAAATGGTTGTGGGCATGGCCTAGTGAGACTCATAACTAGGTGTGGCCTAATTCAGCCTCCATGGCCTTTCCAGATACAAGTGGGTAGTGTAAACTCAGCTTGTATTGTGCACGGCTACTGGCCATGCAGTGCATTTACCGCTATAGGTGGCTCCAGATTCCTTGCAGAAGTCCTCCACAATCACAGGGAGGTTAGCAAAACCCGGTTTCCTCACCAGCTCAAACACCGACGGCTGTGTTAACAGAGACAGGAAATGATACCGGAGCACCACCAGGAAAGGTTGAGTCAACAGGTAAGCAGTTATACTTGCTAAGCTGCATCTAGAGAATAACAGATGAAAGATAGCTAGATAGAGGACCTTAATGTATGACCAGGAAGGAACCCATTGTACCTTGCTAAAACATGCAATCACCAGCATCAACTAAGAGTCCAGAGCCATCACCGCCTACAAAACTGCTGCTACTTGTAAGCACAGGGAAAGAGTAGTGACAAAACCCTGATATCAATTGTTAGCGTTCTGCAGTTGTAGTTTGTTAGACAAAATGAAGACCGAGTTACCCCAGTGAGGCTGTAGCCACGGAACGCCCAGCTCCTGTCCTCTCTGAGTGCACAGCACAGCCCGGCGACCCCGTGTCCCACAGCACATATGGGCTCTGGTATTGAATGATGGGCAGGCAATGCATGCATGGAACACAGAGAAAAGCCTTACAGTTTTATACAATCCAAAAACGTAAGGTAGGTAAATTTTTTTCACAGCACTAGGGGCTGAGAAATGCTCGGCAAGCATCTCTACCAGACGTCCACCGTGAGGAGCAGTGTACCTCGCACACTTTTGTTTGTGAACGAGATGTCATTCTCGCGAACATCGTGCTACGTTCGTGAATGCTATGACTCTGCGTTCCTTAAGTTTCAACATGACCCTCTCGACCCGTGGGGAGAGACGATATTCCCAATGTGGCCCACACTCGAACAGGGTTGCACACACGCGATTTTAGATAAATGCTCGAATGGCACAAGTTGACGATTTGAGCTGGAGTTCACTTTTGACACTGCCACGAAACATCGCCATGAAGTCACAGCTACCATGTAAAATGCGCACCCAACTCCAGCCACTTACTTTTCTCAGCGACAAAATGCTGCAGGATTTGAGCCAGGTATCCGCTGTGTGCCAAGTCGCTCAAGGCGCCGAGGCTGCTGGGAAGGAAGAGGGCATTGTACCTCGCACCTGAGTACACAGCAGTAAACAGAAAAGCAATCAAATCAGGGTTTAAGTCCAAGGATCAAATGCTACCGCTAGACGCATGTGAATAACACTACATGGAATCAAAACTTTCTTCCACCAAAACCTTGTATTTCTGTGCTGTTATATTATGTGTGCTGTGATAATAATTTATGCAACTTCAAAGCCTTGACAACACTTAAAAAATATGCCAAAATGTTGGCATGCAAGTTTTGTTTGAGCAGACATTGCTCGCTGGCAGTCCTGAGACAGTGGTGGATATTATGATGGCAGCCACAAGTGTCTCCCCTCTATAAGACAATCCATATTGACATCCTATGGAAAATTAATGAGCCATGTTAACCCTAACTGGAATTTAAACACAGGACCTCACAACTTGAAGCTTAGCTGCTCTCGCAATTAAGTTATATTCCAAAAAAGATTCTCTGTTTAGTCTTCAGAGTCTATTGGGTTGTTGTTAGAAAGCACATATCAAGTCTGGAAGAGCGCACAAAAGGGTGGTGAGATCAGTATTAAGCCCTGCTGCCTGTGACCCCCAGTGCTGATGTTTACACACCACACCAGGAACTCTTTTAAGCCTGGGTCGACCTAGGGAAGGATAAGGATTGGTTCAGATACCACATGCCACTGATTTTTAGCCAAAGCCAGGAATCAAACTAGGGAGCTAGGTTCGTAGTGCATTGCACTAACTACTGCACAACCGCACTATAAAGACAAAGATCCCCCGTATAGCCTTAACATACTGTAGGGGCAGGTGCTGTTAGTGAGCACCTGCGAGGGGTGGGTGGGCCAGCAACCACGCCCTGCCGCCTTTGTCTCCCTAACGGCAATATTTACATACTGCACCAGGTACTCATTTGAGGGTGAGTCGACCTAGGGGAGGCCCAGAACCAGTTCAGATAATCGTTACTGGTGTTGGCCAGGAGCGGGAATTGAACGAAGGTCACCGGTGGTCAACAGACGTGGTGCTGCACGGCAAGTAAGCCTGAAAATCAGGAGGACACACTAAAATTAAATAACCTAGTAAAATATCGAAATGTAATGTAATACAACACAGAGGGTCGGTCAACACACAATTAACGCATAGCCTGGTTGATTACGTATTTCAAAGATTGCTAAGTTAGAATTTAAGTGTGAACATTCTAAAGAGGACACAGGCAGAGAAAACAAGTCGCCAGAGAGAGAGAAAAAAGATAAGCTTAAAACTTCCCCGTAGAAGTGGTTCAATCTTAATTTTAGAACTTTCGTGACTGCAGGAATTATTATTTGGTTCTTTCGGTTAAGTCACGTCTAAAGATAACCCCCCTTCCTTCTCTCTGCCTCCGCCCCCCCCCTCTGTCTATTTAAGGCCACCCCACAGAGACGATCACCCCTCTCTGTTACCTGTGTTGCTCCCGCTATGTATCTTGGTGATATCTGTCTGCTAATATGTCTGTCTATAGTTTTCTGGTCAGATTTTATGTCGCTATTTCATTATACCTGATGATGATTGCTTGTGTTGCAATCGAAACGTTGTATTCTATTATTTAATTTAATATTTTATCTTTAGACGTGACTTAACCGAAAGAACCAAATAATAAAATTAAGATTGAAGGTCACTGGGTTCATAGCGCAGTGCGTTAACCACGACACTGCCACTCTCCCCCACTAACTTCTGCGCAACCGCACTACCCATCCCAATGAACACACACTCTATGGGTAATGCTATACGCTATGCTTAGAGGTCAATGTGTACCGTCGACGGACTCCAGGCGGAGTGGGGTGGATTGTGGTTTTGTGCAGAAGTCCTGCAGCCAACGAAGAGAAGCCTCATCCTGATGGACAAACTCTGGCAGCTTTCCCTGCGAAAGGCAAGCATGCACCAGCCCAGACCAGAGACGCCCACAACATATGAGACACGTGCATACACATAATAAATCAATAATAATGCTCTTCATCCAGGAAAACTTCATTTAGCCTCAAAACTGAGGGGCCAGTATCGGGATGCTTGGCCTACATCGGAGTGCTAATTTCTAAGTGTCTGGCTCTGTGTGCGAGGAAGCCCAATAACAGTTAAGAATTATGCAGGATTGAGGTTGGACAGTACTTGGATGAGTGACCACCAAAAACTAAACACAGGTGTAATAAGTGTTGTGGGTAGTGCAGGGCATCTACTGTTGTTGTTCTGTACTCCCCCCAAATGTACCAACCAGCACTGCTCAGTATGATTAAGTACGGTCAAATAACCCTCACTGCCTGCATGACCTGACGCGGCCTTAATCCAGCTGTACATGCAAAGGCAAAGGGTGCAGATATGAAGACACGTCACACTCACCCCAGGTGTGGCAATATGCAGCGTAAACGCAGAGCTGCACAGGGTGTACGATTGGACAAAGGATTGCGCAGACACACCTGCGGGGAGAGGGCATTGCACAGTTAAAATTAAACGATTTTCATAATATTTTATCGAGTGACAAATGTTATCAGTGGTTCTCAACCTCGTTCTCCCTGCAATATAGAGTGCGCCATGTTGAACCACATCTACTCAGAAACCACGCACGTTAACCTCGTCTTTTACACAGGTTTCCGTCTCAGTATGCGGTCGATGTAGTAGATGCGTTCCAAAAAAAATCGCACGCAAAGTGAAACTGCACGAGAAGACAGATGCCTGCCGAAAAGCGCGTACAGTATACAATGCTGCCCCCCACGTCAGACCGCATAGCCGCATACGAGTGAACTCAAACCGCATAGAGTGAATTTTGGGTATACATAGGCAAGCCGCATAAACACGAAATTGCACCCGCATCAAGCGAGGCAAACTTGTGTTCCGATAAGAAGGTCATGTCCGGATACAGTACAGTTTTTTTTTTACTTTACTGTGAAATCTCTTATCCCTCACACACACACTTCGTTGTGGGCGACAGTTTCATCTCACTACGTGTTTGCAAGACGCGCAAGTTTAAGATTTTTTGTTTACCATGTCAATATTTTAGGTGTTTACAAAAACTGACAGAGGACCAATTGAATGCAGTACCTGTAAAGCAAGAATAACAAAATTTGCGTACAAGTTTGGACCCTATTAAAAAAAAACATTAGTGCAATGGGTCCAAGTCTAAAACTGCCTTAACTTAACCAACTTGCTGATGAAAACATAACGTTTGGCAAATGCTAATAACGCAGCCAGTTTCGTTACAAAACTGTTGTATTTTTGGTTTAACACGTAGGCTTTTGCGACCAATATCATCCATAATACAGGTTTTTGTGTTAGATCGCGTAAATATAGAAATGTGTCGTTAAAGTGTATTTTTAACAGAAGCAAGAAAAGACACATACTTATCTTGTAAATAAGTTCCTATGCCGCGTCTCGGTCCTTACGACATGGGTTTAAACGAGTGTGAGACAGTCCGGGACACACAACTAATAATATATATACATGGTAACAGCTATTTGGTCACGTCTTACTTTAAACAACTTTTAAACCAAACGCCGGGGAAGGGGTCTCAGAGCAACTCGATTTGGCCGAAAAGAGCCGCAGCAGGCCCGGCGAGGAAACTAGTCGAGCTCGGCACGCACTTCACGGGACTAGGCCTAATCCATTTTAAAGCGTCACAACGCATGGTCAATTATCTGGCGATTTCCTCTGAGCACAAAAAATACAAACATTAACCCCCCCCAAAACGTCTGCTAAATATTGATTTAATTTTACCTTCAGCCGCAGAACTGAGCGCGAAGAGACACGCTGGCTTGGAGCTCATTGCCGCAACGTTGAAGGGGATCGCAGACGCACGCGCCGCCGTCCTTGCACGCGATTGGTCGTGGCGGAATCACGTGGGTGGGTGGGGGGGTTGGGGGGGGCGCTCTCGACCAATCAACGGAACCGCAGAAGGAAAATTGTCGAGGCCGCAGTTTGGTTCAAACAAAAATGGCGCGGTTTTGGCTGAAATAAAAAAAACTGATTATGTGTAAATCGCTAAAATTGCTCTCAGACGGAATATTTGATGCAATGTAAGCACCAATAATAAACACACACGCCCGTATGAACATAATGAGCCACGACTGCTGAGAGTAGACTTTAAAACACCCCGTCAATTAAGATAAGATAGAACAGGCTCATACGTTTCAAACTACGCACCGAAAGATGCACAAAACTCGCAGCCTTTGCGCATGATGCAAAAATCATGAACAGTTCCTGAATGCATTTCTTTGGAACTGTAGTTAGGGTTTGCATAAAACCATAAACACAACAGTTGTCGAAGAACAATGCAGTTCCTTAACGATGCACTTGTTTAGGAATTGGGTTTTACTTACTACACAAAAGCTGCGTGCTTTTTATGCACATCAAAACGTATGTTTTTTTCCCGGCATGTACTATTTTAAACGATTATTTATTTATTGAAGGGTATATAGAGCGGTGGCGCAGTGGTTAGCACATTACAATATGAACACTGCTACCTGAGTTTGATTACGGGCTCAATTACGGGTCACGGCTTAACATCAGTGACGATTGATATCTGTACCGGCCCTTGGCATCCAAATAATATTATATTCTTGGGTATTGCAATATGTTCGGGAGCTAAATGCCAATGTCGAGGTCTGTTAGCCACGAGAGGAATTTTAAGAGAGAGTTTAACCAATGTTTGCTGGTCTTCCATTGAATGAATACCCAAACCACCAACCCTTACTGACCAGCCAGCTTGGTGAAATAGGGTCAAACACAATATCCTGTTTTTGGCGCGCAGGAAAGACACATCATTGAAGTGGTTTCAAAAAGAGCTGAACACGTAAAGACTCGGTACGAACGCCAGGTGTCGCGGCGACTCTTCCAATGACACAAGCACGTGGGCCACGCCACATTTTACAAGCTTCCACTGCGCATTTCGCATTTGCACGGCTCAAGTTACGGCGAATGACTGTTTTATTGAATTAAATGTTGCACTCGTGTTGGCTAATACGGTATTCACTTGCATGTGGAACGTGTTTCCGATTACACTTTCATAAGTGGCGCACGCCTGTTGTGTGCACAATGGTTTGGTAGAATTGTCCTCTGTATGCATGGCTAGGGTGCAGTGCGATGGCGCAATAGTTAGGGCACTTTTGTGGATAGTATTAAAGCCCCTGGAAAAGATAGTATAACTGCGGACATCATCAAAGAAGCAGACTCCGGCCATGAGAACAAAATTAGCAGATTTGTTGTTTTATGCTTAGAAAAAAATGTAATAGCTCAATAATGTGATGACTGTAATCAATCATATTTTTAAGAAAATGGAGAACAGAACAAACTTACTTTGATAATTACATATCCATTGTCTTCACAAATGTTATTGGGTACACATTAATTATATACTGCCCTATAACAGCAATAGCTTCAGGAGATACATGGCAATGTCGAGATGGGATAGCCACGGGAGGGCTGCAGGAGAGTGTTCATGTAGGTTTGCTATTGCCCCATTGAAGGAGTGCAGACTCTTTCAATGGCCACAGTCGCCCTACTAAGGCTTGTCTTTCATTTTCTCTTTACAAATGAGATATGTGCATCGGCCTGTTGATGTTCTGATACAGTTGATGGTTCCACTCGTGTCTTCGATGAATGTCAAAGCCAGGAGAAGCGATGTTTGGGCCCCGAATGAGACTTTATTATAGACGTCCGGATGGTTTCCATTCTGTTCGCATAACAGCGTTCCTCCGGATCGGGTTGAGATTTTAGGATGGTGACAGCACGTAGTAATTTTTCTTATCATACATTTATAAAGCATCTTAACCAAGGCGCTGTACAGTGAACTAACTATGGTGTAATTTGATTGGTGAGATGAAACGAGACAAGTGTATTGGATAAATGTAAAGTTAGGTTGTTGTGACGATGCGTGGATTTATATTTGAGAGGGCCGATCAACCACGTGTATACGCCAGATCTAGCAACTTTGTTTTTTGTTTGTTCATGGTGGCTTGATAACTACCATGAACAAAGTTGAGTGTGCGGATATGCGTTTTCTCATGAGCACGAGCGCCTGGTTATTATAACAGTGTTGTGCAATGTAACATACTTTCGCACAAACACAGAACAACACAACTGTGATTTACGGTGGAACATGCATATGGTGCTTTTTAAAAACAAATGTGCAGCTGCTTGTTTGAAAGCTAACGCCCTCGAAATCAGAAGGAAAAAATAATACATTTGCAACTGCTCGTATTGCCTAATAGTTTGGAGGAAACGAGAACAACGGATGAAATAACAGTCACGTCTAAAATAATAATCACAAATAACTTACAGTGATTTGCCAATCCACACTGCTGAATTCATGTGATGTAAAGTATAAGAAAATAAATAGCCTTGGTTGTGTAATGGTTATTATCACACTGGCCTTGCAATCCAGAGGTCGCCAGTCCAACATCCCACGGCGCCGGCGGTTGCAGCAATTGGCAAGTTTTTTTTAAAGTCCCCCCCCGCCGCCACACGTGCGCCACAGTGACTTATGTCACTGTAAGATGCCATTGCAGTGGCGGTTTAGTTAGTTTAGTTTATATTTTCATTTGTTACACGGATGGTCCAGTTCAGCCAGTTTCCCGGCTATTTTACACGGGAGATCCGTGATGCGTTAGTACCGCAGCAGCAACAAAAACAAAACACACACAAAATCCCCCCATCAATATTGCCGAGTACGAGTACAGAAGCGACACGTTTAAAAAACGCAATCTTGCCGGGTAGAAAATGGTCCCGTCGAGAACCTGCCATGTACGGCTTAGATGCTTGCAGTAAGGAATCCAGAGAGTTTGACAAAAGCCACACAATTCCCCCTCCCCTTGCCGTACACTGCAACAGGATGGCGGTGGTTGTAGCCTGATGCACGCGCGTCAATTCAGCAATGATCCAATCGCTCAGACACGCCGGGGCTCTTGGGGTTGCTCACAAGACTTTTATTTGGGCCCCAAAGTACACGGTGTACGTATCAAGCCCCTCTTTTTTTTGGCAATTCTCTGTTGAATGATGGCCTCACGCCTCTCTTTGCGGGTCATGGAGGATTATTTGATCGTAGTTCGCCACCCTGGTCGGTGCGGATTGGTGAACGGTTGTGCTCAAGACCAGTTCAGATTTCACTTCGTCGGGTTCATAACGCAATGCAGTGGTTACACATTGCGTTATGAACCACCACCGCTCATCACATGAACCGCCACGGCTCATCACAGGCGATGGTGTCTATCTGTTGAGCGAGAGCACATAGGGGAAACTTTCCACAGCCCTTTGACTCACGATCTTTCAGTGTGTTTATTTTATCCAGGAAAGACTCACTCGCATATGAGGCTCAACTCTTTTTAGGCGGGACCTGCTAAGGCTTGCAGTAGGGGGCGATGTTGCATACACACGCCAACCCAATCACACTAAACACAAGACCCCCCCCCCCCCCCATAGAGACTTTAAGAAACTGTTTGGGCAATTGCTGTTAGGGAGCCCCTATTAAGGCCTGAACGGCACACGAGGGTGTATGTGGCCAACACCACACCGGCCGCCTTTGTCTCTCGACTGGCGATGTTTACACACTGCATCAGATACTCATTCGAGGCTGAGTCGACCTAGGGGAGGCCCAGGACCGTTTCAGATAATCGTCACTGGTGTTGGCCGTGAGCAAACACCACGACAAACGCATACCTGCACGCACACACGTGCTTCAATGCTGTGCTCTCTTTTGCTTTTGACATTTAGGTGACTCAGGTCACTCGTGAAAATTATATTATCCTGGTCTTTGAGTTCCTACCTGGTGAAACAAAATAGACGTAACTTGACACGCATTTGGTCATTTTTTTGATTAGCAAAAATAATAACTGGCTCAATCGGTCGCGATTGCGCAAGCGCGCTGCGACTGATTGCATGGTGCAATAACGACGCAACGCTCTGCCAATAGTGGTGCGATCGATAGCCCTCGATACGATTGCACTTCGTGGACTGCACCAACATTACATAGGTTATATCTAGGCCTTAAAGATCAAACCTAAATTAATAACGAAATTTTACCGTGCAGGTATCCGTATTTATCATCAGTGCCCTTTAAAATATCCAGTAAACCTCCCACAGCAGCATTCCGAGAGATACAGTGCGTTCCAGTAGACAGGCTTCATAGTAAAGCCTACTATTTATAATTATCAGCCATGATAAATCCACTGCTGGATGAAGGCCTCCCAAAACTGCTGCCCACCTCTCACAAACGTGTGATGCAACAAGCATTAATCGAGGACATGAACGGATTTCATTTCTCCATATCCTCAGTGGATGTACTCTCGGATGCATTCCATTCTCTGGCTGCCACTCCATTATTAGCATTGACCATGGTCTATCATCCCCCTGAGAAGCCAAAGCATACCGTATATACATTCCACGGTTTTGTTATTACAGAGATATATATAAAAAAAACTATTCAATGGATTGACATCCATGCAAAACGGAGTCTGTTTATTACAGGGGGAAGTAGCGTGTGACTCCAGAGCCAAATGCGGCTCATTGAGGAATGCGTCATGGCGTTGTTCGCCACGTGCATCACGGCTCTTGAAATATAAAGTTTGTTTTTACCGAATTCGACATTTTTTTTATCTTCTTGATATGTTGTTTTGCCGGCCTCTGGTTTAGTATAGAATATAAACTCGACAGAGAGTTTAATAACTTGTTTCTTCAATAGTTATTTAAAAATACGGACTCTTTTAAATTCCATTCGTGTTTACATTTCTACACACTGTTATTTGCATAAAGTAAACCAAAGCTGTTAATATGTTTTAATGTTCCCGATGTTGCACAATTTCTAACTGGTTAGTATTGGCTCACATCTGATTTGCGGTATTAAGATGCAGGGAGTGTTTAATTTCAGGCGGAACAGTCCGGAACTCTGTTCTGGCAATTATTCTGGCACAACATATCCATCTCGCATTATTTTGTCCTCGTAATATTACTTTGACCTCACAGCATTTTAGAAATATAGTGTACGATCACATAAGTTTATTTTTCATAGACATAACATTGCTTTCGAGTGGTAGTGCCTTCTTACAATAATCCCTACTCGAAGCCAGCCGAGCAGCGTTGCTGGAAAATATTGAATGAAAATATTAAGCCCTGCATGCAGCACAACCTATTCAGTGGCATTCGAGAGGAAATACATGGCTTTGTGAGATTCACACAATTCGCCTGTGGGCAATTGTCAGTTCTTGAGCCATTGACTCAAAAGTGACATCAGTACCATTAAAATGCTTACAATGATTTTTTTCTTGAAGCATTTATCTTAAAATCACGAATAAACATCATAGCAAGATGGCTGTGGAAACTTTTTAAATAGCTACCAAAGTTTTCTGTTAAACATACGATGACATAAACGTGATATGACACGACAAACGTGATATGGCACATCTACAGAACATGAAAATAAATAGGAAGAGTGTCGATAAAACAGACGGTATGTACCCGAAGCTGTGTTGCTCATCGTGGATACTGCTCGTGTTGACTTCTGCTTGAACTTGCCACCCAACGTGGGTATGAACGAACCCGTTGTCTCTTGACACACCGTGTTTTGACAACGCGCGGAAATGCTGGCGCTCCCCAAAAAGTAGTTGAGAGTTCATAATAATTAAAATAATATTTCGTTTTATCTTTCACGTCGTCATCGTTCAATACAAATTGCCTCTCGCGATCGCTAAGGGACCACAGACAAGCTGGTGAGCCAGTGCTAGCAACAGCTGTCCAAGCTCTGCAGTCCTATCTATATTAAGATGTTTTCAGCCAATTAATGAGCGTTTAATACATGTGGGAGAAAAACTCGGAGCACCCGGAGAAAACTGACGCATGCAAGGGGGCAACACTCAATCCCGTACAGAAAGGACAGATTATATTCATCCGCACTTTGTTGTTCCGCCTTCTCAAGGCAAGCTATGATGAGGCACCTCGACGCCCCATAGGTAGGGACTTTCACAAACATCTGTGTGCTTCACCAACCCTCACACCTCCTCCACAGGAGTGGTTAACAGGTGTGCCAACACCGCTCGGCTATCCGCAAAACCAATAACGAGCGGCATTCATTTAAAGCGAGCAGATGCTGAACTGATTTTTCACCCCCTGTGAGTCTCATCAGCCGAGTCAGGTTTGTTAAACAAATGTAAACAAGCAATATTGTAAAAAAAAGAACGTTTTGAATGTCGAATATAAACAGCGAGATGTCTCAATTTGCCCAGCTCATACAACCCCCGGCAGGAGCCATTTGTTGTTTGCAAACGCAGGCGCGCTCTGCGTCGCACGCGGCTATTATTCGTGGAAATGAGACGTACGCCGATTATCCCATAATTTTGTCTATTTTTACTGCATCAGATGCTAGAGCAATTGCGGTTGAACACCCACCCATTGCAATTATGGCCTTGTGCTGTTGTGACACAGGCGCATACACACACTAAGCTTCCTACAGCGGCGATTGTGAACACAGATATATTGCATGCTGGAGTCATTTGTGATGAAGCTGTCAGGACCATCATTCATTTGGGTGTACAATTCGTGGTTAGTTTACATGTGTGACTACGACCATGTCAGTTTGGATGTGTACATCAGTTCTCAGCAGGTCTCGGAAGCTAAGCAGTGATGAGCCTGGATAGTGCTTGGATGGGCGACGACCACACATCAGCACGTGCTCTCGGCTGCGGGGCCATTTGGGTGAGCCCCAAACGGCGGTGCTGCAAAATCTCGGATTGCACTGCACGTCTCTGCTGCCTGCTTTTACCAACCCATACTGACCCGCGCGGTGAAGTATGGGTAAAATGACTCTGCACGACCAACGCGTCATGGGGAGGCCCTCATCCAGCAGTGGATGAACCTCAAGGGGCCTGTACATGCACTTGTACATTCTTAGCACACGTATTGTGTCGTGCTCCTTCATCATTGGCTCGAGACTCTTTGTCGGATGGAACTAGTGGGGTGCTATTCGTGATCGCAGGGGGTAAATCAGTTACACGATGGAGTTGAACCGATGAGTACCTGGGGAGACAAAGGCGGCCGGGCGTGGTGTTGGTCACGCCCATCCGTCACGATTGAGTTGAACCAATGTAACACGTTGCGACTAAAGCGCCCTAAGCAGCCTAAAGGCCTGGCTAGTATTTGGATTGCAGACTGCTTGAGTCTACCCAATCAGCAATGGATTCGAGTTTTGAATGCTTATACATAGGGTTTTCTCCGGGCACTCTGGGGTTTCCCTATACGCTAAATACTCATTAATTGACAGTTACCCTCTAAATAACTCAATTGAGGCTTTCAATTGGAAAGTCAATTACCTTACATGTTGTTTTTTAATTGATTTGATTTACAGCCCTACTCCCATCCACTGTTGGGTAAAGCCCTCTGAACGCTGTGTCAGTCACGTGGTCCTCTGACCATACTTCACTGCGCTGGTCAGTACGGATTGGTGAAGGTTGAGGTGGGGTGCCGATAACCGGTTCAGATATCACTGCCCACTGATGTTAGCCGTGGTCAAGAATCAAACTCAGGTCGCCGGGTTCGTAGCGCAGTGCGCTAACCGCTACTCCACCGCTCTCCACCCCAGCACCCCCCCCCCACCCCCTTATTATTACTCACACAAATTATTGTTGACTCCAACTCTGAACCGTACAAGCACACACCACCGCACGTGACAAACACCCAGCAGCACAAGTCTGGGAGGTCTTGCCAATAGAAATGTGAGAGAGAGAGAGAGAGAAAAAATCCCTGCATTGCTGCCCGCACGGCGTCCTTAATACAGAATGTCATTCATTTCAGTAGTGGACGTGAGGAAATAGGGGGTGGGTGGAGAGGGGGCAATAACAACAAAGATCCCCCGTATAGGCTTAACAAACTGTTGGGGCAAGTGCTGTTAACGAGCACCTATGAAGGCCGGCACGGTACACGAGGGGGTGGATGGCTAACACCACGCCCGGCCGCCTTTGTCTCCCTAGTGACGATGTTTACACACCACGTACTCATTTGAGGCTGAGTCGACCTAGGGGAGGCCCAGAACCAGTTCATATAATCGTCACTGGTGTTGGGCGTGAGCGGGAATCGAACCCGGGTCGCCAGGTTCGTAGTGCAGCACGCTAACCGCTACACCACCGCTCCCCACTGCAATAACAACGCGCACACACACACACACCGTCCCTCCCGTGTGCGCTCAGGGCCCTATGCTGCAACTGTTACTCAACAAAGGCATCGGCCACCTACACCCCCTTTTTTTTGGGGGGGGGGGGGGTTGGGGGGGAGTAAATCCATCGAGAGAGGTGAATGCGTGAATCAGTGAAGTAGATGCAGAATTACAGACGCTACCTTGACCGTTAAGGAATATTGATGTGCGCACTATTGGTCTTGAAAAAAAAAAACATAGTCATATGGACTCATTTTATGTTAGAATTTTACGTGGAAATATGAACGGAACGTTTTTTGGTTCTAATGTCATAACTCGTAAACGCCCCGCGCCAACGCAGGACGAGACATTATATTGACTCGGGGAAACGTAAGCGGACTTACGCAAGACACGTCGCTGGAGAGAGAGAGAGAGACGGTCGGTGGTCGAGACTAGAGAGGCAGTGGGAGCCACGTCCGTCTGGAACGCTCTTCCTTCTGATATTAGGACGCCACTGGAGCTATGCACTTTTAAATCTAAATTCGAAAACTAATTTCATTAAGAATGCATTTTTGTGTTTAGTTTGTTGTCCTTCTCGCGCACCTCCGATTAGCATGGGTTGGCTATGTACGGCGTGAAAGAAGTTCAACGTACACACAACACAACCACGAGGAAGCCCACTGTGGAGATGGAGCGATGAGATCATCTCATCTCGTGTGCAGGTGCGAGATGGATTATTGCGTCGCACGACCGTGAGAGACGGGGACGGAACAGGGATGTCTTCATCCCCGCAATGGATTAATCAAGGCCGATGATGATACATACACCTGTTTATTTAGAGGTGATATCGTCAGCATAATATAGTGCAAGCTGGTGATGGTGTCACCAATTTCATATGCTTGCATCAACTCGAATCCTCCTAAGCCTTCACCGCTCTGCTTATAATTATGCTAACTCCTGCAGCCTATGATGACTGACACAGCCACTTTAGCCAAATCCACATTTGCTTTCCTTTATCCATGTCCAGCCCTGTGACCATGTGACAAAGGCCACAGATCCATCAGAGTGGCGTAGTTGGCAGGAGTCCTAGCTCCACACCTCGGGCCCTGCCATTTGTGGGCTCCGGCGCAGTTGCACCGCCTGCACACTCTGCAATTATGCCACTGACATCTTACACCTCCGTCAGAGTAGCTGGCGCCTTAAACGAGCACGGAGATATGCTCATCCCCCTGTTCACTGCGTTGAACGAGTGGTGGAAATGCCATGTTCCTATGGACGAAAATGAGTCACTCCATGGGACAAACCAAGTAATTACATCTGTTGCCCTTTAAGTACCCAAGAAAGCCTCGCCGAGACACGAGAGGGTTTTTTTTCAGGGTGGTGGGGGGGGGGGGTCCTGCTTCAGAATGTTTGGCCAATTACACTCGTGAGTGGCATGTGGGATGAAACTGGAGTAACCGGAGTAAGCGCACACGTAAGAGGGGATACATCCTCTAAGGTCCAAACAGACAGGTGGAATTACCCACTCGGTTTTGTGAAATCTTCTGGCCACCTCACAGCGCAGTGTGTTTGGGGACTTCACCAAATCTGCGCTGGTCCACCAACCCTTGCCTCCAAAGTTCCCCATCACGAGCGTGCAGTCCTCCACGCCTAGCGCTTGCTCCGTTTCGAGGATGACACTCACAGCTCCGCACAGATGGATTCAACGTCCACGTTGCGTCTGGAGTCAGACCCTAGGTGTGGCTACCACGCCTATCGAGTTGACCGGAGAACCGAAATGAAGCGAAAACAAGCAGACCGAGTGTTTCAAACCACGTCCCATTACAGCCGCGTGCTGTGCAGGCGGTGTGGGGGGGGGGCGGTGGGGGGCGGTGGTGGGGGGGGGGTTAATAAAACGCGGAGCGGAACTCCATGTTCCCAAGCCGGGACTTTGTGCAATCGCGTCGAGCGCTTACCACGGCCCGCCACCGCCGCCGCCGCCGTCACTAACCTCGCCCTGACCCCAACCCTCGTCTCAAGCGGCACGCGCACGCACATTAACGTCACTCGCGCAAATCGGTTTCTTTTTGTTTTGTTTACCACCGACATAACGCAATGCTCCACCGCCGCGTCTGTACACAGTCCCAAAATAATCCGTGGGTTCGTTTCGTTCGACACCCCCAAGCCCCAGCCAACCCCCCCGCCGCCGCCGCCGCGCCAAGCACCTCTAAGTTTGGCCCATGGGCTCATTCTAAATGAGTGGGACGTGTAACCAATCTGTGTGTGGGGGAGGGGGGCATTCCGGTGGAGCTAGCAGCGGGGAACACTCCGCATAAAGCCATCAAGGTGGGCTTAATGCCTTAAGTACAACGTCGTAGCAATGCACAATTTCATGTAGTCCGGATATTATTTTGGCACGTTACATCCAACTCGCCTGACTTTGTCCTCGTGGTATCAACCCGTTCGTGGGATTCTAGGGAAACGGCAGGTAAAATAATAGAGGATTGTTAGAGACAAGCGTACTTTGTACTCTAGCGGTAGTGCTGTACGCCGATAATTCATACTCCAAGTCAGCCTATAGGAGCGTGCTGGAATACATCGAGTGGGAAATGTAAGCCCAGAATACAGCGTCGCATATGTGACCGTCACACGTATCCACACTGAACTATTAGCCGCAGTATTTGTGCAATGTTTAACCGTCATATGTTTATTTAATAGACGCTCACAAATCCAAACCTTTTCACGCCCAGTCGTGTATTCTCAATCTCGCGTGCATTCGCTTAAGTTCAAAGTACAGAAAAGCGTTCGCCCATGTCGAGAGCAGTTGCACTTTGTTTTTTGTCCAGTGACCTACTTACGCACGGTTTAATTGCCGTGTGCTAAAGATGGTCACACCTCTGACGTTTTCGCATTGTCTGGCTATACCTTCAATCGCTAGTGAGTCGGATATGCGACGCTGTACCGCAATAGGAAACGGTCAAACGTGGAGAAGATATGAAGTAGAATGGATCGCGGTCTTTACGTAACAGCAAAATCATGGCCTGCCTTCATGAACTAAACTCGAAGTAAACTATGTTTTATCTTACCAGGTAAGGCCCAGTGAGAAATGTAGCTCTTTTTCAGAAGCGACCTGGCCACAAGTGATAGCCCAGTGAAATGGCTTATCACGTGGAAATGTATATCAGTAAAATACTCTAAACGCGTGTTTCTAAATGTGGAGAGGAAAAAACCGGAGAAACCAGAGAAAAACGCGCGTGTCTACGGGGAGAGAGACACGCAAACTCCAAATATCAGAATCAGAATATTAATTTATTCTGGAGGAATCCGATGAACTATAAAGCTCTCTTTCACACATGTCCAGTCGGGACGGGTAAGAACGTTACAACAGCAAACAGTAAAAAAACACGATAGCAGTGAAAAGTACAAGAAAGGTAAACAAATCACCCAAACACCACAAATACAGCACTCAACCAGCCACATGCTACCAGACAAAGCCCACTGGGGTATTAACTTATTGTTCAAAAGAGACCTGGCCACAAATGATAACTCCACAAAGTGGCGTATCGTTTGGACTTTAATTGAACCTTCTGGCGGGACCCCGGGGTCCCGAATAAACGGAAGTAGAAATCGTAATTAATAAATTAAATTTTGGCGACTCCGTCCCACCGCGCACATAAACGCCGCGACCCACCAGAAATCAATCCTCTCGTTCTTCACCAAGCACCCGTCGTTGCCAAAATTGCCGTAGTCACTAACAAAACTTTGAAACGTTGATTAGCGCATCGTGTAGAGCTCATCGAGAGGAATAGATCGCCGTGTCGTTCGTCTTCAACAGACGTGCAATCACGTCGCAACGCAGTTCATGCGAGAGCCGGGGGGGGGGGGCTTATGGGACCCCGGGGTCCCGCCATGAGGTTCATTTATAGCAGCAAAATAATCTAAATATACAGCGGGCGTCAGGGTCGGGATTAAACCGTCGCCACCGTGGCACCCCTACATATGTTTGGGACCAACCAACTAACTGGACCTTGTGTATGCAAATGTGATTGTTCAGTTTGTCCGCCATACTCCCCACCTCTCTGTTGTCTCTCATCCGCTCCCTTTTCTCGTCATTTAAAGTCATTAAGCTATTCACTTGTAATCGTTTCTGCCAAGATGCATTGGTAATGGAAGTGATACTAAGAATGCCACGAACGAAGGTATTTTTTTGGGGTACGTTGTTGTTATGTCTGCTATTAATATGGGAATGAGCAGCGGCGCGGTGGTTAGGGTTACCGCGTTCTTGAACCCAGTGACCCGAGTTCAATTCCCAGCCAGGGCCGACGTCAGCGGTGACATCTGAGCCAGACTCTGCCCCCCCCCCCCAACTTGATCAACTCTCATTGATCGGTGTGCAGGTAAGGTATTGGTGAAATAACCCCCATGGCCAACACCTAGGCCTCGGCAAGGTAAGGTAATTTACCCTTTTTACCGGGTGAAAGGGTAAAGGTAAAGGGTAAAGGTGTCGACATGCCAAGGGGTAAGGGTAAAAGGTAGGGTCAAGGTAGCTCGTTGCTTTTTACACTTTACCTTACCTTGCCGAGGCCTACCAACACTGCATGAGGTCGCCTTTTCCCGGCTGTGGATAGACAAAGGGATATACATTCTTGATGTATTTAGTTGTTATCAATATGTTTAAATAACATTTGACGATCACATTAAACCATTTTCGGGGCCAGTGTTTCGAGTATTCCGCTGTCAGTTTCGTTCTTGCGCAATGCAAGGCATGTTCAGTGGTGAGGACCACGTGATCACAATGCTGATGGCTGAGTGGGGTTTTTTTTTAGACAACTGACGTTTCATGCCCCCTCTTTGTAAATTCATTCGATGCGTGTATGGGGCATTTCTTACGACCATTTTCATTTTCGAGTTGAGTCGGATGCCATTCGATGCCGCTTTTCCTTCCTGTATTATGTTAAAAAATAAACCCACTTTCTCTCTTCATATATAATAGAAATTTCTCGCTGCCTGTCACACCTCTCTCTCTCCCTCCTTCCTCCAGGCGCCCCGTGTAGAGCCGATGTCCTTTCAGAACCGGAGAAATCACCCTCCCCCCCCCTCCAACCCACTCCGGACACAGAGAGGCACTTCAACTGTTTGGCAGTCGGGAGTGTCCAGCGAGGGAAAGGGTCTCCCAGTGGATGTTTGCGCGTGTGTGTGTGTCTGTGGGTGTGCCGTGCTGGTCTCCATAGGTGCTCGCTAACAGCACATGCCCCTTCAGCCGTTTAAACGCTATACGGGAATCTTTGTCTTTGTGTGCTGCCTGAATATATGCCCGTGCCGTGTGTGCGTTGTTTGTGCGCGGGATGGTGTTGTGGTTAGCGCAGCTGCATTACGAACCCGGCGATACGAGTTTGATTCCCGCTGGGCCTCATTTAGATCGACCCAGCCTTAAATGAGTACCTGGTGCGGTGTATAAAAAACACACACACAAGGACCGGGAGGGACAAAGGTGACCGAGCGTGGTGCTGACCACCTCACCCCGCCGTGTAACCGCGTTTAATGATCCTCGCAAGCAGCACTTGCCCCAACAGTCTCGGAAGACTATAGGGGGGATCTTTGTCTTTGCGAGTGCGTGTGTGTGTGCAACTTTATGTGTTTCCGAGCCGTATCTAAAACGTTTTTGGGGAGTGACCGGACACAGTGGGGGGGGGGGACTTTACCTCCTACCCACGGAACGGAGACATCTCACAGACCAAGTTCCGTTCCCCTAAGACAAAAAAGAAAGCGCTGAGGACTATTTCTGGCCAGATTTATCCTCTCACCGTGCCAGAGGGAATCTCCTACCGGCGAGAGAGAAAGTCGCCACTGCAACGTGTTACATCCAGAAGTGGCAGCAATATCATTTGCAGAGAGAAGAATAGAGCTCACGTTCGTCGCGATGTTGACATCGGTTCAGAGCGACCTGGCTCCTCGTATCGAGTTGTCGGCGTTGCTGTCGTTGAGAGCATCGCGAGAATATCACGGACGCTGCCGGCGGCGTTAATCTGCATCCGAATATTTTTTTATACCGGAGGAAATCCGATGACCTGTAAAGCGCTTTGTCACAGATGTCCAGATGGGGCAGGCCATGAGCGCTTCCGCCTTCGTCTTGTAGCACTGTGGCCGTGTGGGTTGCGCGGGTGTCAGTCGGAGTTCACGTCGTTTGTTGCTGAGCCTATGGGGAGTATTTAAATAACGATCAAAGTAAAACTAAAATTACGACTGTTTATCTAGCCCGGAAAGTCTCAATACGTACCCTCTGGCAAGAAGGGTCCGGCTACATATGCCGCGGAGTGGTGGCGCAGTGGTTAGCGCACTTGCCAGTCACGGCTAAAATCTGTGACTTCCCCCTCAACCCAACACGCATTGACAAACGTGGTGAAGTATGGTCAAATAACCACCACCAACAACAACACCATCGACACGGCGGCGGGTGGCCTTCATCCGCCGGTGGATTGACAAAGAGCTGTAACATTGCAATCATACCACCTGCTACATTGCAATATTTGGCCAATGCTACGAATGAGTGTTGGCTATGTGGAAGGAAACGGGAGTAGCCGGAGAAAACCCACAACACATACCAGGAGGATGGCAAACGCCGCACACATAGATGCATGTTTTTGCCAACGAGCATGCTCAATGCCGAATGCAGTTAATTTTCCCCTTCACTCTTTGATTTCGCTTTCAGCGCGTTTCACGTCTGTCCAGAAACTAGAACAAACTTACCCCTTGTGTGTCATGACTGGATGACTCATATCTGTGAGCGGAAAGAGGCACGTGTCCTTCTGACAGACTGTTGCGTGGGTGATGCGTCTGTGTGTATGCGCGCGTGCTTTGATGTGGGGGGGAGCGGTGGAGCAACGGTTAGCACAATGTGTTTGGACCGCGGTGACCTGAGTTCGATTATCGCTCACAGCCAACATCAGTGGCGAATACCCACAACCAGTCCTGGGCCTTCTGTAGGTTGATTCCGGCCTTAAACGAGTAATCGGTGCCGAGTGTTAATGTCGCCACCAGAGAGACAAAGGCGGCCAGGCGTGGTTTAGGCTACATCACCCCTTTGTGCACCGTTTGGGTCTTAATAAGTGCTCGCTAACAGGATCTATACCCCAACAGTTGATGCATTTATGGTTGACGTGAGTGGAGTGTGAGGGTGCACTGGTGGTGTGTGCTGTTGTTGATGCGGTGTGCATGTGAATGCGTGGGATATGTCAGGGGGGAGGTGTGGGTCGTGTGTTTGTTATGGCTGCTGTGTGTGTGTGAAGTAGTGGGGAGCGGTGGCGCAGCGGTTAGCGCGCTGCACTACCAACCTGGCCACCCGAGTTCGATTCCCGCTCACGGTCAACACCAGTGACGATTATCTGAACCGGTCCTGTGCCTCTCCTAGGTCGACTCTGCCTCAAATGAGTACTTCATGTGGTGTGTAAACATCGTCACTGGGGAGACAAAGGCCGTCGGCCAGTCACCCCCCCCTCCCCTCGTGTGCCGTTCCGGCCTTGAAAGGTGCTCGCTAATTGCACTTGCTCCAAAAGTCTGCTAAGACTACACGGGGGGGGGGGGGTCTGTGTCTTGTTTTAGTGATGGGGTTTGTAGGTGGGTAGTCGTGAGTGCTGTGTCTGAGCGGGGTGTGTATGCACGCAGATGCGTGTAGTTAGCTCAGCTGCGGTACGTGAAAGGGTTTGCTTAAGTGGTGTCCATGTGAGTAGGGTGAGTTGGGTGTGTACGTGGTTATGCATGGTTGACATATAAATCATGTCAGTGGTGTGTTGATACCACATATTTCTATATGTTGGGACACATCTGAGTTAACACGCTACAGGACACGAATCCAAGTCGTAACCGTATCACGTCTTAAGTGGTGTCATTAGGATGACTCGAAATACCCATTCGCGTAGGTTGTGGAGAGAAAATAAATATCAACATACGTAAGCAGACAAATGTCACTGCGTTTCTTACGGAAGCCTTCACCCGCACGGCCTTCGAGGATTGAATCATTTCAGCAGCGTTGACGAGCAAACGACGTGGACCAGTATTCGGCTGCACCGACTGCGTCTCATCAGCAGAGCCAGCCTTGCTTGGCTCAATGTTCGAGTACGGATAGTTCTGTCTGTGCAGTACGGCGCGTCTGTGTGTGTGTGCGCCCATCTGCAGCGTGTACTGTGTGGTGTCGCTGGTATGTAAGGACTGTGCGCATGTGGATGATAGGGCAATGTGTGTGTAATTGGAATGTGGTGTGATTCCTCTTGCGGTGTGCGTGGATTGGTGTGGTTGATGTGTGCGCGTGTCTGTCTGTGTGTGAGTGGCGTAGTGTGTGTGTGTGTGAATTGGTGGCGTGTGCACGTCGGTAGGTAGGTGTGTGTGTGTGCACCGCCTACACGCGTGGTACTACTGATATGCATGTAAGTAGTCATGTACACAGTAGTGCATAGATGAGAGATAAATAACCCCCGTATAGTCTTTCCAAGCAGATGGGGCAAGTGCTGTTAGCGAGACCCTATGAAGGCGCACAAGGGGCTGTGGTGTTATGACTAAGAACCACGCCCGACCGCCTTTGTCTCCCCAGTGGCGATATTTTCACAGACCGCCCAGGTACTCAAATGAGGACATATATTGGGCAGAGGGGAGGGGGGGGGGGTCAGGAGTCGTACTTTCCGGAGCGTCTTATAATCCGAATAAAACGGTCACTTGCATGAGGTCAATCGTTGCGTTTCGCATGGCATCCGACATCTGAACTCCGGGGTCCCGCCACAAGGTTCAGTTGTCCGATTGGGGGGGGGGGTGCCCAGGCTGGCACAGCAGCCGCGGTGAAACATTATCCGGCTGGGCGCGGTCGTACAGAGCGTGCCCGCTCCGTACTCGGCGAAGATGAATCATAATTGTCGAGCTGGAGTAACGCCCCCCGAGAATGTTCCTATAGGTCAGCAAAGGGGGTGGCGGGGGTGGGGGTGTTGATGTTTGGCTGAGTGGGACGAGATGGGATTGGTTCAACTTTCGTGTTTAGCCCTCCCTAGAAATTCTCTGAACATCGCGTCCCCCAACCACACGAGCCACCCACCACCGACCCACCCTGCCGGCCTCTCTCGTCGCTACCCCCGCCACCGCCACCATCACCCTCCTACCAACGCCATTCCAGAATCCCCAACCCAATCGCACTAACTAACAACCCCACTCACAACCCACTCTTCTATCAGACTATCACTACCGTACTCTCGGGATTATATTATCAGACGCTCCGGAAAGCCAGACGCGCCTCAAACGTGCGTAGGGTGTCAGCATCGGAAGCTCTATTTATACTGGAGGAATCCGATGAGCAATGAAGCTCTTTTCACGGATGCTCAGTAGGGGCACGAGGTCAGAACGGTACAACAACAAACAGTACAGAAACACGATAGGAGTGCAACGTTTAGGAAAGGTAAACAAATCACTTTAAAATAAACAAAAAAAGTACAAAAAAATTAACTTACCATGTAAAGCCTACTGAAATACTAATGTGGTCACACCAAAACATACAACATACACATCTACCGGATTATAAGACCCCCCCCCCCACCCCCGAAGTTCTGTGCGGAGAATATACTAAAGCCTCCTCGAATTCAACCTTATTATTCTAATTCAGCATTTTTATTCCAATTCAGCCTTATTATCCTCGCTGTTCAGCCACCCAAACAAGCCACCCTCCCAGCCAGCCAGCCAGCCCACCACCCACGGAGCTTCAGTCAACCGCCCGTAGTCCCGTTTCAGTAACTCGAGCTGTCACACCAAAACCTTCACTGCTCTGAGCCCCCCCTCAACCCACTCCCTCTCCCCTCAACCCTACCCCTTCAAACCACCATCGACAACCCACACCAACTCTCCCCCCCCCCACCACCACCTCCTCCTCCACGTTCCCATGTTTTGAGCCATTCACACAAATGGCAGCCACAGCAACGGGGGCACGGCGAGTGATGTCGTGACCGCCGCCGTCTCCCGCACGCGGTGCGCTCGGTGCAGCGACGCCACGAGAAGAGCACGGGGCCACTTGTGAAAGAAAGCAGCAGCACCACCTCCCCCCATCACCGCCACCACCACAACAATCACGGAGGAGGCCACGGTGATGTTGATGTCACTGGGACATCATCAGCACCACCACCACCAGCAGCACAAGCAGCAGCACCAGCAGCAGCAGAAGAGAAGTCGGAGAGAGAGAACCACGTTTGCTCCAAACGCCCCCCGGTGAACAACTCGGGGCTTTACTTCGGCAAAAAACATGAACTTGACCAACGTCATCAGTCTGTCGGTGAGATGACGCACACACACACTCACTCACGCTCACACTCACTCGCACACTCACACACTCACACACGCTCACACACACTCACACTCTCACACACACTCTCACGCACACACACACTCACACTCTCACGCACACTCTCACACGCACACACTCTCACTCACACATTCACGCACACACTCACACTCTCACACACACTCTCACGCACACTCACACTCTCACGCACTCTCACACACACTCACGCACACTTTCACACGCACACACTCACACATTCACGCACACTCTCACACACTCTCACACACACTCACACACTCACACACACTCTCACACACACTCGCACACTCACACACACCGACTCTCTCACACTCACACACACTCTCACGCACAGACTCACACATTCACACACACTCACACACACTCTCTCACACTCTCACGCACACTCACGCACTCTCACACACACTCACGCACTCACACACATTCTCACACACACTCACGCACTCTCACACACACTCACGCACTCACACAGAAACACAAAGATTCCCCCCACACCGTATAGCCTCTACAGACTGTTGGGGCAAGTGCTGCAAGCGAGCAGCCCCTGTGAAGGGACACGATGGTGTGCGGAGGCTGAGCCGACCTAGGGGAGGCGCAGGACCGGTTCAGATATATCGTCACACACGCACGTACGAGAACATACAAAGACTCATCACTCGTATAGCCTACATGTCGACTGCTGTTGGGGGAGAGTACTGCTAGTGAACACAACATTAACATGAACGCACGTGTGCACACACGTAAACATCCACACGTCCACGCACAGGAACAAGTCCAACAACCAAAGACAAAGCTCCCCCGTGTAGCCTTAACAGACGGTTGGGGCAAGTGCTGTTAGCGAGTAGCACCTTTGTAGGCCGGTACGGCACACGAGGGGGTGGGTGGCCAGCTCCACGCCCGGCCGCCTTTGTCTCCCCACACAGACCTGTACCACACACTTCACATGTACACACACAGTCCAACAACCAAACACACCCACACCTACACACACACACACAGCCCAACAACCAAACACACCCACACCTATACACACCCACACAGCTCAACAACCAAACACACCCACGCCTACACACACACACAGCTCAACAACCAAACACACCCACACCTACACACACACAGCTCAACAACCAAACACCCCCACACCTACACACACACACAGCTCAACAACCAAACACACCCACCCCTATACACACACTCACACCTATACATACACACACCTATACACACTCACACCTATACACACACCTATACACACACACACCCACACCTACACACACACACAGCTCAACAACCAAACACACCCACACCTACACACACAGCTCAACAACCAAACACACCCACCCTATACACACACTCACACCTATACATACACACACCTATACACACTCACACCTATACACACACACCCACACCTACACACACACACAGCTCAACAACCAAACACACCCACACCTATACACACACACACTCACACCTATACATACACACACCTACACACACACACACCTACACACACAAGCACGCACTTGGGTGACGCGTCAATCGCTTGACGCTGTTGTCGCTAAACGACTTCTCTGTTTAGTGACCGCGAGCTTCGCGCTGTCAAATTTAATTGCCCTTTCGTTGCGTTCTTTGGGTTCAAAATACTGACGCGTGCCTGGGTTAGGCCAACCGAAGTTTGTTGTTCATTTTTTTTTCTTGCGTCGATGGCTAATTGTGACCGATAATAAACACACGCGCGTTGAAGGCGCGTGTGTTTATTTAAGTCGTGCGGTGCGCGGAATACAGGCACCGATGAAGCATGCGTCCGTCCGGTTTTGGATGGGTTATTATTGGAGGCAAGTCAAACGCTGGCAACTTTTGTTTCCAAATAAGCGCACGCGGGTTGTCCAGATCGATAGATGGACTGATGCTGAGATCAACACTGGCACGTCGTTTCGTTAAGCGGTACGTTAGTGGCGTTCGTCGTCATTCACTCTGAATCACGTCACTGGTTTCCGTAGGCCACGTGGGGATCTGAGTTTAACAAGAACACCGACATTTAAATGACGCACATGTGCACGTGAAATGCAAAGATCTCCACGCAGAGCCTTGAGCAGATTGGAGGGGCAAGTGATGTTAGCGAGCACCTATGAAGCCCGGAATAGCACGCGACGGGGTGGGTGGCTAGGACCCACGCCCGGCCGCCTTTGTCTCCCTAGCGGCGATGTTTACACACCACACCAGTTAGTCATATGAGGCTGAGTCGATCTCGGGGAGGCCCAGACACACACATACACAAAAATACACACGTACCACACAAAAACGCGTACGCACACAGTCTAACAACCAACAAACGCTATTTAAATGTGACCAAAAAAACTTACATCAATCATTCCATGAGAATAGATTTCCCCCCTTTTTTCCGGCAACAAAACAGGTGTTAAGATGTCAAAACACCAAACTGAAACCTTTAACAAGGAATCATGTCTGCATTAACCACAATGCTTGTGGTCAGAATGCAATCAAAAGACATACGTCAGAGCATATTTTGGTACCGGCAAAGGAGGTCCCATGATCTATCAATCATTCCAATGCGTGGCACCTGAACTTGAACCACCGCATCGACAGATCGACTGTTGACGTCGTCGCGCTCAACGTCACCGGGGCAATGAGTGACTAGTATTAATCCGGCGGTGGCCGTAAGATAAAACGATCTCATTCTAAGCCAGACAAGCCCGAAAAATTTGACGGGGTCGGCTGCCCGTATTTGATTTCTCCGCGTGCTTCCATTCCGTGCCTTTCCTCTGGCCACGTCTTCGTTCCACCGCATCCCGCCACCCATCTCGCATCCTCGGTCTTGCTCCGACTCCTTGCCTCCCAGCTCCGGGTAGCATCTGTTGCAACTAGCTGACACCCCCCCCCCTCCCCCCCATACTGGACATGTGTGAAAGAGAGCTTCAGAGCTCATCGGATTCCTGCTGCAGTCTAAATAAAGATTCTGATCTCCCATAGCCAGTCATCCTATTGCGTCTCCCATCGCCCTTCTAAGTGCAGAAGACAGGGGGAGGGGGGGGGTCTTCTATGGTCCGTAGTGGTGCCCGTCTATAAATATTCCCGATGACCGCGACGATGTTTAAAATGGGTTGGCCTGGCTGGGCGGCTCTGCTTACTGGAGCTCTGACGGTGGGTGTCGCAATAACAACAACAAATTAAAGTGAGGAGGCCGCGTGGCATGATAAGGGGGCCTCACGTGCCACTTAGGAAGACACTTGAGCCACCATCGCTGAGATTTATGGGTTCAATCCCAGGTTCCAGCCGCCCGTGGTGGTCAAAGCATGTTTTCTAGTGCGTCTGCATGAAACAGAAAAAAAAGAACCGTCATGTTACATTACATTCGTTGCATAATTTCAGAATTGTCTAGCTCCGTGGATTACATATTTTGGCTTGATTGCTATGCGATGAATAATTTTAGCAGAACGCGTTCAAATGTGGACCACCTCGCAAATGTAACATAATTGCATTATTATTATGGTGGAACGGTGGGCGCAGTGGTTAGGGATGAAATGTGGTCAAGCAACTCCCACGATTGAAACGGCCTCAGGAGCCCTTCATCCAGCAGTGGATTGAGATAGGTCTGCAGAGTTCGTTTTAGTGCGTGTATACACACACACGTATAATTTGCGCAAATGTGGCAATTTCCTGATGATGCTGGTTGTAACATATACAGTATCAGCGAAACGTTGAAGCCATTTGTTAAACGTTGTGAGGTCGCTCTCTAACAACACTCCGGTGTGGGGCTGCTGAAGCAGTAATACGTTGGCCACGATTGTTCATCACGTGACAACTTTATCAATTGGCTGTGTCGGGTGGGGGAGGGTTTACGACACACATTTATGAGCCCTAAAAAAATCCGTTATGAAACACATACAATACTTCTGAGTATGTCTTGACACGTAATACATATTTACAGAGTTTGTATTAATATGCACGGATACAAATACAGTAATATACACAGTATATACTGTAAATGCATGTGTCTGTGCATGCAACCATGAATGACAAAGATCCCCCGTACAGCCTTAAGACTGTTCGGACAAGTGCTGTTAGCGAGCATCTCTGAAAGCCGGCTCGGCACACGAGGGGGTGGGTGGCTAGCACCGCGCCCGTCCGCCTTTGTCTTCCGAGTGGCGATGTTTACACACCGCTACACCAGGCACTCATTTGAGGCTGAGTCGACCTAGGGGAGGCCCAGGACCGGTTCAG
Organism: Lampetra planeri; assembly: GCF_965212315.1. NCBI lineage: Eukaryota > Metazoa > Chordata > Hyperoartia > Petromyzontiformes > Petromyzontidae > Lampetra > Lampetra planeri. The sequence continues at coordinate 11,472,276 of NC_136122.1, read as the reverse complement.
ATAATCGTCACTGAGGTATTGACCGTTGATGGAGAAACAAACTCGGGGAGGCCGGGTTCGTAGCGCGACGCGCTCGCCGCTAACACCGCCGCTCCGCGAACACGATGCGACGAAACGCACGTATCACCCGTACGGTAAATGCAGGACGCGTACGAATGATGTTTTGTTCACGGCGAGGTGCGGAGGTCCCGACTGAGACAACCGTCTCCTTCGTAAGGGAGACCTGCCGCCTTCTCAGGAGGGTTGCTCCGCTGGCAAGCTCGACACGAGGCCGCTAACGATCGCCAAACGCTCGGTGACTTCGGGCTCGAGAGGATGAATCCACCTGCACCCGATACCACCTGGGACTGGGCGAGCTGGGGGGGAGTTCGCAGCTTCTGCGACCCGAATCTAGGAGCCGCCGCCACCACTGCTGCTCACTGCGGTGTCGAGATCGATATAAAAAATCGCCCTCACCATCTTCAAGATTTTAAAGATCCTCCGTGGACTTGCCGCTGCCTACCACTATCCCCCTCATCTCACTCTACTCCCCTCCACGCAGTCTCCTGCCTCTTATCTCACTCTTCTCCCCTCCACGCACTCTCCTACCTCTCCCCTCTCACCTCACTCTACTCCCCTCCACGCATTCTCCTGCCTCTCCCCTCTCATCTCACTCTACTCCCCTCCACGCACTCTCCTACCTCTCCCCTCTCACCTCACTCTACTCCCCTCCACGCGCTCTCCTGCCTCTCCCCTCTCATCTCACTCTACTCCCCTCCACGCACGCTCCTACCTCTCCCCTCTCACCTCACTCTACTCCCCTCCACGCGCCCTCCTACCTATCCACTTTCATCTCACTCTACTCCCCTCCACGCACTCTCCCACCTCTCCCCTCTCACCTCACTCTACTCCCCTCCACGCGCTCTCCCACCTCTCATCTCACTCTACTCCCCTCCACGCAGTCTCCTGCCTCTTATCTCACTCTACTACCCTCCACGCACTTTCCTACCTCTCATCTCACTCTTCTCCCCTCCACGCACTCTCCTACCTCTCCCCTCTCACCTCATTCTACTCCCCTCCACGCGCTCTCCTACCTATCCACTTTCATCTCACTCTACTCCCCTCCACGCACTCTCCCACCTCTCCCCTCTCACCTCACTCTACTCCCCTCCACGCGCTCTCCCACCTCTCACCTCACTCTACTCCCCTCCACGCGCTCTCCCACCTCTCATCTCACTCTACTCCCTTCCACGCACTCTCCCACCTCTCATCTCATTCTATTCCCCTTCCACGCGCACTCCTATATTTTCCTCTCATCCCGCTCTTACTCTCCGCTCAAACAACCGAGGCTTTCCGTCAGACCCCCGCGTCGACCTTCGTTCAGCGGGAGGTCGCTTATCCTCCTCCGCCGGAATTTCCCTTCCGCCCGGCCACCCTCGCCGTTGACTTCCTGCCCCTGCTCAAGTCCGAGTTCACGACCCTCCTTCTTTTCCTCTGCCCGCCATCTGCAAACTAAATGTCACCACGTGTTTCTTCGGTTCGGCGGTCTCGCGCTTAGACATCGCGATATGAATCCAAATCGGTTTGCTCGTATTCAGTCCAGGGAGCGGTGGTACAGTGGATAGCGCGCGATACTAAAAACCCGGCCACCCGAGTTTAATTCCGGGGCCATGGCCAGCATCAGTGGCGAGTGACACCTGAACCGGTCCTGGGCCCCCGCCTTCACCAACCCACCGTGACCCAGTGCGATGAATCGTCCCCGCGTGCCTGTGCGTGTCTCTCAGGACGATGTAGCGAGCGCCGACGGAGAGAGCGGATCGCTGGTAGGACTGGGCTCATCCGGATGGGTACGCGTCAACAGCGGGGGGCAAAGCCCCCCTTCACTCCTTCTGGCCGTGCAGAGCCCAGGTGAGCCGTCATCATCATCATCATCACGATCCATGAGCAGATACCCCGTAAGGTGTCCACTGCACGTTTCGTCGTTTGTTTCCGCTTTCCTCGAATGTATTTTGCCAACATGCTCCAGTAGTGGCCACATCGTTCTGGCACCAATCACTTACCACGTCGCGCTGAGCCTGGTTAGCTCACGGCTTGAAAGATTGCCGAGCTGTGCCAGGTCTCGTTTGATTGGCCTCCGGGGTGGCCACGAGATGGCAGCAAGGCAATGGATTCTTGAATTCATTGTTGTGAACCTTTGAGTTGATACCTCCTCGTACGTGTGTGTGTGTTTTTTTTTCCCCTCCGGGTACTCCGGTGTCATTCCACACGAAACCAAAATGCGCAGTGTACAGAGCAGCGCGGTTCGCCATGGGCCCTGGTGCAAGGAATTAAATGAGCCTGCTCCCCACACTCTCTGTCCAATTTACCCCAGCTTTGAAGCCGGTGCCTGGGCCTCTCTGTACCGTGGGCCCTGGGGGCAGTTGCACCGCCTACACACTCAATATAGCTACGCCACTGCAAACACTCATCAATGGAATTGGGCAGTGATTGATGAATCTCGATGGATCTCGAGTGAAATTCCATGAATCTAAAGACCACATTCATTCGATCATTCGCATCCTTTATTTGTAATCGGGTTAGGGCCCATTGAAACTAAACATTCCTATTCAAGAGAAACCCGAGGGTTAAACAAGTGCAGCCATATATTATAAAATAAAAGCAGAAAGAAAAGAGACTTCAGAGTAACAGGAAACGGAGGCACACACAAAAAAATCACATGACTCAAATTTCCACGATTAAATAGGAATATCCATACTTGGCGTAAGTGTTTCTTAAAAATATTTTTTACAACACTTAGATTCAGACCATCCAAGTAATTAACGCGGTAGACTTTAAATGGATGAAGAGCGCAGTTCGAAAACAATATATAACTAACTGCCGTAAAAAAACAAGTCGAATCATGCGCGCATTTAGAACTCTTTGTCAACCCACCGCCTGATTGAAGGCCACCCGCACACGTTGTGAACAATGGGGGTTGTTGGACCGTACCTCACCGTGGGGCCTCAGTGCCGATTGGTGAAGGACGGTTGTGTACCCAGGACTCGTTCAGATGTATCGCTCTCCAATGGTGTGAGCCGCGGCTGGGAATCGAACTCAGGTCGCCGGGTTCGTAGCGCAGTGTGCTGCTAACCTAGATTTGAAGTTTTCGTAACTGCAAGGATTCATACTCTTAGGTTTTTTCGGTAAAGTCACGTAGGACATTTTTATTTTTTTATTTTATTTCTATTATTTCTTCTATTATTTTTTATTATTTTTACCTACGTGACTTTACTGAAAAAACCTAAGACTATGCTGCTAACCTCTCCACCAAATCACGCGTACGTACACGCACGAACGTCATCAGAGGTGAGAGCCCATTAAGGCTCTTATGTACGTTAAACTTATTTCGCCACCGTTCGTAGCCAACTGTGCTCAATCGGAGGCACAAAAGTCTCTCTTTGAAGGGCAACATGAGGTTCGCGCAAGGCATGCGCGGGTACAAAAACAGTATCAAGGTGAAGAATATGAGCGCTGCAATTACAAACATCGACAAAGATGAGATGCAAAACAAACTCAAGAAAATAATTGAAAATAGTTCGTATGAGGACGACCTGGGTACAGCATTGCTTCTATACGTTCGTGCATATCTACTTGTGTCTAGAATAGCGGCTCGGGTGTATGGAAACTCTGACATGTCTGTTATATAAAGACAAAGATCCACTCTTAATTCTATTAAGGATAATACATCGAGCACCCATTAAGAACAGCAAAGCTGACAAGGGAGTGGTGTGGCCAGCACCACGGCCAGCCACAGGAATCACCAGATTTCGTAGTGAATTGTGCTAACCATTGCGCCACTACTCCCCCCGCCCTCCACACACACAGTGTGCACGCATACACTCAAGCAGTTGCTGCAGTGTGTAGCTATGCCACAGAGGAATGTTCATCTTGACCTCTGCAGGAAATTATAATGAAATTGCTAACATTTGGCCGCTTTAAATAGCAATGTCTAGCGGCTGTGCGTGAGTGGTGGCGGGCAGTTGTGGGAACGTATACATGAAAGCTGGACCGCATATTTGTCAAAATATACACCTCAATGGGCCACTTCACCAGGGCGGGTGGCAGGGCGGGTAGGAGGGCGGGCAGCAGGACATGCAGCAGGGTAGTGCAGTGCCTCGCCACAAGATGCTCCTGGGTTCAATTCCCGACTCGAGCGCTTATCTGCCTGGAGTTTGTATGTTCTCCTCCTGTTCAGCTTGGGGTTTTGTTTTCCTTCTTCTGGATTCTTCACGGACCTCCCATAGCGAGAAAGAAAACTAACATTTCATCTATGCTGATGATATATCTGCCGGTGATATTGCTGCTGCTGATGATGATGGTGGTGATAATGATAATATGTTAATGCTATTTAACAAGTCGTGATGATGATTACCTTTAATATATTATGTTGAAGCTGGGAATGTCATTCATAAGGTATTATGGTATTTATTGCATGTAATGCAATGAAGATGATGGTGATAACATTTCAAAGACGACGATAATGATTTATGATGATGACAAGTAGACCCGATTTAATATTTAATTCAAACTTCTATTCCAACAATCGGAATGCTTAATCCCCAACCACCGTCTGAGCGTTATTCCCACCACGCTGTGCAATTAATCCACAATTTGTGGTTGGTTTATCTTCAAAATGCGATCGCATCTCACGATGATGCACAGAAACAAAGTGGGCATATTTATTTTGTAGAGAGAGTGAGAGGCAGTCAGTGATGGGCAGACGGAGAATAAAAAAAGGTCTTGAGCCCGCAATTGAATATGGGCAGGGAGTCGACGATGGCTGGGGGAAGGCACGAACATGAGCAAAAACAACTATTCAGGAAAAACAAACACCAATTCTGATCGTTCAGGCACGGCTGGCTTTACTTAAAGGCTGCCGCAGTATTGTGTGCAATCCCAGCATTCACGTTGCTCCCCCCCCCCATTCAACTATTTCAGGGCATTGACCTCGGCAGACATGCCAGGATTTCCCCAGGAGCCGTAAATTCTGCAAGAAAGTGGCTGTGCAGATGACTGACAAAAAATTTCAAATAAATACAAATTTATGAAATTGCCGTTTGCTTTCGGTGACTCCGAAGCGATGCATAATATATACCTGATAAGTACATTATGTCATTGCGTGATTTATTTCTTATGCCGAGTGTAAAATGGGATCACTGATATTTGTTAACCAACTGATCTGTTTCAAGTCTGTTCGGGGTTTAGAGTCGGGGGGAGAGAGACGATAGTTTAGAGTTGGGGAGTGTCGATTGAGCAATGTCCATTCTTTAGTTCGCGATACGTTCGTCTGTGTGCAGCAACACTTACTTGTCTATGTTGTATCCAATGTATCCATGTGGCATCTGCAGTCACTAGTGGCCACTACGTTGATCACAACGCGAAAAGGTTCATGAATATACGGTTACCTGTTTCTCCATCGAATCGCAGCCCCGATTCGTGACCATTCATCGAATCGCCAGAGAGGTTGGACTGATCGTTACACCGTTAATTTGGAGTCAAATGAAACTAATGATGGGCTTTTCGATTTAAAGCGTTCGTGACTGCAGGGATTCATCTTCTTGGTTCTTTCGGTAAAATCACGTAGAAGGTAAATAATAAAATAATAAAAATAAAACATAATTAAATAAATTTATTTTATTATTTCCCTTCTACGTGACTTTACCGAAAGAACCAAGAAGATAATGATGGGCTGCCAATTTCAACTGTTGTATGCAGCTCTGGTGAACGTGTAAACGCGGAACCTCTGAGATTAATGAGTCCCCATAAATAGTCCAGGTGCGGTTATTCTCGGTCTTTTTTTCCTGGCACGATGAAACGCCGAAATACACCCAGACAGACTTTAGGCGACCACCGGTGGAACCACCCCAACTTTCTTCACTCCTTTTTTTGTTTTTTTCGCCGTTGTGGCGGGTTTTGTTTTTAAACCCCGGACAGGGTTTTCCCGTGACCGAGCGGAGCAAATTGGCCGTGATCTCCGGCGGCACTTATCACGAGACGCTAACGGGAAGAGGTGCCCCGTGTAAACACTGCGGTCTGTCACGAGCGGCTCGACACAAATGTAGAGCCATCTTATAAATAGATTTGCATCTGCCTTGCTCGTGAGGCCAGCGTTGGCTCCGGCTCACGCCCGCCGTTCTCCTGCCCCCCTCCCCTCGTCTCTATATCTCGTCCACTGCTCTCACTCCCAAGCTTCCCAGCCGCCAACACACACCGACACACTCACCTAGCCACCCACCAACTCACACATGAACGCAGCCACCCACCAACTCACGCACTCACCCTGCCATCATCCATCCACCGAACCACCCATCCAAGAACCCAACCGTTTCGCCACACATCCAAAAACCCACCCATCTTAGCACACACCCAACTACTCACTCATCTAACCACCCAACAACCCACACAGCCACAACCCCACTTAGCCACCCACCCACCAAACTAACCATCGACCCACTCAATTATCCACCCATTCATCCACCAAACCAACCACCCAACAACCCACACAGCCACAAACCCACTTAGCCACCCACCCAACTAACCATCGACCCACTCAACTATCCATCCACCCACGTGCCCCCCCCACACCCAACCCACCCGCACGCAGTCACGCCCAGCCACCAAAATAGCCTGAACGTAAGCAGGTCACTGTGTGCGTTCGGAGGCCCGTGTTTACCCTCGTTATGCTGATTATGGGAGCCCGCTTGGAAAGCCCAAGAACCATTGAACAAAAAAAGGGGGGGGGGGGGAGTGTGTTGCATAGCTAAAGCCATGTGGCTTAGCGTGCGTGGCCATTCCCAGCGTGTTATTCTCTCCGTGTGAATTATATAGCAGCCAATCGGCATTCGTTGTCCCATTTAGAGCGTTGCCTGCTTGGTTTTCATGCTGGCTTTCGAGCTCGCTGTTTAAAGGCAGCGAACGCGTACCCTTAATTTGGCACGATCGCTTCCTTTTCCCATGGGTGTACCCAGCGGTTTATCTCTGGGTCGCTGTCTCAACTCTTACTTGCTGGGCGCCATGGTCGCAATATGTTACGTCCCTCGCCTGGTATACAGTGATGGTCGTGGGTTCGATCCCGACCCTGACGCCTGCTGTATATTTGGAGTTTTCGTGTCTCTCTCCCCGTGATCGCGTGGATTTTTCTCCGGGTCCTCCGGTTTTTCCGCCCACATTTAGAAACGTGTGTTTAGAGTATTTGTCTGCTATCAATTTCCACGTGATAATCCACTTCATTGAGCAATAATTTGTAGGCTCAGTGCGCCTTATCTGATGAAATAAAAAAACATAGTGTAGTTTTTAGTTCAGTTTAACCCGGCCACGTGGCTCGGCTCAGCGCTCGAGTTGAGCGAGTGGCTCGCATTCGGAAGCTTGCGAATTACAATCCTGGCTGGGGGTTGACTCAGCCCATCATCCCTCAGAGGTCGATAAAACGAGTATCACTTTGCGGGGAAGTCAACGGTGGTTATCCTATGGATAGACTCGTCCTCGCCATTAGGAACGTGGAATCTTCCATCACTGGCTCAAGGTTGCAAGCAGTAGATGAGCATCGTCTCAATTCTCATTTGACGTATACGTTTAATATCCAAGTGCTTTTTGGGACAGCGAAACGCATGATGATGATAATCATAAGCAACTCAACAATGTGCCTAACGAAGAGAGTTGCTCAATGCAAGCCTCGCTTACGCGTGCACTCGTTTCACCCGCCACGGTTATGAATGTTCGCGGCAGTGCAGTGACAACGAGCTGTAAATTATTATCGCGTTATTGATCGACGCCGGGAATACGCAGCCCCCGCCTGCCCTTTGAGCTGAGCGCCGCAGAGTGGAGGTCCCTCACTCCCTTTGCACAACTCCGATCAAGGGACAATCGCCAGGTCACAGGCGACAATTTGACTCGGCCCGTCGGGCACCACGCGGGGGAGCGGTGGCGCAGCGGTTAGCGGACTGAGATTTGAAACCGCTTGTCACGCCGAGTTCTCGATTCCCGGTCACGTCAGTGGTGTGTGATAACTGAGCTCGGTCAGGGACTCCCCCCATTTAGCAACCTGCACTTAACCGGCGTGGTGAAGTATGGTCAAACACCCCCCCCCTTCTCCGCGACATGACCGGCACAGCATGAGATGGCCTTCATTGAGCAATGGATAGCAAAGGGTTGTAAAAGAACGATGGAACACCGCGTGCGATTCTTCACCCAAGCAAATCGATTAATTATTGTGATTCGTGGGTCTGCTTTGATATAGGAGTCGCTGTATAAAGCTCATACCACACGCTCGTTGTTTCAACCACAGGCCTCCCCCCTTACAAAAAAAACTTTAGTCTCAATGAGACTTCATTATTTGGTGGTACTGCGTCCGTAGGTAGTGCACAAGCACAAAGAACACAACAGGCTCAACACATTCATCGATAATACGGTGATCTTAAAAAAAAAAGATAAAGTGTGTAATAGGGCAACGTTTCGGGCAGTGGAACTTCTTTACTAGGCCTCAGCAAGGTAAGGTAATTTACCCGTTTTACCGGGTCAAAGGATAAAGGGTAAAGATGTCGACATGCCGAGAGGTAAGGTAAAGGGTCGGGTAAAGGTAACGTGGAAGAATTACCCGGGAGGGTTAAGGTAGCGCGAAGTATTACCCGGTAAATACCTTGTTTACCGCTCGCTAAAAGCTCCGTGGCGCAGTCCGTGGCCTCCATTTAAAATAGGAATCATCGAGATTATTCTATATGAATAAAGCGCTCTACCTAGCATTTACCTGTTACAAACCTTCTTCATGTGTAGTACCCCAGTAATTACCCTGTAATCGGGTAATTTGTATGGGGTAAGGGTAAAAGGTATGGTAAAGGTAGGCTCGTTGTTTTGACCTTTTACCTTTTACCTTACCTTGCTAAAGGGTAAAAGGTAAGGGTAGAGTGATTTTGATTTAAAGCTTTCATGACTGCAGGGATTCATATTCTTGGTTCTTTCGGTAAAGTCAGGTATTTTTTATTATTTTATTATTTCCCTTCTACGTGACTTTACTGAAAGAACCAAGAATATGGTAGAGTGATTGTATAGTGGTAAGGTAAAGGTAGTCTCGTTGTTTTTACCTTTTACCTTACCTTGCCGAGGCCTAGCGGTGACCGGGATTCGAACTCTCAAGCTCGTAGCGGCACGTCACCCCGGGGGGGGGGGTATCGCTCGCTCCTGGGAGGGTGGCGATGCTCTCCCCCCCCCCCTTTTGCTCTCTATCACCGTCACCGCACGGGGGGTTCCGGTGTTAAGATGCCTATGGGACAGCCAAATTCACACCCCCCCCTTTCCCCACCAGCACCCCAAAATAGGGCCTCGCCGAAAGCATCGCTCACGTAAATAGTAGCGCGGGAGGATTTTGATATCTCACGTCGGCTCCAACTGGAGGTTCAAAAAGTTGTCCGCGCTTTCGGCTCCGCGCGAAGGCGATTCCGACGACGAGGAACCGCACCGCGGTCATGAGGCCGCGGTGCCGTTGGGAACGCGGGGTCATCGCGGCGACCCGCGTGTCACGCAGACGGACGGCGAGAGCCGATGGGATATGAAGCTTTCGAGCTTTCTTGGAAGGGGTGGGGAGGGGGGGAACGGGGGGAACCCCACATACTAAATCTAAACTTTTTTTTTACCAGGTAAGACTCACTAAGCTTTTACAAAGGCGACTTGACCACAAATGATCACTCAACGAAGTGGCTTATCAGGTGGAAATGTATAGCAGCCAAATACTCTAAACGCGTGATGCTGATTCTAAATGTGGAGGAAAAAACGGAGGACCCGGAGAAAAATCCACGCGACCACGGGGAGAGAGAGAGAGAGACACACAAACTCCAAATAGACAGCAGCAGGCGTCAGGGTGGGGATCGAACCCACGACCTCCTGCATACCAGGCGAGGGAGTTAACATCTCGACATCGGCGTCCGTTCTCAGTGCGTGGGTGCTTGTGAGGTGTGGATAGGCGTCGCTCGGCACGGCCACGCGTTCACGTTCACACGCTCGGCGGGCGGTTTCACCACTCTGGACACTATTCGTTACTTGACGCCTCGTCTAATGCAAAAGATGAAATGTGTTTTTAGCTTTAGCTGGCCTAACCGGGCGGGGTGGTAGAAGAGGGTCCGCTACCCGGACAGGTAATTGGGGTGGCACACAGAGTTCAGCTGCCAAGGGAGAGACCTTGAAGCCAGTTGGTGGGAGACTGTTAAGAGTAGACCTTGAAGGACAGGTGCCAAACTTACGACAGTTACAGGATCAAGCGCAGGGAAGGGATGGCGAGGTTCGGTGGCAATAAGGGAATTGGCAATGATGACTTATTGACCTTGACCTTAATCCATTGTTGTATGGAGGCTCTCGCACGCCACGTTAATATTGGAGGTTGGTTCACCGTACTTTAACCACGCTGGTCTTGGCGGGTTGGTAGAAGTTGGATGGGGGAGGGAAACGCAATACCGGTGCATAGATCACGCGACCTTAACTGGATGCGGTGCTCGATTTCACCCGGTTCTGCCTTGGTTGGCGGCCCAGGAAAAACATATTTTGTACCAGCACATCACAAACCGCTGGCTCTGGCTCTGGCTACTAATAGTCACGTAGCACCGACTCCAGTCTGCCAACGACATGGAAAACATCCAGTGAAAATGTAAACCCTACCTGGATGGTTTCTAAACTAAACTATACTCAACTATTTTTATTTTACCGGAGGCCCACTGAGCTATACAGCTGTTTTCCTGAAAGGACCAGGCTTTTTAAGTGGACATTTAAAGCAGCCAAATACTCTACATGCATGTTTCCAAATGTGTAGGGGGAAAAAACTGAGGACCCGGAGAAAAATCCACACGACCACGAAAAGACATGCAAACTCCAAATATTCAGGCATCAGGGTTGGGATCGAACCCACGACCTCCTGTATACTAGGTGAGGTAGTTAACGTCTCGCCATCGTGGCACCATGCGATTCACTTGGTGAATGTTTGCCGAACATACTAATATAATGAGCCAAGAATGTCTGTGTATAGCGCACGTGACGTCACTCCACGTCGACCAGCCCCTCTCATTAATAATCATGAACAGGTGGGGTCCTCCACATGAGCCCCCCCGCCATTAATAACCATGAGCGGGTGGATTGTTACACTCATGCAGGTCGAGCGGAAATACAATTTTTTTCCGCAAATTCGCCTTAAGTTTGACGTTTCTTTATTGAAAGTGATTTAAATAAATAATTGTATGCAGCAACAATGTCCATTTAGTGTCTTTATATATTTTTTCAGCACTTGAAATAAAAGGTAAGTCTAATTTATGCTTCTAACTTATCATAAAAGAGACATTTCTCTGTGATTTTCCATATATTGTATAAAAATCCAATTTATTTCAACCCTAGCGACCGAAAGCAGAAGAGAATAAAGTATCAGAGCAGTGAATTTTAACAAATTGAAGGTCAGTTATATACAGTGCTACAGTAACATGAAGTGAGGTGTTTTATGACCTAGATTTGTGCAAGAATCACAGCCATTAATAGTGCTACAGTGCACTGCAGTGAAGTCTTTGATGACATACTTTCGTGCAAGATTCACTGCCATGAAATTCACACACGATACAATTATACTCTGCTCAATGTTTTCGTAAACATTACAGCTTCCGTCCAAGGACGGCCAAACAAGACAGTGTCGTGTGTAGTTGCCGACATTAGGGGGTCAAAGCGCAGTCCTGCAAATGCCTTGCTCGTGCCACTGCTTGCGAAAGGGCCTCCACTCGAAAGAGCTCAAACAGGAGCCCCCTCCAGACGCTGTCGGAAAAAAACCATGACAATACCCAGATTCTAGATTTGAGGCTTTCGTGACTGCAAGGATACAGCTGTCGTGGCTGTGACGGTTCCACCTGAAGACGGAAGCTCGTGTTGCCTCCGAAACGTCGTGATTTTTATTTTATTTTACTTTTATTAATTTTAATGTTTTACCTACGTGACTTCACCGAAAAAACCTAAGAATAAGAATACCCAGAGTTTACCCCACGACATGCCACCTGCCGACGGGCTAACCGTGTTGAACCCACGTACTGTTCAGCGGGTTGCTGGACGGAAAGCAGGGGGGGGATTGAAGGCAGATCGATGCCTGTGGTTTCAAACTGCCGCGCCAGGAGATCGAGTCGAAGCGTCGATCTCTGGACATTGTGGATGAGTCATCCACCAACCTGCGTCGTCACCGCAGGAATAGTTATATTCATCTATGTGAAGAAAGGGGGGGGGGAGGGGGGGCAGGTGGGAGGTGTATATTAAAACATAACAATCCATTTGGACAACGAGAGCAAACAGGAATCATCCGACGAAAATTCACCGTAGATTGGACAATGTGGCAGTGGATGACGACGCGAGGGTAAATGAGATGCGGTTATAATGGGTACGGCGTTGCGTAATGCGAAGCAACAAAAGGCGAGATGGTGGTGGAGGGTTGTTTTCTCTCTCTCTCTCTCTTCCGTTGTGATGAGCGGTTGTGTGTGTTTTTTTTTCGTTCTCGTGTTTTTTCTGCTCGGATGTCAATTAATGTTCATGAACGTCCGTGGCATGAATGGACGAGATGCAGGGACAGCGCGCGCGTGTGCGCGTGTGTGTGCGCGTGTCCAACTTGGCGTAACTTGTCAACAAAACCACGGATCGGCTGCGTTACGAGCTGCTGTGTCCTGCTACTGGGAGATGCGCGCGCGTGCACGCGTGGTGTGTGTGTGTGTCTCGTTTTGTAGATGACAAAATGAGAACACCATTCATCTCTATTCATCCATTATCTCAGGATCCGGTATCTCCGCTACTGGGAAAGTCATCGTCTCGCGAGGGCTGGCATTCACCTGTTTCGCACGTGTACATTTACACAGCCATGTTGTTGTCACTCTTGTTTGACCATATTTCACCGCGCTGGTTGGTGTCGGTTGGTGAAGGCAACATATGGCAGCAGCGTGACAAAATCCATTGTTGTTCCGTACGTCTATGCTCCCGTGTCTATGTCTGTGCTCACAGCCTTTACCAACCTGTACTGAGCAGCAGGCCCGTCCATCCATAGGGGGGTGCGAGGCCTGGGGCAAATCCCACAGTGTGCCCCCCCCCTCCCCCCGACGCCTTTGAACTAAACCGGGACTGTTAATCTCACACCGTGACGTCTAAGCACGCGGCCCCCCAAAGTGCGGGGCCCGGGGCGGTGGCTCCGATTCACCGTTACCCTCGGGACGGCTCTGCACAGCGTGCGGGGGAGGCTCAGATTCCGCGGTGAATAGACAATAGGCCTGTGTACGTGTACTGCACGTTGTGGAGACACCGTCTCACCGTTGTCCAGGGCGCCACGGTGGCCAGATGTAAACCACCTCGCCTGGTTTTCAGGAGGTTGTAGGTTTGATCTCAATCTTGATGCTTAACAATATATTTGAAGTTTGCGTGTCTCTCTCTCTCCCCGTGGTCGCGTGGATTTTCCTCCGGGTCCTCCGGAGGATTTGGCTGCTGCTAAACATTTCCACGCGATAAGCCACTTTCGTTGAGCCATCATTTCCGATGGGCAGGTGGCTTCTGGCAAAAAAAAAGCGAATAGCTCGGTGGGCCTTACCTGGGTGAAATAAAAAAAAAATAGTTTAGTTTAGTCGAGTCCACGATTCCCGTGTCACGTATCCCCCTCCCCTCCCACTCCCCCCACTCCACCTGCCTATGACGGGGACCCGGGAAGGCGAGGTTGCGGGCTCGGCAGACGCGGTTTTGCCGGCCGTGGTGGCTCTGGCGTTGGTCGGCGCTCTGCTGTCGGCCTGCGTCTTCCTGCGACTCCGGCGTGCCAAACACCCCAGGTGAGGACGAGGGCCCGGGAGGAGACGCCACTGGAGTTAGCCATGGCTGGGAATCGAACTCGTGTTGCACTTTAAGTGAGACCAATATTCCAAACGCTGCACTGTCCACCCCCGGTGATTCTCGTGCTTAGCGCGAGCAATATTTATCATAAATATATCATTAAAAATAATACTTAGGTAAGAACTCAGTTGCTGCATTCATACAAATATATTTAATCTGAAACTGCATTTGTATGGAAATCACAGTTATTATTATAATTGCTTCGTGAAAACTGATTAGATTCGCGATGTAAAAAACACACATCATGAATATTCTTCAATTCCCTCGATTTTATTGACGATAAGCTGTGATGTGTTTGTACTACGTGATGTGTTTATTAAATATAGTACTGACCTTTTGTTTGCTTGTCACCGTATCTGGCTATCTGTCCGCCTGTATCTCTCAGTGTTCCTCTCTGTCTGTCCGTCCATCTGCCCGTTGTGCCACCAAGTGCATTAATACTCCCCCCCCCCCCCCCCATCTTTTTCCAGGGGCTATGGCTCTGGCTCAGCAGTGACCTTATCTGTGGCCAACGGAGACGGGAAGCTACCCTTTACAAAGTGGGTGATGCCTCGTTTTTGACGCTGTTATGCAATTTGCGTGATGACACCACGAGCGGCGACCGATTGGTAAAGATGCGCTGTGAAGATGCGCTCAAGATGAATACAGTGATGTGCAAAAAGAAAAAAAAAGTCAAAATTTGACCGATCGAATTATGGTTGATGTGTTTGTTTGTTTGTTTTACTCTCCCGGCCACACACGTCCACAGCGGCGGTGACGCGGCCCAGGAGTAGCGCGTCCGCCCATTTCGTTGCAGGGGTTTTACGGTTCGAATTCCAGCGGCCGCCCTGGTTATTACCGCAGTGTGTAGTTACCGTGGTGATGCTGCGCACCGTCCACTTCAAATTGGACGTTAAAGACCCCCCCCCGCCCACCGTCACAGAATTCGCAAGAGCAGGCCATTGCGTGCCTGCGTCAGGGGTCCAAATTAGATAAATTCCCCCGCAAAGTTTAACAAAATCAACTTGAACGACAATCTCTCCGAGAAATACTTTAGAAAGCAAAGCGTAACGCAAAACAAAACGGCTCTTGTAGATGCACACCTTGGCTGCGTGCCCTGGGCTGTCCAACACGAGTGTGATCCTCCGTTAATGACAACATATAATTGACAACGTTGCACGTTTACTGTGAGGAGTGTTTAGCATATCTCGTCCTCGTGACGTTCTTGCGGTGTGACTGCTGTTGTAACTTGATCTATGTCTACGTAATGTGCAGCAGAGGGCGGTGCGGAAAAATGCATTGTTGTGCTGTACTTCTACGCAGCCCAAATCTATGTTCTCCACCGCCACCAACACGCACTGACCAGCGTGGTGCAGTTTTACCCCCCCCCGCCACGATTCGAACGGCATGGGGTAAGCGCCGATCCAGCCGTGGAATGACCAACAGGGCCGTACGTGCGCATGCACATCATAGCTCGCAGCACATTGCGGGAGCCCGTACTACAGCTAGGCCACGAAACGTCGAGCATTGTGGGAGCTGGTCTTGTCAAACCACGAGACATAGAGCATTGCGGGAGCTGGTCTTGTCAAACCACGAGACATAGAGCTTTGTGGGAGCTGGTCTTGTCAAACCACGAAACATAGAGCATTGTGGGAGCTGGTCTTGTCAAACCACGAAACGTAGAGCATTGTGGGAGCTGGTCTTGTCAAACCACGAGACATAGAGCATTGTGGGAGCTGTTCTTGTCAAACCACGAGACATAGAGCATTGTGGGAGCTGGTCTTGTCAAACCACGAGACATAGAGCATTGTGGGAGCTGGTCTTGTCAAACCACGAAACGTAGAGCATTGTGGGAGCTGGTCTTGTCAAACCACGAAACGTAGAGCATTGTGGGAGCTGGTCTTGTCAAACCACGAAACGTAGAGCATTGTGGGAGCTGGTATTGTCAAACCACGAAACGTAGAGCATTGTGGGAGCTGGTATTGTCAAACCACGAAACGTAGAGCATTGTGGGAGCTGGTCTTGTCAAACCACGAAACGTAGAGCATTGTGGGAGCTGGTATTGTCAAACCACGAAACGTAGAGCATTGTGGGAGCTGGTCTTGTCAAACCACGAAACGTAGAGCATTGTGGGAGCTGGTATTGTCAAACCACGAAACGTAGAGCATTGTGGGAGCTGGTCTTGTCAAACCACGAGACGTAAAGCATTGTGGGAGCTGGTCTTGTCAAACCAATGGAGATCAGTGCCTCCGTGGGAATACAAAATCAACCAATGGATGCCGCTCAGTCCGAGCTGCGACTACCCAGTAAACTTGCAACGTTGGCATGCGCTTGGAACCATTGGACGAACAGAAATAATAAAATAATAAAAATAAACATAATAAAGTAATTCTCACGACGTTTCGGCCACAACGCAAGCAGCCGTCCTCAGGTGAAGAACAGGTCTGTCGGGAAGACAGAGTCAGACTCTGTGGCCGAAACGCCATGAGAATTACTTTATTATGTTTAATTTTTATTATTTTATTATTTCCATTCTACGTGACTTTACCGAAAGAACCAAGAAGATGAATCCCTGCAGTCACGAAAGAAGCTTTAAATCGAAAAATTAATTGGACGAACGTTGGCCCGACGTTCCATGTTTACTTTGTTGACGGACTTCCAGATATGAATTGGTAATTTGACACAATCAAATGCAAGCTATCGCATTGCCGGGGGTTCGTGTTTTGCTTTCACAGTAAATGACAGTCAACTCTCAATTATCAGTGGTGACGTGGGGTTATGGATGGCCCCAGTAAAATAAACGCACGCGTAAAGCAAGGCGCTTACATACGGCCATAGAAGCATTGTTCTTGTTGACCGACTGACAATATGGGGTGAAGCAACAGAATGTGTCGTCCGTATGCATCGCTTCTTGAAGTAACCGGTTTCATTAGCAACACGTTTTTGGTCATGAGGGTGCCGAGTCATCGACCCTCGGCGAGTGAGGAGCGGGTCTAGTAAATCTGACGGAGACGCTTGAAGGCCCGCACCTCTTAAGCCCGGCTTCCGAGCGTCACTGCTCGTGGTTCCGCCTCGAGTCACGGACATTTACGCCTGCGAAATACTGGGCGTGTTACACATCATCATCATGAAACTGAAATACTGGGCGCGTTACACATCATCATCATGAAACCAAAATACTGGGCGCGTTACACATCATCATCATGAAGCCAAAATACTGGGCGCGTTACACATCATCATCATCAAACCGAAATACTGCGCCCGTTACACATCATCATCATGAAACCGAAATACTGCGCCTGTTACACATTGCATCACCATCAAACCAAAATACTGGGCGCGTTATACATCATCATCATCAAACCAAAATACTGTGCGCATTACACATCATCATCATCATCAAACCGAAATACTGGGCGCGTTACACATTACATCATCAAACCGAAATACTGTGCGCATTACACATCATCATCATCATCAAACCGAAATACTGCGCACGTTACATATTACATCATCATCATCAAACCAAAATGTTGCGCGTGTTACACATTGCATCATCATCAAACCAGGGTGAACGTAAAAGGCGTGGACAAGCGCGGATAGGGTGCACGGTGCCCAGATGTTAAAAATAGGCTAATTCCTCAGTGGGCTTTACCTGGTAAGATAAAACGTTTATATTTTATTTTCTATATTTTTTATCATTTTCTTGCCTTTTCTATACTTTGCACTCCTATCATGTTTTGTACTGTGAAAAAGAGCTTTATAGCTCATCCGATTCCTCCAGTATAAATTAATATTCTGATTCTGAATACCTCGCCTGGAATACAGGAGGTCGTGGGTTCAATTCCGACCCTGATGATGCCTGTATATTTTGCGTTTGCATGTCTCTCTCCCCGTGGTCACGTGGCTTTTTTCCGGGACCTCTGGTTTCCCCCTCCACAATTAGAATCAACATCACGCGTTTTAGAGTATTTGGCTGCTATACATTTCCACACGCTAAGCCACTTTGTTGAGCCATCATTTGTGGCCAGGTCGCCTTTGAAAAATAGCTATAGAGCTCAGTGGGCCTTACCTGGCAAAAATAAGAAAATAGAATAATTGTGCGCGGTTGTGCGTTGCTATAAACGTATCAGGAAACACGCGCGTCACAATTCCTTTCTATCGCTGTCTCTTTTTCGTTTATTCCACTCCCCCCCCCCCCACAGAGGCAGGAGCTTTGGGAGGCGAAAAAAGCACAAGCAGTAAGTAGTGGCGGCGCGCGGATGAGACCTCGCCGAGACGCGAGACTTACATGACCGCACCATCGCCGACAATCTCTCTCAACGGCGTCAATTCTTAGGCGGGGAAGTCAGATTATTGCCGCTGCAAAGGAGCACCGTCCTCACTTCTCGCATCTACCGGAGTTACGCCCATCAGGGGGAGGCTACAGCCCTGTTGAGAAGTTATTATTGTTCTTGCGTTTCTTCTTCTTCTTTCGTATGGCTGATGTCGATGCAGACAGAGCAACAACTGCAATTTAACATGCAGGGGGTCTAAGCCGGTTAACCGCGTCAGGAGCAGTAGCGGAGTGTATCATCGCCGTGATGTCTCCTTCGTATTTGTGGATCGGGCATCGCGTCGTTCCACGCCCGCCCGTCCACGTGTGAGATGAGCGAGGTGCTTTTTTATTATTACGGAGACTTTCCCGACCAATATTCTCCATGACAGGTTTTTTTTTTGGGTTAAATCGCGTAAATATACAAACGTGTCGTTAAAGCCGCCACCACCCGACACAGCCGATTAGGTTTGTCACGGAAACAGAACGTACCAATTCGTTACTAGTACAGCAACACCGGTGTGTTGGAGAGTAAACCCACAACAATTACAATTTGAGTCGTCAAATAGTTTAACGACATATTTGTATTTGCGTGGTCTAGTACAAAAAAACCCCTCTATTATAGGGGCTTTTATTTTGAAATGTTTTGTGTTTTGTTAGAGGGGAGGGGTGGGGTGTTTTTTTAAATTCACCCCTTGGGCCTTCAAGACGGGGCACTTTAAACAGAGCACCGCACGCGCAAGGCTCAGAATCTAACCAGCTTTTGAGCCCGAATCGTGCTCGGATGGGCGACCACCACACATGCCAGGTGCTGTAGGTGTACAGCCTGCATGGTGGGCAGCAGATGGCAGCGCAACTACATTCCATTGTTTGACACCGCACTCCTCCGCTCCCACACAGAGGCGTAGCTAGGGGGGGGGCGGGGGGTACATGTGTCCCCGGGCGCCAAGGTAAAGGGGCGCCAAGATGAGGCTTACAACGTTACATTGTAACTTATTGCGGTGGGCGCGGCAGCCTGAAACTACTGCACAAATCTACACCTCAACCTAAAAGTTTATATATCCCGCCACACACAGCCTACATGTCATGTAATTACATTTTGGTATGTTATTAAACGGGGGGGGGGGCGCCAATTTTATAGTTCGTCCCCGGGCGCAAAATATCCTAGCTACGCCACTGCTCCCACATCCACATGCAGGGAAACCACAGACTCGCCGATTTAACGGCTGGAGCTGTGGCGAATCTTGCGACCCGAGTTCTACGGCCGCCCGCCTTTACCGACCGGCATTAACCAGCGTAGTTGAGTGATGGTCAAGTAACCCCAACCCCCCCCCTCCCCCGTGGGGAAGCCCTCATCCAGCAGCGGATCGGCAGAAGGGGGCCGTGCACACGCGCGCACGGCACCGTGTGCGCTGCTCGTGGATGCGTTGTCTCACACCGTCTCTCCTTGCAGCCCAGTACCCATGTCCGAGTTCGGGCAGAACGTCCTCGCCATGTCTCGCGACTCGGGCTACAAGTTCACCGTGGAGTTTGAGGTGGGGGCCCCAGACACGGCTTCGTTTCTTTCTCACCAGTTGCCCCGCGGGCGGTCACCGCTAGACTGGAGGAGGAGGTGGCGGTGCACGACCACGAGTAGCCGAGCTCATAGCGAGAGAGCTGTTCGGGATTTTGGTGTCCGCTGGCTGCGGGAAAACATTTTCAGGGTTGCCGACCCAGACAGATCCTCCTTATAACTCTTCTATTGCTACTAGCATAGTTTATCTTCCGGTGATATTTACTGTAAACTAAACTTACTTTTGTTTTGTAACCAGGTAAGGCCCCCTGAGATATACAGTTATTTTTCAGTGATGACTTGGACACAAATAATAGCTCAACAAAGTGGCTTATCACGTGGAAATCTTTCGCAGCCAAATAATCTGAACGCATGTTTCTAAATGTGGAGGGGAAAATCCACAAAACCACGTGGCGAATATGCAAACTCCAAATATACAGCAGCAGGCGTCACGGTTGGGATGAAACCCACGACCTCCTGTATACCAGGCGAGGGAGTTAACAGCTCGCTGATTCCTTCACCCATGACGAGGACTTGGTCTACACGACTGTTTCGTTACATCCACAGCGTGTCCAGCCGTCACGCTGCAGGTCACAACAACACACACTCACTCACCCACTCATCCACCCACCCATCTACCCCACTCACTCACCACACTGCAGGCCACGATACTTATCTTGCTGCTTCTTCCCTTGCTGCTTCTTCCCTCACGGTGCTCCACTTTGGAATTCCCTCCCATCGTCTGTTCCCCCCCCCCCCCCCCAAAAAAAAAAATATCTTACCACAATAAGCCCGATCAGTTCAAGAAACGCGTTCAGCTCTTTATCCGTTACAGCTTTAAAAAGGTGCCGTTTGTTGCTGGCCGCTTGGCGTGTCTTGGCCTTCGGACCCGTGCTGAGCGACCGGCGACAGCGAGAGAGAAAGAAAAAATAACAACGCCACCTCCACGTGTCCCCAGCTGAATGAAGCCCTGGGGGCACAGCAGACGTTCGCTGCTCTGTGTTATTGACATAATCGCCCCGATTGGGCAAGCAGACCCCATCGTGTCAGCCACCCGCTGGCAGGAAAATTGTGTACCCAGAGGCCAGACAGGTCCCGCACCCCCCAACCCCCCAGTTAACCTTGCCGCGAAGCTGTTGAGAGCCAGCAAGGGCAACTGTCCACCCACAAACCAGAGCTCCCAGACCGTGAGTCATTCGTCCAGTCGCCAATTAAAAAAACAATCCCACCCGCCCAGTACGAATAATAAACAAGGTTATAATAGACACATTGATATCGTGGCCGTTATCATACGGGGTGGGGTGGCTGGTGGCAGTGGTGACGCTCGCGCCTCACGCCAGGAAGGGCCTGGGTTCGATTACGGACACAGGCAACTTTCTGTGTGGAGTTTGTTAGTTCTCGCTCTGTCCTGCAGGAGTTTCCCCAGGGTTCTCTGGTTTCCTCCCACAGCAAACTTCCACCCCCCCCCCCCCCCCAATAATCTAACTGGTTTTGACTTAACATGCCAATGCTGAGAAATAACCTTCAAATGATTAAAGTTGGATTACATTTTCATACA
The DNA here is from genome assembly GCF_965212315.1 of Lampetra planeri. Classification (NCBI taxonomy): domain Eukaryota; kingdom Metazoa; phylum Chordata; class Hyperoartia; order Petromyzontiformes; family Petromyzontidae; genus Lampetra; species Lampetra planeri. Next base: position 11,450,991 of record NC_136122.1, on the reverse strand, counting down.
GATCACACTCAAATATTATTATTCATGCAGGATTCAATCTTTTACCACACTTCCTCTTCTCACAAGTCTGACGTATACGTATTTCAGATGCTATCATACTTCACGCAAATATTAATCGAGCAGCATTGAACCATTTACGGGCGGTCAATCATTTACATCTCTCGCAAAAACTCTACGCAAGTCGTAAGCGACCATTGCCCTTTAGCCCGCGGAGTGAACGAGACCGGACAAAAGAGACGACCACGAACAATACACAACGCGACGGAGACCCAAGAGAATACATCTTAATTTTTTTACTTAAAACTGAGTATCCAATCCGAATAGTGAAACCCGCAACGGTGGCTCGGCGAAGCGTTTACACTCTTGCTCCGGGATCAGGTGACCTGTGTTACAACAACAGCTCTCCGCCCACGTCACGACTGGACAACCTCGTGGGGGGCAGTGGCTTTGCCCTCCGCCACACCTGCCCCCCCTCTCCAGAGACCCCCCGCCCGGCCATGGGGAACGCACACACGTGCGTGTGTGTGCGTGTGTGTGCGCGCGAGGGTTTTGCAAACACAAAGAGTGGTGGGAGCAGTGGTTGTCGCACCTGCGCTACGAACCTGGTTCCCCCAATACATTCCGAGGGCCCGCTGCTAGTAGGTACGGCAAGTGATGTTTGAGCCTGTGTCTGGGAATCTCCTAGGCCGACTCAGCCTCAAATAAGTACCTGGTGTGGTGTGTAAATATCGGCACTCGCGAGAGAGAGGACGTTCGCCCGGCTATGAATGGTGCTGGCCACACCACCTTGTCGTGTGGCGTTCCCAGCCTTAACAGGTGCTCGCAAACAGAACTTACCCCGAGTATCTATAAAGAGGGCACCTCTAAAGTTGAGGTGTATTTGGTTAACCGGGTGAGAACTCACAGAGACGAGGATAGTCTCACAAGCGAGAGTGACCTGGCTCACCAACATGACAAAAGCGAAACAAGTTCAAGCAATTTCGATTTAAAGCTTTCGTGACTGCAGGGATTCATCTTCTTGGTCCTTTCGGTAAAGTCACGTAGAAGGTAAGTAATCAAATAATAAGAATAAAACATAATAAAATAATTCAGTTTTAGTTTTATTATTGTATTACTTCCCTTCTACGTGACTTTACCGAAAGAACCAAGAAGATGAAGTTCAAGCAAGCACAGCAGTGAAGCGAAGTCGTAGCAAAATACAAACAGCCATAACCCATTTAAAACGTAACGTTGAATAATGAATTCTCTGCAGCGCACACGGTGACTCGGGCACATTATTTCGAGACTGACCAGTCTACAATTACAGTCAAGTCACAGAACAACACCGCACGGGAAACGGGTGACGAATGGCGCTAATAATCTCTGCGTGTGGATTCCGCAGGAGCTGCGGTTGATCGGAGCGGAGTTTTCGCACGAAGCAGCGGACCATTTGGCCAATCGGGGCAAAAATCGCTACACCAACATCCTGCCGTGTGAGTCGCTCGCGCACGAGGCGTGCCGAGAGACGCCGATTCGCCCGTCGTGTCTGCGAGGCCGATAAAATAATATCGTGAGAGTTGTTTTTATTTCATCTTGATTTGACGCTTTCGTGACTGCAGGAATCCATACCCTTTGGTTCTTTCGGTAAAGTCACGTAGGTATAAAATAAAATAAATCATTATTTTATTTTGTTATTCTTTTTTACAATGTATACAGCGCCGTAACATGGCAGGGATGCCGAACAAATGACGATGACACTACACGCGACATAACCTCGCTCTATTTAAGACCGTAAACAGGAAGACTTATTAACAATTCTGGAAAATCGCCTGATGAAGCTGGTTGTAATCACCGGCGAAAAGTCACAGTACTCAAATTGTTAACGTTGTGGGTTTACTCTCAAACACACCAATCAAGGTTGGAATCGAACCCACTACGCTTACAATCCAGGCGAGGTCGTTAACATCTCACCACCGTGGTGCCATTGACAAATGAACCTTATGGCGGGGCCCTGGGGTTCCGAATAAACGGAAGTCGAAATCGTAATAAATTGATTTACTTTTGGCGACTCCGTCCCACCGCGCACATAAACGCCGCGACCCACCAGAAATCAATCCTTTCGTTCTTCACCAAGCACCCGTCGTGGCCAAAATTGCCGTAGTCATAAACAAAACTTTGAAACGTTGATGAGCGCATCGTGTAGAGCTCGTCGAGAGGAATAGATCGCCGCGTCGTTCGCCTTCAACAGACGTGAAATGACGTCGCAACGCAGTTTATGCAAGATCCGGGGGCTTGTGGGACCCCGGGGTCCCGCCAAAACGTTCAAATGTGTTGAGTGTTTAGTTACTTGTGCTCGCAGCAGCAGCGTCACCGAGTAACCCGTTTAATTTTAGACCTCGAGACGACCCTTTGAGTGACCCTGGCCGCCGCTGTCACCTGCAGATGACTTCAGCCGCGTCATCTTGTCCAGCATCGAGGGCGAGGAGGGGTCCGACTACATCAACGCCAACTACATCCCCGTAGGTGCCACGCAGCCTCTCGGCTATCGAGTGCGCAGGCGGTGCAACCGCACACCGGGGCCCACGGGCGGGGTCGGAGGGGCCCTGATGCCGGCCGACGAAGAGAGGAGACATTGGACAGGGGACGGGGGGGTCCCGGGGGGGGGGGGGTCCCGTTTCATTACTTGCACCGGGGCCCATTCCAAACACGCGAGGCCAGGCCATTGGCCCGGCTGATGCTCTATTTGAATACCAGAGGGCAGGATGACGGACAGGATTGATGTGACACTTGCGTGACACTCACCTGACCCTCTTCAGACATCGCCCCAGCATTCACCCGAGCCGGAGTAACCGATATCTGGAGGCACACACACCACACACCGCACACCGCATCACACACACCGCACACCGCATCAAACACACTACACACCGCATCACGCACACAGCACACCGCATTACACACCACGCACCGCATCACACACACCGCACACCGCATCACACACCGCACACCGCATCAAACACACTACACACCGCATCACGCACACAGCACACCGCATCACACACCACACACCGCATCACACACACCGCACAACACATCACGCACACCGCACAACACATCACGCACTCCGCATCACACACACCGCACAACACATCACGCACACCGCACAACACATCACGGACGCCGCGTGCTGCCCCCCAGGGCCACCGCTCTCCCAAGGAGTACATCGCGGCGCAGGGCCCCCTGCCCAGCACGTGCGACGACTTCTGGCGCATGGTGTGGGAGCAGGACACGCGCGTCGTCGTGATGCTCACGCAGTGCGTGGAGAGAGGACGGGTGAGCCCACGCGCGGGACACGGCACATGAGACACTCTCGCTCGCTCGCTCACGGGTGATCACAAGCAGGGTGCTAGACACTCGTGGCGCTCAATCGCTTGCCCATTTATCCCGTCGCCTGAGCGTTCATTCTCTCGATCGTTCGTTCGCGAACGAACTGGCCAGGAGGCATCGCAGCGCGGCAGCAAACGACGATCGCAATGAGGCGGATTTGCACAACGAGCGTCCCTGCGGGTCGGCTCATGTCCGTGGCTCCGCCCGCAGATCAAGTGCGAGCACTACTGGCCGTTCGACGAGGAGGTGGTGGACTACCGCGGCTTCGTCGTGCGCCGCATCTCCGAGTCGGCGCTCGCCGAGTGGACCGTGCGCGAGTTCCAGATCGGCCGGGTACGTTGCAGCCGATGCCCTCCCTCGCACGCGGCGGTGGTGGTGGTGGTGATGCTTGCGACGGTGGTGGTGGTGGTGCTGGTGGAGGTGATATATATGATGGTAATGGTGGTGGTGATGACCGTTGGTGGTGGTGGCGATCATGGCAATTAGGATGGTTGGTTACGTACGGTGCAAAAGAAATTCAACGTACATATAGTACGTACATGATGGTGGTGATGGTCGTCAATTTGGTGGTGGTGGCGGCGGTGATGGTAGCGACCATGATGGTGGTGTTGGTGGTGAATAATGTGGTGGTTCTGATTGCGGCAGTGGCAATGGCGATGAACGATAATCACGCCGACGGCAGCAGCAGCAGTAGCGACAACAGCGACGGCTTTGGACGTGGCGACGTTGACATTGATCAATGACGACGGACGGGACGAGTGCGCTAACGAACGACGATTGTGCGTCGACAGGACGGGGAGACGCGCGTGGTGCGGCAGTTCCACTACACGGCGTGGCCCGACCACGACGTGCCGAGCGAGAGCTGCACGCGCCGCGTGCTCGAGTTCGTGCGCACCGTGCGCTGCCACGTGACGCCGGGCTCAGCACCCATCGTCGTTCACTGCAGGTAACCGCGCCGCGCTCGCTCGAATCGATCGATCGATCGCTCGCGCTGCGAACTTTTTTTTCCGTTTTATTTACAGGGTGTTTCAAAATTGATGGCCCCAATTTCAAAGCAGTATATTTCACGATGGCAACATGTTCCAATTGCACAAAAAGTGACAAACGGTTTAATGAGTTCAATCTAGATTTGAAGTTTTTTCGTGGCTGCAGGGATACATACTCTTTGGTTCTTTCGGTAAAGTCACGTACCCTCCTACCTCTCCCCTCTCATCTCACTATATTCCCCTCCACGCACTCTCCTACCTCTCCCCTCTCATCTCACTCTACTCCCCTCCACGCACTCTCCTACCTCTCATCTCACTCTACTCCCCTCCCCGCACTCTCCTACCTATCCACTTTCATCTCCCTCTATTACCCTACACTCTCACTACTCCAGCAACAGACAACTTTTATTGAAGCCCCCAGTCAACCATCACTCGGTGGGAGGTCGCCCCTTCTCCTGTGCTGCCTTCATGATCACATACTTCATATCATTCTAGGTGATTTGGTCTTAACAGGTGTTGCCATCTCTCTACCACCCTGAATGTTGGATTTTTATATTGTTTACCTCTTCAAAGTTTCATCCAAATATTATTTTAATCGCCCCGTATTGATCTTGTTGATCGCTCCGTGCCGATCGCTCCATGTCGACCTCGCTGCATTTGATCTCTTTGTGTTGACCGCTCCGCTTTGACCGCTCCATGTTGACCGCTCCGTGTTGACCACTCCATGTTGACCGTTCCTTGTTGATCGCTGCGTATTGATCTCGTCGTATTGACCATTCCATATTGACCACTCTATGTTGAACCGCTCCGCGTTGATCGCTCCACGTTGACCACTCCGTGTTGACCGTTCCTTGTTGATCGCTGCGTATTGATCTCGTCGTGTTGACCATTCCATATTGACCACTCTATGTTGAACCGCTCCGCGTTGATCGCTCCACGTTGACCACTCCGTGTTGACCGTTCCTTGTTGATCGCTGCGTATTGATCTCGTCGTGTTGACCACTCCATATTGAACACTCCATGTTGAACCGCTCCGCGTTGACCGCTCCACATTGACCACTCCATGTTGATCGCTTCGTGTTGACCACCCCGCATTGACCACCCTGCATCGACCACTCCATGGTGACCGCCTCGTGTCGACTGCTCCGCATCGACCACTCCATTTTTACCGCCCCGTGTTAACCGCTCCATGTTGCCCATCCTTGTGTTGACCATCGCTTCTCGACCACCGTCGCAGCGCGGGCGTGGGTCGCACGGGGACGTTCATTGCCCTGGATCGGCTCATCCAGCACCTGCAGGAGCTCGACTTTGTGGACATTCTGGGCCTGGTGGCCGAGCTGCGACTCCACCGCGCGAGCATGGTGCAGACAGAGGCAAGGCACCCGCAGTAGCATCACCACCGTCACTGTCGCTAGCGTCTTCACGGTACGGCGCACGCACCATCGCAGCAGCCATCGGTGCCATCGGCAACGTCATCTTCGTCGTTGTCCTCATTGCCATGCCGTCGTCGTCACTGTTATCTTTGTCGTCTTCAATCTTAATTTTGGAGCTTTCGTGACTGCAGGAATTATTCTTTGTTTTTTTCGGTAAAGTCACGTATAAAGATAAAATAATTTATTCTCTCTCTGCCTGTATATTTAGTGTAATTTTTTCTGTCTACACTCGTTTTTTGTTGTTCTTAGGTTCTGCTCTGTCTGTGTGTCTCCGTTCCTCTTTTTTTTGTCTTTCTTTGGAATTTTCACACTTAAATTCTAACTTAGCAATCTTTGAAATACGTAATCGACCAGGCTATGCGTTAATTGTGTGTTGACCGACTCTCTGTGTCGTTTTACATAACATTTCGATACTTTGCTAAGTTATTTAATTTAGTGTGTTCTTTCTCCCTCTAAGCCTTCGTACTCAGTGACATGTAAATTTTTTCTCTAACCCCCTCCCTCTCTCTGCCTCCGCCCCCCTCTATCTATTTAAGGCCACCCCACAGAGACGATCACCCCTCTCTGTACCTGTGTTGCTCTCGCTATGTATCTTGGTGATATCTGTCTGCTTATATGTCTGTCTATAGTTTTCTGGTTAGATTTTATGTCGCTATTTCACTATACCTGATGATGATTGCTTGTGTTGCAATCGAAACGTCGTATGCTATTATTTAATTTATTATTTTATCTTTATACGTGACTTTACCGAAAAAACCAAAGAATAATTTGTCGTCTTCATCAATGCCAATTTCATCACCACCACCATCAATCACTGTTATCATTAATGTCAACATTATCATGGTCTTTGTGTCTGTGGGACTATCCATGTGTATATGTGTGTATCATAGGTGCTTGCTAACAGCACTTGCCCCAAAATTCAGTTTCGGCTATATGGGGGAATCTTTGTCTTTGTCTGTGTACGGGTGGCTAATGCATGGTGAGTTGGCACAGTTGAGAGGGCAGTTGGTGCATCTGCCAATCATCTCAGTCAGTCAATCCCATAACACCTGGGTCTATCCTGTGACCTGGCAGCAGAAAGCCTGGCACACGTCAAGCGATGTCATCAACGTGCAACTGGCCTGGCACAAGCGCCACTTAATGGCGAATGGCGGCTGCTGTTGTGTGCACGTGTGTGTAAATATGTACAATACTTGATGGCGTGTGCTCATGAGTATGTGTGTTTGTGTGCAAGCCCCATGCATGCATATTTACGTGTTCCTGCGTGTCTGTATATCCGCGGTGCTGGCCAACCACCTCATCGTGTACCGTGTCGGCCTTCATAGGTGCTCGCTAATAGCACTTGACCCAAAAGCCTGTTGAGGCTTTAAGGCTTTAAAGGGGACATTTGTCCTTGTGTATCCATGTGTCTGTTCATGTGTGTGTCCCTGGTGGGGAGCGGTGGTGCAGCGGTTAGCGTGCGGCGCTACGAACCCGGTGACCCTAGTAGATTTCCCGCTCAAGGCACAACACCGGTGACGATTATCTAAACCGGTCCTAGGCCCCCCCTAGGGCGACTCAGCCTAAAATGAGTACCCGGTGCGGTGTGTAAACATTGCCACTGGGGAGACAAATGCGGCCGGGCGTGGTGCTGGCCACCCACCCCCTCGTGTGCTGTTCCGGCCTTCATAGGCGCTACTCGCTAACAGCACTTGCCCCCACAGTCTGATGAAGGCTATACGGGGGATCTTTGTCTCTTGTCTTTGCATGGCAGGTGCAGTACGTGTTCATCCACCTGTGCGTGCTGGAGATGTGGAGGCAGTCTGGCCAGGCGAGCGGGCTGAGCGAGGCTGTGTACGAGAACGTTCGCTCGGGCGCGCTGCTTCACCCGCCCGGTGAGGGTCGAGGAGGGTTCAGAGCAGTGGAAACTATTTTGTGTTCTCACTACTTTTAGTTTTACCAGGTAAAGCCCACTGAGCTATATAGAGCTCTTTTTACAGAAGTGACCCGGCTATCACACAGTGGACAGCGATCGTCATGTGTGTGGGGGGGGGGGGGGGGACATGCACAGCGAGCCAAACACTCGAAACGCGCGTTCATTCTAAAAGCGGAGGGGGAAATCCGGTGCCAGCCGCGCTAATCCGAGGTACGGCGGTGTGGGGAAGGACCACAAACTAAGCACAAACAAAACGAGATGTGCGTGCGTGTAACTCGGTGGCGTTCTCCGACAGTGCCACCCCCCCCCCCGCCCCCTTCTGCACGTCTCACGGCGTCGTTCTTGTCTCCTAGACGTCATCTACTGAACGCCGCGGGGAGGCAAGAGCGCAGCAGGAGCTTTCTCCAAGTCCGCCGAAGGGGGCTTTGCCCTTCGGCGGGTCCCAAGGAGGCGATGATCGTTTCACGAAACAGGAAAATAAAAATACGAAAAGCATCGCCGGAGGTCCCCCCCCCCCCCGAACCCTGCCCCCCGAAACTAAACGGAGTTCGCTCCAAGCGAGGAGTTCGCTCAATCGTCGTCGACAAACGAAACGATCGGCAAAAAAACAAAACAACAATTTACGCGAGGCTGAAGATTGACAGCAGAAGATTGTACCGTTATATAAGCGCCCTGCTCCACAAGTCCTGCATATGAATGCGGGTCACCCTGTAACGGTGAAGAAGTCGTCATCCACACGGGAATGCAGACGGGTCGATTGAAACCCGGCCAACTGGAACACGAGCTGCAGCGGTGATCGGATTTTGGACACACAAAAGAGGGCGGCGGTAATGGGGAGGTTGGGTGACCGCCTCATAGACCAGTGGTGGTGGGGGGGGGGGCAGGAGGGGGCAGGACACCCTCTTCATTCTGTCCACTCGGTGTAAAACTACACGAGTGGGACGAGACGTTACGAGTGCAGACCGCGACGGTCCCAACTGCTGCAGGATCTAGCAGCAGGAAGGAAGAGATGGAGGCGTGGTGCCGGGCAGCGAGATGCTCAAACAAACACACAACCAGGAGGTAGGGGCCACAGAAGCCCGGATTTCAGCTCTACTCTTCCTCTCTGCATCGTTTGCGCTGCCCTCGGTGGTGGCGGGGGGCACCATCGTGGCAGCAGTCGAGGGCGCAGGCCCTGGGGGTGTCCGAGTGACGCCACACGCGGTGGACTACAACGCACGGGCGCGGGGGAGACGCGGCACCACCGCCCCCCCCCCCCCCCCCTGGTGGAACCCCACGTCCGGGCCGCCACTTCGGAGCACGCGACCAACAAGAGCCTCGTCGCGACGTCTCTCTGGAGAGCGTAAAGCACCACCACCACCACCACCACGTGTAGCAACCCATACACCACCACCACCACCACCACGTGTAGCAACCGCAACACCACCACCACCACGTGTATCAATCACAACACCACCACCACGTGTAGCAACCGCAACACCACTACCACCACGTGTATCAATCACAACACCACCACCACCACGTGTAGCAACCGCAACACCACCACCACCACGTGTATCAATCACAACACCACCACCACCACGTGTAGCAACCGCAACACCACCACCACCACGTGTATCAATCACAACACCACCACCACCACGTGTAGCAACCGCAACACCACTACCACCACGTGTAGCAACCACAACACCACCACCACCACCACCACGTGTAGCAACCACAACACCACCACCACCACGTGTAGCAACCGCAACACCACCACCACCACGTGTAGCAACCGCAACACCACCACCACCACCACGTGTAGCAACCGCAACACCACCACCACGTGTAGCAACCGCAACACCACCACCACCACGTGTAGCAACCGCAACACCACCACCACCACGTGTAGCAACCGCAACACCACCACCACGTGTAGCAACCGCAACACCACCACGTGTATCAACCCCACCAACAGCACGGTGTCCAAGCTCAACACCACCAGCACCACCATCACATGTTCCAGCCTCAACACCATCACCAAGGAGTTCAACCTCAACACCACCATCAATCACATGGTCCAGCCTCAGCAACATCACCATGGGGTCCTACCTCAACATCACCATGACACGTTCCAGCCTCAACACCTCCATGTGTTTCCAGCCTCAACGCCACCATCACGTGTTCCTTACTCCCAAGGCACCTTGATGTTACGCCGGCGAATTCCTGTTGGATCTGGCCGCTGGGTGCCAGCATTGTACATGGCGGTCGGTAATGGGGCGACGAGGGCTGCCTTCACCGACTGGCTGACAGTAGCCAGAGCCACGGGAGAGGATTCTTCTAAACTATAAACTAAAACTGTTTTTATTTAACCAGGTGAGGCCCGCTGAGCTATGAAGATAGTTTCGTGGAAGTGACCTGGCCACGAATGATCGCCCAACGAAGTGGCCTACGGAATGTCAATTTAAAGCAGCAGCGAAATACTCCGAACGCGTGTCGATGCTAAATGTGGAGGGAAAAACCGGAGGACCCGGAGTAAAACCCACGCGTACACGGTTGGAGAGAGAGAGACACACACGCAAACTCGGGGTCGAATCCAGGACCTCCTGCACACCAGGCGAGGGAGTTAACATCTCGACCGAGGGTGGAGCTGGCTTGACCTCCATCCCCGAACTCGTGAGCACGCAGAGCCTCGCCCGAGCGCTTATTCCACTTGTTTAATAAATAAATTAAGAGCCCCCTGGAATTCAAGAGAGAGAGAGAGAGAAAAACACTTCTCACCGGTTTTCTCATTACGAAGGAGGGATAAACGGGAACTGGAAACTGTTGAGTTGTAAAGCAACACGTGAGGACATATTTTTGTACATGTGTATATATAAACAAAGACAAAGACCCATCACCTCCTATAGCCTTCACAAACTGTTGGGGCAAGTGCCGTTAGCGAGCACCTATGAAGGCTGGCACAAGCCACGAGGGGGTGGGTGGCCAGCGCCATGCCCGACCGCCTTTGTCTCCTCTCAGTGGCGATGTTTACACACCACACCAGGTACTCATTTCAGGCTGAGTCGACCTAGGCGAGGCCCAATACCGGTTCAGATAATCGTCACTGGCGTTGGCCGCGAGTGGGAATCGAACTGGGGTCCACCGGGTTTGTAGTGCAGCGCGCTAACTGCGACACGAGAACTATTCACACGCAGCGCGTTGAGATGTTCGACGTCGTGAAAGTGAAAAAATTAACCCGTAAAAACAAAGTTTTTCACTCTAAATCCTTTATATGCGTGGCGGCTAGAGTCCTCTCGTCCTCTGGCTTGAGATGGCTGCCACCTATGGGTCAGATGATTGCCTGCCACCATTAAGCAATTGGTAATTAAATATAAAAAAAATTCTAAAAAGTGTACAATTTTGGAAAAAAAAAATTCACGAAAATACATTGTCACGCACAACGAGTCTGTGTGCAAAATGTCAGCTCGATTGGATCACGGGAAGTGGGTTAAAAAACGACCGAAAGATTTGCACGGTCGTAAGCGTGCAAGCAAGCAAGCAAGTGAACTTAATATAAAGGATTTAAAGAAGCACGTGCCGCTCACGACTGTGCCTTAGGCAGACGGCAGAGGGAACGCAGAGGTGACACTGACCGCGTGTGACCGCTGAACGCACGTGACCTCGCGAAACCCAGTGAAGAACCACAGTGCTTGTACGACATTGGACTCTACGCTCCCTCGCCATCGACAGCCGACAAGGAGCAGCACCTGGCGAAGACGAGCTTCGCGCGCTGCACGCCGTGGTGAGAACAACCTCATCCAGCAGTGGATTGACAATAGGGCTGTGAACGAGCTTACGCACAATTACAATTGCTAAACGATGGGGGGGGGGGGAGTTTGGGGGGTCGGCCTCTTCCCTTCGACAAGTTGGCACAACAGCGGCCGTGCCAACTTTCACAATCCGGTCATAACATTCTCACCTTTGAAGACTTCGGTGCGAGTCGCGCCGGTGTTGTTTGGGTGTCTGGGGTTGGACTGGTGCCGGTGTTTGGGTGTTGGGGGTTGGAGTCTCACGGGTGTTAGGTTGTTCAAGGCTGGAGGCGGCAATGTTTGCGGCACGAGCGAACACTTGCTGCGTCTGTTGTGTCTCAACTCGCCAAAGCTTCGTCGGCTATCGTCAAAGCCTACGATTGTTATTATTATTATTATTTGTATTAAACTGTTAAAGCCACTGTAGGTTAGTCAGCAAGGCGGCCGGGCGGCTCAGAGGACCGAACATTTCAGCGCTAAGATCGTGGGTTTCGAATCCGGTTTTCAGCCGCCCCGTGCGACTTATTCTGTGTGTATTAAATCCGGCGAGTTGATGGTCTCGGCCCGCCCACTACTGAGTCCGCGCACACACACACACAAAATAAAACCAAGTGAAATTATTTTTTTCCCACTTAACTTGGCAAAAATATTCCAGCTCTGAGAATGAAGATAAATACATTCATTTCACAGCCATGTGATGGACATTTCTCTACAGCAGGATGCAAAGTGCAGCACCCCGAGTGTGGAGATGTGGTCGCTTGAAGGAATCTCATAAAGAGGTCTGTTACATCTCCTTCCACGTGCTGTTAGCTAACACAGGGGGGGGGGGTGATGCACTGCTCGCTGCGATATTTCCGAATCAACACTTCATCCCTTGACATGATGCCGATAGCACAAACGGTACAAAGAATGAGATGGGGGTACCCTCTACACACTCAGTATCTACGCCACCGCTTAGCAAACCAAACGCCCAAGAGCGCGTTTGCTCTGCCACAAAGCCCTGAGTCTCTGCCAGCGTGAGTGCCTTCATAGTTCACAGTTCATCTGGTATGGAAGTGCGCAAGTGCATGAGTGAGTGAGTGCGTGAGTGAATGCTTGAGTGAGTGAGTGCGTGAGTGAGTGAGTGCGTGGGCGAGTGAGTGAGTCCGTGAGTACGTGAGTGAGTGCGTGCGTGAGTGAGTGAGTCCGCGCATGCGTGAGTGAGTGCGTGAGTGAGCGCGTGCATGCGTGCGTGAGTGAGTGCGTGAGTGAGTGAGTGCGTGAGTTATTTCGTGAGTGAGTCCGTGCGTGCGTGAGTGAGTGCGTGAGTGAGTCCATGCGTGCATGAGTGAGTGAGTGGGTGCGTGAGTGAGTGAGTGGATGCGTGGGCGAGTGAGTGCGTGGGCGAGTGAGTGAGTCCGTGAGTACGTGAGTGCGTGCGTGAGTGAGTGCGTGGGCGAGTGAGTGCGTGAGTGAGTCCGCGCATGCGTGAGTGAGTGCGTGAGTGAGCGCGTGCATGCGTGAGTGATTGAGTGAGTGCGTGAGTGAGTGCGAGACGAATGGCCTGGGCACCCGAGGGGACACAAGTGGGCCTCGCTTCGCCGGCGTCACCTGCCGACCGGCGCACCGCTGCGTCTTTGTCGGACTCCCTTGAGGAGCGTGTCCGAGGCCTCTTCACAGACAGCGCCGTTGTCACACGCGGCCGCGGAGAGCTCCGGCGAGGGTTGCTGTCGAGTGTACAGGCGGTGCAACTGCACCGGGGGGGGGGGGGGTCAACACGGGCTGGAGGGTTACGAAGAGAGGAGATGGAGAGAGGGTCGCATTTTTTACACCGGAGACCCATGCCAGCCACGTGGTAGAACCGTACAAAGCCCTATATGGTTTCGAGAGGGAGAAAGTGGCACCGGTTGGGATTTTGGAACGCCAGGCGTGTTGTGCATTGTACGACGCCGCGTGCCTGCGTGCACAGAGGCACATGTAGCGAGGGTCGTGGTTCGCTCCTCAAGTTGGCCACACTGCTCAAACGAACAAATGCATTGGCATTGCACACGCATCCATACCTGCACACGCACAATGTGGCACACGTACGTACGTACATACATGCAAGCATACTGATACTGTAATCATACATACATACATTCGTGTATTCGTGCATTGACCTAAAGTGTAATGTAAAATGTACATACATTTGTCAATAAGACTGCAGCCAATGTATATGCTCCTATTATGAGTCGCATGATGAACGTACGAATGAGGTGAACGCCGTGGCCCGGTGGCACGGTGGTTAACGCGCAGCGCAACGAACCCGTCGGGCCGAGTTCGATTCCTGGCCGTGGCGGTCGATTCTGAACCGGTCCTGCGGGCCACCTTCCCCCAGAACAGTGGCTAAATAATAGCCACGACTCGCAATGGATTTTAAGGCTAAGTCGACCTACTGGACGTCAAGTACCCGTTCAGATATTTGTCACTTTTAATTGGTCGTGCAAATCAAGCTCGGGTCGCTGGGTTCGTTACACACTGCGCTAACCACTACACTACCGCTCCCCATATAAAGCAACACACACACACACCTGCACAGTCAAACCTCACCGAAAGTGCCAATGACTCAATGACTCGCAGGGACGTGAGTCACGCATATAGCAAGCACCCCGAGGTGTCACCGTACCACATGGAGGAGGACAAAGACAAAAATCCCCCGTATAGCCTCAACAGACTGTTGGGGCAAGCGCTGTTAGCGTGCACCTATGAAGGCCGGCACTGTGGCACACGAGGTGGTGGGTGGCCAGCACCACGCCCCACTGCCTTTGTCGCCACAGTGGTGATGTTTTTACACACAGCACCAGGTACTCATTTGAGGCTGAGTCGACCTAGTGGAGGTCCAGGACCGGTTTCAGATAATGGTCACCGGTGATGGCCGTGAGCGGGAATCCAACTCGGGTCACCGGGTTCGCAGCGCAGCGTGCGAAACGCTACATTACCGTTTGCCTACCAGCGCCACACCAGGTGCTCAGTCTCGTGTCTACAACCTGACCCAAGTTGGAAGTTCGGCTTAGAAATCTGAGCAGTTGTCGTTTTGAACGCAAGCGATAGTGGCATTCGTCATTTTCGTTGTCATTTAAATTTCCGTAGATAATTGTATAGTGACGGCCGCTCTGTGTATGAATGTATTTATTGCCATTGTAAGCTATTGATTTGTGCTGGACCAACCAACCAGACAGAATCATGGGCATGATCATGATGAATGTGTTTCCTTGGGAATACTTTTTTTGTAAGTAGAGAACATTTTTTTTTTTGTAATATAAAGAAAATAACAACTAAGTTTGATTCTCCGCCACGGTCAGTGGGTGAGGGATGCCCGAACTGGGTGCTCGTCCTTCGACACGCGTGGAGCTCACGTGGAGTTGTGTGGTCAAGAAACCGCCACGGCCAACAAGCCGCGGAAGAGGCCTTAATCCAGCAGTGGCTCGAAAAAAAAGTGCTGTAAATTATTCCTATTGATACCAATATCATAACAAAAAATTATGGTTAGGTTCATGTTCACATTATTATTGTTACGACTGTTTACCTCGCGAAAAGCCTTACTGAATCTCGTGACTATTTTTCAGGAGGGTCCTGCCAAGTGTTCACAGTAACGGGGGGGGGGGGGCGGGGGGGGGGCGGGTGTAGAGGGGCAATGATTGTTGTGTATATTGTATATCTCAGCTCCGTAATTCGCCGTGTAATTTTCTTCGCAAAATAAAAATTTGACTAACTTGTGACCGTGATGACACCGCCTGCACACAATTCGCCGACGCTTGCGAAAGGCGTCGTGGGATCATTGACGTCGTCCAGATTGCAAAGTGGACGTCCCGTAGCATCGCGTTATTGCAACCACCTCCTGCCCGGCCCCGCAGCGATAACCAGGACGGCCGCTGGATTCTAAACCGCGAGCTCCTGCAACGAGCCGCAATCACGGTCCCCCCCCCCCCTTCCCCGGCAATCAGCGCCCTACATCACCGACACTATCCGGACTATAAGACGCTCCGGAAAGTCGCATCCCAAACGTGTGCCTGATGTCAATAAAGTGATGTCAAATCCGGGTGACACACACACACGCGCGCGCATCTACCGTATTACAAGATGTAACCCCACTCGCCCCCCCCCCTCCCGTAACATTTGCTTTAAGATACGCGGCGCGTGGAGCGGTGTGCAGTGCGTCATGACCCAGAGAATACGGTAAATGTCATCCGCTAGTGATCATTTGAAGCGTGTCGGTCACGTTACAACTCTTTAACAGACGTGCCTTACTTTGCCAGATGGTCCAGATGTCTTGTGACACCCCCCCCGCCCCCCATTTTAAGTCTCTAAAACGTAATATCCTTGCATACCAATGGGTGTGAAAACATAAAGGAATGAGCAAAGGCAGGGAAAAAAATGTTAAGGGTCAATTATTTGGGCGGGGGGGGGGGGCACAAGACATCTAGACCACGCTGAACACTGCGCCCGGTCAAATCTGTCCAGCGGAAGCGCCGCTGTTGTGATTCCACATTCACATGGCACCGCGAAAGGGGAAGGCAATTTCTGCATTTACGTTTCGCTCAGTACACAACGAACGGCGACCGTGTTTAGGAAGAGCCGCGATTCGGCCTCTCTCCATGTGCATTACGCGAGAGAACCACCAGCAAATTCGCAAACAAGAAGTGCATTTGCGTGCCCTCTCTCGTCTTGGGTCACCATCAGAGTTGAGCGAGTGTGACCAACTGGCGGGGCGGCAGTGATTCGCAGAGATAGAAAACCAGTGGGAGGCTGCCTTCGAGCGGTTTCCGTTCAACAACATGTGCACTACTCTCCATCTGTTTCCATCTGTATGGCGCAGGGTAACTCGTTGCCCTCTCTAGCGCGTGCGTTTTTCTCCGGGTCCTCCGGTTTAACTCTACCCCCCCCCCCCCCGTGAATGAATGATAATCAGTAATTGGCTGGAATAATCTTTAATACACACACAGACACGCGCGCCTCCGAAATTTGCGGTTTTTAGTATGCACTCATCAGAACAGTGTGAGTCACTGCTGCACAAACATTAGATTACACCGAGCGTTTATCGTTTACAGTCGGCTGCAGGCCAGGCTTAATGAAGTCCTAAATAACGGGGTTGTTTTTTAGGGTTAGATAGCACAAATGTGTCGTTAAACTCGCCACCACCCGACACACATTACGCGATCTCACCCAAAACAAAAAAAACGTTATTATGGATATTGGTCACCAAAGCCCACGTGCAAAACAAGAATAAATTCGGCCAGAGAGAGCCACGGCTGCTGCCAAGCAAGCGCGAGGCCGCGTCTCTCCCCCCGGGGCGGCTCTGTCGGGGTGTGGGAGGGGGGCGGCTTTGGGCAGCACCGTGCGAACCACGTGGGGTGGCAGCAGCAGCAGCAGGCGGTCAGCCGCAGGCCTCCTCCTCCTCGTCCCGCACGAGGGAGGTCAACTTGGCCCAGCGAGTTCCACGAACGGACGACTCCCCCACTCACTCCTCCCCACCCCCGACGGGGCCATTGGGAGCGGACAGCCCGATGCATAAATCAGCAGCTCGGTCAACATGTGAAGAAAAATAACGCTTACGTGTGAGATTATGTAAACGTGTGAGATTATGTAAGGCACTTCAGCATGCGTTTGTTTTTTCGGAAATGTTTAAACTCGAGGTATGGAAAGCGACAGGTGGCTGTCCGGGGACCAAAAAAAAACCACCAAGCGTTTGTCAATTTGCAGTTGGTTCTCGTTTGCTGTCAGAATCAGAATGTTGATTTATCCTGCAGGAATCCGATGAGCTATGAAGCTCTTTTATACGTCACACATGTCCAGTGCGGGCGGGTCAGAAAGTTACCACAACAAACAATCCTCGGATAAATTCGGCCAATTTCCAAGCGGGTGGGTAATTTTTGCGAAAAGCAACACGACTTTATGCGAAAGTATCATTCATATTGGATCATCTTCAGTTCAGTCAGAGAGTTGCCAACATGCCAATTCCACGAAACCAGGCAGCAGCTGCATCTACTTTTATAATTGGCAACGCGGCCCACGAAACCGAACAGGTCTTACCTGCAAGTATGCAACACTCATGTCGAGCCCATTTTGTCAGTCCACTGTTGGATGAAGGCCTCCTCCAGTCGAGAGAAGTTGTCTAAATAAAGATTATAAACATTCTCCTTTCCTGGGCAAATAAGTAAACATTATTGTTATTGATATGGGATGTTGCCTCTGCATCTGGTGCTGAAAAGGAAAATTGAATTTTATATACCGACAAAAGAAAGAAAAATCATGCCTATCATTTAATGTTATTTTTGTGACTGGGTGTGGGGTTGATTATTCCGGTTTTAGCCGAACGAGCTGTCCAATTACAGCAACGGGGGAATCCGAAAATTCCATTGGCGTTCGGGCACGTGTCACGAGACCGATGTGCCGCCACTCGTATTTACGACGCCAAATCGGGTTCGCGATGTCCTGCAGTCAGATGCCAACAACACGTGGGGCAACTGTCATCCCACGTTGAGAAAGAAGAGTTTTGACGTCACACACAAAGACAAAGATCCCCCCCATCCCCATATAGCCTGAACACAATTCTTGGGGCAAGTGCTGCTAGCGAGCACCTATGAAGGGTCGACACAGCACACGAAGGGGTGGGTGGCCAGCACCACGCCCGGCCTCCTTTGTCTCCCGAGTGACAACATTTACACACCGCACCAGATACTTATTTGAGGCTGATTCAACCTAGGGGAGGCCCAGGACTCGTTGAAATAATCGTCACTCGTGCCCAATGTTGGCCGGGAGCCGGAATTGAATTCTGGTCGCCGGGGTCGTAGCACAGATAATTATATAATCACACATCTGAGATTAGCACAGCACGCAGCGCACTAATCACCCTGCCACCGCTCCCCATACACACACACTCGCGCTGGGCTGTGTAACAGCGAACGACTTCTCGGACATGTTGTCAACATGCCAGCGTCACGCTACGCTGCACGTGACGTGGCGCGCCGGTGGCATGATGGGATGATGTGACGCCTCGCATATCTCGCATTACATTCAGATCCATTTGCTCGTCGGCCGATTTGCGAGTTTACGTTCCGTGGCATTCGAGGGTCGCCCACGGGACGAACGACCCGTGATTTTGCTCCCACGTGCGCGGTCGATGTCGTTACCTAACGTAGCCCCAAAAGGGGACCGTGTTTAAATATACACCATGACATTTGAACCATGGAGATGCCTCGTCTCATTTCCCCCATCCATGAAGCGCCATGACCAAAGTCACCGCCCTCTGCACCCGATCTTGTCGGATGTTGCGAGCCATGCCGAGTGGCGCCTGGTAACTGCTCGGATGGGTAATCAACTCGAGGGCTTTCTGGGTGGCCAGATGGCAGTGTTAAAATTTGCACCCCCCCACCGCCCCCTCCTCGTATGCGTGGTGGGGTTTCTCCGCTCTCCCTGGTTTGTCCTGCCACGTGAAGCCAAACACGAGTGAATGGAATTGCCCAAACATCACACTGCAGGAGACCCCCGCCACCCCCTGCTGAAAGCGTCTCAAGACTCAAGGGAAGCTTCGTCGATTTGATTCCTGGCCCCCCCCACCCACCCCTCCCTCATTCACCAACCTGCATTGACCAACAAGGTGAAGTATGGTCAACCAACCCCCCACGAGGGCCTTTATCCAGCAGTGTTTGGACAAATAATCTGCACATTTCCCCAATATCTTTGAAGTACACTCTGTTCTATAGCGCTGTAGGAGTAGTTGTGTTCCTGAAGAACAACAGCGCGTTCTTGGAAAACTGGCGTTATAATGAACAATATATAATATAGGATAAAGCACAGTCCGCTACAACACGTGAGATGTGTACGCAGACCGAACAAAGACTGAGGCGCGTGGGTAGTAGTTTCTAGAATAATCCAGCAGCATCCCGCTGCCCTGTGTGACGCTACGACCGCTTATTCCTACTCGCGCTGCAAATCAGTTCTGTTCATTCTAGATTTGAAGCTTTCGTGACTGCAAGGATTCATATTCTTAGGTTTTTTTCCGGTAAAGTCACGTAGGTAAAAATTTTAAATTAATAAAAGTAAAATAAAAATAAAAAATAAAAATCACGACGTTTCGGAGGCAACACAAGCTTCCGTCTTCAGGTGGAACCGTCACAGCCCGACAGCTGTCTTCAGGTGGAACCGTCACAGCCCGACAGCTGTCGGGCTGTGACGGTTCCACCTGAAGACGGAAGCTTGTATTGCCTCCGAAACGTCGTGATTTTTATTTTTTATTTTATTTTTTATTTTACTTTTATTAATTTAAAATTTTTACAGAGTCTAGACAGAGTCTACTTGACGGAGGCTACTTGACGGACCTGTTCTCCACCTGAGGACGGCTGCTTGCGTTGTGGCCGAAACGTCGTGAGAATTATTTTATTATGTTTTATTTTTATTATTTATATTATTTTATTACTTCCCTTCTACGTGACGTTACCGAAAGATCCAAGAAGATGAATCCCTGCAGTCACGAAAGCTTTAAATCGAAACTCTTACACTTCCTTTCGAGAGGGAGTCCTTCACAAAAATTGCATGCGCGTGACCAGTGCTGGGTGTTGAACTTATAGATGGCAAGGGGAGTGTCCAAACTCGGGCAGGAGGGGAAGGGGGTCAGAAGTAAATCCACATGAGCAGCAATTTTTATAAAATAAATTACTGTTGGTTCCGCATTGTTTACTTCCTTGGGCTTTTTTTTATTGCTGTAATTATGAGCAATGTAGAACATTGTGTGCATTTTGGAGCCTGCAGTTCATACAAAAATAATTGTCAAAGGTCGGATTTGAATTTTTTTTTACAATATAAAATACAATCGGAAATAGCTCGGAATGTTTATTGCCGTTGTCGTTGTTGCTAAACTTCAACTAGAATTGCGTGAAAGTAGATGGGAGTCATAACATGTGTGCAAGACTTGCATTTTAACAATGTTCTAAACGCAATGATTACACATTTTTTCCCTTCCTCCAGAAAAGGTTATCACAGCATCGACAAGATTAGGTTATCTTAACCCAAATAAGATTATCTTAACCCATATAAGATTATCACAGCATCGAGCACTTTGAAAACCGAAGATTAAGCTCAATCGTTTTTGTTTTCTTCTGTACACTCGAGTATCGTTATACTGTACATCGTGCAAACAAGTGGACATGAATGAAATCGTTGAGAGTTAAGTCCGTGTCACAGCACCGAGGGCAAGAAACACACAACTCAAACGTCGCGTCATCACAGTTAAACATTGCTACATTGCGCTGCGGGGTTTGTTTGCAGGCTTGTTCGTGCAGTGTCGCCACGCTGCATTGCGAAGCATGTGGACTAGGGAAGCCGCATACAAGCACAGTTCTTATTCTTGGTTCTTTCGGTAAAGTCACGTAGAAGGGAAATAATAAAATAAAAAAAACATAATAAAATAATAAAATTCTCACGACGTTTCGGCCACAACGCAAGCAGCCGTCCCTCAGGTGAAGAAACAGGGTTGTTGGAAAGACAGCGTCCTAATGAACACTGCTAAGCTTGGCAGCGTATTGTTAAGCTGAGTCGGAAGAGGAGAGAGCTTTGACAAAGGAGTTTACATATCAAGGCGCTCTCCTCCTCATTAGGACGCTGTTTTTCCGACAGCCCTGTTCTTCACCTGAGGACGGCTGCTTACGTTGTGGCCGAAACGTCGTGAGAATTGTATTATTTTATTATGTTTTATTATTATTTACCTTCTACGTAACTTTACCGAAAGAACCAAAAATATGAATCCCTGCAGTCACGAAAGCTTTAAATCGAAAAGCACAGTTCTGATACACGAAACACAACTCTTCATACATTACACGGGGAGTGGGGGCCGGGGGAGGTGCAGAGACAAAGAATAACTTTTTTTCGGATATAAGCACACACACAGGGCTTAGTTTCTCGCTCCATATTTTTCAGAACGCTGCTACAAGCTGGCTTTTGAGTAAGAATGATTGGCACAAGGCACTATCCCTTAATCCTATGAATGGGTTCATGCGAATGTAGGGACACATTGGGGACGTGAGTGGAGATGCACTGCCGTGGCTGTCATTAACGCGTGGACATCAGCGCAGCTGTACTTACTCCCAAGGCTCTTGCCGTATCCCGCTTCTGATGCTGCTGCTGTGTGCGTTGCGTTGCATTGTGTTGTGCCGCCGCTGTTGTGCCGTGTAGGGTCCAGGCGTGTAACGATTCCCGTACCTCCGATTAGCACGATTGGCTATGTGCGGTGCGAAAGACGTTCAACATATATATACATACATTCAATTAAAAAATCTATTGATTTTTTTTAAACATTGTGATCATCAATGGTAACGCATTTAGTGGATGCATGGGTCATGTGATTGATGGATCGATGGAACTTATTTTTTCCAAGTCAGAACCCAGCGGGGGTTGGAGCGGTGGCATAGTGGTTAGCGCACAGCATTATTAATTCCTGGCCATGGCTAACATCGATGATTGATCATCCGAACCGGTCCCACGTAACCCTTCACCAACCCACACTTGACCAGCGTGAAGTATGATCAACCCCCCCCCACGAATGACACAATCTGGGAAGGCCTTCATCTAGCAGTGACAAACCCAGTAAAACTTCAAGTATTTATTTGTGTTGTTGTTGCAAGGTCGACCCATGCGTGCCATAGAAAGTATATCAATCGAACAAACCAAATTCTTGCGCACGTAATACTTCCCATACCGAGTGATTACGAGACGACGTTGGTCGACAAATTGGTACACCTCCAGGCAGATTGCACGGCGCTACGATGATCAGAGGCGAAAGTGATGGAGCGTGGCAAAGCAACACACACTGATACCAAGCCCGATTGCAAAACACACATGCAGCCCACAGTACCCCCTCCATCCACCATAACTCAACCCAGACCGCCTTAGTTTATCAATCTGCAATTTCCGGAACGCTGCAAGGTTGCCATGACAATAGGGGTTATCGGCGTAAGGCACTACTACCAGGAGTAGAAGATACGCCTATCCTTAAGAACCCTATATTATCGCACTAAATATTCCTACAATTCTACAAACAGGCGTAGGACAAACTGAAGCGAGATGGATGTGGCGTGACCAAATTAAACAGCGTACTGTTACGGCCGACGTCAAACACTGGCTCGTTCCCCCTAACACTAAATCCCGAGTCCCATCTCTCTCGCCTTGACCCCCAGCTCCATTGCCCCAATGTTCACGTGGTCCTTCCACGAATTGCAGGCCAACGTACGGCCACGTGTGGGAGCACGGCGGCTCACGGGGCCCCCTTTGTGCTCGTTCTTCATTCCCCGGCATCGCGAGAACGGCCGCGGCGTGTCCAGCCGCTCCTCACGGATCGTAGAGTCTCTCCTGTTGCCGCTTCATGATAGCGGCCAGCTCCGACTCCTTCTCCTGTCGTTTGTACACAGCAAGACAAAGATCCCCCGTAAAGCCTTAACAGACTGCTTTGGGCAAGTGCTGTTGTTGACGAGTAGCACCCGTGAAGGCCGGCACGGCACACGAGGGGGTGGGTGGCCAGCACCACGCCCGGCCGCCTTTGTCTCCCCCATCGGCTATTGTTTACACACCGCACACTGGGTACTCATTTGAGGCTGAGTCGACCTAGAGGAGGCGCGGACCAGTTCAAATAATCGTCACTGGTGTTCGATGACCGCGATCGGCACTCAAACCCGAGTTTGAGTGCCGGGTCGCCATGCTCGTTGCGCAGGGAGCTAACCGCTACGCCACCGCTCCAAAGACAAAGATCCCCCGTGTAACCTTAACAGACTGTTGGGGCAAATGCTGTTAGCGAGCACCTATGAAGGCCGGCACGGCACACGAGGGGGTAGGTGGCCAACACCACGCCCGGCCGCCTTAGTCTCCCCAGTGGTGATGTGTACACACCACACCAGGTACTCATTTGAGGCTGAGTCGACCTAGGGGAGGCCCAGTACCGGTTCAGATAAACCTCGCTGATGTTGGCCGTGAGTGGGAATCGAACCCGGGACTCCAGGTTCGCAGCGTAGCGCGCTAACCACTGCACTACCGCTCCCCACCGCTCCACGCACGTACGCACACACAAGTAGTACACGCGCACACGCGCGCGCGCGCACTCGCGCAAACACATTCCAAGAACGTGAGCTCATCGTCATGAACTGTCTGGGGCAAAGAGCTACGTCAATGTTGGTAATGCACCGCTAGTGAGCTGTGTAGCCAATTGCCACGGCTCGCCTCCTTTGTCTCTCTACTGCTGATATTGACACACGCGCACCAACACATTCCAAAATGTCAGATCAACCTAATCATCTGTTGGGGCATATAGAGTTAAATCTAGACTTGAAGTTTTCGTGACTGCAGGGATCCATACTCTTTGGTTCTTTCGGTAAAGTCACGTAGGTTATAAAATAAATTAAATCACGACGT
Organism: Lampetra planeri; assembly: GCF_965212315.1. Taxonomy (NCBI): domain Eukaryota; kingdom Metazoa; phylum Chordata; class Hyperoartia; order Petromyzontiformes; family Petromyzontidae; genus Lampetra; species Lampetra planeri. Next base: position 11,427,107 of record NC_136122.1, on the reverse strand, counting down.
TTCAATTTCAACACAAGCAATCATCATCAGGTGGGAAACCACAGCAAGAATTATATTTTTTCAAAGAGCATACAGAGTTACTTTAAGGGTTGGTACTGCACCTCTAGCGGGCTGCATAGTCAACGCCACACGGTGTGTATGTATGCTGAACTCCTTTCACACCCAGCCACCACTGATATAATAAACAAATCTTGCAGAAGATTCACATTTTGTTGGGCTGATTCGACACAGGGTAGAGTCAAGCCAGTTTTTGACATTAGTGGCATGGAAACATAGATGTCCCCATTGTAGCCATATAGACTGTCGGAGCAAGTGCAGTTAGCGAGCATCTGCTATTTGGACCGACACAAGATATCACAGGGGACGGTGTAGCCAATGCTATGCCTAGCCACGTTTGTCTCCCCGGTTCTGATGTTTTACCCAATGTAACAGATGCAAAGACTGGGCCGGCCTAGGGAAGAACCAGAACAGGTTCTGATATCAGTGCCAAGTCACAATCCCCATGGTCAGGAATCGAACCCAGTCCAACGTCACACAACACGGGCATCAGGGTCACTGCGTGAATCACTGAGCCACCGCTCCCCACACACGCGACGCTGATGATCCATGATGATGTTGAGAGTGATTATGATGATTGCGATGATGGCGGTGTGATGAAAATAATGACGGACACAACGACCATTACAATGATGGCATTTACCGTAGCGGCGATGATGATGATGACGGCAGTGATAATGACCGTGACAATGATGACGATGATGATAACGATAATGATGATGGTGATAACGTTGACGGCAGTTGCAATCAATGATTGTGACATTGATCACGACGACGATGATAACGATAATGATGATGGCGAAAACACTGACGACAGTTACGATGATTGTGACAATGATGACGACGACGACGATGATAATAACGATGATGGCGATAACGTCGATGGCAGTTATAACAATGATGAGGACGATCCCAACAACAACGACGACGACGATGACGATGACAGCAATGGAGGAGGTGGGGAGAACCCAGCCACTCACGTTGAGCAGGGACTTCTGGATGGTGATCTGGCTGTAGACGCGGGAGGCGTCCCTGTTGCACACCATGCGGATCTCATCCTTGGTGAGCGCGAACAGCTGCTCACCCGACAGCACCCCGAGCGTCTCCACCGTGCTGCATACCAGAGGGGCATGGGTGACGAGAGTGACAGGGTGAGCGGGTGAAGGGTGAGTGGGTCGGGATGACAGGGTGAGTGGGTGACAGGGTGAGCGGGCGAGGGTGAGCGGGTGAAGGGTGAGTGGGTCAGGGTGAGTGGGTCAGGGTGAGCGGGTCAGGGTGAGCGGGTCAGGGTGAGCGGGTCAGGGTGAGCGGGTCAGGGTGAGTGGGTCAGGGTGAGTGGGTCAGGGTGAGCGGGTCAGGGTGAGTGGGTCAGGGTGAGTGGGTCAGGGTGAGTGGGTCAGGGTGAGCGGGTCAGGGTGAGTGGGTCAGGGTGAGCGGGTGAAGGGTGAGTGGGTCAGGGTGGACGGGTAAGGGTGGACGGGTTAATAGGAAAGGGTGACAGGGTGAGGGTGAGTGAGTGAGTGAGGGTGATGATGAACAGGTCAAGGGAGAGTGGGTGAAGGGTGGGTGAAGGGTGAGCGGGCAAGAGTGGACGGGTTAATGGGTAAAGGTGACAGGGTGAGGGTGAGCGAGTGAGGGTGAAGAGTGAGTCGATATGGGTGAGTAGGTGAGCGGGTAAGGATGAGCGGGTGAGGGTGAGCGCGTGAGGGAGAGAGGGTGAGGGTTGAAGGGTGAGCGGGTGACGGTGGAGGTGAGGGGTGATCACCAGGAGGTGGAGCGAGGTATTTAATAATTATGGTACAGGAGCGACCCCTCGTGGCTGGCAGGGTCGCGTGCGTAAGAATCGACTGCGTTTTTTTTTAAATAGCCGACGACAAACACTGACATTAAACTATTTTATTTGATAAAAATTTTATCGTTATTTGTATAGCTCTTTTAGAGAAGTGACCTGGCCACAAATGATAGCTCAACGAAGTGGCTTATCACGTAGAAATGTATAGCATCCAAATACTCGAAACGCACGTTTCTAAATGTGGCGGGGGGGGGGGGAAACCCGGAGGACCCGGAGAAAAATTTACGCGACCACGGGAGGAGAGACAAACAAACTCCAAATATACAGCAGGAGTCAGGATCGGGATCGAACCCACGACCTCCTGCATACCAGGCGAGGGAGTTAACATCTTCTAGCCACCATGATGATGATGAGAGAGACACGCAAACTCAATATATACAGCAGGCGTCAGGGTCGGGATCAAACCCACGACCTCCTGCATACCAGGCGAGGGAGTTAACGTCTCACCACCGTGGCGCCCCATTGACACAGCAGACAGAGTGAAACAGTGCGCACATCAGCATGAGCATCTGCAACACAGCAGCCCACGATGCGTGGTGGCCACGTGATGAGCACGTTCAATACGACGACGTGTGGGAGCGAGGCCTTCATCCATCCCGCAGCAGCACGTCGCTGATGGCCGTCCCGATGATCGACGGATCGTCGAGCGGGGGGGGGGGGGGCGGACGGGCGGAGGGGTCAAGGTCACGGGGCGGCACCACTCACAGCTCGGAGAAGCCCTTGGCCTGGAGGAAGTTGTAGACGTCGCGTGGCCGCGACTCGTTGGTGATGCTCAGCTGCTGCTCGACGGTGCTGGGGCGCACGCGGGGCCGCACGGCGTTGGCGCTGCGCCCCAGGGTGAGACGCGACACCAGCTCGCTCTGCATGATCTCCATCTGCGAGTCTGAGGCATCGGACGTCGCCGTTAGGGGAACCTCCCCCAGTGCCCCAACCCCCCCCCCACCCGGATGCATGACAGCGACGTGCTCGGGTTGCACAAAAATAAAACAACGTCGAGAAAAGTAAAAAAAATGAACTCAGCGCCTGTGATTGGCGCGATTGGCTGCGTACGGTGCGAAAGAAGTTCCACATCCACACAACACTTTGGCCTTGAAACTAAAACGGGTATTGTAGGCAAACGTTTTGGCAATGGTCGTTTTTCGCAGGGCCATTGCCCAAAACGTCGCCCGTTCTATACCAACACTTTAAAGACCGCACACGCTGCGATTGATGCTTGTGTTTATTTGTCAATGGTGCTCGTGCACAACTTCCAACGCAGCGGCAGCCGCATCACCAGAGAATGATCTGCTCCTATGATGATTCCGAATCTGGACCTCGCCACGACCAGAAGGGGCGATGGCCAACGATCAAGAAGAATAATAGAGGAGTGGCAGTCAAGGAACGGAACGCGTCCTACAGCACGTCCACCAGGGAGACGGAGGGATGAAATCAGTTCTTGTGCAGGTGCTAGGTGGATAGTCACGTCGCAGGATCGTCAGCGGTGGTGGTGGCATGCGGAGGCCTTCATCCAGCAGCGCGTTGACCATGGCTGATGATGATGATGATGAAGTGTTTATTTTAATCAACAATGACCGAGCTATTGCTGCTGATGCAGGTGACGAAGATAACGCTCCTTGCTCCAGCTCATGGTGATACCACTCATGTTGCTACGCCTGCTGACGATGCCGCTGCTGCTCATTATTATGACGACTTCAGCGCCGCCGTGGAGAGGCAGAGAGGGTCGTGTGGAGGAGAAGAGTCGCGTCACGTAGAAATGGCAGCAATCGGCTCAACAAAATATCCCGACTTGAGAGCCGTGGCCATTACGAGCTCTCGTTCCGCTCTCGGTTTTTTTTTGTATTTTTAGCGCCAGCGTTAAAGTCTGCGACCATAAAATCCAAACAACTTCTCCATCAAGGGCGCGCGCCTATCTATTTTTAACTCTCGCTGTGTCTCTGAAAGCAGAGATGGAGATTTGCGTACCGTCACCGAGCCTCCACTAAACTTTGCGTTTTATTGTCCGAATTTGCATTTTAACTCCAGGGCACTGGTAAATCGCAACGCGAGCCCTGGTCCTCCGGTATTTTCCACGCGTCCGCATTACTTAGAAGCTCAGTATTGTTTTTTATTGCCCCTACCCTCAGGCCCCGCAATAAAATCACGCCGGACGTGGGGAACCCCCGGCTCGAACCGACTTCGGAAGCGACAGGCGAGCGCTGGCGCGTTTCACTGCGCGCAGAGCGAGCGGGCTCGCTGCCGTAAAGGTCGCGAGTTCAAATCCATCATCCTGCCGGGGGTAGATATATATTTAAAAGTGCCACTTCGTGGGGGAAAAGTCAAACAGTGGTTGTTCTATGGCAGTGGTTCTCAGAGCGTGGCCCCCGGTAACACCGCTGGTATGCGACACTCCTCCGGGTGCTCCGCGGGGCTGTTATGCAAACGCCGGTTGATCCGAACAATCATATTTCGGACATTAATTAATATTTTCCACTTGATATACATTTTTTTTTAACTAAGTTTAACTACCCTGACTAAACTACCCCTAACCCGAACATCTAAATGTCCCCCCCCCCCTCATAAAAAATATTATAGTTGCGTAAACAAAAAAATCCGGTCATGTGAGTTCTTTAGTACGACTGGTATTTAGAGAGTTGAGTGAATGCGTTTTATCAGCAGGGGTGGAGGTGGAGGGGTGGCTGTGTGGGCCTCGGCAATGTTGGCATCGGCCGAGTGGTCGCTGGGCCACACGACGAGCGAGAGGCCACTGCTCCAGACGGTGCTGCTCTGGCCTCCACCAAGCCCGCCACTCAGTGGAGGCGGCCATTCCACAAGCAGTGGCACCAGCAAGCGCTGCCAGGGATGGGCCTCTGCCTTTCTTAAGTACCACTCTGTGGGGAAGTCAACGGCGGCTGCCCTGTGGATAGGGCTCGCCGCCGCTGGAGGGACACGCGAGTTCCACCACTGGCTCAGACCCCTCGATGCTCACCACCGCTTGCGTGGGTGGCCGGCAGGGCTCACCAGGTGAGGAGGGAGAACGTGGCGAACTTTGAGGTGTGACGGCATCAATCAGCAGCACTGACCAAGATGCCTGTGGCGTATAGCCTTGCTTATTTTCATATGAGGACTACAGTCAACCTGCTGTCTTCTTCTTGGTTCTTTTGGTAAAGTCACGTAGAAGGGAAATAATAAAATAATAAAAATAAAACATAATTAGAAAAAACCAAGAAGATGAATCCCTGCAGTCACGAAAGCTTTAAATCGAAATTTAACCTGCTGTCTGTTTAATGTTGAATGTTTCTGCCGCTCAGTTTGGTCATTTGCACTCTGATCAATCTCGCGGTAATTTGCACCGAGCGGATTTGCGCTGCTGGGATTTTTATATTTAGCTTCGATTAAAAATGGATCAATGTTTGCAATATTTAGCATTATTCGCGTGCTACCAGTTATTTTATGTTTTTGGTCTGATTTCTATTTACTTCATTGCTGTACTTTGTTTTATTTGTTTTTCGTTTGTCATTGTGGTGAACCAGATCGCTCATCCTGGTCTCTTGAGTCCTCGTCCGGCTAAACACCAAAATCAACTTGAAAGCCTGACCTCTTGAACTTCGCCCTGATGCACGGCGCGTTTAGACGAATCCGCTATCAATCTCCGACATCTATGACTTCATGTCTCTTGGGGGCGAGGTACTCACGTTCCTTCGGCGCTTGGTTGGCAGAGGAGGAGGACGCGGCAGAGGTGGAGGAGGCGAGGGTGGAGGACTTCCCGTGGCCCTCGTTTTCCCGAAGGCCCACGCCGTTGGGGGTGGAAAGCGCTGGCGAGAAGGACGGTGGTGGTGGTGCTGGCGCTCGCGGGAAGGAGTGTGGCATGAAGCCCCGCGATGGAGCAGGCGCCAGGCCCTGCGCAGCGACAGATACCGGCGTGACTAAAAAAATAAACAATTTTTTTGTTTGACCAGGTTAGGCCCAGAAGCGACCTGGCCACGTGCTTCTCTTTTTGCTGCTCAATAATGATCCAAAGCGCGCGTCACGCTCAGTGGTTCTTTGTGGAACTTTTCAGCTTATGTTTCACGTTCTAATTTAATGTATATGCTTCTGATCCATCCGTCATAGCGGACCGTATATGCACCTGAAACTAAAAACTTAACTTTTTATTTTAACCAGGTAAGTAAGGCCCGCTAGCTCTTTTCAATAGCGACTTGACCACAAATGAAAGCTCAACAAAGTGGCTTATCGTGTGGAAATTGACAGCAGCGAAATACTCTAAACGCGTGTTTCTTAATGTGGAGGGAGAAACCAGAGGAGCCGGAAACATACAAACTCTAAATATACAACAGGCGTCCTAGAGGGGATCGAACCCATGACTGTGTGTATACCAGGCGAGGTAGTTAACATGTCGCTATATAACGTCACGAAGCAATCCTTCTAGAGCAGCGTGCAGCTCCAGAGCTGCAGTTTGCCGACCCCTGGCTTAGGGAGCGAGAGAGGAAAAACAGAGAAGGGAGGGAGAGAGGGGGGGGGAAGGAGAGATGGACTGAAGCAAGACGGACGCAGAGAGAGGGGCGAGAGGCAGGGTAGCCACTTGCCATGGCGCTGGGTGCGTAGGTCGTGTGCAGCGGTGCCCGGGCTCCGTGCTGCACGTGGGGCAGCACCGGTTCGTACACCGTGGGCGCGCTGTAGTCGGAGGGCGGCAGCGAGGGCTGCCCAGGAGGAGCACCGCCAAACCCAAACGGCTGATGATGCTGCTGCTGCTGCTGCTGATGATGATGCTGCTGCTGCTGATGCGGCCCCACGTCCATGCCGTTGGCGAACCCGGCCGGGTACATCGCCTGCGGTCGCACCACCTCGTTCCGCGAGGATGCATACCACGGCTGCTGGCGGGCGCCGTAGAAATCGGCGAAGTTGGCCGGCTCGTCGTGAGAGAGGTGAGCTCGCAGCTGCTGCTGCTGGTGCAGCTGCTGGTGCACCTGTTGGTGCAGCTGCTGGTGCTGCTGCACGTGCGGAAAGACCCCGAGCGGGCTGGGTGCGCCGCCGGGCGCCTGCTCCAGCGGCAGCATGATGTTGGAGGGCACGTGGCCCAGCTCTCCGCTCTGGTTGCGCACCTTCCACCACTGGCGGGTGTCGTTCAGCACCTGGGGGGAGGCGGTCGCGGACCGTCGCTCGTGAAAGGAAAAGCACACGGACCGCGGCGCTGCGGAGGCAGCGAGGGGTTTGGTGGACCGCACGCGCTCGTGAAGCCGCCATGCTACCCGTGGGCGGTCGAGCTAGCCGTCACCTGACTTGCCACGTGATGGCAGAGCAGCAAGTGGATTCATATCCATTTGTAGTCCATCCATACGGGGATTGAGTGTTACCACCCCCTTGCACGTGTGGGTTTTCTCCGGGCACTCTGATTTGTATTACCGCATGCGTAAACACTCTTTAATGGAGTTGGCCAACCATAACGATAAAGGAACGCAGAGCTTGGACAATTGTCCTCTGCATCATTCTCTCTCAAAAATTGAACAATGTCCGCGAGTCCGGTCCATGGTGACAGACACCGCACTCCTGAGTCAACCGTTCAACAAGACCAAATGAGAGGCAGCACTAACCTCCAGGATGTCGTCCTTCTCCACCGAGATCTCGTTCTTGTTGCGTGCAGTGAACTTGTACGAAGCCCTGGCCATCCTCTTGCTGTGAGCATCGTCATCTCTACGGGGACACAAAGACAAAAATCCCACCCGTGTAGCCTTAACAAACTGTTGGGGCAATTGCTGTTAATCGAGCACCTATGAAGGTCGGCACGGCACACGAGGGGGTAGATGGCCAGCACCACGCCCGGCCGCCTTTGTCTCCCCAGTGGCGATGTTTACATATCGCAGCAGGTACTCATTTGAAGGCTGAGTAGACCTAGAGGAAGCCCAGGACCAGTTCAGATAATCGTCACCCGGGGTTGGCCGTGAGCGGGAATCGAACTCAGGTTGCCGGGTTCATAGTGCAGTGCGCTAACCGCCACACTACCGCTCCGCACACACCCACACGCGGGACTTGCAATCCACAGGTGGCTGGTTCGATTCAGTTGGGACGAAAGTTTCTTAAATCCCCGCCGTGCTGCCTCTGTCCACCCAGTGGTGCATCACTAGCGTTTGGCATTGCTGCTGCGTTGGGGTGCTTGGCTTTATTGGTACTGTTGCTGCTTTGTTGTAGCCCCCCCTCCCGCGCGCATTCTCAGCTCTCTCAGCCTCCCACTCCCCCCGTCCAGGTTCACGTCTCCCTCTCCTCGCGTCCACGCAACGCTCCCCTCCCCCTACCCCCCTCCCTTGCTCCTCCCCCCTCTCTTACCTATACAACCTCTTACCACGGTATCTCTCTCCCACTTCAGCAAAAACATTTTATTGCTGTGGTTTTCCCACCTGATGATGAGTGCTTGTGTTGCGATCGAAACGTCGTGATTTTATTTATTTTATTTTATACCTACGTGACTTTAGCGAAACAACCAAAGAGTATGGGTCCGACGATCGCTAGATCGTGTGTGGTGGGGTAAAGTTTGGGTACTCCCAGCTCACCCAAGATATCCAACCAGCATAGAGGAGTAGGCCAAAACATCCCACGAGAGGGGCTGTCTAGAGCTCCCCCTAGTGGAGGCTCTTCTGCAAGTGGTGGCGTGAGCAAGACATTGTAGGCCTGCTCCTGGACTGACGCAAGTCAGACCATTGTAAAATAAAATATACACACAGAATATACTTCTGCTGAAGATTTATTGCCCAGGAACAAATATCCGGCATTTCCAAACAGAAGTAATATTTGGGAATATTGGTTCCCAAAATGCATGCATTAGTTTGTGACTGTGGGAATCTTTGTTATTTACAATGTGTGTCATCTCTCTGCATCATATGTTAACCTTGCATTGAGGCCACTGGTCCAAACAAAACTTGCCCAGACGAGAGACAATGCAAACGGGAGGGTACAAACGAGACAGACAATAAGATGATCGTGGCCAAGCGCATCGAATCGTTTGGAGGGAGAATAATCGGCAACGGCCGTGAAAACAACTCACCTGAAACCCGGAGGAGTCTCCACATTTTCACGTTCCTGGCGGGAGACAAACAAACTCCGCGTCAATTTAACCCTCGCCCCACCGTGACAGCGACCAGCTCGTGTCCCTTAAACGTGCAGACACACACGTCTCCAATAGGTCAATCGAAGGGCCTGAAGCTCATTGGTCTCACAGATGGCGCAGTCGGCGGTTGCTATTGATATGCCTCAGGTGGCTATGGGACTTTATCACAGGAAGTCACGGGCCCTCTCCGGCCCAGGGGCTGTAGGTTCTCGACCCCTGGCGTCGAGGAGAAGGGGCAATGCGGGACCATCGCGGGGGTGACGAAGGAAGTGAGGGCTTGATGGAGGACGACGGGGCGATTCAAAGGTATGACAAGAGAGATTCAGCGGATGACGGAGGGATTGAGAGGGATGTTGGATGGATCGAGTGGATGATGGAGAGATCGAGGAGACGATGGATGGATCGAGGGGATGACAGAGGGATGGAGTGAGTGGATGACGGCAGGGTGGATTAAGCGGATGATGGACGGATCGAGTGGATGACGGAGGCAGCGAGGTGTTGACGAGGCGATGAAGGGTACCGTAATGGGGAGTTGGGTCTCCGGAGCGATCCTGCGTGGCGAGGAGGGCACGGGGCCGGCGTCGGGGGAGTCGTGCGCGTGGGCCATGGGAGGGACATTGAAACGCTCCGGCTCCCAGTTGGGGAAGCGTGGGATGTAGGACGGCAGGGGCTTGTCTGCCGGCCACTCTGCCCTGCATGGATCAACATCATCACCATTCAAGTCTGCTGGCCACTCTGCCCTGCATGGATCAACATTATCACCATTCAAGTCTGCCGGCCACTCTGCCCTGCATGGATCAACATCATCACCATTCAAGTCATCGTCGTCGTCGTCATCATCTATTAAATGTAATTATCATCAGCAGGAGCGGCAGCAGCAGCAGCATCAGTTGCTGTCATTATAATCACAACTGCCACCGAACCGAATCGCGTTTTGCTGGTGACTACAAGCGGCTTCTTCAGCAGCCAATCGAAGATGGCTGTAGTAATCGACGGCGAAACGTCGTTCTCGAATTGTGAACGTCGTGGGTTTACTCTCCAACACAGCGGCGTGCTGAAGTAGTAACTAACTCGCACGTTTTGTTTACGTGACGAACCCCTTACTAATTGGCTGTGTCGGTTGGGTGGCGGGTTGAACGACGCGTTTATATCCGCGCGATCTAACCCTTACACAAAAAGAACCTCTATTATGAGTGCAGTACAACGGCGCTAAGCCTCTCTAAATAACGCCGAGCCGCTTGTGGGCACGTGCCGAGCTTCAGAGGTGAACGGGACACCACCCTGCAACTTGCAGACGTTTCGGAACGGGAAAGGGTTCGTTGGCCGCGTCGGGTGGAGGAGGGGTGTACGAAACAACATTGTACATTTGGTGTTTGAACATCTTAACACCTGTTTTATTGCCAGAAGGGGTCAAATCTATTCTTATCTTTCATAATTGTGGATACTGTCTAAAAGGTCCCCATGATGTAGCTGATCACCCCTAGCTACAAATGCCCTGATAGTGGCGTTGTCTTTGTGCTGTTCGAATTTTGGCGTTCTTTGGCCTGCCACTGGTGGTGAGACGAGGCCATAAAGAAGGCTGCGAGTCTCACCACCGGTGTTAGGCCAGAGAACGTCAAAAGTCGAACAGCGCAAAGACAATGCCACTATTAGGGCATTTATAGCTCAGGGTGAGCAGCTACAAAATTGGACATTTTTTGCCACATACTGCCAAAAAATGTCCAATTTTGAGATTAATTATATCGATTCTGCCCATTCCATACCATAATAACATCAAAATACCGGGTTAATCATAATTTGCGATTGAATTACTGTGCCAATCCATTGCTGATCGATCCACGGATCGAGTACTGATTTGGCAGCCCCCCCCCCCACCCCTTCATTTTGATTGGCTAACATCAGCAGGTGCGGTGATTCCGTCGCAAGTCCCGCTGTCATTGTCACCACAGGTGCGCCTCTCACCTGGTGACGCTCCAGGCGTTGCCCAACGAGAGCCACAGCTTGCGCTGCTCGGGGTTGGGGCTCGTGTTGAGGATGTCGATGGCCTGGCGCGTGAGCAGAGGGCTCGCCACGGAGCGAACCAGATCCAGGCCGCCGCACGCGTGCAGTATCTGCGCTCGTGCCATCGGGAAAGGAGTTCGTTTCGTTAAATGCGTTCGTTTGTAAGCGTGAACTGACCGTTCACATACCCATCAACCCCTTATCAGTGCCTACCTTGTTACAGACCAATACAGACCTTATTGGTCATCCCGTGCCCTTATACATCTCAACGTTCATCCTATACACTATACACTAAACTATGCACTCCACTATACAATACACTATACACTACACTACTATGCACTACACTATACACTATTATACACATACCCGTCAACCCCTTATCAGTGCCTACCTTGTTACAGACCAATTCAGACCTTATTAGTCATCCCGTGCCCTTATACATCTCAACGTTCATCCTATACACTACACTATACACTAAACTATGCACTCCACTATACAATACACTATACACTACACTACTATGCACTACACTATACACTACTATACACATACCCATCAACCCCTTATCAGTGCCTACCTTGTTACAGACCAATTCAGACCTTATTGGTCATTCCGTGCCCTTATAAATATCAACGTTCATCCTAGAAAGTCCCATCGCAAGGGAGAAACACAAGCAGACAATACATTTGTTTTGCCCGTATTGAAATGGCTGTACGCCGTATGGACCTGAAAACTCAAATTCCCTGTACAGGATAACGGGTAATCCGTATGGGTTGACAGGTATGCGTTCAACAGTTTGCTTGTTCGTCACTGATATCTATATCTATCTGTGCATTCATTCATTCACTCATTTGTCTTAGCTGGTGTTTTAGCCCTGGTGCCATTCGCAACCGTGGCGGTTGCAAGTTGCGTCGTAAATATATGATGTAAAAAAATATATATACCTGTGACAAACCGGCACATGGCTAAGGAATAAAAATCAAGGCATAGAATTGACGCTCACACAAGCGACAGAGTGTCTTTCATTGGGTTTTCAATTTTATTATCCCGTAATGAGTAACACAGTCGCACACACAGATACAAAGATAAATGCACACAGACACAGACGCACAGGGACAAAGTCTGAGTTTTATACAGCCAGGAGGGCTGTTGACCGAGCCTCATGCCAGTGCGTTTTCCTCCCCTGCAGACCACGTGTCTATTGGTATAGCAATTTCCTGGTGATTCATGCCGCAGTAAACACATTAGCGGCGGGCCAAACAATGCATCGAACATTTGCGACTGACCGCGAGCTGCGTGCGATAACCGATACCGCTGATGCTTGGCAATTAAAAAAAACCCGTGAAAAATTAAAATTGACGAGGTTAATCTGTAATGCGGCGGTTATTGCCCCATCACACGCCGGCTTTTCTTTACCCCAAAAAAATGTGGTGCCTGTTCTGTATCTCACGACGGATTGCCTATGCCTAATCTCAGACAAAACTGTGCAGAACAATGTTCCGGTAATAGTTTTGGCACGTCACATCCATGTCGGGTTCATAGGAATATAGGGTACAATAATATGTATATGCACAGTTTTACAAGGATACTAATATAGGTTTGTTATGGACAGGCGAATTCATTGTGTGCCAAAGCAGCGAGTCCAGCAGGGTCCTGGAATGTGGAGTCAGGACTTGGTTATTGCAATCGGGTGACGTGAATGCACAGAGCAATGGGGGAGGCTGGATTCATTCAAAAGTTGGGACTGGCATCTGCCCAGTTGGCTGAAAGTGGCTCTCGTCTCTTAATAACAATACACATCCATTAGTCGATCAGTCCCGTGGGGCGGCACGGTTGTAAATATAATGAGCACAGTGCTAACTAGAGAAAACCCTATTTTTTTTCAGAAGCTACCTAGCCACAGATCATAGCTCAACGAAGCGGCTTATCACGTAGAAATGTATAGCGGCCAAATACTCTAAATGCGTGACGTTGATTCAAAATTTGGAGGGAAAAAGCGGAGGACTTGGAGAAAAATCCACTCGACCACGGGGAGAATATGCAAACTCCAAATATACAGATGTCAGGGTCGGGATCGAACCCACGACCTCCTGTATACCAGGCGAGGTAGTTAACATCTCGTGACCGTGGCACCGTAACCAACCACCGAGGCAACCGCCACAACCATAACTACCCCGAAACTGCAACCCAGTAACGAGCTCACAATCATACGCACGTATGCACACGGGCACGCACACACGCACACACGCACACACGCACACATACACACACACGCACACACGCACACGTGTACACACACACCCACGAAGCCCCCTGCGTAGCCTCTAACAGACCATTGGAGCAAGTGCTGTTGACGAGCACCTACAAAGGACAGCATGGGCTCAAGGCGGTGGCGTGCTCAGCCAGCACTACGCACGGCCACTTTTGACTCCCCTTTGCCAGTGTTTACACACCGCAACAGGTACTCGTTTGAGGCTGAGTCGACCTAGGGGGAGGCCCCAGGACCGGTTCAAATATCCGTCAATGATGTTGGCCTTGGGCGAGTGTCGAACTCAGGTCGACAGGTTGGTAGCGCAGCGCGCTAATCGCTGCACGACCACGCACTGGTACGCGCACGCACGCTCGCACGCAAGCGGCTTTACAGTATCCAAACATCATTTCCAAGGACTTTAGCCCGATGCTTTTCATGACTCACCATCTGCAGCGGTGGGAAGAGGCTGGTTATCAGGTCCTCTGCGCTTGGATTTTCAATGATTCCCTTTAGTCGGGCCTGCACGCACAACATCATTCAGTCAGAGGTTCACCCGTCACGGTTTCAATCGGTGTAAATCACCCGCCGCGAGACGTACACATCAGAAATGTGATCGTTGGTGAAGTAAACGGAACGGAAGCTCGCAGCGCGTGGGGTGACGCGTCGCGGTCCACCTCGAATAACACGACCGAAGTGCCGTGCAGCACAACAACCGCGCAAACCTACGTAGGTGTGAAGCTCAAATGCTTGGGCTTACAATGGGAAACAAAATGAAGGAGCACGTGGTTCAGACATAATGTGCAGGTTAGATCCATCATCGTATTGAGCGTAAAAAAATATGGCCTGAAGCAGGACGATGAGAGCACACCCGTGAGCACAACCACTGCAGAGATGGAGCGTCGCCATTGGCTCGTGCGCAGCTGCACGGCGAAACAATGCACGGCGAAACAATGCACGGCGAAACAATGCACGGCGAAACAATGCACGGCGAAACAATGCACGGCGAAACAATGCACGGCGAAACAATGCACGGCGAAACAATGCACGGCGAAACAATGCACGGCGAAACAATGCACGGCGAAACAATGCACGGCGAAACAATGCACGGCGAAACAATGCACGGCGAAACAATGCGTCGCGAGACCGTGAGAGATGGGAACGGCACGGGGCAGGCCTTTATACAGCAGTGGGTAGATCGTGGCTGATGATGATGATCACAATGACGCTGCTGATGATGAAAATATCTAAATGTGCGATTTCAAAATAACTGATTCACACATCCACGAGTCGACGTAGTTTGAAACGGCAACCGGGTCAGAGGCAAGTAGGGGGTGCCGATTTTTGGGAAAATAAAAAAAACTGGTGGGGGGGGGGGAAGGGGCCCGGCGGTTCACTCACCAGCAGGTTGAACCCGTACTTGAACTTCTGGAAGATGTCAACAAAGTCTTCGTGCGGAGGGGGCTTGGAGCGCAGCGTCAGGATTCCGTCTGTCCCACACAAGGAGGGAAGAGTAGGGAGATGATCGTTGTGGATAGGGGGGGAGGCGGGGAGTGGGCAGGAGGTGGACAGGAGGCAGCTAGGCCCAGGGCCAGTTACTGTTTGTCAGGTTGGATGGTGATCCCAGGGCTGTAATTTTTTTTTTCAAATTCAAGTCCTTCCCTTGACTGTTTCACCACCGCCCGTGCCCAATGTCAAACAACTAACACTGCTTTAAACATTGAGTTATTGCAGTTATGCGTTTGAAAGGCGATTTTACGAGTTTGTAAAGCTAAATAAAAGTTAAAAACGAATAAAACTGGTATTCATTTCAGTGTGCAGCCCGTGGCAATGCACACATTCATGCAATGGCTTTGATTACCAAATAACACGATAGGATTTGACGTAGGATTACAGTATTCCATTTCACCCATTTATAAAGCAGAAGATATACTTGTGAACTGCTCAATATCGGAGGCTGTGGCCCTGCAACTATGGTCACCTACCTGTCCAGGTTTTGACCTGTCCAGTTTTTGACTTGTCGAGGTCCAGGTCAAAACCAGTCAGATAAATTACATCTGAAATCTGCGTTTCGGGTGGCAGGAATTGATAAGCACTGAGATCTGGCACGGGTTATTGCGCTGAAGCGGATCGCAGTGTAGCTGCCCGGTTTCGATAACAGACCTCTTGCTGACTGAGACATCTGCTCGGCTTTCGTAGACAGTCGGTAGCTCCCTAAAGCGCCCGCGTAAATCGAACACTAGCCGGGTGCACCGCTCCATCTCCTTTGAAGTGGCGCCGTCCCTTCTTGTTGTCTCAGGGCACAATAAAGGGACGTAAAGCTGCCTGCCAGATGTAAAATAATTATGGTTGAAATATAAAACGAAGTGACGGTAAAATTGCACCGTAAATCAGTTTAGGAACCGCGTAGCACTTCCCCTTTGGCTGGTGTTCCAGGAAGTCTAAACTAGCTGAGCTGTGTTCTACTCACTTCCTGTCAATTATTGATTTGTTAGTAAAAATCATCATCATTGTCATTAACGTCATGGTCATCGTTATCAACAATGGATCACCAATGCCGTCTTTGTTGTCGTCCTCACTGTCATCAGTATCAGCAGCAACCTTGTCATCTTCATCATTATTACGAACAACACTATCATCATCGTTGTTATCATCATCACTGTCATCATCATCATCATCATCGTGACCATCTCTACGCTCAACAATTGGCACCACCGCCAATGTGTGTAGAGTCTCTGGGTGGTGGCGACAATAACGATGACGGTGATGACTATGGCTGCTGTCAGCGGTCTTTGCGCCTGACCTCCATTCTTCTTCTTCTTGCTGCGCTTCTGCTTCTTGCGTTTGCCCAGCTCGTCGAACGCCTGCGCCGCCTTCTGCAGCTTCGCTACGAAGCCCTCGATCTCGTCGAAGAGGTGGTTCAGCATCTCCTACTCGATCGCCAGTGACATGCACCGCCGAGGGTAGAGGGGTCGGTGGGGGGACAGAAACAATGGATATCAACTTCTTGGTTCTTTCGGTAAAGTCACGTAGAAGGGAAATAATAAAATAATAAAAATAAAACATTATAAAATACAATTCTCACGACGTTTCGGCCACAACGCAAGCAGCCGTCCTCAGGTGAAGAACAGGTCTGTCGGAAAGACAGCGTCTGAATGAACACCACCAAGCTTGGCAGCGTATATTTAAGCTGACCTGTTCTTCATCTGAGGACGGCTGCTTGCGTTGTGGCCGAAACGTCGTGAGAATTGTATTTTATTATGTTTTATTTTTATTATTTTATTATTTCCCTTCTACGTGACTTTACCGAAAGAACCAAGAAGATGAATCCCTGCAGTCACGAAAGCTTTAAATCGAAATTTAATGGATATCAACACAGAATCGTTTAAGCTAAAGGAGCAGCCTGGCAATTACTTTCTCACGCCAACCGCTAGCGAGAGAGCCTCCATTTGAGAAAGCTCCATAGAGAGTAGGACAATGTTCTTCATCACAAGGCCCACGGGCCCTGGCTGCCCCTGGTGGCGTTTAGTGCGGCCCCTGACGTGCAGCCTCCGACAATACACATCATCGTGCTGTCAAACCTCCAATGGTTTCAAATGTGTGGTGGCCCATACCCTTAAGATGTCTTAATTAGTGAAGAACGCTGGGGTAGGAGGACTCCCCCCTCCTTAAAAATTAGTGCTGATGCTCCTCCCAGACATCAATATAAAACACAATTCTGGTGTTTTTTTTATCGCCATTGATTTGTCGTTACCGTATCTCGCTGCACACGTTTTTGCCTAAACTCCGGCACGTCCTCCAGCTCTTGCTCAAGATCCAGACTGTCCCTGTCTCCTGCGGGGTGGGGGAGAAGGCGGCGGCCACATTACTTCTGGATACAGCCACATTTGCAAATGTGGTTTGAAACTTTGATCATTACCTGCTGTGTATCGATAGTTCAATGTTAACGTACCATTTTATTCAGGGGCTACTTACTGCGTGGTGTTATCTTGGTGTGGTCTAGGACTGTTTTGCTGTTGTTTTTGTTTTCTTGGCCAATTATGATAAATCGAACTCATATAACGAAATAATTCATTATTTATTCATATTTAGTGGCTTGCTTAACATTTTTCTCTTTTTTTGCACTCCTATCATGGTGTTTGTATTGTTTGCTGTTGTAACTTGCTGACCTGCCCATACTGGGACATCTATAAAAAAAAGAGCTTCATAGCTCATCGGATTCCTCCTCCAGGCTAAATAAAGATTCTGATTGTGATGGGGACCCAGGGCTGTTATGGAACTGCGGGGCCCTCTTTTCATATTCAATTCCTTCCCTTTGACCGTTTCATCACCGCTTATGCCCAAACAACAATCCTTACTGTACATTGATTTTCACCTTGGTTATTGTAGTTATGTTTTTTACATGATAGACGAATTGTAAAGCTAAGTCAAAGTTAAAATATCTATGGGACCTGTTTACCAGCATCCAAAATGATGACAAATAAGAATAGGTTTTACCCTTTCTGGCAATATTAAAGTTAAAAATATTAATTTCAGCACATAGCCGGCGGCAATACACACAGTGATGCAATGAAACCACGTCGCACCTTGATCATTCGGGAACATGTTCCAGATGGCCACCTTGCTGCGCGAGTCCACCTGGGTGAGCGTGGGGGGCGGCCGGGGGGCTGGCTCACTCGTCATCATCGTCGGGCTGGGGGGGGCCTGTTTTTGGGACATTTCCGGTTCTCCGTGCGGCTCCCTGGGCCTGCGAGAGGAGCGGACGTGGGGTGAAGGGGGGAATGGGGGGGACGCCGACCGGCGAGCTCGCCACAGGAACTACAATGCGATGATTGAGACAGACGCAATTCGGATTTTGTACAGAGGGTTTAAAAATGTGGCCGTTATCTCAAGACGGTTTACAGAGACAGTGAGATATTGTTTGATAGAAGCACTCGGTCATAGGTCTTCTATATGTGTGTGAGTTTGGAGATATATGGATCACTTTGTGAGTCTGTGAGTCCCTGTGTGAGTATATGGATCACTCTGTGAGTCTGTGGGTGCATCACTCTGTGAGTCTGTGGGTCCCTGTGCGGGTATACAAGTCTCTTTGTACGAATATGGATCTCTGTTAGTCTTTCCGTATTCATGTTAGTTTATAGGTCTTGGTGCAAGTTGATAAAATGTGGACTTATACGAAGTCTAAATGCAGCTGTATCTCAAGATATTGTTCAAAATCTGCGGTCATATGATTATTATTATATAGAGAGAGGCAGTCAGTCTCAATGTGGGTTACAAACTCACTTGTTCATTGGAGAGCGCGGGGAGCCAGACAACACGTGGTCCACGTGCTTCTGTATGGCCATGCCCTGGCAGGGAAACACACAGAGGACCATTCGTTTCCTTCACAGTAGTTGTCTAAGCCATTTGAGTGTATGCTAGTCTGAAGAAATCCACCTAAACTGCTCCACCCATCGATCCGTGGAAAATCCTAGTTTTTCACGAGTCGTTACTCTCTGTTATCCACGCTCGCCCGCTGTTAAGGGGAGTTATCCAAATGTGGTGGCATAAAATTCCCAATCGTCTGCGTCTTTCAGTGGACGAGAGTCACGTGGAAAAGTTCTCCTGGAATGGATACAACTCGTCCCACTGCTTTAGGTTTGTACGCATGAGAGGAGCGACCCACAAGTGGTGGGAAATTTATCAAATTATCCGCGTTCATCCACGGATAACCGTGAGTATAATAGGAGACAAATCCACAGACAGCCTATCGCATAGCGCTTTCCCCACACCTCACATCTCCGCCGTGGATAAGAGCATTTTCACTCGACAACAAACACAACAACAACAATAATGTCAATATATGTGCCGTCTAAATGCAACCGCAGCTCATGACGCTTTACAAAGAAGCTGCATGAGGGTGGGAGAGGAGTTGCAGTGAGATGTTCTGAATAATAAATAATACAAATCTAATTTATATCGTGCTAATTTGGGGCAACATCTCTAAACACGGACACTAACAGTTGATTAAAAGAATACCATAGATTTAGCTCTGTAAGGCAATGTGCGATACTCTGAAATATTTCTAAAGTTTCAGACTTCCTGCCTTTAACTCGTGCTCGTCCCGTAGAGACGTACGGGTTGCTGGCTTCTCACCTGCACGCGCCCGCACTGGAACAGGTAGAGTTCGGCACACGGCTCTGAGGGATCGTGGCAGATGAGCGACAGAATGGGGTCTTCCGACGACATGCCGGCCATCGCCAGGCAGCGCTGGATCGTCTGGGTGGGGAAGTTCTCCAGTTCCTCCTGGATGTTTTTTTTGTCATTCCCGCACACAATCACGGGGGATCACGCGGTTGCCCATCGACGGAGAATTTACAGGCGGTGACGAATGCAGTTGACGTCTGAGAGAGAGTGCTTTTGGCATTGGCTATCACTAGATTTGAAGCTTTCGTGACTGCAACGATTCATATTCTTAGGTTTTTTCGGTAAAGTCTCGTAGGTAAATTTTTTTAATTAAAATTAATAAAAGTAAAATAAATATAAGTTAAAATCAAAATTAATAAAAGAAAAATAAATATGTATATTTTTTTCCCTTTTATTAATTTAAATTTTTTACCTACGTGACTTTACCGAAATGACCTAAGAATATTGGCTATCACGCTCGCCTAAGGCTCGTTTGGAGGAGGGTCTAAGGCCCGTTTGTTGTCCGTTAGGAGCAAGCATGAGATGTTTAAGGACATTTCCACTAATTAGTTGACCTCAGTCAAAATTTCAAAATTACCCTCGCGATGCTTACCGTGTACTTTTGAAGGTAATTACCTATAGATAGTACAACATGTGTCTTAATCGTGGGATAAGTCGGTGGTTAACACACACACGGAGTGAAAACACCATCACCGTCCCAGCGTGGGTGAGTCAGTTACGCCCTGCCCTTTCACTTCCCTGACATGCCCTTACCTGCCAATGCCCCTTGTCTTCCCTGCACAGCTGTTCTACCGCCCCGAGGCCACGCCCCCGTGCCCTTTCCGTGCTCCGCACTCACCTTGGTGTCCTGGTCAAGAAGTTGAATGCCCTCGGCCGCCACGCGGAGGCTCACGTCCTGCGACCACAGGTGCCCGGTGGCGGCCAGGCGCCGCATGCGCTGCACGCCCTCCTCCGGGGAGCGCACGCCCTCGGGGCCGCCCATGGGCAGCGACACCAGGTGCTGCCCACGTCGCCGGGCGGAGGGGGCAGCAGCGGGGGTGCGGGAGGGGGGGGAGAGGAGGGTAGCGGGGAAGAAGGAAGGGAGGTAACCAATTAATTTAATACGATGATGATGATGATAGCGCGAGGCTATCGCGAAAGCAGCTGTGTTTCACAGGAGGAGAGATTCTGTCGGTAAGGGCTGATTTTAAATTCGGTAATTTGGGGGATAAATTTAAAATTGGTAAAATTTTACGGAAATAACTTTGAAGCGGACAGCGTGCGGTGTTTATGGGTCATGCCCTGCGGCTCCATGGATTGCTGCATTGTAGGGCCACGACGGACGGCAAGGGTTTTTGGGGAGACCATCTAGCGATGGATAGATCACGGCTAGCGACAACAAAGCATCCGTATATGCACACACACGAGAAGCAGTTAGTATAGTGGTTAGCACGCTGCGCTGAAAACACGGTGACCCGAGTTCCTTCCAGCAGTGGATAGATGACATACGATGAAGATGATGATGTAGATGTAGATGCAGAGCAACAACGACGATTTCAGATGCAGGTGGTCAAGCCAGACAACAGCGTCAGGAGCAGTGGAGTGGATCGCTGTGATGCCTCCTTCGTATTTGTGGATCGGGCATGATGTTAATGACGACAGATATCATCATCCACCTGCTCTGGTTATACACATGTCAACACCACGGTTTATTAGAGTGCCTTGAGATGCTGTCTCAGTTTAACATTTTATGGGCCATCACGACCAGGTTGAGGTCGATCTTGTAAAAAAATCCCGTGTGGGCTCCAGGTTTTATCTGATAAAAACGAACTCTCTTCCCCTCCCCTCCGATGCATACTTCTTCTTCTAAAACCCACTGCTGAGCACACACCCCGAAGGTCCAAAGCATCACGCGGCCAGCAACAAACGGCACCGTCGACGGCCGTAAAATAACAGCGTGAGTTCACGCGCGCGTTTCCACCGAGGAAGGATGTGCGTTTGGACGTTATGCAAATCCACATCGTATTGCGATTGCAAGTTCAACCCGGTGCAGTGGGGGGAAACGCGTGGCTTCAAAGTCGGTGGGCTTTTACCGTCCACTGTCATTCCCCTGCACCACCGAACCTCGTGCCAAGTGACGATGGCTCACCTCCACGCGGTACTCCGCCACCTCCGCCTGCGCCCCCGACCCACGAGAGTACTGTTTGCGCTGCTCTGTACACGCACAGTGGGGCACACACACAAAGACAAAGGTCCCCGTAGAGCATGAGCAGGTTTGTTGGGGCAAGTGCTGTTAAGCAAGCACCGATTAAGGCTGGTATGGCACACGACAGGGTCGTTGGCCAGCACCGTCCCCCAGGGCGAAGGGTTACACACCGCACCAGGTACTCATTTGAGGCTGAGTCGACTGAAGGGAGGCCCAGGGCCGGTTCATTGGTGTTGGCCGTGAGCGGGAATCGAACTCAGGTCGTCGGGTCTGTAGCGCACTGCGCTAGCCACAGGACAACCACTGCCCGATTAATAAAACGCACATAAATATGTACAAACACAGATGCATATGAATAGAAATAGCTCTCTTCAATACATTCATTGTGACTAAATATATCTCAACAATTATGGGTGAGGAAAGAGCTCACCAAGATGATGAAAACACGACAGTTGGAAAAGCATCGTAGAGGTGACATCTTGCCTCATCCATCGTTGTTTCAAGAGCTCTATGTAGCCTCTTACACACTTTTGGGGCGAGTTCTGTTAGCGAGCACCTATTAAGGCTGGCACGGTACAACGTCGTTTGGTGTGAACAGCACTATGCCCGGCTGGACACGTACACTACCCGCATACGTTAGACACTCATTAAATGTAAACATGTAAACGATTTATTCGGTTTTTTTTTGTCATGCACAAAGATCGCCACAATGCACAAACACAAACAGGCGTTTAAATTAAGAGTAACGTATTTAAACATAGTCATAATGTCCATTAGATACTGCCAATGCGTTTATTTTATGCTTATTTATTTGATGCACGGATGATGGTCGCGTTTAGTCAGTTGCCCAGCTATTTTACTAAACTATGAATTAACTATTTTATTTATTTTACCAGGTAAGGCCCACTGAGCTGTAGACCTTTTTATCAGAAGCGACCTGGCAGCAAATGATAGCTCAACGAAGCGGCTTATCATCACGTGTAGATTTGTAGTGTTGTGGATTCAGGAGACGTTGGAGACGGTTCTTGGAGGCAACACTCTTTAGTAAACCACCTCGTTCGGCAGTGCAGTCCCAGAACACTCAGGGTCACTGTCTTCCTGTACCACTGTCTGGGGAGGCACTGCCTCCGGGCTAACGTGCCCTAACACAGGACTATTCTCAGGGTCCTCCGGCTATGGGTACCTAGGGAGAGGCTATTCTAACTCGCCCTAGCCAGGGTGCGAGTTTCGACCACGGACCCGCTGGATCCGGCCCTTACAAGGACGTCGTGCCAGGGGTTCCCAGGGTCTCACCACTGAGCCGCACAGAGTCCCGGCCCTGACAAAGGCAGCGGGGATAAGGGTCTCAGGGTCCTATCTAGCGGGTCTTCGGCTTCTGTCTTCGACTGGTCCCCAGCCTGGAGAGAGGTCTGCCTTTTATCCACCTCCCAACCGAGGGGCGGGGTCCCAGGGGATCCTAGGACAGCCCCCACCCGTTGGGAGGAGCCCCGGGGGATCTCAGGACACCCCACAACCCCCTCCCCCCGGGAAGGGCCTCGGGTGATCCCAGGACACCCACACAGCCCATTTACGCCCCTCCAGATTTATATCAGACAAATACTCTAAACGCGCGTTGAACGGCCGGAAACAACACGGGCATCATCATCATTGGTCATGATTTATCCACTGCTGGATGAAGGCCACGCCAAGCTGTCGCAAGCCCTATGAACGGTCTTGCGATGCAATAATCCATACAGCTCTTGCATTCAAGCTGATTTCACTGCTCCGTCTCCACGGGATCACGTCAAGTTGTTACACTCTGACCCTGATGCCTCCTGTATATTTGGAGTTTGCGTGTCTCTCTCCCCGTGTTCACGTGGATTTTTCTCCAGGTCCTCCAAGTTGTCCCTCCACATGTGAAAACACGCGTTTAGAGTTTTTGGCTGCTTTGAATGTCCACCTGACAAGCCACTTTGTTTATCTATTAAGTGTGGCCAGGTCGCTTCTGAAAAAGAGCTATATAGCTCAGTGGGCCTTACTTGGTAAAATACAAAAAAAATAGTTTAATCTTATCTCCCCTTGGAGGCCGCCGCTGTTGCTCAAGCGTGTCGAGGGCTATTTCTCTTGGTGGAACGGGACTGACTCACCAAAAAAGTGTAAGGTTCATCTCACTGCCATCACGCTTGGGCAAATACGCTCGCTTGCTCACTCACTCACCCAATCGCTCTTGGGCAACAGTGACACTTTGCGCAACGGCGCTGCGGTGTCGCTAAGGGCACGCTCACCCGCGTGTGTGCGGTACCGGGGTCTGTCCGATGACCTCCTGACAGCGGGCGTTCGACACTTCACGTGGCCTCAAAGTGAACATAGCCTGGCACAAGCACCGTGGTGACACCGGGGTCTGTCCGATGACCTCCTGACAGCGGGCGTGCGAAACTTCACGTGGCCTCAAAGTGAACATAGCCTGGCACAAGCACCGTGGTGACGTCGCCACCACTTGTATGTTTGTTGAACTTCTTTCGAACCCTAAGCAGCAAACCGTGCTAATCGGAGGCGCGGGGGAAGGTCTAAAAACTAAAGACAAAAAGAAGTTATAAAGAAATTCTTTTCAATCTAGATGATAAAAAAATTGCATAGCTCCAGTAGCTTCTTAATATCGGAAGGAAGAGCATTCCAGACGGCTGCAGATGTGCATCTGAAAGGGCGCGATGCCCTTGGTGGAAAATGGTGGCTGTTGTTGTCATCATCGTCATTGTCGTCGTCCTTGTCATTGTCGTTGTTGTCGTCGTGGTGATTGTCGTTGTCGTCATTGTCGTCGTTTTTGTCATTGTTGTGGTCGTCGTTGTCGGCGTCATCGTTGTGCGTGTGTGTGTGCGCAAGCTCTCTTCCTCACCGTAAAGCTCCCTGGCGCTCTTGGCCGGCGGTCCGCCCTCCGTGGGTCCAAGGCCACTGGCAGAGGGTCCAACAATGGCATTGATTAGTCGCAGCAAATCACAGGTTAAGCCAGATAATTAATCGATTAGGTACGAGTGGTGTTGACCACATCATCTCCGTGTTTTGGTGGGGGATCGAGTGGTGGGGAGTGGCGGGGTAATCGGCCCTGGGGAGAGGTTCAGATGTCAGTCGTAGCCGGGGCTATGGGTTCCACAGTGCGGTGCAGCGTGCGATAACCACTGCGCCAAACAGAATGTGAAAATGTAAAAAGAAAACAGGGGTTGTAATAACGTATCGAGTCGTCGACTAAGCTCAGGGTTGTCGCGATATAATCTTTCACGATATTGACGATTAGCACGATATATCAGCTGACGGTGGTGGCAGAGCACAAGAAGGAAAAGAGGCGTCAGCGATGCCAGTCTCCTGTAACTGTGCTCAGCGATTGTGTTGCTGAAATGCTTTTGTGTATCTTCTTGGTTCTTTCGGTAAAGTCACGTAGAAGGGAAATAATAAAATAATAAAAATAAAACATAATAAAATAATTCTCACGACGTTTCGGCCAAACGCAAGCAGCCGTCATCAGGTGAAGACCAGGTCTGTCGGGGAGACGCAGTCGTGAGCATTATTTTATTATGTTTTCTTTGTATTATTTTATTATCTCCCTTCTACGTGACTTTACCGAAAGAACCAAGAAGATGAATCCCTGCAGTCACGAAAGCATTAAATCGAAAAATGCTTTTGTGTAGTGTTTGTTCTTTACTGACCTTCCGGTCCAAATAAAGATGATATAAAGTGCAGTTCACTCAACATAAACCTGCCATGAAAACCTGAAATCACTGTAACTTTCAATCTGTAAAGTTTATAACTTACAATGCAACCTGAGAAAAGTCTCTGAAATTACCTCCAAAAATGCCAACGTTACAACGTTACATACCACCATCCCATTCAATCACATTGGGACATCCGTGTGTTTTTTTGTTGCAAGACACGAAATTCTAGATTTGAAGTTTTTGTGACTGCAAGGGTCCATACTCTTTGGTAAAGTTTTACCTATGTGACTTTACCGAAAAAACCAAAGAGTAAAGAAACGAAATGTATGGGTACAATCTATTTGGAACTACAATCATTGTCCCTTTGTATTATGTCGCAAAGACTGGCTTGCAAAATGAACTAAAAAACGATTTTGTCCCCATCCACTTGTACTCTCATCACAAACCTGCCTCCTCTTGGACAACGATTAGCACGCGGTTGCCTGCGTACGGTGCGAAAGAAGCTCGACATACTGTGAGATGTTGTGGGTTATCATTGTTTGTTTTCGAGGACACATCTCTCAACGGGTCGATGTGTGGAGACGGGCACAAGTTGTGAGAGCTATTGTCCTTACTTGGCACGTGGTGGGCCCATGGCCGCGTGCTCCGCCGTGGGTTGGACGTACTGCGGCTGCGCGCCGTGATAGTTCATGCTCGCTGTGTTTTCCCTTGCCTGGAAAGCACCGTCGTCACACGTTCAACCTACAACAGAAGGTCAGAGACGTGCGAGGGTTGGGAAACTGTCAGGGAATCTTCCCGGAAAAGACTGCCCGGCTTGAACTCCGACTGCTGCGAATGTTCGGTGCGTTATGCATCATTAAGTCAGTGGATATTTTCAATCATTTGGTCCATCGGTCATTAACTCGATCCAGTTTGCTCGGTGAGCGAAATTCTAATTGTGTGTGCTGGTCGTGTTATTACACCGAGTGAATTCTGAAAATGTGCTGAGTTAAACGCTTCTAATAAAATGTAACCAAAATTATTAATTAATAAAAACCTGAATATGGGTCAACTCCACCTAGCAACATCATTTATTCATGACCCTTCAATCCATTGCTGCATGAAAGCCTCCCCCCATGGCAGGGTGGTTGTATGGTGTGTTTAACCATACCTCACCACACTGGTCAGTGCAGGTTGGTGAAGGATGGGGCCAGGAACAGTTCAGAAATCGTTAGCCACTGATGTCAGCCATGGCCGAGGATTTAGCTCAGAAAGCACGGTTCACTAACTCCCGTGCCAATGCACCACCAACATCGTTAACTTCGACCAGACCGCCCTAGAATGCGCCCAAGCTAATTGTATCTCAGATGCTAAGCAGCATTGAACCTGGTTATTATGAGGATGAGAGACTGCCTGGGAAAACCAGATGTTATAGGCTTGGCCTTTGAGGTGGCCAGGAGATGTCAGTGAAAATATTTATTCGTGAATCTATTTGTGTGGAGATTTACCCCTCACTCTGTTTTCCTCCCACACAAAGTCAACAACTCTCACGCAGAATTTGGAAGCCAGATCAAGGCAAAGGACTCTGTGGAGCCATGTGGGTTAAAGGGCATTATTATTAAAATGATTGAAACCTGATCAATTATATGATGGTTGAAGACGGGATAAATTTACAAAGCAAGCGAGACATGGCCAGAGGAGAAGAGGAACGTTTTGGGAACCTTCCGAGAAAGCTCACACTTATCTTTTCCTCATAACTTTTGAACAACTTATGGGACACAGTAATATCAACCAACACTACAAACACAAATGTTTGGCAATGAACAGACACACACGGACAAAACGTTGTAACCTTTGAGACAACCACAGTTTAGCCACAATAAAATGACACCGACACGGGGAAATTCATGTTAACCGCTGCTATGTTTGCCTCCTGTACGAGAACCAACTCGGTGCTTGAAATTATATTGAATGTCTTCTTGGTTCTTTCGGTAAAGTCACGTAGAATGGAAATAATAAAATAATACAAATAAAACATAATAAAATAATTCTCACGATGTTTCGGCCACAACGCAAGCAGCCGTCCTCAGGTGAAGAACAGGTCTGTCGAGACGACAGAGTCTGACAGACCTGTTCTTCACCTGAGGATGGCTGCTTGCATTGTGGCCGAAACGTCGTGAGAATTATTTTATTATGTTTTATTTGTATTATTTTATTGTTTCCATTCTACGTGACTTTACCGAAAGAACCAAGAAGTTGAATCCCTGCAGTCACGAAAGCTTTAAATCGTAATATATTGAATGTGTTCACCTATCTGTGAGATATGACCGCGTACGAACATTGATGCAATCTACACCCCCACACGTATAGTGACGTGTCCATAAGGGCAATATCCACGTGTGTGTGTGGCTTTTTACGAGGCTGCTCAACTCACACCCCAGTTTGTTTGCCATTCGTCATGCGGCTGGCAAGACATTGTGTGCCCCATGGCACACGATTACAACTGTCGGCTGTGTAGAGAGAGAAAAGCGTCGATTTTAGAACCCGCGATCGTTCCACCGTAAGGGTAACACGAAACAGGATCGTCTCTAGGCTGGGGGGGGGGCCCTGTGCCAAATCACAACCGACGCCTTCAAACTAAACCGTCACAGCCCCCGAAGCGCGGGGCCCGGGGCGATCGACATGATTTTCCGTGCACCCTAGAGGACAGCTCTGGGAAGTTCATAGATGGTGTATGGCGTCTGTTTTGTATGTCTTTCCCCCCCCCGCCTGCCCCACGCAATTGTGTCCCGAAATGCGCTATCGGTGTCATCGTGTTTTAAAACAAAGTATCCATCAGATCTCTTGCACAACAGCAGACGTTCCTCTTGTAGAGGACAGCCCACACGTAAGTGGACATTGCAGAGCTGCCTCTGAAATCAACTAAAGCTCTGGCCCTTTCAGTCGAGGAGAGCGCATGTCCCTCCGACTCTGCCAATGAGAGTGATGTTGGACCCATGACAGACAAACGAACATTTTTAATTCCCAGAGCTGGAATTTTGGCCAAATTTAACTCAGAACAAAACATGTCATTTGTTGGGTTTTTTGTTGATGTTGTTGTTGTGCAGTCGTCGGTGACCGGCCTGAGGCCATCAACTAGCTAGACTTGAGAACCTGGTCTCATCGCGAGGCAACGGCTAAAACCCAGTTTCGAACCGAGGATCTTCTTCGGCAGAGCCAGCTCAGCTCTCTGACCGTTTGAGCTAGAATCTGTATTTATACTGGAGGAATCCGATGCGCTACAAATCTCTTGTTCACAGGCGTTCAGTGCTTTTCATAGATGTCCAGTAAAGCTACATCGTGCTATGCCTGGTGAACTTGTCTGACTACACTAGAGATGCTTTCCGACACAAGGTGATGATGCGCTGCAAGCTGCACAGTTTCTGAATATAAGTGTCTCCCAATAACACGACGCAGATAATCACAATGAAGTTGAAAAAAAACTTAAATAATAATATAGTCCCGATGAATATCGAACAATCATTATATTTCCATAGGATTATCGAAATATATGGTACAATAATACTGCAAAAGAATTAGTGTGCATCGGCACTCGAGAGCCTATACTCTGCTGGAAGTGCCTTACGCCAATTATAAACTCCAGGCCGGCGTAGCAGCGCTCCTGGAAAATATCGGGTGAGAAATGAAGTCCCGGATGTAAGGCACACCTTTTCGCGCGGTTGCAACTTACTCTGCTCATCTTCTTGGTTCTTTCGGTAAAGTCACGTAGAATGGAAATAATAAAATAAAAAAATAATGAAACTATTTTATTTTTATTATTTTCTTATTTCCAGTCTACGTGACTTTACCGAAAGAACCAAGAAGATTAATCCCTGCAGTCACGAAAGCTTTAAATCGAAATTTACTCTGCTCAGTCGGTGTTGGTCCGCCGAGGTCGCGACGGGTTTCTCTCTGCTGTCGCTCAATGTCCCCTGCGCTGCTCCCGCCCCACTGTAATGTTCACCGATGCCCCCACCATATGTTGAGGGGGTGATAATTGGCACGTAAAGAATAAATAAAGATTGACTTGCCCGCTCTTGCTCTCAAGGGGCTGTGCCTATATCCTTCTTCTGTTGCGATGCACCACCCTTGAGAAGCAAGGCAGACCCCACCTGGTTTATTGTGTGTTTTTTTTTTGTGTGTGCCTGTTTATTTTTCCCAGATGAAGTCTGCGCTTGGGCTTGAAGCAAGAGCTGTAGAGGTGCTGGCTTAGTAACTTAGAGATGTGAGCCCGGCTGGTCCGCCTCGCGTGTGTTGATTAGCCGGGTAAACTTGCCACCCAGCCTCTGTGAGGTCACGCACTCACCACCTGCGTGGGAAATTTTTGTTTTCTTACGCTGCGATATTTAACTTCGCGGTTATCGATGAAAAACCCCAAGAGCCGGATGCGTCATCGCCATCGCATGGGTTTTGTGGATTTACGATGACACATTGAACCTTCCGATTTACCCCATCTCTGCACTTTAAGAGTTTTTATCAAGTTCGGTAACCTTTTGCCGCTGACTGGCTCGAGAGTACACAGCAACATTGGTGCAACGTTAATTGCTCAGTTTGCGAGCGACTTTACTGTGGCTATGCCGTTGATACGGCGCGCGGTGGGAGGGCCTCGACTTGAGGCGGGTTGGGGGGCTGTGCCGAGCAGTGCGGTGAAGTATGGTCAGATAACGCCAATAATAACAACCTCTATTTTGTGAAGCGCCTTTCGTAGTGAAGTATCTCAAAGCGCTGTATGGAAAAAAAGATAAAACTACACTTAAAGGTATAGTTAACATCCACGCAAAATATCTGATAATAAGAAAATCTAAATTCCAATGAAATCAAGAACTATGATGAAAGCGAATAATAATGACAGAGTAATCCACAAAGGACAACAAAATTGATTCTTAAATCTTAAGTTACAGGGAAAGCCTGTATAAATATGTGAGTTTTTTAAAGACGTGATTTAAAAAAAGTGAAACAGACTCAGAATCCCTCATGGACCTAAACCACGGTCCCCAGCAGGGCATCCATGGGGGGCCCGTGGCAAACCCCGCCGTGTGGGCCCCCCGACGCCTTCAAACTAAACCGGAAGCATTAACATGTGACACTGTGACGGTGAAGCGCAGAGCCCCCCCCCCCCCAAATGCAGGGCCCAGGGCGGTCGCCCAGAGTCTCCGTGCACCCTAGGCACGGCTCTGGCCCCCAGCCACCAGCAGCTCTGGATCAAGCGGCCGTGGCGTTGTCTGGGCAGGTGAGGGAGCGGGGAGTGGTGGGTAAGAATCGCCCGGGCACGAACTGTTGTGTGGAATCACTACATGCAACTTGTGACTGCAAACCTTGTCGGAATGAGGAAGGAAAATGTTAAAATTAAGCTTTGAAGGCATTGTTTAACTCGGTGAGGTGGGTAGAAAAGGACATCATTCAATAGTGACAACAATGTCCCACAATAGAGCCAGACGACACCACAATGCACTCCAGACACAGAATTATCGAACGAAGAGAGGAAGTCTATGCTGGCCGCTATAGCAACAAAATTAAACGTATATACAGCCCAATATTACGGAGACCAAAACTAAATGGCGAACAGAATAAGGGACAATCTAGAGACCAACCGACCGAATCATAGCATGCCGGACTCAGACCTGGGATTTCTGCCATTGACCACGGATGTACGTACGATCAATCAGATCTGAGAAAAGTCAAATTAATTTCAAATCGTATCATTCTCGAATTTCGTAGGTGGGCCTATGAAGGCGACGTTGTTAGAAGGGATTACGGCCAGTGGACAAGACTGGTGACGGAACGGCAGCCAAAGGATGGATCACGCCCCCGAGAGGAGATGGAGCTGTGAGCTCGGCTCATGTTCGGGAGCAGTGGGGATCGTGTCCTCGCAGTACAGCGTGGGATGAAGGACATCGTGAAGAGGCTTCACCCAACAGTGGATTGACCATGACTGCTACAGATGTCGATGATGAAAGGGCCAAAGGTCCGTTCCGTGGAGGCTTCTGGACGCTCTTTGACTCATCAAGAAGTTCAACAACTGATTTTGGGTGATAGCACAGGTGCTGGGAATTTGCACCAGCCATAACCCGCGGATTAGACGTTGATAGCGTGCCTTTCCATTGCTTCTGTAATCTCCTCACGAGACAAGATCACAGTTCAACCGCACTATCACTCGTAACTATACGCAAAGCTCTCCCCTCTGTAGCGCCATGCCGTGACGTTGCGTCAGACAGAAGATGGAAGTGAGCAAGTGGCCCAGAATAAGGGGACAGGGCCAGCGCTGCTGTAGGGCCTGGGTTCGAATCCAGGATTCGGTCTTCCGTGATTAAACCAGCGTCTCACGTGTGGTGAGTGAGTTGCTTATCTCAGCCACGCAAACCAATGTCTGCAATAAAAAATAATTCACCGCTAAATTTGTTTTTTGGTCTCCCTATCGCTTAGGCTCCGAAAACTTTAAAATGTCATTTTGATTTCATGAAGAAATAAAACGCTAAATAAACTTATTTCGGCAAAACTCCATCAGTGACAGTACAAAAAAATAAACAATTTGAATGCCGTGCAACGAACATTTCGCCGTGCAATGCTGGTGCAGTTCCCCTCGTGTGGATAAAGGCGGTCAATCAAAGGGATCTCAGAAATAGTTCTGTGATAACTCCTTCCGCCGGCCGTTCTCTAACACACAGGATGACGCTGCTCTGTGCAAGATCCGGTCGGACACTTCATCTCGTGAGATGACGTCGATAGCGGAGTCAGAATGAAGCCGGGAAAAGGTCAAAAACTCGATCACGTTGCTCCATCATTGGCGACCTCAAATCAGATCTCACCAAAAACTGGATCTTTCCGGCTGTGTTCCCAGCCCAATATAAACCTTGCCGACCATTATTGCTGCTCAAGTTCAAAGCCTTGCCAGCGTTCTGTTACCAACATGGTTTGACCCCCCACAACTATGCTAATGACTGCAGCAACCTTCAGTAACTGTACCTCCTGAAAGGCGGCCTCGGTAACTCTCTCTCTCTCTATCCCAATTCCTTTTGGAGAACACTTTGCCGTGTTGTGGATATTTGCACAGCCAGTAAAATGGGTTGGCTCTGCTGCTTGTTGTTTCTCTGGGTTAATTATTGCTCGCGCCTTGATGTAAAGCACGGCCCGTGCCCAGCCAGCGTCTTCATTTTATTACCAATAAATAGGGCGCCCTCTGCTCTGTGCTACCGGATCCCCATTGTATTACATATTCAAATAAATAAGTAGACATGATGTCTCCTTAACATACCGCCTCTCGACATATCAACCCCCCCCCCCCCCCGAAAAGTATTTCTGACATACTCTTTGTTTTTTTCGGTAAAGTCACGTAGGTAAAAAATAAATAAATGAAAACAACTCAATTAAATCACGACGTTTCGGGCGCAACACAAGCGTCCGTCTTCAGGTGGGGACAACGCGGCGAAAGCACAACCGCTTAAGTGTGTGACACACCTGAATCCGTGCAGTCACGAAAACTTTAAATCTAGAATTATTCCTGACACAGACCATCAGTCGCAGGGCCTTCTGGGAGTGCCTAATTTCAGCAGCGTCGTTTCAAGACGAGCAAGCGATCTGTATCGGTTTTCAAAGCGCAGCGTCTCGTCCGCAGAAGCAGGCTTGCCTGAACGAAATGTTGTTGGATTTGTTAACGACGCTTCGAGTAATCGATTACCGCTGATTCTCTCTGTCGTAAACAACCAACTTGTGGTACCGCTTTGGCAGCGGTGCACAGTCATGAAACGCTAAAACTCGACAACGCTGAACGGGAGTTCGAAGCTTGGTGGTCACCTGGTCTAACAATGTCTTAGATGAGCAGCCTGCGCGAGGAGGAGGCCGGGAGATAGGGAGAAAAATATTAGGGATGAGAAATAGAGGGATGGCAAATAGAGGGATGGCAAATAGAGGGATGATAAATAGAGGGAGCGGAATTGGGAAGCGATGGAAGGCCGTAAAACCCTTTGCCGCATGTAGGTTAAATTGTTTTTCAGGGTCTTTCTGTGTTCCGATGAGGGATAACGCTCCTTTTTCCACAGATGTCCAGTGGGGGCGGACCAGAAAACAACACAGAAACACGATAGGAGTGCAAGAGTACAGGAAATGTAAGCAAATCACGAAAAAAAAAACCCAAATTTGTATTTGACCATGTAAAAACCCACTGAGCTATTAGCTTCTTCTTTTTTTAGAACAGCGGAGATAACATCTCGCCAGCAGCCAGCCACCCTCCTCGTCGCTGCCGACTCTCGATCCGCTTCACGTCGCCCTTCAAGCGCCGAGAAGAGCCACTCCGATGGCCAGTGGAGAAACGTTTCCGCTTCCAGTAGGAGGGTTACCGCCGTGTGGAAATGAGCGGCAATCCAGCGGGGTTAATGATTGCGGCGCATTGTGTAGCCATAACTGGTAGCGCGGTTATTGTTTCTGCATTGCCTGTTGGCCTGTGGACGACTTTGTAACAGTGGCGGCTCCTGCAAAATCTCTCAGGGGGGGCAAATGTCTGGATGATTGATAAGGATAAGGTCCACCCATGCAATGGATAAATTAACAGCTTAAGCATGTAAAGGCAACTTCACTTCTTTAATATTAATGAAAAATAAAGTGACTCTTACAATACATCTTGTTTGTTTCTATACTCACTATTAATATACAATCCACTCAAGTTTATTTTATTAAAGATTCCACTAGGTGGCGACAAATTATATTGTTGGATGAAACGTGCTTACGTATGATGACGTAAGCACGTTAGTGCGAGCCCTCCCGGAAGCCATAGAGAATGCATTGCAGCGCCCCCCGTTCGAAAAAAAACATCTTTGAATGTAAGTCTATGGGGCCACTCGGGGCGATTCTCAGCCGGAGTGAAATCGCCCAAAAAGAGGCGGTACTCCACAGAACGTGACATGACGCTGATTGGACTATATCCAGAGGCACAGTGACGGCTAGCGTGACTCTGTGGTTGAATGACATTGGTGGTGCGTCGCCCAATCGCCCTAATGAAGAAACCGCCCCTGCTTTGTAATGCGTGTGCACGCTCAAGGTGACGGTCACACGTATCCTGTACGCGACATAGTTGAAGTCTCTTTACAAGGTGTGATTTGGAACAGATATGCCGTCTCTTTGGACTCTCTCCTAATAAAGGAGTGACTAACTTACTGACTCATATATATTTTATTGCACATACTATGCACACGTGTTAATCATATACGTGTATAGACACAGTCGCACACGCATACCCTAGAACTTTGCATATGGTAAAAATCAACCGGAATACCCCAAATTGCATCAGATTTTGGAAGCTAATTAGCTTTGAGCCTGGCTAGTGCTTGGGTGGGCGACCACGATGCACATCAGGTTGTTAAAAGCTCCTACGGGGCTATGCATTCGACAGCAGAGGGCAGTGAAGCTTTTTTGTTTTTGTTGTTGTTGTACTATACTTCTGGGCTTCCACTTGTATGCTCCCCGCCTTCACCAACCCACACGGACGCACGCACACATGAGCTCAATCCAAGAAGCATATTCACTTGTATCAATTAGATCTTCGATTGTGCTGCTTGTTGCTGGGCTGCCTGGCGTTTTGGGATTTCGGACCTGTGCTCGGCAACCGTTATAATAGTGATAACACCCACGTGCTCGCATTCTAACACACGCGCACTAATTGCATTGATACAAACTGTAAAGTAAAAAACACTGTTTTTAAAGAAGGTTTTTTAAAACCTTACGTAAAAAAGGACAGATCTGGCCAATTGGTATTTGTGAGCTGCGCGGCGAGTTGCATAACGATTAATACGTTTAGGGGTTATGTCCTTTGTGTGAAAATGAGAAGTGTTCTTGGACATGAAGAGATGGACAGACCAAATATTCCCCAGGCATAGCAGTCGATTGCCCAATTATACCCTTTAAAAAGACATCAAACGTAAATATTGAGCTTTCGTGACTGCAGGTTCTTTGAACCTATCTACGTGACTTTACCGTAAGACGCAAAGAATATGACATCAAACATGTCACGGACATTGTTCAAAGTTCCCCTTCGATAAAATTCCTGAATGTGACCTTTTGCTCTGCCTTACCAGATACGTCAACCACATCAAATCAACGTTCTTATAACCACCGATTACCACTAAGAATTGCAAACATGACTGGGGCAATACCCCAGGAGTACATTCCAGTCATATATTAACGTGCACAATTAGTTTGCTGTCTGGCATCTGTCGATGGAAAATTGTTCGTATAGCAATTGTGCCTACGAATGTTAACCTTTTTCAATGCTTCACGTTGTAAAATGATGTATCCATTTATGCCACAAGACGCATCTACCCACCTCCGTCCCTCTGTTCTAAAGGGCCGTTCGTTGACAATTTCGCTTTAATATTGACATTTTCTGCTTTAAGGCCGTGTTTTTCATTAAAGACAAAACAGAACTATAGTAAACTATGGTTGGATACTCATTGTGCGAAAGAAGTTTTGTTTCTACCTACGTGACTTTACCGAAAGAACCAAAGAGTGTGTAGAACTATAGTATTTACATCTTGACTTTGAACGCCAGGGCCAATGAGGTTCCTTCAGCGTCACCATAATCACCGCTCATTATCAATCTACTGCTGGATGAAGATATTTCTTGTGGTCCTGCAACATAACAATCCATCTGGCACCTGCACGCGAGCTGCAAGATCCATCCGACCGTGTCCGTCCGGTGCTGTCTGAGCTGCGTTGGTTTCAGGTTGCCCAACGAATACATCGTGAGGTCGAACTCATTACACACGAAGTGCTTGCCACAAATGAACCACAATACCTCGCTGATCTCGTCAAGGAGCGTAAAATGTCACGGGAACTCCGGTCATTCTTGCAGCAGCGGCTTTGGCTAGCCATCGAACACGGTCACCGCATCATCGCGCGCTTTCAGATGCGCTTTTGCGGCCGTCTGAAATGCTCCTCCTTCCGACATCAGGAAAGCCACAGGAGCTATGTACTTTTAGATCTGGATTGAAAAGTAATTTCTTGAGAACTGCTTTTTGTGTTTAGTTTATTGTCCTTGCCTGGCACCTAAGATTAGCACGGTTGGCTACTTATGATGCGAAAGAAGTTCAACATGCATGCAAGCATCGCTCCATCTCTGTGGTGGCGGTCCTCCACAGGTGCTTTCTGTCCGTTGGCTGCCACTCCGTTATGAGTCTCGACCACTCGGCCCTCACCCCTTCGAGTGACGTTTGCTGCTCAAGCCAACTTACTTTTGTGAATGAAATATATACGGTTATTCACGTGCGTATGTTCTCGAATCCATGTGTTCCTGTCTGTCAGTGTAACTCCAAGCAATGTATCTCCCCCACGCTTCTCTGCACAAGTTTTAAGCTCTTGTTCTACTGTCTTGGTAAACGTTTGTGTCTCTCATCCCTGTCATAGCAGGTGATTTACACTCATGAACGTGTTTATTCTTTCGGCACATTGACATATATAGTCCCGTGTCTTTTATATATGTAAAAAAAGCCCGATTAAGTAAAACGTTGCCCTGATTCAACACAATTTAAACATTAACACGGCACTTTTTTTATACACTGCACGCAAGGGTGAACAGCAGTGGACACGCACAGCGGGTGAACTGCGGCTGTTTTCACACGCGTGAACACATGCCAGTTTTTACACAAGCGTTCCACCGAAACATTACATTTTTAAAAAAACCACACCGACCTCCTTCGCGTTTGCCTAATATTTTCAGCCTTTTGAGCAGCAAAATATCGACCTTCAATATGGCTTTTACACGTACAACGGCTAGACATGAACATCGACCAAGACAGTTGTACATTTTACACGCAAGAAAACAGTTTTAGCTGAGTCGGTTGTGCCAAACCAGCGACTTTCTCTTCGCGTCAAACAAGGGGTTGTCGGCTGGCGTGAATTACACAGCAACAGAAATGGGGGGGATACGATTTTCCGAACATCACAACCGCGCCAGCGGCACAGAACGGGATCTTACCGCGCAAGACGCTCCAACGTGAACCGCACGACTGGGCCGTTTAAAGAGTCCAGCACGCAGTGCCTGCGACACGCAGGGAGTGAACCCCTCCGGGTGCCCGAAAAGCGGTCGGGTGCGTCCGCTGCACTCAGAGGCGGGAGCCGCTTTGCTCTCTGCCACTGCTCCCTCTCTCTCGCTCTCTTTCACTGCAACAACAAAAAAAGAATAGCACACTCGCATCGATTGCAAGACACTTAACTTTGGTGGCCAGGGGCGGCGGGGAGGGGGGTGCGTTGCGTGCAATCTCAAAGGTCGCCACGGAAGGCTTTTATTGCTCAGATATCACGTGCCTCCGTCTGCCAGGCCCTCTCTCTCGCTCTCACGCACACACACACACACTTACTTTGCGGAATAGAATTGTTCCCATCCTGTGTTGTTCGGAGGTAGGGGCACAGCCAACAAAACCACGTGACGTTGTCAGGACACCTTGGAGAGTTTTCTTTTGACACGGTCAAGAGTTCCTGACAAAACTTTGGACAGAAATAAGAGTATTTTGAGCCTAAATCTGTTTTTTAGATATATAGAGTGGCACCGGTGTTGTCATTTTGTATTCGGCCATTGTACGTCATGTCATAGGCCATTTAAAAAAAGTTTCATACTAAATGCAACTCACGCATTCAGTAATGGGCGTTTCATCTTAAATAAAAAGCCAAAGACAAAGTTAGGAAAGCTTAGTTCAGACGTTCCTGAAGATATTTTTTTAGCTCCTCTTGGCAGGAAAAAAGAAATTGCCCATATCTGAAGTCTTCAGCTGTGTGCGCTGCTGATGCTATCCGTGTCTCTCATGGGACACAAAATACGTGACCGGTTTTTTGTTTATTTAATGTCAGGTGCGTCAGATTCGCCAACTCATACCGCCCTCGACCTATGCGTTACTGCTACCCGGCGTGGCACAAGACTTGGCAGTTACTGGCAACAACTCCCGTTGCTCGATCCGGGCACAACTGGCTGCGGCAGCTCGAGACGGATTTCGGTGCCTCGACTGACGGCACTTTGACGTCTTAGTTCTTTCGGTAAAGTCACGTAGGTAAAAAAAATGAAATTAAAAATAAAACAGCTAATCTGGCTGTGACGGTCCCACCTGATGACGGAGACTTGTGTTGCCTCCGAAACGTCGTGATTTTATGGTTTTATTTTTAATTTCTATTTTTTACCTACGTGACTTTACCGAAAGAAACTAAGAGTATGAATCCTTGCAGTCACGAAAGCTTCAAATCTAGAACTTTGACGTTTGACGCAGATCAGCTGACGTGGAGGGTTACGAACCCACCCTGCGCTGGTGACGCGTATCAGCGAGTGAGCAAACGTTTTATTTACGTCAGCAATTTTAAATGTAAAGTCGATTAGATTTCAAAACGGCTTTTTTTGTTTGTTTCTTTTCTATTTCACGTGAGCCGAAGGAACTCGAGCGACGGCTGGCACTGTTTTTTTTTTTAAATCGTTGTTGGTGTGTGAAGCAGTTGACAAAGCACGGATCGTGAAATCAATAGCGAGCCATTGGGCCAAGTGGGATGCTGAGAGTCCTCCACTGCCGCCGTGAGAGTTCATCGGGCGGATTCCTGTTGCATTCGCTCGGTGCACGTTCAACACGGCACGGGCGTCCTCGCGTTGAGCTTGCACCGCTGAGATCTTGGGAGTTTAAAGCAGGGTTGAAGCCCCCTGCCATTAACTCACGTCCTCAAGTGTACCGAGCTGATGGGTCTCCTCAGGGAGGCCACCAATTAACTTGTGCTACAGGGCCATTCTTTGGCACAGCGTGATTTTCTCACCTAAAGTCACCTCACTCGACACGATGGCGATAGCACAATTTGAATGTTAGTTGGGGGTTTTTTTTGGCATGAATAATTATTTACTTTTTTTCTATCACAGATGCTGAACACAAGTCGGACGGTGCAAAGGGACAATCGGCCAACGAACAAACAGCACTACCGATGGTGTAACAGACACACCGCCCCGCCGAAGATGAGCAACGCTGGCATACTTTCAAATTATTTTAGCGCAATAGACGTACCGCTATGAATGAAGATAAGCAGAAGCTGCGCAGAATTACACTCGGCCACTTTACCACCACCGCTGCTACAATCATTGGATAGCCTCCCAGTTTCAAGGGGCACTCAGCGTGTCCAGACCGGCTGGAAGGGGAGGGGACTAAAGTTCCGTTAACAGGCGACAACTAAGGGTTGTTAAACATTGTTTTTTTTTGCATTGCCAATTTACCGAATGGAAAAAAATGGTAAAATAAAAATCAGTTACCAGTTTGCCCCCCATACATATACTACTGTACCGTAAATGTCTGGCATTAAACTTAACATTGTCACCCGCTTTAACTGTGAAAACGAAGGGAGCTGCCAAATTGGAATGTCGTCCTTCGCTCGCACCTACTGTCAGCACGGTTTGGCTACGTACGGTGCGAAAGAAATTCTACATACATACAGACATACGCCCATTGGACTCGCAATCCATAAAAATGAGCCAGCATTTCCTCTTATTAAACGACCCGGCTCTTAATATTGTATTCCGAACAGGTGGTGTCAGAAGTCACACTTAAATATGAAAGTACATCTATAAATGAGAGTTTGCAACACTGTGTGAATCAGAGTATTTATTCATACTGAAGGAATCCGATGAGCTATAAAGATATTTTTTTACAAATGTTCAGTAGGGGCGGGTCGTTACAACAACAAACATTGCAAAAACACAACACGAGCGCAAAGTATATGAAAGGTAAATAAATCACTTAAAATATATATAGAGTACAAATAAAACTAACGCATAGTTTTTTTTCTAACCAGGTAAAAATAGTTTGATTTTATTTGTGCGAAGCCGGGTGAACTGATTTTCACTTCCTGCCATGCGGTGAGCGGCGGCGATACCTGAACCAGTCCTAAACGAGTCCTGAACGAGTCCTGAACCAGTCCTGCGCACTCCGCCCGCCCGCCGTTTGACAGCCGACACTAACCAGTGTATGGGCACGATTTTTTACACGGATTACTTTTTGGTGAAACCAAAGCCTCGGTGTTGAAAAGTAGAAAGAAGGAACTGCTGAATCTTGATTTGAAGCTTTCGTGACTGCATGAATCCACACTCTTTGGTTCTTTCGGTAAAGTCACGTAGGTATAAAATAAAATAAATCACGACGTTTCGTCCATCATCAGATGGGAAAGCATGGTCTGCTGCTAACCATGCTTTCTCACCTGATGATGGACGCTTGTGTTGCGCCCGAAACGTCGTGATTTATTTTATTTTATACCTACGTGACTTTACCGAAAGAACCAAAGCGTAAGGTACTGCTGGTTACGCAGAGAGGCACTCTTCACCTTCACATGGGCAATGCCATGGATCTGTACGAAATGTTCAATTTATTTCACATAGTACGTAGCCGACCTTGCCACACCTGTCAACCCCTACCTTATTACACTTCAATTCAGACCGTATTGGTCACCCCGTGCCCTTTAAATCTCAACGTTCATCGTAGAAAATCCCATCACAAGGGAGAAACACAGACAAAACATTTGTTTTGCCCGCATTGAAACGGCTGTACGCCGTGTGGACCTGAAAACTAAATTTCCCTGTACAAGAGCACGGGGTATGAACCGTGATGGGTTCACACGGTATGCCGTGCTACCCTCTCCGGGCTGCTGTACGTGACATTTCCCCACTGAACCGAGTACGAGACCTGTTCTTGCTATTTGCATATCAAGTGCAGCTTGTGGTCACCTGACAAAGGCACCCTCCTGGCCAGCCAATAACAAACGCCTCGTCACTCCAGGCAGAACCCCTTAAAGGTTGCTGATAACCCTCCGAGTCAGAGAGTACACGAAGGTCGTGAAAGGCAAGGTCACTTATGTTGAATCTCTTTCGTGCAGTACGTAGCCAATCACGCTAAGCCGAGGTGACTTAGCTCGGCTTAAAAGGAACCTACCCATAATCAGTTACCTAATATTCACCCAGATTCTCAACATGGCATCGAGTTAATGGTACCAACAGTGACACATTCATTTAGATGCACATCTTAACAATTCGGGTTTGTACTTCATGAGACATAAGCCCAACTACGAGTGTCGAATGTGCCCATTCGCAGCAGTGAATCACAACACGATTCAATTTCCCTGCAGCTCAAGATTCATCTGGTGGTTGTTTAAGGTATTAGACCACTGATGGGTCTATCATGAAGGGTAAGTCCAGGTTGTATGTTGTCAACCACTAATTTGTTTCCGCCAACAGATGCTGGACCGCTTCAATGTGAACTGGAGAGTAAACAAACACGACAGCATATTGCGCACGTTACTGATATTCTCCGATTGTATGGTTGCGAAATTATTAACGAATGACGCAAAATTAAAAAAAGTAAATATAATTAACTAACTTAATTCCCTGCAGGCAGTGGCGTAGGAACGACATCAGTAGTGTAGTAATTATATTATCAGTGGCGTAGGAACTACATCATCAATGGCGTAGTAACTACATTATCAGTGGCGTAGTAACTATATCATCAGTGGCGTAGTAACTACATTATCAGTGGCGTAGTAACTATATCATCAGTGGCGTAGTAATTACATTATCAGTGGCGTAGGAACTACATCATCAGTGGTGTAGTAACTACATCATCAGTGGCGCAGTAATTACATTACCAGTGGCGTAGTAGCTACATCATCAGTGGCGTAGTAATTACATTATCAGTGGCGTAGTAATTACATTACCAGTGGCGTAGTAACTACATCATCAGTGGCGTAGTAATTACATTACCAGTGGCGTAGTAACTACATCATCAGTGGCGTAGTAATTACATTACCAGTGGCGTAGTAACTACATCATCAGTGGCGTAGTAACTACATCATCAGTGGCGTAGTAACTACATCATCAGTGGCGTAGTAACTACATTATCAGTGGCGTAGTAATTACATTACCAGTGGCGTAGTAACTACATCATCAGTGGCGTAGTAACTACATCATCAGTGGCGTAGTAATTACATTATCAGTGGCGTAGTAACTACATCATCAGTGGCGTAGTAACTACATCATCAGTGGCGTAGTAATTACATTATCAGTGGCGTAGTAATTACATTACCAGTGGCGTAGTAGCTACATCATCAGTGGCGTAGTAACTACATCATCAGTGGCGTAGTAATTACATTATCAGTGGCGTAGTAACTACATCATCAGTGGCGTAGTAATTACATTATCAGTGGCGTAGTAACTACATCATCAGTGGCGTAGTAAATTACATTATCAGTGGCGTAGTAACTACATCATCAGTGGCGTAGGAACGTCACTATCAGTTGCGTTGTAACTACATTATCAGCTCAGGGGGAGTGGCAATCTGGCAGGTGGGACCCCAATATTTGATTTGTCTCGCACGCACGTACCTCGACGCGATTTCATATCGCGGCTCCTCTGACCTAATCACACCGTCGTTGCGCTCACGGTCTCGAACACTTAACGCTGTTGGGGCCCTCCGTCTACGCAAAATTCAGCCACGACAGATCCGTAGTTGCATTATTACAGTACTGCTGTCAATAGGAATTAAACGTGGAAAGTAAATGAAAGCATTTTCGTATTTATTGTTTTTATTTAAA
Organism: Lampetra planeri; assembly: GCF_965212315.1. Lineage (NCBI taxonomy): Eukaryota > Metazoa > Chordata > Hyperoartia > Petromyzontiformes > Petromyzontidae > Lampetra > Lampetra planeri. The sequence goes on along the minus strand of NC_136122.1, from coordinate 11,384,222 downwards.
CCGCGTTATAAACAAGTTTTAGTTATTTTACACTGTTGTTGAAAAGATCCTGGTGGTTGTCAAGGAGGTCCCAACTTGTAGTTTTGACCCCCGCGTTCTGAAAATAAATGAATAACTCAGTGGGTTTTGCCTGGTAGGCTGGGGATGGTGTAGTGTAATTTGCATGTTTTTGAGTGATGTGTCTAACTTTGTTGCACTTTGCACTCCTATCGTGCTTTTTGTACCGTTTGTAGATGGAAAGTTCATACCCTCCCCGACGGGACATCGGTGAAAAAGAGCTTCATAGCTCATCGGATTCCTCCCGTATACACACACACATTTCTGATTCTGAATTACGCTGCTGCCAGCATGGGGACTGTGCTCGCTTGAGCAGGGCAAGAGGGTGCCCGGGTCGTCGATGCGAGATAACTTCGTGCTTACCTAGACGCATCCGATAGCGGGTACAGCGGGTGGGCGCTGTGGAACTTTGCACCCCTTTCTCGGATTGAGGATTAAGAAATGGCATGCCAACACGGGAGTCCATAGAGTACTACTGTAACTCGCAAACAAAAGCCAACGGGAAACCGACACGAGATCGAGCGTCAGAAAGCCACGTGGTTCACACGGTGGTTAAAACTACCGCTCCCTATTATGAATAGGATACTGTAAAAACTAATCACATTCGTTTATTGATCATACAATGTTCATGCAAATCAACGAGGCAGGGTTTTCTAAACTTCAATCCTCGGAACTCACCACGCTGGGGGCCGTCCATATATGACGTCACGCGATTTTGGACGATTCCCCCCCCCCCCTTCATTACACGGCGTCACAAAAAGTCAGACCCCCCCTCAAATATGACGTCACAAAGCTCTGCCCCCCCCACCCAAAAAAATCAAACATTCTTCAAATCGCTTTAAACTATTGTCATTGTAGTGCGTATTTGATGTGGCGCTGCAATCTTATGTTGTAGGAGAAACATTTATTAAAAGTCTATTTAATTAAGTAGAACGTGTTGTCTATATTTATTTAAAGTTGCGCATTTTGATGTGACGTCACATTTCTAACCCCCCCCCCTCGTCACACATCGTCACAAATGTCTGACCCCCGACCCCCCGGTGCGTGACGTCATTTATGGACGGCCCCCTCCGTCTCTCCGCGTTTATCAATTTACTCCACCATTCAAATAACAGGAACTCGTTCCACGCTGCACGCGCCCGATGATTGTTAAACACGTCCCACGTGACGCGCTAAGCAATGAACGCCGTCTGCTTCACCTGGTTGGCTACGTACGGTGCAGAAGTTCGACAAATCTTCACATTGCTTTATGGCGTTTTCACTCCTTCGACTGCCATTCCATCACTAACCTTAGTCAATTTGAATTTTCAGAAAGCATCTTCTGTCACCGCGAATAGTCATCGCGAAAGTGCATCTCCGTGCCCGACTCCTTGCTTCATTTATATGTAGTTTTCTTCTGGAAATCTGCGTAGCTGTCCCATAATCATGAAGGGTTTAGACAATGTCTAATACTTGTGAAAGATCGGATGACATCTGTTTTCACCGATTAGTCTACCAAACCAGGTAATATATTTTAAAAAGATCTCGTTTCTATTATCCTATTTGTGGTCAATGGTCGAAAAATATTTTTTTAATTCCTGCCTGCTCATGTGGTTGGTATCTAAATTGTCCATTATTACGTTCCATTTGATGTTCGTGAACAATCTATATATGTGCGATAGGCGAGTAATGCATTTAATTCTTATAATCAGTTGTATCGTACATTTTTATAGAATCGGGCCTCTTCTATGATTCAGGTTTATAATATTGAGTATTAAGTTCGTATAAAACTCCACTAATTTAGTTTAAATAGCTGGGCCAGCTTTTCTGACAATTCCAGTGATACTGCTTCTTTGAAGCTATGCATAGCTATACACGCTGGTCTGGGAGATTTCAGTGTTTTTTAACACCCTGCAAAGTGCAGAGTTTATATTGTTTAATGCGACACCTTAAACCTCACACTGATTTTCCCAGATAGTTTCCCCAACGGCATTTGTTTAGACACCTAACCTTGGACGATCTTCAATGCAATATAAACGGCGATACTGTAGGTGGCCTGACAAATCGGTGCCAATGGATGCCCTGATGTAAGTCCAAAGTTGTTACCAGTTCAACTTTGGACTGATTAAACAAACAAAACTGGGATCAATCTGGGTGGCTCATGAGATTATGGATTGTAATTTCCAATGTGCAATATAACACACCCTTTAACTGCTATTTTGCGATATAAATTGGCATGTTTAATATATCTATCCAAAATTGTAAACTTGGACGTGCATGGAAAATAAACATGACTACTGTAAACCAATTAATTTTGGACAATGTCCAGAGTACAATTAGCTTCCTGTAAACATTAACACGTGTAATATTAATAAACAGGTAGAAAAACATATGCATGTTCGGCTTCATTTTTTTAATAACACAGCTATGTAATAGTGGAAACAATCTGACAATTATATAGACATATGCTTTATTATTACAAGTGGAGATGGCACGTTTACTCAATGCAAATGCACACCAGCATGGCAAACACCATATGAATAGAGAAGATGAAAAAATAACTTCAATCATTGAATCTCTGAAACACTGAATAATATGTACACAGCTCAAGATCACCCCTATTTAACAGATTTACAGTCGACACAGTAGACACCTCCAACTGTCAGCATGGCTGGGATGCAGGATTTTTGTTTTCTTCCATTCAGCCGAGTGTGTTGGCCCTGTTGTAGAAAAAAAATAACACAATTAAATAGGATATAAGAGTGTAAAGTGAAATAAAAAAAGTAGCAGTTCAGAGCATCAGCAAACAAAATTGCTGCTAAATTAATTTACTTAAAATATGTCCAGCTTTAACTCAGGTATCAGTCCATTTTAACCATCTGACTAGAAAAAAAAACAAGGATGTACCAATTAACTGATTATAACCAACTCTCATGTTTGCAAGACAATTGTATTAGACAATGCAATACACACTTATGCGTGTATAAAGATAAAAAAAATTTCAGTTTATGCAATTGTGCATGTACAGATAATGTTTTTCTAGTTAATGCATACTGTATGCGATTCGTTCATGAAAACCTACAGGTTCATGGCAATATTTCCAGTGGATTAGACTTAAAGCACACCAAAAACACATTCCTGCGTAGGGAGCTAGTAGGAACGTTGGGTTGTTCGGTCAATGGCCAGGGTCAACGGCGGCGTGGTGTATTCCGCAAATATGGCCGACTGTGAGTGAGGGCGGGCACAAGCCGGCGTGAGTAGGTTAAACGTTGAGTTTTATAAGGGCACCACGGGGTGACCAGCCCCTCCCCACCCAGCCCCACCCCCCACCCTCCCCACTCAACCCCTCCCCACCCAGCCCCTCCCCACCCAGCCCTCCACTCTCCACCCAGTCCCACCCATCCCATTTGTGGATGCACGACGGACGGACACAATAATCCCCTGTGGGCTGGTGGAACCAGGTGGCTCCTACCAGTATAATTGTTTCTCAATTCGAATTTTAAGCCAGAATTGTCGAGGGAGTAACTTGCGGCATGCCGCTTAGCAAGGAACCTATTTTGACTTGAAATTTAAACATACACATGTTATGCATTAGATACGTCATCAGTTGATTTCAGTGGGTACCTCTACCCACTGAATAGAAAGACCCTTTGCAGTGGCAAGAGCACCATGTGAAAAGCTCACAAACGTTCTCACAATTGCCATTGACTAATCTGTTTTTAGGGTTGGATGTTCCTTGACTCAAACAGCTCATATCGTAAGGATACACACACACAGGTTGTGTGTGCTGGGTTATCTAAAACAAGTCTGAAAGTCCACCAATGAAGAAAATCACTCAAATTGACACGACAGTAACACTACACTCCAGTATTGCACCGATGTATGAAAATGTACAAGAGCATCTCAATCTCAGAAATGGCGTTAATAATTCTACTTTACATATTAATTAGTTACCAGGATGAGACCATCAACTCACTAGACTTGACGATGCAATTTAATCATGGTTGGCTGAAACGTTGACTCCGGTACCTTGGCGGTGCTAGTTTAGCTTTCTGAACTAGAGCCGGCACAATTGGTTGATTAATTAACGAAAACTTGTGATCAACTACCTTGTTGTAGGAAATTACTCAGGCCAAATGACACCCTTGCAAAGGCAGGAAACCCCTTGAAGCCCTGCCCACCACATCATATCCAACAGCGCACGTGGGAACAGACTTTTGTCCCAAACAATTTTACGTCATATAATAAGTCAAGTAATTGAACTGACAATCGAGTAATCGATTACTTTATTTATTGGACATCCCAGCTCTATGCTGAACCCCGAGCCCTCTGGGCGAACTCCCTTCCTCGTACTCCACAATTTAAAAACCAATATAAGCTTGTTTTTACCAGGTAAGGCCCACTGACCTCTCTAGCTTTTTTTCAGAAGCGACATGGCCACAAATGATAGCTGACTGAAGTGGCTTATCGTGTAGAAATTAATAACAGCCAAATATTCTAAATGGAGAAAAAAATCTGCGCGGGGAGAAATATACAGGCATCAGGGTGGGGATGGAACCCACGTCCTCCTGTACACCAAGCGAGGTAGCTAACGTCTCGCGTCTAGCGAGTATCGACTCCGCACGGGGCCCAACCTTGCAAATGTGCCGATGGCGACGATGCTCAGGATGAGCTCTGCACCGTGCAGCGCGAGGAGGATTCCGTTGATGATGACCTCGACGCGCAGAACGTACGTCTGCAACAGCAGCAGGTAGACGGAGAGCACCACGGCCGGCACTGTGAGCCCCACGCCCACGCTCAGAGGAACCTTCCGCTCCGTCAAGTTCCCCTTGCTGCCTACCAGGTGCGACACACAAGACAAACGCGTTTCGTTCGCTAATACGATGTTGTTGCTGCGCTTGTACGCCCCCATGTCTACGAGGCAGCACACCTTAACCAACTCGTACTGACCAGCTTGAAGTACGGTCAGATAACCCCAATGACACGCACAGCCTGGGGAGACCCTCACCTAGCAATCAAATTGAAAGGGCTGTAGGTGCACATTATGTGCAAGAACTATATAATGTTTATACCAACATTTCATATGTATATGTAACACAAATACGCCACTAAAGGTATATTATTATTATGTTGTAACATTAGCCTGCTGAGCTCAAAGGGAGGGTTTAAAGGGAAGGATTTGCTCACAGAAGAAGATGCGGAAAATCTCGATAAGTGTGAGCACAAAGAGCAGGATGATGTCGAGGGCCAGGTTGGAAGAGGGGTAGGGCAGCACTTGACCTGCAGATGACAGCACATGACCTCGAAGTCAGTGTTACTAGACTCCAGTTCTTGCAAGTAGAAACAGAACTCAGGTTTGCCAGGTTCACAGCATAGTACACGAAACGTTACTATCCATACCTACATACACACTCGTATAGAGAACATACACCGATATCCAGTACTTTGTGATGAGAATGTTGGCATCAAAACGGCAAACGGCAATTAATGGGATTCAAGAACATGCCCAACAAACACCTGCTTAGTGACCACACCACCCCACTGCCTGGCTTTCATCTTCCATGGAAACAATAGGCAATGCTTAACCAGATTGTCCAAAACCAGACAATGAAGACACCTAATGCACAAGTGGAAACATAAGAGTCTCCTGTTTGTAAGTGCTAATAAAAAACAATGAATCATATAACTTCACACTGCCCGAAATATAATTTTAAAGTCGGTGTATGTGCAATTCACCAACTGTCAAAACAAATGAACGGCTAGATCAATTTGAACTGAATCTTGAATAGTTGCTCATTGGCCACAAAAAATCAAAGTCCAGTATGATGTACTCATAAACACATCTTATACACAGCTCCAAAGAAAACATATATTTACGATTTGATGCAATATATATTATTCTATGTTATAAATTATTTGAAGAAAAGTGACAGGCCTTACCTTTGTAAATAAAAATCAATGCCTCTGCGATGAAAAAAAAGCCAAGATACCAGCCATTCAAAAAGAGTAAAAATTGCAAAGGTACTGAAGAAAGCTGGAGTGTTTCAATTAAGGAAATTTACAATTCATATTAAAAGAAAACAAAGTCACAGGCGCAATCGGAAGTTAGAACTGACGGTACAAATTCTGAAAAAAAAATCACCACGTTAATCATTAACACTGCCATATAACAGTAAAATACCCAAATGATGACTTGGGAAAATAACTGCCCTCTTATCATTACTTTGCATGCAATCGCTTGTATTTATGATTAGAACATATATCTCAACAAATTACGAGTTCTAAATAGGATCTGATTAAACACAGCATTCATATATAATTAATTTGCAACATTTAATATTTTACTGTAGAATATTCTTAAAATGTTTAATCACTGCCACGTGTATATTGTGTTTAGCGTGCTCATCATCTGACATCAAAGGATACGATCATATTCGCTCTCCCTGAAAGAAAAAGACGAAATTGTATTGGTTAATCATTCACCATATCCATAGCTATTAAAGCAAAGAAATCTGATATTTGCAGCAGTCTTCATACCAACTTGTGTTATTGGTTAGACATTCACCATATCCAAAGTTATTAAAGCAAAGGAACGAGATATTTGCAAACAGTCGTCATACCAATATATATCCCTTTGGCAATCCACTTCTGGAAGAAGGCCTCCCCATTATGTGTCTGTCATGAGGATTGTTTGACCATACTTGACCACACTGGTCAGAGTGGGTTGGTGAATGTGATTCCCCCTGGACCGGTTCAGACATCACTCGCCACTGTTATTAGCAGTGGCTGGGAGTCAAACTTCGGTCGTCAGGGTCAGAGTTCAGTGCACTAACCACTGCACCACCACTCTTAACCACTGCACCACCACTCTTAACCACTGCACCACCACTTTCAGTTTTCAGTTTACAGTATTTGGTATAGCCCTGTGAGCCATTCGGCTCTTGAATCGGGTGCAACCGCAACAAAACTAAAAACAAAAACATGAACAAGAAACCATCTTAAAGTGACTATGCGCAAACAGAAAAATCCAGGAAAAAAATGCAAAGTCTTCCAGAAAAAGCACCGTACACCAACGCTGTGTGCAAAAATCCCAATGGGGTGCAAGTTAAACAACAACAACAACAACCACAAGACAACTTAGATTAAAGCCATCAGTCTGACTCCGTACTACAACAAACAAAACATGGCAAAACCAAAAACTTTTCGAAATCACCAAAATAAAGCCATAAGCAATGTAACTTAACCGTCAACAACCAGGTTAAATATAACGAAATGACTATTGGACAGTTAATAGGGCTAATATAGATAACTCTGCGGGACATTGGGCTCATGATCACAACATTAGGGACATAACATCCTGGTTACTGTAAACTGAGCACACCGTCACCGCTATAATTTGAATCACCAGCGGACAGACTGCGCCACGCAGTGGACAGACAAGAGTTGAAATGTTTTAGCGTTTCGTCAAGTGAACGGTTATTATGGGTATACCCGCCTCTGCCATAATACCGTGGAATTTCCATCACCGACGAATGATTTGATCGAGATGAGTATCGCTTAGCCCCCATTAGAGGGGTATTATCAGGCATGATCAATCCACTGCTGGGTGTGTTGACCGCACAGATGCATCGACTTAAGTTTTCAACCTTACTTTTTACGGTTCCTACTTTTGAACACGTGTATTACATTTAGCAACAATTTCATCATCGGCAGCCGTGGTCAATCCACTGCTGGATGAATGCCCTCCCTAAGCCGCCGTTACCTCTCACAATCCTGCAATGTGAATAAGCCACCTAGCACCCCAACATTAACACATTTCGTCGCTCCGTCTCCACGGTGGTAACCGTCTCGAGCGAGTTACATCCCTCTGTGTGTCCACTGCCTGGCTGGTTGTCTGACAATGAACTTTAGATATAGTTTATAAATCCCAGATTCAGTCGTAAACCCAAGATCCAGCTATACATTCCAGATTCAGCTATAAATCTCAAATTTAGCTATACATCCCAAATGCAATTATACACCCCACATTTAGTTATAATCCCTAATTCAGTTATCAACCCAAATTCAGTTATACATCCCAAATTAAGTTATAAATCCCACATTCAGCTATACATCCCAGAACCACAATAAGCATTAATCGAGGCCATACACAGTAACACAAGCCACACAAAAACTGCTTTAGAAGCAACCGTGCATTGAATTCAGACGGCTTAACTATGCCATAAAGTTCTTACTCGTTTAACTAACTCGGTTGAATCGTAACAAAACGTTTAACATTTTCTAACATTCTCTTTGGGTCTTTCGGTAAAGTCACGTCGATATAAAAATAAATATAAATAAAATAATAACAAATCACGACGTTTCGATCGCAACACAAGCAATCGTCTCCAGGTGAAAAAATACAGCACGCGGACTGCTGAGGCAGGAATAAATATTAAATGTTATAACATTTTCTAACATTGTCGATGTATTAATTCTAAACGCAACACCGCCGCGTTGCCATGGGGACGGAGAAGCTGCTCACCCCTCGCGGCCATGTTGCTCCTCCCAGAGTTCCTCGTGGCAGCGACCGCATCACGTGACCGTGACTCGCTTCCGCCCCAGGGCAACGGGGCGAGAATCGAATAATCGATTGTTGACAATGCGATTCTCTTGAGCCGTGGATCGATTGCAACAGTAACTGGAGTTTTAAGTTCATTTTATTTAGCCCAAAAGTGAGAACTTTAAGAGGTTAGATTAGTCACCTGGGACACCAAAATTAGAAGAAGAAAATAAACAATTAGCACAATCGCGTTTTAGAAACAAATTCGAAAAGACGATACACTAAATTATTTATTAAAATATACTCCAGTAAATAAAAGTTGCTTCAGACAAATGACTCAATGTTAGACCACAGCAATTTCTCAGCAATATAAGTCTAAGAGCCCTCCCCCCCTCGCTCAATCACCGTAGTCTCCATATTAAAAGACGTACCCCGAAATTTTGCGGCAGTGGCAAGAACGTAAACTCCTGGACATCTGTGACAAAGCGCTTTACAGCTAATCGGATTCTGATTATACACATCCGATCTGATCATATTATGAGACGCACCCCTTGACGTTTGCTTTAGGGTGGGAAAAAAAGATCGTAAACCCCATCATCACCGTCGACTCGTTGATTCAATTCGAGTTACATTTTACAAGAAACAGACTATCAGAACCGTTGAATCCAGATCGATTCGATTCCCTTTACACACAGTAAAGTGTAGGAATCGATTCGTCTTTCCCTTGTCTCGCACGTTGAATCGAACAAATTTTAATCGATTTGCTTCTGTGTCGAATCGATTCTTCGTTCCCGTCCGTCAGTCTCGGGTCATATTCGCGTTAACATCGCTCAAGAATTTGTTCTCTTAAAGTTGTCATCTTTTAAGTTGTAAGGACGTTAACGGTGCCAACATCTCTCTCGCCATGGCCCTGAGACAGACTCCCTTGACCTGCAGCGGCCACACGAGGCCGGTCGTGGACCTGGCGTTCAGTACCATCACCCCTTACGGCTACTTCATGATCAGCGCCTGCAAAGGTGCGAGGCCGCCCGCGGGAGGCGCTAGGACAGGCCGTAGGCTCTATCGTGGAGCTAGGCCGCGGCGTGGCCATGTGTGCAAGTGAGGGGAATGAATGGTGGTGGATACTCGTGTAATAAGGTTAGAATGGTGTGGTTGTATTGACGACAGTGGTGTTACTTTGTTAAATATACAGTGGTTTGAATGTATAGAGGGTTTTTATGGTAAGAGTATAGAATACATATTGGTTTTAAACTAAAATGTACAGGATATAGGCCATTAATGATAAGATTGTATGACATTTACAGTGGTGCACATATATAATTATATCGTCTGTAGTGTTCATTTATAGGGGATGTATTGATGTGATTGTATCGAATCTATTGGTATGAATATAACATCTTCAGTGGGGTGGCTGTGTGACTTTAGAAATTAGTGAGAATATCATCAATTTACAGTGATGTGAATGTATTAAATTAGTGATGTGTGTGGAATCTATGGAATAGAGTGGTGTGAATTTATAGACTAGTGATGTGAATCTTTATCGTGATGTGAATCTGTAGAGTACAATGGGATGCGACTGGAGTAGTGTTTATTTATAGTACTGTGATGTTAATCTGTAAAATCCAGTGCTGTGAAAAGAAGTAGGAATCTATATTCTTGGTTCTTTCGGTAAAGTCACGTAGAAGGGAAATAATAACATAATAAAAATAATAAACAATACAATTCTCACGACGTTTCGACTGCAACACAAGCAATCATCAGGTGTGAAATCCACAGCGATAATTTTATATATTTTTTATTGTATTAGTTCCCTTCTACGTGACTTTACCGAAAAGACCAAGAATATGAATCCCTGCAGTCACGAAAGCTTTAAATAAAGTAGGGATCTGTTGACTATTTGGTGGTACACCACTTATATGCTATGTTAAGTCACGTACTATAACGCCAACATTTATAATCCATTATAACGACTGCGAATTCGGATCTATGAATATCACATTACAGATAATTATTTGCAGATGAAGCAAGTATTTTCAAGTCTGTTTTGCATTGCAGACAAAACCTCTGGTGCTTTTCGTGAATGTGTGTGTTCTTGAATCTTCCAGCAAGGAACCGAGCCAGGAAGATGAATATGTCGCTAAAACCTGTAACATTTACTACCTTGATAATTGTTTTTTTACCCTTCTATCTGGCAACAAAACTGACACCTTTTTACAAGGAGTCATGTTTGCATAGACCACAATACCTGCAGTCATAATGCAAACAAAAAACATGACTCTGATAATGTGCACTGTCCTTGAAGTTGATTGGTCCACACCCGAGACAGCTTTCCTTAGAGCCTAGTTTCACATGGGTTGGACCAGATGACGCCAAAAGGCGCACAACCAATTATCATATTTTTACTGGCAAATGAGGTTCCAATGGTGTAAATTAACTACCTTTGTGATTTTGCCGACTTTGGACGTAGACGGGAAACCAATGCTGAGGCAGGGAGACACGGGAGACTGGGTCGGCACCTTCCTGGGCCACAAAGGAGCGGTGTGGGGTGCCACGCTCAACCGCGATGCCACCAAAGCCGCCACCGCTGCCGCGGATTTCACCGCGTAAGGGTCTTGTAATGTCATTGTTGTCGCCCCAGTGGCAGACATTTGTTGCAGTAGCTTCACGCGACCGATGGATTTATTTTGTTGAACTCGGCAAACGTTTGGCTCCCTTGAGTGAGTCAGTATTCGTAGGACGTGTGACAAAAAGAGCTTGCCTTGCCTCTCGGCCATCATGAAGAAGTAAAGTTGCGTGTTTGTTGGCTTTGAACACCTCCGTTGGCACCGTGTAATTGTATTTTAAAGTGCAATATGCATCTTAATGCCTCCATATCATTTATTCCTTACAGTGATGAGTTACAAGGCCAGCATGCAGTTAATGTTTAAGAACACATAGTTTGGCGATATTACAAAAATGTGAATGAAATACCTTCTTTAAAAGTTTTGACAATTGGAATACGGTATTAGAAGTTAGGCTATTTTTGACTTAACTTCCTTTTGGATAACTGAACGTAATAATGAAAAGCCACATACCATTTGCCTAAAGAAGCGAATATTTAATCGTTTCATATTACCCACTGGATATGTACAAAGCCCATATTAATACTGCATGGATGGTGTCGGATACAAAATGGTAAATTCCACGTTGATGAACACTTTTAACGGACACATTGAGACTCGAGTGTGAAATCTCAACTTCTCCACCTTTTCTTCTTGTCCACAGTAAAGTGTGGGACGCCATATCCGGTGACGAGGTTGTCAGCTTCACACACAAGCACATCGTTAAAACTGTCGACTTCACCGAGGTAATGGTGTAATTCTCACTGCAGCATATTTAACGTCTCTACAGCTTGTTATTCGATGAATTATTAAATTAATGTTTTCTACTTTGGTGCGTTGTAGTGCCTGTAGTTGCTGCAGCGGTCACGCAAACTAATGCAGGAATAAAAAAAATTGTCACGCACACAATACTATGCATGAATCGTGTGCATTTTATTCAATGCATCATTATACTTTTATTGAGAAACAGATCGTAAGTACACGATGTGTTTATTTTTACTAGAAATCGTCCCCACAAGACTAGAAAGTAGGGGTGTAAAGTTGCGTCGAGTTGAGTAAATTTTAAGGCTTGGGTACATGTATTAAATCACACATATAATATTTGATGTGTTTCGATTTAAAGCTTTTTTTAGTTTTTTACATGGTGGTTTGGGCTGCTGCAGCTCCTTACTATAAAAATTCCTTCCCTTTATTACTGCTAACCCTACTTCCTCCCTTTGTTGCTGCTAATCCTACATAATGTACGGGCATAATATGACTTTGAGACCCCCCCCCCACCTCCATATCTGCATTTTCCATAAATATGCTGAATTCCTCTGTTGATATGCAAATTCCTTGGTCAAGGCGCCCTTCCTCCTCTAACCCAGCTTAAATATACGCTGCCAAGCTTGGTGGTGTTCATTCAGACGCTGTCTTTCCGACAGACCTATTCTTCCCTTGAGGACGGCTTCTTGCGTTGTGGCCGGAACGTCGTGAGAATTGTATTTTATTATGTTTTATTTTTATTCTTTTCCTTCTACGTGACTTTACCGAAAGAACCAAGAAGATTTGATGTGTTGCGATAGATCACATGCATAGGATATGATGCTGCTTTAGTAAATAATATAAAAAGTAATGCAGAAAATTTTAAACAATGTGAATGTGATGGTAAAATCAAGCAATGGAGTGACAGTACTGTAGTAATAGTGCAGTAAAGTCCAGAGGCTGTGCTTGATTTAAGGTGCAGGCACACACATCTGTGCTGAACTCGATGGGGTGTTTCCTTGCAGGACAGTGTCCACTTGCTCACAGGAGGACAGGACAAGATGCTGAGGATCTATGATTTGGAGAAAACAGACGCAGGTGGGATTGCACACCCAGCTGTGTTGGAAAGCATTGATCTTACATGCAATGAGGTTACGATGTTGTATTAAACACATTTAATTTCTTAAACCAATATGCCTCCTCACCACCAGAAATGGTCTGCACATCTTTCAGCTGGGGGTTTCAGATAAAAATATAAAACGTTCCAAGACACTACACAGCTCATGCACGAGAAGTGGTCAATATACCAAACTACTTTGGAGTGCAGCAAAATCAATTTTCTGTACTTCTGACCTCCCACGTCTATGCCCCCTTCACTTTCAAATAACCTCTAGGACCCACCACGCTGCATGGGAAGAAGCTTGTCATCCAGCAGTGGATTGACAAAAGAGCTATACGTAGTAACATGTTTTCACGTGGGCTTGAATAAGTAGTCAATTTTTATGACCATTACAGCACCATTGTGAACTTAATTTAGACTGAAACTGAAAATGCACTTGATTAAAAGTGGCACAATTTACAGGTGTCATTGACCATAGGTGCGACGGGACTTTGTCTTGTGTTGGTTCAGAGCCCCAGTTGTTGAGCGGTCACACGTCGGGCATCAGGCGCACCGCGTGGTGCACGGGGGAGAAGCTCATCATCTCTGTCGCTGACGACAAAACCATCCGGTGAGAACGAAACCTCCGGTGAAGTGCCAATGCATTTCCTACGTGACATGCAGTTCACCCTTGCATGCAACTCCAGCTTCCAAGGGAACACCTGGCATGATGTCTTTAGTTCACTAAACCGAGGGCGGGGGTATAAATAGTTATATGCATAATGTACATGATGTCTTTTTTTGAAAAGAAACAGGATATTTTACAGTGGCACGCACCATCGATACATCATCCACATCGCACTACTGATGCATATTCACCCAAAACTGCATTCGACCATGTTTATAAAATGGGCTTAAAGTCAATAAACCACAGCTCTTTGTACAGTCACTGCTGAATGAAGGCCTCTTCATACCATGTTACTCTATGCTGGTCAGTGTGGGTTGGTGAAGTCTCCCCCAGAACCAGTTGAAGTATAACTTACCATTCTTGTCCGGGAATCGAACTCGGTTTGAAGTGTTCATAGTGCAGTGCATGAACCATTTTGCAGGGTCATATTCATGTTTAAAAGCACTTAAAAGACACATCTTTGAAGCCTGACTTAACACCACACTTAGCTCGACTTAACCAAACAGCGTGTGCAACATATCCTGGTGTATTTTTCTGTTTACAATGACATCAGGCTGAAAGGTAATCGGCATGTGAACCTCTTTCCAGGCTGTGGGACCGAGCCACGGGCACGGAGGTAAAGTCTGTGACACTGCCCATGTCAGCAAGCAGCATGGAGTACCTCCCAAGCGATGAGATTGTGGTGATAACCTACTCACGCACCATCGCCTTCTACAATGCGCTCACGTAAGGGTTCCACATATCCCGCCAACGTCTGCGTGTTGTTTTTGGCTTGTGTTTGCATACACTTTCTTGCTTTGACTTTTGCTCAACAGCCAGCAGTTTGTAAAAAAAAATTGTACCTTCATTTGATTCTTCCAGCTTGGAACTGATCAAGCAATTCGAGGCTTCGGCGTCAATAAATTCAGCTTCGCTTCATCCGGAAAAGGAGTGCTTCATAGCCGGCGGAGAAGATTTCAAGTTGTACAAGTTTGATTACACCACTGGAGAGGAACTCGGTAGGTGATTGTCATTTCAGTTGCATCAGTTGAGTTGATTCCGCATCATATAGCCCTCCTGTATACATCGCAATTGGCCTAATAATATGGATAGGCGTGGTCTTAAGGGGTATGCAGTCAGGGGCAGCTACCCAGAGTACAAAGCTGTTGGGGGCACAGGGAATATGACATTTGCCATGCCAAGGCCTGTCCAGTACACGTTTGTTTAATTTACAAGGGATGTTCAGATTGTCAAGTGACGATGTACTATGAGTCACAGAACAAGAAAAAAACTGGTTTACCTCCTGTATGAGCTTCACCACTGTGGTAGTGTAGGTGACTGTTGATGTTGGTGGTGAAGCACCTCGCTATGAACATAAGCAACCCCAGTTTGATTCCCGAACATGGATAGCATTAGTACCAAGTGATATCTGAACCAGTCCAGGGCCTACCCTAGTTCACCTGCAGGCTTAAATTATTACCTGCTGCTGTGTATAAATAACCACTTTGGTGATAATTGCAGCCGGGTGTGACGCTGGTCATACCACCCCCTCCTGCATCATTAGGGCCTGAACAGATGCTCCCTAACGGCACTTGCCTTCACAGTCCGAATGGCTATACGGGGGATATTCGTGTTTTGTAAACACGTAAGTGAATCTGCAGGGAAAAAAGTCATTGGGAGGGTCGTAAACCATGACATTTTAGACATTTTATAGTATGTACCAAAGTAAACACCTTTGAAATGGCAGAAAATCTGCTTTTTTGCAAGTACACCTGCTGCACAGAATAAGGTCATTCTGACAGTTGTGTTGCTGTTTATATCGGTGTTTCTCAACTTGTCTTTTTGTGGCCATCTCGCATTGTCAATGTGCGTGCAGAGTCGTACAAGGGCCACTTTGGACCGGTGCACTGCGTGCGGTTTAGCCCCGACGGCGAACTATACGCCAGCGGCTCGGAGGACGGGACGCTGCGACTGTGGCAAACGGCCGTGGGGAAGACGTACGGCCTGTGGAAGTGTTTGCTGCCTGGTGAGCAGACAGGTGTTATATACACACATGTCAACACAACTCTACGGGACGACCACTTAACGTGTTGCAAACATTTGCCTTTTTATCCACCGTTTGGTGAAAATATGCCGATGTTTCCTACATCAATGGTGAGGCACAGCAGGCAGATACTGAACACTTGCCCATGTTATATCAGTTGTAATAGAGTGAGCTAATATAATATTTCTGGGCTTTACCTGGTAAAATAACAGTTAAGTTGGTTAAACTCACTGCACTTGATCGAGGACGCGGTATAATCACGGACGGCTGGAACACAGATTCAAACCCAGCATCTCAACGATGCCAGCTCAGCACCCTGCCCTGTGAGCCACCAGATCACCTCCACCGCATACTCATTACACACAAAGCGCTTGCCACAAATGAACCACAATACTTGATCTCGTCAAGGAGCATAAACCATCACGCGAACTCAGGTCACCCTCGCAGCGGATTTTGGCTAGCCATCGAACAAAGACGGTCACCGAATCGCGCGCTTTTAGATGCGCTTCTGCGGCAGTCTGGAACCCTCTTCCATGGGCAATGATGTTTAAGTAAATTCGTAAAGATGCAACTCTGTGCTCACCAGATACCTATTGGCCTCTGGTAGAAACACATGTAGTACAATACAATGTACCATGTGTATTCATAATATCTAATGCTGCATCTCACCTACAAGAATGGTCCCATAACAGCTGCTGTCTGCAGTTAATAATCACTTGTAAAAGGAGGGATATTAAAACACGAAGCTAATTTTTGTTGGTCTATTTAAAGGAAAATTGTACATCACATTGACCATTTTATTTGGCAATGATTTTATAGCCGTAACTGTATATGCACCTTTTGAACGTTAAAGTGCAATGTTAGCGCCTGCATAATTATTTTGAAACTTATACACCAACTTGATGACATTGCATATGCTTTTCCGCACACTGTGTACGTTACACATCGCCCAAGCAAAGCCGGTTTTCTGCTCCTCTGCACTCTTACCGCCCCATGTTCCCACAGAGGAGCTCACTGCAGATAACGGTGAGACGGTGATTGGTGGCCCCGATGGCACTCCAGAAATGAAAGCCTGAGCGACACAAGCTGGTGTAAACCTGCATCTCAGTACACAGCTGCTCACGACTGGAGCAACAGCAGCGGCGGAGGCGGCAGCAAAGAACAAGGGTGCAAGAAGATAAAAAAAAAACATCTTGCAAAATCAGGGGCACTAAACACTCGCCTGTTTGCTATCGGTTGTAAACGAGTGCGATGAGAGACTGTGCAATACTCGAGCAGTCTACAAAAAGGAAAAAAATAAAGAAACCGCAGGCGCTCGCTGTGCAAAATATTGGTCCGGAAGGCCGACCAGTGTGCATTGGTCGAGCAACATTTAAGAACGTTAATTTGAATTCAATTTTTCTTATGTAAGTGTTGGACATCGATTTGAAGTCCAGTGGTGTAAAGAAAGAATAGGTCACATTTGTTTCCTGTATTGACACGTATTGTCAATATGCAGTGACCTTTTATAAATGAGAGCAACATGTTGCCCACGCACAGATATTTTGCTAAGTGCAACTGTCACTGGACAGGGAAAATGGCACTTTTCTGTTCACAATATAATCATGGTGTACACAGTGCACAAGTCTGCCTTTGTAAGCCATCTGGAATTTATGTACAACAACATCAATAAATCACTTACGGCATCTCTGAAACCGTTTGCATCAAATGAATACAATGTGCAGCCGTTTTATCAATCCACTACTGGGTGCAGGCCTCGCCACAGCAGACAGCATGAAGTAATCAAATAACCCTCACGATCTGGTCAATAGAATAATACAAATCACATTTATTCAGCAATATGCAAAATACAAAAATTAAGGATATTTGGCAAATATGTAAAAAATAAACTAGCACTTACATTAAATTATTGACACTATACACTATGTAACTTCCAAAAATGTTAAAGAAAATACATTTAGTGGTTGAAATGGACAATTAGCAGTGTTTAAATACAAACAGTTCATATGTCAATTACACTTAAAATCCATGACCCATAACCCTGGAACATAAATCAACGTGATTTTTTAAAAAGCCGACATTGCAGAATATAATTACACTTTATAAAAATGTCTCCATCACATACCTTCTGAAAAGTTATTTAAAATCTGTCGGCTCGCAACTGGCAATGAAAAAACGCCATGCAAGCTTTTGTTCTTTTTGATGATGGGAAGAATGTGTTCAGTGATGGTGGGGTGGCTTTAGTTGGTCCTTGAGAAGGCCTTGCGGAGCCAGAGGGAATCCTCGTAGAGCCGGGGATCGCCCAGTCTGAGTGCTGTCCGCTTGTAAAAGTAGTAATAAAATACCGCTGCTGCACGTGCAAAGGGATACAGATGGTTGTTTTAACCAATGTTTTAATGGTCATTGACGAGGCCGCAGCAGACCGGCAAGGGATAAAATATAAAAGTGTTTATCTTGAACTATACGGAATCTCATTTTGCGCTTACTGAAAGTTAGCTAGCTCGACTCACCAAGTCTTTGAAAGACGAAGAGTGCTAGCAGTCCATCAGTCCACTGGAAAACACTTGATGGAGGCCAACGCACATGCTTGAGGTGAGAACAAAATGCCATTCAAGTTTGATTTACATAGCACACAAATACATCTCAAGATGCTGCACAGAAACAGCATATGCAGTCATTTTTGTTATTTAAGGTTCTGTGACTTCATTCTAAAACTTCGAAAAATACGTTTTACAAGCTAAATAAAATGGAAGGGTATTCCGGGGTTAAGTATAAACCTCTCAGGTAATGTGGAAAGGGCAATAACACAAGATGTTTAGGAGTCAAAAAGGCATGGGAGAGGTGATGGCACCAATGGCATTCGTGGCCAAATCCTGCCCGCTAAATAAAAATGCATGGCAGTGCTCCCCCCTAAAATAGGAAGTAAACAGTCCATTATATTATCAGCAGAGCAGTGCGTCAATTTGTATGCGTGTCTCCATGTGTATCGGTATACAACTTTTACATTTGGCTTCTTATATCCTTGTCTGTCTTCTATCCTTGTTTTACGACAACTCCCGGCCTCCTTCACTTGCCCCGCATACTTCTTCCTCAACCACTTTCATTGGCCTATCCCATAAACTATTTTATTCTACAAGTCACAGGGATAAATTGCATGGCATCTCATCAGAGATTGTTTTACCATTGTATAATACATCAATAAGCAATTAAGAGTACACACCATGAGAGGCTACATTTGTCTTTCAAGGCATATAACGATCTATGGACTCGTAACATAAATTCTTGATACATGCATCCAATTATAAAAGCAAAAATCTTAATTTTAATGCACATACATAATACAGTAGTTCAAATACATCCTCTGCATGAGGCTCTTGTATTCACATGCATTGTGGGTCTTATAATAGTTAGATGTCTCTTGTTACATTAGTTGCCTAACCCTGTGCTCCACTCACCACAATGGCAAAGAGAATCGGTTCATGATTTATGACCCCTGAATCGTAAATTCTTTCAAACGTGAGGTTGGAGAATCATTACAAGACTAATGACCACAGCTGCCGCATGCATCGTGAAGGGTCTAGGCCAGAATAATTTGAAATGTTTTTTTTTTCCAACCTGAGAACCCTGGTACGGGCTACTCACATGGATATTACTCCACGTGTGGATGAATATCTCAATACAATAGGATTTACACCATTAAAAAAATCTGATAAAGCCCAGTGGAGGTTTGATGATTCACTCTCGGTGATTTGATGAACTTTTGTTATTCGGTTGAATATTTCTTTTGACAATGTCATTCACAATATAGAGGTCGCTAGTGGCTATGTGAACCCTTTAAAACTTGCACGTAAAAAACACATTGATTCTTAAGCAATTAAAAACATTTATCGATGCATTGTCACTACTCTTCAGCACGTGGGTGTTTGTGGGGCTCATTCCCGAATGGGCCCCAGCCACCCCGAGGATGCCCTAAAATGTGATGATTGTTGCCCTTGCTGTCCAATTGTTGTTAGTGCTGGGCCCCAGTTGCTTTGTTCCACACTGCGACTCAAGTGTTGCGCTCTCCCATGGTCCCTGCCCTGACCGCACCCCTCCGCACTTTCCGTTTACCATCATATTTTTTGTCCGGTGATACGAGTGCATTTATAAACTACAGCATATCCATTGACTTTGTTGTTGTTGCTTGTAAAATCAATCATGAGCTTCAACGCACCATGACCCAGACGTGGAAGGCAATGCTGAGGGTTAAGTACAGGGCCGACGCGAGGATGGTGGCCTTGAACTTTTGTATGAGCACGCTCACGAGCCCGGCTTGAAAAACGAACGTGTTGAAGAACATCAGGAAGATGATGATGACGTTAAAGAGGATTCCAGCATCCTGAATACTGCAATGCAGAACACAAACATAACTATGTTACGTTAACATTGACAGCACAATTCCATACATTACAAAACAGAAAACATTTAATACACAGCTAATATCACATCAATTATTATTTTAAAGGAAAATTTTCGTATACTTTTTTGTTCATTTATGCTTGTTTTTTGCACTGAAATATGTTGCACAATTACGTTTTAGTTTTTATCCCAGGTCCCTATTGCATTACATTTTTGTCTTCATGACCACTCAATATATGTGCACAGTCCTTTTGTAAATCCACCGATGGATAAGGACCTGCTCACTCCGTGCAGATCTTTGGAGGATTTATCTTCACCATGCTGGTCAGCGTGGGTGGTGAAGACGGGGACAACATTGGAACATACAAAGTACTCTACAGTACAGCTATGTATGTTGCTACACTGTCCTCTCCAAACAAGGTAGCTCCCTAGCAGTGGACACCTATTTCATGCATGGTGGTCTCCCATACAATCCCAAATCTGCTTATGTTGTGGGTGACCTGGTCATAAGCACTTCATACTTAGTGAGAACACAGATTATATATACTAACTATGCTAACAGCATGAGGTACTTTCATAATATTTGCATCGATTAAACACAATCTGTCGTTTTTTTTTAATTCAACGTTTAACACACACTTTTAAATCGTTTTGCACAACACCATTCGGCATCAAACAACGAAATTGCAGCAAACAATAAAACGCGGGTGAACCACTGCACATCGCGGCACTCACATGAAGAGCACGAGCTGAATGACTTTCTCTTTGTAGAGCAGCTCCGAGAAGGAATTCACCACCAGGTCGTAAATGATCAGAAGGAACTGCACGGTCAGGACCAGGCTATAGTTCGTAACCTGCAGCATTGTCCCTGCGCTCTACGCGGGCGGACGGTTGTCTGACGTTAACCCCCACCGCTCGATCTAATCGTTCTTCGCGCGAGTCCTGTGCTTCCCAACACGGCTCGATCGGCCACAGTTCATCCCTCTTGATATGGAAAATCTGCAACGACAGTAGGCAGGTGGTACTCTCTTGACTTTCTTCAAATAACACCATTAATAACGGCACCTCCAAGCACACAACCCGCATACCCGTGCACATCCATTCGTGTACTCATCTGGCGATGTAACATTCGTGGCTAAGGCTAAGCTGGCGCACACTGCATTAACTAAACACTTAACTAAGTGAAGCCATGTTCGTGCATGCAACAGTAACGCGCTCCGCTGACACGGGCTAAATATAGGCTGTAGAGCCATGGCGCGCATCTTTGGCTAAGTACCCTTAATTCCCTTACACAATCCTAAGTCCCATACCAGTGGCGGGGCACACTCAGCTTAATGGCAGCGCCGTCTCGTGGTCATTTGACAAGATAACATTGTGTCGTAACCCTCCACCACCCGACACGGCCAATCAGCAACAAAGTGTCACGTTGACAAAAGACGAATCGTTCACTACTTTAGCCCACCGGTGTGTTGAAGAGTGAATCCACAAAAAACACAAAAACTGTAAATGTTGTGGATTCACTCTTCAACACACCGGTGAGCTAAAGTAGCGAACTATTTGTCTTTTGTCAACGCGACACTTTTTTGCTGATTGGCCGTGTCGGGTGGTGGAGGGTTACGACACATTTATAAATAACGCGATCTAACCCAATCACGTTTATTATGAATAATATTGATCGCGAAAGCCTTAGTGTTAAAGATAACCTATTGTTGCACACGCGAGTGACACGGCAAATGACCATTCAGTGAATGCGATGACTGCGACGGTAATTATTTTGATCGCCGTATGATGTGGCTTTTTTTGCGGAATACGTTTATCTCTCTGTTAGCAACCCTGCGTAAATAGTGTAAAACAATACTCCTCTGGCAGAATGTACATATTAAAACATACTTATATTTAAATATACATATTTAAACATTACAAAACAATACTTCGTGATATAGTACTGCGTTGGCAGTGGTGTACAAGCAAAGATAAGAAAAAAACTCAACATATTCGCCAATAACACTGCCTTAAAAAGAACATACAGTAATAATAGGCGACGTTTCGGACAATGGTTCTTGTTCATAACACAGAGAGAGACCAGAACATTCGTATTTTTGTAACTTGGAAATCTGTGAAAAAGAGCTTCATAGATCATCGGATTCCTCCTGTAGTCTAATTAAAGATTATGATAGTGAATGACACAAGTGAAACCGCTACACTAAGACTACATGTACAATCTAAATACAGATTAGAAGTGGAGTCGGATAAGGTGACACGCTTTCGAAAAAGTTAAAGTCACAGGGGCAAAAAAATGTTTTCCGAAAAATTTGATTTCGAGGAATGAACGCATTACGATATAAAGTGTATCAAAGCTATAGAGTACTGGATATCTATATAATACTACCTGTAGCTAAACGTAGTATATATAAAAAAAAATACACGTGAATTAATGTTCACCAGTTTTATTGAAGTCCGTTACGCAGAAGCAAACTAAAACACCGATTCATTAAACAGTTTCGCAGAACCCCGACCCTCGTAGGCCGAAGCCTCCCGATTTTCCTAAGCGCCTTGCCGGGAACCTCGCCTCGGAGCCCGCGGAGCGGCAGTACTTCAAGGATGCGGTTCTCTGGAAGCTCCTAAAGCTATCAAAGCTTACAATTACGTTAACGCAAGCACACAACACCGCATCATTACGCCGCAGCGTTATCCGTATTCATATCCAATAATATAATGATAAAACATCAAATCATTACCAAATACCTCAGCGTAGATCCCACGTTGGACACTTTACACTTTGTAGTCAACACAAATCACGCTTCACAAATACAACCAATGGGATCCACGACTGGCACCGTCACGTGAAGAGCTTGAACCAATCAAACTGCGCCGTACTCGAGGGTTACGCCTATACGCTTTATGAAATCTCGCGTCGCCAAGCTAAGCAGTTTACGTGACGTCACCGCCGTTGCCGTGGCTACCGCGCATGCGCAGAGACGTAGGAACGATCCACGCCCCCCCCCACCCCCTTCATACCGCAACGCGATTGGTTGACACTTTGACACTTTCTCTACCGTCTGTTTTTTTTCCCCTGTGGCTACCGGTTCTGGAAGCAGGGGATGCGATCGAACATCGCTTCTTGTGCATGGAAGGTATCTTCCGGAAGAGACCGGGTAGATGTGTCTTCCTTTACCGGTAGACGTCTTCCTTTACCGGTAGACGTCTTCCAGTTTCAAATACAATAATTATTTTATACCTACGTGACTTTACCGAAATAACCAAAGAGTATGGATTCATGCAGTCACGAAAGCTTCAAATCAAGATCTCGCTCTCTCTCTCTCTACCTATTCCGGTAGATGTCTTCCGGTAGAGTATATTCCTGCCGGTAGATGTATTCTGGAAGAGCCCTATCTCTACCGGTAGATCTCTTCTGGAAGACTCTGCCTCTACCGGTAGATCTCTTCTGGAAGACTCTGTGTCTACCGGTAGATCTCTTCTGGAAGACTCTGCCTCTACCGGTAGATCTCTTCTGGAAGACTCTGCCTCTACCGGTAGATCTCTTCTGGAAGACTCTGTGTCTACCGGTAGATCTCTTCTGGAAGACTCTGCCTCTACCGGTAGATCTCTTCTGGAAGACTCTGTGTCTACCGGTAGATCTCTTCTGGAAGACTCTGTGTCTACCGGTAGATCTCTTCTGGAAGACTCTGCCTCTACCGGTAGATGTCTTCTTGTTTGTTTGTTTTAATGGCCCCACGGTAGACCTCTGCCGCTTCTGGAAGATGCTCCGGAGTCAGGCGGCCGTGTCAAGTGGCGAGCGGTCGAGGCGATGGCGGCTCGCAACTTGGGACTGGAACTCGGTAGGGACTTCACTTTCTCCCCGATATAAATCGGTACAATCAGTCGTCCGTCTCGGCGCGCATTGACGCTTCACCAACAGCTGCTGCTGCAGGTTTTTGTTCGTTCTACCTGACAGACTTACAACTTTCACGGTGCTGTTGTTTTGGTGCTGGGCTCCTGGCGTTTTTGGCAATTTCGGCCTTTGCCGAACAACCGCGATTTAAGCAGTGGGCTACTGTGTGCGAACAGTAGCTCGTAATAATAATCATGCAACAGCCTTTGAGCCACTGCTCTGGATAAAGGCCTCCCCACATCGTGTCGGTCGTGGGGCTTGTTTGACCATACTTCACCACGATGGTCAACGCCGGTTAGTCAATAATATTTGGAGGGTGGGACCAGTTCTGATTGTCATGCGCCCACCGATATTAGCCGTGGCCCCGAATCAAACTTGGGCCGCCGGGTGTCGTAGCATAATGCGCTAACTGCTGCGCCACCGCTCCCACCACCGTGGTTACGATATCTGGCAGAAGGAAGGAAGCGATGGCGAGGTGGGCGCAGTGACCATGTGCGGCATTGTGGCGGATTTATATTGGCGCAAACTAACGCAAACAGACCTCTATCATGGATAATATTAGTCGCGAAAGTCTGCTACGTGGTCAACTGGGTCATAGGCGCTTTGTGGTAGGAGACTTTTGAACCAGGTGAGAGTCCGTTGAGATTAAACATCTCGCTTTCAAGAGAGACCTCGGTGATTCGTCAATCAGTTCTAACATGCATGGCATGTGCAGAGGAATTGTGCTTTCAAGAACTATATATATGGAGCAGTGGCAGAGTGGTTAGCGCATTTTGCAACGAGTCCAGCAACCTGGGTTTGATTCTCGACCACGGATAACATTTACACTGAGTGATAACCCCCCTTTCAACGACCTTCCGAGCATTTAATGTCTCATTTCACAACAAGCAATGTACCAAATGGGAAATTTGTATATAATTAATCAACCTTTGAGATATATAGGCTTGGTTCTTTCGGTAAAGTCACCTAAAAGGGAAATAAAAAATATATATAAAATAATAAAACAATTTCTTTAGATTATTTTGTTTCCCTTCTACGTGACTTTACTGAAAGAACCAAGAATATGAATCCCTGCAGTCACGAAAGCTTTAAATCAAAATTTAATCTTTGAGATGTATCGTACGCTAGTTTTTCCTTGGTGGGTAGATCACTCTCTCTGTTCTGTAGAAGGGCCATTGCTTGAAACGTCAGCCTGTTATATATTCATCGTGTTATAATGCATTGTTCATGATGAATGTGGTGAGCTACGGTGTGCTTGTTTACCTTAGAAAAAGCGGTCCCTCTGATTAATAAACATGTATTCAAAGTGGCTTTCAAAATAAATGAAGAAAACGTAGCATCGCTAAGGGGAAAGAGGTGGGAAATAAGAACAAGAGGTAAATGGCATCACTGTAATACCCCTGGTTTAGGGCTCCCCCCTTTTATTTCGCAAATACGTCGTCACTTTATTAACGTCGCTACCTGATTTGCGCCCACTAAACCTACACTTGCTGACAGCATCGTCCGTCCTTTCTCGTATCTGTCGCCTCTCAGCCTTCGCCTCCACCTACCCCGCACATAAACTACTTTACGTCGCGCATAAAGAAATGGACTGTTCTGCAGAAGACGATGTAAAATTTACGTGCAGTATTTTGGTGATTGGGAAAAATTGCTTTGATTTACGTCGTTTCGATATCCGTCGCAGTTTTCAGGAACGCTTCCCGGACGTAAACCGGGTTTTTACTGTACAAGCACAGAGATAAACTCCAACCGGTCCATGCACAGTTAACAGATGGCCACTGAGAAACATCGGCAGAGTCCACAAGTGAAAGTCCAGCAACATGATCGCAAAAAAAACATGGCCACAATTCCAGAACACCCCCTTCACCACCACCAATCCTCAGCAAACCCACACCGCACGTAGCCAACACCCCCTTCACCACCACCAATCCCCAGCAAACCCACACCGCACGTAGCCATCCGTAATCATCAAACAACCACCAACCCACACTACACACGATCACCACCACCAATCCCCACCAAACTGCACTGCCACACTTAAGACAGTGACAAGGTCCCATGAGCGATAATTGTCATTGAATGTCCATTGCATTATTGCGCTTATTTTACTCCACATCTCAATAAACTTTTGCTGTTGAGCACGTTGAGATATTTTTGCATTTAAATGTTAGATAAATATAGTGTAACCTAAGCATGAATAGATTTCAGAAGTAGCTCTGTGATGTTCGCCTCCACTCGAGATCTGAATGGATTCTTCATGACGTGACACCAACAGCTCAGTTGGAATACAATTCGTGGAAACACACATTCATAAAAAGAGCGTAAAGTATAATTTGCAAACAACACTGGTTAAATGAACGAAACTGATGTAACGGGAAGGATTTGTGTGTGTGTGCTCACTGCCTGCAGACCTGGACTGGGTGTCCCGCGTGCAGGTCAACCTGCCGGCCGTAAAGCTGCGTGCCGAGCAGCTACAAGCCCGACGTACCGTCAAGAAGCAGTGGCAGGTGAGGTGTACAGCGGTGAGGTGTGCAGCGGGGGTTCAGGATGGCCATATCAGTGCCCCTGAGCCAGCGCCACTGAGAACTTGGGTTTAGCTAACCTTCGTCAAGACGTGCTCGCCCTAAGGTGCTTCAGTGGCTCGGTTCAGTGGAGTGCTGATCTGGCGCAACTGAGAGCCTGAGTTTGAATCCAGGCAGCTGCCTGTGATTAAATTAGGTTCTCAAGTGTAAGTAAGTTGATGGTCTCAGCCTGGTCACCGATGACTGCATATAGAATTAGTTGCTGCGCTCAATTTGGCTAAATTCCAGGTTTAGAATCACTTTCATTCTCGAGTTAACCCCCTCCCCCCCCTTCACGGTGAATAACCCCTCGTCCTGTGAAGTTGGTTGGCGAAGCTGCTGACCCGAGCATTTGGTGACCTCCCAGGCAGCATGGCTGCTGAAGGCCGTCACCTGCATCGACCTGACGACCCTCTCTGGCGACGACACGGCGGCCAACGTGCACAGGCTGTGCTTCAAGGCCAAGTGGCCGATCCGCGAGGACCTCCTGAAGGCCGTTGGCATGCAGGATAAAGGTGGGTCTGTGGTGGGTTGTGTGTGTGGCTCTGGATTTAAAGACGAATGTTTTTGCTTAAACGTGTGCATGCTTTTTTGTACATGTTCACTACTAGGCAGTTAATGAGTCACTCCCCCCACGATTACATTTTTCTCATTTGTGGTTATGATTCGATCAAAAAGCGTTTGTTTTCTTAACTTATTATAACATCCGCATACCATTTGCATACATACTAAAATACTCCATTCACATATGCATTAATCTATGCATATCAATTTTAGTCAATGGACCAATGAATGCATCATTATGTCTAACATGTTTAATCACTTTTGAATGATGGATTATAACTAACTCTAAGGATGTCATCATCATCAATGATGTAAGTGATATCCATCAATGATGCAATCTGAGTCATATAATAAACGTTATGTATATAAATCATGATGGTGAGTTAAATGATGATGATGATGATTATCATCTAAGAATATAGTGGGGTGAATAAAATAAAATAAAGGGATTTTTTTCCATCTTTGGCAACCTTTTTAATTTACTGCAATCTGAGTGAGAACTATGGAGTCATGATTCACAAATGTGTTGATCCATTTGTTGTATGAATTGGATTCTTTAATCAGCCCGACGTCGCAATAAGATCAATAAAATGAGTATCATTGTGTCATAATTTTAGTCGTGGTTTCCTACACAAAAACTGGTCCCTGTAATATTAATGTGGAGTTTTCACCAATTAGCTCTGCCAGTGGACATAACCACTGCCCACATTTTCACATTAACGTTGGGACATTGACCCCATTGAAGGAATGTGTCAGGGAATACTTGTGTCTTTAAAGGAGGGCGGCAGTATGGGTCACATGACCTCGGTGAGCTGTGTAAACCGTATTTTCCATGTGCCCAAGTTGTACGTGTTTATCTTGCAAATACATTGGATTTGAGAATATTTTTTCCCCTTTTTTCTGCCAACAAAACAGGTGTTAAGATGTTAAAACACCAAACTGAAACCTTTTACAAGGAATCATGTCTGCATTAACCACAATACTTGTGGTCAGAATGCAAACAAAAAACGTACTCCCCGCGTCTATACTCCCCACCTTCACCAACCTGCACTGCCAGCGTGGCGGAGTTTGGTCAAGCAACCCTCATCACCCACACGGCTTGTGGATCCACAAAGAAGGCTGTACGTGTGCATGTGATGATGTCGTGCGTGCGTGAGGTTTGCATCTGCCCACTTTGTATTCCTGCAGGGATCACGGTGGGGGCCGTGTGTGTTTATCCGTCTCGCGTGTCCGACGCTGTCAAAGCTCTCAAGTCCGCCGGGTGCGACATCCCAGTGGCATCCGGTATTTAGATTACTCGCCACCCATCGCGCTCACCGCACGCTCACCATGCACTCGCCAGTGTGCCACAAACCACACCCACCACGCTCGCACCACGCACGCGCACTCTCGCTGTGCTCACCACACTCACTACGCACCTGCTGTTCTGTCACAAACTCAGCCACGCTCACCACACTCGCCACGTTTCCCACACTCTCACAGCACGCTCGCCGGTGTCACAAACTCTGCCACGCACACCACACTCGCCACACTCTCACCACGCTGTCTCACTCTCGCCATACACGATCGCTTCACTTGTACTCGCCAGCTTCCCACTCCACTCACTGTACAGTCCCTAGCCCTGTCTGACCTGACCTTCATATGCGTGCTGCTCGGCCTTCCAGGAACAAATCTGCCGCGAGGATAATTGGCCTTTTGCCGGCGTTCACACTTTTATGCGATTCAAACGCGTTGTTGGTTTCGGCACATTTTCCCATATTTGCTCCGACAGGTTTCGCATAACACGACACTCAACAAGCAGTGCGCACAAAGTGAACTGCCGCACTGTGATTAATTCCTCCCCCCCAGCGGTTATGTTCATACTCTTTGGTTTTTTCGGTAAAGTCATGTAGGTCAAAAAAAAAAATGAAAACAACTAAATTAAATCACGACGTTTTAGGCGCAACACAAGCGTCCGTCATCACCTGTCGTGATTTAATTTAGTTTTCATTTTATTTTTTTAGCAACGTGACTTTACCGAAAAAAACAAAGAGTATGAATCCTTGCCGTCACGAAAGCTTCAAATCTAGAATTAGGTTATGTTCATGGTTAGTGAGAATGTACACGTTCTGTCGCAATCGAACACGCGTGCGTGTGCGAACTTATGTTGCTGCTGCGCAAGTGTTCATTTCGGTTTTTACCGGTGGAAACGGCTCGCAAACGATATTTATTCATCATTGCGAACATCTTATCTTAGCAGCACTAATTGGATAATGGAGAGGAACATTTCCAACATGGTAACACTTTCTTACTAATTTTAACACGCCCAGTAATTGGTTGTGAGCCCTAATTATTTTTTCCATTATAATTGGTTAATGCTGATGTGTGTTCTAATGTGCGGTTGTCCGCCAAAGGTAATTGAAAGTCCTATTAAGTCCTTTAATCTCTTGCAGTGGCTACGGGGTTTCCTGCCGGGCAGACTCTGCTCAAGACCCGGCTCGAAGAAATCCGATTGGCCGTCGCCGACGGAGCCAAGGAGATTGACATCGTCATCAGTCGGGCGCTCGCCCTGACTGGCCAATGGAAAGGTAGTTGCCGCGTCAGGCTGGCCAATGAGAAAATGGAATGTGGCGTTTTGACTGGATGGCCAATGTGGGCAAAATGTGAAATTCCGAAAGTAGGCATGTAATTACGCACCACCCACGCTCCAATAATCTGATGAATTGTTATAAACAAAAATACTCGGAGTAGCAAGGTTAGTTAGAAGGAATTTAAAGATGGAAAGAACAATAATATAAATAATTGGGGAATGCACACTGTTATGGCATGGACATGTCAGAATAATGCCACCAAACAGCAATGGCAACGCTGGTGAAATTAAACAAAGACGGGGTACGACCAAGAAAAGGATGGACTGATGGAGTGGAGGAGGCGGCACAAGAACGCAGAGATTTGACATGGAACCATCAGCAACAGATGGGCTTTGATGGTGATTACTAACAGTGGAGAACTGCTGCCTGCTGCTAGAATTTCGGAACCCAGCAGCCACTGTAAAGGGGCTTGTCGGTCGAAGAAGAGCACAGCGTTGTTAAGACGCAAAAGATCATGCGTGCGTGCGTTCACGTGTGTTTGTGTGCGAGCAGCGCTGTATGAGGAGATCCGAGCGTGCCGCAAGGCGTGCGGAGAGGCGCACATGAAGACCATCCTCGCCGTCGGAGACCTGGGCAGTCTCACAAACGTCTACAAGGCCAGCCTCGTCGCCATGATGGCCGGTATGCACGTGGTCAAGTACAAGCCTATTCTTAGGTTTTTTCGGTAAAGTCACGTAGGTAAAAAAATGTAATTAATAAAAGTAAAATTAAAATAAAATTAAAATCACGACGTTTCGGAGGCAACACAAGCTTCCTTCTTCAGGTGGAACCGTCACAGCACGAAGACGGAAGCTTGTGTTGCCTCCGAAACGTCGTGATTTTTATTTTATTTTAATTTTACTTTTATTAATACAAAAAATGTACCTACGTGACTTTACCGAAAAAACCTAAGAATATGAATCCTTGCAGTCACGAAAGCTTCAAATCTAGAATTAAGTACAAGCCTCTCTCCTACATCCTCTGCTGGATGAGAGCCCCTCGACCATGCCGTGCGGGCCGTGGGGGTTGTTTGACCACACGTCACGCACGCTGCTGGTCATTGCAGCTTCGCGAAGGCGAGGAGTGTCGGCGTCAGAGCATGGTGCAGTCCAACAATGGGTTTTTCTGCACTGCCGTCTGCCGACAACGTAGCCCCGCAGCAGCCAACAACACCCAGTTTCATATACAAACACCTATCCACGCTCAACCCTGCTGAGCTTCTGAATTCTGACACAAGGCAATGGTAGGGTAAGGCATTTGGAGACAGCATGCGGGAACGAAGCAGTGAACCCCCCCATCCCCCTCATTTTGCCACAGGTTCCGATTTCATCAAGACGTCCACGGGGAAGGAGGGGGTTAACGCGACGTTCCCCGTGGCGCTGGTGATGGTGCGAGCCATCCGCGACTACTACCACCGCACTGGGAACAAGGCACGCGACACACCTCGCTCCCACAGAGCACACGCGCATGTAGTCCTCGCCATGTGGCTTGGTAAAGAGAGCCGGAGGGGCGGGAGGGGGCTGCTCCAGGAGCGGTTCAAATATATTCCTCGCCACGGATTTTATTTTCATCTACAAGGTTATTGTCCGTAGATTTGCTCTTGACACTGGTAGGAACCTCTGGTTACACCAGCCCACAGGGGATTATTGTGTCCGTCCGTCGTGCAGGGAGGGGTTGGGTGGGGAGGGAGGGGCTGGGTGGGGCTGGGTGGGGCTGGGTGGGGAGTGGAGGCTCGGGAGGGGCTGGGTGGGGAGGGGCTGGGTGGGGAGGGGCTGGGTGGGGGGTGGGAGGGGTGGGGCTGGGTGGGGGGAGGGGCTGGTCACCCCGTGGTGCCCTTATAAAACTCAACGTTTAACCTACTCACGCCGGCTTGTGCCCGCCCTCACAGTCGGGCATATTTACGGAATACATCATGCCGCCGTTGACCCTTAGCATTTGACCGAGCAACCCAACGTTCCTACCAGCTCCCTCCGCAGGAGGAATGTGTTTGGTCTAAGCCAGGGGGGTCGGCGGCCTGAGGCTCCGGAGCCGCACGCGGCTCTTCATGGACTGCTTCGTGACGTTATTCATCAAGGACCAACGTCTTGTATTCACGTGCATTGTGGCACTTGATATATAGAATTTTGTTTGCAAAATGCGACAAAGAGTGGCTCTCATGGTCTAGCCTGTTATTACCATGAGACAATCCTAAAAACCTGCGACGCCCGTCTGATTGTACATTAATAGTTCCCAGCTGTCGCGTACAATTTTTATCAAAAGCATTTAATGTAGCTGCCCCAAAACATTTGTAACCACCTAGTTTCGTCTCTTAGCATCTCCATTCTACTATCTCTGGCCTCATTTAAACTGACTATTCAAATCACAAAAGTTTTAAGTGTGAATGTAATTTTACAGCATGATTGCTCTTGTTACATCCGTAATTGTGGCTTTGATCTTGTCTGCCGGTCGAGTCGCCCTTGAAAAAGAGCTTCTTTGCTCGGTGGGCTCTACTCCGTGGGAAATAGACTTGGAATTCTGAATTCGCCACGGATGTTATCTGTGGATGGGAATTGAACTCGACTCTCTGGGTTAATAATGCAGTGCACTGCGCCATCGACTAAAAACGATGTCCTTTATATACCCTGGAAAGCTTCAGTGCGGCTGAAAATTATTTTTCACGAGGGTCCTTCATTGGGAATATGTATAGATGAGAAGATTTCTTGTTGGAGGCAGTCCAGCAAGGTGGTTTTAGATGCTGTGTGTGATGCGTTCCAGTGTTTTCCCCGTGTAATTGTGGGTATTCTGATATCAAATTGAAAAGAAACAAAACCACTGAGAGTGGCCATCGTGCGAATAATGGGGCCTGTTGCAGGGACTTGATCTGTGGCGCCATCGTTCAAACGTTCCCTTTCAGGTCGGCTTTAAGCCGGCGGGTGGCATCCGGAGCGCAAAAGATGCCCTCGCCTGGCTGGTGCTGATCAAGGAGGAGCTGGGCAACGAATGGCTGAGTCCTGAGCTGTTCCGCCTGGGTGCCAGCTCGCTGCTGACCGACATCGAGAGACAGGTGGGCTTGGCGATAGCGTCACAGAGTCCACATTCTTCGTCACTGCTTTTGGTCATGTGTGTATGAAATCTGTCATCAACATCGAACAAAGGCGGTCACTGCATCGCGCACTTTCAAATGGCTTCTGTGACCGTCTGGAACGCTTTTTCTTCCGATATTAGGAAGCCACTGGAGCTATGCACTTTTAAATCTAGATTGAAACATTTCTTTAGAACTGCTTTTTGTGTTTAGTTTGTTGTCCTTCCCCCACACCTCCGATTAGCACGGTTGGCTACGTGCAGTGTGAAAGAAGTTCAACACATATGCATCATCTGAAGCATCCTTGTCATTGTCAAGTGAGACAAAAAAAACCCAAGCTTTACATAATAGGTGACATTTCGAGCAATGCCCCTTTCTCACTTAGCACCCAGAGAGGCCAGAGTGATTGAGTGAATAACAGTTGGATACAGCCATCGTGTCTCATTCACACATTCCTGCGAAGGAGGGAGCTGGTAGGAACGTTGGGTTGCTCGGTCAATAGCCAGGGTCAACGGCGGCGTGGTGTATTCCGCAAATATGCCTGACTGTGAGGGCGGGCACAAGCCGGCGTGAGTAGGTTAAATGTTGAGTTTTATAAGGGCACCTAGGGGTGACCAGCCCCTCCCCACCCAGCCCCACCCCTCCCACCCCACCCAGCCCCTCCCCACCCTCCCCTCCCCACCCGGCCCCTCCCCACCCGGCCCCTCCCCACCCATTTTTGGATGCACGACGGACGGACACAATAATCCCCTGTGGGCTGGTGTAACCAGGAGGTTCCTACCAGTATAATGTACTCCCATCCATACACCATCTGCTGCAGCAACTGCAGCTCAGACAACAAACGCTGCTGGGAAAGACTTGTCTCGAAGCTGCCTACGCTGACAACCAAAAAGTACAATTTTTGTACTGGAATAATGGACTTCCTGGATATTAATTGTATATTCGAAGTTGACTTCGTGTCCATTCATTATGTATTTGTCAAACC
This sequence comes from Lampetra planeri, assembly GCF_965212315.1. Classification (NCBI taxonomy): domain Eukaryota; kingdom Metazoa; phylum Chordata; class Hyperoartia; order Petromyzontiformes; family Petromyzontidae; genus Lampetra; species Lampetra planeri. The sequence goes on along the minus strand of NC_136122.1, from coordinate 11,350,420 downwards.
TGAGGTCAATTATAATTACAGCAACATATTGTAAACTGAAGACCATAATTACGTAGGAATTCAAATTATTTGATGAATTATGAATGACAAATATCCTGTTGTGATCGATCTCAGGTCTGATATGTTAAATAGAATTGGCCTTTTCATTTTGCAAGCAGGGAATGCGTGCGAAGACCCTGACAGTGTGAAGCAATCATCACGATGGCACAAAGCCACCACAGTGCCATTACCTTGCGGTTAATTCACTACCTTATTATCTCATTGTTGCACGAAGCATAATTAATGAGATTATAGACACAGCTCGCACAGCCAATCAACCAGCCACTGCAAATAATCTGATTATACAAAGGCTACGTAGGCTCCCTGGTTCAGGGTATGGTGTATTGTCTGGGGCTAAGCAAAGTACGTGTGTACGTTGAACTTCTTTCGCACCGTACGTAGCCAACCGTGCTAATCGAGGGTGCGGGGGAAGGACGACAAACTAAATGCAACAAAAAAGTTAATGAGTATTCTATACGTTCCCTAACCCATGTACACCAGTACCTCGTGGTGCGGTGTGATGGGCGCGTGGTCACTGAAGAGCCAGTGTGAGATGCGATGGGTCAGTGTCAGATTGTTCTTTTTTTCTTTTTTTACAAAGTGCTGGCGGTGGTTGTCACTTTGAAGTAACCTTGTGCCAAATGTGACGAGAGCAACATGGCCAGCCCCGCTGTCCGTGGGGTCGGCCGTGGCTGTAATGGCTTCCATTGGTGTTAGTTTAATCGGCGTATGAAAAATAAGAGTAGGTTTTACTCTTTCTGGCAATAAAACAGGTGTTAAGATGTTCAAATACCAAGTAGAAAACCGTTTCTTCAGCGTGTTAGTCCCAGTATAGCCGACGACAACATGTGGAATTTTAGTTAAGTCTCAGTTTGTGGCTTTAATAGATTAATTCATTAAATAAAACGCTCACTAAATTAACACTGGCTCCCAGAGATAGCCGTGTCATCATCTCAACATGAAGCACCAAAAGCATCCAAAGATAAGATTATTCTGTCTCCATGCCACCACCGTGTATTTATTCTCATCCGTACAGTCGACATTTCCTGGGTGAAAGGGTTATAGGCAGCTGTGCCCTGAAGCTGATTAGTGAGGACGAGAGAGAGCTCACCCTTGGCACATGGAAGGCCGTCTGAGATTAAGACTGTGATGCCGAAGGGTTCATGCCGGAGCGTGCGAGACCGGCGGCCGTGACCGGTGTTGCACGCTCGTTGCGCAGCGAACCCGAAAAAAGACTGCCGATTTTCAAAACTCGCTAATGCGGCAGCGTTAAGGTGAAGAGGTCATCTCGGCGGAGCGCTGCTGGTGCCGTCACGCCTCGTCGTCGCATGTTTGCTTGTGCTAGATCCTGTAGTTATGAGGTTGATACCTGGCCATCAAGGTCCGTTCCTGCGGTGTCTTCATCACCACCATATGGCTGAAGGTCTTCTCCTTGGTTGCTGAGCCCTCTGGGTGCCACTCCATTGCCTGCCTCGGTGACCTGTCCCCTCGTTTGTTTCTACACGTGTGCCCCACCAAACTCAACCGCCTTTAATCTTTGTAGCTGTGATCTGCTACAAACTTCAAAGTTGCTTACTGCGCAATGAATGTGTGTGGATGTTGAACTTCATTTGCACCGTATGTAGCCAACCGTGCTCATCGGAGGTGCGAGGGAAATAGGATCCTCCATAAACACAAGTTTATTTCTAGATGCTCTCTAACCCATGCAGTAACATGGACATTACTACTGCCTCAAACACCTCTCTTCATACTACAGATGACATTCTTAATTTTACATCGTGGTCTATTTAGTATGTCCAAATTTACTCTACTGCTGGATGAAGGCCCCTCCCCAAGCCATCTCCATCTCTCACAACCTCGCGATGCAACAATCCATGCAGGTCTTGCACACGAGCCCTGATTAGCACGGTGAGCTATGTACGGTGCAAAAGAAGTTCATACATACGAGCTAAATTTCGATTTAAAGCTTTCGTGACTGCAGGGATTCATCTTCTTGGTTCTTTCGGTAAAGTCACGTAGAAGGGAAGTAATAAAACAATAATAATAAAAAACATAATAAAATAATTATCACGACGTTTCGGCCACAACGCAAGCAGCCGCCAGGTCTATGGGGGAGATAGCGTCTCCATTCAGACGCTGTCTCCCTGACAGACCTGGTCTTCACCTGAGGACGGCTGCTTGCGTTGTGGCCAAAACGTCGTGAGAATTATTTTATTATGTTTTATTATTATTTTATTATTTCCCTTCTACGTGAGTTTACCGAAAGAACCAAGAAGACATACGAGCTAATTTCATTGCTCTATCTCTGCTGTAGACGTCCTCTCAGGCACGTTCCTTACCTTGGCTGCTACTGCATCATGAGCCCCGACCATCGGCCATCATTCCCTGACACACGTCCTTTCCAATCCCACTATCCTTTCCTCTACGTCAATATGATTTCTCTTAACGCGCACGTGACTACCTAAATACACAATGTCATCTACTCTCTCCACAGCCTCATTTCATTTGATAAGTGTGCATAGGACCAATCAATTCCTAACCACTGCCGTCAACTTCATTTTAGAGTCAATCACATCGAGAGCCCAATGTCTGGCCTCTGCAATTACAAATGCCAAAAGAATCTGAGGAAAGCGCGAAAAGTTTCACTTTCACACATTCGCCCCACAATAGCACGACTTCCCCAGCGGTGCTTGACAGCGCACGGGTGGAAGGTGGTGATCAGGCTCTTCTCCTGCCACGGCTATAGACAGCTTCATTGACACACATGGGTTTTATTTTCCAGAACTGTTTGCAGTCAGATACACGGCTCTGTGGAGTTCTACAACGCTGCCCACTCTCAACAAGCAGCATCTGTAATGTCGTGTCGCGTCGTGGGACGTTACTCGAGCCATGCTTTAAACGATGCTTTGCACTTCAGTCGCGCTCCCGAGCCGCAAGTTTTAAACGAATGGAGTGATCATTGTGTTTGAGTTATATTTTTCGAGTGCTCTTCACGAAGGGTGCGGAGCGGTGGCGCAGTGGATAGAACACTGCGCTATGAACCTGGCGGCGACCTAAGTTCCATTCCCGGCAGTGGCTGATGTCAGTGGGGAGAGATGTCCGAAACATTTCGATATTTTACTAGGTTATTTAATTTTAGTGTGTCCTCCTGATTTTCAGGCTTACTTGCCGTGCAGCACCACGTCTGTTGACCACTCATTGATATGCTAATTTTTTCTCTAACCCCCCTCCCTCTCTCTGCCTCCGCCCCCCCCTCTGTCTATTTAAGGCCACCCCACAGAGACGATCACCCCTCTCTGTTACCTGTGTTGCTCCCGCTATGTATCTTGGTGATATCTGTCTGCTAATATGTCTATAGTTTTCTGGTTAGATTTTATGTCGCTATTTCATTATACCTGATGATGATTGCTTGTGTTGCAGTCGAAACGTCGTATTCTATTATTTAATTTAATTTATTATTTTATCTTTAGACGTGACTTAACCGAAAGAACCAAATAATAATTCCTGCAGTCACGAAAGTTCTAAAATTAAGATAGAATCATCAGAATCAGAATATGTATTTATACTGGAGGAATCCGATGAGCTATAAAGCTCTTGTTCACAGATGTCCAGTCCCACATCCCTAGCAGGGGCATCAGCAAGCAATTGCAGTGTTGCACCTCAACCTCTTTTGTTAACTAAGCTCCCCCCCACTTCCCCACAGCCGCACAATGAGATGGCATCACGTGGCGCATAACATGCAATGTCATCTTACTGCGGGGAAAGTAGCAATACTCTCCCTTATTACATTGTTTATTATCAAGCGATTCCAAGAACAAATCCATGTTGGAAAGCGTTGCAGAATCCAAGCATATGCATACTTTTTCTTGTTATATTTATACATACCTGCTTTTTTACTCATATTTAACATTTATTTGTGTTTCTGCGATATATTCGACTTCTCATACGAGTCGGTTCTTTTTGTTTCCGATTTCTGTTCGCTTCATTGCTGTGCATTGTTTCCTTCGGCTTTGCTATTGTTTTTGTCAAAAACGGCTCACTCTTGCAAAGGAGGCCGTCCTGGTGGTCTCTAGAGTCTCTGGACCCGGTTCTTTCCGTGTGAGCTTGACACGGCCCCGTTCTGTGTCTTTGCAGATCTACCACCACGTCACCGGCCACTACGCCGCCGCCCACGAACTGCCCATGGCTTGACCCATGGCCCCTTGACTTTGGACTCCAACCCCATCCTCGCCTGCCAACTTCACCAGCATTCCAATCGCACTCATCATTCTCCCCAGTCCTACCACCCTCGCCAATTATTAATTTCTGCCCTGATTTAACCTTTTATTTTGACATTTAATTTTCAGCATGTGACGCTGGGTTTTTTCCATTTTAAATGCAGGTGAAAGCAAAAAGATTACCAATGTGGGCAACAAACGTAAATTTGTTAATTGTCACTGCTGGTTATTTTGTTTGCGGTCTTGCTGCTGTACAGCTCTGCAATGCATTTTGGGGTTGTTACCGCGTGCCATTCGGCATGATGTCTGACGTTTCGCTCTTAAGTACTCGGACCTTTAGGAAGTAAACATCAATAAAAAAAACAATTCATTCCCAGAAGAAGCTCCCCATATATTTGGAGCTAAATATCCGATATGATGCCGAACAATGCGTGGTACAACCCTGGAGAGAACGCATCGGAGAGCTGTTTAATTGATCTTTGTTACCTCTTGATGTCTGCGGGTTTTATAGGTGTACATTCCACAGCATAAACGAGTGTGCATTTTTCGGATGGGCGGTTGTGTCAACCGAGACAAAGCAGATGTGGGAGGGATGCCCCTAATCTGAGCCACCATTAAGCTATGTTAGTGTTCAACCAGGCATGTTTTCATGTTTCATTTACGAGGATTAGCCCTGTGAGCCATGCGGCTGTTAAGTCGGGTGCAACCGCAACAAACAAAGTATGAACACGTAACATCCCAAAGCGACGACGCGCAATAGAAACATCCTGGAATCAACCAGCAAATATTCAAACAAAAAACGTATTAAAGCGCTGTGCAAAAATCCCAATGTGGTGCAAGCCAACCATACAAAACAACACATAACCTGTGTCCGTGCCTGCATAAAAGCAGTGTCCGAATTTGCAGTGTTGTGGTTGCAGTCTCTTGAGGGTCAGGCTGTGCAAAACTTTTGCATAATTGGTGTGCCAGACTACTGAGCAGCACAAACCTGCGACACGCGCGGTAACTTCAGGAGTTTTTTAATTCACTCGGAGAGAGCCGAGCCAAGAGAGGCCATTGTCACTGTCACGGGAGGAAGTTATCTGCAATTCTAGTCCCAGCCTCGACAGACTGCGGCTCTCTGCGTGTGTGAGAGGAAGCAAGGAAAATAAGTAAACAAATACAGGACATTGCTATGGGGCGTGTAATTACGTATTGCTTCAACGATATTGATAATTGAATTCCACGTGGGAAAGAAGGGATGTTATTCTTTTTATTTGTATGCGTTGTAATGGTCGACTGCGATGTGACTCCTGCAGGGTTGACCCTGGATATTGGGATGCGTGACCACCGGGCTTGAAACAGGTGATGTGAGCTGCTGTGGGCTGATGTGGGGCTATCCTGTCAGCAGAGGGCAATGCGGCAAAATCCATTGGATATGTGCTCCCAAATGGGACATTTAACACATTCCTGTGGAGGGAGCTGGTAGGAACGTTGGGTTGCTCGGTCAATGGCCAGGGTCAACGGCGGCGTGGTGTATTCCGCAAAAATGCCCGACTGCGAGGGCGGGCACAAGCCGGCGTGAGTAGGTTAAACGTTGAGTTTTATAAGGGCACCACGGGGTGACCAGCCCCTCCCCACCCAGCCCCTCCCTGCACGACGGACGGACGGACACAATAATCCCCTGTGGGCTGGTGTAACCAGGAGGTTCCTACCAGTGAAAGTGTATTCGGGAAAAATGGAAGGAACCGGAAAGAGAGGAAGACCTAACGGAGAATGGCTTAACGACGATGACGTCAGAGATTGGTGCCAGAAAGACGACGCACAACTTGACCATATTGGTACAGGACAGGAAAGTGGAAACATAAAATATGCAGTCGACACCTCTGGGCAATCTGCCCATGGGGATAGTCATGATGATATGCTCCAACGTCTATGAGCTCTTTGCCAACCCACACTGACCAGCGTGGTGAAGTATCACATTACCCTCGTGGAATTGCCTTCAGCATTTGATTGACAAGGGCTGTATAAAGATGTACGTACAGAAAGTATAAGCGGCATACCAAGGGTGCACCACAAGGCAGCAGGAGGGTTGTGGCTGAGGATTCGTGCCTCTTCACACTCAGGACCCCCCCCCTTCCTGTTGACGATTTGTTTCAATCAGTGGTGCAGCGCCAGACGAGTTCACAATCCCCATAATAGCGGCTGCAAGAGAACACTTTGATCCCGAAGTTGTGGCTTTTTTCATGCCATGAGTGCGTGAATTCATCATCCGCTGTGCGCGATTGGCACTCTTAGCATTGCACGATAATCAGCTCTCGTCAATGACGACGAAAACCCGCCCCATCACAACAGATTAATACTCCACGCTGGAAAACCAGAAGTGTCAGACAAGACACGAACAATGTGGAAAATGCACACGGGCGTTCGCACCTACGAGTAGCACGGGTTGGCTACGAACGGTGCGAAAGAAGTTCAAATTCGCCGATTTTTTTTTTGCATACGCACGAATGGTCGCGTGCGTTTTGCACGTTGTTGCGTCTTATTGCACGGTTGCTTGCAGCCCTTCGTCAATCCACTGCTATGCGGAACGCCTCCCCGCGCGTTGCCGATGATTGAAGGTGGTTCGACCACATACTTCGCCACTCCGGGCAATGTGAGTTTGGTGAGGGAAAGGAGGCCAGGATCGAGGATCGCCTCGGTCATTAGTTCGCCACCGACCTTAGCCGTGGCCGGGATTCGTGCTCGGCTAACCGCGTTTGCAGCACAGCGCGTGAGCCGCCGAGCCCAACAAAACTGCACGTGTCGCCTAAGACGCCCATTAGCATATTTCAAGTGGTACATCAAAAGCGTGCAATATTCGAGTCACATCGCTATCTCATTAAACAATCGTGTTTTAATTGATCAGAAGCTTGGCACGGCATACTTTTGAATGTTGCATGAGGGTATAAGGTAATCTTCTGTTTAATTTGTTCCCTTTTATCTCAAATCAAAGGCTCGCGTGAATTTATAAAACTATGAATAAAATTATGATCTGTAAGGGACCAATGTTTTATGCGGTTTCTGCTCGTTTCGATGAGGATGTTCACTCCGTGCAGCAGCATCATCAGCAGCAGCCATCTATCCATTGCTCAATGAAAGCCTTAATCCAGCTTAACCTGCTACACAAGGCGATTTCATCGCTCCATCTTTCAGCAGCCCATTGACCAATTGGAGTCGATGTAACCTGCAAAGATGGAACTGTCCTGTGCCTAAGGTCAACGGCTCGCACCTCAACAAGGTGGTGTCTGGGGTAGTGCAGCAAGTAGGTTCCCGACCTGTTATCTGTGCGGAGTTTTGAGTCGTGCCCTCCCATATACATGTGTAGTGACTAACTCGGAGACGATAAGACTTGGATGCACTTTTATTTCACGAGCACCATCGGTAAAATACATACCCTACGTGGGTAAATAATAAAGTAATATAAATAATGATTATTATTTCTATTGTTTTTTACTTAAATGACTTTACCGAAAAAAAACCTACGAGTATGAATCCTTGCAGTCACGAAAGCTTCAAATCTAGAATTAATACCCTACGTGGGTACACACTATTACTGTTGCTAGCCTATACATCTCTGAAGACCTGTCGTGGAGTCACAACACTGCATCACTGGCCAAAAAAGCCCAACAGCGCCTGTACTTTCTCCGCAAACTGAGAAGAGCAGGAGCCCCGCCCCCCATCATGCACACCTTCTACAGAGGCACCGTTGAGAGCATCTTGACGAGCTGCATCACCGTGTGGTACGGCACCTGCACCGTGTCCTGCCGCAAGACTCTGCAGCGCATAGTGAGAGCAGCTGAGAGGATCATTGGTGTCTCTCTCCCCCCTCTTCTGGACATTTATAACACCCGCATCACCAGCAAAGCAATCAAGATTGCAGGTGATCCCACCCACCCATCTCACAGCCTCTTCAGCCTGCTGCCGTCAGGGAGGAGATTGCGGAGTCTTCGGGCCAAGACCAGCAGGCTCAAAGACAGTTTCTTTCACCAGGCTTTCAGGAGACTCAACAATTCCCTACCTGCTCTACCATCACTCCCCCCCCTCTGCCCACCCTCCCCCCTTTGCCCCCTGACCCCAACCCCCACACACACATTCACTCGTACATCCTGATCTCTGGACTGCACATTGCACTACATCGCACTACCACGTCGGTTTAAATATCTTATTTCTTTAAATACTTTATTTAAATAATATTTTACATTTTATAATTCTTGACTGTTGTTTATTTTAAGTCTATTACATTTTTGATTATTTATCTTGTGTTGATCGCCGATTGTTTATTGTTTATTTATGTCTGTTAATTGTGATTCATTTTTTAATTGCTTGGTTGCACCGTGGGACCAAGAGAGAGGACTGTAATTTCATCTGTGTTGTATGTTATGCATGTAACACACTTGACAATAAAGTGACTTTTGACTTTTTTTGACTTTTTTTTTTATACACAACTCTAACCGTCTAACACTGACGGCACTGAACCGAGACCGCCAACTATCTGGCAATGCAATATCGAGTGCAGACGACAGCGATGATGGCGACGATCTTGACCAGCACGACGGGGATCCCACTCCAACGACAGCCCCGAGGCCCCCCCACAGGGGCCCTCTTGTACTGTCAGCGTGGCCTCACTCCGCTCCGGCCACGCCCCCTTTCTAGAACCTACGAGCGGGTTCCTGGTGGGCCCCTCCTGTGACCTTTCCCCGAGGTCCCCCCTCGTGTCTATCGTGGCCTGCTGACGTCAGAAGTGCCGTATGCCGCAGATCCCCTTTTCTGCCAGCAGCCAGCACTATGCCACTACACACGTGTAGAGGGTTCTACGGAGGCATACACTTGAACTTGGAGGCAACACGTTTATTCTCACACCCCAACAGGGTAACTACATGAACGTGCACTGGTTAACTAGACCACAACGGGGTAACTATAACCGGGTCAGTCAGTAACACTGCCTGAACCACGATGCTGAGCGTAAAGACCGAGGATGGAAGAGACGTAGCACCGACGGGTTCCATTCCTAAAAACAGCCTCGATTGCTCTCGGGACCTGTCCTTTACGCTGCCGAGCGCGGCCTCGCCCCGCCCTCGGTCATGCCCCCTTCTAGAACTCACCAGAAGGTTCTCGTCCGAGCATGACGTGTCCCTCGAGGCCCCTTTGACCCCCCTCGCCCGGTCACGTGCCCTCTCGAGGTCACCCAGACTGCCATGTCCTCAGATGCCCTCTCTTTTGACCGTTCTCCGAGCCATGCCCTTTAGGGCCTGCTTCCATGCCATAGCAGCTCCGGTGCCAGAGAGAAGCTCAAGACTTACAATTCCACTCTTACGACAGTAGCTGGCGCTAACCACTACAGTGACTTCATTTACGTCACTACACATGCATGGGGTTTCTTACGACCAAATTACCCGGAATGGGCCCGATTTTAGAAGCCAAAGAACCGGGTTGTAGGTTGTCCAGGGCTCGTGTAAATATTGGCGTCATTGTTGCCAAGTCTCCCGTGTCACCGTCAAATGTCACGGACTTCGTGACTGATAAGCGGACGCATGGAACTTTGCCCCCTCGTTATCCTGTGACCGTAAAGTTGAGGTTGAACTCCCGATATATATACAACATCCCTTTGCCCTCAACCATAGCACATCCCAACATCCCCAATCACACACACACACGCTGGAGACATACGCATATACCTGCTACCTTGAACCTGTACTGCTACGTGTTGCGCAACTGCTGTTGGCAAGCACTGATTAAGGCCGGCACAGCACGCAAAGGTTGCACTGATGATAGCTGCATCACGCCCGGCCGCCTTTGTCTCCCCAACATGCTCACGCACAACACCATGGTCATTTGAGGCCGAGTCAACCTTTAGATTGCCATTGCAGTGTTGGGGGGGAGACGTGTAAACATTGCAGAGAAAACGAGTTGGCTTGAGTGGGACCCATCATAGGGAAAATGGACGATGATGAACAGGAAGTTTATTTTACTCTTTGGTTCTTTCGGTAAAGTTTATTTTATTTTGCGAGGTGAGAACTCATGGGACCGAGGTTGATCTGATTTGCAACAGTGACGTGGGGTCACCACAATCACAAACAAATCAAGCTCATCAATGAAGCAATTGCTGTGTAATTGAGCACAAAAAACAACCGTGTCGCGTGAAGAATGGAAAACACGGCACGCACGTAAATCAACGTTAAAATATCGCCTTCCTTCCAGCGGTTTTTTAAAATCCTTTATATTAAGTTCACTTGCTTGCTTGCGCGCTTACGACCGTGCAAATCTTTCGGTCGTTTTTTAACCCACTTCTCGTGATCTAATCGAGCTGACATTTTGCACACAGACTCGTTGTGCGTGACAATGTATTTTCGTGAAAAAAATTCCAAAATTTTACACTTTTTATGGAAAATTTTTTATATTTAATTACCAATTGCTTAATGGTGGCAGGCAATCATCTGACCCATAGGTGGCAGCCATCTCAAGCCACCACGCATATAAAGGATTTATAGTGAAAAACTTTGTTTTTACGGGTTAATTTTTTTCCAAGACTGATCATCGTACAATGTAGTTCCAGAAAGCATTGTACAGACAGATCTAGAGTGACTTGCACTAAAAATTAACCCGTAAAAACAAAGTTTTTCACTATAAATCCTTTATATCCGTGGCGGCTGGAGTCCTCTCGTCCTCTGGCTTGAGATGGCTGCCACCTATGGGTCAGATGATTGTCTGCCACCATTAAGCAATTGGTAATTAAATATTTAATTTTTTCCCCCTAAACAGTGTCAAATTTTGGGAAAAAAAATTTCACGAAAATTAATTGTCACACACAACGAGTCTGTGTGCTAAATGTCAGCTCGATTGGATCACGGGAAGTTGGTTAAAAAACGACCGAAAGATTTGCACGGTCGTAAGCAAGCAAGCAAGCACGCACGCAAGCAAGCAAGTGAACTTAATATAAAGGATTTAAAAATGGAAACTTGCCAAGGGATACACACAGTACCGTACACGTCAAATACGCGAAGTTGCGACGCAGCCACCGAAGCGACAGCCTAACGCCACGAGGTCCATTGGCGTCCACGACAAAGATCACCGCGGAGGGCAACCTCCAACGGACGGTCAGGACAAGTGCTGTTAGCGAGCGCCTATTTAAGCACGGGGTTGGTGGCAAGCACCACGCCCGGCCTCCTTTGTATCGCGCGTGGCAATGTTGACATATCGCACCGTGCACTTAAGTATTTGAGGCTGAGTCGACCTAGGGGAGGCCCAGAACTGGTTTAACTAATCGTTCCTGCCGGGTTCGTAGCGCAGCGCGCTATCCACCGTGCCACCCATCGCTCTCCACTTTCACACAAGGACAAAGCTCCCCGTGTAGCCGTAGACTATAGTGGCGAGTGCTGTTAGCGAGCACTTATGAAGGCCGGAAAACGGCGCACGAGGGGGTGGGTGGCCACCACCACGCCCGGCCGCCTTTGTCTCCCCAGTGGCGGTGTTTACACACCGCACCAGGTACACTTTTCAGGCTGAGTCGACCTAGGGGAGGTCCAGGACCCGCTCGTATAATCGTCACTGGCGTTGGTGGCTGTGAATCGAACTCGGGTGGCCGGGTTCGTAGCGCAGTGCGCAAGCCACTGTGCCACCCCCCACTTTCACAAATAAAATAAAACAGACACAGGCGGATTGCTGTGAGTTTACGATTGCCTAACCTTGGCTTGCGTGCCACAAACAGGCAACTCCGATCCAGTACACTCCGGTTGGCTTCTCTATCGCCTCCCAATCCCGCCCTGCAACTTTTTTTTGTGTTCCACCGCGAGATTTCGCAATGACTCCACCCCTCTCCCAGGCCCTTTCATATTTCACAGCCACCCACCCCTCCCATCCACCCACCCCTCCTATCTCGCTAAACCCACGACCACACTCTCATTCTTTCAGGTGGAGCTGAGCGCGCAGTGCCCATTGTCACTTGTGCAGTTGTCTCTCTATCGACAGGTCCACAATGGTGTTCTACGACGATGCTGTGTTCGCGTCCTTCGCGACTCACGCCACCGCGGTTCTCTTGAAGATGATGCTGATGGGACCGATCACGGGGTTCTATCGCTTCACTCGCAAGGTATAAATAACGCCGCACGTGCGTGTGTCTGTGTGTCGACTCAGCCTCGAATGAGTACCTGGTGCGGTGTGTAAACATCGCCACTGGGGAGACAAAGGCGGCCGAGCGTGGTGCTGGCCACCCACCCGTTCGTGTGCCGTGCCGACCTTAATACGTGCTCACCAACAACACTTGCCTCAACAGTCTGTTAAGGCTATACGGGGGATCTTTGCCTTTGTATGTGCGTTCGTGTAGGTGCAGAGAGTATCGGTGTGTGTGTTAATGTCCGTGTGTTATGTCTGTGTGTGCCTGCACGTTCACCTGTGCACGCACCAATGCATTCCCGTCCGTATGTGTGCAGAGGAATGCGTGAACGTGAGCATACGGTTCATGGGTGCTACTCGCAAAAACGGCACTTGCTCCAAAAGTCTGCTAAGGCCATAATGCAGAGTGGCTCTTAACCTGGGCTGCATGCACCCCCAGCAGGTGCGAGATGCCCTTTCTGGGGGTGCGGGATGCCCTTTCTGGGGTTAGGAGACATGCCAGATAAAAAAAATTAGAAAGTAAGAAAGTTTCGATTCTAATCGAAACACAAACTAAGCACGGGCATGTAACTACAACTACAGTACTCTGTTTCATCAAACCCTATGTATTTATTAACATGCGTTTTTTTACGATTGAGAACCAAAGAGATGCAAGGCTGCAGTCAAGATTAAGAACCACTGCTAGAAGGGATCAGATCTCTGTCTGTGTACGTATATGTTCATGTGTTTATGGGAGCAGATCGGCGCACTGCATCACGATACCAGCTACCAGCGGGTTGGGCTCGATTCCTGGCCACGTCTAGCATCGGTGGCGAGTAATATCTGAACCTATCTTGCCCAGCCCCCATGGGTAGATGTATACACAAGGAAGTGTGCAATCGATAAAGATCCGAGGTTTGAGTGTTTCTTGTCTTTAATAATTAAAGTTCTCTGTCTTGAAGAACTCCAGTGTCAGGTGATACACAAGTGACGCGTTACATTCCCCGCGCCAAAGTCTCACGAAAATAAATCCTTTGTTACGAGGCAGTCAGTGAATCCTTTTCCTGGGTCATGTGTTGGAACATTTCTCTCACGTTCCGCATGCACAAGTAGCGTAGTAGGCATGCTGCTGTAGTGTAGTGGTGTTAGTAGTTATCACGCTGGACTTAGAATCTATCGAGATGTCGCCAATTCGTTCGTGTTGGTAGTTTGGAGAGAAAAAATTGGCTAAATCCTCACCCCAGTATCCCACACAGCCACCTCTTATCTACCCAGCAATGTAAATTGGCGCGACAGAGTTCATCAGAGGGCAGATCGCACGCGGCGGGGTGAAGTGTGGTTATTCTGGACTTCACACCTGCAGAGGGGGGCCCTATTTTCCAGCGGTTGGCCTGAGCAAGAAATTGCACGGGCTGCGACCTTTAGATTCGCACGTGCATCAGCTGCTGCTCCAGCTGCTGCGAACACGTTTTAGCAAGACCCACGTTTGAGATATGGTGGACTGTGGACTGGAATGAACGGGTGAGGGTGGTGTGATTTTTGGGAGCGTGTGGAGTCCACTTGGACTCTGCGTGTGTTTTCAATTAGACTGAAAGTGGCGTGTGTGTGTATATATCGCAGTTGTGCAAAAGAAAAAAGCACCCACCATTCAGCCCTGCATGAACTTGTGGTGCAAAGGTTATTAGCGAGCACCGATTATTATTAAAGGATCGTAGGAGGCGCCTCGCACGCGCGTGAGTGAGTGAGTGATGCGGTCAGAATCACGTCCCCACACTCTTTCTCTCCCCAATGGTGACGTGCACCACACTGGTCCCGCTCGTGCTGTACTCACGTCATGGCGAGCTCACCTAGGAGGCGGCTCGGCCAAGGTTCAGATAAGGCCTGCACGGGATTGACGACCGATTCGGAATTTGCGATTCAATTCCAAGAATCCGTTCTTGGTTGTTTTTTTTCTCTTCTTTGTTCTTTCGGTAAAGTCACGTAGAAGGGAATGATAAAATAATAAAAATAAACATAATAAAATACAATTCTCACTACGTTTCGGCCACAACGCAAGCAGCCGTCCTCAGGTAAAGATCAGGTCTGTCGGAAAGACAGCGTCTGAATGAGGTTGTCACGAAAAAGCTTTAAATTGTTTTTTTCTCCTTCCACTGTGTGGTGGATGTAACGCCTCAAGTGGCTGCAGCGGTCACCTGAAAAAATAATCACAACATGGGCCTTTTAAACCATTTAAAACTAAATTATTATTTGTATTTTACCAGGTGTGAGGCTCACTGAGCTCTCTTTCAGAAGCAGCCTGGAAACAAATGATCGCTCGACGAAGTGGCTTGTCACGTGGAAATTTAGCACAGCCAAATACTCTAAACGCACGTTTCTAAATGTTGAGGGAAAAACCGGAGGACCCAGAGAAAAATCCACGCGACCACGGGGAGAGACACATGCAAACTCCAAATATACAGCAGGCGTGAGGGTCGGGATCGAACCCCTGACCTCCGGCATACCAGGCGAGGGAGTTAGCATCTCGCCTGCTGGAAGAGGGCCTTTCCACACCGCGTAAGGTCGTTTGACCACACTTCATGTTTGTCAGTGTGGGTTAGTGATTCAAATTATTGGATTGTTCTGCAACTTACTCGAATCCTGTATGGACGATTCGATACCTGCGTCGCGATGGTCAGAATTGGTTTTAATCGACTGATCAATGCATCGTCGCGCGCCAAATTTGGACTTGCGGTGAGGTCCACACGTTTGTGAAGCGGGCAAAACACCACGGCTGGCGGGTGGAGATGTTGGTAACATTCGAAGAATAAAAAAAACACTTATTTTACGTGTACACGTCATATCCGAATTGCGATCCTAATTGTTGATTAACCCATTGGTTCGACGTTAAAAAGCCACTTCCCGATTACACCGGCGGTTACGCACGTCGTCAAAAAGTTAAACGTGCGCCCGATAATCGTGGACCAGCCGCACCTGGGCCGACGCAGCAACAGCGAGCGCCCTAACGACGCCCGTCGCTCTGCTCCTTGCACCCCTTGTGACGACGCAGGCGTTTTCCAACCCCGAAGACTGCATGGGCAATAAGGAGGAGGCAAAGAAGAGCCTGCGTACCGACCCGAGCGTGGAGCGCGTCAGGAGGTGAGCTGTCTAAATAACAACACAACAACCACAACAACAACACAACAACAAACACCCGCCATTCGCCACTAAGTGGTGACGACGAGACCCAATGCGCCTGCGCCAGGCTAGGTGCACTATGAGGCTATCACGTGAAGTGTCGAAGGCTCGCTGGCAAGGAGGTGACGGGACAAGCCCAGGTGCCATGGGTTGACTTACTTGAGATGAAATGTATACAAAGACAAAGATCACCCATGTAGGCTTAACAGACCATTGGAGCAAGTGCTGTTGACGAGCACCTACAAAGGACAGCATGGGCTCAAGGGGGTGGTATGGTCAGCCAGCACCGCGCCCGGCCGCCTTTGTTTCCCCTGTGGCAATGTTTACACACTGCACCAGGTACTCATTTGAGGCTGAGTCGACCTAGGGGGAGGCTCGGGACCGGTTAAAATATTCTCCACTGTTATCAGTCGTAACCGGTGAAGCCCAAGAGAAAAAATCAAACTCGGGTTACTGGGTTTGTAGCGCAGCGCGCTAACCGCTGCAATACGGCTCCCCACGCACATCACACACACACACATCTGCACCCTCCATAGATCTCCCATTACCCCTTAACAGAGCTCATCAGAGATCCGACAGGAATGAGCTGGCTTCAGCCTGTATGGAAGAAAGCAATAGGCTATGGTTAACCCCGTTCGAACGACACACGGCAGGTGCAAATGAGGTGATGTTACAATCTGTTCATCACCCAACCGAGCACTGCCCATGATGCACTTACACAGCAGGTACCGACGCCACACATCGATCAACCTCTGATGCTGTAGGATGGATCGCCGAACCTACACCATTAAAATATCTTGTCAGTCGCTCTTCAAGTGTCATGCAAAAGAGAGGCCTCTTAGCGCAGGAGTGGGGTGAGCCGCTAAAACCGAATCGGCCGTGGGCCTCCCCTGGCTCGGCTCAAATGGTGTGTTAATATCTCCACCGGAGAGACAAAGGCGGCTGGGAGTGGTGCTGGCGACATCACTCCCTCGGGCGCCGTGGGGGCCTTCATAGTTGCCATCGCTAACGGCATTCACCCCAACAGTCTGTTAAGACTATACGGAGGATCTTTATCTTTGCATAAGATGCAGGGTGCTTAACATTTATTTTTACACTTATATGGGACTATCGTTTTTAATGGAAAAATAACGAATAATACACTATAACATGATGACAAATGATTGTTAATCGCTTCAAAAAGCCAAAGAACATTCACTTGTTCGCCATCAATGTCGACACGTACCCGGAATCTTCTCCAGGTGGTCCCCAGAGCCCGTAGGAGGCACATTACCTGTGGTGTTGTTGATTCGAAGCACCCCGTATTTGTCGGTACGGCGTAGAGCATCGAAGGTATAGAACGCTGGCAGGCAGATTTGAGTGGTCGCTCAGCCAGATTGGAATGGTTTTCACAGTCGCATTCTGTTAAGGCTACAACGGCGAGGTTGATGGGTCTGTGTCTCTGGTCTACCAGGTGCCACCAGAACGACATTGAGAACATCCTGCCCTTCCTCGGCGTGGGGCTGCTGTACGCGCTGTCGGGGCCCGACCCATGGATCGCGCTGCTCCACTTCCGCGTGTTCCTGGCGTCGCGCATCGTGCACACCATCGCGTACCTGGCGCCGCTGCCCCAGCCGACGCGAGCCATCGCCTACCTGCTGGGCGTCGTCTCCACCTTCTCCATGGCCGTGGCGGTGATGAGGCTCCGAGTCTACGTCTGAGCCCGGCGGTTGGGGTGGTCCCCCCGATTCGGCTTGGGGGCACCAGGTTGAAGACTGCGATGGTGGAGGAGGCGCAGAGTGGTTTTAGGTTAGCCAATTAAATGACCAAACATTAATAACAAACTAGCCGAATCATAAACTAGTCCTAACCCTCTCACAATACTCATAACTAGCCCACCAGCCACGAGTAGTATCTCTCTCCCTAACCAACGAGCAATTGCCGTCTTGCTGACCATAACCCTACCTTTTAATCCTAACAAAATTGCCAACCTGCCACTAGAGCTAGCCCTCTCAATGATGCTACCTCCACGCATAACTCCACCTCATGTGCTTTACAGGGACCCTCTTAAATGTTTCGTTCACTTTTCAAGCGTTGCCCTCACAGCTCTGAGAGGCCGATGGATCTAGTGGTGCCAAACCCCTGCAAAATACCCCGCAAAATACCCACGTGCAAATCTCTCCGGCGTTCCCGGTGGCAGGGTTTATACACAAGCTCTCCCTGGGGCATCACTATCTTGAGCCTTTCCCATTCCGATGACGTACGTGTACGTCATCAGTTTTTCTTTCGATTCCAGTCAGGTGATGTACGTGTACGTCATTAAAGCAAAACCGGTTGAAAAAACTCAAATAACATAACTTTATCAGTACCGAGGCTCCCACAAGGCCATGCGGGAGGGCGTGTGGCACAGTTTGGCGCCAGCTATCGTAGAGCGTGGTCGTGTTGCGTTCAGTTCTCTGCGGTGAGTGTCTTTAAAAACAACGGCGCTATCTGAATAAAATTAACGCTGAACTATCTTGCGCGTTCCGAGATTCAGAGATAAACGGGACCCGCCCTGCAACTTGCAGATGTCTCGGAACGTGAAAGGGTTGAGGCACAACCTAAACTACAAAAAGCTACATTTTTACTTAAAACTTTCATGACTGCATGAATTCATATTCTTTGGTTCTTCCGGTAAAGTCATGTAGATAAAAAATTAGATTTTTTTTTTACAATTTTTTTTTATAAAAATAAAAATTATAAAAAATAAAAGTTAAAAATATTTTTTATAAAAAATTACATTTTTTATTTTAATTTTTTATCATTTTTATTTTCTATCTACGTGACTTTACCGAAAGAGAGCAGTGCAGTAAAAATGCATTGTTGCATAGTTCTTCTATGCTCCCAACCCGCGCTGGCCAGCCAGCATGGTGCGGTATGATCAAATAACCCCAATGATGCACCTGGCGTGGGGAGGCCCTCGCAGTGGGTTGGCAAAAGGAAGGCGAATGCACGTGTCCACGAGTGTTGTTAACGGGGCCACCCTCACGCGGTTCACTGCGCGCTTGTGCAAATTCTACCGACGGCAACACCGCTGTGACAGTAAATAATCGGACAACCTCAATCATTTTATATTTTTATTTTCCACGGCACGCAATGTTGGAACCTGCCAGATATCGCTCACGTGACCTCGTACGTGGTCTACGCCTGTGCACAGAGGTGTTTTGGTTTTACAAGCGTCGGCTGCACCCAACCCCCCACCCCCCCCCCACAAGTCCGTTCTCTCTGAGGTTTCATCTCGTCGTGTTACGAATAAATTCGTTGATTGATGGCGCGCGTGCTCCCAGTGTCTCGGATAAATCGCGTTAAAACTGAGTTTCTGCCTCCCGTCCCCCCCCCCACCTTCGCTTCACACCACGATTATCACCGCCAGCATGCGATTACCGGCGCAGCAGCGACGCGCCGCCCGCTTTACAGCGGACGTTAAAGATCCCCGTGACGTCGTTCGCGAGAGGAGGCCGTCGTGCGCCGGCGTCACGGCCCAAACATTTGCACGATTCGGTAAACGACTCGGCAGATTACTCAATCGTCACGGCGTCTTTCGAGGTGGGGGGGTGGGGGGGCGCATTCCCCGTCTCGGCACGACACCACCCCACGTCTCGTGCACCGAAATCTGTCAAGACGGACGCACGAGAGCAATTGTCCAACCCACGCTGGCATATGAAGCGTAGCGCTCGATCGCCCGCGCTATATCGACGTGGGGGATCAAATACAAATTACGACCGTGGGGAGCACAGAGTAATTGGAATTTGATGACCCAATTTGAAAAGCCGCTACAGTTCCATTAGAGCGTAAATGTAGAGATTATTCAAATTACAATTTGGGTTCTCTAATTGTCCTCATGCCTCGAACACGTGGACACCGGCAACGTGTGTTATAGGTTGACCCTCTGCTCCACAACCTTTTTAGCGGGCTAATTGTGAATCTCATTATGAAATCGAGGTTTTTTTTCCTCTTCATAACCACAAACTGAACCCGTGTTTCCCGACGGCGGTGGCTGTACACACGTGGCCTTGAAAGACAGCGAGGGTTGGTGGGTCACACACGCGCGCTGCGACGATCCAATCGCGTGGGCGTCGAAGAGGTGCCGTCACCCAGGCCGTAATATGAACACATCTGGATATGCTATATTGTGTAGATATATATACACGTAGAATTGGCGTATTTTTTTCAATATAATTTTGGTCCAGGTGTCCGCAATTATATTGTACATTTATTTAATTTGCAAGATGGTCGTTCTTGCGCTGCTGGGACTGATGAAAAGGCGCTCCATAGACTTGTTCCTGCGTGCTCACGCAGACTCAAAGCGCTGACAAAGATCCCCCGTGTAGCCTTCAACTTATTGTTGGGGAAAGTGCTGTTAGCGAGTAGCACCTGCGAGGGCCTGGTGTGTGGCCAGAAACCACGCCAGACCGCCTTTGTATCCCCAGCAGCATGTTCTTGTTGTTTAAACATCACGCCGGGTTCCCTGATTATGGCTGAGTCAACCTACGGGAGACCCATAACCCCATAACCGGTTCAGATATTCGCTACATTTGATGGTCGTGAATGGGAATCGAACTCGGGTCGCCGAGTACGTAGAGCCGGGCAGTAGTAACCACTGCACCACCCCCACACACACGAATCTATATAACAACTGTCAGATTTCAATTGCGTCTAGACACGGTTGCGTGGGATCAATAGCAATGTTCACTTGTGTGAGCCTGTTATGTAAGGCACGTTCTATCAAGCAATGCGTGTCTCGTCAACTCTTAGATTTATCATTGTTGTCTTTCGTTTGTTATTTCTGTCAACAACAAAAAAAACCAGCAGCGTCTGCAAGGAAATCGATTCGTCCTGATACACGGAACCCTTACGTCCGGTGGCTGAACACGTGGCAATTAAATATCGCGTGAGAATGTTCACCGGTGCCAATCGTCAACCTCTTAATGGAGCCATGGAATCATTATGAACTCGTGTGTACGAGTGACGTAGTTGCATCGCGATAAGGTGACGGCTTGGGAACGTCTCCATGCAAATGTGAATAGATCGTCGCTTCTGCTGCTGCTTATGATGATGACGTTTCGTAATTCATGGCGCAGAGTGTTTAATGCCTTGAGTTCAGCAGACCGCGAGCTTTGGTAATCATTTTAACAGAAACGTCTTATAGCTGACCACCACCACTTCAAAACAAAGGCAACACACCCCCCCGTATTTCCCTAACATCCCGTTGGTGCAAGTGCTGTTCGCGAGCACCTCTTATAATTAAGTAGCTGTACTACTCGGCTTCGCCCGAGACTTGGATCCACCACGCCTGGCCGCCTTTGTCTCCCCAGTGGCGATCTTCACACACCACAGCAGTTACTCGTTTGAGGCTGAGTCGACCTAGGGGAGGCCCAGGACCGGTTAAAATAATCGTGACGGTGTTGACCGTGAGCGAAAATCGAACCCGGGTCGCCGGGTTCGTAGCGCAGCGCGCTAACCACTACACTACAATGCGTGACGCTTCCACATGCGCGGGTTATGTGACAGATTTGACGCCACAGCTGACTTGCCGTGCAAAAAAATTCTGCATTATTGAGCTCCCCCCCACCCCCCAAAAAACAAACGTCTATTTTTTTAAATTTTTGCATGGTGTACAGTCTGGAAAGTACCCACATGGCAAATTTCCAGTTTGTTGCATGTCGGGAAGTACGCTAAACATTTTGGAACAGACACACGTAATCACAACTTTGCCTATAATATATATGGAGAAGATCAGGGGCTGGCGGGGTCGACCCACAGCGCACGGCCGCATTATTTGGACGCCCCAAGGCTGAGTCCACTTAGGAGGACCACGTGGGCCATCGCGATGTAGCTGATGGATTCGGCGATTGAGAAACTTCAATTCACATGCAAATATATTCGTCTCGTCCATTCTAATCCATTCCATAGTTACGGAGGGGCAATGGAGAAACACAGAGAGAAAGAGAGTGTATTGCTAGACACTTTAATTGACGATGCTGCTGCTGCTGCTGCACTCAATTTGTCGGTTTCCGACCACGACGCGTCTTTCATGCGGCACCTTTTGAAATGCAAATATGTCCTGCCGTCGTCTCGACGCTGGGTAGGAAGGGGTGGGAGGCGGGCAGAGGCGATACTGACTAGGGAGGAAGCGCAGGTTCTAGACTGGCTCGACTCGGTTGTGGAAATTGTGTTTGTTGTTGTTGTTGTTGTGATAATGCGGTGGCAGTTGTGCACGAGCACAAGTAACAACATCTCAGCACATTCGTCAATGATGCTGCCCCTAAAGTAAATATATATGAAGGCAACATTTAGGGCATTGGTTCTTTTTCACATCACATGTACTACCTATGTTGCTATGAAGATGGATCATCTAAGAGCTCTGCAGAATGACCATTACCTAAACGCCGTCAATCATGTTGTTGTTGTTCTTTTTACTTTTAGGGCAGTGTTGTTGTCGAATGTGAGTCTTCTTGTTTCTACTCGGAGCCGAAGCGTGGTTGGCTTTGGCCTTGGTGCAAGGAATGAAATTACCCCGCCACTCTGTTCAATGTACCCCCCCCCCGTTGCCGCCTCCTCTCCTTCGACTCTTCGTAGGGCCCCTCCCGCACGTGTGCCTCGATTCATTTTCACCGTCTGCGCCTGGAAACACTCACTCGATAGCTACATCACTGCCCCGTGAACTCGCAAAGGGACGCGGGGACAGTGGCCGTGCGTGGGTTGGTATGGAACCCTGTTGCAAGGAGTTGAACTATATTAAAACAAAATATTTTTTTGGGTATTTTACCAGGTAAGGCCCACTGAGCGATGTAGTTCTTTGTCAGAAGCGACCTGGCCACAAATGACAGCTGAACGAAGTGGCTTATCACGTGGTAATTTCCAGCATCCAAATACTCTGAACGCGTGTTGCATAAATGTGGAGGGGAAAACCAGAGGACCCGGAGAAAAAATCCACGCGACTACGGGGAGAGAGAGAGAGAGAGAGACACGCAGACTCCAAATATACAGGAGGCGTCAGGGTCTGGATCGAACCCACGACCACCTGCATACCAGGCGAGGTAGTTAACATCTGGCTATCGCTCCCTCCCCGATGTCAAATGAACATGTGCGTTACTCAAACGAGCATTGGGCGGCGCCCTTCTGCGCTGTTGTTGGTCAGCGATGAGCATTCCACATTCCTATGGCGGGGACGACAACGCAGAATATTAAAGTAGGCTGCTACATGATTACAAACGTGGCCTTTTAACGAAGCAAATGGAACATAAACCTCAAATTGTGGTATCGAGAGAAGCGTGCTTTTGGGATTACACTGAGAGACAGAAAGAGGAGCGTATGTCTGTTGAACTTCTTTCGCACCGTACCTAGCCAACCATGCTAATGGTAGGTGCGTGAATTCCAGAGGCGTTGATACGCACGCATCGCAAAGCAAAACTGTGGACCGGTTTCGACAGACAGCGTCTCATCGGCAGAGCACTCGCGAGACGGTGTATCCCTCGTCTTTCAACGAGATGATCTGCCGGCTGGCTCGTCGATTGTCACGACATGTGACAAGCACCGTCGCCTCCAACGCCCCCACGCGCGCCGCACGACTTCACCCATCATTCAGATTTAATTGGGAGCCAAGATCCGCTCCGTCCGAAACAACGCGAGACCCGATCGCCGCCGTAATTGCTCTGTCAACATGAACAGGCCCTATTTGTGTGTGTGTGTGTGTGTCTATCTACTGCTGGATGAGGACGGGGGCTTCAACCCACGCCGCGCGGATTGTGTGCGTGGCGGAGTTACTCAACGTGAATTTATTTTAATTTTCTATCTCCGTGACTTTACCGAAGGAACTAAGAATATGGAAATTCACCACGTTGGTGAGTGGCGGGGTCAGTGCAGTGTGGGGAGCGTTACAGGCGTGGGGACATATTGCGGCCGTCCATAAATGACGTCACGCGATTTTGGACGATTTTTGACCCCCCCCCCCCTCTCGTCACACGGGGTCACAAAAGTCAGACCCCCCCCTCAAATATGACGTCACAAAGTTCTGCCCCCCCCCCCCCCAAAACCATATTTCCATTTTTAAAATAAAACAATTTTCAAATCGCTTTAATGTGGCGCTGCACTCTGATGTTGTACGAGTGTTGTTAAAGTTGCGCATTTTGATGTGTCGTCACATTTCTCAACCCCCCCCCCTCGTCACACATCGTCGCAAATGTCTGTCCCCCCCCCCCCTAGGTGCGTGACGTCATTTATGGACGGCCCCATAGGTACAGCACAACCGTGTATGTTGCTGCACTGGTCTCAACGTCACTCCGCTTGCACGACCCACACCGTCTGCGTTGTAGCAATGGCGGAGCCAGGATTTTCAGGTAGGAGGGGGCAACCCCTCCAGCAATGAAAAATGATAGAGGAGTTGTTAGTGAGTCAGGACTTGCCCTTGCTTTTTATTAGACGCGTGTGCAGCGATGGCGCAGCCATCGATTGAGGGTCGAATTCGAACCATGTGTGATCGGCATCGCGCTCGCTGAAGGTGAAATATCATCAGGGAAGTCGTGAACTGTATACGCAACTGCGCACAATTCTGAGTCACTTATAACCGCTTTGCCGTTACTTATTGCCAATTATGGACTCTGACTATTGTCCTATCATCTCATTGAGTCCCTGGCACGTAATAATATGCTACACAGTGGCAGTGGGGGTCGCAAAATGCCGATTTATTACTAATAAACCCCAATGATTCGATCGAAATCCCTAATTTCGATCGGATCATTGGGGGGGGGCACGTGCCACCCCCCCACCCCCCCCACTGGCTCCGCCAGTGGTTGTACGCATGGCGGTCACCCCCGTGGAATCACACCATCCAGGCTCAAGCCCCGCTTAGCTTGCCTGGAAAAAATTACGATAAAATCATCTTGCCTGGAATGTCATCCCCTGGTGCGAGGAGTCGATATTGAGCACCGCATCATTGATCACTTGAGCAGGACACCACGTTGACACCATGTGACCCCCCCCCCCCACGCACACACCCCCCCTCCCACGCACACCGCCCCACACACCCCCTGATCCTCGTGTCGATGATGAAGTGTCGGCGCTGCTCCGACACGCGGTCAGAATTTTGATTTAGACTGGAGGATAATCCGATGAGCTAGAAAGCTCTTTTTTTCTCACAGATCTCCAGTAGGGGCGGGTTAGAACGTTATCAACAACAAACAATGCAAACAAAAACCACGATAGGAGTACAAAGTAGCTGAAAGGTAAACAAATAACCGACAAAATAGATATACCAATAAAACTAAACTATTTCTATCTTACCAGGTAAAGCCCACTGAGATACTAGCTTCGTTTTCAGAAGCGACCTGACCACAAATGATAGCTGAACGAAGCGGCTTATCGCGTGGCAATTTATCGCAACGAAAGCGCGTGTCGGTGTTGTCCCCTCTCGTGTTGCTGAGACACAGCGAGCACGTGGGGGTTAAAGGGCCTCCCACCGGGTTACATGACATCCTTTGAACGTCACTTAATTATCTATTTCCTTCCACCCCCCCACTCCCAATTATATTGTGCAGCATTTTATTACCACGGCGCTGTGGTGAGCAGCGGTCTCCCCTATGAACCGAGCTCCTTGAATCACGTTACCCGGCCACGGCTAACATCAGTGGTGAAGTGATGTCTGAACCTGGGCTAGAGGCTCACCGCAGCTTCACCGGCCCATGCGCTAACAACCAGCGGGGTGAAGTATGGTTAAACACCGCCTCCTCCACCCCCCCCCCGCCCCACCGTGACCAACAGTAGTCGACATCGGTGTGAATCCCAACTACGCTATCATCAGAGGCGAGTGGTGTCTGAACCGGTTTTGTGCATCCCCTCGGTCAACGGCGCCTTAAAATTATTTCCCCGGTGCGATGTCTAGGTTATACATCGCCATTGGGGAGACAAAGGTGGTTGGGCAATGGTGCTAGCCACCCATAACTCCTCGTGTGCCGTTCCATCTACAATAGTTGCTCGCGAACATCACTTTCCCCAACAATCTTTTTTTTAAGAGTGCACGGGGGGAGGGGGGGCGTTCTTTGTTTTTGCGTGCGAGTCTGCGTGTGAGCGTCATCCCTGACTGCGAGCCCCCCCCCCCCCGCTCGGAGCTGCGAGCTCGGAGCTGCGAGCATTGCAGCTCGCATCGCACGCAGCGGCAGTAGCAGCCTCCGTCTCGTCTACACCGGTGACACAACAGCAGCAGCCTCTGTCTCGTCTACACAGGTGACAACAGCAGCCTCTGTCTCGTATACACAGGTGACAACAACAGGAGCAGCAATTGCATAATGAAAGGGTAATACATGCACATATCATAAGTGATAAGAAAGCTTAACTCATTAACATTCTGTGACTCCAATGTGCCACGTACATCTACATACTTAATATATTTCATACATAGTCGACAAGTCTCGTAGTTTTCCGGGCAAGTTTACATTTTTTCCAACAGTATTTGACACACACACACTCATACTATACAAGATAAATACGAAAATCTCCCGTATAGCCTTAACAGACTGTCGGGGCAAGTGCCGTTAGCGAGCACCTATGAAGGCCGGTACGGCACACGAGGGGGTTGGTGGCCAGCACCACGCCCGGCCGCCTTTGTCTCCCCCGTGCTGATATTGTACACGCCGCACCGGGTCGTCAATTAAGACTAAGTCGACTCACTGTCACGCACAGACAGACACACACGTGCAATAACCCCCACCTCGACACACACACACGCGCGCGAACAGCGCACGCCGTTCACCTAAACCCAATCAGTGAGCCCCAATCTATCAGTCAATCATGCGCAACCTGAGCTCCGGCGAGCCGTACGGGAGAGAGGAGGGACAGGAGCGACTCAGCTACCCGGCACTGGCGCTCGGCGTGGGTCTCGTCGCGACAACTCTGCTCGGCAACTCCCTCGTGTGCCTCTGCGTGACCACCGAGCGCTCCCTGCGCACGGCCACCAACTGGTTCATCGTGAGCCTGGCAGTGGCCGACCTCCTGGTGGGCATCTTGGTCCTGCCTCTGTTCGTCTACTCGGAGGTGGGTGGCTGAGCTGGCTGGGTTGGGTCACGAAATCGCGCGTCCGCGTGTGTCTCTGTGTGCGCCGTGGTTGCTGGCCACCACCCCCCCCCCCCCATCGCGCGCTATTCCGGTTCGGGCTTCATAGGTGCTCGCTAACAGCACTTGTCACAACAATCTGTTGAGGCTATACGGGGGATCTTTGTCTTGTGTAAATAGTGGAGAGCGGTAGCGCACTGCGCTGTGAACACGGCGACCCGAGTTCGATTCCCGCTTACGGCCAACACCGGTGACGATTATCTGAACCGGTTCTGGGCCTCCCCTAGGTCGACTCAGCCTCAAATACGTACCTGGTGCGATGTGTTAAAACATGGCCTCCAGTGAGACGAAGGCGGCCAGGCGTGGTGCTGGCCACCCACCCCCTCGTGTGCGGTGCCGTTCTTCACAGGTGCTCGCTGACAGTATTTGCGGCGACAAGCTATTAGGGCGATACGGAGGAGATTTACGTGTGTAAGTATCGCCACTGGGGAGACAAAGGCGGCCAGGCGTGGAGCTGGCTACCCACCCCCTAGTGTACCGTGCCGGTTTTCATAGGTGCTCGCTGACAGCACTTGCCCCTTAAGTCTGTTAAGGCTACACGGGGGAGCTTTGTCTTTGTGTGAAGGGGTGTTCGTGTCGTGGATTATGCCCGACTCTGTAGCGGTGGGTGGCGGTGTTCTTGGTTGCTCAATGTGGTTGTCGTGTGTTTTTAGTCTTAGCTTATTTTATAGTTTAGTTAGTTCGTGCTGCTGCTGATGCAGATGCGGATGATGGTGGCGATGTTGCGATCTCGGAAATTCCGACCTCGCCCCGTCCGCTCCCGGCGCGTACGTACAGCGTGTGTGTGCGTTGAACATTTTTCGTACCGTACGCAACGTCCAACCGTGCGAGCAGTTCCTGAGCGGCGTGTGGACCCTGGGGAGCGGCCTGTGCGACGCCCTGATGACCCTGGACGTGATGCTGTGCACCGCCTCCATCTACAACCTGTGCGCCATCAGCCTCGACAGGTGTCAGATACCACCCACAGCCTGGCTTAAGGTGTCACTTTGGTTCGTCTACAGCGGTGATCTTCGCTAACTTTTTTGTTCTTTTGTTTTTCATCATCAGTGCGAGGGCCGTCACAACATTTGAAACCACTGGGGAGGTGTGGGGGGGGGGGTGACAGCAGCACGATGATGATGATGATGGGCGGTGTTTTCACTCTCTGTGTATCGTCGTGGGTCACAACGTCAGGGACTGCACTAAAGGCGACCAGGGAACGCCAGTGGCACGCGGGCCTTGCGATGAAGAACACTGCTTTTCAGTGTCTACGCGGCGTTTTTCAATGATAACATTTAGAGGGAAAAAACATGTCCAATATTAGCCCGATTGTCATATCGGCCTCATGTAATGAGATGATGAATCCACTTGGATCTCTTGCACAACAGTGCAACCCTTCGTATTAGAGGTGGTCGACGGAAGTGGATATAACGGAGCTACCGCTGAGATCTCTTCGAGTGACGTAGGGAACAGCACTTTTATACCTGCTCTGACATGCAGAGTAATCCTCATCACATTAGAGTTAAAGTAATAGATATTCTTTGTGTCTTTCCGTAAAGTTACGTAGATAGAAACATGAAAAAATAATAAAAAAATAATAACAATATCACGACATTTCGATCGCAACACAAGCAAATATTTTTTTTCCTACCTCAGCAGCTCTCCCACTATATTTTTCACCTAATGACGATTGCTTGTGTTGCGATCAAAACGTCGGGATATAGTTATTATGTTATTTATTTTATTATTTTAATTATTTTCCTATCGACGTGACTTTACCGAAAGACCCAAAGAATATGAATTCTTGCAGTCACGAAAGCTTTAAGTCGAGATTCAAAGCAACATATTTTCACTTTCAGAACTGAAGAAAAGCGAATTTAAATCCAGAGACAAATTTTATGTGATGGGGAGTTGTCTGTGTGTGCAGTCATTGTGGGGAGCGATCGTGTATGAACCTTGCGACACGAGTTCGATTCCCGCTCACGGCCAACACCAGTGACGATTATCCGAACCGGTCTCGGGCTTCCCCTGGGTCGACTCAGCCTCAAATGAGTACCTGGTGCGATGTGTAAAAAAATCGCAATGAGGGATACAAAGGCAGCCAGGGCATGACGTTCTTCATATGTGCTTGCTAACAGCACTTGTCCCAACAGCCTGTCAAGGCTATATGGGGGATCTTTGTCCATTGTGTGCATGCGCGTCTCCCTACGCGTGCACGAATGGTCCGTCTCTATGCGTGCGCGTGCATGTACATGTGTACCGTACGTGCTAGTCGTTTGTGCGTGCTAATCGGAGGCGCGTCTCCGTGTGCACGCGCGCGGACGCGTGTTCGCGAGCAGGTTCATCGCGGTGCGCGCGCCCCTGCGCTACGAGCACAAGCGCGTGAACGTGCGCCAGGCCGCCCTCATCGCCGCCACGTGGTTCCTCTCCCTGGCGCTCGCCTCGCCCCTGGCCCTGGGTGCGAACTCGAACCCGGAGCGCGACCCGGCCGTGTGCCGCCTGGAGCGGCCTGCCTTCGTCATCTTCTCGTCCGTGTGCTCCTTCTTCGTGCCCTGCCCGGCCATGCTCGCGCTCTACTGCTGCGTCTGCCGGGGGCTACGGAGATGGAGTGCGCGGCATAAGTAAGATAAATTATTCGGTGACGTTGCTGCTGCGTTGGACTTAAAATAACAAATGTGTCACATATATACGATAAACTTGTAAATGCACGCAATATTCTCAGAAGGCGCAAGAAAACACAGACGGCCAGGAAGGCAACCAGGCGGCGAGCCGGCGACTGACAATTGCCCAAGCTCTGGCGTCCTCTCTATATATGTTTTCATCTTGTTAATGAGTGTTTGCCCGTGGTAGGATACCGAAGCACCCAGGGAAACCCCAGTCTATCTCAGGGGGTTGAAAAAACAACTCAATGTTTCAAGAGCCGCAATGCACGTGAATACGAGACGGTGGTCCTTAATAAATTATGTCACGAAGCAGTCGCTTATGAGCCGCCTGCGGCTCCGTAGCCACAAGTTGCCCACCCCTGGTCTATCGCACACAGGGGGGACAGACGATCTTAGTCCATATTTTCGCTCGAGTGCCTTCTCCTCCTCGACGCCCACGGGAAGGGAGTTTCACAACATTTGTGCGGTGAGCCACCAACCCTCGCTGTTGTCCCCACAGTGCTGGATCACAGGCCACGTGCATAGCCACCACTGGCCCCGCGCCGTTTAGGCAGGGTGCTATGAAGTAGAGCCATTATTACTCTTAGGTTTTTTCGGTAAAGTCACGTAGGTAAAAAAAATTAATAAAAGTAAAATAAAACAAATTAAAAAATTCACGACGTTTCGGAAGCAACACAAGCCTCCGTCTTCAGGTGGAACCGTCACAGCCACGAAAGCTGTATCACCTGAAGACGGAGGCTTGTGTTGCTTCCGAAACGTCGTGAATTTTTTAATTTGTTTTATTTTACTTTTATTAATTTTTATTTTTTACCTACGGGACTTTACCAAAAAAAACTAAGAGTATGAATCCTTGCAGTCACGAAAGCTTCAAATCTAGAATTAGAGCCATTATTGACAATATTTACGCGATATAAAGTCCAATACCCGCGCAATTAACCCAGTATTCAGAGTTAGATTCCAGGCCACGGCTAACATCAGTGGCGAGTTATAACTGAACCAATCCTTGGCCACGTCTTTTACAACCCGCACTGACCAGTGTTCTAAGGTATGGCCAAACAATTCCCTTAGCCGACGCGGCGTGGGAAGGGCCTCTATCCAAAAGTAGAATAATAAAGTGCTGAAAATTATCACGATAATTGTTATTGCTATGAATATGCACGCCGGCCATTTCAGATGCAGCAGCAGCAGCGTGCGGCGTAGCCAGGAGAAGGAGAGTGTGCGGACGAGACAGCTCAGCGGCGCAGGAGTTGTGAGGCCGAGTGGGTCTCCAACCTGCCGGGGTGAGAGTTCAATCCCTGGTGAGAAGGAGCAGCAGCATCATCAGCAGCAGCAGCATCATCATCAGGATGAGACGAAGGAGGAGCATACAAGCACCTTCACCAACCCCACCAGCAGCACCATGAACAGCGCTCACCGCGACCTGCAGGTGAAGGGGTCAGGTTGGAGTGGCCACCTGAGTTTGATTCCAGGCCACGGCTAGCATGAGTGACGAGCGACATCACACCCACCATGAGACGACATGGGTGGGAGGCCTTCATCCATCGGTGAATTTATAAACGAGTAAAAAATAGAATTTACTAATTGTGTTCTTGGCAACATGGTGCCATGATATGGAGACATTTTTACAATAAGAATGTGGAATTTCCACCACTCACCAAATGCACCTAGCATAATTGCTACGAAGGGCCATTTCCCGACATGTCGCCTATTATATAGATGTGTTTTCCTTTAAAGGCCACAGTGTTGTTACTGATGAACGTGTTGAGTTGTTTGGTTCACGCAAATGAGACGGACTGAGTCTCTGCAATGAGGTGCTCGCCAAAATCAACGTTTAGGTCGTTGTGTTGTGCTTGGGAGGAGACAGCAGAGTGTGAAGAAAACACCACGTGGGGAGAGAGAGAGGGAACACGCGCAAAGCGGTGCACGTATGTCGGCAATCTACTTGCTGCGTTGCTATCTAACGTACAACTAAACTATTTTTATTTGACCAGGTAAGGCCCACTGAGCTCTTTTTCAGAAGCGACCTGGCCACAAATGGCAGCTCGACGAAGTGGCTTGTCACGTAGACATGAAGAGCAGACAATTTTTCTAATTGGTGCTTAACTTTTCATGCAACCTTGCACCCATTTGGTTTACAATTTCAACAAAACGTACAATGTTAATAAATACACCGGGTTTGCTGAAACAAAGTAGTTGTACTTACGTGCTCGTGCTTAATCTGTGCTTCGATTATTTACCTTCTAAAAAACTCTGGCCATGTCTCGCACCTCCAGAAAGGACATATTACACCCCGAGGGGGTGCGCGCACCCCAGGTTAAGAACCACTGCTCTAAACGCACACGTTGATTCTAAATGCGGAGAGAAAACTCAGTGGACCCGGAGAAAAAATTCACGCGGCCACGGGGAGAGAGACATGCAAACTCCAACTATACAGGAGGCGTCAGGGTCAGGATCGAACCGGGGTCGAGGTAGTTATAACATCTCGCCCCACCTCTCGGCACCGGGCTGGGCAATTCTCGCGCGCGATTAATTGCGCGATCGCTCCAGTTGGGTCGGCGTTGTGCCCGACAGGAGAGGGCGCTCCAGCACGCGGTACAAATCAAGGGTGTCCGCGCCGCGTGCCGTGCGTCCCCCACGACGACGATGACGACGACGCGTTACTCACACGGAGCCGGGGGGGGTGGGGGGCGCGTGCGGTCCGTAGGGCTCGTGCGGCAGGAGAGGCACCACCGAGGAGGTGAGTGGGATGAGACCGAGCCGGTTCATCGGCCGAAGAGAGCGCAAAGCCATGAAGGTGCTTCCCATCGTCATCGGTAAGATGCAGTGAGTTCAGATGCTCCATACACAGTGGTGGGGGTGGGGGGGTCTTTAACTTGATTCACTGGTGGGGCTCTGTTTTTTTAAATTAGCGGTTAGTTGGTAGGGCACGCCTATGCAGTACTGCACGTGTGTGCAGTACTTCCACTTTGTATTGTATACGTGTGTGCAGTACTGCACCAGTGGTGTAACGAGCAGGGGGACAGGGATGCTTTCACCCCCCCCCCCCTCGACCAAAGTTACGAGTTGGAGCCCCCCTGAGAACCCGCATGGGATTTGTTTTCTCAACAATATTGCGGCGCCAACTGGCCGATTGCAGTTACGATGCCACCGGTGACCACTCGTGTGGATCTCTTGTCTACAGCTCTTTAATCTCGATCATGCTCATTCATATCACGAATCTGTGTCTCTTATCCACTTCTTTCTCATCTCTATTCCTTATTCATCACTGTCGTTTAAATAATCTTAAACCATGGTATGCAAGTGTCTCATCTCTGTCGCTTGTTTATCTTTTTTGAAAAAACAATCTGAATCTCTCTTTACGTCTCAGCGATCGGACCATATCTCTGCGGGACACTCTGAGATTACCCATTTGCTCTGTACTGCGCTTCCACTTTGAATTGCATTTTAAGGGTTGGTTCAGTGGCTTGGCTATCGAGTGTGCCAGGTGGTGCAACTGCACGTGTGCTCACGTGCCAGGCGGGGCCAAGGCACCGGGCTCCTAAGTCGGGTTCAATTGTACAGGGCTCCAATGCCACCTACGCTTCACCACTGGCCTGGGTGCACGTGCATGCGAGCTGCACGCTTTGCGCATAGGAAATGTTGTGGCTCGGTTCGTATGTAGGCAGCCTATAACACTGGATTAAAAAACAAACTTGTAGATTAGTGGTGATTATGCCATATGTTATACGCGTAAGCCATCATCTTGAGCTGTAGCAGCAGCAGAATCATAATTATCAGCGATAGCAGCAAGAGCATCATCATTAGGAGCAGCAGCGGCATCACTGTCATCCATAAATGACGTCACGCGATTTTGGACGATTTTTGACCCCCCCCCCCCCCCTTGTCACACGGCATCACAAAAAGTCAGACCCTCCCTCAAATATGACGTCACAAAGCACTGCCCCACCCCCCTTCAGTCGCTGTGTCGGGTGGTGGCGGGTTTAACGACACATTTGTATCTACCCCCCCTCCCCCGCTTTATTATAAATACACGGGTGGATTTTTGCCGATGTACAATTAACATTGCGGCATCGGTTTTACGCACCCCGCTTCCCAGGCGCATTCCTCGTGTGCTGGACCCCGTTCTTCGTCGTGCACGTGTCCCACGCTATGTGTCCCGCGTGCCGGACCCCTGCGCTGGCCAGCGGGCCCTGCACGTGGCTGGGCTACGTGAACAGCGCCCTCAACCCCCTCATCTACGCCGCCTTCAACCCGGACTTCAGGCGCGCACTCCACAGACGCTGCCCTTGCCGGAGCGCGCCGCGTCGCCGCCGTTGTTGACAATCGTGTGGAGGTGTTGGTGGTGGTGGTGGGGTGCGCAGAGAGAGAGGTGGGGATGATGGGTGCTGGGATGCGAGAAAATCTGTCAATTGCCAACAGAGAAGTCATCCCGAGCTGCAACCTCTCCTACCGGTGCGTGCATCCCTTTTCCAAAAAGGTGTAATTCGCAATCTTATCTGATATGGATGTATATGGCTCCTTAGTCCAAGGCACCTCCGATTAGCAAGGTTGGTTACGTATGGTGCGAACGAAGTTCAATGTTCAGTACACATAGTAGTATAAATGGGCACACTACAGTTATCTTCTTGGTTCTTTCGGTAAAGTCACGTAGAAGGGAAATAATAAAATAATAAAAATAAAATAAAATAATAATATAAAATAATATAATAATCTAAATTTAACACTACAGTTAGTCAATCGGTTGCTCGCGCATGATGAACTCAATTGATGGAGCATCTTTACAAGCGCCCCGGCTAATTGGAATGGTTGTCACAAGGCACGCGAGAAATGCGGAATCATTCTAAAAAGAAATTAGATAGTGATCTTATGTACATGTAACAGACCAGTTTTGTCAGTCCGTTGCTGGATATACGGACGTATGTTGAACTTCTTTCGCACCGTACGTAGCCAACTGTGCTAATCGTCAGGGTCGTGGGGGTAATTTTGGCCATACTTCACCACGCTGGCTAGTGCGAGTTGGCGAAGGTGGTTGAGCATATACAGTACAGTACGTGCAACCTTAGAAGTATAAAGTATAGTAACATGGTGTTTCGCAGCGTTGCCCGCAGAGTAACGCCACAGCAGCCTGCAACGCGTGTTGTGCATAGTTGTCGCCCAGCTAAGCAACATCCAGACTAAATCCTGCTTGGATTTCAAGCTTTCGGGATGACTGCAGACATGTCGGACGATGTGGCCATAGGCAGCCTAATCTCACCGCAAATCCAATGTGTTGATGATGTGTAAGGGCAGCTTTTTGGAAAACGAGTGTCAATTTGTTTAAATAATTCCAGAATCTATCAGGAGGGAAGTGATGGTCGCATCAGTGACGTTTGGCACGATGATCTCTTGGACCGTCACGATGATGATGTTGATGAATTAGCAGACCTTGAGTTATGGTTGTTGACCTTTCAGTAGCTGTGGGGTCTAGCATAAGGAAGGAAGAAATGGCGATGTGTGATGATGACGATTCGACATTTCCACAGGTCTCTGCGAGGGTGGTGGATTCCCGACCCTAAAGCTCCGAGGAAATTCGTCCAAGATGCAGCACCTGTCCAACCGGGGGTTGGTGATTCAGCAGAGATGACGATTTTCACGAGACACAAGTCGGTCGCCTCTATATGACAGTACAGCAAGTGGGTTGCAGATCATTTGTAGTTGCATGTTTTCATGCAGGCACCGTCCTTCCATGAAGCACCAACAACAACACGATTAAAATGGAAGTGGCCCAACATTTGAAGCAAGACCCTCCTGAAAAAGATGTATAGCGGTTGTCTACGTACGGTGCAAAAGAAGTTCAACACACATCAATGATTGCTGTGACCTTCACTCAACTAACTCTGATGTTCTGTTAATGTCGGTTATAAACATTCCAGATTTTTTTAAAATGGAGCCTATTAGAAAAATTGTGACAATTTTTTTCTTCTTAAATTAACAAAGTTTAATATGTCATTATCAAATTTTGATTTTAAGCTTTCGTGACTGCAGGGATTCATATTCTTGTTTCTTTCGGTAAAGTCACGTAGAAGGGAAATCATAAAATAATAAAAATATAAAACAAGAAAAAATATTATTTCCCTTCTACGGGACTTTACCGAAAGAACCAAGAACATGTCATTATCAGTTTTGATTAATCTAATGATGATGGTTTCCAAAGGTTCGGTTAAAACATGCGTTTAATAAGAAACAGATATTGCAAAAGTGTTTTCATGTCCCATTGCAACTTGTACACTTTAATCTTGATTTGTACACTTTACTACAGGTGTGTGTGTATGTACGTACACCTGCCATTCATCTCAAGTCGGCTAACCCAAATGAACACCTGGGCGTGTCCCGGAACCTCCTCATGCCAGCAGACAGCCTTTGACAATTCACGTGATTACCTCAAAGTGCACCTAACCTGGCACAAAATGCGGTGTCAGCGAGGGAATGACTGCTGCTATTGTTGTTTTTCTTGTTGTACATGTTACAGGTATTTCGTAAAACGCATGCAATCACGTGCATGTTTAAATCACATTTTTCTTTGCAATATAAACCACAATGCTTGTGTATATTGTGCACTTAAAAAACACTCTAGGTGTCGATATTAGTTGTAATGGATACCTTTGACATCTGTCAGTACAGCGCTTCTTGAATTGATGTACATTTAAATTGTTATCAATTATGACAATTTAATAAAAAAGCCTCTTTGTCAACATACGCTACAAACGAAAAATAAAGTCACAATGACCGAACGAGAGGTCTGCGTGTAAATGCCTCGTCTTTCGTGGAATATTAATATTGCACAAGTGACGAAAAACAAAGCTTGTAATGACTTGAGAGATTTCCCCAGACTGCCACGATTCTGGGATCAGGACCGGTGCCCATCTGACTCACCACTGTTAGCCATATTTTAATGTATTGTTTTATTACCTACGTGACTTCACCGAAAGAACATAAGAGTAGGGGGACATCAGCCATCTTTGTCAGGGGTGCCATCGGCCATCTTTGTCAGGGAATCATCGGCCATCTTTGGTCTGTGCGTGACAGTCCCCACGCCCCCCCCCCCACACTCTGAACCCCTACCAAAGATGGCCGGCGCTGCTCACGTCACCGCAAACTCGCCGGTGACGTCACCGCCATAGTGGGCAAGCGGGGAAGGTCGCGTCCCCGGCCTCAGCGGGGAGGATGCTGTCACCGCTGTTCAGGGCGGCCCTGTCGGCGCGCCGGGCCATGGTGACCCCTCTCAGGGTCCCCGTCCGCAGGTGAGGGGGGTGGTGGTGGTGGTGGCGGTTTCAACGTTTGCGGAAAGAAATTTTTAAAAAAGCCAAGTTAGAAGCGAAAACGTTGAGCTTGTTAACTCTTGCGGCCTAGGTGTCAGGGTGAAGCCTGTGCTAGGGTTCTTGGGTTTCAATGTCACGTTTATCGATTTTAAAAAAAATACATTTCACGATTATTTGTTGATGTTGGTTTATTTGTATGTACACTCGTACATTGATTGTCCTTGTTTATTTTTTTTATATCCCCTGCTGGTTGAGGGTTTCCCCACGTCGTGCGGTTGGGGGGTGGTCATACTTCACCATATTGGTCAATGTGGCGTTTCGAAGGCGGGGACCGTCGACGCGGGAGCGTAGAAGTACAGTCAACAATGTAAATCGGTGCACTGCTCTGCTGCCCGCAGCCTACCCCCGCTGCCTATAAGCACCTGCTTATACATTGTGAGCACCTATCAAAGCACTCTCCAGCCATTGACTTATTCGATAAATATGTACTCGCTCAAATCATTACGGGGGCATACTCTTTGGTTCTTTCGGTAAAGTCACGTAGGTGAAAATAAAAACAATAAAAATAAAATAACAAAAATAAATCACGACGTTTCGGAAGCAACACAGCCACAGCAAATTATTTCTTGCTGTGGCTGTCCTACCTGATGACGGAGGCTTTCGAAACGTCGTGATTTCATTTAGTTATTTTCATTTTATTTTCACCTACGTGACTTTACCGAAAGAACCAAAGAGTATGGATCCTTTCAGCCACGAAAACTTCAAATCTAGAATCATTACGGACTCGGGTGTTTACCGATAGCTTTAAAAAAACTACACTACCTAAAAAACCGAATATCTACATCGTTGGTGGTAGTTTTGACCAAATCACCTGAAATGTGCCCAATCTCGTCGAGCAGAGTTAAAGCCTAAATCGTGTGTGGGATAGGCGACAGGCCATACGTAAACGTGTGGTCTTGTCAGCAGAGGGCAGCGCAGCATAACCTCATTGCTGTACTTTCTACGCTCGCCACGTCTATTCTGACCGCACTCTGCAGCGCGAAATAGTCGCCGAATAACCCCCCCACGAGCCCAACGGCGTGGGGAGGCCCTCATCCAGCAGTGGATTGACGGTACTATATTGTCCTATGAGTAGTAGGTTTTTGGAAGTAATTTGAGTTCTTAGATATACACTTGCCGTTGCCCATACGTGTGTGTAATTTCCACTTCTCGAAGTGAAAGCAGATGCACTGTGTCAGTACAGGAAACATAGCTGTGCACTGCTCCATTGATTTAAGCTTGGGCCCAGACTCTCACTTGGTTATCATCAATCACTCCTGACATCAATATGAACACAGTCGTAAATTATCCACCATGCAATAGTAATCATTGCGATCCCTCGAGGTTCAGTGAAAGTGAACCGCTATAATTCCTTCATCCAGGAAACTCACTAAATCTCAAGCCTCGTTTTTAGGCGTTTGCTAAAAAAATGTGATGTTTGGCAATTCTGCCAAAAGAATTGTCAAATTTCCACCATCAGCTAAAGAAATGTCAAATTTCCACCATCGGCTAAAGAAATGCCAACTTTCCACCATCGGCTAAAGAAATGTTAAATTTCCACCACCGGCTCTAGGGGCTATAATTGCGACGTTCAATGTCACAAGATTGTTTGATCAATAGAGGGTAATCCATTTACAGATACCCTACCCAAAAATATTTAAAAACGTATTTGGACAATGCTGTATTTCATTTAAAAGGCCCTACATGTAAGATATGGAGCCATCGATTTCACAATTTTATTTTCACAGTTGAGACGATTGTAAGAGGGTTATTAGAAATTTGGTATCTGTATCGCCCTGTATACCATATAAACTTGAGATATGTTACAAACAAAGACTGTGTTATTGTTATAAATGTGTACACTGTTCACTGAGTTTATGAAAATAACGATCCTTTGTGACGATTGCTTATTTATATTTTCGATATACAGATCTGTGCCAGGAGCATAAATACAGCTGGATGTGTTTTGTCACAGGCAGCTTATCGCTGTCAGAGGTGTTATGCCACAACAAGGTCTGCCAAGGTGCCATTAGCAAGTGGCCACAAAAGCAATGAAGAATGTTCCATTATTGGAACAGAGCTTATAGTTTAATTGATGAAAGTGAATGGGTCAGAAACCATAACCCACAGTGAATGCAATCCTTGCTAGCAAACTCAAAACGAAGCACTGCTTGTTGTAAGTGGCTGCAAATTTAATAGTAATTGCATTATGCTCAGTTTATTTGTGGTTACAAGTCGCTTTTAATGATGAAAATTACAGCATTCTATCAAGTAAATTGTTCAAAGTATCTTTTTGAGGAGGTTCCTGCTGCATTTGGATGTTTGTGAAATTACATTCAAATAAGTGTTTTGCACCTGGGAGGAAACTGGAGTACCTGGTGAAATCTGCTAGTACGAGAGGATCTTCAAAAGGGCTGCACAGATGGATTCAGGAAACTACCTGCTGTACAGCTACCTGCTGGAAATCTTGTCTCACACATTTGTGTGATGCACTAACTCTTAAAAAGCATCGCTTGTCACCTTAAGCTGAAGGCCCTTCATATAAATCGTGTAATTGCGTCTCATAAAATTTTGTAAAATGCTATTTATATCATATACATATTTATTTATTCTCAAGTTTCTAGTCCAGTTACATAACCGCGCATGATTTAACACGATTTTTGTTCCTGGGTAGTAAGTGTTATTTTCTAATTGCTTATGCCTCAAAAGTATAGAAAATGGCTATTCCCCACAAACTTTGCTTTTGTGACCAGGACTTTATGTGAAGGAATGACACAAATGCACACCACGTTTTCTCATTGCAATAGGTACATTAAAAAATATATCTGGGTCACAAAAGCAAAGTTTGTGGGGAATAATAGCCATTTTCTATACTTTTGAGGCATAGGCAATTAGTAAATAAGGGGCAGTCCATAAATGACGTCACGCGATTTTTGGACGATTTTTTACCTCCCCCCCCCCCCCTCATCACACGGCGTCACAAAATGTCAGATCCCCCCTCAAATATGACGTCACAAAGCTCTGACCCCCCCCCCCCCCCAAAAAAATAAACATGCTTTAAATTGCTTTAAAGTATTGTCATTGTAGTGCGTATTTAATGTGGCGCTGCACTCTGATGTAGGAGAAAACATTTATTAAAAGTCTATTTATTTAAGTAGAACGTGTTGTCTATATTTATTTAAAGTTGCGCATTTTGATGTGACGTCACATTTCTCAACCCCCCCCCCTCATCACACATCGTCACAAATGTCTGACTCCCCCCAGGTGCGTGACGTAATTTATGGACGGCCCCTAACACTTATTACGCAGGAACAAAAACATTTAAAATTTGTTATACAATGTTATTAATGGAGTAGGATTATTAACTTTGCTTTTGTGTCCTCGTCACAAAAGCAACGTTTGTGGGGAATAACCGTTTTGTGTACCTTTGAGGCATAAGAAATTGTAAAATAACACTTACTATCGAGGAACAAAAAAAATAAAACACAATTTGTTGCACAGTGTTATTTTAGTTGGCTTGCTTTCACTTCAATATTCACTTTAAAAACAACTGCGTAGCCCACAAGAACATCTACCTGCAGAGAAGGAGACATGAAATTGGCTCGTGCGCAGGAGCTAGATGGATTGTTTGCAGGGCCATGAGAGATGGTCATGACTTGGGGGGGGAGGCCTTCATCCAGCAATGGATAGATCATGGCTGCTGATGGTAATAATGAGACATTTAAGATTTTATAAGGCATGCTGTACTCATAGGTATGTTGTCTTCAAGTGGATTTACAGACACCTGAACTGTGGTGTTACATAAGGTGACATTGATGTTCTCCAACTTTGGAAATGTATTCACAATCCAAGAATATTACCAAGGTCATCCAGGTGTGGATTGATCACGGCTAATACCGTGTCTGACAGATCTGGCGGCGGGCATCACGCAGTGCGCTATCGCCAAGCCACAGACCCGGACCCCTACTACGTGCGCTACGGCATGTTCCTGAGCAGCTTCATGTGGTTCTGGATCTTCTGGCACATGTGGCACACCCCGGAGGAAGTCTTCGTGAGTATCGCACATAGCCCGTGCCAGAGATCACTCGCACCATCCACATAGCCACACATGTAGTAATAATAATAATACTGGTTTACTTGTAAGTTATGGAAATAATAAGCAAAATCTGTCGTACTGAACTTCTGTGCTATCACATCTCCGTTCCCTGGCTTCACCAACCCACATTGACCAGTGTGGGGAGGTATGGCTAAACAACTCTCATGACCCATATGGCGTGGAAAAGCCCTGAATGAGCAGTGGATGGTAAAGGGCTGTACATGTACACTTAAGCCAATAGTAAAGATAGAACTGCTGATGAGACAAACATTTGAAATCAATGAGGCTATATTATATTTTATATTTTTTGGGTCTTTCGGTAAAGCCACGTAGATAGAAGAATAATAGAATAGAATAATAACAATATCACGACGTTTCGATCGCAACACAAGCAATCGTCATCAGGTGAAAAATATATGGCGGGACTGCTGCTAAGGCAGGGAGTTATAAAGGTTTGAGATGGGTGTAGCCCAAGGGTCAGTGGGGGGGCTAGAGATAAATTTGCATGTCAATGTAATATCGGATAAATCTTGACAAACGAATCTGTGGGGGTGGCCATTGTATTGTGAGAGATTAGCATGTCAATGTAAGAAATTTGCTTGTAATTGTAAGATCGGAGAGAGCTCGGAAAGATCCCCACCGCCACATCGAGGAAAGCGAACAACGGTGGCTGTGGGAGTGAATGTAACTCAGAGAGTCGAAAATAACTGCTAACATCGGCAGACTGTAAAAATGACACACTCACTGCAGACATGGATCAATACTACATAGATTACAGCATCACAATAATGTGAGAAATGGTGACAGCTTAGGGTGGCCATCATCCAGCGATCATGGCTGATGATAATGATGATATAAGCCAGCTATTTAGAAACAAAATATTTTTTAATTACTTTTAATTGTACCCTCAAGTATGTCTGTGTGTGGCCCAGCGTGTGTGTGTAACATTGTATTGTTGAGACAATACATGACCACCTCAGTTTGGTTTTCATTATGCAGTCCATGTCTGTTGTTGATGTGCGATCGGAGTTGCTTGGTTTGAAGGCATTATTTATCTGTAAACAATTAGGGTGCGTGCATGGGTGTGGGATTTGTAATGTATACAGTGAATTACGTAACTGTAATGGTGAAAATGTTATTTTCGCACAGGGACGCACAACTTTTGAATTTGAAGCTGCATAAATTGAGTAATGTCTGATTTGAATCCAATAGAGCCTTGACTTGAACACAGTATGGTATGGTTGGCTGGATGAAGGGGAGTCAGACTGAGGGTAGCAGAGGTGAATCATTGACTTTCCACTCAGCAAAAGTTGACTGGGGCTTCGACAGAAAGCCCTGATTGCTCGACCAAAGAGTACGTGGAGGGGAGCGGAGTGAGATTATGATATTAGGAGTGAGATAAGAGAGTGTGTGGAGGGGAGTAGGTTTGAGATGAGGAGAGAGCTCATTTCCATAACACTGCCTCTGTATGAAACCGTCCAGTAAAAACGTGCAATAGTGTATGAGAACAGAGATGAAAGTTCTAACTTACAATTGAGAAGAGGCATGTCATCAAACTAGATTCGAAGCTTTCGTGACTGCAGGAATTACTCTTTGGTTCTTTCGGTAAAGTCACGTAGAAAATCAAATCAAATAATAGAATACGACATTTCAATTGCAACACAAGCAGCAACCGTTATCAGGTAAGAATGAATGAGAAAAAAAACAATACGGTAAACTTATGAACACAATGCAACACAACCTACAGAGCCGGACTACACAACAGCCAATACCTCACCTGGCTGACCACGCTCCTCCAAAGAATGACAAAAAGAAAGACAGTGCCACTGTAGTCGTATTCTATTATTTTTTGATTTTCTTTTCTACGTGACTTTACCAAAAGAACCAAAGAGGCATGTCATCGCTAAGCTGTTTTTTTCTATTTTAATACACGGATGCGTGCATGTAGAAACACCGATCCCAACTCGGCAGTACCCACGAGGCACATAGCAAGCGAGGGGAAAGGACAACTTCTTTGGGTCTTTCGGGAAAGGGCAAGTTTTACAGAAAAACCTCTGACCCCCCGCCCCCACCCGTTGGGCTTGATATGATCAGCAGCACCTGCCTTTACTTGCCAGCCTTGATGTTTACAATGGAACATTTTATTTGGGACAAAATATGGCCAAGTTGTCTGTGCCATGACATGCCGGGGCAGGATTAAGACCCACCCTGCCCTTCTGTTGATTTTTGGATCACTTACACGATTTTGCCGTGGCTGGTGGGCGCCGGGATCTTAGAATACGCGAGCCATTTTTTTTTTGGCAAGACGTGTCTCTTGCAGAAAGTGCGGTTTTCAATTTAGAAAACCTTTGTCGGCGACACATGGCACTCTGTTGTGTGTAAATTGGCGTGACAGCCTGAAATGTTGGCGTGCAGTTTGTTCGTGAGCGGTCTCTGCATGTGTACGGCTCTTTGGTCAGTTTACTGTTGTATGAGAGCATTCTTCACACTTTAGGGGTCACTGTTTTTTTTTACCGTACTTTACGTTCTGTTCGTGCGGGCTGGTAAAGGTGTTGAGCGTACATGTGAGATCATAGAATCACAGTACGACCTTGGATTTTGTGACACCACCCTCTCCTGAGCACTGTGTAGCCCCGTAAGCCTTATGACAACCTGGTTGTGCATGGTGGTCACCCATCCGAGCACTATTCAGGCAAGTTGTGACTGAATACAGTGGAACTCATCTGACCCTAATTTATGTGGAGGTGCTGGGAGGTCATAGTTGTTGTCCTACCCCGGCACCTCCGATTAGCACGGTTGACTACGTACAGTGCAAAAGAAGTTCAACATACATACTCTCTGCACAAGTTACTTTTTTTTTTCCTCGAAAAATTAGGATGATTTGCCACTACTTCCTGTTTACTTCCATTATCTATGCTTCATCATTAACTATGATCATTCCACTGTTGAATGAAAGCCTCCTCAAGCCACCATCATCTCTGCGTATCATCTAAATTATTACTTTTATTTCATAATTAAGGTGGTTTACATGAGTCAACTCAGATCTCTGGGTTTAATGCAATTTGCACAAGATTATCTAATCTCCCCTACCAACAAGCTACTGCAAGCTTACGGTTAATGTTTGCAGTGCACAAGAGTGCACTTGACGTTTGAACCAAACCCCAGGACTTTCGCT
The DNA here is from genome assembly GCF_965212315.1 of Lampetra planeri. Taxonomy (NCBI): domain Eukaryota; kingdom Metazoa; phylum Chordata; class Hyperoartia; order Petromyzontiformes; family Petromyzontidae; genus Lampetra; species Lampetra planeri. The sequence goes on along the minus strand of NC_136122.1, from coordinate 11,306,507 downwards.
TCAACTGTAAAATATTAATTACAAAGGGCTTATCATGCAAACTGCGAGAATAATACTCGGTGCACATGTGAGTGTCGAGCTGAGACTTGCTTTCGTTTAAAAATGCTGTCGTGATAAAGGTGACATAATAACTTCTTGCGTTCCCCTTAAGCCCACCACTGTTAGAGATTAAAGTAAATGGCGACCAATTACAGTGAAACATCTCTTATAACGGATTACCCAGCACTCCTATAATCAGCGTCCACAAATTAATCCATGCCAAATCCTAATGCCTGTTTCTCGCTTCATCCTGTTATACGAGCATTCATGTCGAGGCTGATGATGGGGTGGCAAGCCAAAGGAAGGAACCTGCCGGATCGAGCGATGAACCCGGCTCTTGTGTAAGGTGCTTGCTGGATTGATACATCGCAGCTGCTTCAGAGACGGTGATGGCTTGGAGAGGCCTTCATCGACTCGTGTGGTTTGTTGTTGAGTGTTGCGGTCATGGTAGGCCATTCTTAGAATATTAAACAATTATTGAAACTTCGTGTCTGCTGCTGGAAATATCTAAATCCCCGCACGCTGCTGTGTGTTCTTTCTCCTCCTCTTCACGGCCAGGGCCACTTCCCGTACCCCGACCCCTCCAAGTGGACGAACGAGGAGCTGGGCATCCCACCAGACGACGAGGAGTGATGTGCACGTGACACCTGGATTGCCAGCCGAGCTCTCGCGCGCGTCCCCTCTGCCCGGCTCCCCCCCCCCTCCCGCCCTGCAACTCTCCTGCTGATGGTGCCCCCCATGTGGCCACGGGTGCCGACCTACGGGGCCTTGGGCAACGATGGGGGACCTGTACATACTCCAGCAAATTCTATCAACGTTGAAATTAGAAGAAGATTAAAGGCTGTCAGAATGAAATTGGTCTGGTTGTGTGTTTGTGTATAGGTGGCATCGGTGAAGTTGTTTAAATAGGGGGAGCAAGTTTGGTGTGATGGCAGTATTGGGCATCTGTTGTTTTGTTATCTCTGTGTTTGTTTTGTATTTCAAATTTTATCCGGATGGTGCAATTGGCATAATTTGATACCATGAATGATATGTTCAGATTTATCTCAGATCAGTGCAAATCTGCATGTGAGAGAATAGCCCATGGAAGTAGATTCAAGTTTCCTCTGGTCCACACACAAGAGAGGCAGCATTTTATCACCCACTGTGGTACTGAGAGTAACGTTCATTGCATGACAGTCAAACAACAGCTCAATTCGTATTACTGGAATTTAGCCAAATTTATTGCAGAGTCAAATTTAACGTGATGGGTGTTTTTGAGTGTGCTTTTGTGACTGGACCAAGACCATCAACTCTATACACCTGAGATTCCAGGATATCGGTGGTGCTGGCACTGAACTCTGACCTCTAAGCCATCCAGCCAACTCTGGCGGTGCATCTATATGTGATCCGCACACTTGTTTTGCACTGCAGGCTCGTTATTTAGTTTCAGCTCAAGGCAATGGAATCAAGGCTCCTTGAGCTGGATCCCAAAACATCGAGCGACGTTCGGTAGATATTCAATCTTGAGGCTGCCAGTAAGGCTCCACTACCCTTGGGGAACCGTTGAACAAATTGTCGTAGATGTCCTTAATTTAACACCACGTGAGAGACCATTCAGGGACAGTGCCTCGAGAGAGGCCTTGGGCACAAAAATACCACAACACGCCACCCAAACAGGATGGACCAAAACAAAGTACAGCGCTACTGTGATCATCCGTGAGGTCGTGGAGAATTCTCGCAACCTTAAAAAATGTAATCCGTTCTAACTCATAATGTGCCGAAACTACTTAGTGTAGCGCATCTGGAGATACGGTCACCATAACTTGCATTGAAAGTGTACCGCACGCTCGCGGTGATCATGTTTTGATATGTATTCATCCTTTGCTACTCCATTATCTTTCCCCAGTGATAATATATTTTTTAGGATGAGTGTGTAAAGTGCTTGGAGATACTACTGTATGTATTCCAGCGCTATAAAGAATAGATCCGCAGGCTAAACTAATTTAAATATGTTGAACTTTTTTTCGCACCGTACGTAGCCAACCGTGCGGATCACGTATATATGTAATACCAGAGTGGGTTTTCGCTGCCTGTGTGTGTGTACGAGTTGTCTTGCTCTGCAGTTGGCTTTCTCGTTATAGTGCACTGGCTGTATGTTTCACGCATGCAGGTGTGCAGTACTAGTGGGCAATTAGTAGCAATGCTTACCCAGTGTCCAACTCGTGTGCCCTTACCCAGAGCTCCATCAATCGCACCGAAGGTTTAATGATAACCAGATTTATTTTGGTCAGCGACCCAGAATATTCTGCACCCGGCCCCACCACATCCAGAATACCTCTTACTGGCTGGGGCTACGAGTTGCATGCCACCTACTGTCGACCGGTGGTCTGGGTACATTGGAAAATGAAGCTCCGTCAGCACTCGTGGACACGACAGTGCACGTACCCACATATGGCAATACGTTACAAAATATAGCAATGATAATGCGCAGGAAAGTGTGCAACGAAGTACGGTGAGGTGCATGCTTGGAATTTCACCGAGGAAGGATGCATGGATTAGACAACTTATGAAAGTTAAGAGATTTTGTATTGAATGTTCAGAAAAATGTGGATTGGGCAGGTAAGATCAACTTTTATTTTACCATTTAAGGCCCACTGAAGCAAACTGGCCAGAAATGATAGCTAAACGAAGGGACTTATCACGTGGAAATGTATAGCAGCCAAATAATCTAAACGCATGTTTCTAAATGGGGAGTGAAAAACAGGAGGACCCGGAGAAAAATCCACGTGGCCACAGAGAGAGAAAACATGCAAACTCAAAATATAGAGACATCAGGGTGGGGATCGGGATCGAACCCACGACGTCCAACATACCAGGCGAGGCAGTTAACATCTCACCACACCGAGGTGGGGTATTGATAGAGACTGAAGAGAGAGTGGGAGCCAAAGAGGGGAACGCCCAAGTGGGCAGCGATGAACGTGGCTGGCGTGCAGGAGTGAGATGATATTGTCTCTTGAGGCCATGAGAGATGGCGATGAGTTTGGGAGGCATCCAGCAGTGGATTGATCATGGCCGATGATGTTGACTCATCACAAAGCTGAACCTTTTCACCGAGCTGACTCGCCACTGAAAGTGTGATTGTTTTTTTCAGCATAGAGTAGTAAACCTCAATAATGCCATAGCTCGCGCTCTGCAATCGCACGATTGAATGAAATGATTGACGACTTCCTGTAGGTGGCGTGCGGCGTTAGCTCTGGGCTGCAGCGCTTTCTTATTGGCGTGTGTGCTGCGTATGACAGACCCATATGAAGGGTGTTCAGAAAGTTAATCGGACGAGAAAATACAATTCGGATTTATCATGAGCACACTTCTAACAAGTTCAATGCTTGATGAAGGCCTCGCCAAGCTGTTATTTCTCACGGTCGTGCGATGCAACTCTCTAGCGTCTGGACACGAGCTGCGGTGGCGAGATGTTAACTCCCTCGCCTGATATGCAGTCATCATGGGTTCGATACCGACCCTGACGCCTGTTGTATATTTAAAGTTTGCGTGGTCTCCCCGTGGTCGAGTGGATATTTCTCCGGGTCCTCTGGTTTTGCCCTCCACAGTTAAAAACGTGCGTTTAGAGTATTTGGCAGCTACAAATTGCCACGCGATAAGCCACTTTGTTGAGCTATCATTTGTGGCCAGGTCGCTTCTGAATAAGAGCTCCATAGCTCAGTGGGCCTTACCTGGTAAAATAAAAAAAAGTTAAGTTTAGTCTTGATGTGAAGCTTTCGTGACTGCAGGAATCCGTACTCTTTGGTTCTTTCGGTAAAGTCCCGTAGGTTTAAAATAATAGATCACGACGTTTCGATCGCAACACAAGCAACCGTCATCAGGTGAGACCAGCATTTCCTCTGCTGTGCTGGTTTCACCTGATGATGGTTGCTTGTGTTGCGATCGAAACGTCGTGATCTATTATTTTCTACCTACGTGACTTTACCGAAAGAACCAAAGAGTTTAGTTTAGGTCAGAGACGCGTATTGCTGGCCACCCGTGATTAAGCCGGGTTCTCAAGTGTGGCGAGTTGATGGTCTAACTTGGCCGGTCACGATTGGAATGCACATCCAAACAACTTAATAGTATATTCTTTTTTGCTCGGTTACATTCCAAAGTTAAATGTAACCATTTGGCTTGAATGTTAGGCGCGTGAGAAAGGGCAGTATAGTGCCAAGTGAGTGGATACAAAAAAAAGTCCACTTTAAAGTGGCTTCAGAAGCAGTTCTTCTATACCCGCTTCCGCGCAGCGTTCTGTACCCGCGGCGCGCTGTTTCGCGGATCTGCGAGAGTTACCGCCGAACGCATTCCTGCGTCTCACGACGACGACGATGATGACGAACAGCGTCATTGAAATAATAAAAAAACCCCGGGACAAGACAGCGTCAGCGAGAAACGCGTGAGGTGGGAAACAAACATGCACACGCGTGGATTTGTGTGCCGCTTTCACGACACGCATTTAGAATCTTTGTATTTTTTTAACGAGCAGCGTGCAGGTCGGCGTACAGCTTTGAAGAAGAGTCATTGCCCCATAAAACGTCGCCGATTACAGATATGTAGATGTTTAAGTTTTGTTCTCTTTTTTAAATGCGGTGCTGTTGACGGTCCGGTTGGGTTTCAACATGGGCGGAGTTAGCCGGGGGGGGGGGGGTATGCAGGGCCGGATCATGGTCCCGTGGGGCCCCTGGGGACATGTCTTTTGGAGGCCTCCCCCCCCCACCCCCCGCTTTCCTATATTGGTGTCTTTCTTGCCTTCCTCCTCGCAAAATCATCCACTAGATCGTCAACATCTATCTGTCTTCTTAGGTTTTTTCGGTAAAGTCACGTAGGTAAAACATTAAAATTCATAAAAGTATTTTTATTTTACTTTTATTTATTTTAATTTTTTACCTACGTGACTTTACCGACAAAACCTAAGAATATGAATCCTTGCAGTCACGAAAGCTTCAAATCTAGAATCTATCTGTCTGACAAGGTCTGACTCTACTGACATGAGTGGAAATGAGCTGAGATGTGTTTGGCAACATGCTACTCCGCAGCTCATTTTCTATTCTGCCTACAATGGGAAAATGTCCGTTCACCTTGGCAGTTTCTCACTGGCAAAGTTAGAAAAATCCGAAGTGCCACAAAAACATTGGGGGCACACTGACTGCAGAGTAAGTGCCTGCAACGTCTCAAGCAATTTAGTTGGGCGCTTCTCACCCTCAGAGTCAGACATGAAAGACACCGAATTGGATGAGTTCGTTGGCAAAGTTCATGTCCAGGTCTGATGGATATGCAGCGGAGAGTGCATTTATCTTTTTCACTCTGACATCACTGTTAGACACCTGATCTGACATAAACAGAACTCCAAAGAGACTGGTAAAACGCTTGTAAGCGTCCAAGCGATGTTCAAGGCATGCCACTAGCTTATCAATGGCCACATAAAATGTTTCTATTTTGAACTTCTCCCCCCCCCACTAAAGTGTCACACCTGGCTCTGAGCTCTCATCTGCAAATGTTTTGCGTTTCCTCTTTCGCTGAAGATCGTGCTTACATGACTGAGAGGCACCCGTCACATTTAAGGCTGCTCTTTCAAAAGTCTCAAACTGGTCTCGCTGTCCCGCCACCAAATCCCTCAACGATGAAAAAAGCTGTGCTGCTTCAGAGATTTCAATGTCACTTGTCTGTAGGTGCAAGCTTGTAGCGTGGAACCGGTCAAGTACGACGTCCCGGAAATGTGCCATGAACAGCATCTCTAAGGTGTCCAATTTAGCGCATAGTCCAGCGGCCTCAATTCGAGTATCTATTTTCTCATTACCATCATTGCACATACCACGAAGGCCTCTCTAATGTGGGTGTAATTACTCCACGATGCCTTGGTTAACTCTGCCCGAGCACTCCACCGAGTACTGGACAGCGATTTTAATGCCAGTCTGACATCTGTCTTCCGATAGACTTTCCCCCATCTGTGTGTGGATGAAGAGCAAAATGTGTACAGTGACTGCAACATGTTAAAAAACTCGTCAGCCTCTGGGCTACTGCCGTCTAAGGTGTTAACACCAACTAAGTTAAGTGAATGCGCTGCGCAAGGCACATACTCTATCAGAGGTTTTTGTTTTGTTTCAGGTGGGCCTGTAGCCCATTATATTTTCCTGACATGTTGCTTGCATTGTCATACGACTGCCTCTACAGTTTTAAGAGGTCCAACCCAAGTCCCTCCACCATCAAAGTCACACAGTCTGCTCAACTTTTACCAGCGTGGCTCTCAATTGGCTCAAAGCCCAGGAATCGCTCCACCACGTTCCCGCTGCCGTTAACAAACCGGAATATGAACGTCAACTGGTCCACATGTGACACATTGAAAGCGCTGAGGGGCCCGGTGTCCCACGTGCTCAGCTCACGCTTTAAGCGTGGAGGGGCCCAGTGACCCTCACACTGTAGGTGCCGAGGGGCCTCGGGGCCCTAGTGGTCAGCTCACTCTTTATAAATGCCAAGGGGTCTGGGGGCCTTCACATTGTAAGCACTGAGGGGGTCTGGGGGACTCTAGTGGTGAGGTCACGTTTTAAACACCCAGGGGTCTGGGGGCCTTCACATGGTAAGTCCTGAGGGGTATGGGGGGCCCTAGTGGTGAGCTCACGATACAACCACCCAGGGGCCGAGTGGTCAGCTTGCGCTGTGCGCACTGAGGGCCCTGGCGTTCAACTTCCTTGGGAAGTCTTGGGTCACCCACCGCGCACGTGGCCTGAGGCTTGGAGGCCCCCTGGCAGTCAGGCCCCAGGGAACTGGTCCCACTGGCCTGGTCCATAATCCAGTCTTGGGGAGATGCCCCTCCCAAATTGGCCACCTTCATTAGTTCATTTTCAGTAGTTTACAATTAGGATAAAAAAAAATCTAAATTAATGAATTTTAATCCAGCCGCGATTCCTAATGCGTGGGACAAAGCGAACGTCACCCCCCCCCCATCTGCCCCAAATATTGCAGTCAAACTCCGCCTACTATGGTTTTCAAGGGGGTTAGTCGCTAACCGAGACGCGACTTTATATACCACAGTTTGGCTCATGCTGTATGGGTTATCAATACGAGATTCTAGATTTGAAGCTTTCGTGACTGCAAGGATTCACACTCTTAGGCTTTTTCGGTAAAGTCACGTAGGTAAAAAATAAAAAATAAAATTAATAGAAAGGCAACACAAGTCTCCGTCATGACGGAGACTGGTGTTGCCTCCGAAACGTCGTGATTTTGTATTTTTATTGTATTTTATTTCTATTATTACTTCTATAAATTTTATTTTTTACCTACGTGACTTTACCGAAAAAGCATAAGAGTATCAATACGAGAGTTTAATCATGCCGCATTGCCTCTCCCCCCCCCCCCCCCCACACGGTTTTAAAAACTCGCTTCTCCATCCCGAGCAATAGTTGCGTGCGACACCGGAGACCGTCGTCGACGCGGTTGTCCTCCGATGAGCAACCGAGACGCGAATATCGAGGGACGCAGCCCCGACGCGAATTTTAATCCAACGTCTGCGTTCGCACGCAATCATGCATGATTCAGACCATCGCGAGAAGGCTGTGATTATGTACACAAAGGAGCGAAGACAAACATCTAAGTGTTGCGATTAATTATTCACGTGTCGTTAATTTATATGAATGATTTATTAAGCGCCAGGCGCCACGATTGTCTGCGTGCCGCCTTTGCTCGGTAGCAACGTGATATTAATTACAGGGTTTTTTTTTTACCAGTCGGGATCACCGGACGAACATACGGAGAGACAAATAGATATACAGATATACGGATGTACAGCTGAATGGACATGTATGCAGACGGACAAACAAGCAGATCGACCGATGATTGATGGACAAGACATACAGAACGGGAGACAAACAGACAAATAGACGGATGGACAGACAGATGGAGAGACACGCACACTGGGAGCCCTCTCCTATGTCGACTGAGTCTGAAATGATCACCTGCTGCGAGCCGTAAATAAATCAACACTGGAGAGACAAAGGCGGCCACGCCACCCGTCTAGTGCACTGCGCTTGCCACGCGCCTTAATAGGTGCTCGCTAACAGCGGGTCTGTCTGTGTATAGGCTGCACCAAGGTCGGAGGGGAATTGGCTTTGTGTATAAACTCACGTTGTGTATAAACTCACGTTGTGTATAAACTCACGTTGTGTATAAACTCACGTTGTGTATAAACTTACGTTGTCAAGATAAGGGCATGGGGTCTTATCGAACCTGCACGGATGTCGCTGGCAAAAACAAGTCGTGTTTTTTTAAATATTTTGAATCGAATCTACATCTACACATTCCCACCCATAACAAAACACAAGCAGAGTGATTGACAAATCAGCTACAGAGTGGATATTGATTTAATATAAGACAAAGATCCCCCCGTGTAGCCTTAACAGACTGTGCGGTCAAGTAGTTTGGTTCTACAGTCTGTATGTATGTATTCATTTCACGTCTGTAAATGTATACTGTATGAGTTAAACACGACCGTTCTAATTACAGGCTACACTGTGTGTCTGTGCGTGCGCGCTGTGTCTCGTTTACGCGTTGTTTGTATAAGCTGCACAATGCCGAATGTGTACACCGTGAGACATTTACATCAGCAGCTATATATACACACACACAGGGGTCGTTATCATCCTCTTCATCCAATGGTCAATCCACTGCCGGATGGAAGCTTCCCTAAAGCCCCGCCGCCCACCAACACAGACGATGGTGCGACGTAACGATACAAAATAAACGAAACTCTTTATTTTATTTTACCAGGCAAAGCGCGCCCAGCTATGCGGCTCTTTAATCAGAAACGACTTGGCCGCAAATGATAGCTCAGCGAAGACACTCATCACGTGGACATGTATATCAGACAAATACTCTAAACGCGTGACGTTCATTCTCAATGTGGGAGGGGAAAAAACGGAGAACCCTGAGAAAAATCCACGCGACCACGGGGAGAAATACATGCAAACTAAAAATATATACAGCAGGCGTCAGGGTCTGGATCGAACCCACGACCTCCTGTATACCAGGCGGGGTAGTTAACATATCGCAACAGCGGCGCCCCCAATCCATTCAGCACATACCTCCATCTCCTCGACGGACGATATAACGAAATGGCTCCATATGAATGTACAAGTATATACATGTTCTTGGGTCTTTCGGTAAAGTCACGTAGATAGGTTCAAAGAAAATGACAAAAATAACAAAAAACTACGACGTTTCGATCGCAACACAAGCGGTCGTCTTCCCACCTCATCCCTCCCTCCCACCCACCCCCCTTTTTCCTGAAAACGACCGCTTGTGTTGCGATTGAAACGTCGTAGTTTTTATTTTTCGATTTAAAGCTTTCGTGACTGCAGGGATTCATCTTCTTGGTTCTTTCGGTAAAGTTTTTTGTTATTTTCTTTGAACCTATCTACGTGACTTTACCGAAAGACCCAAGAATATGAATTCCTGCAGTCACGAAAGCTTTAAGTCAAGATTTATGTATATATACATACGAGAACAAACACATTCCTATCGCGAAACAGAATCGCCACTGCGCCACCATCCACTTATGCTTGACCTGTCCAGCTGCCGTGCTTTATCCATTGCTAGATGAAAGCCTCTCCAAGCCGTGAACGATCGAGTAGATGAAATAAAGATCGGTTGAGATGTTTGTCTGTTGCTCGATTTGTTTTTTTCTTTGTCGACACGTGGAGGTGATGTCCCCGTCAATAGCAATCTGGCCAAGCGCCAAAGCGAGTATGCATCACTGCCATGTAATCCACGTGCGTGGATGTGTGAGCGCACATTATTTCTGTGTTAATATGCGCACAACACATTCACATTTAAACAACTATTTACATTTTTTAGGTAAAGCCCACCGAGCTACAAGCTCTCTAACGGAGGGTTCCTGGCCACACGTGATGATAGCTCATTGAAGTGGCTTATCATGTGGACAGTTCTAGTAACAGCCAAATCATCTCAACGCGGGTTTATTCTCAATGTGAGGGGATAACAAACGGATGACCCGGAGAACAATCCACGCCACCACCACCACTACAGGGAGAGAAAGAACACGCGAACTCCAACTATACAACTGGTATCGTCAGGGTCCGCGATCGAATCCATGCTCTCCAGCGTACCAGCGAAGGAGATAACATCTCCTCGCCACCGAGATTTGCGTGTCTTCTTTCAGGATTTCATTATTATTATCATAAAGGTTTGTTACTATATAGCTCCTGTTCAGCTAAATGTTCTGAATTGAAAGGGAATTTTTGTAGAACTGTTTTTCGTGCTTCGTTTGTTGTCCTTCCCCCGCACCTCCGATTAGCACGGTTGGCCACGTACGGTGCGAAAGAAGTTCAACACACATGCATACAACTGTTAACATGCCAATGTAAAGCATGTTCATCAGCAAGCATTTAAAAAATGTAATTCTCATTAGGCCCCTGCGTTATGTTCAGCGCAGTCTCAAACATATTAATATTTAAACAGATAATTCACTCTATCCCTATGGCTTCTCTGATTATGTTATACGTAGAAGGTTCATCTCCCGAAACGTCACCTACTATGTATGTATTTATTTATTCTAACCCCACGGCGATATTGACACGGAACGTGTTGAGTTTTGTTCTCTTCATTGTTGCCCCAATGCCAACGTAGCAGTAGCAGCATCATCACCAACGTAATTATTTCATATTCGTACTGCATATTTAATTATAATGATACTCTTAAGTTCTTGCAACCTTGTTCAATTTCAGGAACGTATGAACTGTGGTCTGTCACAACGTATAGTGGTGCTGTTTGTTGCTGCTTGCCTAAAGCTTTGGGACCATTTGGGCTTGCACGCAGCAATCGCGATGATAGACGGACGCGTGTGTGAGCACACAGTCATATAGCCTCGATACGTGAACACACATTCAAATGTGTGTGTTGTGTGTGTAAGCACACAGCGATGTGTATGTGACTGCAGATTAAATGTATTTTGCGTGTGTTAGCACATGCCTTCGTAGGTGCTCGCTAACAGCACTTGACACAACAGTATGTTGAGGCTATACGGGGGATATTTGTCTGTATATATGTGGGGAGCGGTGGTGTAGCGGTTAGCGCGCAGCACCACGAACCCGGCCGCCCGAGTTCGATTCCAGCTCACGGCCAACACCAGTGATGATTATCTGAACCGGTTCTGGGCTTCCCCTACGTCGACTCAGCCTCAACTTAGTATATGGTGTGGTGTGTAAACATCGCCACTGGGGAGACAAAGGCAGCCGGGCGTGATGCTGGCCACCCAGCCCATCGTGTGCCGTGCCGGCCTTCGTAGTTGCTCGCTAACAGCACTTGCCCCAACAGTCTGTTAAGGCTACACGGGGGATCTTTATCTTTGTAATCACGCATGTGTTTACAGTACTGTGTGCAGCAAACACTGCAAAACATCTGTGTGGCTAACTACATGGCGATGCCTACGAGTTAAAAGGCACATTTTGCTTTAATCACCATGATATTTTAACAGCACACGAGCGGTACAACATAAACTCAATGTAGCAAGCTAACTTTCCGCCAATTACCCATCTTGAGAAGCTGTTCGAATAATAATAGTTTAATATCTCTGTTATAACTCAGTATTCCTGACTGATATTGTGATTTGTTTTTTACGTATTTGTAATTCAATCCAGTACAACTGGACCTACAGTGCCTTATAATTATTGATAAGTCATGTTTTTCATTTGTACGAATGCGTGTGTGTGCCCGTACAATGCACGTGTACCAGCACATTTTATATACATTACATATTAATCATTAACTGCATATGTTTTTTTTATCTTACTTTTATTAATTTAAAGTTTTTACCTACATGACTTTACCGAAAAAACCTAAGAATATGTTAATGTACTCATTTATATACGGTGCAATGTGTGTCGTATAGAATGCATTCAGCAGTGGATGTGTGTACAGGGGCGCTGGTGACAACACTGCCGCTGCTGCTGATGCTGCTGCTGATGATGCTGATGATGCTGCTGCTGCTGATGCTGCTGCTGCTGCTGATGATGCTGCTGCTGCTGATGATGCTGCTGCTGATGATGATGCTGCTGCTGCTGCCGCTGCTGTCGCTGCTACTGCTGCTGATGATGATGATGCTGCTGCTGCTGATGATGGTGGTGGTTGTTGTATGAGCGCGATGGATTTGCATTCCCGGATGCTGCCAATGAAGTGGCCACTTCTCGTCTCTCCCGAGCGCCTCTTGAGTGCCGTCCAACTCCGCACTTCTCTCCATCGACCTCATCCCGGATCGAACCATTGGTCTCCCTTCCTCCATCCACCCCCCTCTTCCTCCTCCCCATCGTGACCGGATCAGGAGCCATCGAAACGGCCGAGTAAACACGGATCTGTGCGGGTTTCTCTCGAACTCGGCCTCGGCTCGGAAATTCCCCTCCAATCATTGTCCCGTGCCCCCCCCCCCCCTTTGCCCCACTCCCCACCTAATGTTTATATTTGTTGTCGTTACGAAATTGTCCAATTCAACAAACGTAATCAGCCGTTATCCTTAAAAAACAACTAAATAAAATCCTCAGCACATTCGTCAATAGCACTAAATAACAAAAATAATAGGCGACGTTTCGGGCAATTACCCTTATTCATAGCGCATAGCAAGGCCAGATAGCTATTGCGTTGTATTTGCGTGTGACGTTGACAATCACTATCGTGTAGACAATGGGGTGCTCTGATTAATTATCATCATAGCCCATATGCAGAGCCGCCGTCAGGACATTCATACGTAGATCGGTTCAGCTCTTTATCAATCTACTGCTGGACGAATGTCTCCCCACGCTGCGTTGGTCATGGTGTATGTGGGGGGGGGGAAGTTGGGAGAGGATTGATTAACCATACTTCATCACGCTGGTTAGAACGCGAGTGTGAAGGACCGCGTTGCACCCAATTCAAGAGCCGAATGGCTCACAGGGCTTTACCAAATAAATGAAACTAAAAATAAATTAAACTGAATCGTCATCATCACAAACGTCATCACCATCATCGTCGTCACCATCGTCATTCCATCATCGTCGTCTCCATCGTTATCATCATCACCATCGTCATCCTCTTGTTTCACAGGTCAACTAACTCCTTCAAGGGCCGCTCTTCCAGTATCATCGTCCACCACCAGCTGGCAATAGAAACTCCCCTCGTTGCACTGAACATCTTCAATCAAGGGCCGCTCCTGCAGCCCCATAATCACCGCCATCTGGTAATAGTCATTCCCCTTGATTTGAAGCTTTCGTGACTGCAGCAATCCGTACATCTTTGGTTCTTTCGGTAAAGTCACGTGGGTAGAAAAAATAATATATGACGACGTTTCGATCGCAACACAAGCAACCGTCGTCAGGTGAGACAGCTACAGCAAGACAAAAACTGCTGTCTCACCTGATGACGATTGCTTGTGTTGCGATCGAAACGTCGTGATCTATTATTTTTTATACCTACGTGACTTTACCGAAATAACTAAACAGTTTAGTTTAGGTGAGAGACGCGTATTGCTGGCCGCCCGTGATTAAGCCGGGTTCTCAAGTGTGGCGAGTTGATGAATTAACTTGGCTGGTCACGTGACTTTACCGAAAGAACCAAAGAGTATAGTCATTCCCCTTGTCGTAATCAACATGTACTTTGAGGACCAGTCTTGCACCCTCACCCTACCATCGGGCCTTAGCTTTTCCCTTTGCTCACCGACTTCTGGATGGATGTCACTTCAATGCAGCACACGCGTCCCACCAATAAACAAGACAAAGATCCCCCATATAGCCTTAACAGATTGTTGGAGCAAGTGCTGTTAGCGAGCACCTATGAAGGCCGGAACGGCACACGAGGGGGTGGGTGGCCAATGTCGATGTTTACACACCGCACCAGATACTCATTTGAGGCTGAGCCGACCGAGGGGTTGACAATAACACCCACCCACCAACCCCGTCCCGTCTCTGAGTGACTGTGCCGTCTTCTCTTGTTGGAATTCCTTACAATCCGAACTCACAAGTCGCCTAAACCCCGTGCACTGCAACGCCCCTCTTGTTGTGGCACGGCGCGCGGAACGATCGACCCGTGGATCATGCTCGGCCACTTGTAGATGACGAAGCCGCCTCTTCTTACACGCTTTTATTTAACTCACTCTGTCCGTTGTTGTCGTTGTTGTCGTTGACGTATCCTCAAATCTTGTAACTCAATTTTAACCTCACTTCCCAATGTGGTATCGACTGCAAACTTCGTATACTTATGTCTTACTGATGGAAATACTATATTCTATCATAAAAAAACCCCATCTTTTTTAGGTGTTATGTTTCGGTTTGGGTCTCATTGTCCACGCTCAACTGACGTTGGCTGTAAATCACCATGGTCCCTTACGTTATGGCAAGCCTCGGGGCCACTTCCTGGAGTCGTGGAGTTCTGCCATTACTCGTACGGTACATTTCATGAAAGCGTGTTTAAAAAAAAGTATTTTTTAATATTACTTTTTTTTTAATCGGAGAGACTGACAGTAGCAATAATCCCCGATACAGCTGCCGAAGCAGTCGCGATTGCGTTCTATCCATACATGTCACGTCACAGAATTAATTATGATGTGTGTGTGTTTTTTTAGGGGTGTTGTCGAATGTTGTTCGGCACGATGTCCGACGTTTCGCTCCTCCACGCGCGCTCCTTCAGAAAGGTCCCAGCACGCGGAGTTGAAACGTCGGACGTGGTGCTGGAACACGAGGGACAACCCCTTAGACGCATCGGAGAGTTGCCATTGTCCCCGACACGCGCCTCTTGTCGTTACCAACACCGCACGCAGCCAACTCTGCCCGGGATTTTCACTGCTTTCAGGGATACGATTATGTTATGATTATGTTGCTTAATATCAATATACTATTAATAATTAACGACGATGATGATGACTTGCAGCCCTTTGTCAATCAACTGCTGGACAAAGGCCTCTCCAAGCCGTGGCGGTCATGAGGGTGGTTGGACTATACTTTCTGCCCCCCGCCCTCCCACGCTAGCCAGTGCGGTTCGGTGAGGTGGAGAATGGGCACGGGCGGGGGGGGGGGCACGGAGGGCTGGGGGGGGGGCACCCCCACCCAGCACCGGTTCAAAATAACCACTCGTCTCACGGCTGCAGTTGGCCAACAGCCCCCTTTGGGCCACCGCTCAAATTGCGCGCGACCTGTGACCGTCAGCCGTGCGCTCTCCACTCCTGGATGGAGGCCTCTCTCGTGGCATTGCGATGCGGTAACCCGTTTGGGGCCAGAGGCACACGCATATTTATTCGAATTAGAATAGAAAGGACCCCCAGATATCTTTAACAGACTGTTGGGGCAAGGGCTGTTAGCGAGCACCTATGAAGGCCGGCACGACACACGAAGGGATGGGTGGCCAGCACCAGAACCGGCCGCCTTTGTCTCCACAGTGGCGATGTTTTTACGCACCGCACCAGGCACTCATTTGAGGCTGAGTCGACCTAGGTGATTCCCAGGACCGGTGTCAAATAATCGTCACCGGTGTTGGCCGTGGGCGGGAATTTAATTCGGGTTGTTGGGTTTGTAGCGCAGCGCGCTAACCGCTGCACCACCGCTCGCCACAGAAGCACACACTCGACGTTGTAAATCGCTCCATCTCCGCTGCTCGATGTCCTCTCGGCCGTATTTTTCTACCACCTTTTGCTGCCGCTCCGTCCTTAGTCTCGACCACCACCGAGCGTGCAGCAGCCTCTCCGTGCTCTCTGCGCACAGTCTTTGTCGCTGTTTAGATTATTTCGATTATTTTGCTGCTGTAGATTTCTACACGATAAGCCACTTCGTTGAGCTCCCATTTGTGGCCAGGTCGCTTCTGAACAAGAGCTACACAGCTCAGTGGGCCTTACCTGGTCAAATAAAAATAGCTTAGTTGTACGTTAGATAGCAGCGCAGTAAGTAGATTGCCGACATACGTGCACCGCTTTGCGCGTGTTCCCCCTCTCTCTCTCCCTACGTGGTGTTTTCTCCACTCTCTGCTGTATCCTCCCACACGCAACACAACGCCCAAAACGTTGATTTTGGCGAGCACCTCATTGCAGAAACTCAGTCCGTTTCATTTGCGTGAACCAAACAACTCAACACGTTCATCAGTGACAATATTGTGGCCTTTAAAAGAAAAGAAAAAACGATATAATAGGCGACATGTCGGGAAATGACCCTTCATAGAAATGCTGTTAGGTGCATTTGTTGTAGTTTCGTTTTATGTTTGCTTTGATATTTTTTTAGTGATTCGTTTACCTTTCCTATACTTTGCACTCCTATAGTGTTTTTATATTGTTGGTTGTTGTTGTAACTTTCTGACCCACCCCTACTGGACATCGATGAAAATGAGCTTTATAGTTCATCGGATTCCGCCAGTGCAAATAAATATTCTGATTCTGACCGTAACGAGAGTGATCTCCCCTCGCACAACGCACGAAACCCCCCATATGAACCGAGTCAAACACGAGTGTGAAATTAAATAATGCTCTTTAATGAATCCACGTTATAGAATTATTTAAATACGGGCGAGATTTCCAACGCGCGCGAGAAACGACAAGACCACGGGATGGAGCCACATCTTGCCAAAAGGACATCACGCCACACACAATCACGCCACGCCACACAAATGTTCGGCAATTTCTTTCAATTCCTTCATCAACCCGCTCTGACCAGCGTGCTAATTGTATGGTTGCCCAATTTATTATTATTACTGATATACTTTTTTTGTTTAGATGATCGCAACTAAAATGTAATTTTGCCGTGCAACACGCAAATCTGGCCAAGATGCGAGACAGGGTCAAGGCGCAGCCCTGCAATTGCTTGGTCACGTCACTGCTGTTGGAAGTGACCTCTAGAAGGGCGGGGGGGGGGTCTAAAGAGGGGGCTCTAGAGGGGGGGGCGGATTCTAGAGAGGGGGCTTTAGAGTGGTGTTTGGCCTACTCTTCCATGCTGGTCAGTACGTCTTGGAAGAGGTGTGAGAGCCCGCACTTGACCCCACCACCTGTAGATCGACTGAGCGTGGTGTGGCCCCAGCTATGTTGCTGGGTGGGCAGTGGGTGGGTGGGAGAGGGAGGTGGTGGTGGGGGGTGTGGGGGTCATTTAAGTTACTCGCCCATTGTTTACACCTGCCGCGCCTGGAGATCGAACCGGCGACCTCTGGATTTGCAGGTACAATGTGCTGCTGCTCACCGTTTAACACCGCGGCAGCAGCATCGCTATGAGTCTGCACACAGGGTTCCCTCGCTTTATGCGGTAGATGAGTTTAAAAAAATAAGGGCAACAAAAAAACCCGCCGCCTCAGAAGTAGCGACTCTACAGTACACACACACACAGTACACACACACACAGTACACACACACAGTACACACACAGAGTACACACACACAATATACACACACAGTACACACACAGAGTACACACACAGCATACATACACACAGTACACACACACACAGTACACACACACAGTACACACACAGAGTACACACACACAGTACACACACACAGTACACACACACAGTACACACACACAGTACACACACACACAGTACACACAGTACACACACAGTACACGCACAAAGTACACAAACAGTACACACACAGTACACACACACAGTACACACACAGTACACAAACAGTACACACACAGTACACACACACAGTACACACACACAGTACACACAGTACACACACAGTACACACACAGCACACACACAGTACACACAGTGCACACACAGCACGCACACAGTACACACACACAGTACACACACACACAGTACACACACACACAGCACACACACAGCACACACACAGTACACACAGTACACACACACAGTACACACACACAGTACACACACAACACACACATAGTACACACACAGTACACACACAGTACACACACACAGTACACACACAGTACACACACACAGTACACACACAATGTTGTCCCACGTCTGGACCGTGTAGCCGCATGTTGAGTGAATTCAAACCGCATGAAGCGAATTCTTGGGTAGAAATATTTTAGCCGCATTTTATGCGAAATCGCACAAACCTAACCAGCATAAAGCGAAGGAAATCTGTACTTTATATATATAACATAAACACAGCTACCCTGTTTAGCCACATAAAGACTGTTGGGGCAAGTGCTGTTCGCAAGCGCAAACGCACTCAGCATGTACACACGCATTTATACACGCGTACAATTGATATGGTATAAGCACAAACACATATATATATACACATACACACATGTATGTGTGCAGTTGACGGGCTCAGAGATGGTTATTCCGGTGACAGCATAAACCACCTTAGGTGATCTTCGTTTTCTGTCAAGTTAAAACTTATCACGGACATCATTAAGAACAACATTGATAACAAATGTATCCGTGGGTGTTTCGTGCTCGTAAATACTCAATTTGACATTTCGTATCGCTCGGAGCACGTGGGCACCCACCGCATAGACACACACACAAACAGAACGCCCGGCTCGGTCAGCACGATTTCTCACCTCGGGGTTCCGACGAGAGGCAAGCAGAACATTGTCAGTCTCGACTTAAAACTTTCGTGACCGCAGGAATTCATTTTCTATGGTTCTTTCGGTAAAGTCACGTAGATAGAAAAAATAAAAATAATATATTTAAAAGATCAGCTGTTACTGATGACGACCGCTTGTGTTGTGATCGAAACGTCGTGATATTTTTAATCGTTTAATTTAAAGTTTTTTATTTAATTTTTTTCTACCTACGTGACTTTACCGAAAGAACCATAGAACATTGTCAGTCTCGTGCAGGGGGCCGGCATCCTGCGGCTCCGAATACGCACGCGCCTCTTGAACAGGCTGCTTCGCCACGCGTTATTCGCGATGCATTGCGGCTCTGGAAATATTGAGATTTTTTTATACCGAATTTTAAAAGTATGGCTCTCTTTCGTTATTTCGGTCGGACATCCCCCTAGTCTAGGAATGCAAATAAAACATATTCTGGTTTTATATAAAGATGTAAATTAATTTATATGTCTTGCGCTATGAACCCTGCGACCTGATATTCATAACCAAGCCCGACCACGGCTAACATCAGTGGAAAGCGATATCTGAACAGGTTCTGCAACCCGCACTGACCAGCGGGGTGAAGTATGGTGGGCTACTCAGCTGTATTTATTCAACAAGCCTGACGTATGTTTGTTGAACTTCTCTCGCACCGTACATAACCGACCCTGCTAATCGGAGGCACGGCGGATGGACAACAAGCCAACACACACAAAGCAGTTGCAAA
Organism: Lampetra planeri; assembly: GCF_965212315.1. Classification (NCBI taxonomy): domain Eukaryota; kingdom Metazoa; phylum Chordata; class Hyperoartia; order Petromyzontiformes; family Petromyzontidae; genus Lampetra; species Lampetra planeri. The sequence continues at coordinate 11,287,181 of NC_136122.1, read as the reverse complement.
AAAATGAGTTTGTCAATTCTAGATTATTTAAAAAGTGCATATAGCTCCATTGGCTTCCTCGCATCGGAAGGAAGAGCGTTCCAGACGGCCGCAGAAGCGCATCTGAAAACGCGAGATGCAGTCACCGTCTTTGTTCGATGGCTGAGCCAAAAGCTGCTGCTGCTGTTGTTGCTGCTGCGAGGATGAGCGGAGTTTGGTTTATGCTCTTTTTGACAGTGTGTAAATAATAGCACTGCTGATGAGGCCCCAAAATGTAAAAAAAAACCCGGTCCAGAATCTGCTTACTTGAACGAATATTGCGGGTATAAACTAAAATGAATGCGATTTTTGGTGTGAAGAAATTAGTGGATTTATGTCGGTCCACTGTACCATTCACCAAGCAATGCCTCCGATTTCCTCCGCAGGACTTTAATTCAATGTAATAGGTTAACTTGTACTGTAATGTATACGAGTGCATTAGAGTCGAGATGTGTCATGATCATTGAGATCCTGCCTCTGGAACAGTGTCCCGGATAGTTTGTGGACTATGGACGAGATTTTAAATAAATGCACGTTATGTAATTATCCTTTTTCATCGTATATATATATGTGTCGTTTGTATCTTAGTCGTGATTCTTTCATATGTTCTTGTTAGCTTTAAATGTTAGTTTAGCAACACTTAGTCTCTGCCCTCAAGTTAAAAAGATGGGGCCTCGGTTTTGCCCAATCCTGGCGCAGCGTGGCTCCACAGACTAAATCAATAAAACGAAATCAGTGAAATCAGGACTTGAGCCGAGGAGCAACCACGGGGCAGGCCGGTTCTCCCGAGGTAGTCACACACGCGCAGGCCGTGTTTCAAAAGAACCGAGCAGGTGGTTTGAGATGTTGAAAAGGTGCCATGCGTGGTCAATGCCACTGCTGTCGTCAGGATCGCGTGTGGTCTGACGTTGTTGTGTTACGAGACTGGCTTCTGCCATCTGATAAATGACATTTCACGACATTCACAACATTCTCGAGAATTAATATCTACACTCTTGTTTTTGTTATCAGTTCAAAAATATCGGAAGGATTGCTTCCGGACTGTGCCTTGTGTTTGTGTGTGCGGGGATCGGTGGTGTAGCGGTTCGCGTGCTGCGATACGAACCTGGCGACCCGACAGTGATGATTATCTGAACCGGTCCTGGGCCTCCACTAGATCGACTCAGACTCAAATGAGTACCTGGTCACGATGTGTAAGACATCGCCACTAGGGAGACAAAGGCGGCCGGGCGTGGTGCTGGCCACTCCACCCCCTCGTGTGCCGCTCTGGCCTTCATAGGTGCTCGCTAACAGCACTTGCCCCAACAGTCTGTTACGGCTTGACGGGGGATCTTTGTCTTTGTGCGCGATTATCTGAACCGATCATGCGCCTCCCCTAGGTCTACTGAGCCTTAAAATGACTATCTGGTGCGGTGTATAAAAAAAACATCGCTGGGAAGACAAAGGCGGTCTGTCGTAGTGCTGTCCACCCGCTCCCTCGTGTGCTGTGCCGGCCTTCATAGGTGCTACTCGCTAACAACGCTTGCCCCAACAGTCTGTTAAATGTTACACCACGGGGGATCGTTGTCTTTGTGTATTGCTACTCACACGTGTGAGATATAAATGTGTCAAATACAGCACAATTTAGTTTGCTCAAGCATCAATCGACAAAGCCACCTGCAAACTGTATAGGCTGCTTCTAGATTTGAAGCTTTCGTGGCTGCAAGGATTCATACTCTTAGGTGTTTTCGGTAAAGTCACGTGGGTTAAAACAGAAAACAAATACAGCAATTTTACTGCGACGGTTTCACCTGAAGACGGAAGCTTGTGTTGCCTCCGAAACGTCGTGATTTAATTTATTTGTTTTCTTTTTTAACCTACGTGACTTTACCGACTAAACCAAAGAGTATATAGACTGCAACATACAGAAACCACCATCATCGTGAGCCGACACAGACATATTAACTTGTTCAGAGACATGAACATAAAAATTCATAAAGGAGGCCAGTAAAGTAATGGAGCACGAGCCGGATTTAAGAAAGGCTTCTCTACCACCGTCAACATAGACGCACACACACACTCGCGCGCGATCAATACACGATTCTGGAAAAAGAAATAACGAATGTACAATGCCAATACGCCCTGCCTTGGCAGACGAGGCAATGGACTCAGTGGAAATGTATATGCAGTTCTCCAAACTTGTCCAAAGAGCAAAAGCGATATCCAAACATAAATACACACGCGCACACATATACATGTCATGAGAAACTTGTACGTACACAAGTCAGTTGCATCGGTACCGTTCTGGTCATTATACCAACAGTTTATCCAGGAATAGTTATATTTCCTGAGCAGGACCAGACGTCAACAAAGTAACTTTTAATTCGATTTCATAGATTACAACGACGACAAACACAATTCGCTTTATATCTGTATCGAATCTGATTGTCTCTTATATGCAACGTAGAGCAGACATATCGATCTATCACACATAGCCATAGGTAGCGGAGCTGGCATACCATTTATATATAACGCTCGCGGAGTGCGAATGCGCACGTGTGTGTGTGTGCGCACGTGTGTGTGTATACACGTGCGTGTGTGTACACGTGTATGTGTGGACACGTGGTGTGTGTGGGTAAACGTGTGTGTGGGTACACGTGTGTGTGTGTGTGGGTACACGTGTGTGTGGGTACACGTGTGTGTACACGTGTGTGTGTGGGTACACGTGTGTGTGTGTACACCTGTGTGTGGGTACACGTGTGTGTACACGTGTGTGTGTGGGTACACGTGTGTGTGGGTACACGTGTGTGTACACGTGTGTGTGTGTGTGTACACGTGTGTGTGGGTACACGTGTGTAAGTGTGGGTACACGTGTGTGTGTGGGTACACGTGTGTGTGTGTACACGTGTGTGTGGGTACATGTGTGTGTGTACACGTGTGTGTGTGTACACGTGTGTGTGTACACGTGTGTGTGTGTACACGTGTGTACAGTAGGTGGCTTTGTATAGGTAGAACATTGAGAATTCTTTACATTCTTGAGTGGAGCGACGTTTTAATAGGCGGAGTCTGACTGAGACGTGCTCGCGCACATCATCAACATCTCCATCATCGACTAAGCACGTCTGATATGTAAGCCAATATTATCATAATTCATGCGCGTACGTTTAACTCTTATATACGCAATTATCAAATGTATATGTAATCATCGCCGTCATAATCATCATCTAATCATCATATAATCGCCACATTTTTTTCTCCGCCCAATCAATCAATCAAGAAGGCTCACTCATCTCTATGGGCTGCTCCTAGTCAGCGGTGGAAATTCCACATTATCCATGACGGCGGCCGGTCTCATTCCACAGGTCCATCACTGTTGATTGTCACGTAGCAAATGTTACATTCACCACCACCATCATCATCATCAGCAGCAGTATCAGCAGCAGTAGTCTCAGCAGGAGCAAGTGCTTGGTCTCGGGACTCTAGTGCGAGTGTAGCCCCTCGTCCGTCTCGCTGTAGAGCAGGGGAGACGAGCTCTTGGATTCCCCGTCGCTGTTGCACACACAAGGAGCCATCCCTCGTTGCCCCCTTCTCCTCCTCCTCTGCCTCTCTCCACCCTCATCCACCTCCTCTGCTCCACCTCCTCCTCCGCCCCCTCCTCCTCCATCTCCCTGCACCAGCGTCATCCCTCCAGACGCGACGGCTTCCACGCCGTGCGTCGCCTTCATCACCTTGACCACCTCATCCTCCTCGTCGTCCTCATCCAGATCGTCGTCGACGTCATCCTCATCCTCGTCGTCGTGGCCGCGCATCTCCGCGTTGCCTCCGTGGCCCAGCATGGCCTGCAGGTGCTTAATGTACCGAATTGCCGCGCGTAGCGTCTCCACTTTGCTCAGCCGCTTGTCGCTGAACTCGTCGGGAAGGTGGTCGCGGAGGCGCGCGTAGCCCTCGTTCACGCACTTGACCCGCTGCCTCTCGCGCTCGTTGCGCTTGCGGATGAAGGCGGGCTCGAAGCCCGCGTACTCGTGGTAGAGCGCGAACGCGGCCGCCGCCGCCGCGGGCCCCGACGTGGCCGAGTAGCCCGCGTGGAGGTGGTACGGCAGGCGGCCCGACGCGGCCGCCGCCGCCGCCGCCGCCGCAGCCGCCGCTGCCGTGTAGGCGTCGTGGTACGCGGGGTCCAGGTAAGCGGGGTCCACGGGGAACGGCAGGTGGTGGTGGTGGTGATGGTGCGGATGGTGGTGGTGATGCGGGTGAGGGTTGTGGAGCTGATGGTGATGATGATGATGTCCGCTGTCCGTTAGCGCTGGGTGGTGCGGGTGGTGGTGGTGCGGGTGATGGTGGTGGTGGTAGCGCGTTACGGGGTCAGGGTATGAGCCGCCGACTCCGCCGCCGCCGCTCCCGTTGCCGCCGATGCCGCCGCTGCCGTAGCCCATGGGCTCCGAGGAGACGGGGATTCCGAGCTGAAGGCACGTGGGTGCCGCGGGGAATTGAGCCATGCGCTCCAGCACGCACGCGTGGCTCTCTCCGTCCATCGCTGTGATGATTCAACGGACCTTTGAGGCCACCACACACACGCCCGCCCGCCCGCCCACCCCTCCTCCCTCTCACTGCCCGTGTCTCGCTGTCACTGCGTCTCTGCGCGTCCGTCTCTCTCGGGTCCCTGTCAGGGGCGCCCTTTGGAGTGCCGATCAACAAGACGCGAAAAGTGACGAATTCGACTCACCGACTGCAGGGACGGCCACTCACGACTCGTAACCAAGCGACCATCGAGGTTAGCTCGAAGCCCCTCTGCCCGGCTCGCGTCGGTCCCCAGCCGCAGGCAGCCGAAGCAGATCCATGCTGAGCCGCCACGCTGAGTTTGTCAATTCCCCTCCGCGCTCGTGCTGCGGGTCGTGTCCTCGACGATGTCACCGTCCCAGAGCAACGTTCACCGCCTTTTCACGGCACGCCGACACACCACACACTCACAAAAAAAACAAGGTGGGCTTGACTCCGGGCTTCGTGGGAGCCGCGACAATTGGACGCCTCGGCGAGTGACGTCGGGGACACCTTGAACTCGCCCCCGAGTGGCCCTCCCCGCGGGATGCGCCACGGCCTCGGTACCCCGGAGCGCACACGCGCGCGCGCACGTCACGAGGCACGTTCCGTTGCCGGCGAAGTCGAATGCAGTTCAAACGTTCTTTTGCCGTCAGTTCGGATCTTGCGGCAAGCGCACGCGACGCACGAGTGCGCGCGTGGTGCGCGCGCACTCGTGTGTTGCGTGCGCGCGCGTGTGTTTATTGCGTGGTGGGGAGCGGTGGTGCAGCGGTTAGCGCTACGCTGCGCTGTGAATTCGGCGGCCCGAGTTCGATTCCCGCTCACGGCCAACATCGGTGACGATTGTCTGAACCGGTCCTGGGCATCTCCCCTAGGTCAACTCAGCCTCAAATGAGTTCCCGATGCGGTGTGTAAACATCGCTACTAGGGAGACAAAGGCGGTCGGGCGTGGGGCTGGCTACTCACCCCCTCGTGTGCCGTTGCGGCCTTCATAGGGTGCTGCAGCACTTGCACCTATGGTCTGTTAAGGCTATACGGGGGGTCTTTGTCTTATTGCGCAATGATCTATGCACGGAGTACAGCATTGCAGCGAGATGCCTGCAGCGTCGCTGCGCCGGGAGGGATTGTGAGTCGTCCATCCATCCAGCAGTGGAGAGATCATGGCTGACGATCCAGATCAAGATGTCATCGTGGCCAAACCCGTTGTCGACGCAGCATGTCGCGAGCGCTTTCTGTACCCTCCGCGTAGCAGCATCCTACCACCTGACCTTAGGTCTTCCCCTTGGCACGGCTCTCATGATGATGACCGTGATGCTCACGGTGATGATACTACTGCTGCTGCGTGCGCTTCACATGGAGCGAAACGTCGGACATCGTGCCGAACAACACGCATGAGCACAATCTGGAAACACGACAGTGAATTACGTGGTTGCGTCGGGCAATTGGAATGGTGCGGTTTTGTTCAACAATTGTTTGGTAATGAAGTACGTGGTGTGTGTATATATATAACATATAATAAGCATACACGTATAAAGATCCCCCGTATAGCCTTAAGCGACTGTTGGGGCAAGTGCTGCTAGCGAGCACCCACGTCGTGCATACATTTTAATATACGCTTCAAAAATGTCAACGCATTCGTCGTCCATGTGTGCTGTGAAGGAGGGCCGTTGCCCGAAACGACGCCTATTATATTTATTTTAATAACCACACTGTTGTTGACGAACGTGTTGAGTTTTTAGTTTTGAGTTTGTGTTGTTTAACCGTGTTTGTGCACCGCTGCCAACGCAACGGTAACAGCCTCACCAAATAGTTTGTCTTTAATAAGTACGGTATTTTAGACTGTTACGATTTTGTTGTCGTTGTTATTTACCTAAAATGTATCACGACATCCATTCGGAACCCCCCCCCCCTTGCCGATCCGGTATTAGCATCACTCCGCGTCAGAGTACGGGCCGCGGACAGAAGGAGTCAACATCTGGGTGCCACGGTGGCTAGGTATACAGGAGGTCGTGGGTTCGATCCCGAACCTGACGCCTGCTGCTGTATATTTGGAGTTTGCGGTGTCTCTCTCTCTCTCTCCCCGTGTTGAGATTGTTAACTACCTCGCCTGGTATACAGGAGCTGGTGGATTCCGATCCCGACCCTGACGCCTGCTGCTGTTTATTTGTAGGCTGGATGTTCTCCCCGCGGTCGCATAGATTTTTTTCCGGGTCCTCTGTTTTTTTCCCCTGCACATTTTAGAATCAGCGTGCGTTTAGAATATTTGGCTGCTATAGATTTCCACGTGATGAGCCCACTTCCTCGGAGCTATTATTTGTAATAGCCAAGTCGCTTCCGAAAAAGAGCTACATAGCTCAGTGGGCCTTACCTTGGTAAAATAGTTTATCTCCTTGGTTCTTTCGGTAAAGTCACGTAGAAGGAAATAATAAAATAATAAAAATTAAACATAATAAAATACAATTCTCACGACGTTTCGGCCACAACGCAAGCAGCCGTCCTCAGGTGAAGAACAGGGCTGTCCGACAGCGTCTTTCCGACAGAAATGAATCACTGCAGTCACGAAAGCTTTAAATCGAAAAATAGTTTAGTTTTATAGAGATGCCAGATAACTGCTGCTGAAATCTCTATACATGATGTCGTAAATCCACAGTTGGTGAGGAAGGAGATGGGTGCTGTATTGTCCCACCCGCACCGCCACAGAGAGAATTGCTCCATCGCAAGAGAGCAAATAAATCAGCAAGTTAAGTGTACATGTACATGGATTCCTCTACTTACGAACACTCGACTTACGAACTTTCAGAGATACGAACAAACTTGTCCGTATTTCCAGTTGCCTGTTCGGGCTGAGAGTCGTAAGTTCAACCGCTACGCAATAGATGGTGGTGGTGGCATCTACAATTGCAGAACATGAAAACCCAGTAGCTTCTACATCTAGGGATTATACAACTTTTAAAGCCATTCCCTTTGTTTAGTGTACATACCGTACAAAATAGTTTGGAATTAACAGGAGTAAAGTTAGACTTACAAACAAATCGACTTACGAACAAATCGACTTACGAACATACCTCGTGTTCGTAAGTAGAGGAGTCCCTGTATGTTGAACTTCTTTCGTATCGTATGTAGCCAACAGTTCCAAATCGGAGGTGCAAACTCAAAACTTAGCACGACGATCTCATGCAGTTGGAGGTGACCCGGCTGAGACCATTTCCCCCCGCACCTCTGATTAGCACGTTCGGCTAACGTACGGTGCGAAAGAAGTTTAACATGCGTACGTACGTACATACCATTGGCTCCATCTCCACACTCGAGAACCTGGCATAGTCACTCACGGTTCTGGATTAGAATCCACAGAGCTCTCGCCTCTATGCGAATCACCCTTTCACCTGAACTGTTCCCGCCGTTGTTTACGCTTTTAATCTCAAATCGTATTTAAAAAATAAGAGATAAAAAAAACCTGTTCCCGATATGCATCCTTGTTTTTTGGTCGATGATGTATATCGAGGTGACATTGACGTCGCATTGACTGATAACGGGCGGTGAGCGACCCTTTTCATTCGGTTCAAATCACCCCACGACTTTGAACCATAGATGGAATTGACACAATGTTAGTATTATTATGTTAAGTTTATGTATTATATTGATGATTTTACATGTTGTTATAATTGAACACAAGTAGCTTCGACGTATATTATATGTGATCGTGAATGTATACGCATATTGGTAACCGGTGAGAGCTAACATGAAACTAAAATTTTTTTTTTTAACGAGGACATGGGATATAATTATATATAGATTACAGCTCCCTGGTTTATTCAATCGCTAAATGGATTCAGGTCTTTCCACAACTTTCGCTCATACGGGTCGCTTGACCATACTTCACCACCCCGGCGAGTGAGGGTTGATGAAGAAGGAGCGACTGGGTATCAGCCGTGGCTGATGTTAGGACACACAGCGTGCGCTTACACGCCGACGCACGCATATAGATACACATACAAAGATCCCCCGCGTAGCTTTCACCCCGATTTTCGGGCAAGTGCTGTTCGCGAGTACCTATGGAGACCCGAACTCTCACACGAGGGAGGGAGGGTGGGTGTTGGAAACCACTCCCGTCCGCCTTTGTTTTCCCCACAGTGCTGATGTTTGCACACCGCACCAAGTGAATCATTTAAGGGTCCAGCGAGCGAGCGGAGGCACAAGCCCTGCTGAAGATTTATGTCACTGACGTTGTCCGTGAGTGGGAATCGAACTCGGGCCGCCGGGGTTCGACGAGCAGCGCGCTAACCGCTACACTACAGCTAAAAAACAAAGACAAAGATCCCCCGTATAGCCTTAACAGACTGTTGGGGCAAGTGCTGTTAGCGAACACCTACGAAGGCCGGCACGGCACACGAGGGGGATGGGTGGCCAGCACCACGCCCGACCGCTTTTGTCCCCTTAGTGGCGATGTTTACACACCGCACCAGGTACTCGTTTGAGGCTGAGTCGACCTAGAGGAAGTCCAGGATCGGTTCAAATAATCGTCACTGGTGTTGGCCTTGCGGGGAAATCGAACTCAGCTCGCTGGGTTTCGCAGCACAGTGCACTAACCGCTACACCACCGCTCCCCCCCCCAACTACCACTCATTTGAGGCTGAGTCGACCTAGGGGAGGCTCACACTCTGTGTGTCACTCACAAAAAGACAAAGATCCCCCGTATAGCCTTAACAGACTGTAGGGGTAAGTGCTGTTAGCGAGCACCTATAAAGGCCGGCACGGCACACGAGGGGGTGGGTGGCCAACACCACGCCCGACCGCCTTTGTCTCCAAAGTGGCGATGTTTACACATCGCACCAGGTACTCATTTGAGGCTGAGTCGACCTAGGGAAGGCCCAGGACCGATTAAGATAATCGCCACTGGTGTTGGCCGTGAGCGGGAATCTAACTCGAGTTGCCGGGTTCATAGCGCTACCGCTCCCCCCCCCAACTACCACTAATTTGAGACTGAGTCGACCTAGGGGAGGCTCACACTCTCTGTGCCACACACACACACCTAGACACGCACGCACACACGGCGGTGTGCTCGTATAAAGGAAGCCGGCTTCTCGCGAGGACCAAGTCCCCGATCAAAGAGGCGGGAGTTGAAGTGCCCCCTCGAGTGATGTCCTCCACTCGCTTGGAGAGCCCTGACACCTCTCTGCCTAGAATATCGAGCCGCGTTTAGAGACGGGGGTCCAAACGTGAAGGGGGAGGGGAGGCGGAGAGCTAGAGAGAGGGGGGGAGGTAGAGAAAGAGGGGGGGCAGAGAGGGGGAGGGGGGGTTTACATGAAGCAAAGATACAAAAAAAAAACTAAATGATGAACGAAGCAAAGTGCCGACTACACCGAGCATTTTCTTGTTTCCTCTGATGGTAAAAAAAGAGAGAGAAAAAAGACAAAAAAAGAGAAAATAAATCAATGGAATTTTTTTTTAAGCGAGAGAGGGACGAGAGAAGGCGGGGGGAGAGATGAGAGAGTAGGAGGTGAAGTGAGGGTAAGACGTCGGCTTGACCCCGCAGACAGTTGCTATGAAGTCCACGTTGTTAAAGATTTTTTTTCTTAATCCAGCCATTCCCGATCCGCTGCTGGATGAAGGCTTTCTCCACACTGTGTCAGTCGTGGGGGGTTATATTGCCGTAATGATGATGTGAATAATACAATTAAGCACACTCTCAACATCAACAACACAATATCACTATCATGATCATTATAGCAATCGATATCATCACAATACAATCATTCTTCATCATGTAAATGTACATGCGTGCATAGTTCATTCTCGATCCACCGCACAGATGGAATTGTCGAAGAGGCGAGCGAACCTCCTTCGACTCGACTATCCACCCCGTCGCGCGCCTTGCGCCGCACAGAGACAGCTGCCGCTCGGGGGGCCCCCCGGATAGCACGCGGCCCGGGGCGATGGAGCGAGCGGCTGAGGATGAGATGCACTCGGAGGCGCCGATGATGCAAGGGAGGCAGGCGGCCCCTTGTCCACCACGCCGATCCTTAATGTCGTGCCGTTGTTTGTGAACCCGGAGAGACATCGGCACGGTTCGAACCAAATGTCAGACGAATTTGAACTTTGGCCAACACGTGACCTCAGCCGTCAGCGTTTGACACTCGCGTACGAAGTGACCGCGCGCGTGTGCTGTATACAGACCCGTGGTGTGATACGGGAGCAGGGTGTTTTGTTGTTGTTGCAGTCTGTGAATATTTTCTTCTTTGAGACGTGGATTGGCAAACGCCGACACTGGCGATGGCAGTAGAGCACAAAGACTGAGAAGTGAACATGCGAACAAACGCTACTCCCATGTACGGTATATGTGTGTCAGAGGTGGGACAAAGTCATTGTTATGCAAGTCCAAGTCGAGTCGCAAGTCATCAAATTCATGACTCGAGTCTGACTCGAGTCCAAGTCACATGACTCGAGTCCACACCTCTGATGTGTGTATGTATGTATGTATGTTGAACTTCGTTTGCACCGTACGTAGCCAACCGCACTAATCGGAGGTGCGTGGAAGGACAACAAACTAAACATAAAAAAACAGCTTTTAGTGTGAGTTCGATTCCCGCTCACGGCCAACGCCAGTGCCGATTATCTGAACCGGTCCTGGGCCTCTCCTAGGTCGACTCAGCCTCAAATGAGTACCCGGTGATATGTGTAGACATTGCCACTGGGGAGACAAAGGCGGCCGGGCGTGGTGCTGGTCACCCACCCCCTCATGGGTGCTCGCTAAACAGCACTTGCCGCACACTCAGAAACGCGTGCACAGCTATGCGATGCGTTTCCTTGCTCGCGATGTCCGACGTTTTCCTGCTCCACGTGCTGGGATTTGTTTTGTTTGTTCGACTTGCAAGAACTGGAGAAACTTAAACAACAAAGCGAGCTCGCATATTCAGTTCCTGCAGAACCACCCCCCCTCCCCCCCCCCCCGTGGACGTGGAGCGAAACGTCGGACAACACGCCGAAACAAAACACGCGGTACACAATCCGACAACGCATTGGAGACCTACGCGGACGTCTCCAAGCAACATCTTGCGAAACACACAAATAAAACTCCTAGGCCGTTCTAAATGTTTTATTTTCGCCACCGTTCATTCGACTCGTTATACATTTATATAAAAAAAGAAAATAAGAACATGATTCTCGTTACCCTTCCCGGCAATGGAACAGGAGGTGTTAAGATGTCCAAACACAAAGTAGAAACCTTTTGCAAACACTGGTCAACACACTTTTCTGGCATAAGGTATTCCAACGGGTTTAAGGTAATTTTGGGGTGCTGATTCCAAATCTGGCATCAGTTTTTGTCTATCACATCAGGTTTTTGAGATATAAAATATTGCATTTTCAATAAAAACTGCAGAAGAAAAATATTAAATAAATGTGGATATCTACATAAAATGATATTATAAACACACTATCCTAAAAATACAGCACCATATTTTAACACTAAAGCAGTCACTGACTCGCAACAACTTGCAATCATAAGTGACAGAGTTAATTTCGGGTAAAGTCAATGAAAATTGGGTATGCCGATAGCATAAAAATGAGATGTGATAGAGAAAATCTGAGATCAGATTTGGAATCAGCACCCTGAAATTAGTCTAAAACAGCTGCAAAAGTCCAGGCCAGAAAAAAAGTTTTTTTTTGTTGACCAGTGAAATGAATCAAGGCCTGCATTAACCACACGCAGTGCTTGCGGCGAACACGCTAACAAACATGCCCTGACGATTCACACATCGTCTGTGCACATCGTGTTCACCGCTGCATGGAGCGAGTTCGACTCCACTCCCCCGTCACCTTCGCCGGACTCGTCGTCGCGGTGGTCATCTCGCGTGCTTTTGTTGTCGTAAAGCCATTCCCGAATCGATGCGGCAAATCAAAGCGGGGGGCTCTGGGCTCGCCCCTCGTGAGGGCAGTCAGCCCGAACCCAGAGCCCTCAAACAGCCGGGGGCAGCACAATGAGTTTGCTTTAGCCCCTGAGGGGCCTTTGAACCCCCCCTCCCCAGCCCCCCTCCACCCAGCTAGCTCGTCGATCCAAGCGTTATTCTCCACCCCCTTCCCCACCTCTTGTTGACGCTTTTCCTTCAGCAATGCGCTTTGCCCGCTCGCTATTTGCCCATTGTTTGTTTGCGTTCGTCCGCGAGTGTTGAATGTGAAGCCGACAAAATGAAAAAAAAATTGCCGGTGGAAATAACGTTTCACGGTTTTAGGCCCTGATCCATCCCTCCCCCTGTCTTGAACTCTCTCTCTCTCTCGGCTTCACTACCGATAATACAAAGGATGGTTGATATGTGGGGTATAATCACGTCGTTATTTATTTTATTTGATACCTACGTGACTTTACCGAAAGAACCACAGAGTATGGATTCCTGCAGTCACGAAAGCTTCACATCAAGATTATAAAAAAAGAGTCCAGTTAATCACAAAAGCAAAGACCTACGACGAGAAATCAAGTCGCGGGTGTTGCCGGTCGGCCCGCAGATGGGAGATTCCCCATCCCGTGCCTTCAAGCGACGGAGTGATCGCGCAAGAGAAGCACAGAGAAAGAAGACACAGAGAGAGAGAGGAAAAGAGAGAGAGACAAATGAAGGAGAGGGGGAGCCGTTTAACTAACGTGGCCTTGCAAACACAGGCCGCCAGGTGCATGCACAACAGCAGGTGTCAGACCACCACTAGAAGCCGCAACGACTAACGGTGTCAGCTTGGCTGACGATGTTTCTCGTGCGTTGGTGGGTGGGTAGTTGAGTGGGTAACTGGCTGTGGGTGAGTGGGTGGGTGAGTGAGTGGGTAACGGAGTGTGTGTGGGTGGATAGGGGAATGGGTAACTGAGTGTGGGTGGGTGAGTGGGTAACTGGATGAGTGTGGGTGGGTGAGTGGGTAACTGAGTGTGGGTGGGTGAGTGGCTAGCTGGATGTGTATGAGTGGGTGAGTGAGTAACTGAGTGTGGGTGGGTGAGTGGGTGACTGAGTGTGAGTGGGTGAGTGGGTGACTGGTGTGTGTGGATGGGTGAGTGGGTAACTGAGTGTGGGTGGGTGAGCGGGTAACTGAGTGTGGGTGGGTGAGTGGGTAGCTGAGTGTGGGTGGGTGAGTGGGTAGCTGGATGTGTATGAGTGGGTGAGTAACTGAGTGTGTGTGGGTGGATAGGTGAGTGAGTAAATGAGTGTGGGTGGGTGAGGGGGTGACTGAGTGTGAGTTGGTGAGTGGGTGACTGGTGTGTGTGTGGGTGAGTGAGTGGGTAACTGGGTATGTGTGGGTGGATAGGTGAGTGAGTAAATGAGTGTGGGTGGGTGAGTGGGTGACTGAGTGTGGGTGGGTGAGTGGGTGACTGAGTGTGAGTGTGGGTGAGTGGGTAACTGGGTATGTGTGTGTGTGGAGTGAGGTGTAAGTGTGTGGGCGAGTGAGTGAGTGAATGGGTGAGCAGTGTGTGTGTGTGAGGAGCGGTGACGCAGTGGTTAGCAAACTGTGCGAGTTTGATTCCTGCTCACGACCAATAATCGTGACGAATATTCCATCCGTTCATGTGCCTCACCTATGTCGATTCAGCCCAAAGAATGAGTGCCTAGGGTGGTATGTAAAACATCAGCGTTGGAGAGACGTGAAAAAAGAATATCTTTGAAAACGAGAAAATCATGTCGGCTGGTGGAGGGAGGGCTAATGGCAAGAACTTTGGGAAAAAAACGAACATTTGGCCGAACCCAAACACAAATATACTGTGAGGAAGGTCCATTGCCCTATTGAATGTTTCCCTTTGAAAGCCGCAGGCCGAGTTATTGACGAACGTGCTGAATCAAAAACAAAACCTGGATAATTATATTGGCTCCAAAAACTTAAATTATTTTTTGTTAGAACTCTCTCTCTCCACCTTGTCTTCATTAACCCGTACTTACCAGCGTGGTGAAGTATGGTCAATCGACTCACCCCCTCTCCACACCCCCACAGCTGTTCGCGGTGTGGGGTACCCTTCGTTCATCAGTGGCTTCATTGACAAAGGGGATGTGCAGTCGTGACACCATTCTTAATATTTTACCTTCATAACTGCGACTTTTGCATGACGCCACCAGTTGCACAGTCGGTTGTTTTTTTGTTTGCGAACGAATCCTGCCAACCCGGGTCTTTAACGTCCCGCCTTCACGTCTTTGGCCCGAGCCGCTTCGGCAATTCCTGAGCAGGAGGGCTGCTTTGAAACACTGAGACGATTTATACTTCAAAGCGGGGTCGCAAAGACGTCACTCGCGTCTCGTAACATCGCCCGCGATCAGGAGGAGGTCTTGTTGTTTTTTTTTATTTTCTATAATTGTGTAACGTTGCAAACAACTATGCAATAGTCGCCGTAAAAAAATGAAAAAAAATCACGCTCGCAATAATGCAGAAATAAATATATATGTGAGTGTTAATGGCACGTTGAGGTTTTTTTTCCTATTGTTGAATGTCGGCTAAGATGGGATAATGTGAGGTAGGCTGTAATTTTACCTTGTCACACTGAGACCTCTCCGAGGTGTGTTTTTGTCTGGAGTTTTCTGTCTGGGGGCGTTGGAATGGGTGTGTGTTAGTGTGTGTGTGTAACTGTGTGTGTGTAACTGTGTGTAACTATGTGTGTGTGTGTAACTGTGTGTGTGTAACTGTGTCTGTGTGTAACTGCGTGTGTGGAACCGTGTGTGCGTGCGAGTGTGTATGTATGTAGCTGTGTGTGTGAGTGTGTATGTAACTGTGTGTGTGAGTGTGTGTGTATGTAACTGTGTGTATGTAACTGTGTATGTGTGTAACTGTGTGTATGTAACTGTGTGTGTAACTGTGTGTGTGGAACCGTGTGTGCGTATGAGTGTGTATGTATGTAACTGTGTGTGTGCGTGTGTATGTATGTAACTGTGTGTGTGTATGTATGTTGTGGGTAGCGGACGCGTAGCGGTAAGCGCGCTGCGCTACGAACCCGGCGACCCGAGTTCGATTCCCGCTCACGTCAAACACCAGTGACGATTATCTGAACCGGTCCTGGGCCTCCCCTAGGTCGACTCACCCTCAATTCAGTTCCTAGTGCCATGTGTAAAAACATTGCCAATAGGAAGACAAAGGCGGCCGGTCGTGGTGCTGGCCACCCACCCCCTCGTGTGTCGTTCCGGCCTTCATAGGTGCTCACTAACAGCACTTGCCCCAACAGTCTGTTAAGTCGTTACGGGAGATCTTTGTGTGTAAGTGTGTTTCACAGATATGGAACAATATTGTGAACAGATGAGTGGGTACGTGTTCACAACAAATTTATGGGAGTAAATCAACGAGTCGATGAGTGAGTCCGCCAATGTGCAGGTGATTGAGTGAGCCGGTAAATTAACGAACAGGTGAGTGATTAAGTAACGGGGTGAATGCGTGAGCAGGTGAGTTCTAGTGATTGAACGAGCAACTGTGCGAGATATTGAGTGAATGAACAGGCGAATTAGTGAGTTAATAGGCGAGTGAGTGAGCAAGCAGATTGCCTGGTGACTGAATTAGTAAGCAGGTGACTGGGAGAGTGGATCTGTTGGTGGCTGAGTGAGTGAGTGAATATGCATGTGACTGATTGCATTGTGCATGAGTGATCAGGTGAGCGAGTGGGTTGGTGACAATTGAGTGCGTTTCGTTGGTCGGTGAGTGAGCAGGTGAGTGGGTGGCCGAGGTGAGTTAGCATGCGAGTAAGGAGTGAGTGGGTGGCTGAGTGTAGTACATCGATCTTGAGCCATGGTAGTTTCCCTTGGTGAGCGGTGGTGTTGTAGGTGTGTATATATACGTGGTGAGCGATAGTGTAGTGGTTAGCGCGCTGCGCTATGAACCCGGCCACCCGAGTTCGATTCCCGCTCAGTGACGATTATACGAACCGGTCCTGGGCCTCCCCTAGGTCGACTCAGCCTCAAATGTGTACCTAGTGTGGTGTGTAAACATCGCTGGCCACCCACCCCGTCGTGTGCAGTTCCGACGGTTAGCGTGCTGCGATACGAACCTGGCGACCCGACAGTGATGATAATCTGAACCGGTCCTGGGCCTCCACTAGATCGACTCAGACTCAAATGAGTACCTGGTCACGATGTGTAAGACATCGCCACTAGGGAGACAAAGGCGGCCGGGCGTGGTGCTGGTCACTCAACCCCTCGTGTGCCGCTCTGGCCTTCATAGGTGCTCGCTAACAGCACTTGCCCCAAAAGTCTATTGAGGCTATACGGGGGGCCTTTGCCTTTGTGTGGGTGTGTGTCGGGTGCTGTTGTTTTGATCTCTTAAAAGGGGCTGCATTAGAGGGAGTGCACATACTTACCTAATATCTACATGTGTGCGTGCGCCTGCGTAACTATGTACGCGTATATTTTGACAACCAGACAGCACCGACCAAAATTCACACGAAAACACAAATTCACCGGAACCAACACCAAGCCTGTCGCATCATCGTCAGCGGCAGCCAGGCCCTATCCACCGCTGCATGAAAGCGTTGCAAAGCCGTGGCTGTCTCCCGCGGTCTTGCGATGCAACGCGTCCAAATTACGCGACTGCACGCGAGCTGATTCCACTGCTCCGTCTCCACGGCAGAGGTCCACTCAGACGGCGTACGGGAAAATTTAGCGACGTTCATTATTATTACAACGGGGAGACAAAGGCGGCCGGGCGTGTTGCTGTCCGTGCGCCAAGACGCGGATTTTTATGAAGTTTCAAACAACACGCAACAAAAACTTGGGAATAAATGCGGTCAGACTTTGTGCATTTTGTAACGACCCTCAGCAGCAGCTCCTGACGAACTGCAATTGAGTGTCCTCTTGCCTAAGGTCACCGTCCAAATAAAATAGAACAAATGTGACCCACTGGCAGGTCGGAGTGATTATAACTCATCAGCAGAGCCATGTCCTACCACCCCATGAACCATGTCCTACCACCCTATGAGCAACAGATTTGATGAATGTCGCTCTTCATCTGATTTTGGTGAGCACGTGTCCATGTCTGCAACCACCAACAGTACGGTAAGAGACCAAGGCGATTTGTGATTGAATTCGTCCCGTGAAGATGTGAATCGATGTGGAGGGGAGTGGTCGTGTATTGGTTATCGCGCTGTGCTACAAACTCTGATACCCGAGTTTGCTAAACATACAAAAACTGCTTTTAGTGTAAATTCGATTCCCGCTCACGGTAAAACACCAGTGATAATTATATACACCTGTGTACTTGGCCTCCCCTAGGTCGACTCAGCCTCAAATGAGTACCTGGTGCGGTGTGTCAGCATCGCCACTCGGGAGACAAAGGCGGTCGGGTGTGGTGCTGGCCACCCACCACCTCGTGTGCCGTGCCGGCTTTCATAGGTGCTCGTTAACAGCACTTGCTCCAGCAGTCTGTTCAGGCTATACGGAGGATCTATGTCTTCACGTCCATGTGTCCGTGTGTATGTATGTGTCAATGTCCGTGTGTATGTGTCGATGTCTACTGGACACCTGTGGAAACTACTGGACATCTGTGAAAAATATATTTATATGAGAATAGGTTTTCCCCTTTTTCTGGCAACAAAACAGGTGTTAAGATGTTCTAACACCAAACTGAAAGCTTTTACAAGGAACCATGTCTCCATGAACCACAATACTTGTGGTCAGAATGCAAAAAAAAACACTCTGATAATATTCGCATTATCTTTTATATTGATTGGTCCATACCAGAGACAGCTTTCTTTTGAGCCTCGTCTCAAACGGTGTTAGACAGGAGGACGCCATTGCGCTTTTAAGATAAAGCTTTATAGCTCAACGAATTCCTCCAGTATCAATACATATTCTGATTCTGAACCGGTTCGATACACATATGTCAAAGCGTCTCGTGGAAACGAGTTGATCGGTATACGGATCGAGTCTGTACGATGCAGGGTTCTGGAGATAGTGTCTGTCAGCTGGCGAGATGTTAACTCCCTCGCCTGGTATACAGAAGGTGGTGGGTTCGATCCTGACCTTGACACCTGATGTATATTTGCAGTGTGCACATGTCTCCCTCCTCGTAGTCGCGTGGCTTTTTCTCCTGCGGATTTCCCCCTCCACATTTAAAATCAACATCACGCGTTTAGAGTATATTTGGCTGCGGCTATAGATGACCTCTTAATGATGATGATTATGATGATTAAACGCCTGCGTTGAGAAGCTGCCGTTCGCGATAGCCAGTGTCGCTTCGTGAACAAAAACTAAAGAGAGCTACACAGCTCAGTGGGCCTTACCTGGTAAAATAACAAAACAATAATCGTGTCGGTGTAGTGTTGGGATATGATGGAGGGCGGCAGAGTTGTGGCTGCTGTTGTTGTTATTGTTGGTGGTGGTGTTGGGGGTTAAATCCATGGTCCCGGCCACTGCGCTGTGGACGAGGGAACAAGCGCGCTAGGAATGCCGCATCCTCCTCCTCCTCCTCCCCGCCGCCGCCGCCGCAGAAGAATAAGAACAGGAGGAGGTCGCACAAAAACATCCGCAGATCAGCACCGCGGGGATGAGTGCCGAGTGACGGCTTCCTGGACGACCAAACACCGGCGCTGATCAAACTCGGCCCCGCGTGTGAAACTGTCAAACACTCAGCCGTTCCCCCCATTACCGTGTTCTCTCCCCTTCTTGGTGTCTCTCTCCCTCTCCTCCTTTGCTTGCTGCTTGCTGCTTGCTTCATCCTCTTCCGACTTTTTTTTTAACTATAACCACGCGCGTGCGTCATGTGCGTGTGCGTGTGTGTCTGGCTATCGACTGCGGTGTGTAAACATCGCCACTGGGGAGACAAAGGTGGCCGGGCGTGGTGTTGGCTACCCACCCCTTCATGTGCCGTGCCGTCCTTCATAGGTGCTCGCTAACAGCACTTGCCCGAACAGCTTGCTAAGGCTATACGGGGGATCTTTGTCTTTGCGTGTGACGAAACGATTTTACCCTATGAGCAATTCTAGCAGAAAACATCAACCTCCCCCCACCTCACCCCTAAGGCTCACCTGCTGGGCGATGCTTTATTGTCGCGCCGCGAGCATTGTCCTGGTCATCTGTGCGTAGCGTAGAGGGTAGGCGAGGGTAGGTGAGGATACCACGTGTGAGGGTAGGTGAGGTTACCACGTGTGAGGCTAGGTGAGGATACCACGTGTGAGGGTAGGTGGTGGTTCCACGTGTGAGTGTACCACGTGTGAGGGTAGGTGAGGGTAGGTGAGGATACCACGTGTGAGGGTAGGTGGGGGTAGGTGAGGGTTCCACGTGTGCGGGTAGGTGTGGATAGGTGAGAGTTCCACGTGTGAGGGTAGGCCAGGGTAGGTGAGGACACCACGTGTGAGGATAGGTAAAGATATGTGAGGGTTCCACGTGTGAGCCATGTGCGAAGTAAGCGCGGGGT
Organism: Lampetra planeri; assembly: GCF_965212315.1. Taxonomy (NCBI): domain Eukaryota; kingdom Metazoa; phylum Chordata; class Hyperoartia; order Petromyzontiformes; family Petromyzontidae; genus Lampetra; species Lampetra planeri. The sequence continues at coordinate 11,267,303 of NC_136122.1, read as the reverse complement.
CTTTTATACGGGAACCTGAATGAAAAAAAATAACCTCTTGATATCCCGAACGTGATGTACACGGTATATTTAGAGTACAGAGTCTATACTATAGACACAGTTGTTATTGTGCGCTGATTCCTATTTGCTTCGTTTAGTAGATGCACTTCGTGTTATTCGCGTTTTGCATTTTTTTTTTCTGTTGGTGACCTAAGTCACGATTACAAATGAAACTCACCATCGTCTCTACCAATTCATTCTCGCCGCGGTTAAACAAGGTGAACGAAATAAACTTGAACCTGCATATATCTTTATAGTTAAACATCACCAAATGCCCGCTTCGATTGGAGCACTTCGTAAAACGCCACTTCTGATCATTCGCTCAACAAACATCCGACTGCTTTCCGGACAATGAACTTGAGCGGCTTATTTAACGTCTTGCAGGACACCCGTCAGTTGTGGTGATGGGTGGGGGATTGGGGGGGTGGTAGAAGGGTGGTGGAGGCTGAGATGTCATGCTCTTTGGTACAATCCCAGACATGTATCGATTAACCTGCTCCCGCAACCGATTTGATGAATTGTCGGGATTTGGACAATTGGCGTGGCACTGAGAGGCGGGCGACCACAGCGGAAGACGTAACGCCTGATGGCGGTGGCGATGGCAGCGGCGGCGGTGATGGTAGATGTCGGTGGTGGTGGTGATGGTGATGGTAGATGTTGGTGGTGGTGGTGATGGTGGTGGTAGATGTTGGTGGTGGTGGTGACAAGAATACTTTCAACTTGTGAGACAGCGCCGCCACCACCGCCGCTGCTGCTTCACAGTTTCCGCTCCCTCTCGAAGAGAGAGGGCGACTCAATAGGTGCGAGGAGGAATCACAGACGCGAGCGGGAAGGCAGCAGCAGCAGATGCAGCCATGTACGTGCGTATATTGAACCTCTTTCGCACAAGCACCTAGGCGACCCGTGCTCATCGGAGGTGAGCCGTGCAGAAGTCACGGGGCGAGGAGTCGGCGCTGAACGCGTCATCGGCTGATTTATTATCGCTCTTGCACGTGGGTGGAAACCGAGCACGCGGAGAGAAAAGCCACGCCTGCGAGGGAGCAACACTCTATCCCAGATGGAACAGGTGGGGGTCCACAGTTGTGGTTTTTTTTGCTTCACCTGGTGAGCCGGGGCTATGGCACATTGAAGCCTATGGGAAGGGAGTTTCATAACAATGTGTTATGAAACAGATCCGTATCTGACGTGGTTTGTGCACGATGCGATTTAGGGTGGACCATGAGCTTCGTGGAGGGTCAAACCCCCTGCAAGGGATCTTCTGCTAGGTGTTTGTTTGTGAGTTCTTTTGAACTTCATTCAGCTCTCGAAGCTTCATCAACTGAGCTGTGCTCACGAGTTCGCCATGAACTTGCAGTGCAGAACATAGAAACCAGTCAAACTTGGCGGTCAATGCTTTTCACCCATTGACAGAAAGCATGAGTTGCAATAAAAATAAGTTTTATTTTATAATACAGCCTTTTGGTTCATCCACTGCTGGATGATGGCCACTCCACGTGGTGCGGGTCGTGTTGATACTTGACCATACTTCACCACGCCGCTCACTGAGGCTTGGTGTAGGCGGGGAGCAACAGAGACTCGGGGGGCCTAGCAGTACAGTACAACAGCCGCTATGATGTCCAGCACGCTATCTCCGCAGCCTGTATAGCAGCCTGCTGTGCGTGCATGTTGGGTCACCCACACCACCTCGGCACTAGCCAGGCTCAACGCCTGCTTAGGTTGTGAACGCTTGGTCGGGCGTGTTCCATGTGATCTCGTCACGTGCGCGCATTATTCTGAGGACGCCCTTCGTCAATCCAAGAAAGCAACATTGGCTTCACAGACTTTGTTTTGAATGGTCCTGCAATGGGCTTGTTCTCCAAAGCCACTTGGAAATGTTTCCCTTCATGCGGGGAGAAACCGGGGAAGGGGGGGGGGTAAGGAGTAAAAACTGAAACCTCCACACAGATAGATTCAAGAATCCACAGCCGTGCCGTCATCTCCTCCCGGTCACCTCGCAGCCAAAGCGTCCGATGAACGGACTCCCGCCGCCTCCGCTTGTTGTTGTTGTTGTTGCGTTCCGATGTTTGTTTCGCGAGCGGCTCTCGGCTGCGTGTTGTTGACGGAATTGGCGGAGTGAGTAATGCCGACGATGACGACGACGACGACGACGATGATGACGATGCGTCCTAGCGGGGCACGGGACTCACGGACACACCCGGGTTTTAATTGCAGTCTCGGGAGAAACCTATAATTTGTAAGGAACACCACCACACCACCCCCCACCCCCCCAAATAAAACACACACACGCACACGGTGGGTCGCATCGACCGGTGGGTCGCATCGACCGTTGCTGTTGCCAAACGTCCGCTTTGTTTTGATGTTCACCAACGGCGAAGGTTACAACAAAGGGGCCGCTCGCGTGTCACACCGACATCTCTGCGGGAATGCGCCCGATCTTCTGTAAGATCCTCGGAAGTCAAGCGGCGCTCAGCCTGGAGACTGCACGCACGGGGAATTGGCACCATGCGCAAAGGGGCCGTCCATAAATGACGTCACGCGATTTTGGACGATTTTTGACCCCCCCCCACCTCCTAGTCACACGGCGTCACAAAAAGTCAGACCCCCACTCAAATATGACGTCACAAAGCTCTGCCCCCCCCCCCCCAAAAAAAATGCTTCAAATGGCTTTAAACTATTGTCATTGTAGTGCGTATTTAATGTGCCGCTGCACTCTGATGTTGTAGGAGAAAACATGTATCAAAAAGGATATTTAATTAAGTAGAACGTGTTGTCTATATTCATTTAAAGTTGCGCATTTTGACGTGACATCACATTTCTCAACCCCCCCCCCTCGTCACACATCGTCACAAATGTCTGACCCCCACCCCCCTAGGTACGTGACGTCATTTATGGACGGCCCCAAAGACAGGTGCCCATAGGCAGGGCCTCTCGCTGGGCTAGAAGGTAGGGTAGCGAAATACGTTGTTGTATCGTACACTTCTATGCTCTCGCCTCTTTGCTCCGTCGTGGTGAAGTATGGTCAAATAGCCCCCCCCCCCGCCCACCCACGATGCTCGTGGGCTTGGCAAAAACCGCATCCAGCAGTGGATTGGTTAACGGGATCGTCCATCGCACGTGTGTAATGGCAAACTTGTTGCAGTGGGCTCGCAACCGATTGTCATGGGGACGATTGATCTGTCTGCATGACTGATTGCATGACTGCCCGACGGAGTGGATTAATGAGTCTGCGACTGAATGGCTATTATAGGCGACTGAACAAATGAGCGAACGATCGAGCAAGTGACTTACTAACTTACTGGATGAACGAGTTACTAAAGGAGCGAGCGAGTGAGCGCGAACGAACGCGTGACTGAACGCATGAACTCTTGCGCGAGTGACGATGTTTGAACGAACGGCTCGACGAGCGGATGGACGAGTGACTAGCCGAATAATCGAGCGACTGAATGAACGAGTGAGTGAGTGACTGACTGACTCGACGAATGACTGACTGAATAATGGAATGAATGCACGAACGTCACCACACTCGGTTAGACCCCCCCCCCCACCACGCAAACAACCCCGACCGCCTTAATCCCGCGCCCGATCTTTCGCGCAGTAACCAGCACGGTTAGCGGCGAGACGTGAACTTGACACTCGGTTGCGTCTACCCCTTCCTTCCTTGGCTATCCCCACGATCGCTATCGTCGTGGGCTGAAGGCAGATAAAGCGCTCCGGCTTGGAAGACACGGGGCAATGATGGTAGTAGTGGTGGTGGTAGCAGCCCCTTGAGTTTACTCAAGGGGCCCGGCCAAGGAGGCGAATTACACCACTGATGAAGAGATGGAGATGCCAGCAAAAAAAAAGTGGAACGCGTCTTGGGCCCATGTTTTGTTATGGGTGGTGTGTGAGTGTTGTCTTTAATATTGCCCCCCACCCTCGCTACCCCCCCCCCCCACCTTCTTTGTCTATATTTTAAATGCCGCAGAATCATAACCTTGCCGTCAAGGTCCTAGGAATGATTTTTGACTAAAAGATGATATCTGTACGTGCACGAGCACAATGTTTGTCTGCTCCGTAGCAACCGAGATGCAGATGATGATGATGATCGTGATGATTTAAAAAAAGTGATCAACACATTTTACATAATAAACTGCAATTCATCATGATGATGATCGTGATGAGGGTGATGATAAAAGTCTTGCCAACGGATTTGGCATAACACCCCCAGAATTGATGATCGTGACAATGATAACATCATACTTACATGTTGTGTAGTTACCTGGAAGTCATAATTAACGTGATGATGATTATTGCCACTAATGTCAACACAAATTTTGTAAAGTCGATTTGACACAATCATTATCATCATCGTCGTCATCTTCTCAACATCATACAAATATTAATATAAATAAATCAACATCATCTTTATCAATCCAATACCATCAATCCAATACCATCATCACCACCACCATCATCATCATCACACTCTTAGCACTATCAACGCAATACCATCATCATCATTATCGCGCTATCAACTATTAAAAATAATGTAAGTGATCATCACAGTCTTCAAAGTATCAAAACAATTTAATTGTTATCATCAGAATTAATATCAACCCAATACAATCTTCATCATCATTCACGATCACACTCACAACCTCATCAACACACTTCAATCACAACCATCGTCACCATCATCATCGTACAGAAGATGTTTAGACATTTTCAAATTTAACGCCTGCGGTTGTTTTTGTTATTCAGATCCTAGAATGGAATGAGCATTATAAATGTGAATCATTATTAGAAGTGGTTGTTGCCTATGTGTGGTGTGGAGAAGGCTCATTACATTGCATATACCGCAAAGAACACACGTACACACGTAATCATTATTTATTTAATTTTACCAGGTAAGGCCCATTGAGCTCCGTAAGCTCTTTTTCAGAAGCGATCTGTCTATCACAAATGACAACTCAACGAAGTTGCCTATCACGTGGAAGTATCTAGCAGCCAAATACTCTAAACGCGCGATGTTGATTCTAAATGATGTGGAGGGGAAACCGGAGGACCCGGAGTAAAATTCACGCGACCACGAGGAGAGAGAGAGAAAGAGAGACGCAAACTTCAAATATACAGCAGGCGTCAGGGTCAGGATCGAACTCACGACTAACACACGACATGGGGAGGCATTCATCGAGTAGTTAATTTATTGTGGCTGGTGATAATTCTGATGATGATTATGATGACGATGATGAACGTCTCTAAGAATAGGTTTTACTCTTTCTGGCATTAAAACAAGTGTTAAGGTGGTCAAACACAAAATAGATGCCTTTTGCAGGGAATCAAGTTTGCATTAACCACGCACAAGACTTGTGATGAACATGCAAACAGACATGCTCTGATAGATCACATATGCATTGTCTTTGAGACTGATTGGCCTGCACCAGAGACACCCTTCAACAAAATAGTTCGTAACCTTAGATAAAAAAAAATACAAACCTGCGTCATTCTACCATAACATTTCTGCCTTTACGAACTACCACAGGATAATATATATATAAAACGTGATATATTTTTGGGACAGACACGTGGTCGGGCCCAAGTCCGGCCACCACCACCGTGAGTGGTGAGTCGTGAGTGGTGAGTCGTGAATGGTGAGTCGTGAGTGGTGAGTAGTGAGTGGTGATTGGTGAGTCGTGAGTGGTGAGTGGTGAGTCGTGAGTGGTTAGTCGTGAGTGGTGAGTGGTGAATCGTGAGTAGTGAGTGGTGAGTGGTGATTGGTTAGTCACGAGTGGTGAGTGGTGAGTGGTAACTCGTGAGTCGTGAGTGGTGATTGGTTAGTCGTGAGCAGTGAGTGGTGAGTGGTGAGCAGTGAGTCGTGAGTGGTGAGTGGTGAGCAGTGAGTCGTGAGTAGTGAGTGGTGAGCGGTGAGTCGTGAGTGGTGAGTGCCAAACAGGCGGTCGTATCCCATCACGGAAAGCCGCGGTGCGCCAACTGCTTCGCCTCGTCGTGTCATTCCCCGGGTGTTTAGTCTACAGACACCATCACGAACACACCCTCGACCGTTTCTCGCCCCACCCCCCACCCCTTTGAGCCGTGAACCAGAAAAACAAAAGAGGTCACGGCCAAGAGAACGTCGAGATTTGTGCGGCGGACGAGCGGGCGTGGGGCGCCAGGTGGAGTTGGAGGTGGAGTTGGAGGTGGAGTTGGAGGTGAAGTTGGAGGTGAAGTTGGAGGCGTGAGTCGGGTAGGTTGAGCGAGTGTCTGGTGGCACAGCGCGGGGCTGGCTACAGCTGGTGGTGCATCGACCAGCGGGCATCTCAGTCAGCCGACCCATGGCACCTGCTGGGCCTGCCCCGAGACCTCCTCCTGTCAGCAGCGAGACTTCGACACTTCACGCGGTAGCCTCAAAGTGCACCTGGCCTGGCACAGGCGCCGTGGTGACGTCGTCGTCACCGAGTGGCGAATGGCGGGGGTATTGGTATTGGTGACCGATGTATCGAGATTTTATTTGGTTCGATTCCAGGGTCAAACGCGAGACGTGGACGGGAGAGACTGACTCGGATGCAGAGAGATATTGCGAGTGTGTGTACCCACGTGTGTGTTCCACGTGCTGTAGAGATAAGAAGATCAGCCATGATGATCCACTGCTGGTTGAGGGCCTCCTCATGTCGTCGCCATCTCTCGCATCGCACCTACCCACACACGGCATCTTTATTTGCATCATAATCAGCGCTCTCTATTCGTCATTTTGGACACACGGAACAAAGTCCATGCACGAACAATGCCTATTAATCTGACGTAAAACAAAACTCTAAAGGCATAAATATTGGCTGTGATGGTCCCACCTGATGACGGAGACTTGTGTTGCCTCCGAAACGTCGTGATTTATTATTTTATTTTTCTATAATAATTTCAATTATGTTTATTTTTTATTTTTATTATTTATTTTACCTACGTGACTTTACCGAAAAAACATAAGAGTATGAATCCTTGCAGTCACGAAAGCTTCAAATCTAGAATTAACACGGTGTGGTCTTTCAAGGAAAAAATATATATAATCGAGAACGTTTCGGGCAATGTCCCTTTTGCACTTCAAATGAAGGGATATTTCCCGTAACGTCGCAAATCTAGAGAAGTTTCCTTTTAGAGCAAGTGTTACTGACGAACGCGTTGAATGTTTTGTTATTTGTGTTTGTGCACCGCTGCCAACACAGCATCACCAAACAATCGATCTCAATCAGCGCTCTGCCTGTCACGCGGAATAAAGAACAAAGACAAAGACCCCCCGTGTAGCCTTATTAAACTTTTGGGGCAAGTCCTGCTAGCGAGCGCCTATGAAAGCCGGCACCGCACACGAGGGGGTGGGTGGCCAGCACAACGACCGGCCGCCTTTGTCTCCCTAGTGGTGATGTTTACACATCGCACCAGGTACTGGCTTGAGGCTGAGTCGACCTAGGGCAGGCCCACGACCGTGGCAGCGTTTTCCGGATCGGTTCTCTCAAGTTGAATCTCCGGCAATTTGCCCTTTTGTTAAACGTAACAATACAAACACACACGAGGACCCACGTGGTAATGAGATGTTGCCGATGTGGCCGGCTACACCGAGACCATCTGGCAGTTCACCGGCGTTGAGTCAAGTAGGCCTGACTCTGCTGATGAGGCATCGGATAGTGAAACCGGTCCAGGATGCTGCTGGAATCATGTCGACAGGCTGTGTAAGAGATGGTTTGTATTTGTTTGCGAATTCATATTTTTGGTGGAGCGACAGAGTGTTGAAGGAGATGGAGTATTTGATCGTCTATCTCAGTATCATTATTATTACTGCGTGTTGGATTGCCACATTACGATGTTAAACGCAGCCTATATACAGACACTGCCAGCAACAATTACTCGACACTTTGAAGTTGTTATCCAGAATGTTCTGAGTGTCTGTGCGGTGTCTGTCTGTGTGTGGCCCGAGTAACAAAAGACACGAACTTCCCCGTGGGTCCATTAAGGAGTGTACAACACCAACACGGCGAGTAGTATAACCTGTTAAACTTTTTGCAGGAGACTGGCAAGGAATGGCTTTCAACTACAACACGTGAACGGTTCGCAGCCGACTTAGAATCTACAGAGAAATCGACATTGTGCACGTCGTAGGCACACGAAGCACACGTGTCACGATCGTCATTATCCACGACTGTCGTCATCATCATCATCCAAACCCGGTCTGTTCGCATCCCCGACTCGGTAAATATTTCTGCACCCGTCACATCGCACGGAGTGCACTTCTCGCCGATGTCCGTGGCTACTAAAGTCACGCACCCACTTCGGTCGATCAGCGATCAGATACATAGTAATAGGTTTTTACCCTTTCAACTGGTGCAAAAACTGACATCTTTATACAAGGTTGAAAGGGTAAAAACCTATTACTATATTTTGCCACTGGTAAAGGAGGTCTCATAGTGTAAATGATCAGATACATATTGAGTGAGACATTAATCCCTAATTATCATCATCATCTTCTTCATCATCATCACTGCTGAATGAAGGCGTCCTCGCCCAAGCCGTAGCCGCCTCTCATCTTCTCGCGATGCAACAATGAAGCTCCTGATTGCATCGTTCCATCTCCACGGAGGATGTCCTATCGGGTGTCTTCCTTCCTTTGGCTGTCACTCCATCGGTTTGCTCCACCACCGGCCATCAACCCTTGTGGCCGTGACGTATGTTGTTTGTATGTTGAACTTCTTTCGCACCGTTCATAGCCAGCCTTGCTAATCGGAAGTGACGTGTCCGGATCGACCTCCACTTACTTTGTCATTAACCGGCGTGTGTTCTCTCATCCACGTGTCGCTCTTTCTGTCGCTCAATATTATCTAAAGCACGCATCGCGGCCCTCTTCAGTTTGCGTTCCAAGTTAGAACCAAAACTATTTATTTTTTATTTTACCAGATAAGGTCCACTGAGCTTACGTAGCTCTGTTTCAAAAGCGACCTGGCTATCACAAAAGATAACTCAACGAAGTGGCTTATCACGTGGCAATGTCTAGCAGCCAAATACTCGAAAAGCGTTTTTAAAATGTGGATGGGAAAAAAACCGAATGACCCGGAGAAAAACCCACGTGACCACGGGCAGAGAGAGACACGCAATCCCCAAAAATACAGCAGCAGGCGTCAGGGTTCGATCCCACGACCTCCTGTATACCAGGCGATGGAGTTCACATCTCCTAGCCACCGCGGCGCCCAGATGGGCGGGGGAGCAGAAGAAATCCACAACACGGAGAAACGATGCGCTGAGTGGAGCCTCCTGACAGGTTTGAGACCCCGCGAGGTTCTCAATGGTACACGCGTCTTTAAGGTAGAACATAGCACGATGACTTTGCTTGAGAATGGTTATGATGGTGTCTGTGTCTTAACACGGATCTAAATTCATTTCTAAAATAATGGCAGCCGATGGTGATGATGATGATGATCTTTACTATGATAATGATGATATACATGCGGGTGTGATGATGAAGATATGGCGCCTATAAAATGATAAGAGTATAATCATAATAATGTTTAGCCCCTTTGATTTAAAGCTTTCGTGACTGCAGGGATTCATATTATTGGTTCTTTCGGTAAAGTCACGTAGAAGGGAAGTAATACAATAATAAAAATATAAAACAATAAAATTCTCACGACGTTTCGACTGATGATGATTGATTGTGTTGCAGTCGAAACGTCGTGATCATTTTTATTGTTTAATATTTATATTATTTTATGATTTCCCTTCTACGTGACTTTACCGAAATAACCAAGAATAAAAATGTTTAGCCCCTTATACACTCCACGAGATTGTTTGACCGTACTTCGCCACGCGAGTCAGTGCTGGTTAGCGAAGCGGGTTGAGAATTGCGAGGGATGGGGGGGAAAGGAACAGGGACAGAGTTTCCAGGACCGAGAATCGAACTCAGGTGGCCGTGAACCACGATGACAATGACCATCGTGCCGTGTGGCTGTGCGTGTGTGGGCGGGGCGTGCCTGGCCTCCATAGGTCGCTCGCGAACAGCACTTGCCCCGAGAGTCTTAAAGGCTATACAGGGGATCTGTGCCTTTGTCTAAGTGTACGTATGCACGCGAAAACGATGGTTGAATGCGCGCCGAGGATTAGGACGATAACCATTGAATACGTCTCGAACATATCTCGCCATCCGACGATTATTACATCATTCTGGAACTATGGACGGTCGATGCAGGGTTACAATTATGCATTCATGGCTTTATGAGAGCTCTGCCAGGCTCCCTCGCCTCCCTCCCCTCGATCAACCTTCGCAGTTTCCATTCGCGCACGAGGGTGCAGCCGCAACGGCAGCAGCAGCGGCGGCGGCAGCAGCAGCGGTGCTTTGTCTGCGAAAGCGTTGCTCTGTCTCTGCCCCAATGCCGCCGGCTGAGAGAGTTGGCGCCAAGGGGACTGCTCCATGCGGCTTTGGGAGGGACTGAAGTTATAGCCCCGGTACAGCACCCCACCCTCCCCTCCCCTCTGGGTCTCACCCCCCCCCCCCTTCTTCTCTCTCTCTCTGCTCCCATTGCGCCCCCACCCCCATCGCTTCTCTCTCTCAACCCCTCCCGCTCTCTCGGCGATTGCTCTGCTCCCCTCTGTATCTCTGTTCTCCTCCTCGTCTCTCTCTCTTGCGTCTCACCTCTCTCGCCGCTCTCTTCCCATCTCTCTTTTCCTCTCCCCTCTCCCTCTGTGCTCCCCGACTCTTCCTCTGCTATCCCCCACCTCGCTCCCTCATCTCTCTCTCTCTCTCTTTCCATTCTCCCCTCCCCTCTCTCTGCCCCCCGCCCCTCTCCCTCCTCTCCTCTCCTCTCCCTGCGCTCCCCTCCCACAGTCTATGCGCCTTGCTCCTCTCCCGATCTCTCTCTATGTCCCCCTCTTGCTCCCGCTCGCAATCTCTGAGCCCGTCCCCTCCATCTGCCTCCCCCTCCTCTCTCTCTCTCTCGGCTCCCCTCTCCTCCCATCTCATCCCACTCACGTCTCACGCCTGGGAGCGATGCGTCAAAAGTCGCACCCCGATTGCGTGGTCGACATTGACCATTAAGACAATAAAACAAATAACCATCGCCCTTCTCATCAACACCGCGGTATAACAGAGCACCCATTTAGTCGGCTCACGTTTCAGCCAGTGCTCCTTCTCCATAGAACTGAAGTTGCAGAGAGAGTGAAGCGGCTTGCAGTCAGGGACACCTCCGAACAGCACGGTCGGCTACGTACGGTGCGAAGGAAGTTCAACATACATACGTAACTACGAAGGTTGCCCTGAAAACATTGAAGTCATTTGACAAGCGGAGGTGAGTAACGCTCACGTCAACAGGGCAGTGACATCCACAAATCCGCTAAACGTGTTGCATCATTGCAGACAGGCTCCATCAGACGGGATCTGGACAGACATTGTCACTTCCCTTCCTGCTAAAGTCTCCGGTGAAGTTCACGGTTTTTAAATTGCGCGTAACGAGTAGCCACCAAGTACACTCTGAACTGCTTAAATGAAGGATCCATTCCATCATCATCATCATCATCACCATTCGGCATGTGCTATCCACTGCTGGATCTAGGCCTCCCCACGCCGTCGCACCAATTTGCCGCGGGTCATGAAATTCCACAATCCGTCTCGCTCCATCTCCCCGGCGGCGGAACAATCTCGGGGCGGTCCACCCCCTTCGGTTGCGATTCCGTCCGCAGGCTCGGCTACGAACATCTCTCCTTTTTGTGCGATGCGCGCTTCGAGAACCGAGTGCCAGTCTGGGAGCACCTATTAAAGCCGCGGGTGGGGTCGCGTCACGCGTTCCCGGTTGCCGTTCGTCTCCCAAGTTGCCCGATGTTGATTCACAACAAGGCCATATTTTACGGCAGAGTCAACCTAGAGGGAGTAACTCGATATGCATCGGCATTGGCGTGCCTGGCAAAGACAAAAAAAAGAACAAGTTGGAGATTTTAGCACAATGGTAACCGCAACAAACTGAGTAAAAAAAAATGTAGTTTGCATTATCTATAGCCCTTCTTCAGTATACGCTCTGTCGGTTATGTGGGGGAGGGGGGGGGGTTGATTGGTTCAGATATCAATCGCTACTGACGTTAGTCGTGGCTGGGAATGGAACTCAGATCGGCCGGTTCAGAGCGCAGTGCGCTAACCGCAGCGCCACCGATCCCCGCCCCACAGACACATGGAGGGCGGCACGGGGGTGAGGAAGCGTAGTGGTGTGGGCGTGGGGCAAGACATCAACTCCTGACACGCAAATTGATAGTCGCTCTTTTAGGAAGGAATGCGCGCACCCACTCGCCTCCCCTCCCCCCATCACCTCCTCCTCCTCCCCATCACCTCGTCTCCCTCCCCATCACCACCCCTCCCCCCCCATCACCACCCCTCCCCCCCATCACCACCCCTCCCCCCCATCACCACCCCTCCCCCCATCACCACCATCACCACGTCCTCCTTCCCATCACCTCGTCTCCCTCCCCATCACCACCCCTCCCCCCCATCACCACCCCTCCCCCCCATCACCACCCCTCCCCCCCATCACCACCCCTCCCCCCCATCACCACCATCACCTCCTCCTCCCCATCACCTCGTCTCCCTCCCCCCATCACCTCCCCCCCATCACCACCCCTCCCCCCAATCACCACCATCACCTCCTCCTCCCCATCACCTCGTCTTCCTCCTCATCACCTCCTCTGCTTCCCCATCACCTCCTCTCCATCACCTGCCTCCTACCTATCACCTCATTCTTCCTGCCCCTCTCGCCCCGCCACGCAGCCTCGTGTGTTCAGCTTTCAATCAGATCCTGGGGTACATGAACCCAGAGTGGATGTCACGACGAACCGTGTCGTCGGCGAATCGGACGCGGTGGGGATATTTTCACGATTCATCTCTTTTCGGCCACGCGGCTCAGCGGCTGAGCGAGCGGCTCGCAAATCGGAAGGTTTCGAGTTCAAATCCTCGTTGGGGGGTTAATTCAGCCCATCATCGCTCCGCGGTCGATACGACGAGTACTGTAACCACATTGCGGGGAAGTCAACTGTGGTTACTCTATGAGTCGACCAAGGGGAGGCCCGCGACCGGTTCAGATAGTCGCAAGACACACAAACCTCTAACACACACACACACCTCTAACACACACGAACACAAAGATACAAAGATCCCCGTGTAGACTTAACAGACTGTTGGGGCAAGTGCTGTTAGCGAGCACCTATGAAGGCGGGCACGGCACACGAGGGGGTGTGTGGCCCGCACCACACCCGGCCGCCTTTGTCTCCCAAGTGGCGATGATTACACACCGCTCCAGGTACTCATTTGAGGCTGTGTTGACCTAGAGGAGGCCCAGGACCGGTTCAGATAATCGTCACCGGTGGTGGCTGTGAGCGGGAATCGAATCCGGGTCGCCAGGCTCGTAGCGCAGCGCGCTAACGACTACCCCACCGCTCCCCACTACGAACACGAACACACACACACGAACACACACACGAGCACACACACGAACACACACACACGAACACACACACACACACGAACACACACACACACACACGAACACACACACACGAACACACACACACGAACACACACACACGAACACACACACACGAACACACACACGAACACACACACGAACACACACACTAACACACACACTAACACACACGAACACACACACGAACACACACACACGAACACACACACTAACACACACACACGAACACACACACACTAACACACACACACGAACGAACACACACGCACGAACACACACGAACACACACACACGAACACACACACACGAACACACACACACTAACACACACACACGAACACACACACGAACACACACACGAACACACACACACGAACACACACACGAACACACACACACGAACACACACACACACGAACACACACACGAACACACACACACTAACACACACACACGAACACACACACACACGAACACACACACACACGAACACACACACACACGAACACACACACACGAACACACACACACGAACACACACACGAACACACACACACGAACACACAACAACAACAACCGCCATTCGCCACTAAGTGGCGGTGACGTCACCACGACGCTTGTGCCAGGCCATGTGCACCCTGAGGCCACGTGAAGTGTCGAACGCCCGCTGGCAGGAGGTCACGGGGCAGACCCAGGTGCCACGGGTCGACTGACCGAGATGACCGAGATGACTGGCTGATCCATCACCTGTGCCCCCTACTGTGCCAACTTGCTGTGCTTTAGCCACCCGGCGCTCCGCTCGTTGTTGTGAGCGTCGCTCCTCCGCCCTCCGTTGTTGTTGGAGGGCGACTGCCTCCAACTGCCCAGTAGCGTCCTTCACGAGCCTCCTCCACTGAGGCCGATCTTGACACCGCTGGTACCAGTCATCGGCAAGTCCACTCAGCTCCACGTCCTCCTGTACCACATCACTCCATCTCTTCTCTAGCCCGTGCCGCGCCCGTTTAGCCCCCTCGATCCGGCCGAACAAAAGCTGTTTAGGCATGCGGTGGCTGGGCATGCGGGCTACATGACCCAGCCAACGCAGCCTTGCCTGCCGGAGGAGCTCACTGATGGGACTTTGCCCAGATCTTTCAAGGACTTGTGAGCTCCTCACACAATCCAGCCTGGTTAAACCCAGGATGGATCGTAGGCAGGCCAGCCTAAATGTTTCCAACCGGCGAAGATGCTCCACTAGGGGGGTCCACGTTTCGCAAGCGTAGAGAAGGGAGGGAATGACCGTGGCCGAGAAGACCTGAAGCTTCGTGCGGAGCGACAGACCAGGTAGCTTCCACACAGCGTTACGCAACCGATGAAAAGATATTGCCGCTCGACTGATTCGGAGTGAGACCTCTGCTGATAAACTGGAGCCGGTCATAAGCACACTGCCCAGGTATGGGAAACTCTCCACTCTCTCCACAACTGCCCCATCACCGATTGGGAGTTGTGGGGGTGGAGTGCCCGATGGTACAAAATACCCAGGCAGGTGCTTAGTTTTGGTGGGGCTGATGGTAAGGCCCCACCTCTTGGTGGCACACTCCAGTCTCAGCAGCAGCGTCTCCAACTCCTCTTCTGAATGAGCAGCTATTACCAAATCATCGGCATACATAACGTGGTTGACCAATAGGGAGCCATCCCTTGATCGCACCCGGGCGTCGATCAGCCTCCCATTATATCTGTACCAAATGGTAATTCCCCCGGTACAGCTTTTGAAGGCTTCACGAACTACGCAGTCGAAATAGATGTTAAATAATGTGGGAGCCAGAGGACATCCCTGTCGCACCCCAAGGTGTACAGGGAAAGGCTCCGACTCCCGGCCACGTAGTTTTACCCGGGCCCGCTCACCATCATGAAGGTCCTTAATGATCGTGAGCAGAGGGTCAGGGACTCCGAAAGCACGAAGAACAACCCAGAGCCCAGTCCTACTGATGGTATCATAGGCCTTGACCAGGTCAATAAAGCAGAGATGTAGGTCTTTTTGAAATTCCCTACACCTCTGCTGGAGCAGACGGACAGAAAATATGGCATCTGTGCAGGACCGCCCTTTCCTGAAACCGCATTGGGGCTCCGCAAGCCTCTCCTCAGCGTGCCTAGCAAGGCGATGTTGAATAATCCTTGCCAGGACCTTACCCGGCACACTGAGGAGTGAGATGCCCCTGTAGTTGTTACAGTCGGTACGGTCCCCCTTCTTAAAGAGGGGGACCACCACGAACACACACACACGAACACACACACACACGAACACACGCACACGAACACACACACACGAACACACACACGAACACACACACACTAACACACACACACGAACACACACACTAACACACACACGAACACATACACGAACACACACACACGAACACACACACACGAACACACACACGAACACACACACACACGAACACACGCACACGAACACACACACACGAACACACACACGAACACACACACACTAACACACACACACGAACACACACACTAACACACACACGAACACATACACGAACACACACACACGAACACACACACACGAACACACACACGAACACACACACACGAACACACACTAACACACACACACGAACACACACACACGAACACACACACACGAACACACACACTAACACACACACACGAACACACACACACTAACACACACACACGAACACACACACACGAACATACACACACTAACACACACACGAACACACACACACGAACACACACACGAACACACACACACTAACACACACACGAACACACACACGAACACACACACACTAACACACACACACGAACACACACACACGAACACACACACACGAACACACACACACGAACACACACACACGAACACACACACACACACGAACACACACTAGCACACACTAACACACACACACACGCACACACACACACGAACACAAACACACACACACACGCACACACACACACGCACACACACACACGAACACACACTAACACACACACTAACACACACACTAACACACACACACGAACACACACTAACACACACACACTAACACACACACACGAACACACACACACGAACACACACACACACACGTGCGCAATGGTATCTGACAACTTCAAAGGCGGCTGCGGCCGAGGTTTGTAACAAGCAGGAGGGCGGTCTCGTCGCCATGAGCGTCCCCCCACCCACTCATCGCGGGTGTCGGGTTGAACCCTGGACACCACCACCACCACCCTTTGCCAGAGTGGGACCGGGGACTTCTCACGTTGGTGTCGCTTTGCCTGGCGCGCCTTGAACTTGCTGCGCGTGTGCACATCACAGAGACAATGGCAGAGCTGACCGGCCATAGCGTCACAGGGCGGCGCGTTCGTGTCGCTCGGAGCACGCCGGAATGCTGTTCCGGACTTTGTGTTTGTTTGGTTGGCACGAAGCGTCGAGCGCGACTCAATTTTGTCTTCAAGCTTGTTCAGAGGATTATGGGACTGTCGGCAAGGTATAATAACACTAATATAGGATTATCATGAATGTGTGTTACTTTGTATTCTCGTGGTAGTGCCTTAGGCCGATAAACCCCCCAGCTCCAAGATAAACTAGCAGCGGGAAATGCCGAGTGAGATAGAAAGCCTTGCTTGCGGCTATGTTGCAGGGTTTGTAATCAGAGGGAGTCGTACGGGGCTGAGCTCAGGAAAATATGTTTTATGTGCGGTCGTTGATTGAGGAGGCCCAGGGATAATATTCAATTTCCGAACAAACTTTGCCAAACAAATAAACCAATAATTCGAATTTGAGTCTCCATAAGTAACTGCACGCAAGTGAGAATCGAATCTAACTTCGGTGGCGAGATGGTAACCCTCTCGCCAGGTGTACAGGAGGTCGTGAATTCCATCACGCCTGTTCTATACTTGAAGTCTGCATGTCTCTCTCCCCATGGTCGCGTAGATTTTTCTCCGGGTCCTCGTGTTTTCCCCTCCACATTTAGAATCAACGTCACGCGTTTAGAGTATTTGGCTGCTGTGAATGTCCACGCGACAAGCCACTTCGTTGAGCTATCGTTTGTGGCCGGGTCGCTTCTGAAAAAGAGCTACATCGCTCAGTGGGCCTTACCCTGGTAAAATAAACCAAGGCCGTAGCCAGGGAGTCAACATTGGGGGGGGGGGGGGGGGCAAATCTGCCAGGGTGTCTGGGGGTCCCAACCCAGAAAAATATTTAAATTTTTAAATTAATTTCCTGTCTAAAATATTAAAAAATTCACTTACATATGGGATGGCCTTTTAATTTCTTTTTTTACAATAATGTCTAATAGTGTATTGTATTACATTGCTCTGTTTTTACTTTTTTCCCATTTCTTGTTTCATTGTATGTAATGGCAGAGATTAGGGATTAATAAAGTACAACTATAACCACAATCATATAAACAGAAATCTATGCATTGATTAAAATGAAGACAAGTCCAGATATTGTGGCCAAGGTTGAGCAAATTGTTGTTTTTCTTTACATAGCATATCAATTATTTTTTATAGCAATATATTTGGGGGGGGCATTTTGAGCATATTTTAATATTGATTGGGGGGGATGTGTCCCCCCCAATATATATTATAATAAATATAATATTTATTATAATATATATTATAATTACGGCCTTGAATTAAACACGGGTGAACCAGAAATTCAGCTCATGTGGAGTGTGACTGTAGCTTAATATGTGTTATTAATCATTGTTATTATTTCGAGGTACGGTATAATGGTTAACATGCTGGAGTTGTAATCCAAATGTTGTCGGTTGGATTCCATATCATGGCGAGTTCGTTTGCAAAATTGGTCCAAGTTTCAATCGGTGCATACATTTTTCTGAAATTCCATTGGAATTTGTAACCGGTTCTTGACTTCCAGAACCGGTTATCGATCCTGAACATGGTTTCCAATTCACCGATTACCAATCGTGGTCTTGGTTAAAGTTTGTCAACGGGTTGAGACTGTCGGCGATCCGCGGGGAAATCAGGAATCGATTTTTGTTTATTTATTTGAAGGAAGAAAAAAACGTCGTGGTGAAAGTATCGGCCACTAGTGGCTGGCGAGGTTTTGCACGAATCCATTCGGCTGCGTCTGTGGATCAGCATTAATCCGTCGCGTCATGCCGATGACGTCCGCATTCGATTGTCCTCTTTCCATTGCACCGCGTGCACGCCGCCTGACACGTGAGCGCGGCCGCTTAACCCCTCGCATGCCGTCACAGGGGGCGCGAGATTTGTTCCGAGGCGGAGGCTGAAGGAGCGTCTAAGAAGAGGCTGGCATTGCGATGGGAACAACGTGGACAGTGACCCCTCGTTGAACGCGGTGGATGCGTCCGTGTAGAGAGCCACGTTGGAGCGACAAACCGCGTTAAAAAGCGAGGAGTTGCTGGTACCGCACCGGCATTTGCACTTGCAACATCAGCCTGCAGTCAGCCCACGGCGCGACAAATAACTGAGACGAGGGTTACGCCGCCGCCCTCCCAGTTACCGTATCATTCCGCCGCGCAGTATCACTGTGCCGCTCAGACGCGCAGCTCAAGAAAGTAGTTCGTCGTCGACCGCTCGGAACCCGCGTTACAACGGCCGCGTTCCGCGTTATAACGGGCGCGTCTAACCCTAACCCTATAGCGAAAACGCGTTGTATGAAAACGCGTTTAGCGAGGACTTACCATGCAGTACGTGAACCTCCACTACTGGATGAAGGGCTCCCCACGCCGTGCGGGTCGTGAGAAGTTTTTCGAGCACGCTTCACGAAGGCGGGCCGGTGCGGGTCGGGCAACACGGGGAGCATAGATGTACAGCACAACAATGCATTTTGTCTGCACTGCTCTCTGAGGCCAACATAGTACTCCCCCCCCATCCTCCCCTGCAGTGACGTGGGAGATGGTCGCCCATCCAAGGTGGAAATCCAAGCTCGACCCCACTTAGCTTCGGGGAACCGACGAGGTTGGGTGCATTGTGGGAAACGTTGCAAAATCACAAGTGCAGCTCTTTACTGTGTAGCTACGCGGCCACGCGGTGTCCCCTTGGGCCGGTAATGTCACAATCGAGTGACATTACCGTGACGTTCACGCCATGCCGTTTGAATGGCCCAAATGCGGTGTAATGACACCAGCTGATGCTGTAGTCCGGGACACACAGCAGAGGCGAATGTATACTAGATAACTGTGATGATCTTCGGAATACTGGCAATAATGTACAAGTCGATATATTTTGAAATCTACATCGACTAGATTTGCGTATTTTATTGGACACAATATAAAACGAGTGTATTGTACAGAATATACATAATCATCATCGTACAGGGTGCTGAAATAAATGTGAACACTTCTGAGAATTTGCAAGAATACCACAGGAAATGTGGCTCCGGGCTCTGGAGACCTGCTGCTGCCAGTGCCTGAGTAAGCTAGTGCGGGGCCTGTAGCATATGTCATGAAGGGGCCTTAAATAAATAAATAAGCGTCTATATTATATCACAGATTTTTTTTACTTGCTTAGTAAAATAATTGTATTTTTTCATTTGCTATACAACCAGATAATACGACAAATCGCTAACCTTAAACAGGCAGTCGTTCATCAAAGTTGAAGGCGGTATAGTACTATAGTAATAGAGCAAGTGCAGAACCACTTAACCGGAATTGATAGCTTGAAAGAATTTAGCGCGGGGCCCTTTAAAGTGCGTGTCCCGTCGCATAGGTAGCTACTTTTGCTACTGGGATAATACTGGTAGGAACCACCTGGTTCCACCAGCCCACAGGGGATTATTGTGTCCATCCGTCCATCGTGCATCCAAAAATGGGAGGGGTGGGGCTGGGTGGAGAGGGGGGGGGAGGGGCTGGGTGGGGAGGGGCTGGGTGGGGCTGGGTGGGGGGGTGGGAGGGGTGGGGCTGGGTGGGGAGGGGCTGGTCACCCCGTGGTGCCCTTATAAAACTCAACGTTTAACCTACTCACGCCGGCTTGTGCTCGCCCTCGCAGTCGGCCATATTTACGGAATACACCACGCCGCCGTCGACCCTGGCCATTGACCGAGCAACCCAACGTTCCTACCAGCTCCCTCCGCAGGAATGTGTTTCCGGCACCGGCTGCTGCTGCTGCGTGCTTCCCGCACCTTGGTTCGGTCTCCTCGGCTCCTCCCCGGCTCCTCCGGGGGCCACCCCTGCCAGGCTGGCGTCTCGCCTCGAAGGCGGCGAAGTCACCGCGCAGACCGCAGAAATGCCCCTCGACGAGCCGAGGGAGCCGAGGGAGCCGACGCGCCGTCAGCGGCAGCTGAGCGAGACGCCGCGCTTGCTTTGTTACACCTGCGACGTGGTGTGCCGGGTGGATGAACACTCGAAGTGGCGGTGGTGGAGGGTGGGGGGGGGTGGATTTGGATTGAGGAGGGGTGGAGGGAGGTGATGGGGGCGGGTGGATGAGGGTGGCTGCGGACACGACACGGGCTAGAGAAGAGATGGAGCTGATGCGGTACGGGAGGATGTGGAGCGGAGTGGACTTGCCGACAGGATCGGCCTCTGTGGAGGAGGCTCGTGAAGGAAGCTGCTGCTGGGCAGTTGGAGGCAGTCGCCCTCCAGCAACAACGGATGGCAGAGAAACGACGCTCACAACAACGAGCAGAGCGCCGAGTGCCTAAAGCACAGCAAGTTGGCACAGTAGGGGGCACAGGTGATGCATCAACCAGTCATCTCAGTCAGTCGACCCGCGCACCTGGGTCTGTCCCGTGACCTCCTGCCAGCGGGCGTTCGACCCTTCACGTGGCCTCAACGTGCACCTAGCCTGGCACAAGCGCCGTGGTGACGTCACCGCCACTTAGTGGCGAATGGCGGTTGTTGTTGGCTGCGTATCAACCCGGTAAGGCCCACTTGAGCTCTTTGTCATAAGCGACATGGCTATCACATCACCAATGACAGCTCCAAGGAAGTGGGCTTGTCATCTCGAAATTGATAACAGCCATCATGCTTTGAACGCACGTTGATTCTAAATGTGGATGGAAAAACCGGAGGACCCGGAGAAAAAATTCCACGCGACCACGGGGAGAGAGACACGCAAACTCCAAATATACAGCAGCAGGCGTCAGGGTCGGGATCGAACCCACGACCTCCTGTATACCAGGCGAGGTAGCTAACATCTCACCACCATGGCGCCCAAATCACCCTCAATGGGCCGGGACGATTTCGTCGGATCTCCGAAGCTAAGCAGGGAGTGTGAGCCTGGTTAGTTGTTGTTGTTGGTGTTAGTGGGCGTCGATGCGTTTGCTGAGAATGAGTAATCTGCGATCACACCGTTGCCGTCAACATTCCTAACGGATGAGTGGCACGCGCACACAACACGCGCATTGCATGCAATGGGCTCGTTCAGAGAGAGAGCGAGAGAGACAGCGGTTATGCTGCTCATATTTATGAGATCCACGATCTAGGCTCAACTCGTGCTCAGCTTCCGGAATCAGAGGAGATCGGTCCGCCCCCGGTAAGTGTTTAATGTGGCCACACAAAACCAGCGCGTTACCTTATAGAAGCCTTCGTCTGAGTGACACGATACAGAGCAGAAAGACCCCTCCAACCTCTGCACCCCCCCCCCTCCTCGATCTGCTGCCCCCTTCCACTTACACTGAGATCCCCCAAATAGCCTTTAACAACACACTGTTGGGTCCAGTGCTGTGTGCGACCACCTGCAGATACAGGCAAAGACCCCCCGTGTAGCCTCGAACCGGCTGTTGGGGCAAGTGCCGTTAGCGAGCACGAATCAAAGTCGGAACGGCGCACGAGGGGGTGGGTTTCCAGCACCACGCCCGGCCGCCTTTGTCCTTCCAGTGGCGATGTTTATACCTGCGATTAGCACGGTTGGCTACGTACGGTGATAAAGAAGTTCAACATACAGTACATACATTACACACCGCACCAGGTACAGACACACATGCATGCAGACACAAACACGCCAACCACCATTGCAGGGACTCACGCATAATGTTCACATGAACGCGATAATATAAATACGCAGTCCTATTTTTATTAATTTAAACACATTCTGGAAATGTATTATTCGTGGGCTCCACTGCAGTTGTGGGCCCTAGAAAAAATATCAAAGTTGCCCCATACCCCCTCTGAATGGGGTTATGTCCCGAGCCACCACTCTCTAGCCTTTAGAAGATTCTAGTATATATTTCTGTGATACCTGTTGCCAGTGTTACTTGAATGCGCATGCCTTGAACGTTGTTTTTCCACGATTGTGTTTGCTACTCAGTGTTCGCAATGTTATGCATGCACGTATGTTGAACTTCTTTCTCACCGTACGTAGCCAACCGCGCGAGTCAGAGGTGCGCGGGAAGGACAACAAACTAAACACAAAAAGCAGTTTTGAAGGAATGAGTTTTTAATCGAGACGATGTAAACGCGCATAGCTCCAGTGGCTTCCAAATATCGGAAAGAAGAACGTTCCAGACGGCCGCAGAAAAAAATACGTATTCGCTGGCGTAACTTTACTTAGTTGAAAAACAGCTTAAGGCCGAAAGTGTTGTTTTCTCCGGGCCAACGAATCAAACCAATAAATAAATCTCATGACTGCAGAAGCCATCGCACGCAGCTTGGCATTTGTTGCCCAGGCGAAGAAATTTAGGCAGGAATATTTGTTGTTGTTAATTTAAACTGTTGTCGGAAGGAGCCTGACGCCTCGCCCATACCTCCAGCGAAAACATGCGAGCACCAACGCCAACACAAACCCCGTAAACAGTGGGTTAAGCGCCACAGTGGAAGATGATACTTCAAATGGTCGACCAGCCGGAGTGGCGTGACGCGGCCTGGCATGAATGTTGACATTTCTGAGTGTGATCTGATAAGCGGAGAGCACGAAAAAAAAGGAGGAAAAAAACAGGAAGAAAAAAGTTCCCCCCCCCATCCAGCTACACAGACGGAGACACAAAGGCGGCGAGACATGTTTAGGGGCTCTGTCGAGGTCCGTTCGGTCGCTGTGTTTTTAAGGGAGAAAAGCTTCAAGTGAGTGTGTCCTGTCTTCTATGTGCTATGACGGGAAGTCCTCGGCTCATTTTGTTCTTGTGGGTGCTAAGAAGTTGCGTGACCATTCGAGTTGGTGTTTAAAGCTGTCTGTGTGGTTACGAGTTGACAGATCATCACCGTCCAATGTGTCTGTCATCCATCATAACATATCCTCCTCCATCATCATCATAACTGCAGTACCATCATGACGATGATCATCAATTCTCATTATCATCGTGCATACATTTATGTCAATCATCATAATCATCATTATCATGAATCATCATCCATTTGTCCATCACTCACTCACTCACCCATCATCTCAATATATTAAATCATCATCATCATCATCATAATAATCCACATACATCCAGATTATTTTTCCCACGGCATTTATGTCGTGCATCATGTCATGCGACTTGTTAATTCATTCATATGTCCGCGTGTGCTCTGTCATTGTTGTTTAACCCGGAGTAATCGTGGCTTTAAATAAAAGTCCGGATGATCGACTCACTGAACTGAGCGTCATAAATCACCAACGGTGACGTCGGAAGAGTGACACGTTCAAGGAAGCCCATTAGCACAGTGAAACTAAACCCCAGAAGAACAGACACCAATCCCTTGGGGGTTATTATTGCACGTCCCCGTTTCCTCCACGAGCTGCGATCGTCAGCGAACCATGGTCACTCCGCTGCTGGATGAATGCCTCCCAAAGCCGCCGCCGCCGCTCGCGATCACGCTGCGTAATTTGCCACGCACCACCTTTTTGATGAACTGCCCCTAAATTCATCTTCTTGGTTCTTTCGGTAAAGTCACGTAGAAGGGAAGTAATACAATAATAAAAATAAAACATAATAATTTTATTATGTTTTATTTTTATTTTATTATTCTTTCGGTAAAGTCACGTAGAAGGGAAGTAATAAAATAAAAATAAAACATAATAAAATTATTATGTTTTATTTTTATTATTTTATTACTTCCCTTCTACGTGACTTTACCGAAAGAACCAAGAAGATGAATCCCTGCAGTCACGAAAGCTTTAAATCAAAATTTGCCCCTAAATTATTTGCCGAGGTTTCGTGAGCGTGGGGTGAAGCAGCAGCAGCAGCAGCGTCGTGATTCTGGTTTGCGCACCGCGCTAACGAACGCAGCGATCCGAGTTCTGGTTCCTGCCACGGCTAACGCCAGTAGCGAGTAATATCTGAACGATTCTATGCTGTGAAGAAAAGCTGTTTCGGGTGTGGACCAATCAACTTCAAGGACAGTGCATATCGTTATCATTATCAGAGTTGTTTCTTTTTGTTTGCATTTTGACTGCTTGTGTGAACTTGTTTTTTTTTCTAAGCAAGGCTTTCCCTTGCAAATGGAAACTTTAGTGCCAAGAGGCACTGGATCATGTTACGCTGTACGTATTATTAGAAAGAAACAAAAGTTTTGCCGACTGGCTGGCTGGCTGGCACACGCGTTGGTGACGTAATTGCGCAACATCTGCGCGATGACGTCAACCGCGTCCCACAGCGTTGAGGCAGGCGCGTGCGTGCCGACGTCACGCCCCTCTCCCGCCCTGCACCGCGGCCGTGTATCCCACGCGTGCGTGCCGACGTCACCCCCATCTCCCGCCCTGCACCGCGGCCGTGTATCCCACGCAAAGGCGCGGGCAGTCGTCGTTAACAATGCTGCTCGCGATTTGCCCGTCCTTTGTCAATCCACTGCTGGATGGAGACTTTCCCATGCCGTACAGATCATTGGCGTTTGTTTGGCCATATTTCAATCATCCGGGTCAATGTGTGCCTTGAAGATACAGAGTCGGGTTCAGCTTATGTTTGTTTAAGCATTAAAATAATGTCTCTTTTGCGTTAAAGTACTGAAATACTTACATTCCGCCGGTGCGTGAAAGGCCAACTTTTACGCATTTTCAAAGGACGAATATCTTTGGTGTACATCTCCGCGTCTATATAAAGTATCGAGGAACCGGTTTGCCACTATTTTAAACATTCACATCTCAGAGAGGCGCGCGGCGAAATCTATTATTTGAAACTCGCGATCGAAATGTTACTGGGGCTGTCAAAATGATTCTTCGTGGCATGAATTCACTCGCTCGCCCAATTTGTCTTCCCATTGTCTCTGCACGTGCTCCGTCGTGAGTCATCGTGCACTCAGCACGTGGCTTATGACGCAAAAGGACAGCGCGGTAGTGACAGTGATTGATGAGCGACGATGATGATTGATGATGACAATTGATTAGGATGACGGGGTGTTTATTATATTTGTTCTCCCCGTGGTCGCGTGGATTTTATGTTCTGTCCGGGTCTTCCGGTTTTTCTCTCCACATTCAGAATGAACGTCACGCGTTTAGAGTATTTGGCTGCTATAAATGTCCACGTGATAAGCCATCTTCGTCAAGCTATCATTTGTGGCCAGGTCGCTTCCGAGAAAGAGCTAAGTAGCTCAGTGGGACTTATTCGGTGAAATAAAAAATAATGGTTATTTTATTGAGTTAATGATAAGCGATCGATCATCCTGCTGATGACTACAATTCACTGGTAGTGATGAGAGTGATCATCATGATGACAACGATTGATGGCGATGATTATTGTTACTGTTATTTAATTTAGAATGCGATGAAAGGCGAGGGTACCGGGCATGATAGCAGTGATGACGTGTAGATTATGCCCAAGTCGATAATGGCGATGACTGTATTGCGCTGATATTGATAACAACAGTCTTGTATGTGTGTATATTCAACTTCTTTCGCACCGTACGTAGTCACCCGCGCGACTCGGAGGAGCGGGGTAAGGACAAAAGGACAGAAGCATTTTACTGATGATGATCGCATTGTGTTGATATTGATTATGATTATTACATTGCTCTGATATTGATGATAATATGTATGATGCTTGTAATGCGCATGATAACCACACACACGCTCGATCACGGTCAACACTGGAATTGGCGCCCCCTATGTGTTACCTTCACCATAAACACTAATCGCAACGCCTCGATCAATTCCATGCAGCGCTCTTCACGTCAATCGAGGCACAGACAAAGATCCCCCGTGTAGCCTTAATAGACTCTCGGGGCAAGTGCTGCGAGCCAGCACCTACGAAGGCCGGAACGGCACACGGGGGGGGGGGTGGTGGGTGGCCAGCACCACGCCCGGCCACCACTGTCTCCCTACAGTAACGATGATTTACACATCGCACGAGGTGAGTCTCGCTTGAGGCTGAGTCAACCTAGCGAACGGCCCCAGAACCGGTGCAAATAATCGTCACTGGTGTTTGTCGTGAGTGGGAATCGAACTCGTGTCGCCGGGTTTCGTCCGCGCAGTGCGCTGCTACGAACCTCGACACCACCACCGCTCCCCGCACACGCACCCACTATTTGCGTAAACGTCTAAACCAAGCGCACGCATTGCTGCGCCGCTGTCACATCTATCTTTGATCCCCCTCCCTCCCTCCACCCCCCCCCTTTTATCCGTAAATGTTTCTGAACTCGAGTGTTGTTATTTCTAAAGGAGGGGGAGCCGGACCAGAACTTCAGGGCAAGGCTGTGTGTTTTATCCGGGGCTGTAATTATTACTTACCGCCTCTGTAAGGCCGACAGAGAAACATTGACGGGGGCTGGTTCCCCCCAAAGATGAAACTCTTAGAAAAGATTTATCACTCTTCAAAAGTTATTTAGCCGGGGAGACAGTGGTGGCCGGAGCGTTGTGCTGGCCTCCCACCCCCATCGTGTGCTGTTCCGGCCTTCATAGGTTGCTAGCTAACAGCACTTGCCCCAAGAGTCTATTAAGGTTACACGGGGCATCTTTGTCTCTGGTCCGTTTGCCGTAGAGAGAGCGCTGAGTGGAATTGATCGAGACGTTGTGTGTGGTGAAGGTGGCGTAGCGGGCGCCAATTCCAGTCGAGATCGTGATCTCGCGTGTGTGGGTATCACGCACATCCTCGACCACGATAAACATTCTCTTCAATATCAGAGCGCTGGATGGCTATGCGCGTGGCTGCCTGTCATCCAGCGCTGTGGGGGCAGTGGCGACGGCTGGTGGCTCACCGCACGAATGTTGTGAAACTCCCTTCCCGTGGGGGGAACGGCGAGTCGCCCTAGCCCCTGGCTCGCCAGGAGAGTTGAGTAACAGCGACGAGTGTGGACTCCACCGGTGCCGTCTGTGTGAGAGAGAGCGATGTCCCGCTCGCACCCGTGGGTGGGTTTGGTCCGGGTGCTTCGCTTTCCTCCCACATGGAAACTCGCATTCATTGCCCGACAGCACCTCCACATGTCGCGGGCCTTAGAGCTCGGGCGACTGGTGTTCGTGCCGGCTCACCGCGTGGCTGCTGCGGCCTCCCTGCTCGTTCGTGGCTCTTCCTGGTGCATCTGAGTCGTTCCTCCTCGCGCCTTCGAGTCGTTCCTCCCGATGCCTTTGAGTCGTTCCCTCTCCCTCTCTCTCCTTCTCACCAAGAGCGAGTGGCCGCTGTGCGTCGGCGAGTGACCAGTGGACACGATTGTAGTTGCAGCCTTCGTTCCTCCTGCACTTGCAATGCGCCCCATACGGATCAATAACGTGGGTACTGACGAAGACAAATCAACGACTGGCTCGGGATCTGTATTGATCCTGGAGGAGGAATCCGATGAGCTATGAAGCTCTTTTTTACACAGATGTCCAGCAAGGGCGGGTCAGCACGACACAGCGACAAACAATGCAACAAACGATAGAGCTAAGGTAACCAAGTCACTATCAATAAATAACAATAAATAAAGTACTCTATACAAATAACAATTGCATAAGTGCATACATTCGTGCATAAATTTCAACACTAAATGCAATTTCGGGCAAGGCAGCAAAGCGACAACAACAACAGTTCAAGACCACACGAAGACAACACGCAGTCCCTCGATAATCTTGCACATTAAAATGTAACTATCGATACACCGAGTAAGAATCAAAGTGACAAATCCCATTGGCAAATGTGGTTTGTATCCAGCACCAATCTTCTGCTCAGGGATACGGCAGCTGAAGCGTGCACGCGATCCCTCGTTTGACAGCCAATCCATCGTTCGTATCGCCCTGATCATCATCATCATCAGCAGCATCACTGCTGGATGAAGTCCTCCCAAAGCGTTCTCTCGATGCACCAATCGATCCAGAGCCTCATTGTATCGCTCCATCTCCACGGAGGACGTGAAACGGTTGCGTCTTCCCTCGTTAGGCTCCAGGCCCGGTCATCGTCCCTTTCCAGTAACAGATCTCGTCCAAACTCAATTTTAAATTTTCTCAATAGTTTGATTTATGTTGAACTTCTTTCGCTCCGTACGTAGCCGACCGCGCGGGTGAAGGACAACAAACTAAACACAAAAAGCAGCATGACCTTAACCTGTTTATGTCCTTTCATCCATTTATTGCTCTCTCTCTCTATTTCTCTCTCTCTCTGTATCTCAATATAATTCCCTGCATGCATCTTTCTGTGTTACACACTCTGCAGTTTTTGTTCCGTTACATTTTTGGGGTTAATGACTGTGCGCCTCATCCATATGTCCTCGCAGACGGTGGCCTACGCACTGAATCTACTTCTTCCTCCTTCTTTAGGCGTGGCATGTCTGTGGTACTTTTTTTCTTCTTCAAAATTGCATTCATTTCACTGCACATTGCAAATACCCTCCGACATACGTAGGGAGAAGGTCTCCTGCCTGCTCTCACCTCACGTTACCCCTGTGTTGTGAACACAATCAAAGTTGGAAAACTCGGACGGCCGAGACACTCGGCTGGCCTTTTGCTGCGAGAATCGCTGTCGCATGAGCGCGGTTTGCATCTGCGCCGCGGTGTAAGTGAATACGGGGGTCCCTAAGTGACCGCGAATATTGTGGGGAAAACATTCTCCTTGTCAGATATTGTCGGAGCGGTGTGGTAGGCGGTCAGCGCACCGCGCTACGAAAGCCGGCGACCCGACTTCACGACCAGCAACAGTGGCGAAGATTCTCACGCGAGCTGACTCCATCGCTCCATCTCCCCCGTGAACGTTCTCTTGGCTATGCCAGCTGTAATAGTTGTTACGTGACAGCATTTAGGGTTGCTTGGTTGACGAGATTACCAGGCATTGGCAGTACTGCCATAGATTGTTATATCCATCTGTGTGTCGATTTGACTGATTGCCACTCTGGTTACATGCCAAACAATAATGAATAGTGTTGGCCAAACAATCCAGTGCAAGATCCTCATGAAAAAAAGTGTTGAGAATAAAAAAAGTTTATTTTTCTGGTCCGATTGAAGGGAATTTAGATTATTTTCCTCTAACAACAGTCCGTGTTATGTGGCTGTGTGTGGAATCTTTTCCACGTCTTCATGAGTGTCATTGTGCAGCAGTACATGCACTGCCCTATCATCCTGGCAACCTACAGTAGACACTATGGGAACCTCATTTGCCAGTAAAAAGATGATAATTGGTTCTTTACCCTTCTATCTGGCAACAAAACTGACACCTTTTTTACAAGGAGTCATGTTTGTATAGACCGCAATACCTGCAGTCATAATACAAACAAAAGAACATAACTCTGATAATGTGCACTGTCCTTAAAGTTGATAGCTGTCTCGGGTGTGGATCAATCAACTTTAAGGACAGTGCACATTATCAGAGTTATGTTCTTTTGTTTGTATTATGACTGCAGGTATTGCGGTCTATACAAACATGACTCCTTGTAAAAAAGGTGTCAGTTCTGTTGCCAGATAGAAGGGTAAAGAACCAACCTACAGTAGGTTCGATTATTAGCAACGTGGACTACACATGAACCTCTGCCTGGTCTCCCTTATCACGACTCGGCATAATGTGTGAATGCGAGCACCTCGACAACATGAACACGCAGGTTGCAGGCTTCCCATCGTGTGCCATACGAGCCCTAATAGGTGCTCGCGAACAGAGAAATCGACAGTCAACTCTTGACTCCCCGGGGTAATGGTAAGGTAATGGCCCCGATGACACCAAGGCTGTAATTATAATATATATTGGGGGGGGGGGGCGATGGGGTTAACCAACCCAGCCCCCACTTCCTTGACACCGCAAAAATGATATTTTATTCATACCTACCGGAGAAAATATCTAGATTTTAAAAAATATTATTAATGTAGGGCCCTATTTAAAAAGCTGAACATCTCAGGTACCACCCCTAGACTCCCGCAGCCCCCCCCCCCCCAAAACCTCATTAGGACTCATCTCTACCCACCAGGCAGCGAGTAACACACCAAGGTGGTGGTGCGTGAAAGCAGCCGCGGATTGGCGAAGAAAAACGCGAATCTCTCTTCTCGCTCTTGTCGCACAGTGGCGGCGAATGCGCAATCAGATAACGGAGAGTTCACTGAATGAGGGGGGCGGTGTCCTCGTTTGCCCTTTGCTCTGTGCATCTGCGTAGGTGTGTGTGTGTCGGTGTTGAGCACCGCTCCTGGGTCTTCCCTAGCCTCAAATGAGTACCTAGTGCGGTGTGTAGTAAACATCGCCACTGGGGAGACAAAGGCGGCTGGGCGTGGTTTTGGCCACCCACCCGCTCGTGTGCCGTTCCAGCCTTCATAGGTGCTTGTTAACAGCACTTGCCCCTACAGTCTGTTAAGGCTATAAGGGGGATCTTTGTCTTTGTTGTGTGCGTGCTCGTGTGTGTCATTGGGGGAGCGGTGGCGTAGTGGTTAGTGCACTGCACTCCGAACATGGCAACCTGAGTTTGATTCCCGCTCACGGCCAACACCGGTGACGATTGTCTGAGTCTTCCCTAGGTCGACACGGCCCCAAATGCGTACCTGATGCTAAGCGTAAACATCGCCACTGGGGAGACGAAGTCGGTCGGGCGTGGTGCTGGCCACCCACCCCCTCGTGCACCTTAATAAGTGCTCGCTAGCAGCACTTGCTCCGAAAGTCTGCTGCAGGCTATGCGGGGGATCTTTGTCATTGCCTGAGTGTTAACATGTTGCCACGAGGTATCCGGCACCTGCTGCCGGTGACGCGTCCAGCCGAAAATATCCTCGCCGCGACGTCGGGAAGGGCGAAGGGGGCACCTGGACCTCGTCGTTCACGGTGTCTGCCGTCTCATTCCTCTCGTGTCCTTGCGAGGAGGCCACGAAGATGACAGTCGCAGAAAATTGGACTCTTGCATTTATCCGCGTCAGGTGCTTTGATTTTAATTGAATTTTACTATTTTTGAAAAAATAATTTTGTCGTGGTTTTTTGATATTATCATTTTCAAATTATTATTTTCATTTAGTATTATTTAGAATTTTATTATTTTATTATTTTCAATTCATTATTTACTTTTTTTATTATTTTAATATTTTATTTTATTACTTTTATGTTTTGTTTCTCATCTACGTGACTTTACCGAAAGAACCAAGAATATAGGTGCTTTGATTGTTTGTCTCCTCGCCAAACGCGTGGTGGGTTCCTTCAATTTCCGCTTACAAACGTCACAACCACCGATGGAGTGGTATTTGGCCAAAACAAATTCCAGATCCTGGAATCTCGTGATGAAAGAAAGATGGAAGAAAAGAAACTACCGCATGAAGTGAAGAAGTCGCGGGCCATGCGAAATGACGAGACGGCCCGAGAGGCGACTCAATTGAAGTCAGAGTCTAAAGTTTGTTTCCCACTTCCCGTATAGCTAATACACCCATATAGCTAAGACGACCATAGAGCTAACAAACCCATACAGCTAATAAACCCATAGAGCTAATAAACCCATAGGGCTAAGAATCTCATAGAGCTAAGAATCCTATAGAGCTAAGAAGCTCGATTTCAAGGGCCATTCGGACGACAGAAAACTTCAAAGCGTTCCACAATTACAGCTTAAAATTCTGTTTTATTAATAATGGCAATCGTTGAAAATATACATTCACGCTTAAATGTCAGTGATTTTAAGAGAGGGACAGAGATGCAAAGAGACGACACGAGGTGGTTAGAAAACTTTGGTGCAGTGGGTCGCAGATGTTATGGATTGTTGAATAATAATAACAACAACAGGTCAGACAAATAAAGAGCACGTCTACGGACAGCAGCCTTGTCCAAGAGAATAGTCCTGCGGTCCAAATGTCTTCTCACCAGAGGTGTGGACTCGAGTCATGTGACTTGGACTCGAGTCAGACTCGAGTCATGAATTTGATGACTTGCGACTCGACTTGGACTTGCATAACAATGACTTTGTCCCACCTATGAGATGTGGACTCGAGTCATGTGACTTGGACTCGAGTCAGACTCGAGTCATGAATTTGATGACTTGCGACTCGACTTGGACTTGCATAACAATGACTTTGTCCCACCTATGAGATGTGGACTCGAGTCATGTGACTTGGACTCGAGTCAGACTCGAGTCATGAATTTGATGACTTGCGACTCGACTTGGACTTGCATAACAATGACTTTGTCCCACCTCTGCTTCTCACCACCAATCACATTTTCCCAGCCATGACGTAGAGTTCACAGTGATGGGTCCATACAACGAGCATCCACTGCGAATCGTAATATCTGGCCCATTGAACAGAGATTACACAACGCTACCGCGATGTATGTATGTTGAACTTTATCATGGGACCTTTTGTTGCCAGTATCAAAGTGTGAACATCAAGAATAGGGTTGACCCTTACTGGTGTTAAGATGTTCAACCACCAAATAGATGCCTTTTGCAAGGGATAAAGTCTGCATTAACCACGAGTACTTCCGATCAACATGCAAACCTAACGTGCTCTGATAATGATAGATGCATTGCCTTTGTGACTGTAACAAAGAAGACTGTCTCTGGTGTAGGCCAGTTACATAGACAATGCCTATATTATATCAGAGCATCTTTTGTTATGGATGTTCACGGCAAGTACGTGCGAGTAATGCAGACTTAACTCCTTGCAAAAGGCATCTACTTGGTGTTTGAACATCTTAGCACCTGTTGCATTGCCAAAAAGGGGAAAAGCTATTCTTATTTTTCATTTGTTGAACTTGTTTCGCACAGTACGCAGCCAACCGTGCAAATAGGAGGTGCTGGCGGAAGGACAACAAACTAAACACAAAAAACAGTTGTAAAGAAGTGAGTATTCAATATCAACGATTTAATAGTGCACAACTCCAATGGCCTCCTAATATCGGAAGGAAGAGCGTTCCAGACGGCCACAGAAGCGCATCTGAAAAGCGCGCCATGCGGTGACCGCCCTTTGTTCGATGGCTGGGCCAAAAGCCGCTGCTGCTGCTGCTGCTGCGAGGAGCAATGGTTGATTGCTCCTTGGCGCGATCGGCTGACGCGAGACGCTTGTCGCAAGAGGGTGTCGTGCGTGCGAGTGGCGGAGTGTGGGTGGTGAGTGACCCAGCGTGTGTGGTGAGTGACCGAGCGCGTGTGGCCACCCCGGGAGGGGGGGGGCTCTCGCCATCACGTGACAGCACGAGACGGATCTCCCGACCACGCGGCTTTACCGAATCAGAACTTATTTATTTAATATGCTGGAGGAGGAATCCGATGAGCTATGAAGCTCTTTGTCACATGTGTCTGGTAGGGGTGGGTCAGCGAGTTACATCAACAAACATTATGTTTATTTTAAAAAGATAGGAGTTGCAAACTCGGGATCAGGTAAGAAAGTCACTAAAACCGGCTCTCGGGTTGCGGCAGCAAGTCATGCAAACCCGCGTCCGATTATATTTTTTCCGGAGCAACAGAGAAAATGAAACGGAGAGACAGAAATGTCGAGAGAGGAAGGCAACAGCTTACGTTCCTTTTGACATCAAACGTGAAAGGGATGGGGATTTTTAGAAAGCTCGTGGAGGATTAGCCTTAAGTGTTGAGCTGAAAAATCCCTGTGTTTTAAGGGCAGAGATGGTGAAACCCTCCCATTAGGCAGATTATTCTGCTCTCCGGTTACCAAGTGTCGTTTCATCATCGCCACCATGACGGTCATCATCATCGTTACTGATACGTAATTGTTCTTTTTTTGTTCATTTTTATTTTTAAAATTTGCGCTTTCGACTTCATGTCACTGAGATGATGAATTCATTCAGAATTCTCATAAAGCACGCGAGAGTGGCCTGCAGAAGGAGATATCACAGAACAACTTCTGAAATCCCTTCAAGTGACCTTTTTCAATGCACGCATGAGAAAGCACACTTTCCCAATACTGTACGTATGAGTATTGTAATTCTCAGAGGCGAAAATCAACCAAATGAATTTAAATACACAGATTTCATTTGACAGTGGTTTGTGTGCCACTGAGCCGAGTCCATCAACTCGTTATACTTGAGAACCTTGTTAAACCGTGTGCGGCTGAAACCAAGATTATAGTCCAGCATCACAGCTCTAACCTGTGAGCCACCCACCATCACCACCACCACATCATCCACCACATAATCATCAATCAAGACATCCATCAATCAATCATTAATATCATGAGGATGGTCATGAGTGATCCTTAGAATGAACGCGTCTTTATTTACAATTACATGCCAATTGAAAGGGGGTCATAGCTATTGTAACAGTGGCACTTGCCGATGACAATTCATATCACAAGGGCCTCACGACTCATCTGTTGCCTTCACGCACTCACTTACTCTCCTCACTGCCCACCTCCAACCAACAGCACCCATCACCATCAATCATGAGTCACCGCTCGCCAGCGTTTATTAATTTCGACGTTCGAAGATTATTTTCAGAAAAAAATGAATATTAATGGAGACAATTTTATTCGCCAAGACGACACCGTCGTTATGAGGTCCGTTGGAAATGAACTGCGGGAAACGTAACAAAAAACAACCGGACAAAGAGGCCCGCAAAAGCTGGGCTCAGCATCGAGATGGGCAACGCAAAAGTTCGTGCGCACAGAGACATCTGTCGGAGGGACACGAGTTGAAGCACAGCAGGGTGCTGTGCACCGAGGGCGGACGTTGGCGACGGACGGAGCGAGTTCGGGCCTCATTGTGAAGTTGGGGCCAGGCTACCTGGCTCGGGATTACGTTGCCCTCTTCTCGAGAGAGAGAGAGAGGAGAGAGAACGAGAGAGAGAGAGAGAAAAAAACAAAGCCATGCGAAGAGAAGGAATGGGGACGAAATGTAAACAAAAACGTGCGAAGAGCCTGGTCGATGAAGACAGGGGAAGGCCCTTGGCATCAGTGTGGTTTGAATGTAAGGAGCCCCCCACCCTTCACCCCCCCTCCACCCTCGCCCCCCACCCTTCACCCCCCTTCCACCCCCGCCCCCCACCTTCCCCGCCCCTCCACCTCTCCGGGTGTCGTCAAAACAACGAGAGATCCTCACAGACGCTGAGAAAATGGATTGACCGCATTTACTTGGGTCTCCTAAGTGGGCGCTGAATCAACCAACCCCGCTGAATATCTACGAAAAAGAGCTTCATAGCTCATCGGATTCCTCCAATATAAATAAATATCTTGATTCTGATTCTGATCCCTCACGCACAAAGCCGTGCGATTCAATCATTGGTTATTGTCACAACTCGTGAGTCACGATTCGATGCGTTTCGTTCGTATCGTTTTTTTAATACCCCCATAAATGTTCCTGTTTGGTTCGCACCGTTAGCCTAGGTGTGACGTCCGCGTATTATTTAATTTCAGAGTTGCCATGGCGAGTATTTTACCTCGTTCCCACATTCCCCCTCCTTCCAATCACCCCTCCCCCTCTAATTCCCTTCTCTTCCTTCTTCCAACCCCCTCTCCTATCTCTCCCTCTCCTCCCTCCCCCTCTCCTGCCCCGCTCCCCCTCATTCCAATATTGCCCCGCCCCCCGCGCCCCGCTACCTCCCCACTTTGACAGCCACTTCGCTTTGGCCAAACCACCATCGGAATTGACGAGCGCGTGAGCCCCGTCACGTGAGCCCGCAGGTGTCTTCTGCACATCGGCACTGACGTCACCTACGCCCGAGGCAGAGGAAGTGTGTCTCATCAAAAAATAACAAAAGACAAAATAAGCAAATAACGACCTCCGGGAGCGGAGGATGGGTGGGGAGGCGGGGAATATTTACTCGTGCATTCGCGTCCCGTGAAAGTTGAGTCTCGGCGACGATGACCCAATGGTGGAGGCGAATTTGCGGAGTGGCAGCAACAAAAACGCACCAGTCCTCACTTGTAACCTCGTTCCACCCTCTCGGTTAATGTTTTACCAAACGTCTAAAGAAAATTATAAACGTCAGGAGTGGCCACACATCGTACGCACCCGCTGTGATTGGATGATTGGCACCGCGGTGGCGAGATGTCAACTCCCTCGGCTGATACACAGGAGGTCGTGGGTTCGACTCCCGACCCTGACGCCTGCTGCTGTATATTTGGAGTTTGCGTGTCGTGCGCGGTGCTTTTAGCGCCACAGCGCGTGGATTTGTCGCGTTGATTTTCATTTGTTTGCTGGTGACTTTGTGTATTTCATATCGAAATTGCCTCCAGTGTTTTAGCTGCTGACGGCGATACAAGTTGTTTAAAAGTCAAAGTCTCTCTCCGTGGTCGCTAGGATTTTTCTCCGGATCCTCTGGTTCCCCCCCGCCCCCACATCGAAAATCAACATCACGCGTTTAGAGTATTTGATTTCTATACATTTCTGCGTGATAAGCCACTTTGCTGAGCTATCGTTTGTGGCAGCCAGGTCGCTTCTGAAAAAAAAGATAGCGATCTAGCTAAGTGAGCCTTACCTGGGGTAAAATAAAAAGAAAATAGACTTTTAGTTTAGGGTAACACATTCGATTCCTGACTGCTCTGCAGTGGAGCCCAGTGGAATTGGCATTTGTGAGACAACTCGCGCTTAATTGTGCGTAACCAATGCCGACTGTTTTCGTCATCGTCTTCTTCTGTAGGAAATTCGCCCAGATGCTGCAGCGTGCCAGAGCCACGCGGGAGGCTTCGGGGTGAGTGTGTTTTTTTGTATCCTCCTCGATTTTTGTTTTGACTGTAAATTTCGCCTAAAGTATAGAGCCCCTCACCCCCCCACTTAACAACCATTCCCCCCCCCGCAACGCCCTCCTCTCCCTCCACAGCCCACCCTGCTCTTTCCCAACCACAAATAACAAAAAAAAACTCAACACACTCGTCAATAACACCGTGGCCGCCACTAAAAGTTAAATATATATTTAATCGTTTAGGTTTAGGGCAAGTGCCCTTATTCGTTTCAGCTCTCTGCTACGAATAAGAGCCATTTCCCAACATGTCTCTTACTATGATATTGTTTTTTTGTATTTCATGATCAGCATTAAAATATGTTTTTACGTCTAATTTTTTCCGATTTACGTCGTGTTATTCGCAAGTGTGTTGCATTATTTTCATTTGTGTTTGTGCTCCACTGCAAAGACAAAGACCCCCCCCCCGCCCATATAGCCTTTACAAACGGCAGGAGCAAGTGCTGTTAGCGATCACCCATTGATTGTCGGGCGCGGGACACGATGAGGTGGGTGGCCAACACCACGCCCGGCCGCGTTTGTCTCCCTCGGGACGATGATTACACACTGGGCCAGATAACTCATTCGATGCTGAGCCGACCTAGGGGACGTCCAGGACCGGTTCAGATGATTGTCACTGGTGTTGGCCGTGAGCCGCGATTCGGACTCTAGTCGCGGTGTTCGTAGCGCAGTTGCGCTAAGCCACTGCACTACCGCTAAGATACTCACACACAAGACAAAGACGCCCCGTATAGCCTTAACAGACTGTAAGAGCAAGTGTTAGCGAGCACCTATGAAGGTCGGCACAACACACGAGGGGGGGGGGGGGTGGCCAGCACCACGCCCGGCCGCCCTTGTGTCCCAAGTGTTTACACACTGCACCAGACACTCATTTGAGGCTGAGTCGACCAAGGGGATGCACAGGATCTGTTCAGATAATCATCAATGGTTTTGGCCGTGAGCGGGAATCGAACTCGTTCCGCCGGGTTCGTAGCGCAGCGCGCCAACTGCTGCACTACCGCTCCCCCAACGCGCACACACACACGAACGCACACACACGCATACGCACGTACATATGGAACTTGTTGTTGACGGAGGTGAGAGGTTTTTCGTGACTGGGTGGCAGTCTGGCGAGCCATGGTAGATACTCTCTGAGCGATAGCCTTGATGGTGGTGATGATGACGACGATGAAATGGAAGTTTCTCAAGCTCTTCCTGTGGCTGCGACGAAACATCGCGAGAACAGAAGAAAGAAAAAACAACTCGAGTGGACATCCTGACTTTGAACTTGGAGCAAAATAAAACGTGTGAAGTTTCGTTTGTCAATGGACAGGAAGTTTAGTTGGTGTGTATCCCATTCCCACTGCTTTAATTGAAACGTTGTGGCGATGGTGATGATGATGACGATGATGTCAATGGCTTAAACATCAAAAGGGAAAAATAGATGGAATTGAGAATTTTTATTCATTTAAATATTTTTGTTAACATTTTAAATTAGACGATTTATTAAATAATCGACCACCAATCAATCCTTGCCATTTCTTGAGAGGGGACCTCCGATTAGATAATCAGCAAATTGGATGCAGGACGAACAAGAGAGCAAGACAAAGATCCCCCGTATAGCCTTAGCAGACTGTTGGGGCAAGTGCTCTTTGCGAGCACCTTTGAAACCCGGCACGTGACGTAAGGGGGTGGCCAGCACCACGCCCGAACGCCTTTGTCTCCCGAGTGACGATAATTACGCACAACACCAGGTACTCAGTTAAGGCTGAGTCGACCTAAGGGAGGCCCAGCACGGGTTCAGATAATCGTCACCGGTGTTGCCCGTTAGCGGGAATCGAACTCGGCTCGCTGGGTTCATAACGCAGCACGCTAACCGCTATGCCACCGCTCCCCTTCTCACACACACACATTAACAACAAACACGCACCTGCACACACACACGAAGATTCTTTCCCATGCTCGCCATTTCCTTTAATTTAGAAATCTCACGCAGCTCGTACAAAAACAGAAACAGAGCGTGCGTGCGGGTGTGACAACCAAGACATTTTTTCGTCGTAAATTGCACACACCTTTTGCAAAAACAAAAAACAGAGCGGTCAGTGTCCAACAGCCAACACATTTTTTTTCTTTCTCCGCACCCTCAGTGTTGGCTCTAAGTTGAGTGAGCCTTTGCTAATTGCCACGAAGTTGAGGCTGGCTCTGTCTGTCTTCCTCCTTACACGCCCACGGCTGCAATTACCCAACAGTAACATTTTTCAACTCACCCCCCCACCCACGCCCTGCCCACTCCACTCCATCCCCAACTCCTACCCTTCAACTTCATTTTTTTTTACAAATCTGACAGACAACTTCCTAGCAAGGCTAAAGCCAGTCTTTCTGGTCATTGCTCTTTTTTTTTACGCAAATATGCATGCACACGTATACGTATTCACACTGTATATCTCACACATATCGACAGTTGTGAGTGAATGATGTAAATTTTATTGAGATTAATCGAAGGAGCAAGACATTTGGTACGTATATATCCAATGCTTATCGTCGCAGCAACAACAAAAACGTTAAAAAATTGTAACTTATACTTTTGGGCTCTTTTTGAAATTAGGTTTTTCCGAGGCCTGCAAAATTGTGATATCTGGATGCTTTCAAGAGTGGCAAAGCCAAATATGATATCGAATATTTGATGAACTCTGTGCGTGCTGCACTACGAACCCAGCGACCCTGAGTCCCTAGGCCTCCACACTGATCCGGCGTGGGGAAGTATGGTCAAAATAAAACTATCTCCGCCACCGACTTGGCGTGGGAAGGAGACCTCTACCCACTGTTGCATTGAGAATGGATGGAATTTTTTGCTTTAATCTTATATTGTATTCATCCTCATTGCAGCAAGTAATTCCGTTGAGTTTGACGCCGAATTTAAAAGACATCAGGCGAATCCCAGAACATTGCCTTACTGTGTGTGTGTATAGGGGGGGGGGGGAGCAGTGATTGCTTGGGGAACGGTGGTGCAACGGTTAGCGCTACGCTGCACTACGAACCCGGCAACTCGAGTTTGATTTTCCCGCTCACGGCCAACACCGGTGACGATTATCTGAATCGGTCCTGGGCCTCACCTAGGTCTACTCAGCCTCAAATGAGTACCTGATACAGTGTGTAAAACATCGCCACTAGGGATACAAAATGCGGCCGGGCGTGGTGCTGGCCAAACTACCCCCTCGTGTGCCATGCCAGCCTTCATAGGTGCTTGCTAACAGCACTTTCCCAACACTTTGTTAAAGCTACACGGGGGATCTTTGTCTTTGCCTTATATATATAGGTACGGCGTTGAGCAGCGGTTATTAACATTTACTGCAGCCTTGCATCCCTTTGGTTCTCAATCGTTAAAAATGTACAATGTTAATAAAAACATGGGGTTTGATGAAATAAAGTAGCTGTACTTTGGTGCCCGTGTTTAATTTGTGTTTCGATGAATTACCTTCCAAACAAAATCTGCCCACGTCTCGCACCCCCAGAAAGGGCACCTCGCACCCCCAGGGGGTGCAGCGTGCACGCCAGGTGAAGACGAAGAAGAACCAGTGGCGTGGAGCATCCAAGTTACAGGATTCTGGCAGGTAGATCTGAGTGGTGTCTCAGCCAGTTTGGAATAGTTTTCGCGGGATGCCGGAGGATTAGTTTTTTTGTTAAAAGCTTCGCAGCCCCTTTCACGCGACCTCTCCCGGAATTCCCACCCCTCCTAAATGGCGAGTGACAGTTATTTATTTTGTTTGAAGACAACTCCGCTTTTTGGGGGTCCCCTTTGGTGGAGCGACCCCGGTGTTAATGCGGCGGCAAAGGCAGCATTGCTCTCGAGTGCGGTCATCGGTGAGAGCCGCGTGAACAACATTTACCTGCGAGCTGAGATCAGACGCGCTCGTTCGGGTTTTGCGGTTTTGTGTGCGTGTGTTAGAAGTTGGCCTTCTGAGAAAGAGGGGGTCACGTTTCACAGCTCCGTAAGTGTGCGGTGGAGCCATTGTCTCGGAGGCGAACGCCGTGGCGAAGATACAATTCGCATACAAAAATCGAGGTAGCGAAGTGACTTTGCACGTGGCTAATGTCATGCAGGGCCCCGACTTGTAGAACATACAGTGCATTTAACGAGTAGAAAGACGACGAGACAGATGGACAGAAAGATACGCAGATAGCCAGACGCATGTGCAGCCATACAAATGGGTCAACAGCACACAGGTAGATACATGGACAGACTAATAGACGAGCAGACACGTCGACTTTGAGATACGCATAACATACTTCGTGGGCTGCATTGTTAGCGTTGCACAAGCACCAATCGACAAACACTCAAAACCACATTCATCATTCGCAGCGTCGCCTTACAAGTCACACGTATTTAGTCGGCTGGTGCTTTTACGGGATTTGTTCCTTCGTCAGGGTAGAGTGAGAGAGAGAGAGGGGAATAATTTACCGTTTTCAGTGACACTGTGGGGTCTCGAGAGCATTGGGATTGTCGAAGTTAAGAAATGAACGGTGTGGAATTGACATTTGAGAAGCGTTCTATTGGTAGACAATGATTTTTTTACTGGCAAATGAGGTTCCAATGGTGTAAATGCATACCCCGAGCTCTCATACTCTGATGGTGCATTGTCTTTGAGTTGTGCGCCTTTTGGCATCATCTGGTCCAACCCATGTGAGACTAGGCTCTAAGGAAAGCTGTCTCGGGTGTGGACCAATCAACATCAAGGACAGTGCATACATTATCAGAGTTATGTTTTTGTTTGCATTATGACTGCAGGTATTGTGGTCTATGCAAACATGACTCCTTGTAAAAAAAGGTATCAGTTTTGTTGCCAGATAGAAGGGTAAAAAACCAATTAGCATATTTTTTACTGGCAAATGAGGTTCCAATGGTGGGACAAAAAAAATATTAGTAATTTGTAACGAGGTGCGAGAGCCTTGCTTTACAACCACTCCCACGGCGGAGGGGAGGCCATCATCCAGCAGTGGATTGTCAAAACGGGCCCCGTACAAGTGCGCACAGCACGTGAGCGCGACGTGGCAGCCGTCTCTCTCTGTCGCCGCGAGACACGTGGGGCGCGGCAAAGCCCCGAGGCGTCGCGGACACACAACGTCTGCGTGCGTGCTCCCTCCACGCGTCCGCGGAGAAATGAGATTATTAGGCGGCCACCTTTTGAAGGCAGTGAACCGGGCATGGCAGACTCACCTGGAGTACAAACACAGGGCCGATAAGAATCTAAAGCGATGGAAGGGGTGGCTTTGGGGTGGGGGGGCTTGGATGGGGGGGGGGGGGATTATGGAGGGGACGGTAGTGGGGTAGACTGGGTAGGTGAGTAGACTGGGTAGGTGAGTAGACTGGGCAAGTGCCGTTCACCGATCACCGATTGAAGGCCGCCTCGGCGCACGAGGGGGTGGTTTGGCTAGAACCGCCCCCGGCCGCCTTTGCATCTCCAACGCTGAAGTTTACGCAACGCGACCAACGGGAGGGCCGGTTCAGATAACCACCGGTGGTTTTAGACGTGGCTGGGAATTCACATCGGCCCACCGAGTTCATGGCGCAGAGTAATAACCACGAAGCTTCGCGATTTTGATTCTATTATTATTTCTAGAATTTGTGTTATTATTTATTTATTTTCACCTACGTGACTTTACCGAAAAAAACCTAAGAGTATAACCACGAAGATACCCACCCTTATATTCGTAGACAGCACACGCACGCACGCACGGTAACCGTGACCTCTACCCCCCTACACCGAAAACTAAGCCCCCCTTCAATCAATGTGACCCCCACGAATCAATCCACGTCCGCTATTCTGACTTTTACCCCACCCCCCCAAACACACATACCAGCTCCCCCCCCCCCCCCACTTAGGAAACAATGTTTAGCACGGAAACACCAAAAACACCCACTCGGCCATGGGCATTCAATCTCCGGCGTCTCATCCCATTAGGGGGCAATTACACGTGAATCACGCTTCGTGCGCAGGATCCGACCTGCGTGTGTCTCGCCCCGGGTCAAATGTGCCCTCTGCTCGCTCTCTGCGTTCGCCCACGCAGGCACACGCGAACTCGTGCGCGTATACAGAGCAGACAAAGACCCCCGACTCTCTGTGTTGTATTGCATTACACTGGTCAACACACTTTTTCTGGCGTAAGGTATTCCAACGGTTTTTAAGGTAATTTTGGGGTGCTGATTCCAAATCTGGCATCAGTTTTTGTCTATCACATCAGGTGTTTGAGATATCAAATATTGCATTTTCAATAAAAACTGCAGCAGAAAAATATTAAATAAATGTGGATATCTACATAAAATGATATTATAAACACACTATCCTAAAAATACAGCACCATATTTTAACACTAAAGCAGTCACTGACTCGCAACAACTTGCAATCATAAGTGACAGAGTTAATTTCGGGTAAAATCAATGAAAATGGAGTATGCCGATAGCATAAAAATGAGATGTGATAGGGCAAATCTGAGATCAGATTTGGAATCAGCACCCTGAAATTAGTCTAAAACAGCTGCAAAAGTCCAGGCCATGTTTTTTTTTTGTTGACCAGTGTTATATTTCCAAGTTTACTATGTTTGTTTTCTCATTCATTTGTTCCTGATGATGGTTGCTTGTGTTGCAATCGAAACGTCGTATTCTATTATTATTTAATTTTATTTCTTCCTACGTGACTTCACCGAAAGAACCAAAGAGTTACCCACCCCGTGTAGCCTCCGACGAGCTGTATCGAGAGCGAGGGCCTAACCCCGTGCATTTCGACCTGGCACGCAAATAAGCGGTGTGGAAGGAACGATGCCAAGGCCACCTTTATCTCCCCAGTGATGGATGCTTGCACGCCAGATTTCCTACTCTGGTTTACTGACTCGCCACTGATGGCATTCGTGGCCGGGACTCGATTTCAGGTGGCGGGGTTCGTTGTGCAGTGCGCTAACCACTGTGCCACCGCTCCCCGCACGTAGGTACACATATACTCTCGTATAGTTGTACAGTACTCACGGTGACTGGTTGAGAATTGATGTTGGGACATCTAAAGCTGGTATGAACAAAAAATTAATATTCCTGTATAAAACGCATTCCTCCAAAACGAATGATGTGGTTTGCGCATAGGAATGCAAACTGGAATATGTGAGTCATCTGACGATATATTGCAGGTTAGTGGCTCGGAATAAACATCACTCGTTTTATATTCGAGGATAATCGCCATCATTTGTATCTCGATTTATACACATTCACATTTGTTTGTCCCCGGGCTCGACTCTTTATTGTGCAAGTACCATTCATTTACTGCAATGAATGTTGTTTTATGTATAAAAGCGCCTCTGACCAAATAGTCCGGAATGCTCCCGATGTCATCGGAGCACAGGAGTTCAGCAGAGTTTGAGCCCGGATAGCACTTGAATGGGTGACCCACCATTGCATGTCAGGTTGGCGTGGACTGCTGCGGCGCTGTGCTACGCTCTGTGCAATAGACGGCAACGCAGCGAAATTCATCGATGTA
Source organism: Lampetra planeri (assembly GCF_965212315.1). Classification (NCBI taxonomy): domain Eukaryota; kingdom Metazoa; phylum Chordata; class Hyperoartia; order Petromyzontiformes; family Petromyzontidae; genus Lampetra; species Lampetra planeri. Next base: position 11,222,381 of record NC_136122.1, on the reverse strand, counting down.
CGGTACAACATCGCCTATGCTCACCGCCTTCGCCAAACCACACTGACCGGCGTGGTGAAGTATGGATAAACCCCCCCCCTCCCCCGTCGATCCTCACGGCGCGGAAAGGCCCTCGTCCAACAAGGAATTTATTAGCGCGGTTAGCTACGTACGGCGCGAAATACGTTCAACAAATTTCGATTTAAAGCTTTCGTGACTGCAGAGATTCATCTTCTTGGTTCTTTCGGTAAAGTCACGTAGAAGGGAAATAATAAAATAATAAAAATAAAACAATAAAATAATTCTCACGACGTTTCGGCCACAACGCAAGCAGCCGCCCTCAGGTGAAGAACAAGTCTTTCGGGAAGACAGCGTCTGACAGACCTGTTCTTCACCTGAGGACGGCTGCTTGCGTTGTGGCCGAAACGTCGTGAGAATCATTTTATTATGTTTTATTTTTATTATTTTATTATTTCCCTTCTACGTGACTTTACCGAAAGAACCAAGAAGACGTTCAACATACTTCCGATGTCAAAGTGCGATTTGATTGAGGGGCTTTGTGTTGTCTTGGTGTGGTCTGGGACTGGTTTTTTGCTGTGGTTTTTTTGCCCTGCCCAAGCTTGGGAGTTGATGTACTTATGCAATTTGAACTCATACCCTTTATTTCTCTTTTCTTATTGTTTAGGGATTTTCTCAACGTTGCTATACTTTGCACTATTATGGTGTTTTTTTGTATTCTTTGTTGTTGTCATTTTCTGACCCGCCCCGAATGGAAATTTGTGACGAAAAATTGCTTTGTAGCTCATCGGATTTCTCCAGGATAAATAACGATTCTGCTTCTAAAGGTGCACTCTTCATAAGATGCAAGCGCGAACACGCAATGTGTTTATGTTCCACGATCTACCCCTGGCCAGACAGCGGAGAGACTCATTCAGCGGCCACGAGCGGCATTTGCCGATCCGCTGTGGTTTTTGCTGAAGGCCTCTGCTGCTTTTAGTGCACAATCGGTTTACCACAAAATTCCTCCTCCACTGTCATGAACAAAACAGGAGAGTAATATATATATATCTATAAACCGACAAAGCGACACTTAGAGGCAGATATATCGACTTCCCAACGAAATTAGCTTTAAAAAAAAAACTAGGGCGTGACAATAAGGTGGTACATCAATACGAATAATATAATAACACAAGTCAATGTACTTTCTATCGTAAATGTCACTATCAGTTTAACACGTCAGCTATCGCGACCAATATCATCCATAATAGAGGTTATTTTTTTGGGTTAGATTGCGTAAATATAAATGTGTCGTCAAACCTTCCACCACCCAACACAGCCAATTAGTAAGGTTTGTCACGTAAACAAAACGTTACGATTCGTTACTAGTTCAGCACTAACCTGTTGTGTTGGAGAGTAACAACATTTACAATTCGGGTAGCGTAACATTTCGCCGGTAATTACGACCAGCTTCATCAGGCCACGGTCAGAGTTGTGGATAAATCCTCCTCCTGTTTCGTTAAAAAAATATCCAAAATTTTCCTAATTCGTGGGGGGTGTAAGACAATTGCCCCCCACCGCCTCCCACCAGAATCCACCACTGATCAACACTAACAAAATGTCGGTGTGAAAAGTGGCACCAAAGTGAAAAACTCCGGATGTTGAGATTGGTGAGTGGCAGCACTTGACCTCCGACCTTCTCCGGTGAGTCTGCGGTGCGCCGTTGCACCTGAGCTGAGATCAGAGCCGAGCAGCTGGGAAGTGGCAGCATCGCTCGGGGCTGGCACACGGATATCGCCGTGATGGCTTAGCCACGCGTGCGGCCTTTCTTCCCTTTGTTTGGCGACGTCCCCGCAGACTCTCATCAACTGTCATCAACTGACAGGAAGGAAGGAACCGCCGAGATTTGCTGAACTGGGTTATATATTTACTGTGGGGATAGATCCCCTGTGGGCTGAGTTCGATTTCCCTGCCATGTCTGACAGCGCAGACGGTTCAACTTGGGACAGCACAGGTGAGATCGTTGTGACCCCAGCGCGCCCCCCCCCCGCTCCCCAACAATCAAAAGGTGGGGAGCGGTTGGTTGGTGGGGAGGCTCACGGTCAACTTGAGCTTGCTAAGTCGCCTCCGGCCCCCTCAGCTACCTACGAGTCAGCATTTTTTTTGTATTACTAATCCACTCGTCGCTTTTCCGTGGCAGAGCCTGACTGTGCAACACGGGGCGCTAAGCTGGGCTATGAGGTTACGCAATGTGCTTAGAGCTGCGATCTTAATTTCTATTTAGAAAACTGCGGTTGCGCGTGACCTGTATTACCACGATCATGATCGAGGTCAAGAGGTCATCGTGGCCAAGGCGACACCTCGCCGTTGCTTCGTCAGGCCAGGTCCGTCAGCCGTTGCGAAGTCAACACCCCAAACGCGCTCCAAGGTCTCAACTTACAGTCTCATCGTCACCACCACCGTCAGGATTTCGGCCATTGTCCCCTTTGTCAGAGAGTCCACTATTGCTCTATCAGCACCACCACCGTCTGACTTTAGGTATTTTATTCCACGTGGTTGCCGACCAAACTGGGTGCCACTCCAATGTCTGTCTCGGTCACTTCAGAATCATAATATGTAATTATCCTATAAGATTCCGACGAGCTATAATACTCTTCTTGACTGATGTCCAGTAGTTTGAACAAATGTTCGCCCTGCACACCACGTGTCCCACCCAGCAATATCTCCTCGACCTAATTCCCACGTTATGTTCAGAACTGACAAGTTGCTCACCCAACATCCTTCCATGAAACTCCTAGAATTATCCACTTCAGCCAGCTCGCAAAGGCCAGGTGCTTATTTCCTGGTTGTATTCGTGACGTCTATGACCCGAGCGTTGTTCTTTTGATTAATTACACCGCTAATTACTTAATTGGAATTGCACGGAGCAATCGTAGCCCCCCGCTGGCAGACTAAAGCCCCAGGTCAATCTTGCAAATGAGACTCATCCTGGTCTCTTGGGTTCTCGCCACGTGGTTAAACACATCAAACTTTAAATATCACATTGGACGCACAAATACATAGACACGCGAGATCTTTAATCTAAATTTGAACCAGCAATTATCTATCTATCATGTGAGAAGTGCTGAATAGTCACGAGGCACGTGCAGCAGTGGAACACATAAATGTCGAAGATTGGTCAATTGGTTTACAGCAATACACACGCTACCATAGCCCAACAAAGACGTAGTAATGTTTGTGTGTGTGGGGAGCGGTAGTGTAGCGGTTAGCTCTACGCTGCACTATGAACCTGGCGACCCGGGTTCGATTGCCCGCTCGCAGTCAACGCCAGTGATGATTATCTGACCCGGTCCTGGCCTCCCCTAGGTCGACTCAGCCTCAAATGAGTGTCCTGGTGCGGTGTGTAAACATTGCCATTGGGGAGACAAAGGCATCCGGGGGTCGTGCTGGCCACCCACCCCCTCGTGTGCCGTGCCGGCCTTCATAGGTGCTCGCTAACAGCACTTGCCCCAACAGTATTTTAAGGCTACACGGGGTATCTTTGTCTTAGCATTAGATGCGCCGGCCCTGTGGTTGTGATGCGACGCCACAATGTGTATCTGGAGCCCTCTCGTGAGCTCCCATTCATTTGCACAAAACCACTCGAGCGTGAGTGCAACGGAGAGCGAGTGGGCCATAGCATCGCAGAGTGAGGCCCGCCACTCGAAACACGTCACGTTTCACAGTTCACCGTTTACTCCGGATTATAAGACGCCCTGGAAAGTAAGACGCAGCCCCCCCCCCCCACACCACCCCCCCACACCACCCCCCCCAACATCACCCCCACACACCACCCCCCCCCCACACCACCCCCCCCACAACACCACCCCAACACCATCCCCCCACACCACCCCCCAACACCACACCCCCACAACACCCTACCCCCCCAACACCCCCCCCCCCCAACACCACCCCCCCCCACACCACCCCCACATACCACCCCCCCACAACACCCCCCCACAACACCACCCAACACCACACCCCCCAACACCCCCCACCACCCTCCCAACACCACCCCCCCACAACACCCCCACAACACCACCCCCCACACCACCCCCCAACATCACCCCCCCCAACACCACCCCCACCCCCTCCACACCCCCCCCACACCCCCCCCCCCACACCACAACCTCCGCACCACCCCCCCACACCACCCCCACCCCACCACCCCCAACATCACCCCCCCCACACCACCCCCCATACCAACCCCCACACCACCCCTCCCAACACCACCTCCCCCCCTCTCAAAAATATCTATATAACATGCGCCCTGTATCAATAAAGTTTTACAATTCTTTGTCTCTTACACACACACACTTACGGGATTACAACGCAACCTCAACTGTTGCTTTAAAATAGAAGGACAATGTCGTATCATCTTATCATCTTGAGCGACTCGGTTGAGCGGTGAATAAGAATACAATAATGGCGACTGATTCAATTGTTTTTTTGTAAACGGACAGGGCCAGTTCCGAGGAGGCGTAACCAGCTCTTAGCAACATCCATCGCATTCGTCCCCGCAGTGTTGATGCTTCAGGGATTTAGAGTCTGGCAACACACACTTAGAGCCGGTGTGGGTCTCATGGGGTGGAGGAGGAGGAGGAGGAGACAGGCAATGTGTCTGCCTTGGGCTGGGAAGGATGTCTCATCGGGGATGAGGGTGGGATGAAGAGGTGCAGAGTGGGAGCGGTGGGAGCGGTGGTTGGGAGGGGGGTCACCAAATGAACGAGTGGAGGAGATGGTGTCGAACCGCAACTCTGCTCCTCGCCACGCCTCCTCGCCTGCCGTCTGCGCCGTCGCTCTGCGCGTTCGCAGCTCGAGAGCGATTCTCTGCGCGAACTCTGTCCAGCGCATCTGTCCCAAGCCATACGTCTCGTCACGACGAGCGAATATAACTTTTAGCAACAACAACAACAACAGAAGTTTAAAGTTCAAGTTTCATTTATTAGGTATAGCCCTATGAGCCATTCGGCTCTTGAATCGGGTGCAACCGCAACAAACAAAAAAACAAAAACATGAACAAGAAAACATCTTAAAGTGACTAAGTGCAAACAGAAAATCCAAGAAAAGACAGCAAAATATTGCAGATAAAGCACCGTACACCAACACTGTGTGCAAAAATCCCAGTGGGATGCAAGTCAAACAACAACAACCACAAGACAACTTAGATTAAGGCCATCAGTCTAACTCTGTACTACAACAAACAAACATGGCCAAACCGAAAAACTTTTCAAAAATCACCAAAATAAAGCCATAAAAGCAATGCAAGTTGCTGTGCTATTAGGGACTTACCCCCCTCCTTGAAAGTCGGCCAAATCGATCAAAGCGTTGCCCCAAAACTGACAGAGACGAACCGGTGCGTGACATGACAATGGCCCCATCAGCCTGTGCGCTGCTGATTGAATTCTCCCGAGCACAGAGGCGGCGTTACGCGGCGTTTATTTGCGCACCTCCATTGGATTGGCGCCTACTCGTTCGGTTCTTTGATGACCGCGTGGAGGCGACTGCGGAGTTTAGAGGTCAGACGCGCTGAGCCGGCTCCGCTGGGGGGCGCCCAGAGTTCCATTCCAGGCTCCAGCCGCCCATAATTAAATGAAATTGGGGTCACGTTAGATGTGAGTTTACGTACAAGGTCACTTGAGACTTCGGAAACATTTCGATTTAAAGCTTTCGACAGACCTGTTCTTCACCTGAGGACGGCTGCTTGCGTTGTGGCCGAAACGTCGTGAGAATAATTTTATGTTTTATTTTTATTATTTTATTATTTCCATTCTACGTGACTTTACCGAAAGAACCAAGAAGATGAGTTCGGAAGCAGTTCTCTGATATCTCCGTCCACGGGCAGCGTGTACGGCACCCTCATGTTCACCTTCTGAAGCGCTCGCTCGTCACCGTGGCGTGCGCGATAACCACCACCACCACCACCACGTGGCTTTTCTTTCGTGTTGTGCGCGGTGCTTTTAGCGCCACAGCGCGTGGATTTATAGCGGTTCTTTGTTTGCTGGTGACGGTGTATTTTATATCAGAATCGCCTCCAGTGCGGCTGCTGCTGGTGGCAATAAAAGTTGTTTAAAAGTCAAAGTCTCTCTCTCTCTGTCTGTGAGACGCGAGGTGTCAAATAGTGTCTCCGCGACCTGATGCTGACAGCACAATCGGAGTAAACTATCCACGTGGGAGCAAACCCAGCGCTGGAGAGTGGCAATGCTCTACGTACCCAACGGTGACTTCTAGACGGCTCAATGAGTGATTGTGACCGTGAGATCAGCCCTCCCATCAATGCATTGCATGTCACCTGACCATTACCGCACACCGCGTGTGCAATGCACGCGGCCTTAGTTTTAAACCACGAGATCTGAAGCGTCAACATCGCGGGTCTATCGTATTCTCAGGACTACAGGACGCACTGAACCCTACCGCTCCCCCTTGTATCGTAAAACAAAGTCGTATAATCTAGTGGAACCAAATGTCAGCTTAACACGTAGGCTTTCGCGACCAATATTATTCATAATCAACGTTTTGGGGTTTAGATCGCGTTATTTATAAATGTGTCGTAACCCTCCACCACCCGACACGGCCAATCAGTAAAAAAGTGTCACGTTGACAAAAAGACAAATAGTTCACTGCTTTAGCCCACCGGTGTGTTGAAGCGTGAAACCACAACATTTACAATTTTTTGAGTACGACGTTTCGCTGGTAATTGCATCCAGCATCATCGGGCAATTCGCCATTCTGGCGTTCTGGCGAATTGCGAATTGCTCGATGATGCTGCATTCTGGCGAATTGCCCGATGATGCTGGATGCAATTACCAGCGAAACGTCGTACTCAAATTGTAAATGTTGTGGTTTCGCGCTTCAACACACTGGTGGGCTAAAGCAGGGAACCAAATGTGTATAACTTTCTTGACGCCGGGGAAAAGGTACGTTTTTGGGTGCGTCTTACTTTCCGGAGTTTCTTATAATCCAGAGAATACGGTATTATTATTACTGCTGCTGCTGCTTTCAGAGTGACGTTCGACTGGTCCTGGAGTTGCAGTCGGATTTTATCCTCTGGCACATCTAAGGGTTCAGCGTTTTCTGGGGGGGGGGCTGGGGGCTGTGGGTCGCCTACAGTATTTATGATAAGCCCTCCACGAGTTTCTGCAACGTGATTTGGCGGGCCGCGCTGTTTGTTGAGGCTCACGATCTCTGCCTTTCATGTGGGGGGCGCGGTGCCTGTAAACGTGGAGCATCAACAACGGCGGCTGTCGGCTAAGACCCGACGTTTACACGAGGCAATCTCTTCTCGTCAAACCTTTTTTTTTATCTTGGAAGAAAAATAAATAATAGTCGAAATACAGCCATAATAACGTTTACGGAAAAAAAATGTAAATATATATATATACACACACCAGCCATTGTCAATTCATCAACGGTTGAAGGTCCTTCACAACAACAATGCCCTGTCGTTCACTGGAGATTTGTCATTGTTATTGTTGTAGCCATACTTCACCACGCTCGTCAATGCGGGTTGGTGAAGGGTTATGAGAAACAAGGACCAGTTCTGATGTCATTTGCCACTGATATCAGCTGTAGTCAGGAATCGAACTCGACTATAGTTGGTTCATAACGCGGCACGCTGACCACTGCACCACCGCTCCACCGATGCCGCAATGACTCTGGTACATGTAAAGGTGCAACCCTGCAATTGCTTGCTCATACGGCTGCTGGCAGGAGGGCCTCCCATTAGACGAGAGGGAGGCCACACAGAGCTCCTTTATAATATGCCAGGCATTGGCCTACTCTTCCACTGCGGTCAGACGTTTTGGAAGAGATGGGAGCACCTTAAATAATTGTCACGAGAAACAGAAAATTAAATCCATCGTGAGATTCAAGGCCAACAAACCAAATTACGCCACCCATCTCTGGTTATTTGTTTGAATGATTAATATTTCATGGGATCCGCATATTTTTTTTACTCTCGTCCATTAAAGTGGCTTCTTTGATCCCTTGCCGCATATTTTGTTTGGCCCTAACGCCGTGATCTTGAGGAGGTATTTTTGTTGTCGTAGTCGTTGTTGTTGTTGTTGTTTTCATTGTGGCCTCAATTCAGGGGTGGACTTGGGGACTGCGTTGCGAGCGGGGAGTTTGTTCGATAGCACGTGGCAACCGGCAATCACGCGACATTCAGGATGGTGCGAGATTAGGGTCAGGGTTGAAGATGCTTATCGCTCGGCTCTTTTCAGATGGTACTCTCGTCGCGAGCGTGTGCGTGTGGGTTTTTGTTTTATTGTCGTTGCGCGCAAGGGCCAAAACCACAAGCTCACCTCGGCACATGATAAAGTCTCCGTTTGTGCCGTGTTGTCCGGACAACCTCGGTATTGTGTGTCCTGCCGGCAGGGCCTGTTCATAGGTGGGTGCGGAGGCCCGGGGTGAACCCCACTGCGTGAGTCCTTCCCGACGCCGTGAAACTAAACAATAAGTTATTACTTCTGACACCGTGACGTGGAAACGCGACCCCCCCCCCCCACGCCGCGGGGCCCGAGGCAGTCGCCCCCGATTCGCCGTATCCTCGGGACGGCTCCGCCTGCCGGTCCACTCGCCCTTTGTACGTGGAGTAGGATGGCGATGTCGCGTTCGCATCGATCACCGCGGGTGGCCGTCGTTATAGTGGACATCTATGAAATTTAGCATTACAGCTCATCAGATTCCTCCAGGATGAATGCATTTTTGAAGTTCTGTGTTGTTAGTGCGTGGCGTGTGCCAGCCTCAGCCGTGTCACAACCGAATGACCCGGACACAGACCCTTGTGAAGGAACGCGATGTGTGTCACAGCACACGGATAATGTAGACGAGTGTGAGCGTGCTAGTGTGTGTGTGTAACAGTCTGTAAACCAGTTGGGTGCATCTGCAGCTCATCTGTCTGTTATCCCAGAATATACCTGGGTCTGTCTTGTGACCTCCTGCCAGAGAGCTTGCAACACTTTGCGTGGCCTAAAAGTGCACCTAGCCTGGCACAAGCGCTGTAAGGTAGGGGGAGTGGTGGTGCAGTGGTTCGAGCACTTGACCACTGGCCTGGTCACCAGAGTTTGATTATTATCGGTCACGGCTAACGTGATGGGCCTCAATAAATCGACTCAGCTGTTACGAACCCGGCGACCCGAGATCGATTCCCGCTCACGGTCAAGACTAGTGACGATTATCTGAACCGGTCCTGGGCCTCCCCTAGGTCGACTCAGCCTCGAATGCGTACCTAGTGCGGTGTTTAAACATCGTGTGCTCGCTAACAGCACTTGCCCCAATCGCTTGTTGAGGCTATGAGTGGGATCTGTGTCTTGTGTTTGTGTGGTGGCATAGTGGCCGGCAGACTGCACGCAATCCCATCGTCATGGGTTCAATTCCCAGCCATGTGTCCGTCGGCTGCTAATCATCAGGGGGTGTAGCGTTTCACCACAGCGTGCCGCTGCGATTCGGGGGTCGCAATTCCATTCACGGCAAAAGTAATGATGTCAACATTGTGGTGAATGCAGTGGTTAAAGGGGCCGTGTTGTACGCGATACGAACACACTAAAAAAAAACACGCAGCAGGGCATTGGAATAGTTGAGATGAGACGTGATTCTAGATTTGAAGCTTTAGTGACTGCAAGGATTCATACTCTTAGTTCTTTCGGTAAAGTCACGTAGGTAAAAAATGAAATGAAAATTAATAAAAAATAAAAACAATAAAATCACGACGTTTCGGAGGCAACACAAGCTTCCGTCTTCAGGTGAAACTGTCACAGCAAAATATCTGTATCAAGTGAAGAGAAGTCCCAAGAGGTCATTATATACTGGTTCCCCCCCCCCCCTTAACTAGTATATAAGGTCGTACCTCTTGGGACTTCTCTCCACTTTATACAGATATTTTGCTGTGACAGTTTCACCTGAAGACGGAAGCTTGTGTTGCCTCCGAAACGTCGTGATTTTATTGTTTTTATTTTTTATTAATTTTAATTTAGTTTTTTACCTACGTGACTTTACCGAAAGAACTAAGAGTATGAGACGTGATGCAAGGTTGTGCAGGTTGTCGATGGAATAAAACAAGCGGCACTCTAAACGCGAATCCGTATCCTCTCTCTGCTCTCGGCAGTCGATTGCTCCAGACCAGGGGTCGGCAAGCTGCGGCTCCGGAGTGCATGCGCTCTTCAAGGACTGCATTGCGGCCCTTGAAATATTGAGGGAGTTGTTTTTACCGAATTCGAAAAAAATAATTATTCTTGTTATTTTGGTTGCCGACCCACTGACCATGGAAGTCCAGTTTACCATGGAAGTCCAGCTTATCATGGGAGTCCAGTTTACCATGGGAGTCGAGTTTACCGTGGAAGTCCAGTTCACCGTGAAAGTCCGATTTACCATGGGAGTCCAGTTTACCATGGAAGTCCAGTTTCCTGTGGAAGTCCAGTTTACCATGGAAGTCCAGTTTACCATGGAAGTCCGATTTACCATGGGAGTCCAGTTTACCGTGGAAGTCCAGTTTACCATGGAAGTCCGTTTTACCATGGGAGTTCAGTTTACCATGAAAGTCCGATTTACCATGGGAGTCCAGTTTACCAAGGAAGTCCAGTTTTTTAGGGAAGTCCGATTTTCCGTGGGAGTCCAGTTTACCATGGAAATCAAGTTTACCATGGAAGGCCGATTTATCATGGAGAGGAGTTGGCAACCCCGGATCTGGAGCCGCATGCGAACGGCTTCGTTGGTCCACGAAGGACCAACATTGACCCACCCGTACCAATTGGCACGGTTGGCTACGTACGGCGCAACAATAACTTCAAAATACATCCATACTGGACATCTGTGAAAAATAGCTTCAGAGCTCATCGGATTCCTCCAGTCTAAATAAAGATTATGATCCTGCATTTGCGGACCTTGATATATTGAGGATTTTTTAAAAATCGAATTCTAACAAAAATGGCATCTTCTTGTTTTCTTTGTATGCCGGACCCCTGGTCTAGACCCCAGACGCGTATCTCCGCTAAGCCCTCCTGCCTCACACCGTCAGTCCCGTCTCTTGGGTGGGCGGCCGATACGTCTTGCTCCTTAGGCATGGCATCACGAGGCCTCCGATTGTCACATTTTGGCCTCCGATGAGCTTGAAAAGCTCTTTTTTTCTCAGTATAAACGTTACAACAACAAACAATACAAACAACACGATCGGAGTATAGGAAAGATGAACAAATCACTTAAAAAATATATACAGCTAACACTTAACTTTGTCTTCTTGGTTCTTTCGGTAAAGGCACAGACCTGTTCTCCACCTGAGGACGGCTGCTTGCGTTGTGGCCGACACGTCGTGAGAATTATTTTATTATGTTTTATTTTTATTATTTTATTATTTCCATTCTACGTGACTTTGCCGAAAGAACCAAGAAGATGAATCCCTGCAGTCACGAAAGCTTTAAATCGAAACTAAACTTTGTTTTCATCTTTCCAGATAGAGCCTACTGAGCCATTAGTTATTTTGTTTTTCAGAAGCGACATGGCCACAAATTAATCGCTCAACAAAGTGGCTTATCATGTGGACATTTATAGCACCAAAATAATGGAATAATCTCCTTGTCCTAACCATATAAGTTTGCGTCCGTGTATCTGTTACAAATTTGCCCGATTATGCGCGCGTTAAGAGTAATCTTAGTTTTTTAAGGCCAAAACATCCAGCATGAAAACATTAACATCTCTCACATGATTGTGCAACACAAGGTGACACCTTTTTTCATATATATAACAGTCGTGGTGAGTCCCAAGTTTTATCATTTATCTTCGCGGATGTTTTAGGAACGCGCGTGTTCTTAATTCACGTTTTTTTTTAAACCAAAATACAACAGAGATATCCACAAAATGTATTTCGTCTCCCACCCCTCGCCCCTCCTCCCCTGCCCACTCCTCTTATCTTTACACGGTTTGTATTTTGACAACAATCTATGTTGACAATTAACTAACAGAGATGCGTGAAGTTATGCTTTTGAAAGTCTGTAATGGTTTGGAAAGTTATTTTTTTATGTATACAAATACAAAGGTCCCCCGTATAGCCTCTAGCAGACTGGAGAGGCAAGTGCTGCTGGCGAATAGCGCCTATGAAGGCCGGAACGGTACACGAGTGGGTGGGTGGAAGAGCACCACGTTCGACCGTTTTAGTCTCCCCCGGTAGCGATGCTTATACACCGCACCAGGTTTACACACACATGCGCACACACACACAGAGATATGCATGAGAGGGGGAAGGAATTTTTGTTTGTTATAAAATAAGATCCAGAAAAAAACGCATACCAACTTAGTCTTAACGTTATCAAATTGTTAGGTATGCAGATGCATTATATTATCATTTTTACATAACAAAAAATATAATTTTCAGTAGGATCTTGCATGAGGCTATTTGGCCAATGCCATTAAATGAGCGCGTGTCTTCGTGCGGGAAGCAACTGGATTACCCAGAGAAAACCCCACCACGCTTACAGGGGATGAACACTCAAGCTCTGCACAGGTAGATTCAAGAATCCACTGCTGTACCACCATCTGCTGGTCACCTTGCAGACGAAGCCTGTATCACACCTCGTATCGTCATGCTGCCTCCCATCCACACAACTCAAGCTTAGCTACGAAGTTCTGATGAGATTGGGTGCCTTGAGGATGGTTTAATCATAGGCGGATTACAATGTCTACATATGAATACTGCATGTTCATATATGTATTGTATATTCCGCCAGTCAAAGTAAACATTCAGATTCTGTATATCATTACATGTGAATATGTTCTTCTTGGTTATTTCGGTGAAGTCACGTAGAATGGAAATAATAAAATAATAATAAAACATAATAAAATATTTCTCACGACGTTTCGGCCATAACGCAAGCAGCCGTCCTCAGGTGGAGAACAGGTCTGTCGAGAAGACAGAGTCTGAATGACCTTTGTATTTGTATATATAAGGACGGCTGCTTGCGTTGTGGCCGAAATGTCGTGAGAATTTTTTTATTATGTTTTATTTTTATTATTTTATTATTTCCATTCTACGTGACTTTACCGAAAGAACCAAGAAGATGAATCCCTGCAGTCACGAAAGCTTTAAATCGAAATGTGAATATGTTCATTACAATATGTTAATTTAGGTATCACATCAATTCAAGCCATCTCCATTAAATCGACGTAACTGTTTATTACACGCGATTCTTTTATCGAGAGTACGAGTAAAAACAAAACAAGTTTTATAAAGTACCAGAGTAAGTGTCATTGTGTGCATGTACTTTTGGTATCACATTTACGAATCATCTGACCACTTCTCAGACATATATAATATTATTATTTCTGTCGCAGAAACCCTCACCCCCATCTAAGGCTTTTGTGTTACGGGCATGTATCCTGGTGGTGATAGATGGAGCGTCGATAAGAAGGAAAATATGTCATTTTGGTTACGCAACCCCCATGTAGTGTCTTGTAGACGAGGAGGGTATGGCTGACAAGCCACGGCATCTGAGGTTAGAGAGACGATGTCTTGAGAAAGATGGGAAGAGGATGGTAATGATGATGATGATGGGTGGTGGTGGTTCACAGATATCCTACTGGACATCTGTGCAAAAATATCTTCATAGCTCATCGAAATCCTCTCGTATAAATCCATATTCTGATTCTGTTTTTGGGAAGGATGTATATATATACATACGAAGGGAGCGGTGGGACGATGATCCATTTTACATTGTCCACCAACGGTTAATGATGAATAACCCCGTTTCTTTGCGGTCGCCGAATGTTGCGTGACGCGACTTGCGTGCCTGTTTGACAACCCCTAAAGCGCCGCGGTTCGGTCTGCGAGGGCGTTGGTGGCAGTGCGGGGCGTGCGTGCGTTCAACGGCTTCACGTGAAAAATGCGTCAATGAAGATGGATGGCGCCTCAGATGGAATTACATTTCGGTGGTCTCAAGTCGACCACTGACCGAGAGATTCCGTCGCGTTTACGCGCGAAGCGGTTTATTTAAAGGTGGGTTGGTCTCTTTCCGACCGATATTTTTTCGTTTTACCGCGTGTTGCTTCGGCACGATGTCCGACGTTTTGCTCCGCATGCTGGGAGCTTCTTCAGGAACTGATTATCGCCTTATCAGACGACCACGCCGGCACACCCGCGAGATCTCACGCAGTGACAAGGTGGTTGGGTTGTGTTGCTCCGTCACTGATCGTGATTTAATCACGTGAGAAGCAAGTGAACTCGTTCACTCACGAGATTTCTGCTCTATACGATCGACAACAAAACACGTGACGTATAGAAACGAGCGATCGGAAATGATTGGAGAAAGTCGTGGTTAGCTGCGTGGGGTGGAGATAGGTTTACGACACATTTACATTTACGCGGTCTCTAACTCACAAAAAAAAACACGTTATTGCAAGTAATATTTGTCGCGACAAGCTTATGTGTAAGCGGAGCAGAGTTGGGTTCCAGATCGATACGAGTAAAACAAAAGTCAAGAAGCTCGATAAACAGTTGAACGCGTGGCTCGGATAGATGAAGGCCGGAGTCTGAGACTGAAGATGCAGTGGCAGGAGCACCTCCGATTTGCACGTTGGTTATGTACGGTGCGAAGGAAATTCAACATACATACCGCCAAAGGAGGAGAGGATAAGGCCCCGTGGAGATGGAGCGATTACACCAAGTGGATTTTTGCATAGCAAGTTTGTGAAGGATGACTCCACGGCTTGGGGAGATCGTCATTCAGCGACGGTGTGAATAATATAGACGATGATACTACAACATTTAACAGAGAATAATAATTATCATCACTATCATTAATCTTAATGGGTCAAATCACTGCACTTAGAAACAAACAACATCTAGGCAGTAACCAAACGTCTACACTTATCAATCAATCTACATCACGAACAATAATACATCAGCAGTTGACTGCCATTTGTCAAGCCACTGCTGGATGAAAGTCTACCCCGTGTCGCGTCGGTCACGGTGGTTGTTTGACCATACTTCACCACTTCCATCAGCGCGGGTTGGAGACGTTGGGGGGGGGGGGGGGGCAATACATTTGCGGATATTACTCACGCGACTGGTGCAAGTCGCGGTGGGGAATCAAACTCAGGTGGGCCAGGTGCATAGCGCGCTGCACGAACCGCTACAACCGCCGCTCCCAAATCATGAATATTGACCAAAATTATAATTCATATGAACGGATAAAAATCACCGCACGCAGATACAGACTAAATATCCAGACGGTTGCAACAACGCATCGTTATCCCATCATTATTTTTTATCACAATTATTATAGCCTGCTTCGAATGTGAACTTGCTGAGATTCTACCTTTGCTCAACGAGATAACTGCGATAGGATCGCCAGAGCGCAAGGGCATGCGTGCTAGCCGTGTGGTCTGTCCGTATCGCACACGCCGGCACCGCATGCTACGATAAAAGAAAAATGAAAAACTATAAAAGGTAACACCTTGCATCTCCCCGCTAGCACGACCCGACACTCTTAGCGCTCGCACTATTTTTTTACGAGATAACCTTTTTTGTAAAGATCAACATCGCAAACAAAACAACAACAATCCACTGCGGTGTTGCCACACGTTGGTGTTTGGGTAGTTGTGGCTGATCCACAGAGGAGTTCATCTTCTTGGTTCTTTCGGTAAAGTCACGTAGAAGGGAAGTAATAAAATAATAAAAATAAAACATAATAAAACAATTCTCACGACGTTTCGGCCACAACGCAAGCAGCCGTCCTCAGGTGAAAACCAGGTCTGTCGAGGAGTTGTTTTGCGAAGGGTTGTTTATCTGGGAAAATGTGATGGCCAATAGAAGGATTATTCATCTGGGAAAATGTGATGGCCTATTGAAGGATTATTCATCTGGGAAAATTTGATGGCCGATTGAAGGATTATTCATCCTGAAAAATGTGATGGCCTATTAAAGGATTATTCATCTGGGAAAATTTGATGGCCTATGGAAGGATTATTCACCTGGGAAAATTTGTTGGCCTACGGAAGGATTATTCATCTGAGAAAACTTGATCGCCTATGGAAGGATTATTAATCTGGGACAATTTGATGGCCTATTGAAGGATTATTCATCTGGGAAAATTTGATGGCCTATTGAAGGATTATTCATCTGGGAATAGTTGATGGCCTATTGAAGGATTATTCACCTGGGAAAATTTGATGGCCTATTGAAGGATTATTCATCTGGGATAATTTGATGGCCTATTGAAGGATTATTCATCTGGGATAATTTGATGGCCGATTGAAGGATTATTCATCCTGGAAAATGTTATGGCCTATTGAAGGATTATTCATCCTGGATAAAAAAAAACAGCTGGATCTTAAGACTCTTTCTCAGGAGGGTCCTATTTCATTGACATGTGTGGCCAGTTTCATTCGTGAGAGTTTGGCTTTCGCGTGGAAAGAAAGGGGAGAACCCGGAGAAAGCCCATCACGTGTACGAGGGGGGAGGGGGGGGAGTCGTCTCGTGGTCACACCTCGCAGTCCCACACCTTCAACACGTGGCAAGCCCTGATGGTCACGCATTCAAGATACAAACCAGGCTTAACTCTGCTTAGCTTCTAATATCTGACGAGATCGGGCACCTTTGAAGGTTATTTGGTTGTCAGAAATGTATAGTGGTGCATGCCTGGAGTAATTCAGCGACTTGCAAGTGGGCTTGGTGGATCACAAATAGACGGAGTCGTGGTGTTTGTAAGACACTGCTGAGAATGCAAATGTGATGCCGATATAAATGCAGGACAGCAAGTCGTTTTACTTTTCCTGCTATGCGTTTGTGCCCAATTGTGCTGAGTTATGCCAAGTCTCTGCAGCTTTGGTGTTTTTGGAAATATATATTAAAACACACGGATAATTATATCGTTTTCAACAATATCATTATGAACCGGACGGGTGATTTAACACAATAATAATATCACAGAATGAATGGAATGTTTTTGGATTCATCATCAGCCGTGATCATTCCATTGCTGGATGCAAGTTCTCCATAATCTGTTTTCATCTCTCACGGTTCTGTCACGGAACAAGTCATCGTCTTACCCGAATAAAATCTACAAACCGGTACAAATTACACCCAAAAAAAACACGTAATTTTTATATTTTTCAAGTCGTCCTTCAGACATTGGGTGCGATTTTTTTCATTGTTCTTCTTCTTCCATACACGCGTAAATATGCGTGCACAAAGCAGTGGCACGCATCGCACGCACACTATGTCACTCGCCCGTGCCGCGTGTCTAGCAAAGCAAAAAAAAAACCCCTTCACTGGGGAGGTCCCGCGTTCTGCTGTCTGGTTGAATTTTGTTTTCTTCTCTCTCTCTCTGTCTTCTTTTTTGCCTCTTAAAGCCGATCACGTTGACTCGCGAGTCGCGACCCAAGCAGCGCGTTCCTCTGCCATTGTGCGCGGTCAACCACCCCCACCGCGCCTAACCAACCCCGAGTTGTGAATTATAGCCGTCTTATCCCCATCGCACCCACACGCGCGCGCGCGGAATTCTTGCCCACATCAGATGTGGCACGATTACGCGCCAGAGCGAACGAGCGAGCGAGCGAGCGTCGTGCCGTTCTGAGCATGCGATAATTCCGCGCCTCTCTCTACTTGTTTTCACGTCCTCCACCCTTATCTTGCCACCCGCCCCGCCACACTACGTTCCGTCCCCTTCTCTCCCTCGCTCGCTCCTTCTCCAACCTCCCTCTTCGCTGTCCCACGATAATCTGGAGAGATAGCGACGAGAGGCGGCTTGTAATCGGAGATGTTGGGTCGGAGTCGGTGCTCGCTTAACGCGCAACCGCGTGGCGCGCAGTCCCGACGCCTCCTCGTCAAGGTTTGGCACTGAACTCTGAGTCAGTTTGATCATCGCCCTCGTCACCAATGATCTATCCACTGCTGGATAATAGACTGCCTGAGCCATTGTCAAGTCTGCGATGAAAATATCTGTCGAGCTCCTGTGCGGGGGATGCGTCGTGACGCCTCGAACACGACGTCTTGAACACGACGCCTTGAACATAGTGACTTGAACATAGTGACTTGAACATAGTGACTTGAACATAGTGACTTGAACATAGTGACTTGAACATAGTGACTTGAACACGACGCCTTGAATATAGTGACTTGAACATAGTGACTTGAACATAGTGACTTGAACATAGTGACTTGAACACGACGCCTTGAACATAGTTACTTGAACACGACGTCTCTAACACGACGCCTTGAACACGACGCCTTGAACACAATGGCTTTAACTTGCATGTGTCCCTCTTCCTGTTTTCCGGTGTAGTTCCAAGCATGCTCCTCTCCATGCTTCTTGGCACGCTTTTCCGAATTCTGTTCCGTCTTTTTTGTCATTGTTTCTGCTCAACATGGCATAGTCGGCGATAGACACTGACTTCGAAAGAGATAATAATGATGTTGTCTTTTTACCGTGCAAAGCCTCATTTGAGTCTAACGACTGGATATTTGTTCAATTGTATTAATGAGTGGTTGGCTTCATATGGGAGGAACCTGGAATACCCCGAGAAAACACCACGTAGTATAGGGGATGAACACTTTAAACATGTTTTTTCAAGAACAAGCAGTTATGTAAAGTAAAACTACTAAACTATTTATTTTACCAGGTAAGGCCCACTGAGCGCTGTAGTTCTTTATTCAGAAGCGACCTGGCCACAAATGATAGGCCAACGAAGTGGCTTATCATGTGGCAATGTTTAGCAGCCAAATACTCTAAACGCATGTTTCTAAATGCGGAGAGAAACATCGGAAGGAAAAATCCACGTGTTCACAGGGAGAAAGACATGCAAACTCCAAATATACAGGCGTCATGCTCGGGGTCGAACCCACGAACTTCTGTAGACCAGGCGAGGTAATTAACATCTCGCCACTGTGTATAATGTCAGAGGGCTGATGTACAGTTAATAATAGTTACTTCTTTACATCGATCACGAACATTTCATTGAGTATTAAGACTTATCTTCAAGAGGGTCCTGCGTTGGGATGTTTGGAATTCTTTTTTAAGTATGTTGCCGTGCGGGAGGGCACATTAGCATATCGCATACACACACTCCGCTGAAGGCAATGTTTTCGGTTATCTTGGACGTTTGTTGCGACTCTAAGTTCACGTGCGCTGCTTACTATGTGCAGGGCTCGGTTCAAGTGTGCTTCCAAAATCTGTCGGTGCTTTTGGGACTTGTGCTCTACTTGTGAAGGGAATTGCGTCGAGTAATTCATGGCGATGGTGATTATGAAATAGGTGATGATGAAAAAAAAAGAATAGGCATTACTCTTCTTGGAAATAACAAAAATAAAGGTGTGACGATGTTCTTGACACTGGCAAAAAAAAAAGAGGTCCCGTCGATATAATCCGCATGGCATAGCAGGTGATAGCTAATCGCACCTCCGATTAGCCCGCACCTCTGGATAGCACGGTTGGTTACGTACGGTGCAAAAGAAGTCCAGCATACCTGCGTGATGAAATAAAACTTTTCAAAGATCCCAACGTAGTAGCAGCACTCTCCTGATAACAAAAAAGAGTTGAGATTAATCGAGGCTTTCCTGGGCACACGCAGTGCATTATTCTTATCACCATCATCATGCTCATCACATGCAGTGCTTTATTATCACCATCATCATCATGATCACATGCAGTGCTTCATTATCACCACCATCATCATGATCACATGCACTGCTTTATTATCACCATCATCATCATGATCACATGCAGTGCATTCTTATTATCATCGTGATCACTCCAGTCAGGGTTGGCTTATTCAAGCAACAACCGCTCTCTTTGGAAGTTGCGAAGACCACGGCTGGTCTCGGACCACCCAAAACGAATCTCGCTTCTCGGTCGCATATCTCGTGTAACATTTTCACGTGGCTCGGGAGCTATTCTCTACCCACACGGCGAGTATCAAAGAGAGATGTGCGCTGAGAGAGGTTGGGGTAGTAGTGGTGGCGACGACCACGACGAGAAGGAGGAGGAGGGGGGGGTAGTGGCTGGCGTGGAGACTGAGATAGAGCTACAGAGAGAATGAGATTGACGGATAAACGCGCTGAAGGAGAAACTCGCGCCGCGAGACTTGCACTCTAGCGGTTTGACGAGCCGCCCTCGTGTTTACTTGAGTGAGCGGTAGATCGGATTTTTAAGAAGCGATGCGCCGCCGCTGCCTCTGAGCGGGTTTCCCATCGTCGCAAAGGCAAGAATCTCAAGTTGTGCGATGATGCCAAATCGGGTCACCACCATCGTTGTTTTCTTTTCAGTAAAAACGTCGCACGGTTTCGGTGGCGCAAGCAAAGGTGGCGAATGCGCTGCCCTGCAATTCAGAATCAGAATGTGGAAATAGATTTATTTATTTATACCGGAGAAATCAGATGGGCTATCAAGCTCTTTGTTTTCCCCACAGATGTCACGAGTAGATTTGCTTGCTCACGCCACTGCTGGCAGAAGAGCTTCCACGCGAGGGAGTTCTAGAGAGGCCACTGGAAGGGTATTTGGCCTATTCTTCCATGCACCCGGACGTCTTTGAAGGTGGTGGGAGAACCCACACTTCACCCCACCACACACGTCCTGCCCTACTGGACATCTGGGAAAAGGAACGTCATAGCTCATGGGATGTCTCCAGTATATACTCTTAGGTTTTTTCGGTAAAGTCGCGTAGGTAAAAATAAGTAATAAATAATAAAATAATGGGAATAATAATAGAAATAAAATAAAAAAAAATCACGACGTTTCGGAGGCAACACAATACAGTAATACAGTAAATTCAGCTATGACGGTCCCACCTGATGACGGAGACTTGTGTTGCCTCCGAAACGTCGTGATTTATTATTTTATTTCTATTATTTCTGTTATTTTATTATTTCTTTTTTCTTTTTACCTACGTGACTTTACCGAAAAAAACCTAAGAGTATGAATCCTTGCAGTCACGAAAGCTTCAAATCTAGAATTCTCCGGTATAACTAAAGATTATGTTTCTCTGCCGCTCGATTAACAAAACGTATACTGCTGGAAAAACAGATGCGACCTCTAGATTGCAAGTCCAGTGTGCTGACCATTATACCACAGTGGCAGCACGCTAAGGGCCAGCGGACGCCTCTCTCCCCCTCCTCCACCTCCCCATCCCAAACTGGGACTTTTCATTTAAATGGCCAGCTTTCGACAAACTCAAGTATGGAATAAGTAAGACAAAAAAAAGTTAAAGAGAAAGCGCGCGCGTAAAAAAAAAAGATTAGAGTGCGCTTGTGTGCCGCACACGCTTGTGTGCGTGTGTGCATGTCTTGTATCCTATGAGCGGCTCAAAATGAAAAAAAAAACTCGGCGGCTGGCTTGGGAAAAAGTGCTCGCGCCGAAGATCAAACGCGGGGCCCGGGTGTGGTGATGTAGTGGCGGTGTGGGGTCACAACGGAAGGGGGCCCCATGGGAAGGCTGCCTCTCCTCGTCCGTTTTGTTTGTTTTTCTCATGCCGCTCTTCTCGAGGGCTCCTCGTGGCCCCTGGAGTGCGCGAGCTCCAGGTACACGCGAGGCCACCACCTCCCCGCGTCTCGTACGCCCTGCGTCGCACGCTGCCGTAACCGTGTGCCGCGCTGACGTTCCGTGCCACTATAATGTATCATGCCACTATAACGTCTCATGCCACTAGAATGTTTCATGCCACTATAATGTTTCATGCCACTATAATGTTTCATGCCACTATAATGTTTCATGCCACTATAATGTTCTATGCCACTATAACGTATCATGCCACTATAACGTCTCATGCCACTATAATGTCTCATGCCACACTATCGCCACTATAATGTTTCATGCCACACTCTCACGTCCCATGCCACTATAACGTCCCATGACACACTAAAGGGCCATGCCACACTAATGTTCCGTGCCACGCCGCTATAATGTTTCACGCCACACGACTGTTCCATGGGCACACTAGAGGGCCATGCCCCTCTATAATGTCTCACGCCACAGGAACGTGCAGTCCTGCTAACGTCCCGCGGGCCTCACTCGTGTCCCGGTGTTGCAGGCGTGCGTGCGTGCGCCTGTACGATGTGCGTGGAGCGGTGGCACACGGGTTAGCGCACTAGGCGCGGTGCTCGCCTTAATAGGCGCTCGCTAACATCACTGGCCCCAACAGCGTGTGGAATGTATTATGGGGAGGTGGGGGGATATTTGATCTTTGATGTGTACTATACAGTACAGTATACCGGTGTATCCAGACAGCCATGGTCGTCACCTTGTCTCCTATGACTCCTGTGGAATTGTTAAAAACAAATGTGCGTCCGTGAAATGTCCTCCACGTGCTAATTTTGCGGAGGGATTTCATCCAGCAGTAGATAGATGACGGCTGATGATGATGATAACCATCCTCTTTGGTTCTTTCGGTAAAGCCTCGTAGGTAGAAAAATAATAGATCGCGACGTTTCGATTGCAACGCAAGCAATCGTCATCAGGTGGGACAACCACAGCAAGTAAAAACTGCAGCAAGAAAAAGCTGCTGCAGTTTTTTTTTTATAGTGCGACATGAAACACTGCTGCCGTTTTTTCTTGCTGCAGTCACGAAAGCTTCAAATCAAGAATGATAATAACACTCGACTATTGACTGCTGCCGCTTTATGGATACGTGTATTTTCTAGATCAGGGGGTGGGCAAACAAAACAACACGTAGAGATTTCGATTAAAGCTTTCGTGACTGCAGAGATTCATCTTCTTGGTTCTTTCGGTAAAGTCACGTAAAAGGGAAATAATAAAATAATAAAAATAAACATAATAAAATAATTCTCACGACGTTTCGGCTACAACGCAAGCAGCCGTCCTCAGGTGAAGAACAGGCTGCCAAGCCTGGTGGTGCCCATTCAGACGCTGTCTTCCCGACAGACCTGTTCTTCACCTGAGGACGGCTGCTTGCGTTGTAGCCGAAACGTCGTGAGAATTATTTTATTATCTTCTTGGTTCTTTCGGTAAAGTCACGTAGAAGGGAAGTAATAAAATAATAAAAATAAAACATAATAAAATAAAATAATTCTCACGACGTTTCGGCTACAACGCAAGCAGCCGTCTTCAGGTGAAGAATGAGACACTGCCAAGCTAGGAGCTTATATAATAAGCTGGGTTGGAGGTGGAAGAGCGCCTTAACAAAAAGAATGTGCATATCAAGAGGAATTTAGCATATTCATTGGAAATGCGTAGGAGGTGGGCGGGGCGGTTTCAAAGTCATATTATGCCCATGCTTTATGCAGGATCAGCAGCACCAAGGGAGGGTGCAGGGAGTAGCATTAACAAAGGAAAGGAATGTTAATAGTATGTAGCTGCAGTTACTAAACAACCACGTAGAAAACTAAAGTATAAACTACATAAAAAACTAAAGTATAAACTGCATAGCACCATCAGTATACTTACTATACTCTACAATAAGCTAAGTTACTAACAGCAAGTAATACATTACAATTCTACGTCGTAAAAATTATATAATAAGCTTCCATCTAAACTTTATTCTCTTACATCACACGAGCATACACCGTACTATATACTGCCATAGATAAACCCAACATTAAATTATATACTGTATTGCTATAAACCACCTTATACATTTTAATATAATACAATGTATTATTCTACCCACCCTAATGTGTATCACACTGCTATATGTTTACTATACAATTACGATACTATATATTACTTTGTACATTGTATTAAGCATATAAATGTTATACTATTTGTTATTATACACTGTACCATTGACCGTCGTGTCAATGGGTGAGTCGTGGGGGGGGGAAACTTGCAGCGGAGCAAAGAATCCATTCCCTGCGGAGACTATTTTATTATGTTTAATTTTTATTATTTTATTATTTCCCTTCTACGTGACTTTACCGAACGAACCAAGAAGATGAACACGTAGAGACTTTTTTAAAATTCTAATTCCATACCCCCCCCCCCAAAAAAAAAACCATATAGATATGTTTCAAGAGCCGCAATGCATTGTGGTGAATACGTAGCACGCATTGCGTCACGAAGCAAGCCCGTAGGGTGCCGCGCGCGGCCGGTCAAATACTTGGGGTGGTCCGGGTCGGCGAGTCATCTCACCTGGGTGGTCTGCACACCTAAACTCCCTCTACTCAGGATTAAGTAAGCGCCTGTAACATACACGCGCTGTGTTGTTACGTGTGGCCTATACGCCTGGAGGTGTGCTACTCGAGTTGTCTCCTGTACTGCAGGTGATGTGTTGTACACCTGGAGGACCAGGTGGCTCTGTACACAGTGGAACATTAAAATACGATAATGCGGTTGGGATGCGAGTGAGTTGAGTATCTTGTGAACAACCGTGCGTTAAATGTCTATTGTATGGGGTGGTATTTGTTGCTGTATTTTTGGTTCTCTTCATATGCATAGACGTTGCTTATCATCATTATCCCTGCCATACGCCAAATACTCGAATGCCAGAGCCTCGCGAACGAGGCTGTGGGATTCGGAATTCGCCAGCAGGTGGCAGCACACGCACGTGATTTGCCATGAAGAGCAACATCGACATCGCTTTCACCTCTTGTTGTGGGGAAGATAGCGGCCTCTAGTGGCTGCAGGAGCGTAGCGAATCAGTTTCGTTCAACACGCAGCACCTGCCTGTATTTGTCAAGGACTTTGCATTGGCAGTGGTGTACGAGCACACATCAAAATGCCGTACGGACCTTTTTAATAAATACAATACACAAACCTGTAGCACTCATTGATGTTATATTCACAGGTGCATGGGGAGAAACCACCGAGAAACGGGAAGGTAGCCAGGACCGGCGTCAACAATTTTCCAAACTCTTCGGCCCGCAGCGGGGGATGTTTGATCTTCCAAACGACTGGACTGCTGTGGGAAAGAGCTTTATAGCTCATCGGATTCCCTCCAGCATAAGTCAATATTCTGATTCTGTTTGTCCAATTCCATTCGTGAGTGCTCATACAAGTGGGAGAAACCCAGAGTAATAGCCGGGGGTGGGGGGGGGGGGTAACTCTCAATCCCTGTAATTTTATATTGTATATTATAGCTATTGTATATTTTAGATTTTATTTTATTCAAATTTTACATACTTTAGCTCCTTAGTATTAGTTAGACTTGTACCTTTAGTATAGTTAGACTTGTAAACCACTTATTTAAGATTTAAGATTCCTAAATGTTGAATGTATGCACCTTCCGGCCAAAGTAAATCCCTTGTCTGTGCGAACTTTCATGGCGAATAAAACCCTTTCTGATTCTGATTCTGAGATGGAAATTAATACTCTTTATCTCCTGCTATCATACTCTGACAAACTACGAGATTGCGAACCCGACGTTCAAAGGAATTATCCACGATTACAGTGTGGATGATGATGATAATTATGTTGTTACAGCCTGGTGTGGACCTACTGCTGGGTGAAGGTCTCCTCCCCCCCATGGCGTGTCAGTCATGGGGGTTTGTTTGGCCATACTTCACCGCGATTGTCAGCGTAGTTTGGTGAAGTGAGAGGCCGGGATCTGGTTCGTACGAAGCGAAATGCGATGCATGGTTAGTGAGTTTTTGTGATTGTTTGTTATCGATTAATCAAGTCGATAAATCAATGCACCGTTTTAGTGTTTAGCGGTCATCCTTAGAAACTTGCGGCAATATGTTAAAAACATTTACAATTTGCCGAAAATGTACGTTTGTATTTTTCTGAGATCCGATTTCTATTTTATTTTGCCCTTCTGATGTCTCGAAATTTAAATTAAAGGGGTAATGGTGGCGCAGTGGTTATCACATTGTGTCACGAACTGAGTGACCGACGTTTGATTCCCAATCACGGCTTTGATTCGTGAACCACAAATGGCGAGCAATGTCTGAACCCTGCCCTTCACCAACCCCGCACTGACCAGCGTGGTCAAGTATGGTGAAACAACTTCCACGACCGACCCGGTAGTGGATTGACAAAATACGAAAAAAATATAAAGCTTTGAGTCAAGATTTAATTTTAGCGTTGTAAAATATAACTTGCACAGACACACGGCAATAGTGAGACTCAGAAACCCACACTTGTTCAGACATCGCAATACGAGGTTTGTGTTTACCATAATAACAACAGCAGCAACAACAACAACAACGCAATCCATCGACCTGCAGGAATTCAGATACATCTCCAACTTAAAAGCGTTGCAGGCTTCAAACACCAGGGCCATGCAAAGGATCTTAACAACGGATTGGGACACCACCTAAGGCTTCCGCAAGTTTCTAACGGGGCCCTGACTGCGGTAGACAAATCCTGGATTAGGACATGCACTTCAGTAACAGGATGAGACATATCTGCCCGAGGGATTTCCATTTAATTCGCACACACTATCGTATATTAATAATAATAAATAATACATGTCAGGCCTGTGCCAATCCACCGCTAGATGAATGCCTCGCCCCACGTTCGCTCCGCGTCAATCACGGGGGGTCGTTTGAGCATCCTTCTTTGCCTTGCTGCATCGAAGCGCACGTTGGGGAAGTTGGAAGGCTCAAGACCGGTTCTGATATCGCTCTCCACTGGCGTTACCCGTCGCCAGGAATCAAACTGAGGTTTGCTGATGGTCATAGCACCGCGTAGTAAACCACTGGAGCACCCCTCCACCAACGTCATTACTGGTACCATGTAATAATAAACTTTATAAATAATTACAGGTCCATATTTTTGGTTCTTTCGGTAAAGTCACGTAGAAGGGAAATAATAAAATAATAAAAATATAAAACAATAAAATTATCACGACGTTTCGACTGCAACACAAGCAATCATCATCAGGTGCGAAATCCACAGCAAGACAATCTGATGATGATTGATTGTGTTGCAGTCGAAACGTCGTGAGAATTTTATTGTTTTATATTTTTATTATTTTATTATTTCCCTTCTACGTGACTTTACCGAAAGAACCAAGTATATGAATCCCTACAGTCACGAAAGCTTTAAATCAAAATTACAGGTCCATTGCCAATCCGCTGCTGGATGCATGCCTCATCATACCGTGTCAGTCATGGAGGATGTTTGACCATACTTCACCAAATTAGTTTGTGTGGGTTGTTAAGAATTAGGGGCAGAACCGGTTTAGCTCTCTCCCGGCGCTAATGTTGAAATCCATGGCCGGATATCAAACTCGGGTTGCCGGGTTCATAGCGCAGTGCTGTTAGAGGGTTTGTCTGATGTCTCTTAGTGCACCAGATGCTCATTTAATGCTGAATCAATCTCGGGGAGG
Source organism: Lampetra planeri (assembly GCF_965212315.1). Classification (NCBI taxonomy): domain Eukaryota; kingdom Metazoa; phylum Chordata; class Hyperoartia; order Petromyzontiformes; family Petromyzontidae; genus Lampetra; species Lampetra planeri. The sequence goes on along the minus strand of NC_136122.1, from coordinate 11,195,159 downwards.
ACAAGAATCAATTCAGATATTCCTTATCGTTGACGTTGTCCACGACCAGGCATCGAGCCCAGGTGTGTGGGATTGTGGCACAATGCGGGGAACACTGCGCCACCAGTTCACGCTGCAGCTAGGTTTGTGTTTATGTTTAATAGGAGAGCAGAAGTTTTAGAACATGATGAAAAAAAAATTGAACGAAACTTAACAATGTTATATTTTACCAGGCAAAGGCAACTGGGTTATATATCTGTTTTTTTTAGAAGCGACGTGGCCACAAATGATAGGTCAACGAAGTATTTCATCATGTGGAAATGTATAGCAGCCAAATAATCTAAATGCATGTTGGTTATAAATGTGAAGGGAAAAAAATCAGAGGACCCAGAGAAAAATCTACACGAACCACGGGGTGAACATGCAAACTCCAAATTTACAGCAGGCGTCAGGGTCGGGATCGAACCCACGACCTCCCGCATACCAGGCGAGGTAGTTAACATCTCGCCACCGTGGCATGCCGATACCAAAGTGCTCACATTACATTTTGAAACCCCTTCTCCCTGTCCTATTGGCATGGCGGAATAAATACAGAAATCTTAGGTGCTAGTGGCAGCTGGTTGCTATAAAATGTTCCATCCTAAGCAGCTGAGATTGGATTAAGCATTCTCATTTCATTTCATTTTGACCGCATACGTAACCAGGCGAAAGTATACACTTATACAATGTAATTTGGAATTGTCCTATTTTGAGTTAATCCAATATCCCGCTCAATATTGTATTTCGCTTAAATACTCTCATAATGCTCATCTCCTACATCTCTTTGCCAGTGTTGATGCATTTTTCTTTATAAAGCCGTTGCACTTCGTGTGATGAATCTGTACCACAAGACTTAGACGATATGACATGAAGGCTGACCTGACGGGTTCACAGTTCTCTGGAGCGATCAGCGTGTATCTTGTAACGTTCGTTTTAAGACCCCGATCTGTATGTCCAGCATGTTGCCTGATATGCTCAACCGGATTTTATCCGAGCTGTGCTGGCTGTGCACGTGGCCTGTAATCCGGGGCTGTGGAGGCAGCGATGGTTGGTGGATCACACAAACGTTCACGAAACTCCCTTCCCGTACACGTCTGGTGCCATACCCTGGCTTGCCAGGAGAAGACGATACAGCAAAGTGCCCCTTGTTTGTGGGATAAGGTGTTGTCTTCCTGCACGTGTGGATTTTCACCGGGTGCTCCGATTTCCTCCCACGTCTATAAACAGAAATGCATTAATTGGCTGAAAACATCTTAATATATAGAGGACTGCAGACCTTTAGCAATTGTTGGTACCGGATCACCGCCTGGTTGTTGCCTTAAAGCTTGTGTATGGTTCCTCAACGATTGTGAGATGTAGTTTTCACGAACGACGTTGTATATAGCTCAACATTTTTATTTCCTGGATGAATAGGTGTATCGACAATTACCCATGTATATGTTTTTTACACCATTCACTGACATGGCTGAACAGGAGCACGTTTTGTTATAGAGGTTCGCAGTTCGAGCCCAGCAGCCGCCCTGGTGAATACTGCAGGCGTATCGACCGAATATAACGGGCCGCCTGCTCCACAGTGGACATTAAAGATTCAGTGATAAGTAGGCCATGTGTGCTGGTGTCATCATGCAAATTTCAAAAACCGCTTGGAAATTACTTAATAAGGAAAATACAAACTACATGGTCCCCCCCCCCCCCACGACTGCGAAATTACTGCAGACTGTGGGTGTAAAAGACAGCTCCTTTGTAATAAAATGGTACGAATGCCAAATGTGCGAACGATTCGATTTGACGATATCTCCCATGGAACGGGGCAACTGCCTTGACGCGGCTAAGAAGCGTGATGATATCCTTCGGCACTTGCGTGACTTCGCCACGAGACTTATCGACGCATGCATCCACTTTGCGTCTGTTATCCCACGCTTACCCACTCTTGAACTGCTGACCACCACCACCACCGCCTCCTCTGCTTCCCCCCCCCCCCCACCAAACTCCAGCGAGTTTAAATCCTCAAGCATAGGTACGGCACGGAACGAGAGAGCAGTCCAGGGACATCGCGTTCAGAATCACCCCACCAGGAGCAGCAGAGGAGCTACGGTGGGCACAGAGAGAGAGAGAGTTTGGGACGGAGAGATTCATACGCGGCCTTTTTTAATGTTAAATAACTTTAGTGTAGTGCCGTTAGCCACACGCGTGATTGCAGTAATTTATTAACACGTTGGGTTTTGTTCGTTCGAATTTTTGTTTATTCTCATTGCTTTGCCGCGGTGCAATCCTAAACTCACACTCCTTTAATGCTGTCAGCGCGAAATTGAAATATATTTGAAATTATATTTGAAATTGCATTGGCGATTCTCTAAATCTAACCTCGTCGCAATTATACCATCGCTGTTCCCTTGCAGTTTAAACAAAAACAGCATCAACAAAATCAGGACGCCTGCTACATTTCGCGGGACGAACAAACCCACCGCGGGTTTACGCTGAACACAGAGAGAGAAATAAAGAGAGAGAGAGACAGAGAGGGCATCGGCCAATCTTCTCCCCCACCCGCCCATCCTCACAGCCTCCAGATCGTCACATCTTGCTCGCGTTGTATCGCCATCGACGGTGCAGCTCAGGTTTGGTTGCCGTGACCGAGGAGTTTCCGCCGCAACCCCCTCCAAAACAACAACAGCAGCGACAACAACAACAACAGCAGCAGCAGCAACCATGGGCCAACAACAGATGGGCGGAGGGGAGAGGATCCCGGGCGAGCAGGAGATGGGAGTTGCGGAGCTGCAGGAGTGGTACAAAAAGTTCGTGGTGGAGTGCCCAAGCGGGACGCTCTTCATGCACGAGTTCAAGCGCTTCTTCGGCGTCCAGGACAACGACGAGGCGGCCGAATATCTGGAGAACATGTTCCGCGCGTTCGACAAGAACGGGGTCTGTACCCGCACGCCACCTGGGCCCCCCATCGTGTTGCGTTTCGGAGCGTGTCCAAGGGCACCGAACAGTGGTGGTCGGCGATCGAACAATAACAACAACTAAAATAACCCCGCTGCAAATCAAGGTTTTATGCTCTATAAAGTTAGTGGGTTTCGTGAGATGAGCAAGGTTGTACGAGTTCGGGAAAATAAATAAAGAAAAAAGAGACCACGGGAGGGAAATACAAAGCGGAGCGGTGTGAGGGTCGGGGCAGGCGGTGTGTGTGGTGGGGTGGATCGATCCTGCAGAACGATCCCTCCACATGGGTGGAGAATTCAATACGTGAGGTTAAGGGGAACGCGAACCGCGAAATTCGTAGTGATTAGAGAGTGATAAGAAGAGCGCGTGACCGCTTTACGTCTATCAAGTGCGCAGTGAGGTGTTGTCGTGCCTGCACCCCAGGCAAAGACAACGGTATTCCTACTTTGGTCAATATTAGTGCTTTGTGTGGTCGCAAATAATTACTGACTTTGCTAGCAGGGGGTTTAATTTCTCACGGAATAATTTCTGGGTCGCTGGGAGACACAGAACCAGGCGTCGCAGTCATAGTGATAAGGTATACTGGACGTGGTGTGCTGCGTATGCAAATATTTCCCAGGGTCCTTGACCTGGACAGACCCAGCTGAAATTGAACCCTGGTCTCCAACCTTACGTGGTTGGCAGCGACAGCACGCATTCGTCTAGCGAGAGCAGCCCACCCCACGCATAGAACGGGAGAATTCTTGGCTTAGAAGAGAAGCCAAATATGTACGTAAAGATGCAATGTCCATAGTGCCAACGCGTCTACTTTGACTATTTTAAAAGCTGTCGTGATTCGATGCTGTTGTGCCGGTACATACCTTTGCGCGTGATCTCTTTCCACGTTTTGTCGAATTCCGATCGTGGCGACCTTAACAGCGCAGTAGCGCACACTGGCAAAAGGTGCTGGTGTTTATTTTTAATCCACACGTACTGGGCAATTTAGGAACGATGCATACCGCAAGTACTCCACCCAATGCCTCGTGACTCATTTATCCAGAGGTGACGTTGGTTCCATGACAACTCCGATTATAAGCAGCCCCTGAATTCGTAAAATTATCCACTGTTATCTGAGATTAATTTTTCCCCGCGAGATAAGTAGAGTAAATTGACAGATAATGTGATCTGCGATATTGGTTACCAACTCCCACGTCACCAAACATTAAAGGAGTTTTCTCCACGATAATTTTTTGGCTGGAAGTGGTGGCTCACGCGTTCCTAGCAAGGGGGTAATGAGCATCAACAGCCCTTCGTTTGGTGGCACGAATACCAGAATCGTGTTGAGTAACTGCAGTGTGACATATGTATTGTTTTACATCTAAGACAATCTTATTGTTTTCACACAGAGACTGCTTAAACATTTTTGTGAGAACAACCGATCCGTTTTTTTTTAAAGATGGGATTGAGTACCAATTATATTTCTTGAACGACAAATATCCTTTCGATTTAAAGCTTTCGTGACTGCAGGGATTCATATTATTGGTTCTTTCGGTAAAGTCACGTAGAAGGGAAATAATAAAATATTTGATAGTTTTATTTTTATTATTTTATTATTTCCCTTCTATGTGACTTTACCGAAAGAACCAAGAAGACAAATATCCTCTTTTACGGGAAAATACCTTGAAGTATTCTTCCAATACACGCGCATAAATGGAAACAACTCGCAACATTTATCACTAGCACTGCCCTATAACAGACATAACACATATAATAGACTGATGTTTCAGATGACGACCCTTCTTCAGTGCAGAGAGAGACAGTAACGGCAGAGAGACTGATTTGTAGTTGGAGGTCACCACTTTACACCGTGGAGGCCTCGAAAGAGCTGGGACATTTTAAGAATGTTGACAGATTAACAGGTCTGAATTGACAAGATCAATCGTCTATTCGTAGACATTGAGTATCAAATAAAACACAAGAAAGTTGGCGAATTCACATTTTTGAGTTTCAGTATGAACGGTTTTTAATTCACTTATTGTTCAATCACCACGCAGTAATATCCCTGGCATTTTGAAAGATAGTTGTAAAGATTTGTATTTTACAGTCAACATTCCTGTAAGCCAGCTTATTAACCAAAGTTATGCATATTTTCCCGCATCTCCGATTAGCATGGTTGGCTACGTATCATGCGAAAAAAGTTCAAAATACATACATTAATGACACTTTAACACGTACGCTTTCGTGACCAATATTATCCATAATACAGTTTTTTCGTGGTTAGATCGCGTAATAAATATATAAACGTGTCGTTAAACCCGCCACCACCCTACATAGCCAACTAGTAAGGTTTGTCACGTAAACGGAACATGCCAACGCGTTACCAGTACAGCACACCGGTGTGTTGATGAGCAAATCCACAACATTTACAGACTGAGTACTTCAACCACAACCAAACCTTGCCATTTTTCGATTTAAAGCTTTCGTGACTGCAGGGATTCATCTTCTTGGTTCTTTCGGCAAAGTCACGTAGAAGGGAAATAATAAAATAATTAAAATAAAACATAATGAAATAATTCTCACGACGTTTCGGCCACAACGCAAGCAGCCGTCCTCAGGTGAAGAACAGGTCTGTCCCTTCCACGTGACTTTACCGAAAGAACCAAGAAGACAAACCTTACCAATTGGCTGTGTCGGGAGTGGTGGAGGGTTCATATTCTTAGGTTTTTTTGGTAAAGTCACGTAGGTAAAACATTAAAATTAATAAAAGTAAAATAAAATAAAAATCACGACGTTTCGGAGGCAACACAAGCCTCCGTCTTCAGGTGGAACCGTCACAGCCACGACAGCTGTATCAAGTAAATTTACTTAGTAAAATTTACTTTTATTTTATTTTACTTTTATTAATTTTCATGTTTTACCTACGTGACTTTACCGGAAAAACCTAAGAATAGTGGTGGAGAGTTTAACGACACACATTCATACGAACGCGATGTAACCCGATCGCTGACACGGTGGCTGTGTCCGCCGCCCCCTCCCGTCGGGTCCTGCACGCAGGACAACACGATCGACTTCCTCGAGTACGTCGCCGTGCTGAACCTGGTGCTGCGGGGCAAGCTGGAGCACAAGCTCAAGTGGACCTTCAAGATATACGACAAAGACGGCAGCGGCTGCATCGACCGCCAGGAGCTGCGCGAGATTATCGAGGTGCGAGCATCGGACTCCGTCAGAGGAGTCCCATTGCGACGAGCGTTTCAGAATCATATTCTTAGGTTTTTTCGGTAAAGTCACGTAGGTAAAAAATTAAAATTAATAAAAGTAAAATAAAAAAAATTAAAAATAAAATAAAAATCACGACGTTTCGGAGGCAACACGAGCTTCCGTCTTCAGGTGGAACCGTCACAACACGATAGCTGTATCAAGTGAGCGTTTCAGAATCAAATATCTGGATTTATACTGTAGAAGGAATCCATTGAGCTGTAAAGCGCTTTCTCACAGATGCCCAACAGGGACACGGAGTCGCAATGTGACAAATGAAACTATAAACTTTTTTTTTGTATCTTACCAGGTAAAGCCCACTGACTTATTAGATTGTTTTTTCAGAAGCGACCTGGCCACAAATGATAGCCCAACGCAGTGGCTTATCATGCGGAAATTTAAAGCGGCAAAGATTATCTAAATAAATCTCAGTCTGTCTCGGAGCGCTCGTCAATCCTCAGAACATGTATCTATTTATACCGTCGGGCGGGGAGGCTGTGATTGGAGGGCATAAGGAGATTGGACAGGAGGCCCCAATTAATTCCTCGGAGGGTCCATCCCCAGCAAAAGATTTAGTTTCAGGTAAATCTGGGGTTGGTATCGTTTGTATATTCGATTCCTTCCATTTGCTGTTGATCACCACCGATACCCGATGTCGTACACTCCACAGCTATTCACCGTTGTTATTTAATACGTTCTGTCATATATATTTTTTTCAATTTAATTTTAAATATTATGTACGACTTGTAAAACTGATCCGAAGATAAATCGAACGAAACTTCTCCTCGTTCGGCGCATCGCTGGTCGCAATGCGCTCAGCGACGAGGCCCCCCTACTAAAGCCCCTCGCGTTAATCCGACCCTGCCCCGTGCCAACGGCGCCCTGCCACCGTCCCCGAGCACGTGGAGTTGGGGAGCTTCGCTTTCGGGGGCGAGAGGTGCCGCAAACAGTCGCGTCGACCCCAAACCCGAACCCAAGACGCAGCAGCAGCAGCTGCACGTATCCACTAGGCGTCAATACTCAATACGATCGCCACTCTCGTGTACCTGTGCGTACACGTGGAGCCCCTTTGTCAATCCACTGCCCTGGATGAGGGTCACCCGATGCCACGTGGGTCGTGGGAGTTGGTTGACCATACTTCCCCACGCCGGTCGCTGCGGGTTTGGGAAACGGGAAACGGCTCGCAATTCGTAAGGTTGCGAGTTCAAATTCTAGGTCGGGGATTTGACTCAGACCATCACTCCTCCAGGGTCCATAAATTGAGTGCCACTTTGTGGGGCAGTGAGAGCCCCGCCTCTGCCATAGGAATGTGGAATTTCCGCCACTGGCTCGGGGCTATGGGAAGGAGATGAGCAACGCATCAATGTCCATTTCAGCAGCAAATCCTTTCGTGAATAACCCTTCTGAGCGCGATGCCTTTCAGTCCATCTACAACATGAAGAAAGCCATCAATCAGCAGGATGAGGGTCCCCTTCTCTCTCCGGACGAAGTCTGCACCCGCATATTTAGGCTCATGGATGACAACGATGATGGTAAGGCGACATAACTACAACCAAAAACAACCGTGTGACTCAGTGGCATAGCGCGGTTACCATGGGCTCTGGTGCATGAAACATGACCAATTTACCCCCTTCTTCATATCCCGGCGCCTAGGCCGTGGCGAGATGTTAACTACCTCGCTTGGTATGCAGGAGGTCGTGGGTTCAATCCCGCCGCTGACGTCTGTATATTTGGAGTTTGCATGTTTTCTCCGTGGTCGTGTGGAATTTTCTCCGGGTACTCCGGTTTTTCCCTCCATATTTAGAAACATGCGTTTAGATGAGAGTATGTGGCTGCTGTACATTTCCACACGATAAGCCACTTCGTTTGGCTATCATTTGTGACCAGGTCACTGCTGAAAAAGAGCTATATAGCTCAGTTGGCCTTAATAGGTAAAATAACAATAGTAAACAGTTGTAGTTTGTTTGTGTGTGGTGGTTACCCACTCGAGCACTTTTTCTGGCTCAACCCTGCTGCTTTGCTTCAAAACTTGGATTCGATTAGGTGCATTCTGGGTGATTTATGCAGGAGAAACTTACATGAATTCATGCAGTATTTACAAATGTTCATTCCGGTGCTCATGGCGCGGGGTTTCGCAGGCGAGCTGTCACTCGAGGAGTTCCTGGAGGGTGCGCGGAAGGACGCGTGGGTGCTGCGGATGCTTCAGCTCGAAATCGACCCCAGCATCTGGTTCAGCGAGAATCGACAGAAGAACACCATGCTGAAGCAGTGAAACTGCCTTGCCCTTCCCTGCCCTGCCCTCTCCTTCCCTACCCTATCCTCTCTCATCATGCCCTTTCTTGCCCACTACTCTCCCAACATGCCCTTCTCTGCCCTCTCCTTCCCTGCCCTCTCCTCTCCCACCATGCCCTTCTCTGACCTCTCCTCCCTACCCTCTCCTCTCTCATCATGCCCTTTCTTGCCCACTACTCTCCCACCATGCCCTTCTCTGCCCTCTCCTTCCCTGCCCTCTCCGCTCCCATTATGCCCTTGTCTGCTCTCTAACATGAATATATAAAAGAGCTAACATTTATAACAATGAGCCTTCTTTAGAAGTAATGCACGTGATATTGACTGAAATTTTACCCTACTACAGTATATAAAATTTGTCTGCTATAAGACAGTGCTAATGACCAGGGTTGTTTATTAGACAGGCAAGAAGATGCACACACATTTTAGAGAGATTATTACTATTTGAACCAATATTACTCTCGAATATAATTGCTGGCTACAGGCATATGATTAGTTATCAGATTATTCAAATGTATGCTCACGCTCGCGATTCATCCATTCCATCGTGCGTGTAACGATTGCTCTTTACTATGTTAAAAAATGCATGCTCATGTTAAATGTAGACGAATGGGATGAGCAAAACAACACGCATGAAACAAGAATGTACGGGACAGACAGACAGATGAGACGAAATAAAATCCATTCTTGAATCGAACAGCAATTCCAAATCATGACATTTCATCACATTGAACAAGGGGTGGGTTCTTCCATGCTCATAAATGGCCAGGCATCTCATTGTGTGACTTGTAAAAACAGCAAAGATCCAAACCCGTGATTTTTTTTTTTAAACGGTCTTGAGATTCTGAGAGATTTTCACGTATAAATATACAAATTGTGGTCATTTTTCCCACTACGGTATTGTGGAATATAATTAATAGCCCATGAGCAACAGCCTATTTTATATTCTTGGCTTTCAACCTCTAACTGTCAAAATAGATAAACAGACAATATGTCTCTTCACGATCAAAATAAAACATTTCAATACAACCCATTGTTCCCACGGCCTTCTGGAAGTGCATAATTTCAGCAGCATTGATTAAGTACAGTTTAACACGTAGGCTTTCGCAACCAATATCATCCATAATAAAGGCCTTTGGGTTAGATCGCGTAAATATATAATTGTGTCGTTAAACCCGCCACCACCCGACACAGCCAATTCGTAAGGTTTGTCACGTAAACAGAACATGCCAATTCGTTACTAGTACAGTACAAAGCCACAACAATTACAATCTGAGTACAATAAAACTCTGGGCCGTATTCTTTGGTTCTTTCAGTTTAAGTCACGTAGATATGAAAAAATATATAATAAAAATAAAGTGAATAAAAATATCACGACGTTTCGATCGCAACATAAGCAGTCGTCATCAGGAAAAGGGGTTATCCTCTAAAGGCAAACTGTTCATGAAGGCTTGGAGATGGGCGTAGCCCAAGTATATCAGCAGCACCAGCAACATGGCTGGGGCAGTAACGTCAATGCAGCAGCAATGCCAATGTATCAGCAATGCCAATGTATCAGCAATGCCAATGTAGCAGCAATGCCAATGCAGCAGCAATGACAATGCAGCAGCAATGCCAATGCAGCAGCAATGACAATGCAGCAGCAATGCCAATGCAGCAGCAATGCCAATGCAGCAGCAATGCCAATGCAGCAGCAATGCCAATGCAGCAGCAATGCCAATGCAGCAGCAATGCCAATGCAGCAGCAATGCCAATGCAGCAGCAATGCCAATGCAGCAGCAATACCAATGCAGCAGCAATGCCAATGCAGCAGCAATGCCAATGCAGCAGCAATACCAATGCAGCAGCAATGCCAATGCAGCAGCAATACCAATGCAGCAGCAATGCCAATGCAGCAGCAATACCAATGCAGCAGCAATGCCAATGCAGCAGCAATGCCAATGCAGCAGCAATGCCAATGCAGCAGCAATGCCAATGCAGCAGCAATACCAATGCAGCAGCAATGCCAATGCAGCAGCAATGCCAATGCAGCAGCAATGCCAATGCAGCAGCAATGCCAATGCAGCAGCAATGCCAATGCAGCAGCAATACCAATGCAGCAGCAATGCCAATGCAGCAGCAATGCCAATGCAGCAGCAATACCAATGCAGCAGCAATGCCAATGCAGCAGCAATACCAATGCAGCAGCAATACCAATGCAGCAGCAATACCAATGCAGCAGCAATACCAATGCAGCAGCAATGCCAATGCAGCAGCAATGCCAATGCAGCAGCAATGCCAATGCAGCAGCAATGCCAATGCAGCAGCAATGCCAATGCAGCAGCAATGTCAATGCAGCAGCAATGCCAATGCAGCAGCAATGCCAATGCAGCAGCAATGCCAATGCAGCAGCAATGCCAATGCAGCAGCAATGCCAATGCAGCAGCAATGTCAATGCAGCAGCAATACCAATGCAGCAGCAATGTCAATGCAGCAGCAATGCCAATGCAGCAGCAATGCCAATGCAGCAGCAATGCCAATGCAGCAGCAATACCAATGCAGCAGCAATGCCAATGCAGCAGCAATGCCAATGCAGCAGCAATGCCAATGCAGCAAAGGGCCACCAGGAAATCACTGCACCCCGCTCCACACACCACACTGCTGACGGTGGAGGTTGATTGACAAGAAAACACAAGTCAAGTCATGACCCAAAGTGGTTGATGACATCTTGCAAATGATTGCCGAGTCTATAACCTTCCTCTCGGTTGAAATTGTGTCTGTGTTTGTAAATATGGATGGCTTCATTAACGAATCTTTGTTGATAGCCAGGAGGCTTGCAAAGTACCATCGTCTTAGAGAAATCAATTTCGCGTGAGCCAGCCGCATTAAAATAATGATCAGCCACGGCAGAAGTATTGGTCCTACCGTGTTTCACATCTGCCTTATGCTCTCGAATACGGTCCGAGACATGTCGATTAGTTTCCCCAATGTAACTGCTGCCGCAGATACAGCTTAGTTTGTAGACGCCGGGATATTGCATGTCAGGAATCTTGTCCTTCACAGATGGAATCAGATCACGAATTGTATGTACGTGTTAAATCGGACCTGGATCTTGTGTTTGTTCATGATTTTGGAAATATTTTTGGTTACCCGTGCTATGTATGGCAGGGCGATGGTTTTGATTGGATCCTCAGATGGCTCCTTCCTCATGGTTGGGGTGATGGCTTTGCGGATTGTGTCGTCAGAATATCCATTCGCCTTGAGAGCCTGGTGTACGAGTTTGAGTTGACTGGTTAGGTGTTCATGGTCGGATATACATTGAGCTCTATGGTGTACCGTTTTGATGAGGGAATTCTTCTGGGATGGATGGTGGTGGGAATCGGGTTTTAGGTAGGCGTCAGTATGGGTTACTTTCCTGGAGTTAACTCTTTGGTTGTTTCGGTAGAAAGAAAATAAATTAAATAAGAGTACGACATTTCGATTGCAACACAAGCCACCGTCATCAGGTAGAAATAAATTTGATAGAGGGACAAAACACAGACACGGAGACACACATACAGACACACAAGCAGTCACGAAAGCTTCCTGGAGTGACTTTACCGAAAGAACCAAAGAATAGGAATTCCTGCAGTCACGAAAGTTTTCAGTCAAAATTTTACTCTGGGCCGGTTGAGATATATAATGTCTCGTCAGTGGTCTTGCGTCCATGAAACAATTTTGGTGAACTGCCAAATGTTATAGGCAAGAACTCTCTCTTTGAGATATGCGTCCTAGTTAACATATAATACACAGCACAATATAATCATTGTCGTAATTGTGGATAATACGAATAACAAAACAGACGGGCAATATGAACTTGCCTAGCTTGTCTGGGTTCTCAGTCTGGGTAATCGTCAGCATTAGCGGCAGTAAATCCTTGAGGCTATCGCGTGCCTGTCACGTCTCCTCTTGAGAGCTGGGCTCTAGGCCACCGAGACCCTAATGTGATAGATAATCCAGGTCACCGGGTTCTCTCCAGGCTCCTGCCACGCGACCTCTACATGAGAGTAGCGCTTCGTCAAAGCGCATTAGTAGTTATACAAAAAAAACTGTCATGGTTGGGCGATAAGGCCCTTGCGCTGAAAGCGGGACAGCAGATATGTGGAAAAGCGCCTCAGTGGTTCCGTAACATCATGTGCTTCTTGGTCACGGTTTGAATTTGGATTACTGGCGGTAGTGTGACACGTTTGAGATTGAAAACGCATCTCTTTAGAACAGCTTTTTAAATCCTTTATATTAAGTTCGCTTGCTTGCTTCCTTGCGTGCTTGCTTACGACCGTGCAAATCTTTCGGTCGTTTTTTAACACACTTCCCGTGATCCAATCGAGCTGACATTTTCCACACAGACTCGTTGTGCGTGACAATTAATTTTCGTGAAATTTTTTTCCAAAATTTTACATTGTTTAGGGAATTATTTTAAAATATTTAATTACCAATTGCTTAATTATGGCAGACAATCATCTAACCCATAGGTGGCAGCCATCTCAAGCCAGATGACGAGAGGACTCTAGCCGCCACGCATATAAAGGATTTAGAGTGAAAAACTTTGTTTTTACGGGTTAATTTGTTTTGTGTTTAGTTTGTTGTCCTTCCCCCCCGTGTACCGATTATCACGGTCGGCTACGATCGGTGCAGCGAAGGAAGTTCAACGTACATACGTGTTGAGATGTTTGTATCCCCGTGCCCTGCAGTCATGCATTTTTAGCCGGCGACCAATGTTGAGATGTGCGTGTGAGTTTGTGATAATGAAATAAGCAAATTCACGGCTGCTGTCGAGTCGTTCCATCGCTGGATGAAGGCCTCCACATGCCGGGTCGGTCGTAGGTGCCGTTTGACCATACCTCACGATTGCCGGTCACATTAAATACGCACTACAATGACAATAGTTTAAAGCGATTTGAAGCAAGTTTTATTTTTTCGTGGGGGGCGGGGTAGAGCTTTGTGACGTCATATTTGAGGGGGGGTCTGACTTCTTGTCACGCCGTGTGACGAGGGGGGGGGGTCAAAAATCGTCAAAAATCGCGTGACGTCATTTATGGACGGCCCCATAACCAGAGACGGACAACCAAGATCGCTCGCGAGACTCGGCATTTAATTCGATCGACCCCAGAGGAGGCGGTGATGAAATTTAAATTCATCCTTTTACCTGTACCAATATCATATGACGTCACGCTCACATATACCACTGTTATATGACGTCATACATGTCCAGCATTAGAATAGGTATTTATGTTGGAGGAAATCCGATGAGCTGTAAAGCTCTTTGTCACAGATGCCCATGACGTGACCCTCACCTGGACAATGACTAAGATGACGTCTTTTTCACATATCAGATGACGTTGTCCCATGGCCAACATCACTACTCAATGACGTCACAATTGCCTGGTCGGGATTGCGTCAGCGTTACCCAGGCTGGCGAGGGACGCGGATCCCAGCCAGGCTCATGACGCAATCCAACATGACAGTCATGACGTCATCATGTAACGCGTTAAACACGATGACATCATGTCGTCATTCATTTGCGTGGTGACGTCACCCGCCAGGTCTCTTCCTACGTGAGGCGACCAGTGGTGGAGAGTTTCGGTGCCCAGGTCTCTTCAGTACAATGTCTATCCTCCCCCTCCCAACTCTCGCCGTCATCATTGTAATCGGCCCCGGTGGTTTTTAGACGACACCATTAGCAGCACGAGAGGGAACTGCGAGAGGCAAGCGGGAGCCGCCCGCCACATCGGGTACGCAAGAGACCAGAGGCGGGAGACGACAGGTGCGAACGGGCCTACGGCGGTCCGTTGGTGAGTCCTACCGGACGCGGTGCGACATCCCCGGTTGGGAATCTAGCAGAGGTGCGGTGACACCCCGAGGTCGGGGGGCTTCTGCTAAACAAAGCGGCGTTTTAAAACGCATTTGGAATCCCAGGCGAGAGGCGAGTGAGCACAGACAAGAGCTTTCTTTGGGGTGGTGTGTTTTATAAAGTTGTCGCGTTGAAATTGCGTGTTTTTTTTTATAAGTTTGTTCTAGGTGTGTTGTGTTTTAATCCCTGTGCTGGTTAATGGTTTAAAGATGCGAAGCGGCTGTAGGTGGCGCTCAAATAACGTGTTTGGAGTAAAACCATGGGGCATTTAAACACACCTTAGACTACACTGCAGATCTGGGTGGGGAACGCCCGGCCCGCGATATTATTTGGGTCTGGCCCTGCCAAGGCAACCGCAGGCGGGACTCGAAATTTAATAAATCTCGGAGCAAACCTGGAAAAGCAGTTGCGAGTAGCAACATCATCAATACCAGCTACCATCACACGCCTCACCAAAGAGAAGCAGTTCCAGCCATCACATTAGGGGTGAGTTAGTTCAATGTTTGACCAAATATAACAGGATAACTTTTTTAAGTTGATAATTTTGTATGGCCCGCGAATTATGTTATAAAAATCCAAATGGCCCTTGGCAGAAAAAAGGTTCCCCGACCCTGAACTAGATAGACTTAGCCCGATTTCAGTGTATATTGGAAGGCGAAGCAGGCATTGGAGCCTGGCTGGTGCTTGTATTATAGGCGTCGAGGGCAGTGCATCAAATTTAACTTTTTGCACCTCACCCAGAAGTGGAATTGGCAAAGGGGCTGTACGTGTACGTGCACACTTAGAGCACAACACGTACACGTGAAGCGACGTGCGATTCACATGTGTTGGTCAACTACAATATTATTCACGAACTCGGAAGTTAAGCCGACCCATGAAGTTTGGCTTATAAGGATCGGCGCATTCTCTAGAAAGGGATTTCCCCCCTGTCGGTAAATAATTGAGGATAATAATAGTACGCTGTTGTGTCTACAGCCTTTTTGCCATTCCGCGGCTGGGTAATGGCCTCCCCACGCCGTGTCGGTTATGGTGGTCATTTGACCACACTTCACATGGCGGGTTCCATGCTGACCGGTGAAAGGGACAGGCCCAATACAGAACTGCTTCTGATATCATCATCTTGGTTCTTTCGGTAAAGTCACGTAGAATGGAAATAATAAAATAATAAAAATAAAACAATAAAATAATTCTCACGACGTTTCGGCCACAACGCAAGCAGCCGTCCTCAGGTGAAGACCAGGTCTGTCGGGGAGACAGCGTCTGAATGAAACAACACCACGCTTGGAGCGTATATTTAAGCTGGGTTGGAAGGTGGGAAGGTGCGCCTTGACAAAATAATTTGCATATCAAGATGAATTTAGCATATTTATGGGAAATGCAGGTATGTGATTAGTACTACTTGCTTCTGATGTGTTTCGCCCACTGATGTTAGCCGTGGCCTCGAATGGCTCCCAGATGCCCGTGTTCATAGTTTGCGAACCACTGCGCTTCCACTCCACCACAGTCACCTACCGCCCACCTTGTGGGGTTTTATTTTATGTTGTTAAACGTCCGCAAGACCCAAGGCTGCGACTCATTAGAACGGGGCCTGCATTGTTTAACTCTACTCGCTTCGGGTGATTGAACTCAGGTTCTTGACTTGAGAAGGGCAGATCGCCACTGCCGCATCGCCCCGCCGGTCGCTCGCTTTAATCCAAGGCGCCTTTTTTTTTATGCCAGTCAATTCATCGATACCCATTCCGTGTCTCGCCAAGACACGAACAGTAATGCGGTCTTAATTGGTTTTATAGGAGGTGCCACTACGTACTTGGATATGTATGCGCCTCCGGAAGTGAATGATTCACATATTTACTAAGAGTCAATCAGTGTTTATTTGTTACACGCAAAACTCTGAAATAAATGTGTGTGCCCGTGCTAGGTGGACGATTAAAGCTCAACATCGCGAGAGACGGCGGTGGCTTTTGGGGAGGCAATCATCCAGCAGTGGATTGAACATGGCTGATGATGAATGAATACAAAAAATTGCAGTATTTACAAACGTGTGGGCCATTTTGACCATGTTATATACAGCAAAGAACAGTGCAAAAATACAGATAACATTGTTTTTGTACTGTACATTATTGTAATGCACTTCTATGCATCCTGCATCTATGCTCCCTGCCTTCACTAACCTGCATTTACCAGCGTGATGAAGTATCTCATCCAGCAGTGGATTGACAACAGGCCGTACATGTACACATGTGGTCGCTAATTGAGAACATGTAATGTATAACCACGTTGGCATCAATTGAGACAGAATCTCAGTTTCAACCCAGACTCGGCTTTGCCTTTGCTACATTAAAATTCCAGGGCATGAGTCCCAGTGGACCCAGCATGTGAGACAGCTGTGTTCATGCCGGTCTGATCTGTGGCATGTCTGCTCAGCATCCGAACCACACGCACGCCTTTCATGGCAAACGCCTATTGCTTAAATTCTCACGCTACATCCATTATCTGGCGACCGAAATTGTAAATACGAATGGGGAGAAATTCTTATTTCTACAGCCGGATATCCCATTTGTCTTCCCTCCTTGCCACTGCTCGAGGTTGGAATTCTCTCCCATTGTCTCTCCAGTTTGAATAACTGTATTCATTTCATGGAATGTGTTAACCCCAATATATAAGACCGACAATAATAGTGCTGTTTGTACGTATGTACGTTGAACTTGTTTCGCACCTGACGGAGTGCACCTGACGGAGCCAATCGTGCTAATCGGAGTTGCTGGGCGCTTGGTGTTTTGGGCTTTTGGCGTTGTGCTTGGCAACCATGATAACACAAAATGCTTTAGGCTCAATATTAGTCGTTTAAAAGAGATGGTTGTGTCCTGCATAAAATGAGGCTTGTCCCTGAACATGGAAAGCCCTAAAAATGCACTTTGTGAAAGCAATCGTAAAAAAGTACAAAGAAGATGCTAGGCAATATCATTTAATATCATTTTTATTTTTGTAGCATCTAAGCCTGTGACCAAATCACCTGGTATACACCCGACCCTTTCAGGTCTGGAAGCTAAGCAGGTATTAGCATGGAAAGTGCTTGGATGGATGATAACCATGCACAAACAGGTTATCATAGGGCTGCATGGCTGCTTGGTGGGCATTAAAGCACATTCCGCCTTAATCCATTGTTGCAATGTGCCTCTGATCCTGTGTCTATTCTCCCCACCTTCAGCAGCCCATACTGACCAGCTTAGCGAAGTATAGCCATATAATGCCCACGACTTGCATGGCGTGGGGAGATTCTCATCCAGCAGTGGATGCATGAAATGGCTGTACTTGTCCATATCAGCTAAATGCAGCTGCATCTCGTGACGCGCGTTGCTTTGATATTAATTGTTGTGTGAATGTTCTACTTTTGTCATTAAGAAACGGTTACTCATTGCTAAAAAATACAATGCTTTAGGCTTACTTACAAATTAAGAGTCTACTTTACATACAGTCATGTACTTTACAAGCACACATACAAACCGCACCACCGTTATTAACACTGCCTTGATGGGAAAAACAAATACTGTACAGTATATAGTCAGTGTTTTGAAGCATGTATGTATAAATATTTCATTATCCAAAAGCATACCTGTGAACCCATACGGTTTACCCATATTCTTGTTCAGAGAAATTATATTTTCAGGTCCATACGGTGTACAGCCGTTTTAATACGGGCAAAACAAAAAAAATGTCTGTTTGTGTGTCTCCCTTGTGATGGGACTTTGTAGGATGAACGTTGAGATTTATAAGGGCACGGGGTGACCAATAAGGTCTGAACTGGTCTGTAATAAGGTAGGCACTCATAAGGGGTTGACAGGTATGTTAAAGGGTATATTTATTGTTTGATGTTTGGCAATAAATGTTGTTCGTATGTCAATATAAAATTGTTCACATCGGAACTTGCTTTGACTTTTCCAGTTTGTTCAGGTCACCACAGTACAGTGCCAAGTGTGATCTCCGACAGTATATTCAGTACAATACATCTGTGAACCGTCTATCAACAGCGAAGGACCATTTCCCGAAACACAGCCTACTATATATATTTTCTTTTACAAGGCGGTCTTAATGGTGACGCTTGAATGTTTTTTCTTTTTGCAATGTTTTTGTTAATAGCCCTCCCACAGAGCAGTCACAAGGCAGTGTTTGTTAATAACCATGATCGTAAAGAATTTTTAGACTGTCAGTACCGCGGGCAGAGAGCGGTTCGCCAAATCTCCGAATTGAGCCATGTTTTTTTTTCGCAGCCGATCTAGGCCGCTGCCTTCGTCGTTGCACCGTCCCGAGCAGGTGACGGCATCGACGCCGCCTTCGCCCGGCGAAACGGACCGAGCCGACGGACTCCGGCAGCGGCTTGGCGCGCGGGTGCAGCGATGTGGAACCGTCTGTCGAGCATCGCCCAGGGAGTGAGCGGCGCCGGCGCCGTGGAGGAGGTGCCACCCGTCGGCCGGCTCGACTCGGTGAAGGCGGCGCACGCATGTCACGGGGTGCACCCTGCGCCGATTGAATAACTCAAACCGCGTGCCAAATCCAACGCGCGTGTACTAACGGCCGAGACGCGCACACACGTATTTTACAGAGTGATTCCGTTTTATTAGTTTAAGGATTTATTATGTCATGCTGACCATGCAATAACAAGATGTGTTGTAAACCAAAAATAATGTTCGTGCAGTGGAAGTCTTTCTCATTTGCTGTGATGTGGGTGACATTATTGGTGACTCTATTTAGTGGTAAAAATAACTCCTCTTATTCTGGGTCACATGATAAATGTAGATAGTAGGCTGAATTTGCTTGCTTTTATGGGAAACTCTCATGCACAAAAATGTGCAGCTAATATGAAGACCTTAACACCCGCAGTATTCTTGTTAACAGTGGATGAATGTGGATAGTAGGGTGATTTTACCATAGGATTTTTCTTATCCGTGAACAGACACTGGTAAGAAAACATAAGTGGATTGATTGGGGTTCGCAGATAATTAAGAGCCGCAGACAACAGGAATGCATGTAAGGGGCGTTTCACTGTGATCAGTTAGTGATCATTCTTCACTCCCAGATTTATTGAGTGGTCGAGCAGCCATTGGTTATGTCGTGCACATAAATCAACATTCAACTTCCTGCTTGTAACAAGTTTACGTCGCGTTTTTATGAAGCTTGTTTTTCACGAGTTCTTCACAGAAGCGACTGTGTGACACAGAGACCCTTGTACAACCAGCCAAAGTTATAGGCTTTCTCCCTTGACGGGGCCCCTACATTTTACTCGTGTGTATACTGCTTATTTGAGCTAAATTGTCGTCTCAAATACAAATATATATATTTTTAAATCAAAATGTCCTACCAACAATACAGTAGTAGCACACGATTATTACTAAGTGCTCCTGAGGACATTCCAAGCCCATAATTGTTCAGTGACCCAGTTTGTGTAGTGGTTAGCCAGGCCATATCCAGTCTAGTAGGCGTGCACAAATAGGGATCTAGAGCCAGGAAGGGTTTAGTTGGCCAGCTGTTGCTTTATGTGCAGTTGGAATATGAAATTGGGGCTCAGATAGGTGTGTGGCAAAATGTGTGTGGACACATATTGTGGGGAGGCCTACATCAAACAAATTGCACATGGTATGTATTTAACAGTTCATCCTCCCACCAATGATTCGATGAATTTTCATGATTTTATGCAAGTTCTTTTTTCCCCTGTTATTTACCATCTTGTTTGTTTCTCGTTTATTTTATCTTTTAGCTCCATTCAACTAAATCCAAGTGTATAATTCACCTAATTTTGCATGAAGTATAATTTATTGATTCACATCTGCACAATTCGATCGACGGTTTGTCAGCCTAAGTATACATTTTAATCTATGAATTGAATGCATCGGTACATGCCGAGGAACTCCCAAAGTTGTAATCAGGTAATTGCTGAAGCATAACAAAATATGTAAGCATGACAAAAAATATATTGCCATTGTGGGGATCCTACGTCCAGATAATAGCTCACAGTGGCGTGACGGTGCTGACGGTGATTGCTGTGGACTTTAAACGAGACCCTTGCGTGTAAACGACCCTTGCAAGTGTGTGTGCGTGTTTGTTGATGGGGAGCGGTAGTGTAGCGGTTAGCACCTTGCACTCCAAACCCGGCGACCAGAATTCGATTCCCGCTCACGTCCAACACCAGTGACGATTATCTGTACCGGTCTTGGGCCTCCCCTAGGTCGACTCGGCCACAAATGAGTACCTGGTCCAGTGTGTAAAGCATCGCCACTAGGGAGACAAAGGTGGCCGGGTGTGGTGCTAGCCACCCACCCCATCGTGTGCCATGTCGGCCTTCATAGGTGCTTGCTATAACAGCACATGCTCCACGAATCTTTTAAGGCTATACGGGGGATCTTTGTCTTGGTGAGCAGCCCCAGAGGAATGCGGGCGGCTCGGAAAGAGGGGAAATCGCGCCAGCCGGGGAGGACGCGGCGGAACGGCTGGCGCAGATGGAGGGGCTCGTGACGCAGCTCAAGGAGCTGATTCGCGAGAAGGATGGGCAGCTCAGAGCATTGGATCAGCAGCTGAAGGTGAGTTCCAACAATCTCGTCGGTCATTATTAAATCCCCCCCGCGCAGTCGCCGCCATCTCTCACTGTCTCCCAGGGCAACAGTCCAATCTGACTCCTGAGCTCGAGCCAAATTCATTGCTCCATCTCCGTGGTGGAAGTCTCACGGGCGTTTTTCTCTCCTTTGGCTGGAATTGTTTGTCGTGACAATAAGCCATCATCTGACCGTGTGGATAATTTTTCCCCAGGTTATTTTCTGCGTTTGCTCACACCGTGAGCAAGAATATCCCTACAGACAACTAGCAGTGCGAAGAACTGCCCTGGAAGATGACTTATCAGAATTGTTAAAGTCTATTCATTTAAGCGTTTATGCATACTAGGTCGCCCACACTTTTTTATTCCACTCTATTAGAAAATTCATATTTATTTCTACAAGTCTAAATATTCAGAATTAATAACACAAAAATAAGCTTATGGCTGTTTTGCTACAGTCATTGGAGACCGGCATGAAACTATCAATTCACTACCCTTGGGAGCCCGGTTTAACAAAGATCTGCACTGTATAACATCTGCACCATTGCAGGACGCCCCTGGAAATAGAGCCTAACAGCTCATTGGACCCTTCTTGCTGAAATAAATAGTCTTAAGTCTAAATCTAAATTAATCATGTTGGCTGAAACTCGAATCCTGAATTTCAGCATTGTCTGCTGAGTGCTCTTACACACTATTAGTCCCCTGAGCTGCCCACCAACCTCCAAGGGCAGTAAAGTTCTACAAAGCTACTGCGCAGATTTTTGCAGTTTTGCTGTAGAACTTTAGATCGTTGTTTTCGGTTTTGTGCCGAATGTTCTAGGCCTGGTTCCTAAATTTTCACTCCACACGCGGCAGAAGCTCCAAGCGTGTGGAGAGAAACGTCAGACAGCATGCCGAACAATGCGTGGTAAAACCTAAAAACTCCGGAGAAGTTTAGTATTGATTTGGAACCCCCCCCGCCCACCTCCTACGCATTTTCCATATGCTGAATTCCTCTTGATATGCAAATTATTTTGTTTAGGCCCTCTTCTTCCCACCTCCCCCCCCTCTAACCCAGCTTAAATATACGCTCCAAGCTTGGAGGTGCTTCATTCTTCGCCTGAGGACGGCTGCTTGCGTTGTGGCCGAAACGTCGTGAGAATTGTTTTATTATGTTTTATTTTTATTATTTTATTACTTCCCTTCTACGTGACTTTACCGAAAGAACCAAGAAGAAGTTTAATATAATTCAATGAATTTGTTCTTTCGGGATGGATGCCAAAAGATAGTACAATTTCAGTAGCAAGAAAGGTGTATGCCCCCCACAGTAGGTTACAAAACCAATGTTAGCAGAGGGCAGTGCAGCAACACATTCCTGCGGAGGGAGCTGGTGGGAACGTTGGGTTGCTCGGTCAATGGCCAGGGTCAACGGCGGCGTGCTGTATTCCGCAAATATGGCCGACTGTGAGGGCGGGCACAAGCCGGCGTAAGTAGGTTAAACGTTGAGTTTTATAAGGGCACCACGGGGTGACCAGCCCCACCCCTCCCACCCCCCACCCAGCCCCTGCCCACCCTCCCCACCCAGCCCCTCCCCACCCTCCCCAACCAGCCCATTCCCACCCTCCCCTCCCCACCCAGCCCCACCCTCCCCACCCAGCCCCTCCCCACCCCCCCCCCTCCCCACCCAGCCCCTCCCTGCACGACGGATGGACGGACACAATAATCCCCTGTGGGCTGGTGTAACCAGGAGGTTCCTACCAGTATAATCTATTGCTGTACAGTACTTCTATGTTCCCAAGTCTGTGCTCCCAGCATTCAACTACCCCCATGATCAGTGCGGCACGATAAGCCTATCAACCAGCAGGGGATTGACCAAAGAGCTGTACGTGTATAATTGTATAAGTGTGTCCATCACTGTGATGTGACCCCTAAATGCCGGCGCCAAAAATCAGCTATGCACATACACGTGCGCAATGACTTAATGAGCGGTGGATGCCAACATCCACGATGCATTTTCAACAGCAATCGGTTTTTTTTTTCCAGGATGACCGGCAGGCTGCGGAAGGGAAGCTGTCCAAGCTGAGGCTGCAATCGAAGGCAAAGACAGCCCAGTGCGAGGAGCTGCGCCGACAGATCCAGCAGGCCTCTCCTGCTGCTGCCGCCACCGCCGCCGCCCACACCAAGGGGTCGCCGGCAGCACCCGGAGGACCCGTGCCTGGCCCCGACACCCCACGTGGCGGGGATGAGCGGGGGAAGGTGGGTTTGGACGGTGGCACAAGTGGGACCTCGGCGTGCCTAGAGAATGCTCGTTGGTGGCTAATGCGCTTTTAGACATTTCAATTAGCCTCCCGCTTACGTTGTTACGCATAGCGCAGATGGGACGCACTTTGAGAAAGCAACACTAAAAAAGAGCACAGCGAGCTTAATTCACTTGATAGCGAAGACAGATGTGTAGCATGTTAGGAAAGAATTTGCTGTTATTACCAATTGAAAATGTGAATAGGAAATTCAAGACAATTTGTAAAGAGGTCTCGAAAACATATGAGAGATGATTAGATTTCTTAAATTAGATTAAATGTATAATGTCATAATTTTGTCACAGCGGAAATGTAATTAGCAAATCTCACCCCTGTGATGCACATTTAAATAATTAGCAACAATTGAAGCTTTCACTATAATTTTGGGCCACCTAAATGTAGCTGGAGGCTCCTCAACATAGATGTAGCGTTAATTTGGAGTTGAATGATCTACATCAATACATAAATGAATATCAATAATTCAGCTCAGGATGTATGTATGCATGCACAGTGTGATTTCAAGCATGTACCTCTAAGCTAGCAAAGGCAAGTTCGAGACATCATATATCACTCGAAGGATTGATGCCTATTGGTCGAGACTAGTGACGGAGTGGTAGCCAAAGGAGAGAACACACGTGAGAGGATGTTCACTGGGCAGATTGAGCGATGAATACAGCTCGTTGGCAGGAAGTAGATGCACTCTTGAATTGCATGATGGGGGGGGGGGGGATGGTTACGAGAAGTCCTTACGTTTTGTAGTGAATAGACCATGGGTTATGATACATGTTATTTTAAAGGGTTCACATCATCCCTGCAGCCACTAGTGGTGCAACCGCATGCTGCAACGATACAAAAGAGAATTGATTATTTATTTTATGATCTACGATTCGGCCTCCTGTCACTGAGCAGCTCGAATGTGTTGCCGTTATCGCTTGTGCCTTGCGACGGCTGTAGGTTGCCGATGGAGAGCCCGAGCAGCATCAGCAGAATGCCAAGAGTCGTGGGAAGATGCTGCTCATGAAGAAGAAGGTGGATGAGCTGGAGAGCACTCTTGCTCAGAAGCATCAGCAACTGGATGAGAAGGTAAGCCTGGCAGGCAGAAGCACTGTTCTTCATCTGCCTCGGCAACACGATCGTATTCTCGCAACAGTGGCAGCTTGTGTCTCCGGGTTTGTGAAGGCCAGGAGCATAGCTGGAGTACAACAATAAATGTACTTGTTCTGCCCTCTGCTGCACGCAACATAACCCTACAGAAGCCTTTTAACATATGTTTTAATCATGTTGGTCAACGAGCCAATTTCTATGCAGGCTCAACTTTGCTTAGATTCAGAAATCTACAAAGGTCGGGCATATTCAATATCATTTTGTCACAGGAGGGCAGATATTGGGTGCAATGTGTTGTTTCATTGATCATTTCAAGTTGAAGGCAATGTGTTATCACCAGTATTGGCCACCCACCAAATCAGTCCGTCTGGTGGAGAGTGCGCCGATGAAGCCACTGCCATCGCTTTCCGGGTTGTACGTTTACTTCACCTATACGTGTTACCTGAGACCGCAAATCCCAAGGTGGCGTTTGTAGCCAAACCCTCCAAAGCGGAGCTAAGAATCGCCATTGGCCATCAAGTGTACCCGCGCTCACGCGCGCGTCGCTTATTCCTGGCGGCAGTCCGCCGAGCTGGAGGCCCAGCGGCGACGGGGTGAGGAGGTGGACGCCATGCTGGCCGACATGCGGCGCAGGCTGGAGGAGAAGGAGGCGCTGATCGTTCACCTCCAGGTGTCGGCCGGGTCCGACAGCCACTCGCCGCCCCCTGTCACCGCCAGCGCCAAGGAGCTCCAGGTGAGACACTGGCTTTACGCACGCACGTGCACACACGCGCACACACGCGCACACGCGCGCACAACAACAACCGCCATTCGCCACTAAGTGGCGGTAACGTCACCACGATGCATGTGCCAGGCCATGTGCACCTTGAGGCCACGTGAAGTGTCGAATGCCCGCTGGCAGGAGGTCACGGGGCAGACCCAGGTGCCACAGGTCGACTGATGCACCACCTGTGCCCCCTACTGTGCCAACTTGCTGTGCTTTAGCCACCCGGCGCTCCGCTTGTTGTTGTGAGCGTCGCTCCTCCGCCCTCCGTTGTTGTTGGAGGGCGACTGCCTCCAACTGCCCAGTAGCGTCCTTCACGAGCCTCCTCCACTGAGGCCGATCTTGACACCGCTGGTACCAGTCATTGGCAAATCCACTCAGCTCCACGTCCATCATCTCTTCTCTAGCCCGCGCCCGTTTAGCCCCCTCTATCCGGCCGAACAAAAGCTGTTTAGGCATGCGGTGGCTGGGCATGCGGGCTACATGACCCAGCCAACGCAGCCTTGCCTGCCGGAGGAGCTCACCGATGGGACTTTGCCCAGATCTTTCAAGGATTTGTGAGCTCCTCACACAATCCAGCCTAGTTAAACCCAGGCAGGTTCTAACCGGCGAAGATGCACACACACGCGCGCACACACACACACGCGCACACACGCACTGGCCTGTGCTCAGTAATTGTGTGTAAAAAAATAACCCCATTGCTGAATTGTATCAATGCCGCACGGTAGATTTCGTCTTTTTACTACCCCGGTCGTGAAGTAACAATAGCATACATCACGGCCACGCTCACTAATTTCAAACGATGGCTCACTAACTTCGACTTGAACATATAAACATTTGCTCAGCTCGCTGCCATACTAAAGGAACGACTGTCAGGCAGACCTTACAATTAAACTACCGCACCTCCAACTGCACCCATGTTCATAAACACTGGAAACAGCTTAATGTATGCGCTTCCACGTTTGCGGATTGCGCAGCGTTGTGTGATGCACTCGCATCAATTAGGCTAATAAAAAACTCATTATTATCCATCTGTGTCGTCACATTAACGTCCATCAGCCTGGTGGGCATTTGGACAGTTGTTATCCAGCAGCATCTCTTCAAGCAAATAAACTCTGGACAGGATTTGACCTGCTGGGTTCCATGTATTATGTTTGGTAAAAGAGTTTTTACACTTCATTATTATGTAAATTTAATGCGTAAGTTCAGTTTTTCTTAATCTGTTGTGCATTTTATATTTCTTTTTTTTTCATTATTTTAATACAAATTTTAAAGGAATACATTTGCATGCTTTAGAAAAATATATTCATACTTTGCATACCTAAAGCATGATTTACCAAACTTTTTAGTTATATGTTTCACGCGGTAGTCATCAATTCTCCTAAATAACGTTGCCTCACGTTTATCTGTCACTGATTACGTCACTGGCAATGTTTGCTTACTTCACTGCCAATCAAACCAAAATTTTCTAGCAGAAAAACAAACAGTCTTTGTGATAACGTAACCATATTTTTTATGCTATTGTTCCCCACCACAGAACCCTGTTTCCAAACTCGGTCCACATGAATCAACACAGCAAAGAAAAATACAAAACACACAAACCATAATACTTTTTGAAGTGTACTCGCGTTGACAGATACAGATATTTCATTATGGAAAGTGAGCAGATTTTTTTCCCAGCCTCCCACACCAACGCCCACTCTGCTTTGCCGATAACGTCCTCTCGCTGTGCCTGCCCTTCCTCACTCGGTCCCCGTCTCTCGGCAGGATCTGCAGGCTCGACTCAGTGCGAGCGAGGGCGTGGCTCGCGACCAGGCCACCCTCATCGCGTCTCTCACGCGCAAAGTGGAGGGCGGAGACGAGAAACTCGCTCTCGCGCAAGAGGGCACACAGAGGATGCGAGACGATTTCCAACAGAGGGAGAGCATTTACGAAGAGAACGTGAGTCACGCTCCGTCATCATCTTCGTCATTTAGGGGCGCTGCAGTGGCGAGATGTCAACTCCCTCGCCCGGGTATGCAGGAGGTCGTGGGTTCGATCCCCTGTGGTCGTGTTGATTTTTGTCCGGGTCCTCCTGTGTTTCCCCTCCACATTCAGAAACATGTGAGTAGATTTGTTGGATTTCCACATCATAAGCCACTTTGTGGACAGGTCACTTCTGAAAAAGAGCCATTTCGTTCAATGGGCCTCATTTGGTAAAATAAAAAGTTTAAGTTATTTTAGTTTTTTTTCAATATATTGGCCACGCCGACTTCTCTTATTGCAGACAGCATAACTAAGTTAACTATAAATATGGTTTTATGTGTTAGGATTTATATCTTATGAAGGAGGCAGCCCCCGTAGCTAATTACAGCATTAGCACCAGAAAGTACGTGCAGCCAGAGCTCTTGTAAATTTAGGAATCAGTGTCTCAGAGAAATGGAAACAAATTTGGGCAAACACCATTATCATGTTAGCACCTGATCACCGAGCCAACTAAAGAGTCTCTTTGATTTAATGTTCCTCGAAAGCAGTGGTCCACGTTACATTGCATGCGTACATGTCCCTGCGCGATCCACCTTTTCACGAGTTAAATTTCAAATGATGCCCAGAGTGCGATAGTCGAAGAAATGAGTAGACCATCGCCCACGCAGTAAACCACTGTGAACATCATGGGACCTTTCTTATAACCACTGTGAACTCCGTAAGCTAAATTGAGGAATTTAAGCAATCCGCCATACATTCACTGGGCTATTTCCAGGCTAGCTAATCTGGACACAGGCTTATAAGTTGCTAAGCATCAATGCATATATGTCGCACCTCCGATTGGCACGGTTGGCTATGTACGGTGCAAAATAAGTTCTACATATATACGCAAGAATAAACCAGCATGCAAGCAAGTTAAGGTTAGGACAATTGCAATCATTAGCACCAACCAGGGCAGGTTTACTAGTTTTACTCGTGTCCTGTGTGGCATTTCCAGAAGCGCTACCCTCCCTCCCAATGCCACGCAGGGGCCATCCCCCCCCTGCAATTAACATTTAGTGCCCCTAGGTAATGAATTTCAACCGCTATTCCACCATGGCTAGAACCACACGAAGCTCTGCCTTGCTTTATTGTTCGTGGTAGTATTAGAACAGACTAAAAAAGTGACACTGTTATTCCTTGTTGTATTTTTTCACTTGCATTTATAAAACGCAGGCACGCATGCTGAAGCAGATGGTGCTCGAGAAGGATGGACATCTTCAGGAGCAGTCGCGGCGGCATGAGCAGGAACTCTTCCTCATCGAAGCCAAGTCGGACGCCAGTGCTGACCTCCAGCAGGTGTGACCTCGCATCCGTCGCGTTAAAAACACCGCCCATGCTTTGTGCTTGCATGTGGGTGCAACAGCAACAACAACGACAGCCGCCATATGCCACTAAGTGGCGGACACGTCACCACGGCGCTTGCGCCCTCAGCCAGCCGCACTCCGAGGCCACGTGAAGTGTCGAAAGCTCGCTGACAGCAGGTCACGGGACAGAGCACAGGCACCATGGGTGCATGCCCAGACTGCCAAATGCATATCCATACACATAGTAGTAATAACAATAATGCAATGTCTGATGCACACTTTCACGGACATAAATGACCGTGACTCTTGAGGCGTTAAGCAAATTCATACACATGACACATTGTCTTCTGGAGCAGTTATTTATTTTTAGTATTAAGATTCTTGGCTCAAGAAAGCAGATTTTCACAGGTTTTCAATAAGATTTAAGGAGGGTTCTGCTAAATTTACACAGTAGGTCCGATGTTGCTTTGTGTAATCCCAGTCGGATAATTTTTCAGCATTGGGATGTTTGGCCTGTACCAGCTACATTGTGTTTTTTTTTTGTTTAGCTATGGGACAGAGGGTGGTGCACAAACTCAATGCAAGAGTTGTTTTCTCATATCGTGACGCGGATTAGCACAACTTGAATCAAATTGTAAAAGATTGCACAACAAGAGAATATTTTTTCGGCTTGTCCTTGCACCGGTTTGTATGGTTGAACTTCTTTTGCACTGTACATAGCCAACCGTGCTAATCGGAGGTGCGAGAGAAGGACAACAAACTTTGTCTGACGTGCAATGTCATGCGACTGCTCGCGCTACCTCCCCTCTCCTTCTTCACCGACAGCTTCTCAAGTCACTGAAGCAGAAGTTGCAGGAGAAGGAAGAGGTTCTGGCTGGAAGGACTCAAGTGGTCGGAATGCTGCAGAGGGAAGTCGACAGCCGGGACCACAAGATCAAGGTCAGTGTAGTGATAGTTTTATGCAGTAGATTGCAGACATGAGATGACTCATCATCTAAGTGATCCATTGAATTTGGAGCTGGAATTATATTCACGGATCGATTTTTTTAACCATATTGCTTGTTTTGTTTATACATATATTACATATCGTTGGTGCAGTTATCCATTTGCATTTTAGCTGAAACAATCTTTTGCAATCTCAGTTGCATATCATTTGTGTACATTCAAAATTATTAGTATTTAGTGGTATCGCCACTGGTGGTTGGTTACACCTTCAGGTTCAAATAAAGTTTTCACTTTGAATGACTCATCCTATTTGAATTTGTAATTGTATGAAAAATAACCCGCTCAGACTCTAGTCAATGTATCTTACCACAAGGCTCCATAGAGCAGTGCTTAAAGCCCATTCACACGTGGGTGAATGTTCTATACTTTGTTCTGTTGAGGAGTTATACGAACATCTTTCCATTTCCAACATTTGGACAAATTTCCATGGAGATCTGTTTTGTTGTCTGATTGTGTAAGACAACCAAAAACAAGAAAAAGAGGCCCAGTGAAGGGACCGTAGAAATCGTTCTGACAGCCTCCTATGGTGTCGTTCAGTGGCACAATGTGATGCACTGCTCGCTGCAGAGTTTCCAAATGAAAATGTACTCAATGTCGTGACACAATTAGCATTTAATTGGGTAAAAAAAGCAAAGAAAGTAAAAGCACCCACAGGGTTAGACTGGGTCACTGACATATGCCTGGTAAGTTGGTTCTGGAGGAGGGCTCTCCTTAAACAGCTCAACTTTAATCTCAGTTGCACTCGGTTCTTAAATGATTTCAGTTGGTTTGAGTGAGTGGCGGACCATCCCCAATTCATGACATGATACCGATGGGATGCGTGTAAAGCAATTGGGGCAAAAAAAAACTGAATTGAAACCAATGGAGAGGATGATGTAGAAACATCAGAAATGGATGTTATATAATCACCAACAGTGGAGAACTTCTGCCCACAGTTTTTGGACCCAATGGCCTCCTCCTGAATGGGAGAAGAGAAGAAAACTGATAAATACCAAATCAATGTCATTTCTTCCCCCCCCCCCCTGTCCAGAGTCTGACGGAGACGCTGTCGCGACTGCAGTCAGAGCACTCGAACCTGCAGGGTCGTCTTGATGCGGAGCGCCACGTCTTCAAGGCGCAGCTCCGGGACCTGCGGCAGAACCGACCCAAACCGCACGCTCAAGCTCAGCCGTCCGCGACGGCGGCGGCGGCGGTGGTGGTGGTGGCGGCGGTAGACGTCCTCTCGGAAGCAGCTCGGCCAGCGGGCGAATCCGGGGCCTACCCACCCGCGGTGATGGAGAATGGCGGTGGTGGAGGGGAGGCGGTGACGGATCGTCTCACGGAGATGGAAGAGGAGGAGGAGGAGAGGTGCAGCCTGCGGCTGAGGATCGCCTCCTTCGACGAGCTGAAGGCGCAGAACGGTGCGTCGGACCGCACGGCCACGTGAACGGAACCAGCCGATTGCAGTTGCACACTTCCTGAGCTAAATGATCAAGTGCTCCTTTAATATAGCTTCAGTTAAAATAGATTAGCATGAGGATTTCTAAAGCCATAGGGCAGAGTTTGGGAACCTTACAGTCTGAGGGCTGAATATGGTCCATGACTTCATCTCACACAGCCTATGGCCACATGATACTTAACACTGAAACGGGCTGCAATTTTTAAAAAAAATCTACTACTACATGCATCCTTAGCTGCACTGATTCATTGGGTAAAACTTAACTGAGCGTAATGGAATTTTGCCCCCCCAAATTCAGTTGGTCAGAGTGAGTAGTGGCTTATCTCGGGATACCACTTACCCTCTTACCATTAGCTGCTTCTGAAGAGCATAGGGTGTGGACAGAGAGGGGTGATGCTGTGTGCGCGGACACTGGAGAGCTCACATCGTATCCTGTGTAATGCTGTGCCCGTGCTTTGCAGAGTTGCTCTCGTCAAGGCTGGCTGAACTGGAACAGAAGCAAGTTGCCGCCGTGGGGAGCAGTTTACCCGGAACCCATGTGAGCGTTGCCCTCCATCTGTGTGCCCCTTTTGTCTTCATTGTAGCCATGCCCGTTTGTGTTAATTATCGCCCTGTGCTTTTGTGATCATGTCAATCAGGGGATTTTTCTCAAAGAAAATACGAATGCCATTCGTATCTCACACAAGTGGGGAAATAACAATAACTTTTTTTCCGCATTTACTAATTTTTATGGCCATTATAGTTAATTCAAAATAGGCTCCAATGATTAAGAAAAGGACAATGCAGAAGCATATTCGATCATTTTGAAAAGCACACGCACGTATCATTGCAGATAAGTTATCACCTTGAATGAATGAGTGGATGACTAGCTATGAGTCGCACGCGGTTTTGTTACAGGAACCCGGGTACATTGATGACGTCCCTGCTGACCTGGTAGAAGCCCCCATCCCTGCCTCTCGCGTCCACAGCTCGTCAGAGGATGGCGACAGCGCGACAGGTTTGTGCCACGACTTATTCCCCCACTGTAGACTTGACACAGAGTGCTACTCATTTTTGTATACGTGTAGGGGGTCATGTGCTTTGTCGACTTATGACCGGGATTTGAAGCTGCGGCCTTCCCATCCTGAGTCAGTTGCTCTTACCGAAGCGCCACACCCAGAAAGGTAAGTGACTAATAATACATTGTTAGAAAGAGCACCGATTAAGCTATCAATGAGTCCCAGGTGCTGCCCTGGCTGCCCCGGTTGTATACGTGGCTCATGGTGCAGGGTCCCAGTTACTTTTTCCTTGTGCTGTGCCACTGCCCTCTCTCCCTGCTCTGCTGCCCTGACACATGCAAATGTAAATCCTGACATAGATTTCACTTATATTTGTAAAGCATCTGGAGATGCAGTTGTATTTAGATGCAACGCAAATTAGAATTGTGCTCACTGTTAATATTGCTTTTCATGGCATTATTTTGGTGATTTCGAAAAGTGTATTGGTTTAGCCATGTTTGTTTGTTGTAGTACAGAGTTAGACTGATGGCCTGAATCTAAGTTGTCTTATTGTTGTTGTTTGACTTGTATCCCACTGGGATTTTTGCACACAGCGTTGGTGTATGGTGTTTTTTCTGCAATATTTTGCTGTCTTTTCTTGGATTTTCCGTTTGCACTCGGTCACATATTCACTTTAAGATGTTTTTTTGTTCATGTTTTTGTTTGTTGCGGTTGCACCCGATTCAAGAGCCGAATGGCTCATAGGGCTATACCTAATAAATGAACTTGAACTTGAAACTTGAATATACATCTGCGATATTCAATGAATCCATCTCCACACGTTATCTCCTAGAACTGGAAAACCCAAGACTAATTTGGTTACCTCTTTCAACCTGGAGACACGAGCTGCCATTGCCACCTCCTTTATGTGTGCAGTGAACCAGTTCTGTTAAGACGGCTCTGGCAGTTGTGCACGTTTCTGCTCCGTGTGTGGTATCTGCTCCAGGCGAGCCTGGCATGCGCGGTTTGGTGGAGGCGCTGGAGACGGAGCGGCAGCAGCTGCAGCGTCGCGTGGCAGAGTTGGAGGAGCGGGCACACGACCTGGAGGAGGACGAACAGCTGAGGGACCGCATCTCTGAGCTGCAGGTGAGATGACATGGCCCCACACAGGCTCCACACGGGCCCCACATGGGCCCCACACGGCCTCACACAACCCCGCACGGCCCCACACGGCCCCACACAACCCCGCACGGCCTCACACAACCCCGCACGGCCCCGCAACGGCCCCGCACGGCCCCACAACCTCACATGGCCCCCCATGTAAAAATGTTGGATGCTGGATGACGCTGCTGGGATGGGGATCGTTCTACCCGACAGCCAGAAATTTGCTTCCTCACACAGATCTCCTGGAGTTGGAACTGTCACTCGGAGAAAATAAAATCACTTGACAGCTGATTAAAGTTTCAATTTAAGTTGGGCTGATTGTGAAATGGCCCTACTCCAGAACCAACGCACCATTGATTGACAAATGGCTGTACGTGTACTTGAGTAATATTTCACATATATTTAATAATCTATCAAAGTTAAACACCGCGTGTATATTGAGTTAGAAGGATTGTATTTTCCTTTGAAACTTGGACCTGGTTCCAGTGCCTTTTTGAGATTCTATCATCCACCCGGCCTTGTTTGCATTTCACAATCAGAACCTTTATTTATCTTCGAGAAATCTGAAGAGCTATGAAGCTCTTTTTCAAAGATGTCCAGAAGGTGCAAGTTCAAAAGTTACAGCAACAAACAATAGAAAAAAAACTCATAGAAGTGCAAAGTATAGGTAGAGCCCACGAAGCTATTTGTTATTATTCAAAAGCGACCTGGCCACAATTGATAGCTCAAGGAAGTGGCTTATCATGCGGAAATCTACAGCAGCCAAATACTCTGAACGCATGATGAGCACGAGCGGTTGGTGCACACTGCGCGACCGCTGTGTGCCGACGGTTACTTGCTCGGCCGAGTGCGTGCGCCACACTTTACGGTTTGGTCCGCAGAAAGGGAAAACACAGAGAGCCCCTTTGTTAGTGACGGCAACACAGCTGGCTCCAATTATACCCACACTGCACGCAACGCCCTGCTGTGACAACCACTTCGGCTACACTGATTCACAGTATGCAGTATTGTTTGTGGTGTAGAAAGATAGATACTTCCATTCGTATGACTGTGTGTGTGTGTGCATAATTATTGTATGGCGCACTGTGCTATGAACCTGGTGGCCTGGGTTCGATGCCCAGCGATGGCATGTAATAAATATCTGAATGGAACCTGGGCCTTAAAGTGGTCGACTCAGCCCCGCACGACTACCTGGAGTGGTGTGTAAATGTTAAAACTTAGGGAGACAAAGGTGGCCGGGGAAAGTGACTGTCTACACCACCACTTTGTGATCCATTTTATTCAGAATAGTTGCTTGCTTAAAAATAAAATAGCCTGGATGACTCCACGGGGAATCTTTGTCTTCATATGATAATTGTACAGTAATATTATTCTTGTTCATACTTGGCCTTTTATACAATTCAAGAAATGGCTGCAGGCAAACAACAGCATCGGCAACGTTATTTTTAAAGTTACAAACATTAATTTAATACCTGTTGCCGTCTTGTGCTACATGAAACATAACAATGTACGCGTCTCTGTCAGTCCACGGCAGTACGAAGGCCTTCCCTTGCTGTCTCACTCGTGAAAGTTGTTTGACCAACCTTGCTGGTCAGTGCGGGTTTGTGAAGGGGGCGAGGGTGCATCACCGATTCAGTTGAAACGTGCGATAAGAAGCGTAGAGATGTTGCATGCTTATGTATGTATGTTGAACTTCTTTGGGGCCTGTACGTAGCCAACCGTGCTAAATCGAGGTGTGGGGGGGAGGATAACAAACTAAACACAAAAAGCAGTTCTAAAGAAATTCGTTTTCAATTGAGAACGAGTATTCAATCTATGCTTAGGATTACACTGATCGACAGAATGAGGAACGCATGGTTTACGTGAGCAAACAAAAGTTGGAGACTCATACCGACCATGAAGAAAAGTAAATGGACTTGGACATGACCATTTTCTGGACGGAATGATAGCTCTTCTAGTGTTTGAGAGAAATGGTGGAGTGGCAGCCAGAGTAGGGAATGTCCAGAAATATGATAACTCAGTGGAGATGGAGTGATGAAATAAGCTCATGTGCACGAACTAGTTGGGTTGTTTAATCGTACGACTGAGTGATGGCAACAGTTTAGGGAAGCCATCATCCAGCAGTAGATATAACTTAGCCGATGAGGATTTGTGTTTAATTGCTGCTTTTGGCAAAGCATTTTTTTTCGCGGGCAGATAGGTGAACATCCAAGCGTCGTCGTAACTTTCAATTGTTGCGTGCCTCACGTTGCAGCGCGAAAACGGAGCTCTGCAAATCCGCCTGTCTGCGAGCATGGCTGATATCGACAGCAAAGCCTCGCTCGTCTCTACCTTGAACGACAAAATTAAAGAGTGAGTCTGCGCGTGCTAGTTCAACCAGTTCACTCGCAATCACAAATGTGTAAATGATAGAGTAATGTGCCAGCATCGTGTGTTTTTTCATCCAGGAATAAAACTGAGATTAAAGTCCTTTTTGATACGTGTTTTGGAGTGATAAAATAACATAGCATGCGCAGTGTACATGCATATTAATACACAATTAAAATATTGATTTACACACTCAGGAGCTTTAAGACTAGAGTTATAACGATATATTGGCTCATCGACTAATATTGAGGCTCGCGATGCATTCATCATTTCTTGCCTCCAATAATATTTGTTTTTATATTCGTATATATTGTACGTCATTGGCTTACGTGACTCTTAGAGGCTGCTACATTCACAAACTTAGAAATATGATCGATCCTTAAAATTCATCACGATCCTGAATCATCACCACCTGCTGGAATCGCCAGCGGGTGTGGTGAATCGTGAATCATTATAACCCTATATAAATAAGCCCCAGCGAGGCTTTCCTGAATCAATAAACATCACCATTATTATGATGATTACGATTCCACCACGCGTATGTAACGTTATGACTTCCAGCTGTTCGCCTGCCCCCTCTCAATTGACTCTCTCCCTCCTCTAGGCTGACGGAGCATGGGGAGCTGCTGTCGGGTTCGCTCGCCAAGGCGGAGCGCTCGCTGGCCAAGGCCGGCGAGAGGACGTCCCAAGCGGAGGTGCAGCTGGGCCAGGCGCAGGCGTCGGTGTCGCACCTGCAAGCGTGGGAGGCTCGCGCAGCCGAGACGGCCGCACAGCTGCAGAGCGCCAGGCGCAGCGTAAGGAGCCGCGCGCGAAGCCATCCTGCCCCCCCCCCACTCCGTTACACACCCCCCCCACCTTCCACGCAGTATTACAAAGCTGGATACCCTTGTTCGATTCCCAGCCACAGTTGAAATCGCGTGCACGGTTCGATGCGTGTGTCGTGTGTGCGTGAGAACCATTTATTTATTATTCGTGAATCGATAATGCCCGGTCGTAAACATCTAAAGTGGTTTCCCTCTGAAACCAGCATGGGCCGATGCTTATCTCCTGGTTCGTTCTGAGAATTCGGTATAAATGTCACCTACCCTGGTTATGACCTCATTTCTCAACCACATTAACCGATGAAACACAAAAACTTGTAGTCGTTTTTATTGACCCCAGATGACTAAAGGGGGGAGACGACCCCAAGCAGGATGTGAACTCACAACCTTCCAATTGTGGGTCATGCACTCTAACCACTGCACCACCTGACCGGATCGGCTTATAATATTTTACACGCTATTTTTTTTTTATACACGTGGCGGTTTTTCAGCTTCTTGGAAGTGTACAGTGCTTATTCAGGTGTTCCCGCTTCCAAAAGAAACTCCTGGTCTCAGTGGAGTCTTAAATGGTTGCAAAGATCAACTATTGCCGCTGCTGACTTGCAGCTATTTTACGTAATAATTCAACCGCTTTGGCCGCATGAATGCTCATTGTTCATGTGTGCATACTCGAATGCGCGTGTACACCACTGACACTCGGTGTTAATGTGACTAAGTGATCCGGAATGCACCTATTCTCATAAGAGATTTGATGCTAAGCAGCTAGGAGCCTGGATAGTTCTTGGATGGGCGATCGCCATGTTATAGGCTGTGCAGCAAAATGTTGTTGTACTGTACTTTCTATGTGTTCGTGTCTGTTGTTGCCCACCATCAACCTCCACTGATCGGTATGGTGAAGTATGGTCCAGTAATCCGCATGGTGTTGGGAGGCACTCATCCAGCAGAACATTGGCAAAAAGGATATACAGTACATGTACAGTATTTTATTCATAATAATAAACTTTTTTGGGTTAGACAGTATTTTATGTTGTACTATTCCACTTTTGGTAAAAAATATTATTTTTAAGTTATGGATACTGAAAATTCTCACGGGTATAAATAACATTGCATTTAATGTATTTCAACTCAAGGACATTCCATTTTACAAAATGAAGGATGCAGCATTGTATCTATTTCCAGATAGTGATGATAATAATAGTATTCACTATATACCATTCCAGATGTAAACGACACGCCAAGTCTCTTGATATATTAAGTACACATTGAGTTTGAGCATCCTGTGCCATTGAAATCGTGGAATGTTTATATTAGCTCACTTGGACGAGTCGACAGTAGAGATAGGGGTGGGGGTGTTAGCGAGGATGGGTCTAATCGGCCTTTAAAGAGTCATTTAGAGGGGAGGGTGGGAGCCCCACTCTGCTCCTTCTACATTGCTCGAACTTGCACCTCGTCGAAAAAACAAATACACTCGATTTAAGTGGTGAGGGCTTTTACTTATTTGGCGGGGGTGGGAGGGTGTTAATCTTTGTTACGGCGTTTAAACTTTCACGCGGGTTGTGGCTTCCCGCATAAACACCCCCGCGGTTCTTGCCAGCGTTGGTACAGGCTGTAAACGTGGCAGATGCGACCCGCTGGCCGCTGAGACGTTGAGTTCCCTCGCAGTGAGCGAGCTTGCTTGGCCTGCAGCCCTGAAACGTCGCCACGCAGACGGGTGGGGAAAGGTAAATTGACTCGCGTTGTCATCCTCGCTCCTAAAGCTGAGCCGCTCCGGTGTCATTCATTTGTCCCGAGGGTGGCTACCACTTTGAAGTGGAATTGTGTGTGTGTGTTCCTTTGCGATTGAATATCCAGGAAGTACAGTTACAGTGAAGCGTGCACACTGCACAGAACGACTTGGGCCCTGGGTTGCCATCGTGGAGGAGGAGGAGAATAATAATGTATTCGATGTAGTTTGTTACGGATAGTATGAACTTATTCCACATGTGATTCAGCTTTGCGTTTGTGGTTTGTTTTAGCAGTGTCAGGATCGTAGTTATTTCGTGTGGTGTGTGGCTCCCCTGCGCCCTCCCATCTTCTCTGTAGATCCCATTCACTGACGGCAACGATGCCTCCAGTCGAATGTAGATGGGGCAATGAGAGCTTTGTAATCGTTTCCAGCTGTGTGGCAGCGTTGCCTTTACCGCCAGGTTAATATAATGAGGCAAGGCAAGCGTGTTACATTTGCCTGTCCATTTGTTATGAATGCAGCAAGGGTTTGTTTAAATGCAGTGAACCCTTTTTAGAGATTTGGCTTTTCTTAAGACTACCATACAGGAGACCTCATACTCACAGCTCTTTCAAACACCTCTGGCCAGTGTGACAAAATCGGGCAGCATTGACACGAGCAAGAGAATTCAGTGCTGCGCCTTTTATTTACACAACATGTGCCTACGACCGAATCATCGTGTCAGATCCTCGGACGCTAAGCAGGATTCATCCTGGATAGTGCCTGGAACAGTGACCATGTCATGGGGTGCAGAGCTACATGGTGTGCAGCAGATGGAATTGTAGAGATATGCGTTGTTATTGTACTTTAGTGTAACTTTTTTTGCTCCTACGTTTATGCTTCTCACCTTCGCCGGCTT
Organism: Lampetra planeri; assembly: GCF_965212315.1. Lineage (NCBI taxonomy): Eukaryota > Metazoa > Chordata > Hyperoartia > Petromyzontiformes > Petromyzontidae > Lampetra > Lampetra planeri. Next base: position 11,156,376 of record NC_136122.1, on the reverse strand, counting down.
GACCGGCATGGTGAAGTATGGTCAAATAACCGTCATGGAGTCACACGGCATGGGAAGGCCCTGATCAAGCAGTAGAGATTGACATTATGGCTGTACGTGTACAGTAGGGTTTACTGTAGCCACATTGTTTAATGTCAAACGGTTTGTGATTGTGCACTGTTAGTGATTGCTTGTCATCAAAGCGGACCCATAAAGTTTTGTTTGTTTTGGTTGTCTGGGTGGGACCTTGACCCTCTTCTTCTGTCCCAGTAAAATCTGTTAATACATTGCTACAGTGGAAGGGCGGTGTGGGATTAGTAGAACTGGAGTTGCATAGGGTTTCCTGTGACACCAGTTTTGACCTCAATCCAGTTCATCCACAGTGTCTGCGTGGTATCTTACGCGCTACCACCAACAGTGGTCCGGGTGTATGCCACAAAACTTGAGTGCCGCGCAAACATTGTGAGCTCTGGCATTGCCTAATATTACACACTGCGTAGGCGTTCCTGTCGACCTTTTTGTGCATGTCTTCCGCATTAAAATAAAAGTCTGGCCCTGGTTAATGATAGCTGGGCACGTAATTATTCCCCTCCCTTCCCTCCCAATGATGTGGTGAATTATCACGATTCAAGGGTGATAATTCAGTTCAACAAATGGATTCCGTTTTGTTTTCACCATTTTATTTGTAGTATTTTTTTTTAAATCTCGTTTGTGCAGGTTTGTTAGCTTAAATTGTTCAATAGCAACATTGGCATGTCATTTGCATATGGTTTGTGTAAATCGTGTTAAAAATTTCACTTCTCACATGCGTGCATTGTGAGTGTAAGAATAGATTTTTATAAATAAATTGTTCGACTTTTAAATCCCTTATGATAACACTGATAATTACGTGTCAGTGCATAAGTGTGAAATGTTACAGCAGATATTTTATTTTAATCCATCACGGATATGGACGTTCAGAGTTTTTTTCTTTTTTACATGGACCACCTGACTGACTGTGGGGTTGTCTCTTGTTTTCTGAAGCTTGATGAATTGACAGTGAAACATGAAGCCCGCGATGTGGAGTTTAGTGAATTGCAGAACGCGGTCGACATCCTCAACAAGACACTAGAAGCCACCAAGGACAAGGTATTGTGTTTTCAGTATCGCAATCATCGGCCATGGTCAATCCACTGCAGTTCTCCCCGAAGCTGCCACCATCTCCCAATATCCCACAATGTAACGATACACCCAGCACCTGCACAGGAGCTCAATCTTCTTTTGTGTGGATGTCTTCTCGGATGCGTTCGTTTCCAAAAAATGGGTTTCTATTGTATTGTTGTGGTCATGTTGAGGGATGGAGAAATTTCCATTTGCTTTGCTCGCAGCTAGCACTGTAACCCCGCCTTGTGTTATAATGATCCTTGGATGATCTCGCAGAGCTACTTCTGAAGTGCTTTTTTAAATATTAGTACCTGGAGCACAACCTTTATATTCCCTGTAATGAGTGTTCAAAATCAAATCAGGATTAAAAAAATTTCATAACTGGAAAGACTCGATTTAAGTAAGATACCAACATTTTATATTCTAGTTTTTCAAGTATGGCATGTGTTTTATCTACTGGTGTCAGAGATAAACCCATTAACCTCTTTTATGTAACAAGCTGGTTAAAACACGAGTTTTTGTGCAGCAGGTGACGTGAATATTTCTGAAACCTTAGTGTCAATTGCTCAGTGCTCTGACATAGCATTAGCCTCCTGAGTCACCCATCCACAAACGTGACGTCATATTTGATTGCATTGCTGCTCAAGGAACATTTATTTAAATTTTCTTAGGACCGAACACAGTCTGTCATGAATAATTATCAATAATGTATAGAGGATATTAGGCTACGCATGAATTAATGAGATAATATCTATGGGACCCTTTTTTAACACCTGTGTTATTGTCGTAAAGGGTAAAGCATATTTCTTTTTCATCATCATGACAACGCATTAGCGCATCAGGGTGGTGCAGTGGCAACACTCGTGCCTCGTGACAAGCAATCACCTGGGTTCAATTCCTGGCTCGGGCGCCTTTGTGGATTTTGTATTTCCCCCCCCCTGTTTTTCATGGGTGTCCTCGGGGTTCTCCACTTTCTTCCTGTAGTTAACATCATTAAATGTAATAGGTGCTGTGACTAAACACATCCCAATGCAGGACCCTCCTGAAAAAGACACTCATTGTGGCTTTAGTGGGCAAATAATTAATATTATTGCCACGAGAAATGGTGCAGCTTTGGTCGGACACCTTAGAGAAATCTTGAACCATTACCTTAAGTTTTATTTCCATTCATACCATTTGAAAAAATGTGTAACCTCAGTGGGTAAACCATTATGGCCTTGGTTTTACCATGACAGTGTAATCGGGTAGTTTTGAAAGCACGGTGGATTTGGTGACATTTACTTTACACGACAGTATTTACTTTGAGAGAATATAAAGGCTCACTCATTCAACTGGTTTTACTAGCTTCATGTTGTTATTGAGCAATGTAAAAATAGTATTAGATATAGATTTTCAAGATATTATGAGCCTTGATCAATCCACTGCTGGATGAAGGCCTTTACAAGTGATTGTCATCTGTCGTCATCCTGTGATGAAATCATCGGCCTCGAACCTGCCCACAAGATTATTAAATCGCTTCATCTCTGCAGTGGACATCCTCTCAGATGGCTTATCTCCTTTACCTAACATTCTGTCAACATTTTCTCCAATGTGTCTCATCTATGGCTGCCACTCTCATTCCTCTTGGTGTGTCTTGCTCCATCCCACTTTTTTTACATTGAAAGTGTGACTGTTACAAGTGCTATTAAATATAGGACATGGCAAGTGCGTGGATGTTTGTCATGTGTGGCGTCATGGGTAGTGCAGTGTGCTACAAACCCAGCTTACCTGAGTTAGATTTAGCTATGGCTGACATCAGTGGCTATTAATTTAACTATATCTGAGCCTTCTCTAGGTTCGCTCAACCACGAATGAATACCTGGTGTGGCGCCGATCAACCCGTGCGGCGCCGCACCGACCTTCACCGGTGCTTGCCCACAGCACTTGCCCCAGCAGTCTGTGTCGACCTTAACAGAGGACACCTTTGTCTTTTCTTGTAGGCACGGCAGCACGAGGCCACCGCCGCGTCACTGCGGCAGGAGCTGGACCAGGCCGCGGAGGACGTGGAGCGACTGCAGTGCAGTCACGCGGAGGAGCGCGGGCGGCTCATTGCCGGCCTGCAGGAGCGCGAGCGGCAGCTTGACACGCTGCAGGAGAGCCTCTCTGAGCAGCAGCTGGAAGGGGTCCGCACGCGGGACAGCCTCGCCGAGCGCGAGCGCGAGATCGAGGGCCTGCGCGGGGATTTCGCGTTGCGGGAACGCGAGGTCGACGCCCTCAAGGAGGCGCTGGTCACTCTCGACAGGGAGGCGGCCGCGACGAGGGACAGCCTCGTGGAGCACGAGCGGATTGCACTGTCGGCTCGCGAGAGCGTTGCCGGGCTCAACGCCAACCTCGGGGGTCTGCGGGCCGCCCTAGCGCAGAAGGAGGAGGAGGCCCAGCAGCTCCGCAGCGATTGCAGCGCGGGGGAGCAAGAGCTGAGGACCCTGAGAGAGGTCGTCGGACAGACCGAGGACAAAAATCGCTCGCTCGCTGAGACCGTAGCGCAGAAGGACGAGTTGATCAAAGGCTTGAAGGGGAATATCACAGGCACGCAAGAAGAGTTTCACCTACTCAGGGAAGCTGTTGCGGATAAAGAAAGAGAAAACAAGCTGCTGATAAAGAACTTGGAAGAGAAAGCAGCAGAGTTAAACTCCATTACCGACAGCCTTAAGCATTCAAAGGAGGATTTAGTGTTTCTGAAAAGTGTTGCGGCAGAAAAGGAGGAAGAATTGAATTCTCTACATAAGGCTTTCTCTGACAGAGAGCAGGAGAGTGCATCTGTTAATGAAAGGCTAACTGATATTCTCAAACAAGTGGATTGCCTGCAACAAAGCCTCGCAGATAAAGAAGCATTTATAGGTACCGCTAGAGAAAGTTTTGAGCGTGAAACAGGCTTGTTAAAGTCGCAAGTTCTAGAGGCTGAACAACAAATCGCTGCTCTCCAAGAAAGCAATAGGGTTAAAGACATAGAAAACACCAAACTCACGGAGGCGTTGTTTGAAAAACAACAGGAAACAGTTTCATTAGCGGACAGTAATTCACAAAAGGCTCAAGAAATTTCTCAACTTCACGAAGCTGTGAAGGGCAGGGAAAAAGAACTTGAATCGGTAAAGGAACACTTGGCCGAGAGAGAGCAAGAGGCGAGCTTACTAAAAGAAGCCGTGCAGGACAGCACACAAAGGACAGAGGAACTGACTGCAGAATTATCAAACAGAACCAGCGAGGTTGGCCAGCTGCAGGAGTCGACGGCAGAAAAGGAGCATCGAATAAATGATCTGAGTGAATCCGTCGAAGAGAAGGAAAAGCAGATCGTAGCTCTCCGTGAGAACGTGACCAAAATCGAGCGGCTCGTCGCTGCCAGGGATCAGGACTTGCGGGATTTCGAAGGAAGGTTTGCAGAGGCCGAGGCTGAGAAGGCCTCAGTGGAAGGAAGCAAGGAGGAGAAGTGCAGGGAAAACGGCCTGCTGAAGAAAAGTCTCGCCTCCAAGGAGCAGGAGGCACTCTTGATTTCAGAGACTTTGAGGGAAAGGGAACAAGAGCTTGAAGCTCTCAGAGGACACTTCACCGAGAAGGAGCAAGTGGAGCGAGTGCTGAGAGGATCCATAGAGGCGACATTGCAGAGGGCTGAGTCGCTGACAGCAGAATTAGCAAATAAGGACGGGGAGTTAAGCACTCTGAGGCATGACATCACTGACAAAGACCGGCAAATAAACTGTCTTCGGGAAGAGAAAGAAAGGGTAGAAGCATCTCTCTCGGAAAAGGTGAAGGAGATTAACCTGTTAAACGAGGCAGCGCTTCACACAGACCAGGAGCTGCGTCAGCTGCAGGAGAGGTTTAGCGAGGCTGAGAGAGAAACGTCTTCACTCAGAGACGGCAAAGCTCAAAAGGAGCAGGAGAACGCCCTGATCAAGCAGAATTTTGCCGCGAAAGAAGCGGAGCTAAACTCCGTGCAGGAGACGCTGAGGCAGAGGGAGCAAGAGCTGCTTTCGTCAAACGAGAGCTTACAGCTGCAGCTGCAGGAGACCGACGAGTTGAGAGGGCACTTTGCAGAAAAAAACAAGGAACTGAAGCTAATTAGGCAGACCCTCGAGGAGAAGCAGAGCCTCATCGCCTCGCTGACGGAGCAAGGTGACGAGAGAGATCAGGATATTCGGGCATTGAAGGAAGACGTCGCCGACAAAGACGACAGCGTCAAACAGCTGACACGGTCGCTTGCGGACGAAGAGCAAAAGCGTGTCTCCCTTGAAGAAATCACCTCGAAAAGAGATCGAGAAATCAGTTTGCTGACGGACAAGTGCGCTGCTGTGGAGAGAGAAGCACAGTCACTAAAGGATAGGTTTGCAGAAGCTGATGAAAAGATCGCTGAGCTCAGAAAGAGCAAGTCAAAGAAAGATAAAGAAAACGCTGAACTGCAAGATACTTTAGCTGCCAAATCCAGTTTTATTGGCTCTCTTGAAGAGAGCTTGAGAAGCAAAGAACATCAGCTCACATCCCTGGAACAAAATTTTCTCGAGAGGACACAGGAGCTAGAACAGCTGAAGAAAAACTTTGTGGAGAAAGAGCACCAATTGAGCACCATCACCCAGACTCTCGAGCAGAGCAACGAGACCGTGCGGACCCATTTTGCCGAGCAGGAGCAGCAGATTTACTCTCTGCAGGAGTGCATCTCGGAAAAAGAGCGTGGGCTAGAGGCTCTTACGACAGCGCTCGAGGAAACGGCGAGGCAGAGCGACTTGCTTAGTGCCAGCGTCGCGGAAAGAGAGACCGAGATAACATCGCTGAAGGAAAGTTTAACGAAGCAAGAAAAGGAGCTCCAATCGGTGAAAAAGAGTTTTGGGAAAGCCAAGAGGGAGGCTCATTCACTGAAGGAGAGCAAGGCAAGCAAGGAAAAGGAAAACAACCTGTTGAGAGAGACTTTATCCGAAAGAGAAAAGGAGGTTGCACTACTGAGGGACAGCGATTCGCAAAAAGACGAAGAAATTCTCTCTCTCGGTGAAGCACTAAAGGGAAGCGACAAAGAAATTGAATCGGCAAAGGAACACTTGGCTGAGAGAGAGCAAGAGGGGCGGTTACTAAAGGAAGCCGTGCAGGAGAGCACACACAGGGTAGAGGCTCTGACTGCAGAATTATCACACAGAACCGCCACGGTTGGCCAGCTACAGGAATCGACAGCAGAAAAGGAGCGTCAGATAATTTCTCTGAGGGAATCCGTCGAAGAAAAGGAAAAGCAGATCACAGCCCTCCGTGAGAGCGTGACCGAAACAGAGCGGCTCATCGCTGCCAGGGATCAGAACTTGCGGGATTTACGAGGAAGGGTTGCCAAGGCCGAGGCTGAGAAGGCCTCTGTGGAAGGAAGCAAGGAGGAGAAGTGCAGGGAAAACAGCCTGCTAAAGGAAAGTGTTGCTTCGAAGGAGCAGGAAATCTGTTCTCTCAGAGAAACCCTTGCAGGCAAAGAGCAGGCAGTTTTTTTGCTCCATGAAAGTTGTGGAGAGACACAGAAGCAGCTGTCAACTGTGAGAGAGCATTTGGTTGAGAAGGAGCAGAGTTTGGTATCACTAAAGCAGTTGCTGGATCACACCAACGAATCACTGAGCTCTGAGTGCGCAAAGAAGGCTGAGATCAATAACCACCTACAAGAGACTGCTGACATCCGGGAGAAAGAAATCGAATTGCTCAACCAAACTCTTGCAGAAAGAGAGCGTGACCTATCTTCTCTAAAGGAGGCGCTTGTGAAGAAAGACGAAGAGATTAAATTGCTTAGTGAGAACATAACAGAGAAAGAGGCACAACTTATTGAATTAACTGAAACGATTAAACTGAAGGACAGCGAATATAGCACCCTGCAGCAGTCTTTATCGGATAAAGAGAGAGACATTCTTCTTCTCGGAGAGAGTCTCTCGGAAGCACAAACGCAGAGCAGTTTGTTGACGGAAGCCACCACAAAAGCGGAGCAAGAGATCCGTTCTCTGCAAACAAGCGTTTCTGAAGAGAGGGGCAAGCTGTCTGAGCAGGAACGTGAAAACAGGTACCTCAAGGAGATCGTTGAAACCAAAGAGAAACAAGTCGCTGCATTGTCAAACAGCATGGCGTCCGAGGTGGGCCAGAAGGACGATGCGCTCGAGAGCCTGCGTGTGGAAATGGAGAGGCAGAGTGCCGTGCACAGGAACCGCCTGGAAGAGCAGGAGATGCAGATTGCCGCCCTCAAAGAACAGCTGTCCAATGCCGTGCTGAAACTGCAAGAGGATGCATCGCTGCACCTGCAGCAGGTCGACGCAGTACAGGTGCAGTTGAAGGAGAGGATTGCAGAAAATGAAAACCTCGATGTCCTCCTCAAAGAGAAGGAGTCTCTGTATGAGGCCGAAGTGAATGATTGGAAGGACAAGTACAACGGCCTTTTGGGTCAGAACACCGATGGTGCAAAAGCTTACAACGACCTTTCCCTGCAGGTCAATGAGTACCGTCACCTTGTTGAGGAGGGACAAAAGGAGGTAGCGGAGAAAGTGCGGCTGGTGGCCGACCTGGAGAAGAAGCTGGAGGAAACGAGCGGTGAGCTGGGAGTTGCTCGGGGTCAGTTGATGGCACAGGCGACGCTCTCTGCAGAAGAGAATCAGCTGTTGAAGGCCCAGATGGCTGAGTACCTCGAGTCCCTGACCCGTACAGAGGGTGAGCTCAATGACCTGAGGTCTCGCGAAGCAGGCGAGATGCAAACATTTCAACATTCGCTCCAGGAAAAGGAACAGGCATTTCTGTCGCTGCAGGACAAGTTTGCGTTGCAGGCTGATGGAATGGAGGCTTTGAAGGAGGCAGTAAGAGCCAAGGAAGCAGAGTGCGCTGATGTACAGTCTTTGCAAGACAACGTCGAGGCGTTGGGTAAAGAGGTTGACCTTCTGCAAATGGAACTGCAAGAAAGGGGAGAGCACATCAAAGAGCAAACGTCCTATCTTCAGCAAAAGGACAAGGATTTGTCTGATCTGCAAATGAGGTACGACAGTCAGGGCGAGCACCTGGACGCTATGAAATCACAGTTGAAGCACATCGGGCAGCGCTGTGAAGAACTCACGGAAAACGTGAAGTTGAAGGATGAGGTCCTCCAAGGCTTGCAGACACAAATCATTGCTCAAAGCCAAGAGATGGAAGCTCTCAAGAGTGGCAGTGAAGATGTGCAAAAACACCAGCTGGCCCTGCAGAGCTTGCAGCATCTTTACGACGGACGGTGTTCAGAGCTGGAGGGCCTGAGGAAGTGGGTCGAGCAAGAGGTCCAAGACAGACAGTCTCGCGAAGCCCACTACCAGCAAGCCCTGCAGCAGAAGGAGGACGAGCTGCAGAGGTTGGTGCTAGCAGCTCAGACCGGCGATCTGCTCACGGAGCGTCTGAGCAGCTTGGAAAACGAGCTGCGCGCAAAGGACGGCAAAGTGCAAGAGATCCAGCGGGAGATGGAGGGCCTCCAGCAGAGGCTCGCTGAGGCTCAGGAGCAGTTCAAGAGGAGCGAAGAAATGATCCGCAGCCAGGAGCTGCTGGTGACTGAGAAGCAGGGCAAGGCGGAGGAGCTCACGCTGGCACTGAGGGAGCAAGGCGAGCAGCTGAGCCATTTGCAAAGTAATCTGGATGATAAGGAGGTCGAGAGGGGGCTGCTTGAAAAGTCGCTTTCTGACAAGTCGGGAGAGTTGAATGAAATTACGCAGAGTCTATCGGACAAGCTTGTGGCGCTGGAAGAGGAGAAGTTCGTTTTGACTAATCGCGTCAAACAGCTGGATGAGGCCCTGAGTGGGGTGCAGCAGGAGAAGCTGGAAGCCAGCCAGGCTGCCCCGCCTTCACCAGGCAGAGAACATTTCTCGACAGAGCCGCAGGAGCTCCAACAGAAGACAAATGAAATAAATTTTACTGCTCAAGAGAGGGATAATTTTAATGCAGAATTGTTAAAAAAAGAGCAGATAATAAAGCATCTCACTGAACAACTCAACGCTGGTGAAAGAATTCCCAAAGTAGATGTAGATGCTGGACATATTACTGATATCCTTCCTATTGTAGAGGAAGATGGATCTCACGTGAGCAGCCAACTGCCAGCCACGCAAAAGCAAGAGCAGCAAGAAGATGCAGTGGAAATACCACAAAGTGCGACATCTGCTCTGCAACAGGACGGGAGTGAGCTAACATCTCAGGTGCAGAGTCTTGCCAAGGAAAACAAGGAATTAAGCACAAGACTGGAGATACTTGCGCAGGAGAAAGAGATTCTTTGCCAAGAACTGCAAGGTCAGATTAGTCTGTTACTAAAGGAGAAAGAAGACCTCCTGTTGAATCCAAATGCCATGGCAAAATCCATACAGCCACCAGGCAGTGAGGTGGAACCCAGACCGACTGGACACGCAGAAGAAGACGAAGAGCATTTGCACGACCAAGTGGAAAGCTTGATGGCCGATAAACAGGGCCTGCTGTCTAAAATTGAGTCACTGTCCAAAGACAAAGAGCAAATGAAAAAGAAGCTCCAAGCTGCACTTGTGATTAGGAAAGACCTGATGAAGAAGGTTGCAGAGCTAGAAAAAGCAGGTTCCCGTGCAAAGGAGGAGGGTCACAAAGAGGGGCAAAACATACAGCTTCAAGAGGAAACATCCAAGCTGGCAGCCCAGCTTGCCGAAGCGCAGCAGCTCCTCGGTGAGAGGGAGCACCAGCTTGAGGACCTCAGATTGCAACTCGAAAACAAGGAGTCCAATGTAAACTCGCTCAAAGAAACACTCGCAGCCAAGGACTTGTTGATTGAAGAACTGCAAGTAAGAGTGCAGCAGCCTGATGATGAGGGCATACCCAAGGCGGACGTGGTCTTGGAAACAAATGTTTCGGACGTAACCCAAGCCTTAGTGGAGAAGGAATCGGAATTTTCAGAATTGATGTCTGTCCCCGAGTCCGGTGAAATATCCTTTAAGCAAGAAAAATGCCAACTGGAGCTGGATGAGATCCGTGCTTTGAGCAACAGCAGCATGAAGGCTGCAGTGATCGATGTGCAGATGGAGGAAGTTGAGGAGCTGCCCGGTGCCGTCACGCTCGCTAATGCCACGTCACTCTCTGAGCTTCTGGCAGTCCTGCTGGGGGCACAGCAGGAGAAGAAGCAACTGCAGCGAAAGCTTGACGATGCTCTGCTGTCGCGCAAGGAGACCATTCGCAAAGGTCAAGAGAAAGACAAGCACCACCGCGAGCAGCTGAGGCAGCAGAAGGAGGAACACGTCGAGCTGTCGCAGAGGGCCATCGCTCAGGCCCAGGAGCTGGACGAGCAGAACGTGAAGATTTTAGAGTTTGAGACCCAGCTAGAAGAGAAGCAGGAGACTATCTGGAGGCTGCGCTGCGAGCTGCAGGGACACGATGCTCGGTTTGCGGAGTTGCAAGCCTCCGTGGAACGCTCCAACGAGAATCACCAAGCCGAAGTGCTCGAACTGCAAGCTCTGGTGGCGGACAATCAGAATGACATGCAGAGACTGGAGAATAAGTTGAGAAACAAAGATTCTGACACGGAGGACGCTTTTCGCAGGTTAGAGGATGAACGTCAAGCTCAGATAACGTTCTTCCAAAGGCAGCTGGATGAGAAGCAGGCTGTCGTCGAGGAATTTCAGAGCAGCCTGCAGAGTAAAGAAAATCTGGTTGCCGAATTGAGGAGCCATTTGGAAAGGTTAGAGAATGACCTTGACCAATTTAATAGTGAAAAGGCCAAACTTTTGGCCGAATTGCATGAAGCTCAGGAAGAGCTTAGATTGAAGGAAGAGGTGAAAATGGCTTTGGAAGAAGCCCTGCGAGATGTGGAGTCAAGGCGCCAACAAGAGGCAGAAGGACTCCGCGAGCAGTGGCAATGTGCTGCAGCCGAGAACGAAAGCCTCAAGCTAGCACTCGAGCAGGTCAGTAAAGAGAAGACTGTGGAAGAGCCAGAGAGGAGTGATGGACCTCATGATATGGGGGAGCCTCCCCAGGCAGAAAGGCCTATTCAAGATCATCAGGTGGAAAGCATTAATGTAGAAAGTGAGCAGAAGCTCATGACAAGTGCACCAATGCCGTCAGAAGTCGAAGATGGAAAACCAAGAACTGACGGAACATCCGTAGAATATGACTTGCAGGAGCTTTCACTTTTGAAATCTGAAATGGAAATTCTGAGGGTCACGATGGCTGAAAAAGTCACAGAAATCGAGCACCTTTCCCAACAGATTGTGGAGCAGAGCCAACATGTTGACACGCTCATAGCTACGCTGCTGGAAAGAGACTCGGCTCTGGATGCCCTGGAGATCCAGCTCAGGAAAGAGCAGCAGCAGCACGAGGAGGTCGTGTCGAGGCTACGAGTGGAGGCCCAGGAGGTGCAGCAAAAAACGGTATCAGAGGAAAGCCCCGATGGGGACGCCAAGGGCAAAGATATGCTCAATCGGAAACTCCAGGCTGCCCTTATCTCGAGAAAAGAAGTCATACGGGAAAACAGCGTCCTGAAAACAAGCAACGCGACACTTTCCGAGGAAAAATCCGACTTGCTCAACAAGGTTTTGTCCCTCGAGGGAAGATTGGTTGACATGAAACAGGAGCTTGAGACTCTGTCTGTGAAACTCGTGTCGGCGCAAGATGACAAAGCTAAAGAGGAAAAGGGCAACATGCTAAATTTGGAGCGCAAGCTCGCCGAACTTACGAAAGCCAATGAGGGTCTCGTTACAAAGGTTGGCGTTCTCCAGGGAGATAAGCAAAAGTTGATAGCGGAAGTGGATCGCATCCTTGAGGAAAACCAGAACCTGGAGTCCTCCTGTGAAAGCCTAAAAATGATGATGGACGCTGTAACACGAGAGAAGGACGGTGTGGTGAGGGAGAAAGAAGAACTGGGGAAAGTGTTGGAGGACATGAAACAAACTCAGGTGACCGAGGATTCTGAATGGCAGGCAAAACACCAAGAGCTGCGCGAGGAATACGAGACCCTGCTGCAGTCATACGAGAATGTGAGCGGGCAGATGGAGCGGATGAAGCACCTTGTGGAGAGCGTCCGGCAGGAGAAGCAGGAGGTCCTGTCCCGGCTGAGCGCATCTGAGACCGAAAAGCAGGGCCTGCTGAAGCAGGTTGAGGAGGCCCAGGGGGAGGGTGAGAAGCTGAAGGAGAAGATGCGCAAGTTTGCCAAGACGAAGCAGCAGAAGATTCATGAGCTGGAGGAAGAGGTGGAGAGGCTGGCTCTGGAGCTCCAAGGCATTCTTACCGATAGAGACAAGAATGCCTATAAATTCAGTATCGAAGCCGAGGTCACGGAGAGAGATGGGCTGCACGGTCGGTTTGATGATGAAAATCGTGCCCTGTCAGAAGCTCAAGAAAAATTGCGACTTGAAGTCGGTGAAAAGGAACAAGAGACGGAGTCATTGAAACGGGAGTTGTGTGAGCTCAAGCAGAAAATGGACGAGCTCAGTGGAGAACGGGGAAGGGAGCATGTGTCGTTAGAGAGACGCGTGGATGTCGAGACTTTGCAAGCAGAAATTGAAGGACTTAATTTGTGTGTGCAGGACCTAAGCACAGAGCTGGCACAGAAGGATGGTCAGCTTCAGGCTGTGCTGACTGAGAAGGCTGCACTGATTCAGAAGGTGGAGGAAGTCTCAGGACCCAGAGTAGAAGAGAGCAGGCAGGTGTCCTTCGCCGACTTGCTACAGGATGACTACAGCAAGGAAGGGGAGAAAGAGCCAGTCATTCTTGCCGAGAAGGTGCAAATCCTTGAGGATGATAAAAAGATCTTGGAAGAAGAACTAGAAGGGGTGCAGGAGGCGTTTGGTAAAATAAAAAATGAGAAAGAGGCATTGGAAATGGAACTTGTTAACAGCAATCGGAGGATCCACGAAGTGTCAGAGACACTGCAGAGACTGCAAAGTGAATTCGAGAAACGCGAAGCTGATTTGGCTGAAATGGTACGTAAAAACGAGGAGCTTGAACAGGAGAAAGGAGACCTGGAGGAAAGCTTAATGAACCAGATGGCAGAGCTCAATGGGACGATCGCAAACTACCAAGAGGACATTGATTCGTACAACGAAAGAATAACGGAGCTGGAGAACGAGGCGCAGGGCTTCCAGGCGATGTTGCGTGAGGCAGAGGAGGAAAAGGAGCAGGTGGTTCGCGAGCGGCAGCAGACGCAGACGCGAGTCGCGCGGGAATTTGAAGAGCGGTTGCGTACGGTGGAGCGCGGGAGTGAGGGTACACGGGGACGGGCCAAGGAGCTGCAAGAGCTGCTCCGGGAGAAGCAGCAGGAACTGAGCCAGTTCCAGCGAGACTGCATCAAGTACCAGCAGAGGATCACTGGCCTAGAGAAAACGGTGAAAGCTCTGGAAGTTGTACGCAACGACGTTCAGAATGAGCTCAGTGCGGCGAGATTCAGACTGAGCGGCGCGGCAGAAGAGAAGGCTAGGCTTGAAGCCGAGCTCTCGGAGTGCAAAATTAATATTGACGACACGCAGAGCGAGGTCGCCCGGGTCCTGGCGGAGAACGACAGAGTCAAGGAAGAGATGCAAAAGCAGGAGGAACAGCTCAAAACCCAGCTCAAACGGAGAGAAGAAGAAGTCGAACGCAAGCTCGCAGCCGAAAGGGAGAAGCAGCGAAAGGATCTCCAGAACTTGCACGAGCAGATGGAAATGGTAAGACGGGAGAAGCTCCGGTTTGAGGCAGACACGCTTGACCTGCAGGCGACGGTGAACATCAAGGACCTGGAGAACAGGCAGCTGCAGAGCAGCGTGAACGAGAGCCTGGCGCGCCTCGCGGCATTCACACGCAGCATGACGTCGCTGCAGGACGACCGAGACCGCGTGCTCGAAGAGACCAAGAAGTGGGAGAACCGCTTCCAGGAGTCCATTGAGCAGAAGGAGAAGGAGGTGCTGCTCAAGGAAGACCTGTGTCAGACGCTCCAAGATGAGGCAAAGAATCTCCGCATCCAGGTGGAGGAGCTTGGCATAAGATCATCAAGGCTCGAGCAAATGAACAGCGAGGTCGAATCTAGCTACCAGAAGGTCATGGCAGAGCACGAACAGGAGAAGGACGATTGGACCTCGTCCAATAACGCCCTGACCGAAAGGCTCAATGAAGTGACCAAGCTGTTCGCTCAGGCCGAAGATGAACTGAAGCAGCTTAAGGACAGGAACGACAATCTTGCCGAAATAAGTGAAAATGCGGAGAAAACCATGGACGAACTGAGGGCATCACAGGAACTGCTGCAAGAGGATGTTCATCGGAAGGAAAAGGAGCTGCAGAGGCTGATGCTCGCCTGCGATGAATTACAGACGGACGTGCAGAACCAAAGGCAACTCACGGAGCAGCTGGAAGGAGTCATTGCGAGCAAAGAGGAGGCGATCTCAAGGCTCTTGGTGACGAAGGAGAGCGAGGTGTCTGAAATTCTGTCCGACGCCCGGCAGGGTCACGAGCAGGAATTGCGGCATCAAGCGGAGAAATTGGAAGCCGCTAATGAACAAAATCTGAAGGCCGAGAGAGAGCTGCAAAAGATGGCAGACCGTCTGACGAGCATGGAAGCTAAAGTGAAAAAGGCCTACGAAGACAAGGACAGCTTTCAGAAAAAGCTTGAAGCATTTACAAAATCGATGGCTTCGCTGCAGGCCGACCGCGACAACGTGGTCTCCCAGTACAAGTCCCTGGAGGCGCTCCACCTGACCAAGATGAGCGAGAAGGACCAGCTAATCCAGGAGGCGGCCTCCGAGGCCAACAGCCTGCAGCAAGAGATCAGGGACCTTCTGGCGCAGGCCGACGATCTCAATGCGGAGAATGCGCGTCTAAGCGCGCAGCTTGCCCGCTACCGCGAAGACCTGGACCAGGTACTGACCCTGAAGGACTCCCAGCGCAAGCAGCTGCTTAAGAAGCAGCTGGACAAGATCCGCGCACTTGAGAACGAAAAGGCTGATGTGGAGAGGGAAGTGTCCCGGCTGCACAAGGTCATGGGCGAGAGGGAGGAAACGATCGCATCGCTTCGGGGTGATGGCGAGCAGCTGTCGGCAAAGGTGGAGGACCTTGAGACGGAGGTCGCCGGCCTGATCGGTGAGAAAGAACAGCTCTTGAGAGACGACCGACTTGGTGAGTTGCAGCAGAAGTTGGACTCTGTAACAGCAGAGTGCCGGCGGCTGGGGGAGGAGCTCGCTGCTAGTGAAGGCAAGGTACAACGAACCGAAGGCAAGCTCGTTGAAGCCCAACAGGAGGCCGACAGAAAGCTGAAGGAAGTCGAGGCCAGCTACAACAAGGTGAGATACGAGTGTTCAAAGTGATGTTTAAAAAAAATGTATAAATTATTCGCAGGCTATGCTGTATTCTTTGTGATGGACACATGTGGGCTGAAGCTGACGAGGATTACTTATAAATATAAAGCTAATATTTTAGGTCAGTCAATCATGGCTTAAGTATACAGACATGGTTAATGAGAATAAGATGAGTCTGGATACAAAAATAGATGCAGTTAAATAATGAAAAAAGGTCGATGTTTCACTTAAATGTAAACCAGTGTGATTAGGTGGAATATAACTCGACATTCAGTGTTTTGTATAATATGGCATGGTTTACAGTACATTAGTGAAACGTTTGCTTTATAATGTTAATGACTAATATTTGATACGTGTTTAATGGAAACATGTACGTAATATGGCACCAAGTACATTACATGTTGACAAGACAGCTATTTATAAATAACCTTCCGTTTCAGACATAATTAACTTGTATTATCCCATTGCACAGTGGCGAGATGTTAACTACCTTGCCTGGTATTCAGGAGGTTGTGTTTCGACCCTGACGCTTATATATTTGGAGTTTGCATGTTCTCCCTGTGGCCATGTGGATTTTTCTCCGGGTGTTCCGCTTTTCTCCTCCACATTTAGAATCAACATGCAATTAAGAGTATTTGGCCGCGATACATTTCCACGTGATGAGCCACTTTTTATTGAGCTATCATTTGTGATAGCCAGGTCACTTCTAAAAAAGAGCTACAAAACTCAGTGGGCCTTACCTGGCAAAATAAAAATAGTTTATCGTTTACTTTAATTTGAACCAACCGTTTCCCATCACGGAAGACCCCCCGCGACCCTAAGCGCCTGCCTCTGCACGCAGGACCTTGAGTCGCTGCGTCACGAGAGCGGCGTTCTGCGGGTGCAGTCGGAGACGAGCGATGAGCGCGTCGCCGAGCTTGTGCACGAGCTGCAGGCCGCCGAGCTGGCCGCGGCGCAGGCCACGCACGAGGCCCGGCAGCAGGGGGAGCAGTCCCGCGCCCTCCGGGGGGCCCTCGCTTCCCTGCAGGCCGAACGCGACCAGCTGGAGACCGGAGCCGGCTCGGGAAGCCGTGGGACGCCAGGGGGCGACGAGGAGCTGCCGTCGCTGAGGACGGAACTGGCACGGATGCGGGAGGACTTGGCGAAGGTGACGGCTTTTAAACGCTTTTGAAGCCCACATTTAGGCCTGAGCTCTGCTCTCCGTCGGGCTGTCCGTTTGTAACAAGCTGGAACGGAACATCCCCCATCGGCTCAGGGCTGTAGACGGGAGATGAATGATGTCCTCCTAACTCATTTTACAAGGAATAGCTAATACGCATAGATGGTTATGGCTGTGACTGTGTATATGCTTATGATGTTATGAATAGGCCAGAAAGCAAAAATTTGGCACAAATATACAGTGAGTCTGTGCTTGTACATGTATGTTGAACTTCTTTCGCACCGTACATAGCCAACCATGTGCACGTACAGCCATTTTGTCAACCCACTGCTGGATTCTGACCTCAAGCCCTGTGTGGCTTGTGAGGGTTTTGTTACCTCAGGGCTGATCTTTACATGTATGTGATGATGGGATTCATAGATGTGGGCGAAAAGAAGTACATCACAACTTTGGATATTATAGCCAGTACAAACTGGGTTTCACGCATAGGGTAGGGTCACCTAAGAGTTCTACATTGCTTTAACTCTTGTGCCAAACACTCATTCATATACGGTCCCCATCAGTGAAGTCGCTCTTTTCCCATGGCGTGTGACACCCAAGCTGACTGACAGTGGCAGAAGCCCACCCCCTACCAGTTCCTAGTAGCGTTGTGCAATCGTTGTTTGTGAATGGTTGCCCCCGCAGGCGCTTGATGACAATGAGGGCCTTGCCGGCGAGCTTGCCGCCCTCCGGTCCGACGAGTCCGTCCTCCACCTGGAGTCGCGCGTCGACGAGCTCACGGAGCAGCTGGCGCGGCGCGACGCCGAGATCGCGCGTCTGCCGGCTGCGTCGTCCTCGCGCACCGGTGCCCCGGGAGGGACGGCGCGGGAGGAGGAGGAGGCAGAAGCGGTGCGGGCAGTGGCGTTGCGCACGGAGGCTCACGCGCCGCCGAGGGAGCCACGCAGGATGGAGGAGAGGAGACTGGGGGCGGCGGCGGAGACGGCGGTGCCGGCTACGGAGCAGAGCCAGGCCGAGGTGCAGAGCTTGCGGAGCTCGCTGGCCGCACTGCAGGACGACCGCGACCGACTGGTACGGTGAACGAGCTTGAAATGTGCACGTACAGCCCTTTTATCAATCCGTTGCTGGATGAGTGCAGGCGAGCATACACGTGGCAGCATAAATTTCGATTTCAAGCTTTCGTGACTGCAGGGATTCATCTTCTTGGTTCTTTTGGTAAAGTCATGTAGAAGGGAAATAATAAAATAATAAAAATTAAACAGAATAAAATAAAATTCTCACGTTTCGGCCACAACGCAAGCAGCCGTCCTCAGGTGAAGAACAGGGCTGTCGGAAAGACAGCCTTGTTCTGTTCATTATTTTATTATTTCCCTTCTACGTGACTTTACCGAAAGAACCAAGAAGACATGGTAGCATAACAATGAAAGTATAACAATGGATTTAACAATGGATTTTGTGGCGCCACCCCCACTGTTGCCCATCAAGTAGTCCTGCAGCCCTCTAAACACCCTGTGTATTGTGGATGGTGGTTACTCATCCAAGTGCAACCCTGCTTCACTCCTAAGCTCGGATGAGTTCGGGCAAATTCCTGATGATTTGTTTCTATACCGCTATAAACGGTATAGATTTATACCACTAGCTTTTACTCCTAACCCAATGACAAAAAAATGTTTGGACAACACTAATCATAACTGTTGACAATTCATGCAACCGAGGAAGGAACAAATGATTCATATTCTACTTTTAACACTGGCAAGCCTTCGCTAACAAATCCACTCCTGCTGCTCTCATCCCTTTGCCACTGGGTGCTCTGTCCCCCGGCTCCCTGTCGGCGTTTGACCCCAGCTGTGGGAGCTGCGTGGGCTGCGTGAGCAGTACGTGCGCATCGGTGAGGAGAGTGGCGACATCCCCCACCTAAGGGCCGAGATGCACGACCTTAAGCAGCAGGCGATGGCGCAGCAGGCACTGCAGGGCGCACACCGAGAGGAAGTGTCCATCCTGCAGGTGCAGGTGTCACATATGCGGTGAGCCACCGGGCACGAGCCCGGGGAAAGTTTGGGCAAAGGGGCGCCATGGTGGCGAAATGTTAACTACCTCTGCAGGAGGTTGCCGATTCAAGCCCGACACTTGACGCCTGTGTACACGAAGTTTGCATGTTCCCCCCGTGTTTGCGTGAAATTTTCTCTGGGTCCTCCGTTTTTTTCCCCTCCACATTTAGAAAGATGCGTTCAGAGTATTTGGTTGAAATTAATTTCCACGTGGTGATAAGCCACTTCGTTGCATAATCATTTGTGGCCAGGTATCTTCTGAAAAAGATATATGTAGCTCAGTGGTATTTAGCTTTGTTTGTGTTGTACGAGGGTTCTCAACGCTTTATGGCTTCCTTGTTGGATTCGTGAGTCCGATTTTTCCCCCACTTCTGGTCTTCATAAGGCACAAAATCGGGTCAGTGGCATAGCTACCGAGTTTGCAGGCAGTGCTAATGCACCAGAGGCTACGGGGCCGTTGGTGGCCAGGAACCGGGCAATGAAGAAGAGGTGGGGGGGGAGGGAAGTTAGACAGAGGGCCCGAGTTAATGCCTTGCACCAGGGCTCATGCCGACTACGCTTTGCTACGACTGGATTGGATGGCTGTTGTATTAAGACAATACTGTGGGGGTGGGCAACACAAATCTAGAACTAAAGATATATTGTGGAGAGTTTCTAATAAGCCTATAATGATAGTTCATTAAAATCAATTATCACGCTTACGATATGAGCAATCGCATGCGTAGGAATGGTATATGATTTTGGCAAATTGTATGCAAATTGTATGCAAACATTGCATTCATTCTAATGGAAAAATGTGGAAAAAATTAGACATTACAAACGATCATGAAAATTTATCAGATTTTTCTGAAGAACGGCGCTGTGTCCGAATGCAAAGATATTTCCTAAGCTCAACGTGTCCGTTATTTCAGGTCCGACAACGAAGCATTGCTGGCGGAAAAGCAGGCGATGAAGGAGCAATTTTTGGCAACACTTGGAGACAGAGACTCGCGCATCGCCGAGCTGCAGAGGTTTTGCCAAGAGCTGAGGTCTCAAAGTGGCGGATTGGACCAGCATCTCACCACGGGAAAGGTGTTGCCCTGACAACCAAATCATGCTTGTGGATCCAATGGGAGCCTCATTATTAGTTAACATCTCAATTATACAGTGTGTGCGTTATATCAACAATTTAACCTTGTTTTTGTTTATTTCTATGTACCGATAGTTTACAACTTTTGTGTTCATCTTAAAATGTACTTTAATTAGTACTTTACTGTTAATATAAAATGCAATACCTAGTGTAACTTTTAATATACAATATAGATAGCAATTACAGATAGTCTCAACTGGCTTGATAAAGCACATTACATTTTTTATCGATTTTCATAAATCAAATACATGTGAATTTTTTTATATGAACTTTGAAGTCAAATATATTTTACACTTTTCATCGTATGTACTATAGTCTGCCTATAGCCACACCACCCAAATGACGATAGATCTCGTCACATTTCGGAAGCTAAGCAGGCCTGAGCCTGGAGAGTACTTTGAAGGATGACTACTGTGCACACCAGGTTGTTATAGACTGGGCCAGGCTGCGTGGTGGGCAGCAGGGGGCAATGCAGAAAAATCCATTATCATACTGTACTTCTATGATCCCACGTCTATGCTTCCGACATTACAACCCACACCGGTGAAACATTGTAGAATAACATCCATGACCTGCAAATCGTGGGGAAGCCCTCATCCAACAGTAGATTTGTTGTCATGGCCATAATTAACTTTTTTTTCCAGCGCATTCTTTCGTCTTGAAGGTAGAGAGTTGCGCACGCGGTAGCAGTGGAGCTCACCTGCCGCTCGCTTGGTCTCGCCCCTCCCTACAGGCGGCTGACGGAGGAGACGGCTCCACCCCAGCGGAGGTCCTGCGGCTGCAGTCGGAGCTGCAGCGGTGTCTGCAGGAGCTGCACCAGAAGGAGCTGCGCTTGCAGCAGCTCAACAACAAAGTGCGTGCTTCCGCAAGCCGGGTCTCCGTGCACGCGCGACATATTATCAGGACTTTCCCCTGCTGATGCGCAGAATTTAAGTCGGGTATTTGTGGAAGCCCTGGTTAATTGCTGCAACTGCCAGTTCAGGCCGCTGAAGCGGCGACTGATAGCTAGCTATTCTGGAAACAGCGGGGTGCAGTAAGTCCCACGCAAGCCCTTTTGACATTGGCACAAATTTCCGAATTACTTTTGGCTGTTTAATCCACCAGAGCTATGAAACTATATAAAGCCATGGGTGAAGCGGATTCTGGCATACAGTTAAAAGGAGAAGGCATTTGGTTTATTTCTTCGTAAACGAGAGTTAAGTCTGCGATGCCGCACCAGGGGCTGAGACGCATCGCAAGTTGGGCCACATTGCTAATGAAGACAAATGCAAATTCTCGCCAAAAATAGGAAAAAAATAAACATTGATCAAGGTTTTGTGAATGTAGGTGGCCTCTTGGCATAGGGATTGGAGCACTAATCTGCCGCTCGTGATTATGATGAACTGGGTTTCGCAAGTGTAGCCAGCTGTGGGTGCACACAAGTAGAGTATAGCAATTAATTTTGCTGCACTGCCCTATGCTGCCCCCATTCTCCAAATTCACTTCTGGATGAGGGTTTCCAGACATTGTGTGGACTTTGGGGTTTATTTGAACGTACTTCACAATGCTGCTTCGTGCTGATTGATGAAGACAAGCAGTATGATTGGTGGCAAGATGTTAATTCCCTCGCCTGTTTTCCAGGTCGTGGGAATCGATCCTGATCCTGATGCCTGTATATTTGGAGTATGCAAGTTCTCCCCGTGGTCGTGTTAATTTTACTGCGGGTCCTCCAGTTTTTCCCTCCACATTTTAGAAACATGCCTTTAAAGAGTATTTGGCTGCATTACATTTCTATGCAAGCCACTTCGTTGAGCTATAATTTGTGGCCAGGACGCTTCTGTAAAAAGGCGATATAGCCGAGTCGGCTTTACCTGGTTAAATAAAAAATAATCTAGTTTTTGCTTTTCTGACTGAGGAACCCACACAATCGTGATAAAACAATGGATTTTACTGCATTGCCCAACGCTACCCCCCCCCCCACCGTCCGAGTTAAATCCTCGCCAATTCTCACTGCAGCTGCTGGTGGCGGTGGAGGAGCGCAACGTCCTGGCCGGGCAGCTCAAGTCGCGGTCGCTGTCACTGCGCGACGCTCAGCAGCGGCTCAGCGAAGTGCAGGGTCGCTACCGCGGCCTGGAGAGCGAGTGCCAAGCCCTGCGCCACTCGCTGCATCACAGCGACAACGTGAGGCTTCCCAGTACCCCGTTTATTTTTGTTTTGTGTCCATAGCCACTTTTTTCGTAGCAAAGTCTCCGTGTGTGTGTGAAAGCCACTGGTTGCCTTTCAACTGTTCTACGCAAGAAAATCTGGAACTGAAAGAATTATAAAACTTCTCCATTGTCATTGTTCACATTGGACGAGGTCCAGAGGACATAATGGCTAATGCTGTTTGTGTGTGCCATATTTCTCTATCACTTTTGAAATCGTTTATATTAAGTTCGCTTGCTTGCTTGCTTGCTTACGACCGTGCAAATCTTTCGGTCGTTTTTTAACCCACTTCCCGTGATCCAATCGAGCTGACATTTTGCACACAGACTTGTTGTGCGAGACAATTAATGTTCGTGAAAATTTTTTTCAAAAATGTTACACTTTTTAGGCAAAAATGTTTTATTTTACATTTATTCAAATAGAACTCATTCATGGCTTTGGCTGAACATCACAGTGTAGGAGCCCAGAGCGTAACCCCTCCACAGGCCGTGGCGGAGTAGCGCAGTTGGTAGCGCCCTCGCTTCGCATGCCAAAGGTCGCGGGATCGATCCCCGCGTCCTCCACAGGCGAATATATTTTTAGATCCTTTATATTAAGTTCTCTTGCTTGCTTAGGACCGTGCAAATCTTTCGCTCGTTTTTTAACCTACTTCCCGTGATCCAATCGAGCTGACATTTTCCACACAGACTCGTTGTGTGTGACAATTAATTTTCGTGAAAAATAATTTCCAAAATTTTACACTGTTTAGGGAAAACAAATTAAATATTTAATTACCAATTGCTTAATACTGGCAGACAATCATCTGACCCATAGGTGGCAGCCATCTCAAGCCAGAGGACGAGAGGACTCTAACCGCCACGCATATAAAGGATTTAGAGTGAAAAACTTTGTTTTTATGGGTTTACTTGGTTCTTTTTCACTTAGATGCCACGTGACATGCAACCCATGATATGAGGACCAACCCATGATATGAGGACCAAACCATGTGGTCACAATCTTCGCAGCTTTGTTGTTGTCCATGAACACCTTTCGTGTGTCTGCGTCCTCTTGTCTTGTTACTAGCCTGGGGCTCACTTATCTGCCTGATGAGTTCTCATCATTTACAGAAGATGTTGGATTTGGTTTATGACGGTTGTATTAATACTGGATTATAATATTAAAATATAGTGGGATAATGTCAGTAAACAGTGGTCCTTCACTGTGTATCAACATCCATTTTCTTAAAAGATTCCATACAATATATTGTTCATAAGGCAGGATGAAGACAAATTTAGTGATTTATTTTTACATTATATTTGTGCTTGTACATTGCGGCCAGCACAGTCTTTAAATTATTTATGGGGAACAGATCATTGCGTTATTTTTACAAAACAAATCAACTGTGCAGGCCAACTTGGCAACTCTGCAGAGCAACTAATGGAACTTATTGAGAATTCTACCTGCAAGAATTCTCAATACGTCACCTTGAATTCCAGACTGGCAAAGCCGACAGAGCTAATGCCCTCAATGCTCTGAACCCTGCTTGGAGTCTGTGCTGACGGTGATTGCGCGTACGCAGGGCAAGGAAGGAGGGGAGGAGGAGGTCCCACCGGGAGCGCCGCAGGAGCGAGCGAGCGCTCGTCTCGAGGTCGACCCAGCGGAGGTGGCGGAGCTCCAGCGCCGGTGAGCGCGACGGCGCCGGTTTACACACCACTCTTGGTCACGCGCTGGCGCCCAGCGGGCGCCCGTACCCTAATGGCATCGTTTATTCACCGCTCCCTGAAAAGATTCAATGATTTGTTGTCATTTAAGAGGTCTTCACTTCGATTTGAAGTATAAATTGTGTTTCGTGTCTTGCTGGCAGTTGTGTGTTTTTTATATATTTATCTCATTTTGTTCTCTGTCATGTACTCATTGAGCCTAAATACAATGTCAGCATCTAGTTTGAATGTCATTTGCATCGTCGCTAAATCATTTTTCATGACCATTAGCTTTGACACAAAGTGATGCGGTGACAAGGGGTGACAAGCATTATTTTAAAGTGTGCACTTATATGTATGCTAAATTTAGGACCCTACTTTCCATGCTGTTCACACGAGTCTGGGCATTTATTCTTCTTTGCGACTCCAGACTGACCGAGACGGAACAGCTCCACGATACGTCGCATCAAGAGCGCTCTCGATTGGAGGAGACCCTGAATGAGGAGCGTGAGAGGCGTGTGGCAGCGGAGGAAGCCCTGGTTGAGCTGGAGGAGAAGATGAACCGGTACGAGTGACGTTCGGTGAATGCCCCACTTCATTTCCTTGGTTGTCTCCGACCAAATAACCCAGAATGCACCAGCTCAGATTTTAGAAGCTAAGCAGATTCGAGCCTGCTTAGCATCCACGATGCCTCTGCCAAATGGGGAAGGTCTTTCACTCAATCTCGCTCCACTCTATTCTTTATTTCCCTCTATGTGGGGGGACCCCATTACTTGAAGTTGTCAAGCGGTATTTTTATTTGAGCAGTAACAATCGTCGCCTTCCGTGTGTGCCTCTTCGTTTTGTTTTGCGTGCTTCGTTTTTCCAGGCTGGAGGCCGCTCCCAGGCCTGCAGTGGCCGCACCTGCTCTCCACGAGCACAGCATCATCATGGATTCGGACGACGAGAGGGAAGCTCTCATCATCAACCCCCGAGAGCATCACATTGTGCGCAAGGTAGCGTTAAACACCGCACTGTAACATAACTTTTAAACAGCATGCACATGTGACACGCGCGTACATGCATAACACACACATAAGCTCTCATTTTTATTTTAATTGCCACTCTCTAAGTCATGTGGGGATGTGTTTACCAATCATCAGGGACTTGTATATTCGAATGAAAAATATTGAGCCACAAGGTCTGGAATTTGGGAAGCCCTAAATAGTATATTAATGTTTTCAGACAAGAATGCCAACTGCCTTAAATATTAGCCACCTATATATATCATACAATTCTTTACTGAAGACGAGCCATTGGTCAGAATATTAGCCTCTCGTTTATACGCATGTTATATGCAAACTTTATGGTGAAGGCGGTGAGTTTATTTGATTTGTTTCTGTACCACTGACAATGCAGTCGCTTATTTATTTTGGAACTAAATGTTCTCGTTCGGTCATTCAGTGTACTTTAGCCAAAGTGGAAATTGAACACCGAACTTCATTCCTCGGTTTTCCCTGATTCCATTGATGGAAAGGTTATCACCAATGACAGCCCTGTGTATTTACACAACACAGATGAAAAGTAAATACATTTGGGTGACCATTCACTTGAGCTGGTTCAAACACGATGCGAATTTAACATATTCACATAATTCATCTGAAAATATTATTGTCGTGCTATTCTTAAGTAAAAAAATATATACCTTTCGACAATAAAACATAACTGCGTGCCAACATCCACTCCCGCTGTGAGATCACTGCACGTTTTACCACTCCCATGAAAGAAACTCAAGATTACCATTTTGTGGATTATTTTCCCAAGACTTTTCGTTTCCCAGGCAAAAAAACAGCAAATGGTTATGACTCGCCTCCCACGCGTTTCCATGATCTGTCACGAACCATTTTCACGATGTATTTCAAGTGTTTGTTCTCTTTTTTTATCAAATAATTTTCGACCTCATATGTATCATCTATTTCAAAAGTGACTAGTTTTTTTCCCCCATTTCATGTTCAAGATACATCAGAATCAAAATCTATATTTATCTTTATTTATCCTGGAGAAATACATTGTGTTGGGGCACAGTCATGCCCTTGGCACGTAACGGAAGCCTGTTTCGTCTTTCGTCTTGGCAGATGTGAGATAGCTGGCAGAGTGGCACTTGAAACATTAAGCGTGCATTTCCCCCCCCCCCCCCGTCTCAGCAGATGCACAGCAATGACTTGTGTACTGTGACTTTGTGTCGCATCACGCACCACGCCGTGTTTCATCTTGGCAGATGCGTGGCAACGGCTTGTGCACCGTGGCTTTGTGCCACGTAACATACGATCGCGTGTTTCGTCTCCGCAGATGCGCGGCGGAGGATGGTGGTGCCGTCGTTGGCTGGGAGGCCGTGCCGCATATTGCTCGCGGCTGCTCCGCTCACGGCCCCTGGCGCGTGTCGCGCTCCTCTGCTACCTGCTCGTGCTGCACGCCGCCGTGCTCATGTGTTACTTCGGCCTCCTGTGAGCAGTGGGCCGTTTTCCCCGCAGGCCCCGCTGCCAGCCTGCAATGACTGCCTACCAGAACGCGACAGCCCGGGTTTGGATTACAGGCAGTCGTTTCACAATGGGCGTGAATTAGGCAGGGTACGATTCAGTCGATGAAAACTGTATTTATAACATTGAGTCCCTTGACTCACCCAAGAGTTGCTTTGGTTTTGGTTGGGAAGATTGGCCAATCTTTTTGTATTGCTGTGTATAATGGATAATAGCACTAAAGTGTTGTAGATTTAATCACGAAAAGGAAGTTAGGATAGGTGGGACACTTTCGTAGGAGAGCATGTTACTGAGACAGGTGTTTGCGGTACACCAAGGGGAAAACGTAAAGCCACAGGGTGAGGTGCGGTAGGAACAGACCTCAAAGGTCAGGTGTCGACTTTGCAACAGGATCCTGCCAAAGGAAGCATTGGCGAGTGTGGTGGCATCAACGGCTTTGGCCATGATGACCTCTTCACCTTGACATAACGAAAGTGAGAGGCCACAAACACTGCCGTCATGTTTTGTCAGAGACCTGAATAAAGCTCTCAATGCAAAGTGAAATAAGAATGTACCAAAATGAGCTACAGCAGAGCATGTCATTGTCAGACTAATATTCTGCATTCATTGGAAAGGTATCTGTTTCATCCTGACTGGCAAATGCATGAGGTAGTATTAATTTAATATTACCGAACATTTCCATAATATAATTATATTATATGCTATGGCAACAATTAATACTAAAATTGTGGTATTTGCTTCTGCCCTATCAAGAGATGCATCCATGTAACATTTTGGTGAATCAAGTCTGAATTGTCTATGTTAATAGCAGTCCTCTTAAGATAAAAAATAAGTCCACTCTGAAACCCAGAGGACACTTAGATCACAAATAAAATATGAGTACTGTACATCATATGGTAATGTTACGGGCAGTTACATCTTGTTAGTATTTTTATTTTATACTCTTGCAACCAGTTTTGAAAGATCATTGTGGGTGGGGAAAGTAAAACACTTAGTTTTGACAAACAGGACGAATGAGTGTGCTCTGTTAAAAAAAAACTTTGGTTGTTTGTGCTGACACCCATAGCTGTCAACCCATACGCTTTACCTGTATTCTTGTACAGGGAAACCGAGTTTTCAGGTCCATACGGCGTACAGCCGTATCAATCCGGGCAAAAAAAACGTCTGTGTTTCTCCCTTGTGATGGGACTTTGTAGGATGAACGTTGAGATTTATAAGGGCACGGGGTGCCTAATAAGGTCTGAAATGGTCTAATAAGGTGGGGCGCTGATAAGGGGTTGACAGGTATGCACCACCACAAGTCCAGTTGTAAAATGTTTTTCCCGGTTTATGACAGGTGTAGATATTTGTGGACCTTTGTGGGAGTTGCATCATGTGATAGAGTAGATGTACAGTCCTCCCAGCGAATTGCAAGGCTTTACCCTGCTAGAGTTTATCAAATGGTGTGTAAAAAAAAGTGCGGTTTTAAATGGGGCAAGTCTTAACGTCGCTGTATAAAGGAGGTTGAAACAATTGAAAACCTGAAGTGCAATTCTCTTGGAGTATTTGTTTATATCTTTAGTTTATTATTTAAAATGCTATCAGATTTGACACTGATTATCTTTTGGTGCAGGTGGATTTAAAATGCCCTGTTATCTCACTACAATTATATAGCTGTTACAGTGTGGGTTATTTTTTTCTCCTTATGCCCTTTCAAACACAATAAAGCTGCTTTATAATGGGACAATGGCCGTGTTTTTCATTACTGCAACCATACTCTTAATAGCGCGTGGCAGGCGTATAACTTTGCATCAATTCAAATAAATTAGCCGTCGCAATAAATACATTGTCCTATAAGAATCGATTATTTGCAATGCAAAATGTGTGCAATTTACAAGATGTCGCTAGAAGACATGGGTTATGACCCAGTAGTCGAGGCTGACGATGGAGTGGGAAAACATTCCCGAGGACCTTCACCATGGAGACGAAACGTTGAAATCGGATCTTGTACAGACCCGTGATGGATTGTTGCCATTGAAAAGCTGAGATGGCAATGATTGTGGGAAGGCATTTAGCCTGCATTAGATAAATAAATCATGGCTGATTATGATATGCAAACTATTTGCTCACATTTCAGAATTGGACAAACGAAACTGTACAAATGATAATTCATTGACTCGCTAAAATGTGGAATCTTTGTATGCGTGTGGAAATTTTTACAAACGAAAACCTTCTGCAGTGACATGCAAATACTTCAACATGAAGCATGTTAACTATTTTACTGTATGCGCCAAATTAAGTGGCTGTAACTACCTTAGATGCATTTCAACCTCGCCATGCATTCTCCAAATCTCTGCGAATTAAAAGCGAAAAGGATATTACGAAAAATTGGCTGCCCATTGAGGTTTGAATTCGTAAAATGAGCCACCCAGACGAATTTGTTTAACTTACAGCGGCACAATTTTGTTCAAATGTGGTAATCTGCAGTAATTGAGGCACTTGAAAACATACATAAATGAAGTACGTACCACCAGCAAGTTCAGTTTTTTTATTTTTTCAGTTATTCCCTCAGAACTAAATTAACAAGTACACATCCTTATTTCTGATTTTAATCAAAGCAATTACATTCGCGAACTCAGAAGTGTACTGGAAATATTTATTTTACATAAACGAATCATGTAAAATTCAGTACCCTTTGTAATTACTGTCCAGCATAATCCTTAAATTTTTTACATTAAACTTGTCACAAATTTGGATGTTACATGTTTTATCTCCCCTCCCCATCCCGTTAAATAAAATTACGATAACTGCTTTAATAAAGATGAAGATTGTTATGTTTACAAAAATACAGTACATTCAAAATAACAACCATATGAAAATACAGCACCTTAAAAAAGCTGGACATCTTTCGAAATACGACAGTGATGATGCAAGGCGTACGTTTCACTCCCAGTGGAGTGCTCTGACATTGCAAGCAAGGCCTCCATGTTATGTTAACGTCTATGTCCTTGAAGCAATGCTCCACAAGGTATGCCCCACGTCCAAAACGTAGATCAGTATTTAACTCCTAAAGTTTACTGAGCAAGCACATTCAATAGTTTTCCTTCATAGCACTGGGGTCAAATTGCATGATCTATTGGGGTGTTTCCGATTCCGGTCCTTGCAACCCCACCACAATCCACCTTCACATGCTTGCCAGTCGTCTCCATTCAAGAACAAGTCGATATGAACTCCACGTGGTTGATAATTGGTGGTACCAATCGTTGATAACACCAACCATCAGGTGAATGTCAATCATCAGATCTATTTCACTTGCCCTCTACATTACATGGGGTGCACACACAAGACCTCTCGCTTAATTTGAATAGTATGGGACAAGCATGGTCTTGGTTTAATCAGCATTCTCAACAATGTGGTGGAACATGTTTCTTTACCATCATGCGCATGCAACGTGTAATTATTTTTTTATTGAACGAAGATTGGTAAACATGCAAAGGTGGCCGTGGTTGGTTGGGAAGACCGACGTTTCGAAAAAAACCCAACCTTAAAAGCACTCTCGAAGCAATACTCGAGGTAGTTTTAATCATCACGAGTAATTTTGTTAGATTAGCTGATGAGTTTGAGAAAGTGGGATATTGCCGCTGTAAATAATGACAACGGATCCCTTGAACAACGAGTTCCTGCGTTCCTTACCAGTTGGCTGCTGTGATTGAGGCCACATCAATTCTGTTGCACACCAGAAGTGGTGTGAAAAGACTTCGGTTATTAACATTAAGATACATATTCAGGAGCGGAGGTGGGAGATAGTGGTGGTGCAGTAGTTAGCACGTCGTGCTAAGAATCGAACAACCCGATGTCAATTCCTGGCCACGGTTAACATCCTTGGTGAATGATATCCGAACTGGTTCCTGGCCATCCTCCAATCCGCAGTGACCAGTGTGGGGAAGTATTATCCAACAACCGTCATGACTTACATGACACGTAGTGGCTTGGCAAATAGCTGTAACTTATAATAAGTATTATTTCACTGCTTGTACGCATGAGTAGACCACAGAACCCTGCAGCCAAACGGATCGTGCAAACAATTTTACTCGGTTAAGGCGAGTAGCGACACACGTACGTACCCTCGCATATGTAAACCATGCAAATGCAATTGCAAGTGCATGTCCAGCACAGTGTCATTTCATTCATGTCAGTGTGAAGTGCAAAGCCATGCTTCGTCTGTAGTACACAAACAGGCTGAGCAAGTCCGATGCACATTTGCAAAGCTGACCCTCACCGAAAGGTATGTGGGCGTGACGAATGCATGCACGCTTACAAGGTGTGTGGATTAACTCTTAAGAAACTACTGTTAGCATGCAAAGGGTGGCTAAATGGCAATCAATGAAGGCTCTTTGGGCATTTCCAAAGCAGAATCATGAAAATGTACTCATGCCATGGTTCAATTGATACATATACTGCATTATTCCAAACCTGATTGCATACACATTTTTCCACATTCTTTTTAATATGCGAAGCCACAGAAGAAATCTTCACTGCAAAGTTATGTACGGCTTATGCAAAACGTTTATAGCGGTATAAAACATTACATGTTAAAAGTATACTTCAAACTTATACTGTATGACAGAATGTTGAATGTGTACTGATGGTTTTCATGTGCTTATACTGCATTTGTAAGTGTGCTTTTCATTAAATAACCCATAAGTAAACTGCACTGTGTGATTCTGCATTAAATAACCGTGTTTACTTTCACGATGGTAAACATTTCGGATTTGTTTAAACACTACACTAGCATTTTTTATTACAGCATCGGCCTTAAGTAATACGAGTTTACAAATGGATCTCCGTCGTAAAAACACTACGGCGGCTCTAGCCTTCTGTGTGTTTGGTTAAACATCTCTCTCAGTGTCAACTTGGCTCAGCACCCCGTGCATTTTCTAAAGATCATCCCCCACAAATCTACGCATTCGACACATGCATGTACACCCTTATAGGTCCGCCTGCTGTGCCTGCTGCTCCTGCTGCAGGGCTTCGAGGCGGTGAAACAGGGCGGCGCTGAACGCCTGCCGGTACGCTGGGCTCACCGTGTCGAGCAGGGAGTAGATTGTCTCGTGGGGCTGCCCATCAAAGCTGTCGTCCACCAGGTCAAAGGCGTGAGACACGATCTGGTGGCACCGAGGGGTAACCCGGGGAGAAATGGGGAATGTCAGTACAGGTAGTCCCCGACTTACGATGGTCCGACTTACGATATTTCGATCTTACGATGGCGATAGCGATATGACAAAATTGTAAAATATTTAACATTTCGCGCGGCAGGCAAACGCAGCAGCGTACGAGGTACGATACTGTACGTTGGGACGCTGCCGGGATGTACTGTACGCATATAGTTTATACAGTACGGTACTGTAAATTGCTCTGTTTTGCTAAATTATCATCATTCTTTAAGACTCCTGGGTAGGCTAGGCCATTTTCGACTTACGATATTTTAGACTTACGATGGGGTCGTCGTAACGCATCTCCATTGTAAGTCGGGGACTACCTGTACATTCGTGGGCAGCAAGAGAACTCGAAAAACAGCACACACCCTGTTGTGTTTTGCTCGTGCTGTGACCCACCTGCACTTATTTAGAACTCTTTGTCAAGCCACTGGTGGATGAAGGCCTACCTCTGCCATGCGGATCATAGAGATTAACGGACCACTGTTCTCCACTCTGGTCAGTCTAGAATTGGTGCAGAGGAGATGTAGGAGTATAGAAGTTCAGTACAAAAGAATTAGCAGCACTGTCCTATAACCTCGTACCACTACCTCGCAGCATGTCCTGCATGGTGGCTCCCATTGATGCATTATCTCGGCTCAAACCTGCTTAGCTTCTAAGATATGACAGTATCAGCCGTGTTAATGGGGATTTGTTCAAAAGGCAATATAGACTCTCATCTGGTCATAATTAAGGATATGTATACCACATATCCACTCACATATCCAAACCAGCGCCAGGCCCTCACTGCCTATTTTTCATACCGAGCTGGTATGATACACTGACCTAAGAAGACATCTTAATCTGGCTCTCGGCCAATCAGTCTGACACGCAGGGTTAGGGTTATAGCACTTTTTTTATTCCCATGAAGAAGCCTGGCTTCTGCAGTGGAATAACAACTTGACTCCGCTTGACCTGCACCAGGCTGACTCAGCACTGCCCGGGCATAACTCTTGGTTGTACGGTGGAAAGAAACATGAATTAAAGTATTAGGGGAGTGCAGGCAGACCTTGAGGCCCATGTCCGACAGCTCCACACAGTAGCGTTGCCCCTCCTTGGTCTCTACGTTGATGTAGGCGAGGTACTCGGAACTGGGCAGCGTTCGTGACAGCGCCATGGCGCGCACAGCGAACACCACATCGTTGATGATGGCGTCGGCCTCTGCGCGCATGTCCTTGCACTCTGTCTCCCAGTCGTCTCCCTCCATCGCTGATGCACAGCCGCAGTCTTGTCCGACTTCTTTCCTGCTAAGACAAGAGCAGGGGTGTGCAGCATTAGCATGGGTGAGTGGTTCAGGTGCAGTGAGTAGTACCTGGTGTGGTGGGTGACAGAGGTGTGGACTCGAGTCATGTGACTTGGACTCGAGTCAGACTCGAGTCATGAATTTGATGACTTGCGACTCGACTTGGACTTGCATAACAATGACTTTGTCCCACCTCTGGTGGGTGAACATTGGCACCAGGGGAGACAGAAGCGGCTGGGCACGATTAAGATGAAGAGTCCATTAAAATCAGCCGTTTATTTTTCATGCGGGAACTGGACTTAAATGTATACAACTAAACACAGCAAACATTGCAGTGTTAACACAACAATGCAGTGGCGTACAGCCACACCAACTCCGATGGTGCTGTGTTTGTCTTGGTAGGTGCTCTCACAGCACTTTCCTCCCCTAGAGCAAGAGTGGAGAACCTTGTCCTTATCGAGGGCTGAATAGGACCTGGAAATACTATACTAAAACACATCAAACACACGCCTCAGTCACTTATGTCATTGGATGAGATCCGCTGAAGGACGGACGTGGCTAAGATTATAAACAGTATTGCCAGGTGTAAAATATTCCTCTCCAATTCCCGATTAGTACGGCTCAGATCGTTCCAGTGAGAAATATCGTTTCTTGGCCTGTTTTGCATTTCTAGGCCACAGACAATGTGAAATAAAGACGTATTCGGACCAAGGGCTGTGGGGTTCCTTTACCCCTGCCCCGGAGTCGACAAGGGTACAGTATATAGGGGATCGTTGTGGTAGTTTTTCAAATGTATAGATAAGTGCCGATGCGTTCGTGGGAGTGTAGCGGAGGCGCCTTGCCCTACCAATTTGGCGACCTGAGTTCCATCTCCAGCCGCAGTCAACACCAGTGGAAAGTGACATCTAAACCGAGCCTGAGTAATCTCATCAACTTGCTTGCCAGCGTGAAGCGTGGTTAAACAACCCACATCGCCCAAAGGTGTGGAGGGACCTTCGCCCAACAGTGGTAGAAGCATTGGCGCAGTGTATAATGCCAGTGTACAATAATGTGAGAATCCACATCTTTTGCACGTGTGGGCCAATGGTGGGCTAAGGGTGATTTATAAAATTAACAATCTGACCCGGTCCTGGGAGTCCCAGGACCGGCTCATACTTCACCACCCGGCATTGACCAGCGTGGTGAAGTATGGTCGACCAGCGTGGTGAAGTATGGTCAAACACCGTGGCGAGGCCTTCCTCCAGCAGTCAGCTGACGTTTTACGTTGGAACCGAATTGGGGTCATTTGGAGAAGTAATTTTACGTCGCAGGATGTAATAACTGGATGGAGACGTGCGAGATGGAGACGACTTGGGGGGGGGGGGGGGGGGGCTTCATCCAGCAGTGGATTGACCATGGCTGATGATGACAATATAACAAAGACAAAGATCCCCCGTATAGCCTTAACAGACTGTGACATGCTGTTAGCGATCATCTATGAACGTGGGCACGGGCAACACGAGGGGGTGGATGGCCAGTACCACGCTCGGCCGCCTTTGTCTCCCCAGTGGCGATGTTTACACACCGCACCAGGTACTCATTTGAGGCTGAGTCGACCTAGGGGAGGAGGCCCAGGACCGTTTCAGATAATCACCACCGTGAATCGAACTCGGGTGGCCGGGTTCGTAGCGCAGCGCCGCTGACCGTATAGAAGTCTGTCTACATACATGCACTGGATACACGTGTACATCTAATAAGGTGTACACGATAACACACACAGTGCTCCACACATGGGTAACAGAAATACCGTATCGATACGTCTCCCCATCTTCACAAACCAGCATTGACCAGCGCGGTGAAGTATGGTCAAAACGGCTCCACCCCTCCCCAACGACCCACACCGGCATGCGAACCCTCCACACACATCCCCCCCCCACCCTATCCAGCAGTGAATTCACAAACAATCTGCACATTGCACGGGACCCTGCAGTTGTAAACAAGGCGGCGTTTTTGGAATACCAATACAGTGCTGTACAGTGCATGACAACACTGACGGCGCACGCAGGAGATCGCACTAATCCGTCTACAACGGTAACAGCGTGTTGATAATGTGAATAATATACGATAATAACATAACTGATCATAATAATAATGTTGATAATCGCGATCGATATTCTCACCGCGTCTCCCCTCACCCTCGTGCCGCGGCTCAAGATGTCACGGCCCGCGACTCACTGCGCATGCGCGGCTCTAATCACCCCCCACCCCACAACCCCCACCCACAACCCCCAACCGCACCCACAACCCCCACCCCCACCTCACCACCCCCAAAACCCCCACCCGCACCCCAACAACAACCGCCATTCGCCACTAAGTGGCGGTGACGTCACCACGACGCTTGTGCCAGGCCATGTGCACCCTGAGGCCACGTGAAGTGTCGAACGCCCGCTGGCAGGAGGTCACGGGGCAGACCCAGCAGGTGCCACGGGTCGACTGACCGAGATGACCGAGATGACTGGCTGATGCACCACCTGTGCCCCCTACTGTGCCAACTTGCTGTGCTTTAGCCACCCGGCGCTCCGCTCGTTGTTGTGAGCGTCGCTCCTCCGCCCTCCGTTGTTGTTGGAGGGCGACTGCCTCCAACTGCCCAGTAGCGTCCTTCACGAGCCTCCTCCACTGAGGCCGATCTTGACACCGCTGGTACCAGTCATCGGCAAGTCCACTCAGCTCCACGTCCTCCTGTACCACATCACTCCATCTCTTCTCTAGCCCGTGCCGCGCCCGTTTAGCCCCCTCGATCCGGCCGAACAAAAGCTGTTTAGGCATGCGGTGGCTGGGCATGCGGGCTACATGACCCAGCCAACGCAGCCTTGCCTGCCGGAGGAGCTCACTGATGGGACTTTGCCCAGATCTTTCAAGGACTTGTGAGCTCCTCACACAATCCAGCCTGGTTAAACCCAGGATGGATCGTAGGCAGGCCAGCCTAAATGTTTCCAACCGGCGAAGATGCTCCACTAGGGGGGTCCACGTTTCGCAAGCGTAGAGAAGGGAGGGAATGACCGTGGCCGAGAAGACCTGAAGCTTCGTGCGGAGCGACAGACCAGGTAGCTTCCACACAGCGTTACGCAACCGATGAAAAGATATTGCCGCTCGACTGATTCGGAGTGAGACCTCTGCTGATAAACTGGAGCCGGTCATAAGCACACTGCCCAGGTATGGGAAACTCTCCACTCTCTCCACAACTGCCCCATCACCGATTGGGAGTTGTGGGGGTGGAGTGCCCGATGGTACAAAATACCCAGGCAGGTGCTTAGTTTTGGTGGGGCTGATGGTAAGGCCCCACCTCTTGGTGGCACACTCCAGTCTCAGCAGCAGCGTCTCCAACTCCTCTTCTGAATGAGCAGCTATTACCAAATCATCGGCATACATAACGTGGTTGACCAATAGGGAGCCATCCCTTGATCGCACCCGGGCGTCGATCAGCCTCCCATTATATCTGTACCAAATGGTAATTCCCCCGGTACAGCTTTTGAAGGCTTCACGAACTACGCAGTCGAAATAGATGTTAAATAATGTGGGAGCCAGAGGACATCCCTGTCGCACCCCAAGGTGTACAGGGAAAGGCTCCGACTCCCGGCCACGTAGTTTTACCCGGGCCCGCTCACCATCATGAAGGTCCTTAATGATCGTGAGCAGAGGGTCAGGGACTCCGAAAGCACGAAGAACAACCCAGAGCCCAGTCCTACTGATGGTATCATAGGCCTTGACCAGGTCAATAAAGCAGAGATGTAGGTCTTTTTGGAATTCCCTACACCTCTGCTGTAGCAGACGGACAGAAAATATGGCATCTGTGCAGGACCGCCCTTTCCTGAAACCGCATTGGGGCTCCGCAAGCCTCTCCTCAGCGTGCCTAGCAAGGCGATGTTGAATAATCCTTGCCAGGACCTTACCCGGCACACTGAGGAGTGAGATGCCCCTGTAGTTGTTACAGTCGGTACGGTCCCCCTTCTTAAAGAGGGGGACCACCAGGGCATCCTTCCAGTCCTGCGGAACCCGTCCAGTGGTCCAGACTGTTGTTATGATGTCATATAGGGCAGTCTGTGCACAAACGCCACCCTCCCTCAGCATTTCGCTTGGGAGATCATCTCTGCCCGGTGCCTTCCCTGGTCTCAGACTCCGGATCGCCCTCAGTACTTCCTCAACAGCTGGCACCTCAGCCAGCCACTCACAGGGGGTGACCTCTTCCAATATTTGAGGCACCGCAGCCTCAGCAGGGTTATCCCCACTTTGTGCCATGATGTTTTCCTGGCTGAGAGATTTTCCCTCCCCCAGGACCTCGCAGAAATGCTCAGCAAATCTGCAAACCTGTTCCTGGGGGTCGGAGATTGGATCACCGTTTTTTCCTCTAATGATGGTAATAGGTGTGGCGCTGCAGGTTACTTTTTGATGGAATTAAATAGTGATTTGTGATCGCGGGCCACTGAGGCAGACTCCATCTCCTCAGCAACCCGCGACCACCACCCATCCTTACAGCGCCTTACGGCTCTCCGAACCTCCGAGCGAAGGCTGCGGTAAACCTCCTCATTCTCCGACGTGGGATGCTGTAGGCGATGAGAGTGGGCCTGTCGCTTTTTCTCAATTAACCTGAACACCTCCTCTGTCAGCCAGGGTTTCTGGGGAGGTCTGGACCGCGTACCCAAAGCAGCCATTGCAGCTGCATGAGTCACAGTCTTAAACCTCGCCCATTTACCCTCGACATCAGGTGGAGTGGGGGACGATGCCAACCCCAGCTGCAAGCAATGATGAAATTCTCGCTTGCAACTTTCATCAGCTAGCTGAGACCAGGCCACTTTTGGTTGGAATGGGGTCCTGGGTGTACACCCACCACCGGAGTGGAAGAATGGCAGGCGCATCTTACAGATGACTAGTCGATGGTCAGAGGTCAGATCAGCTCCACGGTAGGTCCTGGTGTCAAGGACATGGGCTCGCATCCGCTGGTCCGTCACTATGTAGTCCAGCAGATGTTCTTGCTTGGACCCGGCATGTATCCATGATGTTGTGTGGATGCGCCGATGCCGGAAGAGCGTGTTGGTAATTACAAGCCCATGGGCTGCACAAAAATCTAGCAGCCTTCTACCGTTATTATTGAGCTGATCTGGCCCATGCCTTCCAATCACTCCAGACCAGGTGCCAGCATCATGACCAACTCGGGCATTGAAGTCACCCAACAAGATGACTCTGTCCCGAGTGGCCACTTTAGCCAGCACCTGTGACAGGAGGTCATAGAAAGCGTCTGACTCATCGGCTTTGCCTGCATCCCTCCACGGATGTTCGTCTTCGGTGGGGGCATAAGTAACCACGACCACCACTCCTCGCCTCTGGTTGATGGGAAGGCGAGCCCAAAGTATCCTGGGGCTTACAGCTTCCCACACCTCACCGCCACGCTCCCACGCCCCCTTCATTCTTTTGTTCAGAAGAAGAGCCACACCCTGTTGTTTGGCATTCTCCTGCCCCGAGTAGAGGACTGTCCACCCCTCATGGTGGCAGGAGCCAGAACCGGTCCACCGGACCTCCTGAATGCCACAGAGATCCAGGCGGTACCGGTCCAGCTCCCGACAGAGGAGTGGCAGCCTCTCCTCCGCAGTGAGTGTTCGAACATTCCACGTGGCCATCCGCAATGGTTTTTCGTTGTTTCTGGAGGAGCCCCGAGGGTGAAAATTCAATCTCCTGGCTCCGCCAAATGGGGTTTGGCCAGGAGACGTCATAAAAGCCTGACCCCCCGGGGCCTCCGGCACAAGCT
The DNA here is from genome assembly GCF_965212315.1 of Lampetra planeri. NCBI lineage: Eukaryota > Metazoa > Chordata > Hyperoartia > Petromyzontiformes > Petromyzontidae > Lampetra > Lampetra planeri. Next base: position 11,118,034 of record NC_136122.1, on the reverse strand, counting down.
TATTAATTACAGGTTTATGTTTAATTCGTAGTTTAGTGGTGGTTAATTGAAGGTGGAGGGGTAACCAGCCCCTCGCACCCGTCCAGAGCCCCCGTTTAGCCACTGTGGTGGTCACAGACGCCATGAGGGGAGAGGCCAATGGGCATTGGCCCTCCCCCCACAGCACTGCCCACGACAGTGTTGCCCGTCCGGCACCGCGAGGAGGTAGGAGGTTGTTTTGCCGCACCCCACCACCCCTACCACCCCCACCTCACCACCCCTACCACCACCACCCCTACCACCCCTACCACCCCCACCTCACCACCCCTACCACCCCCACCTCACCACCCCTACCACCCCCACCTCACCACCCCTACCACCCCCACCTCACCACCCCTACAACCCCCACCCGCACCCACAATCCCTACCACCCCCACCTCACCACCCCTACAACCCCCACCTCACCACCCCTACAACCCCCACCTCACCACCCCCACAACCCCCACCCGCACCCCACAATCCCTACCACCCCCACCTCACCACCCCTACAACCCCCACCTCACCACCCCTACAACCCCCACCTCACCACCCCCACAACCCACACCCGCACCCACAATCCCTACCACCCCCACCTCACCACCCCTACCACCCCCACCCGCACCCCACAATCCCTACCACCCCCACCTCCCCCGCAATTCAATGATATTTTAATTGTCTATTTTCACTTTTGCTGGCAATAAAACAGTTTAGATTGTCATACCGTGTCAACCCGCACGGTTCATACCCCGTGGTCTTGTGCAGGGAAACTGAGTTTTCAGGTCCATACGGCGTACAGCCGTTTCAACACGGGCAGCAACATTGTTTCGTATTGTCTACTTGTGTTTCTCCCTTGTGATAGAACTTTGTAGGATGAACGTTGAGAATTATAAGGGCACGGAGTTGACCAATAAGGTAGGCACTGATCAGGGGTTGACAGGTATGGATTTTTTAAACGCCAAATAGAGAACTTACTTTTTCACGAAAGCATAGGGGCCGTCCATAAATGACGTCACGCACATAGGGGGTGGGGGGGTCAGACATTTGTGACGATGTGTGACGAGGGGGGGGGGGTGAGAAATGTGACGTAACATCAAAATGCGCAACTTTAAATAAATATAGACAACACGTTCTACTTAATTAAATAGACTTTAAAAAAAAAAACGTTTTCTCCTACAACATCCGAGTGCAGCGCCACATTAAATACGCACTACAATGACAATAGTTTAAAGCGATTTGAAGCATGTTTTATTTTTTGGGGGGGGGCAGAGCTTTGTGACGTCATATCTGAGGGGGGTCTGAATTTTTGTGACGCCGTGTGACGAAGGGGGAGGGGGGGGGGTCAAAAATCGTCCAAAATCGCGTGACGTCATTTATGGACGGCCCCATAGATGGTGTTGCAAGGACTTATTAACCGCGATACTACATCTGATGAGCTGCATACACCCACGCTGAAGCTATTACATTTTAAAGGAACTGACAGGTCCACCTCAAGTGATGTATGACACCCAAAAGCAACTGCATTGCTTTGCTAATACGCTCTACGAATTCTATGAGGAACGTGGGCGTTCAGCTGAAATGCTCTGTGAAATCTAATCACGGCTGCGTTGTCGCGCTTAAAGCTTCAAGAGCACTTGGAGGTGTCGCCCAAGCGCTCTAGGAAATCTGATACAGGTTGGGCAGGCGCGCTTAAGCGTTGCACGTAATCTAAAGGGAACTCCGAGTTATGACTCAAGCGCATTAGGAAATCTAATAAGGGTTGGGCGGGCGTGCTTAAGCGTTGCACGTAATCTAAAGGGAACTACGAGTTATGACTCAAGCGCTTTAGGAAATATAATAACGGTTTGTCGGGCGTGCTTAAGCGATGTACGTAATCTAAAGGGAACTTTGTGCTGTTAATTCTAGATTTGAAGCTTTCGTGACTGCAAGGATTCATACTCTTAGGTTTTTTCGGTAAAGTCACGTAGGTAAAATAATAATAAAATAATAATATTAGTATTTTTATTTTAAAAATAATAATAATAAAGTAAAATAATAAAAGTATTGTTATTTTTTATTATTTTACCTAAGTGACTTTACTCAAGCGCTCTATGAAATCTAATACAGGTTGGGCGGGCGTGTTTAAGCGTTGTACGTAATCTAAAGGGTGATATTATCCGAACTGCTCATCTGCTGGGGGGCGCTGCGGGCAGAGGGCGTGGGCAGCCCGTGCCGGTATTCGCACAAAGAATTCGGCACAAAATATTTAAATAAACACACACACACATAGAGGGGGAGGAAATAAAGCCAGGGCTAAGATAGTCGAGGCAAAGTAACCTTTAAGGTAAGTTGCAATGTGAGTGCGAGCGTGTGTGTGTGCGTGTGTGCTAATTTGCAGTAAGCTGATAATGATAATCCTAAACTGACTGATACATTGTAGAATGTTAACGAGTTCCAGAGCATACTTTAGATTAACATTACACTTCCTTATTACTGTACGTTCGAATGAGATAAGTTGGAACTTGTTGGCAGCCACTGCCTAACACTTGTAAAAAAAAAATAATTGAAATATATAGCGGCAATTATTTCAGTGGCGAATATTCTGATATTGTCCACTGCATTGCATTGGTTGGGTGTCAGTCTTGCGACCCGAGTTCGATTCCCTGCCACGGCTAACCTGTGTCTCTAAACCGGTTCTCAAGGCCCCCTCGCCCTTCTCCAACCAGCCCTCACCGTGGTGGTGAAGTATGGTTAAACGACTCGTGTGACCAAAAGGCACGGGAGAGGCCTTCATCCAGCAGTGGATTGATCAAGGGATACCCGTGTATTATAATAATGTCGATACTTGTACATTCATACAGCACACACGCATATTTATACACGGATACATTACTCAAAATTGATGGATGATGGAACCCCTTTATCGATCCACTGCTGGATGAAGGCATCCCCACCATGTGTTGGTCATGATTGACCATTCCTCACCATGTGCTGGTCAGTGTGAGTGGGGACAGGCATGTGGTTATCTCTGATAGTGTATCTATCTTCTAAAGCCAGTAATGACGTGTGCCTTGGGAGCTCACGTTACAATATTAACGAATTCTATTATTCGTGTACAACATGTGATGAAATATAACGGGCGCTGAATATCTATGCCCACGTTGGGGGTTTGAGATGTATTTGGACTCTCACAGCAGAGCTTTCGTGACTGCAGGGATTCATCTTCTTGGTTCTTTCGGTAAAGTCACGTAGAAGGGAAGTAATAAAGTAATAAAAATAAAACATAATAAAATAATTCTCACGACGTTTCGGCCACAACGCAAGCAGCCGTCCTCAGGTGAAGAACAGGTCTGTCGAGAAGACAGAGTCTGAATGACAACCCCAGGCTTGGAGCGTCTTTTTAAGCTGGGTTGGAGGGGGAAAGAGCGCCTTGACAAAATAATTTGCATATCAAGAGGAATTTAGCATATTTATGGGAAATGCGTAGGAGGTGGGCTGGGGGGTTTCAAAGTTATATTATACCCATGCATTATGCAGGATTAGCAGCATCAAAGGGAGGGGGTAGGGGGTAGCATTAACAAAGGGAGGGAATGTTAATAGTATCTAGAAGCAGGAGACCCGCAGCGGAGCAAATAATGCATTCCCTGTGGAGAACACAAGATACACAGTCAATGCCAGTGAGTGGACTGTGGTCTGAAAGTCACCGTAAACGTGAACTGCAATCAGTTAAGATCCGAAATGGTTTATTACGCAGAGGCAATGTGTGTGTCTCTATGCTTATGGTGGACATGTGACACGCATCAGCAGGAGGAGCAAGCATGTGGAAATCGGCCACAGGACACAAGGTGTCCACAGCCAAGGTGGAAGAGGCAGGGGCGGATGACTGGGAGACTGACCCTGACTTTGAGGTTAGATCGGCCTCTGACATCTCATTGTGTGCATGTACATCAAGCCCCTTTGTCCGTCAATTCGCTGCTGTACGAAGGGTCCCGTGGGGGGTTATTTGAGCATACTTCACCACGCTGGTCATTGCGGATTGGTGTGTGTATGTTGAACTGCTTTCGCGCCGTACGTAGCCAGCTGGGCTAATCGGATGTGAAAATGGGTAGTGTAGACGTTGGAGCATAAACTGCATTACAATCGTGGTTTTTCTTTGCTTCCCAGCAATTTTGTTGACAATGTAACCCTCCCTGCAGCAGCCTATAACACTTGTTTTATGTGTGGAGCTCACCTATCTAAGCACGATCCAGGCTCAAACCTGCGTAGTAGTGTCTGAGATTTGATGCCCTGCCTTGGACAAAATTACCCTCTGCACCCAATCTCTCATTTGCCCATTACCTAAATGAATTACATAAAATAATGATGCACTTTATTTAACCTCGCTGAGCCTCATTTAGCATTGGCAAGGTAAGGTAATTTACCCTTTTTACCGGGTAAAAGAGTAAAGGTAAATGGTAAATGTGTCGACATGCCAAGGGGTAAGGTAAAGGGTAGGGTAAAGGTAGCTCGGAAGAATTACCCGGTAGGGTAAAGGTAGCGCGAAGTATTACCCGGTAAATACGGTACCTTATTTACCGCTAAAAGCTCCGTGGCGCAGTCCGTGGCCTCCATTTAATAAGTAATATTAAAAAAAAAAATTTAAACACGCTTTTATGAAATGTACGAGTAATGGCAGAACTCCACGACACCAGGAAGTGTCCTCGAAGCTTGCCATAACATAAAGGACCGTGGCCAATTACAGCCAACGTCAGTTGACCGTGGACAATTAGACCCAAGCCGAAACATAACAAATAAAAAAGAATGTCATCAGTATGACATAAGTATACCAAGTTTGCAGTCGATACCACGTTGGGAAGTGGGTTAAAATTGAGTTACAAGATTTGAGGATACAACAACGACAACAATGACAACAACGACAATCGTGTAAAATTGGAATCATCGAGAGTATTCTATATGAGTAAAGCGCTCTACCTAGCATTTTCCGTTATAAACCTTTTTCATGTGTAGTACCCCAGTAATTACCCTGTAATCGGGAAATTTGTATGTTGTAAGGGTAAAAGATAGGGTAAAGATAGGCTCGTTGCTTTTTACCTTTTACCTTACCTGCTAAAGGGTAAAAGGTAGGGTAGAGTGATTGTATTGTGGTAAGGTAAAAGGTAGGGTAAAGGTAGGCTCGTTGTTTTCACCTTTTACCTTACCTTGCCGAGACCTAGCCTCATTACTAATTTTCAGGTTTCTGCATTTCACATGTGGAAAGAAACGCAGAGTACCCACCACACATTTGTGGACTTCACACTTCAAGCTCCGCACGAATTTGCTCTTCTGGCATCTGACCAACTTGGGAGTTTCACGCATCTACCTGATCCACAACTCTTCCATTCAAAGTGCAAATTGAGCCTTTTTCATGTGTTTTCACAGGCGACTGCATGAATGAGTTATATTTATGGATAGCAGCCTTCACAATGCGAAAAACGAGAAGTTGAACGTAGTTCCCATACTGTATATGCAAATATATACAGTAGTCTACACTCTACAGCAAAGCAACTTGTGGTCCTATACATACATGCATACTTACCACTAATTTAATAACATGGCCTTTCATGATGAATCATAACCTCCCACTGTTAACATGTATGCACGGAGCCTGCTGTACCTAGTCGATAATGATAACAACCCATTGTTGATTTTAAACGTATCGAACCACTTCCAACCTTATAAATTAATACTTCCAGCTTTCCCAATCTATTCTATTTAAAAAATATTGTTCAAATGACAGCTCCTTGCACGCATCATTGTTCTTTTTTGCAAGAGACTTTCAAGTTCATATTTAAGTATCATTGTGTCGTTTTATTCCTTGCACAACTAACGTCAAAAGTGTGAATTAGCTCGTTCTGTAATAGGGGACTCACAATAACCCTGTATAGATGAGTTTTTGTATTCAGCTGTGTTGCGATTTGGGACTTAATAGGAAAACAGCCAAATTATTCAAAGGGGTTGCCCAAAACTTTGGCGAAATTACATAATTACGTATGACACCAATTTGTTTTGCCACTTGGAACGTGAAGCTATTATCGCTCATAAAATACTTCCGAAGACAAATCCGTGCTGGAAAATGTGACATGATCCGTGCGTCGACGTATTATTTTTTACGTTATGGGAGTACTATGGAGAGGAGAATGATGATGATGATGATGCTGATGAATGTGACGATGGGGGCGTAGAACGATGTTACAGAAAAGGAACAGCGCTGGGGAGCTAAGACCGTGGAAGGATCTGGACGTCAAGGACACATCAGGTGATTGAAGACCAAACATTACAACACCTTGTGTTTCCCACGTCATGAGATAGCTGCTTGTATAACCCCAAATGTATCCAGAAGTTTGAAAATACCCCAGGAGTGGATTAATCCCGTTCCATATTTAGTTGAAAAAATTTGCTTATTGTTTAAAATGCACACATAAATATTGTTTTCTCTTGATTATTAGACTCCAGTGGAAGTTTCTGAGGCCCAAAAGCATCTCAATGAAACCTATAACATCATAACATCGTACATGATACAAAGCACAGACAAAAGGTAAAATTACTATTGCATAAGCTTCTGTAGTTGTTTGTCTTGCTCTCCACGGTGTTTTCATGGTATAACCCAAAAAACATACTGCAGAGATATGCAGTTCAAAATATTATCATCTTCAATTGTGTTCGGTTATGTGTGTAAACTTGACCTGTTAACTCTATGATGGATAACAGCTCTTAACAAGTAATACAAATCCCATAAGTATCAATAGAGTATGCTGATCACAACACCCCATACAGAAGTCTACGTACATTACATGTGGTTCTTCAAGTTATGAAAAAGTTTTTTTTTTTATATAAAACGGCGAAACATGGAACCACTTCGAGGAAGCTTGCACATGAGGTCTCTGCCAACTGTTTCCTGTGACAGGATGCCGGCACCATGTGACGGTCAGTCTCTTCCTGTTGTGAAAGGTTTGCTCCATGGGCAAATTTGTGTACCACTCACGACAAATACGATTTCCTTGCGGGATAATTGGTATCGCCCAGAGGATAGAAGTCAAGGATGTGCATTGTGGCTGTGAGCCAGAAGGATTTGTAACGCATTCGTATTTTATGAGGGATGTGAGGTGACAGAGGAATTGGCAGCCTTTGACAAAATAACCCGGAATCCACCCAGTCTTGTCAGAGCCAAGCAGGAAAGAGCCTGGATTGTACTTGGATTATTGACCAGGTTGTCATCGGTGGCTCTGCTTCATGGTAATCAGCAGAGGGCTTGTACTGTATGCTGTACCATACTACTTAATTCCCATTTCTAGCTGTCTGCTTTCGCCAACCCAAATTATGTTTTTCTCAGGATTATCAGGATCCAGTAGAAGTGCCTCAGGCCCAAAGAACCAACCTGAGGCATCCAAAATAGAAATTGTGTGTATATATATGAGACATTGAAACGTCATACACGACACAAAACCCACAAAAACTAACCTTACGACTAGGGTTGCCACCTCTGAGGCACATAATACCAGGACATATAATTGGAAGAAGAATATCCCAATACTGGAAAATAGGAGAACTACACGTAAATGCATTGTATTGGGTGGTGTAGACTGACAAAAAACTGAACTTTTAGTGTTCAGTGAAAACCTACAGATTTTTGCCTCAAAAAGAGGATGATCCTGGAAAACTTAGAAGACAGGTAGCAACCCTGCCTATGAATTGCGCAGCATGGGCAGGCCCTCATTCCTTCAGTGGTTTGGCAAAAGGGTGATGTACATGTGCATGAACTGTTGCTGCAATCTTCATTGCCGCAGCTTGGACAAGCTCCGTGAGAATGTGTCCAAGGATCACCAGGCCATCAAAGTGAGCGAGCTGAAGGCCGGACCCAAGGCGTCGCACGGCTACGGTGGAAAGTTCGGTGTGGAGCGTGACCGCATGGACAAGGTACGGTGACGGTCCACCACAGTAAATGAGCGGTCCATGCTGCAAATCTCACAACAGTCTCATCTCACCTGCCACGGATGTGGTGACTGTATTACTAATCTGGCTATGGAATCGTCGCATGAAGCTTGGCTTTCTTTTCTGTTCCCAAAGCCTTCTTTGACCCAAAACAATTGTTCCTACTTATACAAATTCGGTCAAATTTGGAGTCCTGTTGTCATGCAGTTCATACCCCGCTGCACTGGAAAGAATTGATTGTTAAGCCGCCAGGTTGATTGATGATCCACCACTCGTTAAATCTTGATTTGAAGCTTTCGTGACTGCAGGAATCCATACTCTTTGGTTCTTTCGGTAAAGTCACATAGGTATAATCAAGCTACTACCATGGTTACTATTCCCATACATTTCATTGATTGATTTCAATACCCGTGTTGGACTCAGTCTACCAGACTGACTTGTCTAATCCTGAGCCAAATTCAGATGCCTTGTGAGATACAGTGTGGCAAAGGTTGATTCTAAAAGGTTGGTTCTAGCATAAATAGCCAGTTGAAGACTATTCGTACTATGAGGGCCTTGCGTTTGCTCAGTTTGGACATGCCAGTGGAAATTGGGTATTAATGGCAGGCAGAAGTAGTCCCCTCACTGCAGGGGCGGTTTCTTCATTAGGGCGATTGGGCGACGCACCACCAATGTCATTCAACCACAGAGTCACGCTAGCCGTCACTGTGCCTCTGGATATAGTCCAATCAGCGTCATGTCACGTTCTGTGGAGTACCGCCTCTTTTTGGGCGATTTCACTCCGGCTGAGAATCGCTCCGAGTGGCCCCATAGACTTACATTCAAAGATGTTTTTTTTCGAACGGGGGCGCTGCAATGCATTCTCTATGGCTTCCGGGAGGGCTCGCCCTAACGTGCTTACATCATCATACGTAAGCACGTTTCATCCAACAATATAATTTGTCGCCACCTAGTGGAATCTTTAATAAAATAAACTTGAGTGGATTGTATATTAATAGTGAGTATAGAAACAAACAAGATGTATTGTAAGAGTCACTTTATTTTTCATTAATATTAAAGAAGTGAAGTTGCCTTTACATGCTTAAGCTGTTAATTTATCCATTGCATGGGTGGACCTTATCCTTATCAATCATCCAGACATTTGCCCCCCCTGAGAGATTTTGCAGGAGCCGCCACTGCCTCACTGTCTGATGAGCGTATCATCATTTACAGAGGGTGTTCAACTTTGGTTCGAGGTAGTGTGTGTACCTGTGTAACCCACAGTCGGCCCTGGACCACACCTACGTGGCTGAAACCACGAAGCATACCTCCCAGACCGACGGCGCCAAGGGGTTCGGAGGCAAGTTCGGCGTCCAGACGGATCGTATCGACAAGGTGAGGCCACTCACACAACTACAGGGGCCGGTTAGCGCTATGGGATTACGTCGCGCCTGTTCGGTGAAGAGTGATTTTGCCTTACGGAGCACACAACCTTGATTAGTTATGTGACCTCTGTAAACTGTTTGGAAGTTGCCATCCCAGTTAGACCTTGAGTAATGAGATTTGTCCATATTTGGACGACAGTTTTTGTATGAGCAAGCGGTGCGGCAACCATTTATCGGTGACTTGTCAGCAACAAACTCCCCAAAATTGCGTTTATGTATCATGGCCACTATACCACCTTTTTCCAAGCACGCTAACCACTACGCTCTCTGGCTGTTCACAAAAAAACATTTGTGAATGTAAAAAATGTGCGCACATGTATCTACTGCTTGAACTGAAGCCATCATCATCACCATCATCTGTCATGACCATCACCACTAGCACCATCCCAGCTGAACGTCAATAATAGTTGTCCTCAAGATCTCTTGCTGCCGGTCATAGGAACATGGAATTTCGTTCCATCGGTGAGGACCCCCAGAACAGAGATAGCAACCATCCACTGCTCGTTATAGCATATAGACACTGTGACTTGATTATCTCAGTTGCACTGAAGTGCACCGTGAAATGAGAAACACTCTCTGACCGACGTGAATAATGATGGTTTGTTTTGCAGTCCGCCGAGCGGTTTGATTATAAAGCAGCAGCAGCGGCGCACTCTTCGCAAAAAGGTCAATATTGCTCGATAAAGCTTGTGTTCTGGAACTCGTCAAAGGGTGTCTGCTGTAGCTGTCTTGGCTGTCTCTGGGGCTTGTTGTGGTCGTTGCTGGGCCATGGTTGCTTTGTCCAGCGCCGTGCCGCGGTGTTGCTCTGTCTCTCCTCTCTCACATTTCCCCTGTCCTGAGCAACACCCCCACCCACCACCACCCTTGAACCCAAATGTGGTTTCAAATTTCTGTAGAGCATCTTGAGGTGCGATCGCATTTTGACGCAATATAACTTGAAATCGTTATTTTTAATGCCTACATGAAACACATCTGAGGGCTGGTTATTGTGGGATTTCGGCAAAAGACTGTACTGCATCTCACATGTGTGATGAGCTGCCTCAAGAAAGCAGCTGCATCGAGAAAGCGGCGAAAAATTTGGGCTTTGTAACCAGACTAACGCCTTAAGTCAAATACATTCCATTCAAATCCGACGAAACTGCATACAAACCATACGCCATGAGACACACTGCACTAAAGCCAATTCGCTGCTAGGATAACAAACAATCGAAGTCGTGTCTAGGAGCTGTTCCCTGACACCAGGTGGTTACACTTCTTGCCGCAAGAGTTCACAATGCAAATGTGTTTTAAACACAAAGCAGGTGCGGCGTGACGGGAAATGGTGGGCGCGTTGTATCTTTGCATCAGTTCTTCTTTTCTTCAATTCCGCGGTGTTCGTGACTATCGGGGCACGACTTCCGCTGCCCTTGCTTCCTCATTCCGTAGCTGCTCGCGAGCTCTATTACTGCACCTCTTTTGCGTCTCCAATCTGTCCCCCCACTCCTCTTCGATGTCGTTTGCCCAGCTGATGCGCAGTTCTTAGTCTTCTTCTCATCCTTCCAGCACCTTGCAGTGAGCCTGCCACCGGTCACAGCATTTTTCATGTTTATGATATCACGGTTTTTGACCCTTGATTATTTCTAAGGTTCTACTTTCATGTTTACAGGCACACTGGCCAGAACTTCCTTGTTTGTAACAGCGTCTTTGTACGAAATGCTGAAAATCCCTTCTAAAAGCTTTCATCTCGAATGCCATGATCCATTTGTCCTGTGTGGCTAATGTCCTAGTATCATAGCCGTACGTCGTTACGGATTTGACCAGCTGGCTGCTAAATTTCGATTTAAAGCTTTCGTGACTGCAGGGATTCATCTTCTTGGTTCTTTCGGTAAAGTCACGTAGAAGGGAAGTAATAAAATAATAAAAATAAAACATAATAAAATACAATTCTCAAGACGTTTCGGCCACAGCGCAAGCAGCCGTCCTCAGGTGAAGAACAGGTCTGTCGGAAAGACAGCGTCTGAATGAACACCACCAAGCTTGGCAGCGTATATTTAAGCTGCTGGCTGCTGTTTCTTTTCCTAGTGCCTTGGCATTTTTTGGCCATTAAGGCATGACCACTTCCTTCACAAATACCTCTTTGCAGTGATCTTTCCATTTCTTTCTATCGCTGCATCCTTCAACTAAGATAGCTTCCATTCCGTCCGATGTTTGGCTGTGAGACAAACGCTGAATGCACTCGCATGGTGCGTAATGTGCACCGTGTGCTGTCGTGCCCCTATACACACAGACTGCGCCCATGGTTTCGGTGGCAAGTTCGGTGTGCAGCGAGACCGCATGGACACCGCCGCCCTGGGCTGGGACCACAAGGAGGCTGCGTCCACGCACGAGTCCCAGACCGGTAACCACCTGGTGGGAAGTCACGCGTGGGTGCCCTGTGGAGAGTCTCGTCCTTGCCAGAAATAATAACAACGCCCTTCATCCTGGAAGGCTCCGATGGGTCTCCAGACTCCTTTTTTCAGGATGGTCCTAAGTTGGGATGTTTGGCCAATTCCTTTAATGGGTGTTTGGCTTCATGTGGAAGAGAAGTGGAATACCTGGAGAAAATGCAACTGTGCATAAGAGGTGATGACACTCACAGATCTTCACAGATGAATTCAGTCCATTGCTGTACTGCCATATCATGGCCACCTCTTAGCCTGTATAAAAAATCTGGTATTTCCAGTTAGCCCCCATCTTAGCACTAACCAGGCTCAAATCCAGATTATCTTCCAAGATATGACAAGATTGGGTACATTCAGGGTGAATTGACCATCGACTAAAGAATGTGGAATTACCATCACTGTTTCATGACCTCCAGTGGAAATGAGCACTGGACCATTGGTTATATGAGAATGTTAACGGTAAGAACTTTATTGCATAGGTTTGACTATCTCAAACCTGATTTTGATATTGTGATGAATTGTCGTGTGCAGACCATGCCAAGGGATTTGGAGGAAAGTTTGGAGTCCAGACTGACAGGGTGGATACGGTAAGCAGCATTGTGCACCGTACAGATCGGACCCGAGCTCGATGTTATTTTTTCCAAGCAGAACATTGTAGATGTTCAACCGCAGAAGTGTTCTATGTTGCACGTCGGTACAAATCGACAACACATCTATGGTTAAGTAAGCTGTAGAAGTGAGCGCACTTTTGTGCAACTTTAATCTTACTTTCAACTGGGCAATTTTTGTGGCTTCTGTAAGTTTGTGAAGTTCAAGGGGCTTTCATTAAATCAATCATTCAATAATGGCTAGGGGTGGCACAATTTACCCCCCAGAAATCAGGTGAATTGTATTTATGTTTAACTTCTTTCGCACCATACGTAGTCAGCCGTGCTAATCAGAGGTGCGAATTGTCACAATCCAGCGTTGCAATTTGTTCAATTTTTTTTTTTTGCGGTGAATGGTAGCGCCTCCAGTGATAGCAGCTGTCACATGAACTAATCTCATGCAACGCATGCAGCATTTTGTCAAATGATCTTTTTGCACATGGGATTGGGTGAACGCATCACTTAAGCTGACGAATCGGCATCAATCGGTGAATCGTTCCACGCCGAAGAACTGGTGGCATCTTTCTCATTTCAGTCAGCGGCCTCTTTCCAGGACATGGAGGGACCAAAGACCAACTACCAGAAGACCAGGCCCGTGGAAGCAGGTAACGTGTGTGCGGGACCATTGCAAGCCGTCTTCTGTAAAGCCGATTGTTGGCCACGTTTTCACGTCGGCGTTTGCCGTTCAGTGGTGTTTATAATTCGGCCCCATGAGCAAACTGAGCGTTAGCACCCGCTACTCGCCGATGCTGAACATCTTATTATCAATTTATGATCAACGTAATCATTGGCGTCGTTGTGGAGAATGTGAGTAACAAATTTAATAAGCAGAGCAATTTGGCTCCTCCATTGATCTCTGCCTCCACGTAAAAACTAAAAGTATTTTTGCCACTTGCCGTCAACCACACTTGTGAGTGAATAATTTCAGCAGCACTGGTTCATTGCAAGCAAACGCTGAACCGGCTTCGACTTAGTGCCTCATCGGCAGCCTTATCATGTAGTTTGGGTGTTTCGTATGCTTTGTACTGCACAAGTCGTATGCTTGGCTTGGAGTGCTGCTCGCTGCTGATTAACTTCCCATCTTATCTCACACGGTTCATTAGCTGTTAGGGAGTGCATTCTCCTCGTTTTAATTGTTATTGATTCAAGTTTTGTATCTGCTTCTGCATGCCACATCTAAATGAGCCCTGGTCGTTGTATGAGCGCTTGCCATTGTGCATTAAGACATGCACAATGCCTGCTCTTACTGTACCACTGAACAACCAGCTGCGAACTTCTGCTACATGTGAGTCAGCTCTTAGCCAACAGAGTCCCTATTTGACCAAATATAAGTTTCAAGAACTGAAATATTCTCCAATTGTTGTATTTAATCAACGACCGTGGATTTAAGGCCTGTAACGGATCAATGTATCACCATCATCTTCAGCCATGATTGATCTACTGCTGGATGAAGACCTCCCCAAGTCATCACCGTATCTCATGGTCCCACAATGCCACAATCAATCTTGCTTCTGCACATGATCGAACTCAATGCTCCATCTCCTAGGTGATTCATAACTTGGGCATAATCCCTCCTTTGGCTTCAATTCCACCATCGATTAAACTTGATTCTCATGTAAATATGAGTATAAAAATGGTGTGTGCAAGAAGCAGCTCTTACAACGTATGCTAATTATATGCAACTTTTGACACAATCTTACGTTTAGCCTCGTGGAGAAAACATAACTACATTAAGGAGACAAAAAACAATCGCAACACGCAATGCAAATGAGATGGTCAAAATAACCCTATCTTGAACCCAATTATGACTCCAAATCATGAGAATTAATGAAATCTGCAGGGGGGTGAATCGTTACATGTGCATGCACCGCCCCTTTGTCAGCCCACTGCTGGATGAGGACTTTCCCACATTGTGTGGGTCATAGGAGTTATCTGGCGATACCTCACGACACTGGCATGTATTTTGAACTTTTTTTGCGCACAGTACGTAGCCAGTCGTGCTAATCGGAGGTGCAGGGGAAGGTCAAACAAATTAAACACGAAAATCAGTTCTCAAAAAATGAGTGAAGGTCGGTGATAATGGATGTGGGAGCACAGAAACAAAGTACAGCCTTGGGTTTTGACGCGCTGCCCTCTACCGCTCAAATACCTCGGCAATACAACTTGGCGGCTTGTCGTTCGGTTCTTAAATGTGCATCCTTTGACGTGTCACCTCCAAGCGAGCTCCGGTGCCCGGAACATCCGTGCCAAGTTTGAGAACCTCGGCAAGGCCAAGGAGGAGGAGGAGCAGAAGCGAGCGCAGGAGGAACGGGAGAGACGCCGGGCCCGGGATCGCGAGGAGAGGGAGCAAGCCACCCGGCAGCAGCAGGTCAGAGCAGTATGCGTGTATGTACCTACGTTGAACTTGTTTCGCTCGCCGTACGTAGGACAAGAGTGGTAGCAGCTGTCGAGTGCGCAGGCGGTGAAACTGCCCCGGGGCCCCACGGGCCGCAGGGGCCTTAGCGCCATGGCTGCAAACGGGGACGGTGGGTGGGGGCGAAGGTGTTTTAGGAAAGACACATTTATCATGTATCTATCCTATTGTTATTGCCAATCACAGCGATACACTCTGCTGACCCAGACGCGGTTATCTGGCTTGACCAGTCATACGAAAGAAGAAGATTTCCAATCAACTGTAATCAAACAAACTGCACTTTTTTGACAACGAAAGTGATTTGGTACCCTAGTAAACATTATCATGAGCACCGTTGTTGTTGATGCCCGACAGGCTGCTAAAAAGGACGAAGAGCCGGCGGTTCCTGCGGAGGCGAGCGAGGCTGCGCGTTTCCGTGCGCCTCACGGCATCGTGAACGAGATGCGTGACAGCTACGATCCGGAACCTCCTCAGCAAACGGAAACCTTGTACGAGATAGAACCCGGGTCGGAATCCAGCGACCAGCCAGATCCTGCTTATGAGCCAGAAGCGGCTTACGAGCCAGATCCTGCTTACGAGCCAGAACCGGCTTACGAGCCAGAACCTACTTATGAGATAGAACCTACTTATGAGCCAGAAGCGGCTTACGAGCCAGATCCTGCTTACGAGCCGGAACCTGCTTACGAGCCAGATCCTGCTTATGAGCCAGAAGCGGCTTACGAGCTAGATCCAGCTTACGAGATTGTATCTGAGTACAAGACAGATCCTGCATACGAGCAGGATCCTGCCTACAACACCGTGGGGGAGATCCAGCTGCAGCAGCAGGAGGAAGGTACGTGCAGATGCACCATTGGGCCTAACACCTCATGAAGGGGGAGCGGTGGCGCAGCAGTTAGGCCACTGTTCTGCAAACCCACTCACCTCAGCTCGATTATTCTGGCAGTGGCTAACACCAAGTAGCGAGGGATGTCTGCTGATCGTGGGCCCTGCTGCCCACAACACCTTCACCATACCAGCGCTGATGGATGAAGGAAGGCTTGCCCAGGCCACCCACGTTGATCATGAGGGTTGTTTGGTAATACTTGACCACATTGTTCAGTGCGTGTTGGTGAAGGTGGGCGCTGGTTTAGGACCAGTTCAGATGTCGCACGCTGCTTGATGGCTAGCCGTGGCAGGGAATGAAATTCAGGTCTCCGTTTTCGGAGTGAGGGGCACTAACCACTGATCCACCGCTCCAGTCCGTGGATAACCACAGCCGCACGAACCGTTTATTTGGTGGCACTCCAATGTCAGTGCGCAAGCACAAATAACACACACACACAAACACGTCTACACACGTCTCGTCAACACTGTGACTTTAAGTGGAAAAAAAATGATATGAGGCAACGTTTTGGACAGTGGTTCCAACTTCTGAGCACATGGTAAAAAAATGGTACCATGGTACAATTCATAGCACATTGTAGAAGTGTATAACTCCCCCTCGTGTGCTACGATGAAGTGGCCATTGCCCGAGATGTCGCCTATTATATATTTTTCCTTCTTAAGGCCATGGTGTTTTATTTACGAACGTGTTGATTTTTGTTGTTGTTGTCACGTGAAAGTTGCACTTGGAATCTGTGTTCCGTGTCCGTGCGGGATGCTGCACATTGCCTGTTCACACCAATTATGCGGGAGCCTCTTATGGTTGTTTTGCCAGACTACAAAATGAGACTTTCCCCTCGTCCTCCGCAGGTGCGACAGCTGTTGCCATCTACGACTACCAAGCAGGTGAGACAGACGCGACACGCAAGAACTACGCTTCTGCTATACTTTTCCAGTTTTTTTTTCTGTTCAAATTCAGAATTTTATTGGAGAATAAATTATATGCAAATGTGCGGTGAAGAAATTTTATTTATTATTATTATTAACCTCGCTTGCCAACGAGATGGGCATGTCATCCAGCACAATAGAAGCGAGCGTTGGTGGATCGATCGCGCGATTGTGTAAAACTCTTAAAGCCTGCTGTGATGCAGAGTGGTCGATGAAAGTAGCACTGCAAGATGCCCCTGCACTAGAAAAACGTCAGCTGGCCGGCTTTTTCCCACATCATGTTTTCTCTGCCGCGTCTTGAAGTGTTTGCTCGTGAAAAGTGGTTAAGAGATGCCAATGCAGCAAATTGGCTCACGAACCCGTTTTATGCACACCATTTAGTGCTATCTCCTTGCTTGCTTGAGTTTTTTTCCATCTACTCCGTTTTGCTCCCACATGCAAAATACAGCTTAGAAAGAATTGGCCCCATCGTACCAATGTGTAAGATCCCTCCTGAAAATAAGTTTTGAACCTCAGCGAGGCTCTCCTGTATTAGCAAGTATCATCATCATCATTAATGAATACACTTTTAATACCCTACCAATTCTGTCTTTCGTACAAAGCCGGCGACGATGAGCTCTCCTTCGAACCGGACGACATCATCACCAACATCGAGTGTCTGGATGAGGGCTGGTGGCGTGGCGAGTGCAACGGTCAAGTCGGGATCTTCCCGGCGAACTACGTCGAGCTGCGGCAGTGATTCCCGGGGGGCGATGTCATCCTCTTTTCCACTCGCCACACCTGAGCCAGCCTGGCACGGTTCAGAGCCCGAGCCATCTAGATGACGCCGTGACGCTAAACTAAAACTAAACGAAACTCTTATTATTTCACCAGGTAAGGCCCACTGAGCTATGTAGCTCTTTTTTTTTCAGAAGCGACCTGGCAACAAATGATAGCCCAACAAACGTGGCTTATCACGTGGACATTTATAGCAGCCAAATACTCTAGAACGCATGTTTCTAAATGTGGAGGGAAAAACCGGAGGATCCGGAGAAAAATCTACACGAGCACGGGGAGAGAGACACGCAAGCTCCAAATATACAGCAGGCGTCAGGGTCGGGATTGAACCCACGACCGCCTGGCGAGGCAGTAAACATGTCACCACCGTGGCACCGGTGTGCTGCCTTCACGGTGTGTTGACTGACATCACATCTGGATCTGGCTGCAATCCAGATCCAGATGTGAGGTATTTCGATTTTGGTTACAGCTAGGTACGGTAAATAGCCGATGGAAAACCACCTGTACTCCGCCCCCCCACCACACTGGATCGGCTCTCATGTGCCAGTGAAAAAGAGGTCAAATTAGAGGCAATAAATCATTGGTGGGAGGGGTGGTGGGGGAGGAAATTAAAATACTATATTTTAGTGTCTGAAGAGGATGGTTTATAATTTATGTACATTATTACCTGCCATGAAATGGGATCAGAAACGTGGAAATTCATAAAGGTTTTGGGAACAGAGGCTGAAAAGTGTGCAGCGAATATCAGGAAGAGGTGTATGTTCCTATAATACTTTTGCAAACATTGATTTATAGCGATTTTAAGCCAGGTGTGCTATGAGGGATTTTCTGGAAATTTGCTGGAAATGTTAACAACTTGATAAAGGTCTACTGTACATAGTATAGACTTATTTTGCAAACAAATTCGGGCTCCACCATTATGATAACTGGAAGTCTTTTTTTGTTTTAAAATGTGTTATGGCTCTATCCAAATTTTGCTTCTATTTTTGTGAAATAAAAAAATGTAACCCCAAATTAAGCGTGACGGTAAATCTTCACCTCTTCATTTTCAATGTTGTATTGTTAATACAATTTATATTCACGTTCATGTTTTTTTTCCAATACGGAAGTCAGGGCGATTGCACACACGCTACGTTGGTTACCGCGAAAACATAGATCGTCATTTCATAGATATGATAATACTGGTAGGAACGAAGTGGACCAGACCACCAATAGATTAATGTGTCCGTCCGACTGTCCGTCTGTCCGACAAGATGGCCACCCGCTCCCCCTGCGATCCGTGAACTAAATTAACTAAACAAGATGGCCGTCACATCCGGCGCAGCCAATGACATCGCCTGTTGCAATCCTTGCTCTGTGGGCGCGCGAGTCAGTGGGGAGGGGGGTGTGGACGTCATCGCTCACCCCCCATGCACAAATCATTTTCTTTTTAACTCCTCTATACCCGGTCGATATCCCTGTACCGGTATTAGTATTATTCCTACCAGCCCACCCCGCAGGGTCCTGTTAGCTGCGCACAGTTGCACTGAACATCAAAACCTTCCGTATACTTGTGTGTCCACTGTGACTGTCCTCACACGTCCGTCACATTACCAGGTGCAGAGTTACATCTGCATTAAATGTAATCGTACGCATTCTTTGTAGAAACATAACTTGTGAGACTCCATTGGCAGTGGTGCACAAATAACAAACTCTACAAACTCGTCAATCGCACTGCCCAGAAAGGAAAACTAAAGAGGAAGTTTCGAGCAAAAGCCTTTTTCAGGCATTGTGTCACAGAGGGAATAAGGAGTCTTGCGCCAACGCGACGAAAACGTTCGGCAACAGTCACCAACGAAGGGTCGAAGGGTCGGTGAGCGATGGATGCGCGAGTGGGAGAATCGCTGGACGCGCAGGTACATCCACGGGTACTGCCAGTGAACTCACTGCCACGGGGTTGTGTAGCCTCTGCTACTTTGTGTCGACCAAGGCCGTAGTTGTAATATTCAAATATGCTCAAAATGTCCCCCCCCCCCCACCCCCAATATATTGCTATAAAATAGATTTCTGTTAATATGATTGTGGTTATGGTTGTACTTTATTAATCCCTAATCTCTGCCATTACATACAATGAAACAAGAAAAGATAAAAAAAGAAAAAAGCAGCAATGTAATACATTATTAGACATTATTGTAAAACATACATAAAAAGTCCATCCTTTGTGTTAGTGAATTTTTTTATATTTTAGGCGGGAAATTCGTTTTCAAATTTAGATTTTTTTATGGGGGGGGGACCCCAGACCCCCTGGAAGATTTCGTCCCCCCCAATGTTGACTCCATGGCTACAGCCTTCGTGTCGACGCCTCTTCCCTTGCATGTTGCCGATGTGAGCTTCTTCCAAAGCTTTCACTCCATTGCTGCAGATGTGCCACCCTTTGCCTCTCTCTCTGTCTTTCGCTACAGAGATGGAGCAATCGATTATTATATGGTAGCTATGTTGAACTTCTTTCGCACTGTACACATCCAACCGTGCTATTCGGAGGTGCGAGAGACCACGAAAGATGGCTACGGCTTGAAAAGACCTTCATGCAGCAGTTGATAGATCACGGCTAGTGATGTAGTGTGGGGAAAGGTGAAAGCCACTGCCCAGTACACTTGGAACGTTGGAGCAACCATTATAACCACATGCCAACGTTCGTTCAATATTGCATGTCTACCCGGTGGTCACCGTTATTAATGTCAAACAGTCCGGAAAACTTTGTGTTGAGTGGCGCTGATGATGATGAATTCGTGCTTACACGCATTATGCAGGGTTGCTGGTGATGCAGACGCCAAGTTTGGTTATTTCTCAACAGGTAACGAGCACACACCTCGTCAAGCCGGTGACGTGACCCAGCGGTAGCGCATTCGCCGCTCATTGCTAGAGGTTGACGGTTCGAACCTAGCGGCAACCCTGGTTAATACTACTGGTGAATTAACCTTAATACTACTCGCAGTCTGCTGCAAAGTGGACGTTCAAGATCCCGTGGCGTCATTCACAAGAGTAAGCCATTGTGTGCTGGCGTCAAGATCTAAATTTGAAAAATTATCCACAAATTACTCGATTGGAACCTGCGCAGCAATCATCGCTCCAACTGCGAAAACGTGGCAGGAGCCCGCTGAAAAAATTAGAGTCGTGTCAAATCCTGCACGGGTCTCATTCATAGGCAACCTCAACGGGCTAAGAATAACTTCTGAGATTTCCAGCACAAAACCATTGTTGAGGATTTCAAAAAGTTATTCTTAAATGTAAGATGTGCACAATTCAACTACGTAAGACAATTGCACTCTACAATATTGTAAAACATACTTTTTTCGTGCTCGATTGAGGCTGTTAAGTACCATGGCAGTTGCAGCAGATGGCAGCACAACATACAACCCGGGTCATCACGTAACCCCCACTGGCATGTTTGTGGTTCCAATTCAAACTGCCCAATTTTCTGACTAGGTCACGACACTTGTGCGTGTCATAATTGTCATGAGTCATGATCATTCCGCTGCTGGATGAAGGACTACCCAATCAGTCACCACGTATGGTCCCACGTGGCAGATTTCTTTTTTAAATGTACAACTTGTTATTGTTTCAAGTGTTTGGAGCCACGAAACTGCGTGGAGTGACCATGTTTGGCGAGCGTTGATGTGGCAGCGATCGCGTCGTTTACTCGCGTATTATGAAGCACCTCGCTCACAAATGGCATTGTTTACAGCAGCCAGACAAATATTAGCATCTCTGTTATTGTGCAGAAGAGTTTTTTTTTGTCCGTGCGGGTTGACATGTATCGTGTAGTGTGTTGCATTTACCAGCCGGTATTGGGACAACCGTGCTGTTTTTCAACTGGTTAAAACAAAGAGCAAAAAAACTATGTAAGCTGCGAAGTTACTCCACAGAGCCACGTGGGCCAAAAACGGGCCACAACTTAATTTCCACGTGTAGCTTACCACTTCGACACGAGATTTTATCCGTCACTGCGAGCATCTTAGACGCACTAATCTGGCACGAGAGTGGAATATTTTTTAACCTGAAGGTGTGCTTCCTTGCGGTGGCACGAGTAAGTGAAGTGTGTGCGTTGATGTGCGATTGCTTGCCAAATATATTTGACAGCCCTATTCAGCCCTGAGTAAAGACAAGGTTTTCCAACCCCTGGCTGAATCCATCCCCAACGATAGAAAACGGTGTTGCAACTGAAGGTCACGATTCTGTTCAATAATTAATCAATGTTTAATGTTGCATTGAATGGTAACGCCTCTAATGGCTGATGGGCCACGGTACATGTGTATGACTACAAAAAGCAATATATTGCTTCTTAAACACATGGTTTGATGCATGTGTCCAGAGCAAAGGGGTCGATATTAAGCCACGAATTAATTCATTGTTGCGCAGCACAAAATTATAAAAAATAAGCATTTCGTTTGCCAATCTTGATCACAGAAATACAGATGTTAGCACTGGTATTGATAAGTCTTGTGATACTTTTTGTAGCAATTGGTTAAAGGGTATTTGCAATTATAACAAAAAATTAAAGTGTCCCTGGATGGATTGAAAGACAGGCTTCATATTTCTGGGAGATTGCAATAAATCGTCAAAATAGTCGATTTAAATTCCGGAGTTTTATTTTATTTTGAAATACAGTTATACAGTGTACAATTATTAGAATAAAAATTTTGAAGCACAGACATTAAACTCTCACAATTAACAAATTATTTTCAAAACCAGAGTTTAGATCGGTTCCAACGTCTGCTAGACTTACCAGACACAATTTATAACGCATTAACCCAAATTGCACTGGGTTTTCTTTTTTTTACAGAACGAGCTTTTTTCCCCCCTTAGCCGTAATTACTAATTACCCTTGCATGGCGTGACCAGGGTCTCAGTGGAAATTGCCAATTTGTGATTGAAGTGAACTTCTGCAACCTCGCGCTCTGTCTGCCGAACCAACCGTGTCAAGATGTGGCTGTCGCTCTGGTTTCAGATTTCCCCCCAACGAGCTCAACGTAAAAAAAACAGGCCATTACAGAATCTAGATTGGAAGCTTTCGTGACTGCAACGATTCATACTCTTAGGTTTTTTCAGTAAAGTCACGTAGGTAAAAAATAAAATTAAAAGTGAATAAAAGTATATATTATTTTATTATGTTTTATTTTTATTATTTCCCTTCTACGTGACTTTACCGAAAGAACCAAGAAGATTAATAAAAGTAATAATGGAAATAAAATAAAATAATAAATCACGTGGCCTCAATAATTTTTATTTTATTTTATTTCCATTATTACTTTTATTAACTTTTAATTTTATTTTTTTACCTACGTGACTTTACCGGAAAAAAACCCATAGAGTATACAGTACAGAATCCTAGAGACAGGACCCAAACCACGCCCCCCCCATAAAAAAAGATCCAAGCCGCTCTCGCAAGTATCCAAATCAGCAATAACCTCGTCTCCAAGGTGGCCCGAAGATTTGTTCTAACCATGCCAATATCATAACCTTCGCCTGAACGGTGCGCGACCCACGCATTTGGCAGAATAACGGCGCCGCAGTCGGGGGAGAGGGGCGGGACGTCAGAGTGGGAGTTTTGTGCCGTCTCTGCGTTATTCGTGCCAGCCAGGACAAAGCGGGGGGTCATTGCACGTCTCTTTAAATGTCTTAAGGTGGGATTATTGAAACGTTATTATACCAAAAGACACCGTTTCGTTGTTTTTTTTATCCAGTGATGACATATGCAACGTATAACTTTTAAAATTAATAATCATTCAATCCACCGCTGTAATGAGCTTTCTCCCCTGGTATTTTGTTCATGGGGGTGGTTTGAACATACTTCACCACGCTGGTCAGTGTGGGTTTGTCAAAGAAGTGGGTGGGGGATGGAGGCGGTGGATGTTTGGAGAGACCAGTACACATGTAGTGACACAGCGCAGACTGCTGTCCAGCAGCGGCAACTGCGGTGGACACTTAGCGCTCTCACGCCGTGGAGCACATTGCACGGCGCGCGTGTGTGTGTCTGGGTGTGTGTCTGGGTGTGTGTGTGCCGGGTGGCTAAAGCACAACAAGTTGGCACAGTAGGGGGGCACACGTGGTGCATCAGCCAGTCATCTCGGTCATCTCGGTCAGTCGACCCGTGGCACCTGCTGGGTCTGCCCCGTGACCTCCTGCCAGCGGGCGTTCGACACTTCACGTGGCCTCAAGGTGCACCTAGCCTGGCACAAGCGTCGTGGTGACGTCACCGCCACTTAGTGGCGAATGGCGGTTGTTGTTGTGCCGGCAGGGCGGAGGAACTGGGGCAAGGGGGTCACGGAAGACCTCAACGGGAGGGCCCTGGAACCCGCTGGTGGGTTCGAGAAGGGAGGCGCCAAGTCGAATAAAAGCAGCGGAGAGCTCCTGGCTGCCGGTTCTGGGAGTGGACTCGTCTTCGTCGTCGCTGTCTCCGCCGCCTTCGTTGCTGCCGCCTTTGCCCGATTATTGTGCGGCCGGACGGTTGTTGACTGTCTCGGTCGTGGTCGAGAGAGGAGGCGATCCGGTGTGGCGTGAGCGGCCGGAATGGTGTAACGAATAAAAGAAGCTGCCTCCTGCAACCACCTCGTCTCCGACTTGTGCTACACACCGACACAACACATATATAGGTCACCACTTGCATAAGCCGTGGCTGGAAATCGAACTCGGGTCGCCGGGTTCAAAGTGTCGTACGCTAACCACTGCGCCACTGCTCCCCCAGTACTACTGTGTAGTTGAACTTAAAAAAAACACTTATAATAACATTCAAACTGAAAAGGAACATTCACTTATGGGGTGTGGAGATGCTGTATACAGTTCTAAGACCTCACCTCTATTGCTAATACTCATCTATTGTGTCACGCTTCCAGTGGTGAAAGGCACGACAATAACAAAACAACAAACAGGGTGCACCGGGCACGCCGGAGATCTGGGTGTGGCCGAAGTTATCTTATTGTGCCTACCGTTCAATCAACACCAGGCATTCCACAGACAGAGAGGGCAGTTCCCACACGCATGCACACTACGCATTCCTTAAACCCGCTGCGTTTACATAACTGGATGTTGGTGCTTATGTCTTCTTTCCAGGGGCGATCGTGGGCTCGGTGGCAGATATTCGTGTGTTCCTGTGTGAAACTCTCACGGGCTTTATAGTTTCTGGATTAATACAAAACCCCCGGATATCGGATTCAGACAGTCTCCCTTGGGCAGAGTCCCACGGGAGTTAGCGGACTTCAGAGAATCTAGGGCCACCAAATGTTTCTGCGCGGAACAATTGCACCGACATGTGACACCTGTTGCCCGCTGCCGTCCGATTTCGAGCTTGGTGGAATGTTTTTTTTCGATTTAAAGCTTTCGTGACTGCAGGGATTCATCTTCTTGGTTCTTTCGGTAAAGTCACGTAGAATGGAAATAATAAAATAATAAACATAATAAAATAATTCTCACGACGTTTCCGCCACAACGCAAGCAGCCGTCCTCAGGTGGAGAACAGGTCTGTCGAGAAGACAGAGTCTGAATTCAGGACGGCTGCTTGCGTTGTGGCCGAAACGTGAGAATTATTTTATTATGTTTTATGTTTATTATTTTATTATTTCCATTCTACGTGACTTTACTGAAAGAACCAAGAAGATGTTTTTGGTTATTCCGCCGTTCATATCCCAACCGTTGTTATTACCTTTCGCCAACACACATGCGCGCGCGTGTTTGTGTTTTTCGGACGAAGTAGGCAAACAATTGGCAAATGTGGCTGACGGTTTGATTTCGTTTTTTTTCTCTCTCTCGTTCACTTTGGTGAGATTATTATTATTATTGTGTCTTTCCCTAGGGACTTTGTGGGTTATTATTGTACTCTGGGAAATGACCGAACAATAATGAATTGGGAACAAGTGGCTTTTTGTTGACACATTACACATACTAGCGCGTGACAACTATTCCGGCTTTGCGCTCAGTGTAGACATTTAGTCATATTTATTTACGCGTTTGTTATAAAGGGCATGGGCTGTCGATGCTGGGGTTTGTAATGCTACGACAGATTCATCAAACCATTTTCATAATCCACACGTGGAAAGGAGATAATACTCAAGACCCTGCACAGATGGCTCCAAGAATCCATCTGATGGTCTGTCATCTCTTGTCCAACTCAGCCTAGTGGGTTTGGGAGTTTTAAAACATCTGCTTGGTCCACCAACCCTTGCCTCAAAGGTGTTGGGATACATGCTTGTGTCATTGAACAGCCTCGTACGTGTCTCAAGACCCATCTCCTAGTGGGTCCTTCTTGGGAATACTCTTACCAATTCATCATCTCTGATTTTGCACGTGGGAGATGCGCAGAGTGCCTGGAGAAGAAAAAAAAATATCCACGCGTTTGCGGTGAGAGAGCACTACAAATTCCATACAAATATCGTGTCAGCAACCTACTCTCTCTGCTGCCTCCAAGATTGCCCTGAAGTTGAGTGTTTCGCAGACGTCTCTGTGCCATCCACTAACTCTGCCCCCCACGGCGGCACTGCATTGCAGCTTATACATTGTCACGACAGTTGTAGCTCACGCCCCTCACCTCGCTAAGATGTGCCCTGAGTGGCAGCACCTCTATCGGCTGCGAGGGTAACGCGACCCTCATCATTATATGTGTAGTGACATCGCGTGCGTCACTGTGTGGTGCCGGCCCTACAGATGTACGGCGTGCGATCTACTCGCATCGCAGACATCCCCGATGGCGATGTTGACACAGCACATCAGCTCCGCATTTGAGGCCGAGTCGACCTAGGGGAGACACAAGACGGGTTCAGATAATCGCCACCGGTGTTGGCCGTGAGCGAGAATCGATCTCGTCGTCGTGTTCGTACTGGAGCGCGCTAACCGTTGCACCACCGCTCCTCAAACGATGGGGCTGAGAGGGGGGGCGGGAGCCTGCAGCCACGCACACAATGGGCAACAGGTGCACGGGGAGTTGATGGGTGGATTCGATAATTGGGAATTAACCGAGGGTGGCGGAACTAGTTGGGGGGGTGGGATGAGTTCAGAGAGCAGGGCCATGGCCGCGGAGATCTTGTGGTGCCGAGGCTGGGGCTGCTGTGGCTCTCATCACGGTGATCGAAAGGAATGTTTACGAATAAAAACGAATCTTTATTTTCTCTCCGCGTCGTCACCAGCCATGTTCTGTCAACTGCTGGGTGAAGACCTCAAGCCATTGCCGACCACCGTAGTAGCAACAATCCACGAAGCTCCTGCCCGCAAGCTGATTGCATCACTGCCATCTTCGCAAAGGTAATATACTCCAGCGAATTATCGCCTCTGGCTCCCACTCTGGCATCGATTAGCACGGTTGGCCACGTACGGCGCGAAAGAAGTTCGACACACAACAGTGGCGTAATGACATTGTCGGCTCAGGGGGTACGGCAATTGGTCAGGTGGGGTCACAATCTTTGATTTGTCTCGCACGGTCGCACCGACGCTGTTATGTATCGCAGGCTTCTCTTGCCTCGTCACATCGTCGTTATGCTCACGGTCTCGAACGTTTAACGCTGTCGGGGCGTTCAGTCTTCAGAAAACTGCAGTCACTACTAAATAAAAGTTTTTAAAAATATATATATATATAACAAATGTAAACGGCGTTTTAAAGCAAGTTTTAGTTTTCCTACACTGTTGTTGAAAACATCGCATGTTGGTTGTCTAGAAGGCCCCCCAATTTTGTTGCGTTGACCAAGTGGGGCAAGGCAACACCTGCCTCCACTCTCTTTACGCTGCTGACATACATCCAGTGCACACGTTCACGGGTCTCGACCACTGGACACATCGTCTCTCGCTCACGACGTGGCCTGCCCCTGCCCCCCACGTGTTCTTAACGGCCACGATGATGATGATGGCGATGTCTAGAACGTGGCGTTCTGCTCTCTGGTTCACGGTTGCTTTCCTCCTTTTTTTTCCCCAGCACACGTGGCAAATGTATGAAGGTAAACGCAAGGAGTTAAAGCTTTCGTGACTGCAGGAATTCATATTCTTTGGAGCTTTCGGTAAAGTCACGTAGATAGGTTCAACGAAAATAACAAAAATAACAAAAAAAACTACGACGTTTCGATCGCAACACAAGCGTTTTTCTCCTTCTTCCTGATGACGAACACTTGTGTTGCGATCGAAATATCGTAGTTTTTTGTTATTTTTTGTTATTTTCTTTGAACCTATCTACGTGACTTTACCGAAAGATCCAAAGAATATAAACACAAGGAGTTGCCTTTCAAAGGGGCTCTTAAATGTCACGGCACCTCAAAGCGCCGTACATGAAAACACACGGGTCACAGAAACGGAACGCTTTCACGGCGACGAAAGCAGGCGAAAGAGAGTGGCTGAGACAGATGAGCTAACATCTGACGGGCAACACAGGTACACAGTGGGCAGTGCACCAGGCTATACACTCGGCCTCCTGGGTTCGATTCCCTGCTATGGCTAACATCACAATAATAATTATATTTGATAAGTATTGTTTTTGCTGGAGCAGTCACACCTGATGAAGGATACTTGTGTTGCTTCCGAAACGTGATTTAATTTAGTTGTTTTATTTTTATTTTATTTTTTATTTTTTTTCACCTACGTGACTTTACCGAAAAAAACAAAGAGTATGGATCCTTGCAGTCACGAACACATTCCTGCGGAGGGAGCTGGTAGGAACGTTGGGTTGCTCGGTCAATGGCCAGGGTCAACGGCGGCGTGGTGTATTCCGCAAATTTGGCCGACTGTGAGGGCGGGCACAAGCCGGCGTGAGTAGGTTAAACGTTGAGTTTTATAAGGGCACCACGGGGTGACCAGCCCCTCCCCACCCCTCCCCTCTCCACCCAGCCCCACCCCTCCCATTTTTGGATGCACGACGGACGGACGGACACAATAATCCCCTGTGGGCTGGTGTAACCAGGAGGTTCCTACCAGTAAAACTTCAAATCTAGAAGTATTGATATTATATCCGTGGCGCGTGGTATCTGAAATCAGAGACTGGGCACACACAGCCGTCACCTTCGACAACTCGCACTGACTGGCGTAGTGAAGTATGGTCAAACAACCCATCGGGACAGACGTGGCATGAGGGTGGGTGGGTGGGGGGGTCTCGCCGAGAAGTAGATTAATTGATAATTAGCCGTGAGTTATTAATTATGTATTGTATTCTAGATTTGAAGCTTTCGTGACTGCAAGGATTCATATTCTTAGGTTTTTTCGGTAAAGTCACGTAGGAAATTTTTTTTAATTAATCAAAGTAAAAAAAACGAAGTTTCGGATCATCACAAAAATAATATTCAGGGCCTACCTTGGCTCCTACCACCCTCAACCAGTATATATACAAGGACTGTGTTCTTGGAATTTCTCTCCCTTGATACAGCAATCGTGCTGTGACGGTTCCACCTGAAGACGGAAGCTTGTGTTGCCTCCGAAACGTCGTGATTTTTATTTTAGTTTTATTTAACTTTTATTAATTTTAGTTTTTTACCTACGTGACTTTACCGAAAAAACCTACGAATATGTATTGTATGTTGACCTTCTTCCGCACCGTACGTAGCCAACCGTGCTAATCGGAGGTGCGATTTCGCAACATCGTCGCCTGATCGTCATTGGTTGAAGTTTATGAAGGTAAAGCGAGAGAGAGAGAGACCCGCAAAAACAACATTTGTAACCCGGTAGCGATCTGGAAATAATAATAATTAGTATATATCATTAGTGTACAGTCAAGGCGACATCTGTACTTGTTTTCCATTAGCCATCGTCGTGACATCATGTGTGGAGTCTTGGGGGCGATGTTGACATTCTCAGACTGTCGGACCAACGCTGGAAGCAAATTGACATTTATAAGGACCATCAGTTTAACACGTAGCAGGCTTTCGCGACCAATAGTATTCATAATCAACGTTTTTGGGTGAGATCGCGTTATTTATAAATGTGTCGTAACTCTCCACCACCCGACACGGCCAATCAGCAAAAAAAGTGTCACGTTGACAAAAGACAAATAGTTCACTACTTTAGCCCACCGGTGTGTTGAAGCGTGAAACCACAACATTTACAATTTTTGAGTACGACGTTTCGCTGGTAATTGCATCCAGCATCATCATTCTGGCGAATTGCCCGAAAATTGTAAATGTTGTGGTTTCACGCTTCAACACACCGGTGGGCTAAAGCAGTGAACTATTTGTCTTTTGTCAACGTGACACTTTTTTTCTGATTGGCCGTGTCGGGTGGTGGAGAGTTACGACACATTTATAAATAACGAGATCTAACCCAAAAACGTTGATTATAAGGACCATATTGGTGTGTGCTTACCCTCAACAAGTGGCATCAACTCGGAACAAACGTAAATATTAAAGCTCCGTGTTTGTGACGAAGGAAGGACAACAACCAAAACCTACGCTTACCACCACCACCATCATAATCATCATCATCATCGCGATCGAGATGAACGGGTCACGGCTGCCTTAGTGCCGTCGGCACGACAGGCGACGATGTCGACTATACACGAGGCGTCTGACCAAATCACATGGGAAGCTAAGCAGGGATTTGAACCTGGACAGTGCTTGAGAGGGCTATGGTAGCATGCCTAAGACATCTGTTTAATGGGCTGCTGCGTCGCTTACGTTATCAGAATCAGAATATTGATTTACACTGGAGGAATCATACGAGCTATGAAGCTATTTTTCACAGATGTCCAGTTGGGACGGGTCCTAACGTTATGGGCAGCAGCGAATAGTACAGCACAAAGCTGTTGCTGTACTGTACTTCTCTGTTCCCACGTCTATGCTCCCCGCCTTTGCCAGCGCCCCATTGACCATAATGGTGAATTCATCTTCTTGGTTCTTTCGGTAAAGTCACGTAGAATGGAAATAATAAAATAATAAAAAATAAAAACGTATTAAAATAATTCTCACGACGTATCGGCCACAACGCAAGCAGCCGTCCTCAGGTGGAGAACAGGTCTGTCGAGAAGACAGAGTCTGAATGGCACGCCCCAGGCTTGGAGCCTGAGGACGGCTGCTTGCGTTGTGGCCGAAACGTCGTGAGAATTATTTTATTACGTTTTGATTTCTTATCATTTTATTATTTCCATTCTACGTGACTTTACCGAAAGAGCCAAGAAGATGACTCCCTGCAGTCACGAAAGCTTTAAATCGAAACATAATGGTGAAGTATGGCGAAATAGCCCCTCCCGCACTATGTGGGAGAGCTCACATCCATCAGTGGAGCGACGCGATGGCTGCACATAAACACAGCAAACATCGAACTGGCACAAGCGTCAAACCCATCAATGACGAGAACATCCACATGGTGACAAATCCCAGTGGCAGGCGTATTTACAGACAGGCGCGCACCCTGCAACAGTGAGAATAACGCCTTTCTGTAAACGCTGTTGGCAAAAAAAAACCTCGGCAGGTGCTTCCTGGCCAGATAAATTATTCGTAAAGTCGTAAAACCACCTATGTCGTCACGACCAGTATCTGCCCCATCACAAACGGTAGCATTTGCTTATCTCGGAAAGCTTTTAAACAAATTGATCGTGCCTTTATTTCCACCCGACGTGGGCAGCCACTTGTACAATGTTAGACCTGGTCTTCTTTCTTATGGCAGAGCGAGGGGGGGTTGATCAACAATGCCTGCACGCTTATTGCGTGGTTGGTTGGTGAGTCGAAACTAACTGGGAGAAATGTCAGAAACGCTGTCGGCAAGTGATCGAAGAGGCCAGTGGCACTGCTGCTATGCGGGTCCATGGTTTGAGATGCATTGAAATTTAATTACTTACGTAGAGATGCATATAGAAAGATCCCCTGTATAGCCTCAAAAACGTGTTGGTGCAAGTGCTGTTCGCGAGCACCTATGAAGGCTGGAACGGCATAAGAAGGGGTGGGTGGCTAGCACCACGCCAATGTGTCTCCCAAATTATGATGTTCACACACCGCACCAGCTACTAATTTGAGGTTCAGTCGACCTAGGGGAGGCCCAGGACCGCTTCAGATAATCGTCACTGGTGTTAGTCGTGGGCGGGAAACGAACTCGGGTAGCGCTAACCGCGACACTACCGCTCCCCACGTAGACTCACATAGACAACCATACATTCACATATAGATCCATAGGCTTACACAGAGATCCACAGACAGCCATGGAGACCCACAGACTTGCACACAGACCCCATAGACTAAAATAGTCCCTTCTTTCGTATGATAGGGATACGTTCAGCAATGTGCATGCGTTCATGTGAATGTTGGCGAGTGAGCCAATGGACGCCTTCAAGAGTATCCTGGTGAAATACCTGAAATGCTACGGACGAATGATCGAGGCGGCCAATGATGTACCGTATACAATTGTGTGGTGCATGATTTGAGATATAGACTCACACGGAGAGTGGAGGGGGTGGGGGTCACACAAACTTGCATAGGGACACATCATAGACTTACATAGACTACGATAGTAGTAGTAGCCTTGTGGAATTTTTGAAATTTTCTCGGCGAATGATCAAATGAGTCAGTGGCGGTTTGCTGCACGCGTGTGCGTTCCACGGCAAACCCATCGAGCGAGGTCCTCGCATGTCACGTGCACGCACGTGGATCTTGTTTTCACGCGGAGGGTAAATCTCCCCCTCCTGAGCACCGTAACGTTCCGCAGAGCCGTGCGTAGCTGTCGACGCAACGAAAGAGCCGCTGGGTGCCCGCGCGGGCGCGTGCGATTTGTGTGCCAGACACTGTGAAGCGTGGTGAATGGGGGGGGTCTCAGCCAGACTGCAGCCTGCAGTCCAATATTCATCGTTGAGAATTCTCTCCCCCCCACCCGCCGCCGAAGGACGAAACGATTCCTTATGTTTGGCAGCCCCGTTAGAGTTTGAAAATCTCTAAACAAATTGCAGGCGTTTGCACTCATTCTTTGCGGGGAGCGGCGGAGCAGTGGTTAGCGCATTGCGCTCTGAATCCGGTGATGCGAGTTCGATTCTCAGTCACGGCTCACATTGGTGGCAAGCGATACCTGGACCGTTGCTGGGTTCTCTCCCTTTCACAACTTGCACTGATTAGCTCGGCGAAGTTACGTTTGGTCAAACTGTCCTGTGACCAACATGGTGTAGGCAGGTCTTCGTCCAGCAGTCAACTAGAACGTCACACTCCCCTTTGGTATCGGTACTTGAAAATACGATCAGGTCTGCATAGCCTCACAGTTGTGCAACAATTTAACTGGTGCGCCACGTGTTCAATTGTGAACTATGGAGGAATGCAATATGATTATGTAAAGTAAGGCGTGTCATGCCCAAATAAGGTCGTCCTGGCTACGCGTGCTGGACGTCTGTGAGAAGGAGCTTTATAGCTCATCGGATTCCTCCAGTCGACGTAAATATTCGGATTCAGATCACGAGTTATGGAACCGGAATCGATTTTTTTAACGACACCGATTTCGATTCCGTGCTCAACGCCCCGTGCTCGATCTCGTGTCTCCAACCCACAACGACGACTCAATCCCAAGGTCGACCCCCCCACGTCGAGCCCCCAGAGTGCCGCCCACTACCGATCTCATGTATGTCGCGTAGCTCAATCACATCATTATTCCCAAGGCCACGTGTTCGTTTAAACTTTGGAAAACGTACGTTTATGGGGGGGGGGGGAAGCACCGATGTTGCTGGGAATGAACATTTATCAGTTGTTTTAATCACATCCGGGAATACGTGGTTTTAATTATAACAATTGCAATAATTCCCATGATTTACACTCACGAGCTTTCGAATAGGCGGGCCAGCGAGTCGGTCCAAATCTCCAGTGACCGACACGGCACCGGTTTGGTGGGAGGTGGGTGGGGAGGACGGGCATTGATCCATTGGTGGATTGAGAATGGCTGGAATTAATTTGATATCATATTGTGGCGCACATCTGGCACGCGAAGGGTTAACGATAAGAGCAATGCATTATCTGATCGATGGGTAGCGGTGATTGAAATGCAGCGCTTCTAGACCACCGGTCGCCAGCTTAAAAGGCAACAGGACAAACACCGCTCCTTGTTTACGCACTGGAAGTGGGAAATAATAATGTGCGCGTGAGTGTGTGCGCGCGAGAGT
This sequence comes from Lampetra planeri, assembly GCF_965212315.1. Taxonomy (NCBI): domain Eukaryota; kingdom Metazoa; phylum Chordata; class Hyperoartia; order Petromyzontiformes; family Petromyzontidae; genus Lampetra; species Lampetra planeri. The sequence goes on along the minus strand of NC_136122.1, from coordinate 11,084,522 downwards.
GTGTGCGCGTGTGTGCGCGTGAGTGTGTGCGCGTGAGTGTGTGCGCGTGAGTGTGTGTGCACTTGTGCACGTGCGTGCGCATACGGAGGAGCGGTGGTGTAGCAGGTTATCGCGTTGCGTTACGAACCCGAGTTAGAATCCCGCTCGTGGCCAACACCAGAGACGAATATCTGAACTGGTCTTGGGCTTGCCCTAGGTCGACTCTGCCTCAAATGAGTACCTGGTGCGGTGTGTAAACATCGCCACCAGGGAGACGAAGGTGTCCGGGCGTGGTGTTGATCACCCATCCGTTCCGGCCTTCATAGTTGGTCTTATCCAACATTATGTTACATTTCAAAATGCTGTTGATTCTCTCTTCAGCACACCGGTGGGCTAAAGAAGTGAATTATTTTGTCCTTTGAAAAACGTGACACATTTTTTACTGTTTGGCCGTGTCGGGTGGTGGAGGGTTACGACACATTTATAAATAACGCGATCTGACCCAAAAACCTATATTATGAATTATGTTAAGGGTAGAATCTCTGTCTTTGTAGGGGGAAAGGATTAATGATCACAATACTTAATAAATGGATGTATATAGCGTCATCACAAGGACAGTGGTCATATTTATTTGACAGGCAGTCGGTCATATGCAGAGGAGGCAAGGACGGGGTTCAGACTGCACTTGGACAGAGGCACGGGGAGGTTGCAACACCGATGGAGTCGCAGACCGTGGCGACGGAAGAGGAGAAGTGTCGTCTTGTACGAACGGAGATTCAGTCGGCGTGACGTCACGTGCAAATGGCAGGACATTCACCGCCGTAAAGCTAACGTCCACCGGTGCGTTGCTATTGACACGGTGGCGTTATAGGCAGCTCTGTTGACTGGGCAACTCGCGTTCGTGCCGCGTGCTGTTCCGGCGTGATGCGTGACGTGGCACGCGGAGCGAAACGTCGGCCGGGCCGCCGTGCGGCAACGACACGCGGTGCCACCCAGACACGCGTGCGAGTGTCGAAGCGAACCGCGGTGGCACCTGGGTGAATGTGGTGGTACAGCTATCGTGCTGTGACTGTTCCAACTGAAGACGGAAGCTTGTGTTGCCTCCGAAACGTCGTGATTTTTATTTTATTTTACTTTTATCAATTTTAATTGTTTACCTACGTGACTTTACCGAAAAAACCTAAGAATATGAATCCTTGCAGTCACGAAAGCTTCAAATCTAGAATTAGTGGTGGGTGGTCAATTCCGTAGCGAGTGTAAGGCGAATCGGGCACGACAGCCCCGGGCCCCGCGCTTTGGGGGGTGAGTGTTGGGGGTGAGTGGGGGGGGGGGGTGCGGTGGGGGGGGGGGGCTTCTACGTCACGTCACGGTGTCAGATGTAATAACTTCTGGTTTAGTTTCGAGGCGGGGGGGGGCACACAGTGGGATTTTCTCTGTACCCCCCCCCGCCCACCCCATGGAGGGCCCTGCTGATGGTGGTCCCGTGCACTCCCTCCCGGCGATGTTGCTGCTGCTGCGGGGAGCGGACGCACCGCGACACACATCCCGCTCGAGCCCCGTATCCCCCCCCTCCCTACCCCAATGCAGCTGCTTGCGTTCTGCAGCTGTTTCCTGTGCGTGCCTTCCAGCACAGTTCCTGGCTTGGTGTTGCTGCTGCTGCTGCAGCGCGGTTAGGGGGCTTGTATGGGTGTATGTGTGCATGTGTAGCGGTTAGCGCGCTGCGCTACGAACCTGGCGACACGGGTTCGATTCCCGCTCACGGCCAACACCAGTGACGATTATCTGAACCGGTCCTCCCCTAGGTCGACTCGGCCTCAAATGAATACCTGGTGCGGTGTGTAAACATCGCCACTGGGGAGACAAAGGCGGACGTGCGTGGTGCTGTCCACCCCATCCCCTGGTGTGCTGTGCCGGTCTTCATAGGGGAACGTGCGTGGGTGTGTGGGTGCGACAATCGAGCTGACTTGTTAATAAGACTCATCCTGCTCCCACGAGTTCTCACCTGGTTAAACAAAATACACTTTGCACTTGTATGGGTGTATAATCCGTATGCATGAAGGGGGCATCCGTGCGTGTGCGTGCCTGCTTGTGTGAGTGTGGGTGTGGCACGTGTGCGTGAATGTGTGTTTGTATGTATGGTGCTCGCTAACAGCACTTGCCCCCTATGGTCTCACAGGCTACACGGGGGATCTTTGTCTCTTTGTCTTTGTATGTATGGGTGTGTGGATGTACGTGTGTATTTGTGTGTGCATGGGGAGCGGTGGTGTAGCGATTAGCGCGTTGCGCTACGAACCTGGCGACCCGGGTTCGATTCCTGCTCACGGCAAACACCAGTGACGATTATCTGAACCGGTCGTGGGCCTCCCCTAGGTCGACTCAGCCTCAAATGAGTACCTGGTGCGATGTGAAAACATCGCCACTGGGGAGACAAAGGCGGCCGGGCGTGGTGTTGGCCACCCACCCCCTCGTGTGCCGTGCCCGCCTTCATAGGTGCTGCTCGCTAACAGCACTTGCCCCAACAGCCTGTTAAGGCTATACGGGGATCTTTGTCTTTGTATGGTCGGCTCAGGCTGAGTCGACCTATTCGAGCCTGTCATGTGCCCTGTGGAGTTCACCCCGGCGAGGAGTCAACCATTTGAGCGATGCACAACTTCGCCGCGGACTGAGAGCCCAGGGACCAGCTGCCCAGACACAATCGACTGCGACTCAGAAACAAACCGAGGCGACACTCGGTGGATGTCAGCTCCAAGGCCGTAGCAATGGAGTCAACATTGGGGGGGACCAAATATTCCAGGGTGTCTTGGGCCCCCCCCCCCCCAGAAAAAAAGATCTCAATTTGAAAACGAATTTCCTGCCTAAAATGTTAACAAATTCACTAACACATGGGATGGACGTTTTAATTTATTTTTTACAATAATGTCTAATAGTGTATTGTATAACATTGCTCTGTTTTATGTTTTTACCTTTTCTTGTTTCATTGTATGTAATGGCAGAGATTAGGGATTAATAAAGTGCAACCATAACCACAATCATATAAACAGAAATCTATTTTATAGCAATATATTGGAGGGGACATTTTGAGCATATTTGAATATTATAATTACGGCCTTGCTCAGCTCCCCAAGTGTGATTTGTGCACGAGCCTCCGTGTGGTTTTTTTTTTTTAAAGACGCGTTCTGTTAGAATTGCTTTTGCAACAACAAAAAAACCCTGATGATTTCAATATCTGCGTGCGTGTTGGTAAACTTGTTGTTTGAAATTGCGGCTCAAATTGAGGAAGCTATATTTTTATTATCAAATCTCTGTTCATTGTAAGTAACTGTATTGTTTTCAACACTTTTCCGCCACGAAGTGAAACGGGGAAGACAAAGCCGCAGCAGCGGAGTCGCAATCAATTTACACTTTCCCGTCTGAGAAATGAAAGCAGAGACAATAATAAAATACGTTACAGTATTTCGATTTGTTTTATTGTCTATTGGGCGGTTATATCGGCGGCGCATTGGTGAGCCCACTATCGGCCACGAAGCCAGGCACCTGAGGTTCATTCCTGGCCATGGCTAACATCTGTGGCGAGCGAACCGTTCCTAGAATTCCTATTCACCCACCCGCATTGGCAAGGTTAGTGAAGTATGTTCAAACACACCCCATGACCCAACATGCCATGGGGGGGGGGGGACTTCATCCAGCAGTGGAGTTGACCAAGTGCTCGAACTTAAATTGTTGTTATTAAACATTACGCGTCGACTCGGTAGTTCACCTGGTCCGTTTCAAGTTTGCCGAACCTGGAAAGTGAACCGTACATTCTTCATTATCCGTGCTCGTGCATTATGAATGAGCAGACATTGCTCTTAAGGAAAGGTCCATCACACTTAAGAATCCATCACCGGGGCCGGGTGCAGTGCAGAGAATTTCCATTGAGGGGGTTGGGCAAGAGCAGCTCTCGATTTAGGAGGGCGCAGTACAGTACAGTAAGTACATGTCCTTGTAGTAATAAGAAGTGTGATTTATAACGTGCACAGTATTGCGCACACACACACCAATGACCGTGACTCTGGGGTGCGGCTGTAAAGCCCTTTTGCCAATCCACTGCTAGATCAGGGCTTCCCCAACACCGTGTGAACCTTGGCAGGTTCTTTGACCTCAAATTCACCAAACTCGGTGCGGGTTGGTGAAGGCGGGCAGCACAGACGAGGCATCATAGAAGTACAGTCCAGCAATGTTGATGTACTGCCCTCTGCTGTCAATCGCGTAGCCCCATAGCAGCCCGATGACAACACGTTTGCTCCTGGTGGTTACCCATCCAAACACTGCGCAGGCTCAACGCAGCTTAGCGTCCGAGATGTGACAGGCACGTCGGCAACAGCTTCCCAGGTGATCAGGTGGGAGAAGGGCGGTGGATAGGTGACGCAGTGGCTTTTTTTGTCGCACGATGCTGTGTGAGCCTGGCCGCTTGAAATTTTGAATACCGGTTCGTGGCTTGACAGCAGTGGTGAGTGAGATCTGAACCGGTCTGGGCCACCCCAAACTCCTGCTCCCCCCCCCACCCTCAGCGCTGACCAGCCTGGGCGTATTTATGGTCAAACAATCCCCACGACTTCGACAGTAAGGGTGGGGGAGGGGGGGTTTCGTCCAGCATGTGGATTTGACAAACAAATGTGTTGTCCTTTCTCCCGCGCCTCCGATTAGCACGGCTGGCAACGTACGGTGCGAAAGAAGTTCAACATGCATACATGCAGCATACATACAATCATCATGAACTCACATGAATAATCCATTATTTATCTATGCCGTGCTGAAGTTAGGGTTGTGTGTTTCTCTCTCTCGATGAGTTTCGACGCGTGTACGAGTGCGCACACATTTGAGTGTAAAGAAAAAACCCAAAAACGGCACCCCATCTACCAACCAGGCGTTAGGATTTGTCTTTTTTTTTATTTAAATGTAACGTTTTTTTTTGCGTTTGGGATGATCCGCGGAGATTTAGGGCCGTGATTGCCCAATGTTGCTCAGAGCCGCGTGGCGGATCTGTGCTTCCCTTCGGCGGCGCGAGTTTGATTTCCCCGCGGGCATTCATCTCGCCTCCGCCGGCGTTTGTTTTGGCACAGCCTTGCAGCGGTTACACCAAACGGTGAAACCCCCCAAAGAAAGGGGGCGCTCCGCCGATGACTCGACCGGGAGGATGGGGGGGGGGCGCTGCCATTCCTCCGTACGCACGCACGCGTTGATCTGCCCACCGTGGCATTGCTGCAAAGCCCCGTGGCTGGGCCAGCGATGTTGGTGGTCGAGAAGACCGGGCAGTGGTGAAGCTCACGAGAACGAGGACCGGGGTGCCGTCCTCCCACGCCCGCCCCGACGCCGTTTTTCTTCGGTGCCGTGTCTGGCACGGACAGCCGACGCTGAGTCACGGCCGTCCGTTGTGCGGGTCGGGTTTTTTTCGTTGTTGGCGGTGGTGGAGGTGGTGGCGAGCGTAGTCACGATCAAAACTTTGGCCCCACTCTTCCGAGAATCACGTTTGCCCCCTTTTCGCGAGCGACCAGGACTTGCCGGGTTCAGAGAGGTACAGCCAAAGACTGCGAGGCTGTGGGCTCATTATTCTCATATCGCCAGGGGGTTCTGCTTAATGACGAATTGGGTTCAGATATAGGTCCGCCACTCCGAAGGTTGCGGGCTGGCGTGATGTTAGACTCCGCGCGATGCGGGCACATTGCCTGTGTACGCATATGCACGCATACGGCAGTGTTGTCAATCAGCTGCTGGATGACGTCCAGCTTTCCAAGTACTGCTCGCCTAATTCGCCAAGCAGATGACGTTATAATGTCATTCCATTGCACGAGGAAGGCATCCCCCACACCGTGTTGCTCAGGGGGGTTGTTTCACCGTGTGTCAGTGGGGTCATGATATACGACAGGCAGGGTGGGGATTTCCCAGGCCCGGTTCAGATATCACGAGCCACTGATGCTAGCCATGGATAGGGATCGAACTCGTGTCACGAGGATCATAGCGCAGTGTACAGAACACTGCACGGCCATCACCACCCCCTCCCTCCCCTCCTAGCCATGTTTATAAGGTAGGGCGTTAAATAATTCGATACACACCTCATTGTTTAATTTTCCCTTGCCGTTAGAGTCACCCACAAAGGCCGCCACTGGCCCTCGGGCGTGATGTAAAACGACGTTTAACATTCTTATTTTGACAAATGCCCCGTCCGTCCGCCCAGTGACCAGAAGGGCTTGGTGGGATGGGCGAAAGGGGAGAGGCACAGAGATGCGAGCGCGATTGTCAGCAGTAGGGGAGAGCGAGAGAGAGGAAGCACTTGCACACACGGTGGTCCCCCCCCCCTCTCTCCACCCCACCCCCCTCTCTCCACCCACAAGCAGCGCCACCCATCCCCAGTTCCACCCCCCCCCAGCCTCTCCTCCAACACCCCCTCGGATTCGGGCGCCACCCCCCCACCACTCCCAGCGTCTCCCCCTCTCGCCCTCCTCTCTCTCTTCTCTCCACGAGGCTCGTGCAGCAGTGAGGTCATGATAGCATCGGCAGATGACGCTCGTCTGTGTGGCTGGCCGTCCGTGCGTCCGATCGTGAAGACTGCTGCTGCTGCCGCCGCCGCTGCTGTTTCTGCTCGAGAATAGTGGAGCTTTCATTTGTGTACAGTGAGTAACCGTGGCTTTGTGACATTTACCGACGCCTTGCCTGCTTTAAAAGTGACTTTAAGCCAATGGTATTCCACTCATGTATTTGTGTTGTGTGTGTGTGTTGCGTGTGAGTGATGTGTATTAGTGAAATATTGGAGCATTCTCTTACTCGCGAGTTTTAATTTTCACGGGAATTGTAAAACATTTCAGTGGTGTAGAAGTTCGTACACATTTGCCTGCGAATAATTTTGACCGGACCACTTTTTATTTTATTTTCAGGCGTATAACGTGGCTGGGTTTTTTTTTCGTGTGGTCATAATTCACATCACCGCCCCCCACCCCCCATCTATGTTGGAGTATCACTTCGCATAATCTAATCCACACCAATATACAAGGCACAATGCGAATCGCCTCTAGAGGCGGCGGCGGCAGCAGCAACAACAACACAGGATGAGGATGAGAGGACATCCGATAACATCTTGTAACAGCGTCGGCGACTGACAGACATGAATTCATGCCATGGAAGGGGGGCGCTCCGTGCCACGCCGGTTATGGAACAGCGGGGGGGGGGGGACTTGGCGTTTTTAGGACCAGGCCGAGACATTGGCCGTTTGAAGCTCCCTTGCCCTCCCCGTCTGTAGGGAGCACGCGTGTGAGACAAAGGGAGGGAATAATGGGCGGGCTAAAGGGCGGTGGGGGACGGGCACGTCTGCAGAATCGCTTCGGGGCAATAGAGGCAAGCAATATCGTATGGTGGGAAAAAAACCCAAAAAAATGTGAGCTTGGCGTGAGCGGCGTTTTTCTTCGCCTGCTTGAAAAGTGCTTTGGCGAGCTGCTTTTCTGCATCATTAAATAATGCTGCAATGCACGCACACAAATAGAGAGAGAGAGGTGGACACGGGCACCGTGCGATCATGCAAACGTACGTGACGACGAATACGCGCATCCCGTTTCCCTTCCCAGCATTCACCGTCCCTCCGTGTCTGAACCCCCCCCACCACCAACCCTCACCGCTCACCCCCTCATTCAAATGCGACGAGCTTGATAACGGAATTGAGCGAATCTGCTGAGCTGGCGTGTGGCGTGAAGCCGGGTTTGATTTTTTTTGTGTGTTTTACCCCCCGCACGGGAACGCGAATTTGATTTTGTTGCTGCACGCCGGATGGAGTCGTGTTTATCAGACGCACATGTCGGAAATGTTAATGTAACACATCGGCGATGGTACTGTACGCATGATTTGAGACATTTTATTTGCAACGCCTGACCGTTAAAGGGCGCTAATAGGAGCTTTCAGTTCACACTTGGGTCGTTCAGAGTCTATTTTTTGGGGGGGATTGGGGCAAAACATTATTTTGTCGTCACCGATGGGAAAGAAATTGATGCCAATGCTCAGGAATGTGTTTGGATGGAAGTATGCACCCGTGTCGTGTCTGTCAGGCCCTGTTATTTATGATCGGTGTATTAATTATATTTGGGGTGAAGACTCGCTGACCCAAATCAGGGAGCGGACCCCAGGGTTGTAAATAACTGTACGTGCTGTTGTCTTCACACACCGCCACGTTGTTTGTCGCTTAAAGTGACTTCATAATTGTGATAGCAATAGCAACTATCTAAACGAGTGCTATGCCAGTGGTGGTAATTCCATGTTCCTATGGTGGGGTCCAGTCTGTAGAGCACAACCGCTGCTGAATTTCAAGTAAATATTGTTCGCAAAGTTATCATCATTATCATCACCCTTGTTCAATCCACTGCTGGATGGAGACCGCTTCATGCCACCGCCACCTCCTATGATTCTGTGATGTGGTGAGTCACTTAGGGCCTGCACTGGAGCTGATTTAATTGCTCCATCTCTGCGGCGGATGTACTTTTGGGCGGTCTTCTGTTCCTCGGCTGCCACTGTAATTCGCAAAGCAGTGCTTATTTTAACAGACCTCCAGAGGAATTGTTGTACTGCCTTGATCCTGGCCAGGATTTGAACTCAACATTGAATAACTAGAAGCTCTGCTACACCTCCGACTGAGCTATATATTTCCATACCAATAAAAAAATATATACAAACTTCGCTGACAACCTTAAAAAGCGGGGAGGGGGGGCGTAGTCTGTATTTATTATTACTTTTACAAAGTCACCCTGACAATAAGCCAGTTTTTTTTCCTCTCTCAAAAACTTACACTGGGGGTCATTAGCTGTGGCACAATTCCAGTGCCTCCAACGAAACAAAACACACACCCCCCCCCCCACTTCTCAAGGTCCACCACACAGGATGGGTGTTTCTCATTTTCACTCGCCTCCCTCTTCTTTCTGCCCCTTTGCACAACGTAGGCTGCACATCCCCCCCACCCACAGCCCACCCCAACACACAACACACACACCTGTGCAACCTCAGTCGCTTGTTCTCGTGCGAGAAGGGCACAAGCCGTGGGGTGTGTGTGTGTGGGGGGTGGCTTATGAAGTTTTTTTTTAGTCGGGGGGGCAAGTGGGGGTGGGGGGGGTGTGAACCCATCCCGCCCTGGCTTTGTAGGGCTGGAGAAAGAAGAGGCGGGCGGACGGGCGGGCAAAACTGACGACGTGTGCAGGGGCAGGGCGAAGCTTTCAAAAAAAAATTGGCCCAATGTTCTAACGGCAGGACTGACTCCAGTTACAAACTGCGTGTGTGCGTATGAGGCCACAGCTGTAGCGCATTGGGCTCACCCAAGGGATTCCCCCCCCCCACCCTAATGAAACGCACAACACGGTCGGCTTCAAAACCTGGCGGCGGATTTGGCCTCGCCGCCGCCTTGGACTCGCGCACTCCCCACACGCCTCGCTCGATCGATCCGCCGTAGAGAGGGGGGGGGGAGATGGAGGAGGGGGGGTGGGGAGGGAGCAATCCACTCCGGTTGTGTTTTTGTGTGGTCGCGATGAGCTTCACAAATCTGTTTTTTTCCTCTCCCTCTCTCTTCTCTTTGGTTACGCGTCTCTTAGCGGCGAGTGCTGTGTTTTGTAAATGAAGTAGAGCCAGTATTTGTGTTTATGTATATTGGTGGTGGTTGTGGTGGTGGTTGCCCGTCGAAACACAATCCCAAGCTGAGCTCTGCACGACTTTAGACGTCTCATGATTCTGGGTGCATTCCAGCTGATTTGGTCATTTGTTTTAGACTGCTGATGAGAAGGGAGGCAGCAGACGACAATGCAGCAGAATCCACTGTTGTACTGTCCTTCTATGCCCCCACCCCGCCGCCTTCATCGACATGCACTGACCAGCATGGGCGAAGTGCGGTGAAGACAACTCACACGAAGCCGCACAGCACGTGGGAGGAGGCCCTCGTCCTGCAGTGGATTGGCACATGGACTGCACCATGCTCTCGTGCTTGCTTGTGTGAAGGTGATCCACACCGTGAGTTACCATCCACCGGTCGTTTGTCGGTGTATTGCTGTGAGAGAGAGAGAGAGGGAGAAAGGCAGAGGAGGAGAATACATCCATGCAGCATTTCTGACCAATCGTGCCGTGCGCAAGAAGCTCTTGGCACGGGGGCTGCTCATGTGGGCCAATCGATAGCACGATGAATATGTATTCCATGCGGCAAGTGTGCAGGCGGTGCAATTGCTCACTGCACAAAGACCACTGCACTGGGTCGTGTGCACACTCCACGCTGCACGCTCCTGTGCGTGTGTGCGGTGAGCGGTGATGTGTAGCGGTGAGCGCGCCGTGCAACGAACCCGTCGACCCGAGTTCGATTCCCGCACATGGCCTCAACCAACGATTATTATTTGAACTGATCCTGGGCCTGCCGTAGGTCGACGCAGCTTCAGCTGTAGACATCGCCACTTGGGAACACAAAGGCGGCCGGGTGTGGTGTTGGCCACCCACTCCCTTGTGTACCGTGTCGGATTTCATGGGTGCTCGCCACTGTGGGTCATTGGCATTTGCTATCAAGTGTGCAGGTGGTGCAATTGCGCGAGGTGGTTCATAGGGCTGGAGTGGCCCAGTCCATCGAGCTTATGAAGAGGTAGGGTTGGGGAAATTGGACTTGGAGCCCCCCAACATTTCTTTCATTGCACCCAGGACCCATGCCAACCAAAGCTACACCACTGCTATCATCATCATCATCATTGCACTTGTATGGTGTCTTTTTACATTCACGTTACAACGAATTTTGTGCACAGTTGGATACAGCGAATGCCCTTTTGAGGACGGATACGTTTCCAAATGTATCTTAAATATTGCAATACTGTACTCTGAATAGAATCGTTGGCCAAATGAATGGGTTACTGAAGAGCACATCCTCCCATTGTCACAATATTAGAGGGCATTATTTGACCTCCCTGATGTTCACTGCGATTAGGAAATGCCATCGCGGTTGTGCGTCTCGGTGCAGAAATATATCATCAGCATCAGCATCAGCCATGGTATGGTCACTGCTGAATTTAGGGTTTCCCTAGACGTGGCCGCTTCTCGCAGTCTTGCAAAGCGACAGCTGCTGCACGCCAGCTGATTTGTTAAGAATCGTGGACTTGGTGGTCAAAAATAACGACGGAGACTCAGAATCTTTATTTAGACCAGAGGAGGAATCCGATGAGCTGTGATGCTTTTTTTCCCACAGACGATCCAGCAGGGACGGGTTAGCGAGTTAGATGAACAAATAATACGAAAAAAATTATACGAGTAAATGATAGATAAATAGGCAAGCAAGTCGATTACTAATTAAAAAAATAATTTACCTAAAGTGTAGAAGTACAAATTGCACGGCATACATTCCTGCAGATTTGTCAACAAGCTTGGGGCAAGGCAGCAAAACAACAACAGTCCCAGACCACACCAAGTCAACAACACACAGTCCTTCAATTATATTGGACATTAATATTGAACTATCGATACACGGGTAAGATTCAAAGTTAGAAATCACATTGGCAAATTTAGAGTGGCAGCCACAAGTCAGAAATGCACTCTTATATATACTGTACTATGTATAAAAATACAGTTACGGTATGTATACTTTTAAACACTCGTGTCTTACTATGATAAGCCCCGTAACATGATAAACTAACGGTAATATAGGTGGTGGGGGAATTTTTTTTTATTAAGCGGATTTTATGTTTTGTTATTCTGAGAAATGCAATATTATATAGTCAAACATCTCCTTTGAGCCTCCATAGTTTCTGGGAATCCACTTTATTACCACACCCTGTGAGCTCTCTTATCCGAACATTTTTCTTTAAACCATTGTGCGTAAGGATTACGTGGGTCTTATGTTACATGTCTTTAGCTGTGAATAGGTGGCGGTGATGACTCGGTCACCAGATCCTCTGCTTTGAATGTTGATCAAAATAATGCTAACGATGTATTAATGTACCGTATATCCCTTTACCAATCCACTGCTGGATGAGAGCCTCCCGCACACTGTGTGAGTCGTGAGGGTTGTTTAATCGTCGTTCCCCACACTGGTGAGTTAGATATGTTAACTTCCTCGCCTGGTGCACAGGAGGTCGTGGGTTCAATCCCAACCTTGACGCCTGCTGTATATTTGTAGTTTGCGTGTCTCTCTCCCCGTGGCCACGTGGATTTTTCTCTGGGTCCTCCGGTTTCTCCCTCTACATTAAGAATCAACGTCACGCGTTTAGAGTGTTTGGCCACGATAAATCCCACATTATGACAGGCCACTTCGTTGAGCTACCATTTGTGGCCAGGTCGCTTCTGAAAAAAAGATCTACGTAGCTCAGTGGGCCTTACCTAGTAAGACAAAAAAAAAGTTTCGATTTAAAGCTTTCGTGACTGCAGGGATTCATCTTCTTGGTTCTTTCGGTAAAGTCACGTAGAAGGGAAATAATAAAATAATAAAAATAGAACATAATAAAATAATTCTCACGACGTTTCGGCCACAACGCAAGCAGCCGTCCTCAGGTGAAGAACAGGTCTGTCGGAAAGACAGCGTCTGAATGATTATTATTTTATTATTTCCCTTCTACGTGACTTTACCGAAAGAACCAAGAAGATGAAAAAAGTGTTTCGTTTTGGTGAAGGCGGCATGACTGCCAAGAAGGGTTGCGATATATAGCTCGCCACTGATATTAGCCGTGGCCATGAACGCAAGTCTGCTCGCCGGGGTCGGAGTGCAGCGTGTGAACCGCTGGGCCACAATTCCACCCATATACCGCCTCGGAATCTTTCTTCATCCTGGAGAAATCCGATGAGCTATGAAGCCCCCTTTCACAGGCGTCCAGTAGGGGTGGGTCAGAACGTTACAGCAACAAACGGTACACAAACAGGATAGGGCTTGCAACGTATAGGAAAGGTAAACAAAACGCAAAATAAATGTAAATAAATAAAGTTTATGAGTTAAAATTGTGTAAGACATTTCGCAAGCTTGGGCAAGGCAGCAAAGCAACAGGAAAAAAAACACCACGCCAAGACAACGCACGCGGTCCCTCAGTGAAATTCATATTTTGTATCTACATATGGTAACTCCTATGATAGCAATGTAGGATATCGTTTTTTTCTCTGTCTGTATGTTACTCTATAACAAGTCCACTTTGCTAAGCACTGTGGCGTCGCTCCCCCGTGCTCCCAATTTAAGGATTACACGCAGTTTGTTTAATGACTTGAGCTTTGAGTTGTGCGGGAGTTATTCAGTTGCCTGATACTTTGAACTGGATCATGAATCGGGCCAACCGAGTGCTTTCTAAGCCGCAGCTTTCGCAGTTATTAATTAAAAGTCGTCCTATGCAATTGAAAGTAACCCCCCTCCCCCTCTTTAAGTCGTGTAATTGTAAATGTATTACAAGATTTGCATAATATTCTTAGGTTTTTTCGGTAAAGTCACGTAGGTAAAAAAATGTAATTAATAAAAGTAAAATAAAAATAAAATAAAAATCACGACGTTTCGGAGGCAACACAAGCTCACTTGATACAGCAATCGTGCTGTGACGGTTCCACCTGAAGACGGAAGCTTGTGTTGCCTCCGAAACGTTGTGATTTTAATTTTATTTTAATTTTACTTTTATTAATTTAATTTTTTTACCTACGTGACTTTACCGAAAAAACCTAAGAATATGAATCCTTGCAGTCACGAAAGCTTCAAATCTAGAAGATTTGCATAACTCTATTTAGCATTTCCTGCAAGTACAGAGGTGTACGCAATAGAGCACAGCATTTGTGTTTGAGCACCTGGTGCGGCGGTGTGTAAGCATCACCACTGGGGAGACAAAGGCGGTCAGGCGTGGTGCTGGCCACCCACCCCTTCGTGCGCCATGCCGGCTTTCATCGGTGCTTGCTAACAGCACTTATCCCAAAAGGTGGTTAAGGCTATATGGGGGATTTCGATTTTAAGCTTTCGTGACTGGAGGGATTCATCTTCTTGGTTCTTTCGGTAAAGTCACGTAGAAGGGAAATAATAAAATAATAAAAATAAAACAAAATAAAATTCTCTCGACGTTTCGGCCACAACTTAAGCAGCCGTCCTCAGGTTGGACAGCCCTGTTCTTCACCTGAGGACGGCTGCTTGCGTTGTGGCCGAAACGTCGTGAGAATTTTATTTTGTTTTATTTTTATTATTTTATTATTTCCATTCTACGTGACTTTACCGAAAGAACCAAGAAGATATATGGGGGATCTTTATATAGTGTGTGAAAGTCTAAGAGTACGTGTGTTAGTGTAAGAGTATGTGTGTGTGTAAGAGTTTGTGTGTGAGTGTAAGGATGTGTGAGTGTAAGGGTATGTGTGCTTTTGGGGAGCGGTAGTTTAGCGGTTAGTACAGCACTTGCCCCAACAGTTAAACGCTATACATAGGATTTTGTCTTTGTGTGTTTGAGTGTAAGGGTGTGTGTGTGTATGTAAGTGTAAATATGTGTGTTGAGTGTAAAGGTATGTGTGAGTGTAAGGGTGTGTGTGTAAGTGTAAGGGTAGTGGTGAGTGTAAGGGTGTGTGTGAGTGTAAGGGTGTGTGCAAGTGTAAGGGTGTGTGCGAGTGTAAGGGTGTGTGTGAGTGTAAGGGTGTGTGTGTGAGTGTAAGGGTGTGTGTGTAAGGGTGTGTGTGTGAGTGTAAGGGTGTGTGTGTAAGTGTAAGGGTGTGTGTGTGAGTGTAAGGGTGTGTGTGCAAGTGTAAGGGTAGTGGTGAGTGTAGCGGTTAGTAACCCGGCGACCCGAGTTTGAGTCCGGCTCACGGCCAACACTAGTGGTGATTATCTGAACCAGTCCTGGGCCTCCCCTAGGTCGACTTAGCCTTAAATGAGTACCTAAAGCGGTGTGTAAACAACGCCACTGGGGATACAAAGGCGGCCGGGCGTGGTGCTGGCCACCCACCTCCTCGTGTGCCGTGCCGGCCTTCATAGGTGCTCGCTAACAGTACTCGATTCAACAGTCTAAGGCTATACGGGGGATATTTGTCTTTGTATAATAGTATGTGTGTGTTTGAGTGTAAGAGTGTGTGTTTGAGTGTAAGGGTATGTTTGAGTGTAAGAGTATGTGTTGGTTTGTGAGTGTGAGGATATGTGTGTAGAAGACGATGTGTGTGTGTAAGGGGAGTCTGTTAATACACAGCAGACCTGAATACAATAGTGCTTCCTGTTTTTTCAGTGCAATGTTTTCCTCTTTTGGTCTTTGAATTCATTTATTTTTTCCTTTTGAGTGCAATACGTGTCCTGGATTGGTCAACATCATACCTTCGTTTTTAGCCACCAGTACTGCATTGGCAGCCACATCCACCCACGAAATCGCAGAGTTTGCATCTTCCCATGACTTCAAACGGCTCACACGTTGTGTGCGTCGGTAAAGTATCATCCGAATATTTACAGTGGGTGCCTTTTTACGGCGTAACATCTGAAACGTGTTTACTGCCCGTCAGTTAATATTTTATTACAAGAATTTAAATGTGGTGGAGGGGGGGGTGGTGAGCGGTGTGTTACGACATTTTGCGTGATGATGCTCTGGAGCTGGAGTGGATGACCCGAATGTGATCCCTGGCCACGGCTGACATCAGTGGGACGGGTGATATCTGAACCGGCGTCAACGTTGCAAAAGCAGCACATGGCGGTTTCGGTAGAGTCGAAGGCTCAACCTGTCCCCGACTCTCAACTCACTTCATCAACCCACGTGGCCCGGCGTGGTTAAGTATGGTCAAACATACCCCCACGGACCGGCATGGTCTGACGAGACCTCGTACGTTAGATTATATTATTCAATGCTGCTTAAGCTAATACATCTCTTAGTTCACTGTATAATGGATATTTTATTTCGTAGTGAATTGCTCTGTGAGGACTCGCACAGGAAATGCTTAGTTACTCTTGTAGGCATGGCCACATGTAATTTACTGAGAAATGCTTTAAGATCAAGATTATTAAAATTATACTCACAGTGCCACTTTACAGCGTAACGGTATTACGTTTCAATACGGTAAACTCTCGATGCAGGAATGCGGTGTGTATATGATCGCTTAATGTTCGTGTATGTAACGAGACCGAACACACTGGGTTTTCAGAGTGCGTGTAACTTGAGGTCAATTTGACCTTTTAAGTCTTGGCTTATTCTGTTCTTGGAAAATCATCGGCTGTCCCCTTTACGGTCTGTACAATAACATGAAAAAAGACAAAGTTTTCCCTCTTCCGAGACGCATAGTCTACGGAGGCAAGTGCTGTTTGCTAGTGCCCCCTTAAGACCAGCAATACACGTGAAGCTTTGCTATGGCCAGCAACATTGTCCAGTTGCCGAACGAATACATAGTAAGGTCTTACTTATTTCACACAAAGTACCCGCCACAAATGAACCACAATGCCCTGCTGATCTCGTCAAGGAGTATATACCATCACGCGAACGGCGGCGGTCATCCTGGCAGCAGCGGCTTTTGGCTCAGCCATCGAAGAATAGACGGTCACTGCATCACGCGCTTTCAGATGCGCTTCTGCGGCCGTTTGATACGAGGAAGCCAGCCACTGGGAGCTATGCACTTTAAAATCTAGATTGAAAACTCATTTCTTGAGAACTGCTTTTTGTGTTTAGTTTGTTGTCTTTTCCTCCGCACCTTCGATTATCACGGTTGGCTACGTGAACGAAGTTCAACATACATACACGCATACTGCTGTGGCATGGATCAGGGACATGGGCGTTGATAAAGAACGTGGAGCAAAAGACATAAAGTGGCGTACAGAAGATTAAATACTATTTTTTCATCTCGGCATATTGTTATGTTGCTTGCAATTACACTATGTAACACAATTTTTGTTCCCGGGTAGTAATTGTCATTTCGTAATTGCTTATGCCTAAAAAGTATAGAAAATGTCTATTATTCCCCAACAATCTTTGCTTTTGTGACCAGGACAGTGATATTTTGAAATTTACCTATTTTCAATGAGTAAACGGGCAAATTTGTGTCTTTTCGTTCACATAAATTCAAAAAAAAACAACATGAATCAAAATGAACATTGATTTTTTTACTAAACGAACCCAAAAATTGCTACACAGTGTAATTAAGCGCATTAAACGTTTTTAAAAGACACTGTGTTTAATACGTAATTTTAACTGCAATAAAAAAAAGCGAGTGGACTTTGGCAGGACATGTCACTTGGAGAAGGGATGATGATCGGTGGTCGAGAAAAATGACGCAGCGCCAGACACGGGAGGGCCCCGATAGGATGGCAACTTTGGAGACTGAGCGATGGAACCAGCCCCGTGTGCACGTGCTTCGTGGGTCGTTAGATCGCAGGGCCCATGCGCGTGTGTTTTGTGGGGAGAGTGGTTGTGTCGCGGTGAGTGCACTGCGCTATAAACCCGGCGACCCGAGTTCGATTTCCACTCACGGCCAACACTGGTGACGAATATCTGAACTTGTCCTGGGCTTCCCCTAGGTCGATTCAGCCTGAAATGAGTACCTGGCACAGTGCGTAAACATCGCCACTAGGGATACAAGATGTGTGCCATAGTGCCGGCCTTCTTAGGTGCTCGCTAACAGTACTTGCCCAAAAAGTCTGTTCAAGGCTATACGGGGGATCTTTGTCTGTTATGTTGGTGCCTATTAGTGGTGGGGGAGACGGTCTGTTCCATGGTTTGCCCCCCCCCCCCACCTCGTGCTCCACATGATGCGACCGCAAGAACAAAGGCGCCTCTGAACGATCCAAACACCCTCGACGCAAACAGCGCGCAAATATTGTGGCGCCACGGGGCGAGCCCTCGGCGCTCTGGCAGCGAAAGCGGCCGAACGAGAGCAAAATACAAAAATAAAAGTCTCAACCGCTACACCAACCGCTCCGACGCCCACAACGTCACGGCGTTCAACTCTCCACGTCGTCCCGTAGTTTCAGTCGCTGGACGAGCCCCGCAAGACCACGGCTTGATCGATTTCCGGGGCGTCCGTAGCACGCGCCGGAGGAGCCGCAAGCCGCAGCGAAGATGTATGCTGGATGTGGTGTTGCCGTGCGGAAATGTTTTCTGGGTCACGAGCTCTCGAGATTTAAGCCCCCCCTGCATTTCGACCGCCTGAAACGCGTTAATCCACATCCACTTACTAATTCACGTGCTCTTCGCTGCACTTGGCTTCTAAAGTATCGATTACACGGGGGAGCCCGAGCTTCTGAGAAGCCAACTCCCTGCCCCCCCTTTAAGATATTAATACCATGCGTCCTACTAACCGCCTTCATCGTGCCTCCACCGTGACTCTGGATCCCGTGATCGCTAGTGGGTCCTGTGGCCCGCTGCGCGTGGTGCAAATTTGGCTTTCGCATGCCCCGGACCGCACGCCAATTATCTGCTGACGACAAGCCCCTCGCTGACTCTCAAGAATCCGTTCTTCAGGAGGGTTCAGCCCCACGGCGTTTGGGACGATTCCGCGTAAAGCAGGTGGCTTCACGTGGGAGGACGCCGGAAAACGTGGAGACGACAACCCACACGCCCTTGCGCACGAGGTCGGTGGGGTGGGCAGCACTCAGCTCTGCCGCCTCGCGGCCACGCGGAAGCCGCACGCCTACAACACCGCCCGGCAACGCTCTAGCGGTTTGCCCACGTCCAAGAACTTGCCACGCTCCAAAAATCCTGCTTCGCTTTACGAGGTCCGAGGTCATTGGGTACATTTGGGTGATTCGTTCGTAGAGGGTCTGTGAAGGCAGACCATCGTGATGCGGGCGCGACTAACGGCAGTCTAAAATAACGCGAGAAAAAAAACGATGCTGTTTTTAAACTAAACTTATTCTTTCGCGCCATACATAGCCAACCGTGCTCATCGGAGCTGTCTTACGAACAAGACCTCATAAAAACACAGCCATCGATGGGTTGCAGATGCCGCATTACCATGTCGCGCGTTGTTAGAGTTCGGTAATAGAGCCTGTATACCGATGTAACATAGCGGATGCTCGATGTAATTTGGTACAATTGAAATCCGATTCAGCATCACCCTGCGCGTGTGTGTGTTGTGTGCGCGTACGCGGCAGGGATTGAGTGGTAGTGTCGTGTTTCGCGCGCTGTGCTACGAACCCAGTGACCAGAGTTCAATCCCCACTCACGGCCAACACCAGGGAAGATTAGCTGAACCAGTTCTGGGCCTCCCCTAGGTAGACTCAGCCTCAAATGAGTACCTGGTGTTGTGTGTAAACATCGCCACCGGGGAGACAAAAACGGCCGGGAATTGTGCTGGTCAACCACCCCCTCGTGTGCCACCGTTCCAGCGTTCATGGGTGCTTGCTAACAGCACTTGCCCCAAAAGTCTGTTATGGCTAGACGGGGGGGGGTGGGATCTTTGTCTTTGTGCACCCACGTGACAGTTAATATTACGCACGTTCTGCAAATTGGTCGAGTATTTTTAGCGCAAATTATCCGCATTGTTGGCGCTGCGTGAGTCATGATTAGTATTTATTTGTGGTACGTTTAAGGCTAACTGCATCCCCACCTCCTATTGGCAACTGCGACAAGTCACCGGGAACGTGCCATGCACTGAAGGCATTTCAATTCGGAGATCCTACGGCGTGCAGTGTACTACCTTGTGTTGAAGAATGGACCGATGGAGACGATGTCATTGAGTTACTAACCATTTGAAGCCACTTCAATCAGCGTCCTCATATTGAGTGGCGCAAAGAATTTTGTTGCATGGCAATCAAACCGAATTGTAGAGTTGTCATAGCTGGAATTATACAACATACGTTTAAAGTTTTTTTATAAACAGGATGCTGTTTTCCCAATTGCATTTCAATTGTGCTTATCTGTGTGTCATGCTATGAGACTTAATGTTTATTCGCAAATTCTCAGAGATAGCAGCGTACCGCAGTGTGTCCGAGAACAGCGCTGGAAGATGACATCACAGAACTAGTTCTGAGGCCACTTCCTTCATTCGGCCTCTTTAGCCGCCACACTTTAGCCACAGCTTTCAGTGCCCTGCATTGAACGTCCGTCGCAATGTCCCCTCCGTCACAAGAGCTTGACGTTCCGAGAGCTGGAATTTTGCCGGCGTTGAGACCATCACACTTAAGAACCCAGTTTCAATCACGGGTGACTAAAACCCGTGCTCGATCCTCCGACGAGCACAGCAGTTCTGTTAGACAGCGTGGGCCCCCATGAGACCACCCCCCCCTCGAGCCACCGAAAAAAGTTTCGGGTTGTTGACTCCCCATGGAGGCGCGTAACACAATGCACCGGGTTCGCCTTTTTGAAGGATCGTTCCGTACGCTCACGGACGCATGTTGCGTACGTTCGCGCGTGCAACAACGTGTCACATCCCACCTGCGTGCGTTTTACGTCGGCGTTTTTGAAACAGTGTCACCAGTGCAGCGTTTTTCACGGGCTACGGTGGCGACATTAACATATAGCCAACGAAATCGCATAATGCTGCCAAGCCTGAAGTTATTGCTCTTTTAAGAGTAGCGGCATTATTCAATTTATTCAATACTACCACTGTAGCCTTGGTGCCTAAGGTAATTGACAGACACTGCTGCGTGTGATTGGTCAATATCAAAATGTTAAATCCGGCAATGCTACAGATTTCACATTCATGCCAATCAGGAGTTCGGGGGAGCAGGGTATGTATAGACCGAAATCCATCCATTAAATTTCGATTTAAAGCTTTCGTGACTGCAGGGATTCATCTTCTTGGTTATTTCGGTAAAGTCACATAGAAGGGAAGTAATAAAATAATAAAAATAAAACAATAAAATAATTCTCACGACGTTTCGGCCATAACGCAAGCAGCCGTCCTCAGGTGAAGACGCTGTCTCCCCGACAGACCTGTTCTTCACCTGAGGACGGCTGCTTGCGTTGTGGCCGAAACGTCGTGAGAATTATTTTATTATGTTTTATTTTTATTATTTTATTATTTCCCTTCTACGTGACTTTACCGAAAGAACAAAGAAGATGAATCCATCCATTGTTCATTTCAATCGTGACTCCGGATCACGACAGCAGAATTACGAGGCAGGAAAGAGTAGAACACATTTTTAACGTGACTATTTATTAATTCGAACCACACACGCACTCATGAATCATGGCAATACGTGGAATCGCGATGGGCAGGAGGTGCATAGTTTACACGGCTGCGTCCCAAGCCACCGCACACGGGGTTGCTCACATGCGTCATCCTGTGCTGCCTTTGTCTTGAAGCCCCGCAGGGAAATGGCCAAGTTAAGCCATCACTGGCTTTTGCCTGAGGTCTGTATCCCATTAACAGCAGGATTGACCAGTCACTGTGTCACTGGTGCTGGCAAAGTTACACAGCCACCCCCCTGCGCCCCCCCTCCCCCCCCACTTAAAAATACCACAGCTGAAATTCTCACAATCTTTTCCTGGTGGCTCTTAGACAGAGTAGGTGGCACCACCACAATAGCGAGCCGTATACTGGATGTGGTGTGCCATGTGAGGATCGCTGGTAGACTTAAGAAGGTGGCGTTGAACTAGCAGCCACATCCATAGCGGGATATACGTTTACTAGACGTGGTGTGCAGGATACTGACATCGTTTTTGGACTGCTGGGAGACAGGCTGAAGTAGGTGCCAACTGACAAGCAGCCGCAGTCTGAGTGAGAGATAGACCGGATGTGGTGTGCCGGGTGCAGAGACTTTTTCTGGGTCGGTGACCCAGACGCACGCAGCTGAAATGACCCCCCCCCCTCCATTCGTCAAGAAGACGAATGGCTGGAAGTTGGTGAGTGTGGGGGCGGGGGATACGGGGGGGGGGGTGGCTGGCCAGTATCAGTACCTCCGCAAAGCTTTAGTCACGGCCGCTTCTGGGGCCAGCGCAGCTAAACTCGCCAGCTGCCAGGAAACTGAGTGCGCGCCCTCTGATGTGGGCTCGACTCTGGGATGCTTGAAGTGAGCGGGGGAGAACCACCCCCCCACCCACCCCATCGTCTTCTTCTTCTTGTTCTTCAGCTGCGCTGCTGCCCACAACTTTTTCTAATTAATGTGCACGGGGGTCTGCGCCACACGTGTCGGTCGGCCACCGCCCGCCTGAGATTCGAACCGTCTGTGAGAAAGCGAGCGAGCGGGAGATTGAGTGGTGCGTGCGTGCGTGCGCGCTGCTTTGAACGTGGAATCTTTTCACGGCTCTGTCATTTTTCAGCAGGGGCTGAATTTAGGGCGTTTTGGGTCCCCAGCAGGAACCAACGAATTTGGGAATCCAGCCACCGGATAGACCTGCGATTGTGTGATTCTATGCACGTGCATGTCGTGTGTATGTGTGAGAAGCATTGGCGCGGTGGTTAGTGCATTGGGCTATGAATCCAGCTACCTAAATTCAATTCCTGCTCATGGCCAATATTAGTAAAAAGTTTTTGAATTGGTTCTAGGCCTCTTCCAGGTCTACTTGGCTTCAAATGAGCACCGGGTGCGGTGTGTAAATATCAGCACTCAGGAGACCCCCTTGCGTGCCATGCCAGCCTTTATAGCTGTTCACTAACGGTACTTGCCCCAATAGTCTGTTAAAGGCTATACAGGGGGATCTTTGTCTTTATATATATGTGTAGATAGTAGTGGTACAGTGGCTCGTCAACTTCACTCTTCAATCCCCGGTGACCTGGGGAGATGAAGGCAGCCAGATGCGGTGCTGTCTCATAAGCCCCAAGATGACCGCTTACAGCCACCCAGGCATTGAGCAGACACCCATTTGTCATGCCAGCCTTCTAACAGCGCTGGCCCATACAGTTTATAGGGCGAACGGGGAATCTCAATCTTGTGGGTGTGTGTGGGGAGCGGTCGGGCAGTGTTTAGTGCATTGCGGCACTACGAACCCAGCGGCTTTAAATTCCCAGCTATGGCTAACATCGGGTGGGGGGGGGGGGGCGAATGAAATCGTAACTGGACCTCCCCTAAGTCAACTCGGCCTTAATCGAGCAACTTTTGCTGTATATATCAACAACGGAGAGACAAAGGCGGCCGGATGTGGTGCTGGCGACACCACCGGCAAGCGCGCCGGGCCAGACGTAGCAGGTGTTCACTCGCAGGAGTTTCCCCCAAAAGTCTCCTACAGGCTGCACGGCATTGATCTTTGTCCTGCGTCCATGTAGGCGTGTGCGTGTGCAGTGTATGTCATTTATCAAGCGTACATATCAGCGTGCCTCATTTCCCAACGGTGCAGTAACACGTTCGGCGTGGCCTACCTAATTTTTTTTCTCCCCGCGAGCGTGCCGAGGGGGTCACGGGCCTCCTCCTCCGTGCTCGGACGAGGTCCGGATCCGGCGCTCGCAGATGGGGGCCGGCGGTGACCGGCGCAGACGTCAACACGTGTAGCATGGCGTGTCGAGCGATCTCACCCGCGGCCGTAGCCGTGTGCGCGAGCGCACACCCGCATTGCAAGACGCCCAGAGGTTCCCCGAGGCCAAAGGAACTGGAGGACTGGGGTAACGAGATGTTAACTACATCGCCTGGTATACAGGAGGTCGTGGGTTCGATCCCGACCCTGATGCCTGCTGCTGTATTTGGAGTTTGTGTGTCTCTCTCTCCGTGCTCTCGTGGATTTTTCTCCGGGTCCTCCAGTTATCCCTCCACATTTGAAAACACGCGTTTAGAGTATTTGGCTGCTATGAATATCCACCTGACAAGCCACTTTGTTTACCTATTAAGTGTGGCCAGGTCGCTTCTGAAAAAGAGCTACATGGCTCAGTGGGCCTTACCTGGTAAAATCACGTTTTTTGAATAGAACTACTTTCTATGTTTAATTTGTTGCCCTGCCACGCATTTCCGATTAGCACGGTTGGCTACTTAGGGTGCAAAATAAGCTCTACATACATACAGAATGCCACGTGTGCCCCCTTTAATTCATTAGTGGCAAACAAAAACAGACCCGATGGGGTGGGGGTGGGGTGGGGGGTGGCCCTCTCTTGTTTGAGGCCCGGAGCAAGTTTCCCGAATTTCTCTCCCAAGCCGCTCAGAGGGGGGGGGGGGCTCGTGGAAAGTGCTATAGCGAGAAGCACACTCCACTTTGCCGAGTCAAAAAATGCTCGTGATCACAGCGTGCACGTCCGCAGCGGCGCGTGGCATGGGTACGCGGCGGCGTGAGAAGCGGGGCAGGGATGCAGAAGAGTCTCACGGTGGCCTTTGCAACTCTTGCGAGTGTGTACTGGAACATTGTCATGCGGTAGAAAAAATGGGTGCGGCCGCATCTTTCCACGGTGCTCCGATTTGATCGACTCGTTCAGTCGATGGGAGGCGAATTTGCGTAACGGTGACCCGCGATCATCCCCGTGCGTGGCACGAGGTCTGTGTGCTTTGTGCCCCCCAGCATCCCAGATATTGGTGCCACGTGACCTTGCCTCCGGGGAGAGAGCTCTCTCTCGCTTCATTTTCTTGAGTGCTGGAGAAGTTGGATGTTTCCATTTTTGTGCCAGGGGTCATAATGGGTGAATCCAGGTCTCGTCACCGGTAATAAATCACCGCTTGAACGCGTCCCGATCTGCCTTCATCGGGTCGAGCTCGTCACAAGAAGTTATCGGACGCTTCCTCTTGATGTCGCTTGTCATCATTTCTTTGGAGACGGAGAGCGCACACCCATAGCGGTGTATGATAATGTGTATACGCTCATAGCTGTGTGTACCACAGAGTGTATACACTCATAGTTGTGTGTACTAGAGAGTGTATACACTCATCGCTGTGTGTACTCCAGAGTGTATACACTCATCGCTGTGTGTACTCCAGAGTGTATACACCTATAGGCGTGTGTACTATAGAGTGTTTACACCCATGGACACGTGTGCCATTGAGCAATCTTTCTCAACTCGAATCCCTATCGAGCGACCCGCGGTACAACCTGCCGCGATTACCAACCATCAGGTGCGTGCAGAGTGCGGAGGTTTCAGTTTGACGCTCCAGTGGAAACGATGGCTAATCACGAAACCGCGGATCGTAGGGATGGTGAGGGGGGGTGAGGGGGGTCACGAGGAATTGGAGTTGGGAACGCGGCGAGAGCGCGATACGGCCAACGCAGTTTTTGGAGGTCTCCGGCCCAAAGAGTTGGAACACCGCTACCGAGCTCACGTTCGGGATCCATCCCTGAGTCTTGAGCCAGTATCAGCAACAGACTCAAAACGTTGTTGTTGTTGTTTCAGAGAGCCGACTTCAATGTGTGATTGATGCGCATTCGTGATGGATCGAACTCGTAAGAGTGCGCAGTGACAAATGTTCTTGCTTACGTACAGGCGGCAGCAGCAGCAGGGCAATCTGTGGAGTGTGGCTGCTGCTGACAGCGGTGAGCAGTGGAGGGTAGACGCATGCCCAGCACCAAACTTTTTATTTTCAGCCAAGCTCACTCGCTCGCTCGCTCGCCTGCGAAGTGTTTTGTTTGGCTCGAGTGGCCCACCCGGGGCTTGAACCCCACGATCTCAAGGGTGCCGACCGACTCGCGCAGTCACTCTACAATGAGTCACCTCCGTGTCTTGTCTGTCTCGAGGATTGCTCACAGATCTATTGTTAGGTCGTGACTGTGGCGTCCAGCAGATGGTTGCTGATGCTGCAGCGGAAGTGCCATTGTCTGCGATGACGTGGAAGGCGGTGTTCTCGGTGAAGCCAATTCACAGATTAGAGGAGCGCTCACTATTTTATCGACATCATATATGGGCAAGGAGTGGAGCGATTGTCCATTGGTTAAGCCGATGGAACCCCGATCACGAGATAACATTTTGCACACATCGGCATGGTAATAGCCTTGAAGGGGCATATTCAAACACATATTTAATGAAGCCTAATCGTTTGTTAGGTTGTGAGTAAGAGCGGTGAGTTGGAAATTGCACCGTAAAACATCATTATGAAGGTGATCTAATGACGGAGTCACCGTGGCATTCAGGTCAGCGCATTGGACTCGGAATTATAAGGTTCTGGGTTCAATACCCAGTCGAGACCTGGTACGCCCTCATCCAGCGGTCTATTGAAGCTTTATTTTGTGTAACCAGGATTAGTCTCGTTTGCAAGAGTGACCGGGGTTCAAGAGTCTGCCAGCCGGGCACGATGATTGCTGCTGTGTGTATAATCCCAATTAAGTAATCTGTGAAGTAATTTTGGTAAAATTTGGACCATGATGCCGGCACACGATGGTGGGGGCAAGGTCTACAGTTGCGAGATGTTAACTACCTCGCCTGGTATACAGGAGGTCGTGGGTTTCATCCCGACCCTGATGCCTGTATATTTGGAGTTTGCATGTTTATTTCCCGGTGGTCGTGTCGATTTCTGTCCGGGTACTCTGGTTTTTCCCTCCACATTTATAATCACACGTTTAGGGTATTTGGCTGCTATAAATGACCACATGACGATGAGCCACTTTGTTGAGCTATCATTTGTGGCCAGGTCGCTTCTGAAAAAGAGCTAAGTAGCTCAGTGAGGACGTTAGCTGGTAAAAGAAATATGGTTTATATAAAAAAACACACAGGAATTCAGGTTGTCGATATTCTTGGGTCGTTCGGTAAAGTCACGTAGATAGGTTCAAAGAAAATAACAAAAAATAACAAAAAACAGTCAATAAATACAGGGTGCTTCAAAAAATGTTAACACTTCCGAGAATTTGCAACAATACCACAAGAAATGCGCCTCCGGGCTTTGGAGACCACCTGGAGAAGATTCCAGGCATGTGACAATGATGGCGAACAAGTGGGAGACTCTTTGACTTTTTGAAGTTATTAACATACATCTGTTATCACGTCACAGTCTATTATCCATTCTTCATCCTTTAAAACGATAGTCCCATATAGGTGTTAACGTTGTGTCTGACGCGCCCTCTGTATACCCTTGCAAATTACGTCGCGGGGATCTCTCAACGTCCGCTGCGAAGCAGGCGTGCGGATGGGAGTTGTCAGCTGGGCCGATCAGCACCGACGGTGACACTTTGGTGGCGGCCGCTGGATTCGAAGCGCGAAGCCTCTGCGACGAGCGGCGGCGGACGCGCTGCCGCTGCCTGGTGCCGTCACCTCGAGCTTCGTGAACACGGATAGTGGACGGGAGGCCCTTGTTTGTTTGTTTGTTTTGCTTGCGGTGGCATTCACCACTGGTCGAATATTCTATTCTATTCACCGAGATGCTTGCCGACCAGAGTACAACGTGGCGCAAGATAAGGGATGGGGTATCGGGTAGTGGCTAGGGTGGAGGGAGCGAGGTGGAGGCATTGAGGGCGTTTGGCGGTGCTGTTAGGGGTAGCAAAAGAGGAAGGGAAAAGACGAGTGGAGAAAAGAGATAGGAGCTGAGGGCAGTGCGACAAAGAGGGAAGCGAGGAGGAGAGTCGCACGTGGAGAGGGAGTTTGTTGTTACAGTGTAAGGGGGGAAGCAGCGAGAAGGAGCGATAGCGCGATTGGGCGCGGGGTGGAGGAGGGGACACCAAGAAGATGGGCAGCTCGTGACCGGAG
This sequence comes from Lampetra planeri, assembly GCF_965212315.1. Lineage (NCBI taxonomy): Eukaryota > Metazoa > Chordata > Hyperoartia > Petromyzontiformes > Petromyzontidae > Lampetra > Lampetra planeri. Next base: position 11,057,150 of record NC_136122.1, on the reverse strand, counting down.
CGGGCGTGATGGGACATCAGGGAATGAGAGAAGACAGATAAAGGAGGAGGGGGGGGGGCAGTCCATACAAAGCTTTGAAAACTAAGGTGAGTAATTTAAAGAGGCAGCGGTGATATTGCCCAGCAAACGTCAAGAGCGCGTAATCAAAACCGCTGCTACCGGCACCACGGTTGTGACGCGCGTTCCCCCCCCCCCCCCATTTCGGTGCACCGAGCGGGGGGGGGGGTGTTGTTGTTTTTAACCGCCGCACGCGGTGAAAGTGAACGATGCACGTGCGATTTAAAACGCGCGCCGATACGATCGCCGCTTGCGAACCGCGTAGAAAGCGCCACGCAGAAGTAAACACCGCCTCCGAGCCTTTCCTGCACCTGGAGATGCGGAGAGTGGACGTGCGGCGACGCTTTCTGGAACCTCCTCGAGTCTCGGGTGGAATTTTGAGTGCAAAACGTGCACGTGGACGTCGGCCCGTATTGCTGATTCCACTAGAAGTCGTTTTTCCCGATTAGCACACGGAAGGCTACGTACGGTGCGAATGAAGTTCAACATACTGTACATACAGGGCCTTCCCATGCTGTGCGGGGTCGTTGAGGTTATTCGTCAAATCTTTAAATGCTTGTTGTCCGTTACAGAGACCCTGCCAGAGGAATGTGGAAATTCCAGGTCAGGGTCAGTGGACACAAGTGCAACATTTTTGGCCCATTTGAGCAGGAACATGCTTTGACTTGACTGTGGACATCCCGGCTGAAACTCGCAGCACACACATCTATCTCTCATCCATCATCCATCATGAGGGTGTCTTTTGGGGGGGAGGGTGGGGGGGTGGCTTGAACCCAGGCTCTCAGAAATGCTCGCTCTTGCGCTGGTGGTATGAGCTTTATCTCTGCGGTGAGCCACTCGGCTGCGAGAATTTTCCCAACCACGAAATCCAAGCTGCTTCCAACAAGGTGATCCGGTTTGGCGGTAGCCCACCCCCCCCCCTCGCTTCATGGCGTTACCGCCCACGCATTCCGATCGGTAATTAAAGCTCCCTCTATGTGTCTCCTGAAGCTGGATAAGTCCCGATGGAGTTTGACACTTCAGTTTAACACGTAGTAGGCTTTTGTGACCAATATCGTCCATAATACAGTTTTTTTTTTGGGTTAGATCACGTAAATATAAATGTGTCGGTAAACCCGCCACCACCCGACACAGCCAGTTAGTAAGGTTTGTCATGTCAACATAAAATGCCAATTCGTTACTAGTACAGCACACCGGTGTATTGGAGAGCAAATCCACAACATTTACAATCTAAGTACGACGTTTCGCCAATAATTACAACCGACATCATCAGGCGGCAGCCAGATTCGTTCCTTAAATAGAGGGATAGATGTGATGACGTCACTTGTGAGCCCTTCTCGTGCGAAGTGGGAGGAGAGTAATGAATGCATGTAAATTACAATGGGAATCCATCCGTGGATAAGGAGTTTGACACTGTTGGCAGTTTGATTGTAAATGTTGTGGCTTTGCTCTCCAACACACCGGTGTGCTGTACTAGTGACGAATTGGCCACGTTCTGTTCACGTGGCAAACCTTGCTAATTGGCTGTGTCGGGTGGTGGCGGGTTTAGCGACATATTTATATATTTACACGATCTAACCCCAAAAAACAGTATTATGGATGATATTAGTCGCGAAAGCCTATGTTTTAAACTCAGTTTGACACTTGGCAAACTGGATAAGTCCCGGTGGAATTTGGCACTGTTGTCAGATGCTGGTATCCGTTACCTATCCATGAATATATCTCTGTATATACACGTTCGTTTGTCATGAACTCAATTGGCCACCAGCACTATGTCACTCTTGTTCCACGTAAAACAACGTTGGCGCGTAGCAGGATGGATTTATAACGTTCGGGAGACCACTTCTGGGTGACGTGTCTGTGAATAAACGAGTGCAGTATATTAGGATGCGTTTGCCACTTCTTCCGGGTTTGCCCCCCTTCTATCCGTGCGAAGGCTCGGATAATAGGATAACTTTAGAGTTTCCAGAAAAACACTTGTGAATCACTCGTCCGTAGATAAGTGCACCTCCGATTCGCATGGTTGGCTACGTACGGTGCAAAATAAATTCAACATACTTACGCAGAATGAATTGGACACCACTTTCAGCTGACACCTGTCATCATTCACACAAGAAAGAAAGTTGAACGTGGTAAGAATCCTGGTATGAGCTGTGGATAATCATATTTTCCATGGGAGCATGGATACAGTGCTTGTAGTTACGGGTAATAGTGGCCATGGATAAGAGAAGTGTCACTGGTCGATTGATTTGAATGGCATAATTTCCACTCTGCGGGGTGGAGGGTTGGGTGGTTGGGGCGTGAGGTCACCGTGCAGGCTGCGATAAGTCGTGTTGCTGTTTTTGTGGGATCTGCGTTGAGCCGCGTGCGTGCAAATCGCATGAGAGGTGCTGCCCTAAAATCGCTCCAGGAGATGTCGCGTGCAACCTCCGCAGGCAGAGCCGGCGATGCGTGCGTGCCTATATTTGGAATAAAAACTTGTGAGTGTTTGTTGTTCCAAAATAACTCTGGACATTTCAGGGTTGTGGTTAGGCTGCAATGCACAGGCGTCAACTAATCACAGGTGCAAAAATAAGTGCACGTATTGACAAAAGGCTGTGGAACATTCGTTTCGCGGTGGCGCTGTGGTTAGCGCTACGCTGCGCTACGAACCCGGCGGCCAACTTGGGTGACGAATATGTGAACCGGTCCTGGGCCTCCCCTAGGTCGACTCTGCCTCAAATGGTTTCCCTGGTGCGATGTGTAAATATCGCCACTGGGGGACAGAGGCGGCCGGGCGTGGTGCTGGTCACCAGAGGTCGCAAATGGGTTTTGATTCCTTACCCGTACCCGTACCCAGCCGTACCCGTACCCGGCCGGGTACGGGTAGGGTACGGGTATCGGGTACCTGATTGCGACCTCTGGGATGAAGCCATGTTGCAGGCGCGGGTGGGTTGATTCTAGGAACTTGAATTGTGAGAAGAGACAAGACGTTGGGAAATGAGTGACAAACAGTTACTCACCAGTGACTCACGGCCTACCCGTACCCGGCCGCACCAGGGTCGCAAACGGGTACCCGTACCTGGCCGGGTACGGGTAGCCGGGTATTGGGTAGGGTACGGGTATCGGGTACCCGGTTGCGACCTCTGCTGGTCACCCATCTCCTCGTGTGCCATGACGGCCCTTCATTAGGTGCTCGCTCACAGCACTTGCCCCAACAGCATGTTAAGGCTGCACGGTGGATCTTTGTCTTTGTTTTGTTGTGCGTGGGGTACTTGTGTACTTGCATTCGCCAAATAAATAAGGAATGGGGGTGTGGATCTAACGAGTGGCGTCTCAAACCGGTCCCGTGCACCTCCACTTCCAACCTACATTGACCAGCGTGGTGAAGTATGGTCAAACAACCCTCATGAGCAGTACGGTATGGGGGAGGCTTTTATTCAGCAGTGGATTGAGACAGGGACGATAATTAAAATGAAAAAAGTAAAGTAAATCTCGATTATTGTGATCGAGTGTCTGATGGAAATTCCAATGATACATTTTCTCAGGGCTAGATAACTGCGATATGGCAGAAATATAGTCGAGGATAACCAGATAACCAGAAACATAAAAAAACTAAATTGTTGAATTGTAGTCCCCAAATTCCACAGTGGGAGGTTGGCCGATTTTCACTCGGAGGGCAGTCGGCCTGGAGTTTTCTATTGCTTCCAGACCCGTGGTGAACACTTACAAATGAATTTGAGTGAATTTGATTTATGACAAGGATAGTTCCGTTCAGCCAGTTCCCCAGCAATGTTACACAGCAACTCCAAAAACAAAAGACACATGTTGCACAAACTCACAAACAAATACAATCTCCCCCATCATTGGATCAGCAAGTAAATTCCCTCCCACGGAGTGTGACATTAAAGCCAAGACAAAGCAGCAGCCTGCTGAAAGCTATTATCTAGTAGGTGTGGTTTGCGCGAGGGTGTATATTTGCGTGGCCCTTGTAAAGCAAACACACATACAAAGACCCCACTATATATAAAGCCTTTTCAGCCTGTTCAGGCAAATTGTCGTTGCCCATTACAGAGCACTCGGGCATGGGGTGGTCAGCACCACGCTCAAGTCGCCTTTGTCTCCGCAAGTATTTACACGCATCACCTCGGGTGGTGCCTGTAAATACCTCGGGCACGGGGGTCAGCAACCAAAATAACAAGAAGAGGCATTTTTTTTGTTTTAGTTCGTTTCTCAATTCGCTTCTCCTGGGTGAGGGTCGCTGCGGCGGCATCTTGCGTAGAGCGGTCCGGACCTCCCTTTCTTCCCGTGCAGAATACGAGGCGATGGTCCTTAAAAAAGTAACGCCACGAGGCAGTCCTTAAAGAGCCGCAGGTTTTTGACCCCCTGACCTATGCGAAGCCCAGGACTGGGCATCAGATATTCATTGCTGATGTTGGTCGTTAGCAGGAATGGAACTCTGATTCAAAGGTTGGTGGGCGGCACATGAGTGCTGTTAGCGAGCACCTATGAAGGCCGACACGGCATACGAGGGAGTGGATGGCCAGCACCACGCCTGGGCGCCTTTGTCTCCCCAGTGTTGGTATTTGCACACTGCACCTGGTAGCCTCAGCCGGCCTAGGCGGGGAGGCCCAGGAGCGGTTCAGATATTCGCCACTGTTATTGCTCGCGAGCCGGAATCGAACTCGGGCTCGTTGCGGTGTGCTAACCGTTGCGCCACCGCTCCCCACGTGTCGGGATATTTCTTCGCTCCGTCTGCGTGCGCGCGGGCGGGCGCAAGCCAGCAGCCAGGTGGCAGACATTTACGGAACTCATTTCGTGGAGACAGAAAAAACTAAAAAACAAGAAGAAGCCAGCATCCTCATTTTATCTTATCCAGGGGAGGGGGGGGGGGTTCGAAATGTGTGGCTTTATTATTGCTGAGACGTCATATCGAGTACGTGTAAGCTAAATATAACCATAAGTGGTCAATACAATACACGTTTTTTTATTTATTGTGCTTGCACTACATTATTTTTCAAGCCAAAAATCTTTGTCCAAATTGTATTGCAGTACTGCCAATTGCTACACACTGTACAGTCGTTTGTCAAGTCTCTGCTGCGCGACAGTCCTCTCCAAGCCATTTCGAACATTCTTTGCCATACTTCACCGTGCCGGTTGGCTGGTAAAATGGTTAAGATATTATTAGCCACTGATGTTAGCTGGGGCCAGCAATCGAACTTAGGTGACCGGGCTTCATGGTGCATTGGTGCTACCCGCTGCCACCACCATATGGTGATTAACATAATTCAAAATTGGCCTCATTTACTGAATTCACAGCGGGACCACCCATCGCCCTTAAATTGCACACACCGCGTTACAATCGCCATTTAACGGATTTTTCACGTCACTTACACCAATTGGCCGGTTCATTTAAATTTAGTTTTCAAATAAGTGAATGAACGGACGGGCGGGCGGGCGGGCGGACGGACAAAGAAGCCCTCCACAAACAACCGTAAACGTTCAGCTCAAGCGGAACCAGCCCTCGCGTCGCATCGTCCCATCCATTAGCTGGAGTACGACCAATTGATTAGCACGGCCACTGTCCCCCCCCCCCCACCGATTGCCCACGCGCTCTCTCCAAGGCAGGCGGACTATGGTGTCGAGCACTCCCCGGCCACGCCGCGGTCCCTCGAGACGCCCGGCGGATCGCCAGCTCCGAGCACACGCGCCTGGCCATCCTCGACAGCATTGTCCCTGTGCCAGTTGTTTCATTATTTAGTCGCACACATTGAGCGAAACCAAATTTTATTTTTTTCATGCAGAATGAGGCACAGCTTCCTATTCATAACCGCATTAACCCGCTATTTAGATGTCACCGTTCCCAACAGGATTGATTGTTATAATTACGCATAATGGAGCGACCAATTTTAGGGCATCTTTTTTTTTGTTACCACGTTATGTATATACCATCTGCTTGGGGAGCTTTTTTTTTTCTGCCTCCCATCTCCGATCTTCCCGACCTGCTGTTCCCATTCCTCGTTTTCTTTGTCTCTGACTCTCGCTGCCTGTGCTCTCTCTCTTCTGCGTGTGCGCGTGTGCGCGTGTGCGTGCGCTTGTCCGTGGGTGCTGCGCGATTTGCGGTTCGCGAAGACGCCCGGACACGCCCCTGCATGGGGAAGACGGCGCACGCGTTCGCGGCCGGATTTTTTGTTGTTGTTTCTGCTGCCGCTGCTGTTCCTGCACGGAGGAGGAGGACATCGTCTGAGCCACCGCTCTGAGCCGCCCTCTCTGGCAGTTGCCGCCTCCGCTTAGCCATGTATTCGAGGTGAGTCGCTCACAACCTCGTCGTCCGCATGAGCCTTTCATCTCTGCCTCCAGCAGTGGCAAAATAATGGGGGAAAAAACGACGATGCAGTTTCTCAGAAATTTTGAAGCTGATTCACGCGGTGCGGTTATTGTCGCCTCTAAACAAATCCTTGACCCTGGTTCTCGGCGCCACGATGGTGAGATGTTCACCAACTCGCCGTGGGTTCTATTCTGACCCTGAAGCCTGTATTTGAAGTTTGCGTGTTCTCCCCGCGGTCGCGTGGACTTTTCTCCGAGTCTTCCGTTTTTTTTCTCTCCACATTTTAAATGAACATCACACGTTTGGAGCATTTAGCGGCTAAACACTTCGTTGAGCTGTCATTTGTGGCCAGGTTGCTTCTGATAAAGAACTATATAGCTCAGTGGGCCTCACCTGGTAAAATAGAAATAGTTTAGTTAAATTTTGCTTATTTGAATGCTGTCGTACGCCACCTGTGATAACATGGTTTGTGTATTTTGTTGTGGGAATGGAAGTTGAGCGGAGCGTAAATGATGGGAAAAGTTTGATATTGGGCCCCTCCTCAGAGGTGGTGCAGATTGTGACTCACAGTCTACGAATGTTAACAGTTCCACACTTTCCTCCTGAGTACATTTTTCCTTTTGAGCTCGCTTGACAGATGTGCTATGGTCGTCGCCGTTTAAATACTGGACGCATTGTCCACGTGACCAACTGGAATAATCCAAAAGAAGAGCATAAATAACCGGTGTCTTAGACAAACACTCCCGTGTTCGGATTCACCTTCTTTGTTCTCCACGGTGTCAGGGGGAGAAAATCCCACTTTTTTGCCAGGGGGAGAAAATGTTTCGTGCAGTATCTTCCACGACAAATCTCGCTCTCGTCTTCTTGCAGCCACTTTATTAGCGTGGAGTGGCTTACGTGGATTGTCGAACGGAGGCACCTGATTTCGTACACAATTCCACGTTCACAGCAGCGTTCTTTATTGATCTTGAAAGGGGAAAAAAAATTCCACTGGAAAATGACACACCCTTTGGCTCGCGCCTAAAATATTCCAGCGTATGAAATGTAACAATGCTGCCGTTGGCTTCGTTACTTTAAAAGCCGCGTAGAAACCAAATTGCCTCAGAATGGAATCACAACCTAATGATATATTTTTTAATTGTTGTTTGGACAGCAAAAGCAAACTGATGTACAATTATTAAAAGTTTACTCTGGCTTAGGCTTCTGCGGGCATCCTAATTGGCATAGTGGTAATTGCATCATCATCATCATCACCGTGGGATTGAGAAAGGCGCAAATAGGCCAGTCAGCCTCGTCTAGATGTGGAGCAATATTTGCGTCAATAAGACACATTATCAGGGCAATATGTTTGTGCCGATTACACACCACCGTTGCGCTGTGAGCGTTAAGACACAGATCGAGGCGTATTTCTTGACCGAACTTTACACCACAGCGGAGCCGCACATCGCACTGGAGGTCGCCTTAATAAAGAAGGCTGCAGAGGTTGGGCTCAGGATAAATACGAGCGAAACCAAGGTCGTGCATAACAAGGTCCGTTCACAATTCGAGATGTCTGTTGGAGGAACGCCATGGTAAAAAAAAACACGTGACACAACTGGCCCTTAACCGACATCCTTCAAAGGTCTGTCTGGCTACCACGACCACGTTGTTGTCCCACCAATCGGTGAGAGGTCCACTTTGTGTCGCTTTGACTTAACAAAAAAAAATAAAGCAAAGCTTTTACCGGCGGACAGGGTTAAAATAAGTTCAAACCCACATTTCACGCAGACCCCGACCATGAACGCTTGTGAGCTTAAGGAACCTCCTTTAATCTTGGGCGGGAGGCCCCGGATTCAACAACGGTGAGCCAGCGTCGGCTCGGCTTGTTCCAGCCCTGGCATTACCACAAGGTCTGGCCGAGCCACCCAGCGGGAGATATACGCGGTGTGTTCCCCCCACCCCATCTCTTCCCCCCCACCACCACCACCACCGCACTCTGGCAAAGCGTTTTGAAAATTGTGTCTCCTCCTCTTGTGCCAGGCTCCCCGCGCCCACGCCGCGGGCGGGCGGCGGGGTGGGAGGAGGGGTGCGGACCGAGGGAGGCCTCGCCAAGCTCAGCCGCCGCAGCCAGAGCTTCCACAGCTACGACATGGACCGGCGCTCGCCTCTTGCACGGCAGTCCCCCGGCAGCATCGGCAGACGTGAGTGTCCTCTCCCCCACCCCCCCCCACCCTCTCTTCCTCTCTCTCTCTCCCTCTTCCCGTGCGCTCGCCGGAGCCCGCTCAAGTTGCCATTCTGCCCCGCGAGATCGGACGAGGCGACGGTGCTGCAGCAGCGAGTCGAACGATTTGGAGGGCTGTGCCCTTGCGTTACGCTCTTGGCAGGCGCGGCTACCCGGCGATTTCGCCCCCCCCCCTCCCGGCTGAGACCAGATGTTAGCGGCGGAGGGAGGGCGTCACCACGCGGGAGCGGCCGTACGTACGTCTGTATGCGCGTGCCTACGTGCGTGTGCGCGTGTGTGGAGATCGCTGGTGTATAGCGGTTGGAGCGACTCGCTACGAACCCAGACACCCGACTTTGATTTCAAGGTCTGGGCTTCCCCTAGGTCAACTTGGCCTCAAATGAGTACCTGGTGCGGTTTGTAAAAAACATCATCACTCGGGAGACAAAGGCAGTTGGCTGGGCGTGGTGCTGGCCACTCACCTCCTCGTGTGCCGTGCCGTCCTTCAGAGGTGCTCGCTTAACAACAGCACTTGCCCCAAAAGTCTGCTAAGGCTACACGGGGGATCTTTGTTGTCTTTGTTGTGCCCCGCGAGCGCGCGCTCGTCCGTACGTACGGTACGCGAGCGGCTGCATGCGCTCACCCGAGCGGCGTGCGTCTGAGTCGCGATACCGCAGTGTAAATTTACAGTGGCTTTGTGAATAAATGTATGCCGTCGTCCCTGGGAGCGGGGAGCGGCGGCGGTTGACTGCACTCGTGGCTTGACAGGCTCGTGGTCTACGGCAGTCGGGAGGGTTGTCCCGTGCGACGCTGCTTGCGCGCTCGACGTTTTAAAAATATACGTTTGGTGGCGGGGAAGCACCTATTAACATAGCTTGATGGCAAAAAATATATATACTCTGATGTCTATAAAGCGTAAAGCACACACCGGCAGGATAATGGCCTTGCAGGGGCATATTCAAACACATATTTAATGAAGCCTAATCGTTCGTTAGGTTGTGAGTAAGAGGGGTGAGTTGGGAATGGCACCGTAAAACATCATTACGAAGGTGATCTAATGACGGAGTCACCGTGGCATTCAGGTCCGCGCGCTGAACTCGGAATTATAAGGTTCTGGGTTCGATTCCCAGTCGAGGCCTGGTACGCTCTTTTCAGTCGATTTGTGTTTGGGTATAGATGTTGAACTTCTTTCACACCGTATTGTAGCCAATCGTGCTAATCGGCGGTGCGGAACTGTCGGTGCCTGGAGGGGAGTGGTGGTGCGCTATTTTACACACTGCACTATCAACCGGGAAACCTGAGATTGAACCCGAGCCATGCTTGATGTCAATGGGCAGTGATGCCCTCCACTCCGCTCTTTTCTGGCTAGCCATGTTTAACTACGGTCAAACAACCCCCCCCCCCCCCTGACAGGCAGCTGGAAGCCTTCATCCAAAAGCAGATTGATGAATGTCTCTAATTAAATTGTTAGCTCATTTTACAAACGTGTGGCTCCTCCTGACTCCCTGTCCCCGACTGGCCAGCGAACACAAGAGAAGTGACAGAGAGAGAGAGAGAGCCCCCTTAGAGCGGCAGCGCTCGGTCCGATGGCACGAACAGCACGTGCTGGGTTAAGGTTGCTCATGAATAATAGAGGACGACAATGCTGTACAGAGCAAATCGCTGCTCGCAATGCCAACAGCACTAAGTGTCTGGCTCACTCGGGCAGGTCACACGAGGTGCTTCAGATGCTCGGGAAACCCATAATTAACACGTTCTGCTCATCTGCATGTATGCTGCGGTATCTTAACGTTTTGAAATGTAACATATTTTTCTGAGCACACTGGGTTACCTGTGAAGGTGTTAATCATCGTTCTTCATCACCATCATCATCATTATCAGTCGTGGTCAATCTACTGCTGGATGAACGCCTCCCCATGTCTCGCGATCCAGAAATGTAATAATCCACACAGCACCTGGACACAAGCTGATTTCATTGATCCATCTCCTTGGGCCTGTGAAATGCATTCCATGCATTGGCTGCTACTCTTAATAGTTAAACAACAGCTAATTTATTTTTGATCTTTGTACGTTCCCTCGTGCATTTCTTCCCCTTTTTGTCTCTAAATCTGACTTCAGGCATGTTTAGTTCAACCTGCTATGACACGGTTCAGAAACAACAACGACAACAACAATGCAACATGAACTTTAAATTGGGAAAAGAAGCTTGGAAGGATTATCACTTTTTGTGTGTTTGTTGTCTCTCTCCCACACCTCCGATAAGCATGGTTGTCAATGTACGGTGCGAAAAAAGTTAAACATACATACAATATGTTAAGGAATTATGTGTAAGGATGCTGCTATGGTGTTCATGGTCAAGCACACTGGACTGGGAATCTAGAGGCCACGGTTTGATCTCCCTGCCACGGCAGTTTGAAACGATGGGATTTGTCTCTGCCTAGCAGTATGGGTGAGTTAGTCGACGGGCAGGTGGCGTGGTGGGCCAAATTGCGAGCACTCCGACCTCCTCCCAGAATTCTGGCCAGAGTGTGGAAGAGTCGTAGGTCAAAATATCCACTCGAGCGGAGCGTCCCTCTACTGGAGACTCTTCTACCAGCAGTGGCCTGGCGTGCGTGTGTGTGCACTATAAGCATCGTTTTGTCTTAGTCTGACAGTCACTGTTTGTGCGCCACCTCAAACGTGTCTTCATTTCACATAACCTCACACACACTGCTATACAGTGTGTCTCTTCAGTGGAAAAGTCGGGAAAGTGCCTCAGCTTTGATGATGATGTTTTCCTGAAAAATATATTTGCTCTCTAAGCTGTTGTTAAACTTGTAATCGCTGCATCGCATTAGAATTTACAATTTTATCTCTTGGCGTTTTAGTCTCTCGTGTCCCGTCGCTTCGCGTGCTACGTATGTGTTAATTCACGAACTAATTTCATGGCAGTTAAACTTGTTGTGTGGTGATGTTGCTCATAAGTCAAATATCTGAAGCATTCATCATGATCGCTCAAATCCGGCCCAGCTGAGAAATCACGTGGGAGTCAGCAGCTGTGCGTGTGACAGTTACAAGTTCAGTGGCTGTCTGCCGATGACCAAATCGCCCCGGACTGTGGAAAATCTCACCGCACCTCATAATCTAAGTGGCGTTCAGCCTGGTGAGTACTTGGATGGGGAGACTGCCTGGGAATTGCAGGTGTTGTCGGCATGGGACTGTGAGGTTGCAAGGAGATGGCAGCAGTACGTCATTGGATTCTTGACACCATCTGTGTGGAACTTTGAGAGAGTAATCACCTCGGATGAATGACTTACATCTGGGCGGTCCCGTTTCCACCTAGAAGCCAAACACCCATTAATGGAATTGGCAAAACCTCCTCTTGAAAAAAAGACTTGACACCCAGTGAGGATTTCCTTGATAAATAAAGGGACTTGTTATTATTATCGAGAGGCTTTGACATGAGATTATGTTCTAGGCAGGCTTTTCAAACAATTCGCCGCTCGTGTTCACAATCGCAAGAGCTTTGAAAGCAATCGAGAAGACTTTCATAAGGAACCGGGCGACAATTGGCTGGTCTGTAAGCAGGAGACGAGTAATGACACAAGGTTGCTTTTTTTTTTTGTTTGAGATGGCAGGACTAAAGCTTTACACTCACGTCCTCGAAACCGTTCTCAACAATGCTTCCTGGATAATGATCACCTTGATGATGCTGCTGCTGCTGCTGATGATTGGATGATTATAATGATTATTGGATAATGATGATTGTCTGATCCGACCTTGACTGGGATTTGAGCCACATATGGGAGGCCGACTGATGAACTTACTGACCTATATCCTACTCTTTGGTTCTTTCGGTAAACTCACGTAGGTAGAAAAATAAAATTAAACTAAAATAATATAGTGCGACGTTTCGATCGCAACACAAACGGTCGTCCTCAGGCGGAAAAAAATAATAATCCAGCAGTGGAACTGCTGAACCTATTTTTATACCTCCGTGACTTTACCGAAAGAACCAAAGGGTATGGATTCCTGCAGTCACGAAAGCTTCAAATCACGATTGACCTATTCATAATATTTATATTACAGTATAGTATGCATTAGAATGTACAGCCTTTTGTCAATACACTGCTGAATGAAGGCCTCCTCACACCGGGTTTTCACGGGGTTGTTTGACCATACTTCACCACGCTAATCAGTGTGGGTCGGCGAAAATATTGGATCCAGGTGCCCGGTCTGGGTATCACTCGGCTCTGCTCCTTCGCCTCGGCCGGGAATTAAACTCTGGTCGAAAGGCCTGTCGCGCAAGCGCCGCTACGAACCACCGGTGCCACCGCCGCACCCGTGGGAATATAAAGTGAAACGCAAAAGTAAATAAAGCGGCTCGAATTTCGAAGAAAAACAACGCGACCCATTGTGCGTGGCGCACTCGAGCGGCTCGGCTATTTTTACCCAAAGAGACCAGTGCAGGAGTTCGCGATCGCATGCCCCTTGGCCGGCGACGGGTGTTGATGTTCGCGCCCGCACGCGATCTGTCGCGCCTCGGAGCGAGGATGATTACGACGCGGCTTATATTTAGCACGCGCATTTGGATTGCTCCCCCCCCCCCCCACCACCACCCCCCCACTGAACAGATGCGGCAGCATCGAAAGATTATTTCAGAAGGAGGCTCGCTGCCCCGTGGTGACGGAATTGGCTCGCTGATTTGCGCGCACGTGCTACCGACACCAGTTGCGAGATTTAAAAATAGTGCGAGAGTAAAACTACCGATTTAAAGCTTTCGTGACTGCAGGGATTCATCTTCTTGGTTCTTTCGGTACAGTCACGTATAATGGAAATAATAAAATAATAAAAATGAAACATAATAAAATAATATTATAATATAATATTTTATTATATTTTGTTATGTTTTATTTTTATAATTGTATTATTTCCATTCTACGTGACTTTACCGAAAGAACCAAGAAAAAAAAGTAAAACTACCACCACTACTATTGAATTTTCGAGGCTTTGGGCCAAAGTTGTCTCCAGCACTGGGCAGTTTCTCGTCTTTGTTGCTTCTGTGCTGGGAATGGGTCCATTCGCATGAAAAATTTAGTTAATTCGAATAATTCCTTTTATTTTCCTCCAGACGCTGTCTTGAGCGTTGCACGGCATTGGGCACTTCGGCCAATTCCATCGATGATCAGTTGTTGGCTGTGTGTCGGAGGACACTGGAGTTTCCCGCAGGAGAAGAGAAGAATAAAAAAAAACGCACAGGAGGAGTTAGCGCACTCTCAAAAGTTCCACGCAAATCGATTAAAGATTCCACTCCTCTACTGCCATCTCCTGGGCACCTTGCAGCCCAAGCCTATAACACCTAGCATTCCCAGACAGATGATTGGGCTGAGTGTCCTTGGGCTGGATTTTAATAATAATAATAAAAATACTAACGTGTTCATTTGTTCACCGACATATATGACTGTGACTCCGAGGCGCGGAGTCAGTTTTGGTGTCGCTCAAAAGGCAGACGATAAGAGTCGGGGCCTTGGAGTGGCAGCTCAAAGGTAGCCAGAGATAGAATTCTCTGAATGTGCAGTGGGATGGCGTTCCAGTCGGACAGTGCTGCCATGGAGAAAAGAGTCCCCGGGCATTAACCGTCCTAGTTGTAGGTATGTTGAACTTTTTTCGCGGAGGTGTGGAATGGAGGAACGACCAACATGGTTCTTGGATTATAGAGAGGAGGTCGCGAGTTGTGTTGCGGAGAGTTCAATCGTGAGCCGTAGTGCCGGGTGGCAGCAGAGCGGAGTGAGATATACTCTTAGGTTTTTTCGGTAAAGTCACGTAGGTAAAAAAATAAAATAAAAAAATAATGAAAGTCATAATAGAAATAGAATAATAAATTATTATAAAAGTAATAATAGAAATAAAATAATAAATTCTTATTTTATTTCTATTATTACTTTTATTAATTTTTAATCTTATTTTTTACCTACGTGACTTTACCGAAAAACCCTAGGAGTATGAATCCTTGCAGTCACGACAGCTTCAAATCTGGAGTGAGCTTTGGTAGGTTCCTGAAAGTAGAGGCGTGGTGGCACAGACGGTGTGTACTTGTAGCTGATCTTGATGGGCGATGTTGGGAAGCCCGTGGAGGGAGCAGAGGGAGTGATCTTGTAGCTGATCTTGATGGGCGATGGTGGGAAGCCCGTGGAGGGAGCAGAGGGAGTGATCTTGTAGCTGATCTTGATGGGCGATGGTGGGAAGCCCGTGGAGGGAGCAGAGGGAGTGATCTTGTAGCTGATCTTGATGGGCGATGGCAAGCAAGTGGAGAGAATGGATGGAGGCATCTTGTAGCTATCCCTGATGGTGATGGTGGGAAACCAGTGCAGGGAGTGGAGGCAGGTGAGGCAATCCAGTCCAAGGATGATAGGCGCCAAGGACGATGCCGGCGAGTTTCATTATCGAGATAACCTTTGCCGGTTTTGTGACAAACGCAAATGAGAGAGAAGCCAAGCACAACCCTCTGTATTGGTCCTTTAATAATAACAACTCATATTGGTTCCATTGATTATTTTTTAATTTCTCGTTCATCAATCCGCTTTAATCAACGGGCTGCATGCACAGGGCGGTTAATGCGCTGCCGTTCACACTCGCTGGAAACGGTTTTCTCTCAAGGATGTGGTTCAACTTGAAATTGCTGTCTCACATTGTAATTTACCATTTTATCTCGATTGCGTTTTTAGTCTCCGATGGCCCCGTCTACGTATGTGTTTATTAACTAATTTAACTCATGCCTTGCCGTTCACTTTCACCGAGCTATTGCACTGCAGTGTATTGTGCAGCCTTATGACCAAAATCACCTGAAATGCACCCGATCTCGTCAGATCGCGGACGCTAAGCAGGGCTGATTCTGGACAATACATAACAGATGTTGTACAATGTAGGGCTACGTTGTGTGCAGCAGAGAGCAGTGCAGTGAAATACGCTACATTGTTGCATTGCACTTCTATGCTCCCCACGTCCCCTGCATATAACCAACTTGCACTGACCAGCGCGGTGAATTAGGGTCAAATGACCCCCATGGTGGCACCTAGCACAGTGTGGGTGGGCAAGCCCTCATCCAGCAGTGGATTGGCAAAGGGGCTGTAGATGCGCCCGTGTTTGCAACGCTTGTCACGGAGCGTACGTGGCTGGGTGGCTCGGTGACTATTGAAGCGTGTGCTCTCCAATCGGAAAGGTTGCGAGTTCCAATCCCGGTTGCCGGTCGATTTTTTTGTGCCAAATCGCTCCGCTGAGTGTCAATGAAGCAAGAGCCACCTTGTGAGTTGTCCTTCGGAAAGACTCGGCCCTGCCAGCGGGGAATGTGGCCTTTCAAAGCACCTGCTCAGAGTGGAGATGAATGCACACTGCTACACACTTGCTCGAGGAAGTAACCGCTCGAGGGAGAAACCGCTCTGTCCAATAAATGTACATACGTTGAGTTTCATTCGCACCGTATGTAGCCGAGCGTGCTAATCGGGGGTGCGGAAGCTACACAAGCGTGACGGAGACACTCGGTGGGTGTAATGACACACGCCCGTAATCCGGCTTCATGGAGGGAGAGCGTTTGTGGATCGCGCACGTATTTGGATTTTTTCCCATCTGTACAGATCCGTGAGTGTAGTGGCTTCTTGTGTCCATCTGTACAGATCCGTGAGTGTGGTGGGTTTTTGTTTCCACCTGTACACATCCGTGAGTGTAGTGGCTTCTTGTGTCCATCTGTACAGATCCGTGAGTGTGGTGGGTTTTTGTTTCCACCTGTACACATCCGTGAGTGTAGTGGCTTCTTGTGTCCATCTGTACAGATCCGTGAGTGTGGTGGGTTTTTGTTTCCACCTGTACACATCCGTGAGTGTAGTGGCTTCTTGTGTCCATCTGTACAGATCCGTGAGTGTGGTGGGTTTTTGTTTCCATCTGTACACATCCGTGAGTGTAGTGGCTTCTTGTGTCCATCTGTACAGATCCGTGAGTGTGGTGGGTTTTTGTTTCCACCTGTACACATCCGTGAGTGTAGTGGCTTCTTGTGTCCATCTGTACAGATCCGTGAGTGTGGTGGGTTTTTGTTTCCACCTGTACACATCCGTGAGTGTAGTGGCTTCTTGTGTCCATCTGTACAGATCCGTGAGTGTGGTGGGTTTTTGTTTCCACCTGTACACATCCGTGAGTGTAGTGGCTTCTTGTGTCCATCTGTACAGATCCGTGAGTGTGGTGGGTTTTTGTTTCCACCTGTACACATCCGTGAGTGTAGTGGCTTCTTGTGTCCATCTGTACAGATCCGTGAGTGTGGTGGGTTTTTGTTTCCATCTGTACACATCCGTGAGTGTAGTGGCTTCTTGTGTCCATCTGTACAGATCCGTGAGTGTGGTGGGTTTTTGTTTCCACCTGTACACATCCGTGAGTGTAGTGGCTTCTTGTGTCCATCTGTACAGATCCGTGAGTGTGGTGGGTTTTTGTTTCCACCTGTACACATCCGTGAGTGTAGTGGCTTCTTGTGTCCATCTGTACAGATCCGTGAGTGTGGTGGGTTTTTGTTTCCATCTGTACAGATCCGTGAGTGTAGTGGCTTCTTGTGTCCATCTGTACAGATCCGTGAGTGTGGTGGGTTTTTGTTTCCACCTGTACAGATCCGTGAGTGTAGTGGCTTCTTGTGTCCATCTGTACAGATCCGTGAGTGTGGTGGGTTTTTGTTTCCACCTGTACACATCCGTGAGTGTAGTGGCTTCTTGTGTCCATCTATACAGATCCGTGAGTGTAGTGGCTTCTTGTGTCCATCTGTACAGATCTGTGAGTGTAGTGGCTTCTTGTGTCCATCTGTACAGATCCGTGAGTGTAGTGGCTTCTTGTGTCCATCTGTACAGATCTGTGAGTGTGGTGGGGTTTTTTTCCCGAGCTGCTGTACTCTGGATTTATCCCACATGCTAAATATTCCTTTAAAAAAATAGTAAACAGAGCTCACAGGATAAGCAGACTTGAGCCGGGTTAAGTACTGGGAATAACAGGCGTTCTAGGCTTGGGCAGTGAGATGGCCAGGAAATGTTAGTGAAACAATGGATTATATCATCTTTCTCGATGGAGCTTTGGGTGTGTTAATTCCTCGTGTATGTGGATTTTCTCCAGGTGCTCAGGTTTTCTCCCACAAGCCGAACACTCGTAAATGGAATTGGCAAAACATGATCCTAATGTTGGAGCATCTTGAAAAAAAAACAGGTCCTTTAAATCTCAGTGAAGCTGTCCAGGATAAATTAGTGACATTACATGATTTGTGGTATCGCGTTGTGCTGCTTTCACAATTCGCATAATTGCCAATCAGGCAATGAGCCACGGAGTTATTTTGGTCTGCGATTGTGGTGGCCAAGCCAAATCGTACCGTGAGCCAAGTTTAATGCTGCAGGTGAAACAGTACCAGGGGGGACAACAACAACAACAACAAAAAAACAACTCCTTGCGTATGAGAAGCTGGGGCTGTTCAAGGCCACACGGATCACAGCACCGTTGTGATGGAGCTGTCCCTGGTGCTGAATGCTGCGCATTGGGTTATGCCGTTGATATCCATGGCATTGTATAAATCCATAGCATAACCATTCACTTTAATATGGTCATATGAATTGAAGAGGCTGTCATTTACTTTCATGGATAGGTATATATGAATTGAAGCAACCCGAATTCACGTACGTGGTGAGCCTGTTAAAGCTGCAGGCTTAGTCACTCTCATTGAGTTAAATACGTTGTCCAAAGCATCTTCTGTTCACTTTCTTCGAGATATTTTAAAGGACTCACCACTCGCTTTCATTAGAGGTGTATGAGAGAAATCACAATTCACTGTCATATAAACATTATGAGTGCTACTTCCATAGAATTTCATGGAACGATTGAAACTCGTGATATTCACTTGTGTGCATATCTGTTAAAGTGAACTATAATTTCCTCTCATACACTTATATTTTAAACATTCTCCTGAACGTTTAGTGTACGCTTTATCTATTGGCACAGTAATTTAAATTTCATGAAGGTCATCTGATACCAGCACAGTAGATTGTTTTGCATATCGCTTTAGGAGTCCTCAACAACATAAATGACTGATCTTTTTAATTAGATATCTACAAATGTGTAACGGAGACAGATTGTTGGATAAATTTGGCACACTTGTAGAATTTATCTGCACATTGAGCGATATACAATATTAAACTATATTTTGGGTGCAGCGGTGGCACGGTGGTGAGTGAACTTTACCTGCAAACTCTGTGGCCTGAGTTGGATTCCCAGCTCATGGCTAACGTTGGTGGCGAGTGAAATCAGAATCAGCAGATGGCCCGCCTACTTCTCCCATCCTTCACCAAGGCACACTCATCAGCACTGCGAAGTGTGATCACAAAATCCCCAATTGATGCTCATGGTGTTGCGAAGCCTTCATCCAGCACTGGATTGACCGAGGGGGGAATACACATTATTGTATATTATATAAATATATTTGTGTTGTTACTGCGGTTGCCAGGCTTGAGTATGGGATGCGGGGAGGGTGATGGGAGCAGCAAGAAAAAAAATTGAGTCAGGGGTGGGGTGGGGGTAGTGGAGAGATGTGAGGCTGTTGACTGGAGTGGGTGGCAGGGAGATGGAGAGAGAGAGAGGGGGGCGACTGTGTGTGAGAGGTGGTGGTGTCGAGCGAGATTGTGGGATGGCGGTGTGGGAGGGACGCGAATGCTGAGCCCTGGGTGGGTGAAGGGTGGATACACTACGGCAGCAGTGGAGCTGCATTCGCCCGGCAAATGGAAGGTGACTTTGAGGTGCCTCTGCAACGATGTGATTGCGAAGTGTGAGCAGTATTGATTGGCGCGGTTTTTTTTTCTTTTTTCACTTTGTCGCAACACAGACCGTACCAATTATACGGGAATGAATGCTCTGCCTCTGTGCAGCAGGGTCTGCCCAGACCCTGCAGACAGAGGGATTTAAAATAAAGAACTAAGCATTTGAACGACACTCTTTACTAGCATGCAGTGAGTTACAGAGACTTGCCTACGGGGCCGATATCTGATTTTTGTAAAACCTGCAGTTTTATTGTTGATAGAAACCATCGATTTAACGCTGTTCTGATTAGGATACGACATCCAGTGCTATTTTTTATTTCAGTACAGTTTTCCGTCATGCTGCGTTTTCAGTGTGGATTTCATTACCCGAGATTTCGTACATTAGCGGAGTTTGCTTTTGTACGAGTATTGCGTAAAAAAATGCATGCATTTTAGGAATCTGGCCACCGTCCATTTTTCGGATGAAAAGCTTACATGTAATCTTTTATGGCTCCATTAGATCCGTTCTGCTCAAGTGCATTATTGTTTTTTTTACTTAACTTTGGCATTGGCTTTGCCACTGAGGCGAGAGTCTATTTTCAGTAACATCCAACTCTCATTTGCTGAGCGCCATACGGTTGAAGTGCCCATTGTGTGTGAGTCTGTGCAGGTCTCCGTATCTGTGAAATCCTTTAACCCGACCTGCACTAACCAGTGTGGTGATGCATGGTCAACCAACCACAATGACAGACACAGCACGGCGTGGGGAAGCCTTCATCCAGCAGTGGATTGACAAAGGGCGGTACATTATGTTTAAATTATTATAAAAGTGCAATCAAAAACCTCAAGCGCTTTTCTGCTCAATTCAGCTTGTGTGTGTGGGGGGGGGGGGGCAGCGCTTAATTCCTTTTTACGGCCCAGAGCCAGTGGCGAAGCATTCCACATTGCTTTGACGGGGGTAAGGCTTTGCATTGGAAACCACCCGTTGACTTTAGCATATATTGATAGTTATTTATTGGGTCCCATCGTGGATGAAAGGCTGAGTCGACTTCACAGCTGGCTTTGAGCTTGCCACCGACTGATTTCATGCTGTGCACTCGACTGCTGAGCCCCACCTAGCCAGTAACATTTATATTCAACTTGTGTTTTTGTGTGCTGTATGTATAGTGTGTGTGTGTAAGCAGTGCATAGTTATTGTCATTGAAATGTTCAAAACATATGTTGGCAATGTTTTACAAGCACAATCTTAACAGAAGCCAATACATAACCAGGAATGTCAGATCTCTGAAGCTAAAAACGATTACACCTGGGTCAGCGCTTGGCTGGGTGATCATCATGCGTAATAAACAGGTTCATCTTTTTGGTTCTTTCGGTAAAGTCACGTAGAAGGGAAATAATATAATAATAAAAATAAAACATAATAAAATAATTATCAAAACGTTTTGGCCACAACGCAAGCAGCCGTCCTCAGGTGAAGAACAGGTCTGTCGGAAAGACAGCGTCTGAAGATGAATCCCTGCAGTCACGAAAGCTTTAAATCGAAATAAACAGGTTGTCATCGGGCAAGTGGTGGATAGCAGAGGGGCAGTGCAGACAAAACATAATTGTCGTACTCTACTCCTATTCTACCACTTATGGCCGCTTTGTCTTCGCCAGCGCGTACTGCCCAGCGCTGTGAAGTACGGTCAAACAACTTCCATCACTCGCACGGCTCAGATAGGTCTCTCTTCGTTCGGCCGTGGATTAACAAAGAGCGGTCAGTATATTATTATTATTAGTTATCAAATATGGTATGCATAGATTACACGTGGCATTTAAATTCAAGAAACCTCCACGTCCATGCCTGATAATGAATGCAGGGTGTGTTCCAGGAAAGCCGGATGGTAGTTTTTTTTGTATCCATTTACTGAGCACATTCATTGCGAGCGTGCAGAGTCACAGGTTGGCTGGAAAGCGAAACGGCGGCGCTCGCGGTTACTCTTGCTGTCATGGTGCTCGCTAACGCGCGCACACACACACACACGGAACATTGTACTTTCTCTCCAAGCCCGCTTCGCCCTCCCACGCCACCACCACCAACTCCCCATCGCACAAACAAATGAGGCTTTTTTTTTTTTACAAAGCAATGCATTGCCCAAAAGAAATAGAAATTTAGGAACCATAAAGAGCCACTTTTATTAACTTCATACCAGCAATGAAATCAAAACCCTTCCTCTCTGGGCGGCCACTCAGCTTGAGGGCTCGAGGTGTCTGAAACGTGGCCTCCACCGCCCCGCAGTCTGAGATCTCTGGAAACGTTGGGAGATTTACGATGTTGGCTTTCTCGCCAGTCCAAGGCTTTGATTGAAAGTTTTTTTTTACAAGCCAAGCCTGGACGCGTGCCCTTTCTGGCGCCGGCGGTGGTGAGTAACGGCGGCATCTAAGATAATTTGCTGGTTACTGCCCTTGATAAATAATTGCTCGTGTGTTTCTTTGTTTAAAATGCCTACGTCCCGTGGAACTTTTTGGTCTCAGCTCTGGGAATGCACATCCCTGAGCGGTGAATTATCTCTGCTTTCACTCGGATTGTGAATGTGTTCACGTGGGGAGCGGTAGTGCAGCGGCTAGCGTCACTGCCCTATGAACCTGGTGACCCAAGTTCGATTCCATCTCACTGCCAACGCCAGTAACGATTATTTGAACCGATGGCGGGCCATCTCCCCTAGGTAGACTCAGCCTCAAAAGAGTACCTGTTGCGGTGTTTAAACATCACCACTGGGGAGATAAAGGCAGTCGGCCGTGGTGCTTGCCACCCTTCATAGGTGTTCGCTAGCAGCAATTTCCCCAGCCGTCTCTTAAGGCTATACAGTATGGGGGATCTTTATCTTTGTGTCATACATTGACGTTTACACTGATGATTTGTGTAATGTAGGCGATGCAGGCCTGTACCATTGCGGCTACGGGCCCTGCCGAAGGCTTGATATACAAATTGTGTGCAATAGTTGGAGGGTGCTCGACAAAACGCTAAAATGTGCACAAATTGGCAATGGGCGTCACAGCCTTTCCTCGTCCACAAGAGGGGGGGAGCTTGAGAATGTACGCCAGACAAGAGCAGATCACATCGTCACTCATTCCGTTTCCGCGCCAAACATTTGTTTAGAATTTGTTTAATGTTGGCTGCGTGGTGCCCCCCCGTGCCCCCCCCCGTGCCCCCCCCCTCCTTACCCCCCACCGTGACCCCCCCCCCCCCCCATGACCCCTGCCCCGCCCTGCCCCCCCGCGTGCTCACCTCTAAACAAGGTCACGCTGTTTTTTGTGTTCAGTTTATTGTCCCCACGCCCGCACCTCCGATCACCACGGTTGGCTGCGTACGGCGCGAAAGAAGTTCAACATACTGTACATAGTCGGGCACACGCGGCCGCGCCGGACCATTGCGATTGTTTCTGTAATGCATCGCGTGTATTTTAATTTCCTCTTTGACACACACAAAAAAAACCACAGAGCCCTATACTGTGTTCATGTCGTGCGATTCTTGGAAAGTGAGTGGAGTAATATCAACAGCCGTTAGCAACGGTTCAGAATGTACAACCTTTGTGTTGTTTTCGGTTATATTAGATTAACAACATGAGAAGTACAAAAAAAAAACAATTGCCCTTCATATCCAGCCTGTTAAAGTTTGCTTTAAGGTAAAGTGATTAGGCTATTTTTTAAACTGCCACATTAAAGCCAAGTAATTAAATTTAACGTAAATACATGACTTGCAAAACAAGGGGAAATTGTTTGGGCGCATGAATGTAGCCACACAGCGGCATAGCTGGTAGTAAAAAAAAATAAGCGCAAAGGTTTTCCCTACTCCTTTCCACTTATCAATCATTACGAGAGCGAGAGATTAAATGCTTACAGATGTGGAGGTGAGCTCAGAGCGGCCGCGTTTTTTGGAAGCTGTTGTATTTTTTCACGAGAACGGTGTCGAAGGAGCGGTTTGTGAGCTCAACCTCGTATTCAGGGCCCAGATTTTTTTTTTTACTTTGCCAAATATCAGCCACGCCGCACCGTGGAGCATGCCGACCTCTGTCAATCCACTGCTGGATGAAGGCCTCCGCGTGCAATATGACAGTCCACTGGGGTTGTGTAACCGCGCATCGCCAGGCTGGTCATTGAAGGGAGAGGGGCCTAGGACAAATTGGGATATCACTCGTGACTTAT
The DNA here is from genome assembly GCF_965212315.1 of Lampetra planeri. Lineage (NCBI taxonomy): Eukaryota > Metazoa > Chordata > Hyperoartia > Petromyzontiformes > Petromyzontidae > Lampetra > Lampetra planeri. Next base: position 11,033,620 of record NC_136122.1, on the reverse strand, counting down.
GTTAGCCGTCGCCGGAGAATTGACATTGGGTCTCCGGTCTAACGCTGTTCGGGAGTAGGCCATGAAGAAGACTGTCTCTGGTGTGGACCACTAAGTTTCAAAGACAATGCATACATTACACTGGTCAACACACTTTTTCCGGCATAAGGTATTTCAGCGGTTATAAGGTAATTTTGGGGTGCTGATTCCAAATCTGGCATCAGTTTTTGTCTATCACAGGGTTTTGAGATATCAAATATTGCATTTTCAATAAAAACTGCAGAAGAAAAATATTAAATAACTTGTGGATATCTACATAAAATGATATTATAAACACACTATCCTAAAAATACAGCACCATATTTTAACACTAAAGCAGTCACTGACTCGCAACAACTTGCAATCATAAGTGACAGTTAAATTTGGGTAAGATCAATGAAAATGGGGTATGCCGATAGCATTAAAATGAGATGTGATAGAGCAAATCTGAGATCAGATTTGGAATCAGCACCCTGAAATTAGTCTAAAACAGCTTCAAAAGTCCAGGCCAGAAATTTTTTTTGTTGACCAGTGTTATCAGAGCATGTTTTTGTTTGCAGACAGGATTCCTTGCAAAAGGTTTCTGTTTGGTGTTTTAACATCTTTACACACCTGTTTTATTGCCAGAAAGGGTGAAACCTATTATTTTATTTTGAGATCCCATATTGGGATCCTTCCATATTGGGACCTTTCTCACCCTTGTCCTTCCATTGATTAGTCTGAGGCTTAGGCGTTGGCATAATTGGTGTGCTTAGAGCGCATGTGCTTTTAGTTACGTGTTGCGGTTCCTCAGCATGCATTGTGAATGCCATGCCATGGTAGCGTAATGGATTTGGAGTGTCAATAGTTTAATTGTAAAATGGCTCACAATTGGGATAATTGCACAACACACTGACATACACACACACACACACACGCGCGTGGCCTAATATGCGTGCGTGGACCTGCGGGGCGAACAAAGGTGTTTGGTTGGAGGCGTGGAGTGAGGTGCGACCCCAAGGTCACCGGGGCACCTAGGCAGCCGTGCCGCGGATTTGCAGGATTGTGTCGCCCAACTGAAGGGCCCCTTCACCCGTCCAGCCACCGCTGCCGTCGTTGTCCCAAAAGCCCTCCCCCCCCCCCCCCGGTGGCCTTTTTAGAAACAAACGGCCACCCTCATTTCCTGAAACATGCCCCTTTTCGTGAGCGACCAATAATAATGGGGCCTTAAGTGAATGAATGCGGCCCAATGACAGGCTCCGTTCTCCCTCCCCAGTTCCCTCCTTGACCTCTCCCTCACCCTCCACGTGACCTTAAATACCAGCCGCACAATACGCGCCATAAATCTGCGTTAACGCTCATTCGGCAGGCAGTCGCTGTGCACGACGGCACGCACTGCAAGCCGGAGCAATGGTTCGTGTGTTCGTAAGCGCGAGTGAATCGTAGTCTTCACTTTGTTCACTCGGGGAGTTAGTGGTTGGTGGTGGTCGTGGCGGATGTAGGTATCTGTGCACTACATTATGATTCCTGGGGAACTGTGTTAAATTCCTGACCATTGCACTTAAACGGAAGTTAGCATTTAGAAACTACATGTGTGTATTCTGCAGGATGACTCAGCCGCCGGCGGTGAGATGTTAACTACCTCGCCCGGTATACAGAAGGTCATGAATTCGATCCCAACCCTAATGCCTGTTGTATATTTGGGGTTTGCGGTGTCTCTCTTCCCGTGGCCATGTAGATTTTTCTCCCGGGTTCTCTGGGTTTTCCCTCCACATTTAGAAGCATGCGATTCCAGTATTTGGCTGCTATGAATTTCCACACGATAAGCCACTGTGTTGAGCTATCATTTGTGGCCAGGTCGCTTCTGAATAAGAGCTCTGTAGTTCAGCGGGCCTTACCCTGGTAAAATAAAAAAAAATGTTTAGTTTAGAAACAGTTGAAATACTGGTGCCGGCCTGTTTTGAGGTGTACATAAAGAGTGGGGGGACGGAAGGCAGCGAGTTGTGGCGATGACCGCACTGCCCCCTTGTGTGCCCTAGTGGTCTAAAGAGATGCTCGCTAACAGCGTCTCCTCGGAGAGTGTGTGATATGACATAAATGAATGGCAATCACAGTTTCTACCAAAACAAAGCCTCACTGAGTATCACGTCTTCTCTCTCTCGCTCAAAAGGGGTGGGGGGGGGCCTCCATTTGGCATGTTTGGCCGATTCTCTGAATGAGCGTTTGGCTTCGCGCGGGACGAAACCGGCAAACTCTGAGAAAATCCAACACGCCCAAAATTGCCATCTCCTGGCCACACCTCGCATCACCATGCCTACAGCACCTGGCAAACCCAGGCGGTCGACCATCCAAGCACAAACCAGGACGAAGTCTGATGCGGCTGCTGCTGATGAGAAATTATTATCTTTTTCTTTGCTCACATGTGTGTACGTTACGTTTCATGGTCACCCATACAAGCGCTTTCAAGTCTCAAGCGGACTTAAATCTGCGCTATCCACATCGCACGAGATCGGGAGCATTCCCGGTTAATTTTGGTCATCGCCTTTGGGGCTGCGGGGTGGGCAGTAGAGGGCTAGTTGTTGTACTCTACTACTTCTATGCTCCGGTGCCTATGCTTACCGCCTTCAGCGGCACAGCTTCGCCAGCTTGGTGAAGTATGGTCATCCGGTATAACCGCCACAGAGCTGCACATGGCGTTGGACAGGCCCTTTATCTAGCAGCGGTGACAAAAGGGCTCTGCGTGTAAATGTGACCATTTTGGCCGATTTTATTCGGAGCATGCAGGAGACGGCACAGTGTGACATTAAGCGACAGTACGTGACCTTGAATTGGTACAGTACGGTAATGATCATAATGCGTTGCCAGCAATTAAGATCATCCACTGGCTCCGTACAGTCGGATTGATACGTTGCGCGCGTTTAATATAGTTGACGAATTTGCGCGAACGCTTCGTTGTTATTTTGTCGTTGTGCGCACGCTTGTGAGAAACCCAATTTGTTGCCTAAAAATCCTAGGATGTACAGTCAAATAATCTCTACGATTTATTGTGTGGAATAATTCACCCTCTACTTACACACTTACACCCCCCTCCCCAGCACCATGGCAACCAGGGTTTTGATTGGAATCGAATTTAAATTCAAAGAATTGTTTACACTGTAAGTGAATAGGTCACGTGAACCCATTGCAAAAAACATTACAAGATACAATCGGCCCCAATCGATCCACTGCTGAATGAATGCCTCCTACCGAAGGATGTGTTCATCTTTTGACTGCCACTCTGTCTCCACGTCATCACGGCACATTGAGAAGTCGGGCGAATGGGCCCAGCCTCTTGGGGCGAGAGCAATGCGGAAGGATGGCATTGGCCCGCTTCTCTAGGCCAGCTCAGTGGAATCTGGGGCACAGATTTAAGCTCATCTGGCCCAGGCTCCCTTTGCCTTGCAGCTCAAACCCTAATGCCGCTTTCCCGGCTTTAATCGCTTGGGGGAAGAAAATAATAATAATAATAATGTAATAATTCTTGCTCTATTTTACTGAAGGGGGATTTCTGGAAAGTCTCATTCTGCCTCTGCAATTATTCCAAGAGAGTGTGGATCATGCCGGGATGACGCAATGTATTCTGACAACTAGCCGCTGTCCCTGGAAGATACGGAATTTATTTGAGAGAGAGAGAGAGAAATAGAAGGAATGTACATGCCAACCAAATACCACGCTGGGGTCTTACTCTCCAGAGATGCACGTCCATCGCTTGCTTATTCCAGTTTCTTTATTTCATCCGATTTTCCGCTGGCAACGCCGCGAGGATGGATCGTCGTGACGCCGGCTCGTTTCGGACGCAGCCCTGTGCGCGCCGTGCCATGGTTCCGTCATCTCGGTCATCACGCCGGCGTTTCATCGCGCCGCCAGGAGCGCGAAACGCAAAGGTCACACCGGGGCTTTGAAGCCGACTGCTGAGTGGGCGCTGCCGTTCGCCGCCGCAGGAGAACTGGCGGACGGCAAATTGCGTTTTGTTTCTTTCTTTTTAGCGGTCATAAATTCAAGCTCGCTATTATTCCGCGATTCTACGCCGCCGCTGCCGCAAGCGTGATGTTTCACTTCTGCTTGACTGAACAGGTGCCGTACCCACTGAGTATTGCTGATGTGGTTATACGCTGCAATCCACCCCTTGGGGTCTTTTTTTTCCTTTGTTAAGATAACTTAAGCGGACAGATTGTGTGAGCAAACCGATCACTACGGTCGACCGAGCAGCGCTGCCGAGACCAAGAGGATGTCTGGCCGCTGCAACTGCTATGGTTGCTGCTGCTGTTTGCTTCTCGTTGCCGCTGTGGTTTTTTTTTGCGACGAGACGGAGGAAGGCGCTTGGGAGAGATGCTTGCCTCTGCCGGGGTGGGGGGGGGCGGGAGGTGTGCGGTGTAAAATTTCCCCGTGCAGGCTACTCGTTCAGGAAGCGATGTTGTCCAAGTGAGAGCGCTTCGTGCTGCTGCATATATTCAGCCTGTGATCCGAAATGCAGAATTGTCTGTGCAGTTGATCGAACACGTGTGTGTGCGTGCACGTGTTGAGTGTGCGCATATTTTAAGCCGGCATGTATTTGCAATTTTTTTAAATTATGCATTTCGTCTGGTGGCATTTTGTGACGGTGTGGACTTCTATGTGGGGAGCAGTAGTGTAGCGGTTAGCGCTACCCGAGTTCGATTCCCGCACACGGCCAACACCAGTGACGATTATCTGAAACGGTGCTGGGCCTACCCTAGGTCGACTCGGCCTCAAATGAGTGCGGTGTGTAAACATAGTCACTATGGAGACGAAGGCGGCCGGGCGTGGTGCTGGCCACCCACCCCCTCTTGTGCCATGCCGGCCTTCATAGGTTCTACTCGCTGACAGCACTTGCCCCAACAGTCTGTTAAGCCTGGCACGGGGGCCAAGGCCGCCTCAGTGGCAACGTTTCCGTAGTTTTTTCCTGGGTACGTTTCGATTGCTTCGTACTTTGATATTTTTTTTACCAATCCTAACAACTTGGCTTCGATTTACAGCCACAAACATAACACTTGCAAATTATATATAAATCCACCTTGAATATGGTCTGAACCTCAGCCATGAATGGGTACTTGGCCTATCGTGTGTGGGTACTTGGCCTATCGTGTGTGAACATCGGCACAAGGGGAGACAAAGGCAGCCGTGTGTGTTTCTGGCCACACTATTCGTTTGTGCGTCATGCTAAGGGTTACCACCTGTCCCAGCTTTCCCAGAATGTCCTCTATTTAAGGTCGCGGTTTTGTTGTTGTTGTCATTGGCGTAATAACACACCAAGAAATAAGTTATCTGCTCTTCTGGTACCGCATCGTGATATATTCTTTGTCCCATGATAACGACCACAGTTGTTTTTGTACCTCAGAGGTGTGTGTGTGTTTTTTGGCGTTAGGTTGCCGTACATCTCTTGTTTGCATGCGTCAGGTTGGCTGTTTAGGCCTTATGCACTTCCGTTATCGGAATCAGAATCTTTACTTAGACTGGAGGAATCCGATGAGCTATGAAGTTATTTTTCACATGTCCTGATAATCCTGAGAATGACACCATACATGGGTAGGTCAAAACAGGGAGCATAGATGTGGGAGCAAAGCATTCGATTTTTTTCTTTTACACCACAGGGTGAGCAACCCTTGCCATTCTGCACTTAATAGGCGCTCGTTAAACATCCCTCACCCATGCCGTCTACACAACGAAACAGGGGACCCTCTTTGTCTCCGCTTTAATGCCCTCCGCGTCTCCCCACGCGGTGCCCCCTTTTTGCAGAACTCAAGAGCAGCTCCTCTCAGCCGTCGGGCATGAGCGGCCGGCTGCAGCCGCCGGCGGAAGGGGGCAGCCGCCTCTCCGCCATCCCTCAGCCCGGCGGCTCCGGCCTGCGGGCCCCGAGGTCCCGGCCGCTCACTCCCGAGCTCGGCGTGCGCGCCTCCTCCTCCTCCTCCTCCTCGTCGTCGTCCCTCGACGTCCACCTCGGTGGCCTGGGCCGCCACCCTGCCACCATCATGGAGGAGGACGTCTCTGGCGCTCCCTCTCCGCCCCCGCCGCCTCTGCCGCCCCCGTTTGGCGGCGCCGCACGCGAGCCGCGCGGGCTCGCGTGCGGCGGCGCCCAGAGGGCTCGCAAATTCCACGGCGGCGGCGGCGGCGGCGATGGCGGCGACTCCCGGCTGGCCAGGGCCGTCGAAAACGCCAAGGCCGCCGGCAGGCTGGAGGTGGCCAATTTCGATGGGGACGGCGACGTCGACTTTTCTCCCGACGGCGGATTCGCGGCGCTCGGGTTCGGCGCCCTCGCCGCGACGAGGCTGCCGAGCGGCGGCGCGCAGAGGCTCCCGCGGGGCGGCGCCAGGGAAGGCCCGGCGCCGCGCTGCGGGGCCGACGCCGCCACCGCCGCCGCCGGGAGGAGGATCTCGTGCCAGGAGAGGCCCTCGCTGGACGGCGGCGACACCTCGGAGAGGAGCGAACGGAACGACGGCGCTCCGCGGAAGACGTCGAGGAGTCTGATCGCCAGGGGCGACGGCGGCGGCGCCGGCGGCGGCGGCAAACGCGGCTCCTGCTCCAGCGGGATCCCAAAGCCCGGCGCGTGCGGCCAGGGCGGCAGGCGCAGAGGGCCGACGACGGGGGCTCTCGGGGACTGCCGGGTGAACGGCGGGAGCCCCCTGGGGTTGCCGCTGCTCAAGTCGCCCGGCGACAGTAAGACGTCGAGCTCCAGCAGCCTGGCCTCGCTGGAGGGCCGGAGCACCGGCTCGGCCACGCCGCTCAGCCCGGGATTTCTGTCGCCGACGCCGACGGGCGCCGGTGGCGGCGTCACCCCCCACTTCCCCGCGGGCCGCATTTCCATGCCCGCGACGCCCGCCTCGGGCAGCCAGGCGGTTGCCGCGGCGACGGCAGCCGCGGGAGGAGTTGCCGTGGCAACTGGAGCGGGCCGCGTGCTAAGCAACGGAGTGCAGTTGCCGCTCGCGCAGCAGCAGCAGCAGCACCCGAATACGGCCACCGTGGCGCCATTCAGCTACAGGTGACCGGGCGCCGCTGGGAATGGACAAATACGCGAAGAGATCGGTTGTTTAATTTCGGAGCGAACGCGCGTGATATTCACGCAGAGGAGAGGGAGAAAGGGAGAGAGAGAGAGAGAGAAGGGGGGGGGGTGGAGAAATTGGAAGCGGCGATGGCGGGGCCCTGGGGTTGTGCTGCTTTCTGGAAAGAAAAAACAGCAAGCCCGGCACAATGGCGTGTCGCCACGGTCGGGTGCAGCAGTCAGCGAAAAAATGCGGACTGCCACAATCGTGGGATTGTTGCCGCGCTCGCACCCCTTGTGTCGAACGCTGGGGTGGGGGCAGTGGGGGTGGCGGAGGGGATTTCTTAATATTGCACCAGAGCCCCGGTGAGAGAAATAATAATAATAATAACGCCGTGGAGCGGTCTTAGCGACGCAGCCATAATACACGCGCGGAGAATAACAAGAATTAATATTCCTTGGCTTCGTGACATCGCTTTAGGGCCGTTACGCGGGGAAATAATTTTCACAGATTTGATTTTGCCAATAAGCTCCGTTGTGCTGCACATGTGATGCACCCCTCTCGCGAGTGTCACGCACACATCCTCAACTCTCCTGCTTCCTTCCTACCCTATGCCCGAACGCCCTCTGTGACTCCCTCCGCATCCATCACGCCCCCCCACCACCACCTCTCCCATCCCCTCCAGGCTGCAGACGGAGCGCGGTGCTCGCTCGGGGCCCGCGCGGGGAGGAGGGGAGCGGACGAGGACCCCCGCCTCCGTGCGCAAATCCCGAGAGCAGCAGCTCGTCGGTGGGTGGAGACTCCGTGCCCCCTCCCCCCCCCCCGTCTATCTCCCACCACACTCCCCCACTACCACCCTGCCCTCGCCCCTTCCCGTGCCTCCCTCGCTCGCACAGAGCCGTGTTGTGGGCTTTGCGGTGCGCGCTCATGGGCGTTTGCATTTTAAATCCCATTGCTCTGCCACTTAACCGTGAATTCGTGTGTATGTGTGTATGCGTGTATGTGTGTCGCTCCTCTGCCCTCCAGCAATTGCAGAGGGCAAAGGAGCGATGCTCACGACAATTAGCCGAGCGCCGGGCAGCTAAAACGCAGCAAATTGCCACAGTAGGCAGCACAGCTGATGCATCTGCCAGTCGTCTCAGTCAGTCAGCACATGGCACCTGGGTTTGTCCCTTGAACTCCTGCCAGCGAGCCTTCGACACTTCACGTGGCCTCAGTGCACATAGCCTGGCACAAGTGCCACGGTGATGTCACCGCTACTTCGTGCCGAATGGCGGTTGTTGCTGTTGTGTATGTTTGCATGTGGGCACATTTGACAGCACAGGTGGTGCATAATGGCAGTCATCGCAGCAGATCCATAACACCTGGCTCTGTCCTGTGGCCGATTGCCAGAAAGCCTTCGACACTTAGCGTGGCCTCAAAGTCCACCTAGCCTGGGACACAACACCATCATAATCATCCCATCGCTTGGTTGTGAATGGTGGCTGTTGTGTGTTTGTGTATGTGTTGTCGATACCTCGGTGGTCGTCGCACTGCGCTACCAATCTGGCTGCCTGAGTTTGATTCTCAGTCATGGCTCATAGCAGTGGCGAGTGATATTTGGTTGATAGCGCAGGGCGTTCTCCTAGGAGGTCAATACATCCTTAAATTAGTGTCTGGTGTGACGCAAACTACAGCACTGGGTAGAGAAATGCGGCTGGTCATGCGTTCTGGCCACACCGCCCCATCAAGTGTCATTGTGGCCTTGATAGGTCTTGGCTGTCCGGCGGACCATTGTTATTTTATTGCGTTCATAATGAAGTGCACATTAATATAGTACGTTCGCATGCATCTACGAACAGTATTGGATTAATATTAAAGTGAATGGTCGTGCCCGCGTGCATTTGTAAGCGCGCACGCACAGCCATTCGCGTCGCGCGCGTGCATTATTGATGTCACGGTGCACGGTGCGTTCCTCGCCTGTACCGAACGCTCGTCCTGCATCACGTCTGGGATCGCGAATCGTTATTCCGCCGATAACTGACGCCGCGGGAGGGAGGGAGGGGGGGGGTGGGGATGGTGGTGGGGAGGAGGGCGCCTTCGAGTTATCTTCTCCGCGCTTCTCGCGGTGACGAGGGCTGACATCGGACCGGCCCCTGATGAATATCATTCCGTGGGCGCGACTTGCCGAGCCGGCCTCGACCAACGGCGGGGGGGGGGGGGGGGTGTGAAGCGCGGTAGCGTCACGGTCGCTCCGGCAACTGCCAATGCCAGCTCTGTCTCTCCGGCAAGCGGTGGCGTGACCTGGTCCGGCCGTCCTCTTGTTGCACGACTCGGCACGGAATGACCGCCTGGTGTGGTGCGGCCAGCGTAGCGGCACGCAGCACCGGTAGACCGTCGTGGTTGTGATCGCGTAGAGCTTCGGCCCCATCACCTCTTCTTCTGTTGGCTTTAATGGGTGCTCGCTAACAGAACTTGCTGCCCCAGCAGTAGCGGCTTATGCTGAACAGGGTGGACATCAACCCGCCCTCTCTTTTCGCTCACCCCAGCGATTTAATAAATGGCCATGATTTACGGTTGCGATGCATTAAAAAAAATCTACTCGTTGCGTCTCTGTTTTTTAACCACCTTTGTTTGTATGGCTGCTCCCTTATGTTTCTGTGCCTCTTGTACAGTTTAATTAATCTTTCCCGCGTGCTGAATTAACATATAATTTCCATGCAATTTCCATAGAACACCAATAATCCATTCTCACGTACGCATCATTCGATGCATCGCATATCATCGGTGTAGGATTCGAACATAAGTCGTTGAAGCGTCGATGCAATCGACGCTTACCCGATAGGTGCATTGTCGTGACCCACTTCACGCATTTGGAACATTCCGCCAGCCTCCACCGTAGTGCTCCGACCGTGATGGATTGTGCCGTCTTTCTGTTGGGACCAGTCCATTCCATCGTGGGCTCGGGGGAGGAAGGGGGGTTTATGTGCGCGCGCATTGTGTGCACGGGCGCGCGTGAAATGGTCATCTCCGGTGCAAGCAACAACAACAGGATGATCCGACGCATCTTCCGCCACCATAGGTGGCGCGCCTCTCGCCGTGCGTTTTGTCGCGCCCGCGCACCTGCGCGTGACCCCCTGCGTCCCGTACGAACCAGCACGCTCTATCATTATCCCAGCCAGGGGGCCACTTGTGCTGCCCGATTAGCTTGGTCCAGTGCATTGCTTGGCAACGGGCGGACGTGAATGTCAAAATTACACGCACAACAGATATGCCACTGCAATTACGCCTTTCCTTTTTTTTTTAAAGAAGCCGTTTTTGAGGGCGATTGTGAAATGTATCATTATGAACGTCGCCGTTTTCGCGGAGCTCATCACTCCTAGGCTTGGCTTGGTGTCAACACCGAACGCTGAATATTGTGCGAACGTTGCTGCCTCTGACAAATGACCGTCAGCTGTATTTGTGTATGTATTTTGAACTTCCTTCGCACCGTACGTAGCCAACCGTGCTTATCGTATATATCTGCTGCTGGATGATGGCCTTCCTATGCTGACTATTTCCATATCTCGTGGTCCTCATTTGTTGTGATCTAAAGTTCAATACGAAGCTAATATACACCTCTTCAAATAAGCAAAGGGGCAGTGCCCTGAGGCAACTGTGGAAATTCCACGATTCCACGCCGGGAATAGTGTATCCAGAGAATCACCGCATCATACTTGCCACAAAGTGTCACTTTGTTTGAGTATATTTATTGTCCTTTTATTTCATGCGCAAGTTCATTGAAACAGCAATTCAATCACTTCCTGGGCATTGGCATGCTTATAATCACTGTGATATGCACATGTACACATTTCATATAGTGTTTGTGCAAATATATATACAGTATATATATGAGTGTAGAATTATGGGGAGCGGTAGTGTAGTCGTTATAACGTACTGCGAAACCGGCGATCTGGGTTCAACTCCCATTTTATGGCCTATAACAATGGCAAATATTTGACTGGTCCTGGGCCTCCCCTAGGCCAATGCAGTCTTAATTGAATACCTGGTGCAGTGTGTAAACATAAGTAATGGGCAGACAAAGGTTGCCAGGAATGGCCTCCGGCCACACCCACCGCATTGTGTGCCGTGCCGGCCTTAACAGGAGCTCGCTGAACACACTTGCTCCAATCTAGATTTGATTTAGATTTGAAGTTTTTGTGACTGCAGGGATCCATGCTCTTTGGTTCTTTCGGTAAAGTCGCGTAGGTATAAAATAAAATAAATTAAATCACGACGTTTCGGACGCAACACAAGCGTCCGTCATCAGGTGGGACAACCACAGCAAGAAACAATTGCTGAATTGGGCAAAAGGGCTGCTGCAACAAGAAGGCGTATAGTCTGCTCAAGGCCGTACAGGGGGATCTTTGCCTTGATGCAAAATTGCAGAGTGAATTGTACCAAATTGGATGTGCAATGGGTTAATAAAGCAGCCCTCTAGAGAAAGCAGGGGTGCTGATCATCATGCCTGCAATTTGCATACGGGTACAAGGGACTATTAGCATGCATGCCAATCATGGCCAACAGTTGTGCTTCCATCTGCGGTGGGGGTGTGCGGGGTTGGTGTGGAATTTGTCCGCATGAATTACCTTGCGATGCACGCATTTAATGAAGCTGAAGCATTATTCGTATACACGGCCAGGCGGAGGCATAAACCACACACGCTTCAAAACGCAGGCACATCAATGGTGCTCCAAGCCCGCGGCACGAACGCACGTCTAGAACATTCCCGATAATGCCGATGATGAATAAACGATTTGAAAATATTAGCGCAAATCCCGATCCGCCACAGTTGAAATTTCGCCCCGTTATTTATTTATTTATAATAATAATAATAATAACACACGTGTCGGCACGTGCGCTGCTTTGATGGCGGAACGCGAATTGCGTGGATGGGATCTGGTGGCAAGCAGAAAAAGAATCGGCCACGGGTATCGTTTTATTTTTTTACGGGGCGAATAAATTCTGGCACGCACGTGACGACGAACAAAGAGCCTATCCACTGCGTCTCGTTACGGGGGGGGGGGGGTGGTTATATGCAGAAAGCGCTTCTGTGTGGGATTTATTTATTTTTATTGATTTCTCTCTCTATTTTTTTCTCTTCTCACGGCTCGAATGCAATTATTTATCTGGGCAGTGTCTTCTTCCATCTCGACTGCCCCCCCCCCCCACTAAGATTGGTCCTCTCGGCTCGTCTTGCCGCCAGCGTCCAATGGGGTTCGAGCCTTCGTGTCGGGCTTTCTTATTCCGTGCCTTCCCCCTTATTTATTTATTTATTCCTGCCTCCCTCCTCTCTCGCCTTGGCTCTCCATTCTCGCTAGCCGAAGTAGGTCAGCGCATCCCGTGAATACAAAGCAGCTGCCCGCCCGGCCGTTCTCCGAATGTGACCCCATCGCTGCCGCGCTCGCTCGCCCTCGAGCAGAGCTCGTCCGGAGTGATGGGCGTCGCTGGCCGGGTTCCGATTTGACGGAGGATCCGGGGGAAATCGCTGTGATCGCTGCTGCTGCTGCTGCTGCCGCCGCTGCGGCCACTATCATCGACTGCCGCTGCTCCCTTGCCGCTGCTGGGAATTTTTAGAAAAGCGTTCGGGGAAAACGGCGATGCGCGTCGCGTCAAGGGTTACACTGCCATGGCTACCGCCGTCAGAGGCACTGTTGTCATTTAAATAAATATATAAGGAAATAAATAAGCTGAACAAAAAAAATATTCCCAACGAGGGCTGCGGTGCTAAGGGAGGATTAGCGCGATCGTGCGATTGTAGATGCATTTCTTGATGAAGGTCGCTGCAATCTAGGGATTTTGTAGTCTCTCAGCGCTCGTGAATTCGCATCGGTGATTCCTACGCGAGGGCTACTTGTCATTTTAAGCCCTGCGATTTTTTTTTATTTTCTTTCCTTCCTTCCCACCCCTTAAACCTCCGTCTGCCTCCGCTGTAGACTTATTGGAGCTCGCTGCTAAGAGCCAGCCATTTTCGACGTGCTTAGCGGCAAATTGGCCTTCGAAGAGATGGGTGGGCGAGGGACTGCAATGCTCATCGGAGCGTCTTGAGAGAGTATTGCGCTAAAATTAGCAGGCGCGAGGTGGCACAGCGAAAAGCGCTGCGGGCGACGGAGAGGGAACCGCCGCTGCACGCGAAGGAACGCTTCAGTCTTTGCGCCAAAAATGGACCTCCCCTCGTTGACGTGCTCGGTGAAGGCATCGCCGGACTGACCGTCTGCCATCGGTCGGACGGACGCAAGACAATGCCGCGGGCGGCGCGGGATTAAGCGATGCTGCTTGCCGCAGCGGCGAGGAATTTGAGGATAATTCCAGCAGTCGGGCGCGCGGGCGGAGGCGGGAGGGGCGGCGAACGGCGCTGGCGAGCGAGCAGCCGGGCGGCGTGGCGGCGGAGCGAGCGGACCACCGCCACCGCCACCGCCGACACCGATCGCTCGGTGGCGCCTCGGCCCCGGGCGCCGGCGCGATGCTGGGGGAGGACCCGAGCAGCTGGTACTTCGCCGACGAGGAGGAGGACGACGAGGAGAGCTGGCGCGCCAGCTCCGTGAGCAAGGCCCGCTTCGTCCGTGCCGAGTCCGAGAGTGGCAAGGCCGGTGGCGGTGCCGGCGGTGCCGGCGCGAGGAACTGGCGGAGGGCGTCCGCCACTCAGCTGACGGTCTTCTCCAGCCTGACCGGCGTGATCGCGGCGCGACCCGCCGTGCAGGCCTCACGGAGGCAGCCCGAGGAGCGGCGGCGGAAGAGCTTCGCCGGGTCGCTGCTGCCGTACTGGAGCGGTGAGGAGGCGGTGGCGGCCTCGGCGGGCCACCAGCGCCGGGAGGAGAGGGAGGCCGCGGCGGCGACGGCGACGGCGGCGGTGGGACGGCAGCAGGCGCCGCCGACGGCCCTGCCGGCGGTGGCGGCGGCCTCCGTGTCCGGCGCGCTGCAGAAGTCTACGAGGTCACTGAGCCGGAGCGGCAGCAAGTCCGAGAAGCTGTCTGGGAGGGCATCGGTGGCGTTGGGGATGGGCGGCTTCGAGGACCGGGGGCCTTCCCGAGAGCAGCAGCAGCAGAAAAATCAGCAGCATCAGCAATATCACAGTCAGCAGCAGCAGCATCAGCAGCATAATCAGCATCAGCAGCAGCAGCAGCATAATCAGCAGCAGCATCATGGTGGAGCTGGATCGAGACCCACATCCAGGTATGGAGATTCAGAGGGCAGCAAGTCTGACGACGAGATCCTGGCCTGCAAGAGCAAGCGCAAGTGGAAGGCCAAGAGGCAGTCGTCCGAGTCGTGCGCTCGCGAGGGCATAGCCAGCATGGACCAGGACGTGATCCTCACCATGCTAAGCGACATCGAGAGCATGCTGTATTACCGCGTCTACGGTGAGTGGTTCTGTGTGTGTGTGCGTGCCTCGTGGCCAGCCCTGCCAAAAGCATGCAGACACAGTGCAGTGGTTTGTACACTACTCTACGAACCTCGTGGTCCGAGTTCAATTCCCGCTCACGGCCAACATCCGTGAAATATCTCTGAACCGGTGCTGGGCCTTGCTGAGATTAACTTAGCCTTACATGAGTACCTGGCACCACGTGTAAATATTTAGATAGGTCATGGGACTCCTCTAAGTCGACTCGGCCTCAAATGAGTACCTGGTGCAGTGTGTAAACATTGCCACTGGGGAGATGAAGGCGGTCGGGCGTTGTTCCAGCTACACCACTTCCTCATTGCGCCGTGCCAACCTTAATAGGTGCCTGCTATCACCACATGCCCCGACAGCCTGTAAAGGCGGGATATTATGGCATGAACAATATCTTGCAAACCACAAAATCGGAAGAGAAGACAATAACATGTAAATGCATTGCTGTGAGTGGTGTGTTATTATTTCTGCGCAACTAGAGGTCAATCCTGGGATAAAACCAGGACAGGTAGCAAGCAGCCTGAGCTGCCACCACCCGTGTGTGTGTGTGTGGCAGGCAAAGCGATCTCTGCGCACAGATCGCTTTGTGTACGGGACCGAGCATCAATCCCTCCGGCTCCTTCCAGTACGTGCAAGGAGGCGGACTTCAAGAGCAATAATCTTGGCCTGTGAACAATCTTGGCTCATGAAAAACTGGGTCAATCCCGCGGCCTCGTTACATGAACCAGTGGGGGGGGGGGGGGGGTCGTTAGGCACGGTGACGATTCGCCTTCGGAAAGTGTCGATTAATTTTCTTGAAACTGGGTCGTGATGTGGCTTTTTTTTCCAGTCTCGTTTTTACCGTCTCGTTTGTTGTCATTTTTTCGGTCCTTTTTTGTCTACTGTTTCTTTGCTCGACTGGCCTCAAAATGCCCCTTGTTTATATTTTGCAGTAATGGTAAATCATAGATTCGCGGAATTTTAACACTGTGATGATACACCTCTGTGAGAATTGATGTTAATTGATGGTACGATGCTTTGTTACATCTCTAGTGGCTGCACTTATTCAATATTCCTAAAAAAACATCTATACACAGGGTGTTGTACAGTATATACATATCATATGTGAACCCTGGAAAGCCTCACTGGGTACCAAGGCTCATCGTGCGTAAAATCTTGCTATGGGGTGTTCGACTGATGCCATATTTTAATTCTACATACGTGTGCGTAGGATTAAAACTAACTTCAGACAATCTCGACGCTGCATTTGCAGCGACGCAGTCGTGCCAAATATTAATTCACGGCTCTTTGTTTTTAAATCCTTTATATTAAGTTTGCTTGCTTAGGACCGTGCAAATCTTTCGGTCGTTTTTTAACCCACTTCCCGTGATCCAATCGAGCTGACATTTTGCACACAGACTCGTTGTGCGTGACAATTAATTTTCGTGAAAAAAATTCCAAAATTTTACACTGTTTAGGGAAAATTTTTTTAATTTTTAATTACCAATTGTTTAATGCTGCCAGACAATCATTTGACCCATAGGTGGCAGCCATCTCAAGCCAGAGGACGAGAGGACTCTAGCTGCCTCGATGCCACACATATAAAGGATTTATAGTGAAAAACGTTGTTTTTACGGGTTAATTTTTTATCAATCCCCCCCCCTCTGCTGCACGAGAGCCTCCCTACGCCGGTTCGGTTGACCAGACTTCGTCGCGGTACCGATCCTGACATCACTCGCCGCTGATGTTAGCCACGGCCGGGAATTGAACTCAGGTTCACTGGCGGAAGGGCGCGGTCCACTTAACCACCCGCGCCTCGATGACGTTTAAATTAGAACGGAGTACAACGTCTGCATTATTAATAGGCATCGGTCGTTGGCAGATTATCGTTGGTGAACTATTTATTGCTGTCGCTTCGTGTTCGCTGAAGAAATTTCAATCCTGGACACGGCGGTGCGCTGGTGTCTCATGAGCACCGAAGGTTGTTGCTTGGCTACGTCCTTTTACTACATCCGGGGCACGTGATGCTCTTCTCCTTTGTGTGACGTCACGCGGATCACAAACTGCTCATTACGTTTTAACAATGAGCGCTCTGAAAAACCGTGTAATTCTTCCGTTTTTTTCTCGTGCCATTTTACAAAAATAGCACTTTTTTTTTTTACACTAATTGCGATAGAGCTTCTATTCAGTGTACAATTTGCGTCGTTCCACTGCTGAAACACCGAGGGCCGCGTCGGATGCCGGGGAAATTATGAGAGAGAAACAAGATTTACCGAACGGGACGAATGTCTCAACGTGGGACCCTCCTCACAAAACAACAATTCTACTCGGTGAAGCTTCCCTGGGTAAACAATCGTAACCAATAAAGTAACAAAACCACTGCATGGGGAGACTTTTTTCCAGCAGTAGACACGTATATATGTTGAACTTCTTTAGCACCATACATAGCCAACCGCACTCATTGTCGGTGCGGGACTTGTTCACGTAACGTTTCTCCCACTGCTACAAGGTCTCCCTCGCAAGGGAGGGTCACTTGGCTTCGCTCACTCGGCTCTCGCTCGGTAGACATCATGAGGACCGATTCACTGGACCCGATGTCTCTCTCTGCAGGGGAGAGCGTGGAGACCGAGTGGGAAAGAAACGTCAAGGACATCAACGATCTGAAGCAGGACCTGGAGGAGACCATGTCGAATCTGCGCGACACACAGGTTCCCCACAGGTAAAACAAAATCCTTTCTCCAAGTCCTCCATTTGCAACGCGACAAGCCTCCCAACGAGTCTGTCGGAGGCTCCGTTTCAAGAGGGGTGTTGGGGGAGTCCTCCATTGAGAGCATTTCACCAATCCCAACTTCATTCAAACGTTGGGGCGTAACGCGCGGAGAAAACCCCCACGCGCACACGACGGGATAACAGCTATAGGTCCATCCAGATGTGTTTGTAAACTTAGTTGCTGTACTGGCATCTCCTGGCTACTTGGCCGGGGGGGGAGGGGAGGCGGGGGGAAGCAGCAAATTGAAACCGACTTGATTTATATTTCAAGACAAGTCGAATTCAAAGTGTCTCCATGCTCTGACGTGCATAAGGTCATCGGTAATTTCCTTCCATGGCCGTTGATTACACGTTTCTCAGTTGGGGCCCATGCTGTTTGTGAACAACCACGGTCGACTTGCCACAACTAAAAGTGACCGTCGGGGATAATCTAAATTCATCATGGCAAGTTAATCCAGCAGGAATTCTTCATTTTCTTCTCTCTTGCATTCGTCCCACTCGTGTGTCTCCTGCTCCTCTCCCTACACCCATTGCTGTCCTGGGCCATCTCCTCCACGTCCACTCCACGGTCTCCCACATTCTGCTTCAGCACTTGTGACCACCTCTCTCTTAGCCCTGCCTCTCGGTCTCCGCCCTGGCGCTTCC
The DNA here is from genome assembly GCF_965212315.1 of Lampetra planeri. Classification (NCBI taxonomy): domain Eukaryota; kingdom Metazoa; phylum Chordata; class Hyperoartia; order Petromyzontiformes; family Petromyzontidae; genus Lampetra; species Lampetra planeri. The sequence continues at coordinate 11,015,788 of NC_136122.1, read as the reverse complement.
ATGCTCGTCATCTTTCTTGTTCCAATGTGCTACTCCTCTCTTAAGACACGTCCCAGCCGCGACGCTGTATTTTTCATGATCTAGGCAAACGATAGAGGCGCTGCGCCGCAACTCCTTGCTCAGCCCACTGCTGACAGAAGGGCCTCCACAAAAAGGCATCACTCGAGGGAGAGGCCCTTAAAGAGGGTATTTCTGGCCTACTCTTCCATGCTGGCCCGACGTCTTGGAAGAGGTGGGAGATCCACCCGCACTTGTTACCCCGCCACAACACGCGACCCGCCGATCGACTTAGCTGCGGTGCACCCGTCTGCGCTGCTGGGTGGACAGGGTTCGGCGGGTGGTGTTCAAGAAACCTTGCCCCATTGTTTCGGCTGGGAAAGATCGACCCGGCGACCTCTGGTCGGTCTGTAAGTTCAGCGTGCGATGGCCATTACATTGCGGTGGGGGGCGGCAGCAGCGGCGGCGGCATCAGCAGCATCCCGGCAGCACGACTGGGGGTAGGGGGTGGGATTGGCAAGGAGCTATCGTGTCCGTGACACGATTCCCGTGTCGGAGTGTGCACAGTAGCCGTTGAGCACTCGAGTGCCGAGCGCAAACGATGGGCTCAATGGGCTTTTTCTCCACTTTGCTTTTAAAGTCGACGCTGCGTTGGACGCGTTGTGCGATGAATTTATCTGAGCAGAGCGAAGGTTAAGTGAGCCCTCGATAGGATCGTAACCATTGTTGCTATCTAAAACATTGAAAGCATATTTTATCGTTATCATAATCATTATCATTAGTCATGAATTATCATAATCATTATTATTAGTCATGAATTATCATAATCATCAGCATTCTTCAAACCTGATCCAGCGTAATTCATCATTATCATCATTAAATATAAATCTTCAATCATAAATCAGTTATAAATCATGAACAGTTATCATCTTTTAAATACGTAAATCATCATCATAATAATTACCATCAATCAAAAACCATCGTTATCATCATCAATCATCATTCGTGATCATAAATTAGAATCATCATCATCAATCATAAAATCATCATCAACTAAAAAAAAAAACTCATTGACCAAAAAAATGAAAACCGAAGCAAACCCAACTGAAAAACATAATTGGGTCAAGCCTCGGGTGGAGCACGCAAAACAGAGCCCAGCTGCTCCATTCCGCAGGCTCTGAGCAGCACGACCCGATGCTCCGTGCTTCGTCCAATCACAGGAGAGCCTTCTCTTTTCCCTGGGTGCATCTCGTTGGAACTTAGCGGTGCCGTTTTAGGATCGCGCCAGACTCCGTGTTCCATCCTCTAAATCATCAGCCGGAGGCCTTCCTGCCTCCCCGGTGTGCACCTTGGCATTCCCCGCATGTCCTGTTGACAGCGGCGGCGATGTTTCTCGAATCTTGGCTCCAAAGCGAATCGAGCTTGCCGGATTTCCATGTTGAATGCCCCAGTGTACGTGTGTGTGTGTACTGTGTTTGCTCGCTAATAGCACTTGCCCCAAAGGTCTGTTAAGGGCTATGTGGGGGATCTTTGTCTTTGTGCTGTGTTTGTACAACGACCGCACTTGTGTTTAGTTACCATTGTTGTCATCATCATCATCATCATAATCTTCCATGGTTTTGTTTGTCATCGTTATTATGATCAACCATTGCATTATAATCATCATTATCCATTGTCTTGTTCATCATAATGGATCCATTCACTGTCGTATCATAATCCTCGTTTGTCAGTCTTATTGACAACATCATCCATTACCTTGTCATTATCATTTTAATAATCATTCATTGTCTTTTTCATCATCATCAGTATCAAATGCATATTTTTCATCGTCTTATTGACTGCCATTAAAACATCCATGGCCTTATTATCGTCATCCTTTGTCTTATTCATTATCATCATACATTCATCAAAATGTATCATCTTCAACATCCTTGTCATGACTGTGGCTTCTATTTACAGTGCCCTCGGCAACAACAAGGCTTAGAGCGCTTACGCCGCAATATAACCCCGGCCACAATCGCAATCCAGCGCAGGCTTGCACAGCAAAAGATTAAAGCGACTTTCGTTGTTTTCATCTCTCGTTCATAAGGCGATACGTGCCACGGCCGCCGCATCGCGCCGTTATTAAATCGAAATTTCTCAAATAAAGGCTGACCTCTTGACCTTGGCGTGGCCCAGCCGTCCAGAATCAAGCAATCGGCTCAATTCGCTTGATTATTACACAGCTTCTGTGGCAAGCCGTTGACATTCACAATGCCTCCCCCTCCAGCCAGAACACAACACACACCCCCCCCCCCATGGCACACGCCTATTCATTGTATGATTTTGAAAGTGGGCTTATTGCATGCGCCATGCTATTGTAAATGGTGCAATGGACATGCAATAATGGAGGGGGATATTAGCCAATTTATCTGAATGGTTGGGATTTTTTTTCTCTATTCATGATTTCGACTTCATTAACGTTAACTTTATTTCACTTGCTTTCAACCGATTTCTGATCAGTTCGGATTGGCTGAGCGTGAATACAAACACGTACAGATTATCCACTTTATTGTGCAGATGATAACCACACACACACCGCTGTTGATCGGCGTTAATTTATTTACTTTTGTACTCCAAGAAGGATGGCTTCCAGGAGGAAGCGGCCTGTGACTGAGAGTTTGAGAATCCTCGGTTTGAATTAAAATAAAACTGTTGTAAGAGAAGAACAATACAAAGTATTGACGCTCTAACAATAACAGTCTCTGCTCATTCAGCAAAAGCTTCAGCTGAGTCGGGATTTTCTGAGAAGTTTCCCTAGTTGGGATGTTTGGCCAATTACGTTCTGTAGCGGTGTCACAATGCATTGATTCGCCCATTAATATTGATTTTCAAGCTCATGACATACGCAGCAATCCGTGCATGTAATGACCAGAGGTGGGACAAAGTCATTGTTATGCAAGTCCAAGTCGAGTCGCAAGTCATCAAATTCATGACTCGAGTCTGACTCGAGTCCAAGTCACATGACTCGAGTCCACATCTCATAGGTGGGACAAAGTCATTGTTATGCAAGTCCAAGTCGAGTCGCAAGTCATCAAATTCATGACTCGAGTCTGACTCGAGTCCAAGTCACATGACTCGAGTCCACATCTCATAGGTGGGACAAAGTCATTGTTATGCAAGTCCAAGTCGAGTCGCAAGTCATCAAATTCATGACTCGAGTCTGACTCGAGTCCAAGTCACATGACTCGAGTCCACATCTCCTAGGTGGGACAAAGTCATTGTTATGCAAGTCCAAGTCGAGTCGCAAGTCATCAAATTCATGACTCGAGTCTGACTCGAGTCCAAGTCACATGACTCGAGTCCACATCTCATAGGTGGGACAAAGTCATTGTTATGCAAGTCCAAGTCGAGTCGCAAGTCATCAAATTCATGACTCGAGTCTGACTCGAGTCCAAGTCACATGACTCGAGTCCACATCTCATAGGTGGGACAAAGTCATTGTTATGCAAGTCCAAGTCGAGTCGCAAGTCATCAAATTCATGACTCGAGTCTGACTCGAGTCCAAGTCACATGACTCGAGTCCACATCTCATAGGTGGGACAAAGTCATTGTTATGCAAGTCCAAGTCGAGTCGCAAGTCATCAAATTCATGACTCGAGTCTGACTCGAGTCCAAGTCACATGACTCGAGTCCACATCTCAGAGGTGGGACAAAGTCATTGTTATGCAAGTCCAAGTCGAGTCGCAAGTCATCAAATTCATGACTCGAGTCTGACTCGAGTCCAAGTCACATGACTCGAGTCCACATCTCATAGGTGGGACAAAGTCATTGTTATGCAAGTCCAAGTCGAGTCGCAAGTCATCAAATTCATGACTCGAGTCTGACTCGAGTCCAAGTCACATGACTCGAGTCCACATCTCCTAGGTGGGACAAAGTCATTGTTATGCAAGTCCAAGTCGAGTCGCAAGTCATCAAATTCATGACTCGAGTCTGACTCGAGTCCAAGTCACATGACTCGAGTCCACATCTCATAGGTGGGACAAAGTCATTGTTATGCAAGTCCAAGTCGAGTCGCAAGTCATCAAATTCATGACTCGAGTCTGACTCGAGTCCAAGTCACATGACTCGAGTCCACATCTCATAGGTGGGACAAAGTCATTGTTATGCAAGTCCAAGTCGAGTCGCAAGTCATCAAATTCATGACTCGAGTCTGACTCGAGTCCAAGTCACATGACTCGAGTCCACATCTCATAGGTGGGACAAAGTCATTGTTATGCAAGTCCAAGTCGAGTCGCAAGTCATCAAATTCATGACTCGAGTCTGACTCGAGTCCAAGTCACATGACTCGAGTCCACACCTCTGGTAATGACTAATTAGAACGTGTGTACATTTCTGCACATAATATGCGAATATCACCTTCAGGATAATGGAGCAAACAAAACTGTGCAAGCGAGACATGACAATATCCAAGAGAAATAATACAAACGAGACTGTAAAAACGAGACCAACAAAACTATTCTTGAATCCGATGGTGATCCTGAAATACAATTTACTGGGGTGGCAATAGGTGAGGAAAGGTTGAATTAATAATAATGAAACATCATTTTCGATAAGTTTTATAACATGTTTTCTTCGTCAAATCAGCTGATGGCTAAATCACTTGGATTGCGCCCGATCCTGACCCATCTCGGAGGCCTAAGCTGGTTTTGGCCGGGAGTGCTTGGATGGGCGATCGCCGTGCATGACACAGGTGCTGTGGGCTGCTGCAGAGCTGGGTTGTCAGAAGAGGGCGTGCGGCACAACCCATTGTTGTACCGCACTCCGCTCCAGCGTCTCTGTTCGGCGCCTTCACGAACCAGCCATGGCCAGCGTCGTGCAGTCCGATCAAAGAACCCCCACGACCTACACCGCCCGAGAGAGAGGCACTCGTGCAGCAGCATATTTCCCCCCAAAAATGACTTCGTGTACACGGACGTACAAATAATCGCCGTCGATTTTCTGCTTCACGCATTAACCGCTGACTCGCTGTCCGCTCGCACTGCCCAGCTCGCTGAAGGCCGGCTTCGGCCCGACGGGACGGCCCCCGTGGGTGGACACCGCCTCCGAGCACCAGGGCAGCCCTCGCATGCAGGCCGGCGAGGCTCCGTCCCTGGGCACCGGTCGCTTCCCCGCGTCCTCCACCTCCTCCTTAGCCACCGCCGGTAGCGGCGGTTCCGGCGGCGGGGCCGCGGGGCCCGGCCGACGGCCCCGGTCAGGCGTGACGGTGCCCGCGGACGGAGGAGGGCGCTGCTACGGCCGCGGGCCGCCGAGGGCCGCGGGCCGCGTCGGCCACGAAGCGCGGCCCGGCGCGTGCGAGCTGTTCTCGGAGGAGGACGACGAGGTGATGGACGAGGACGAGGAGGACGGGGAGGAGCTGGTGATCGAGTGCGACGACCTGGAGGTGTCGGGATACGCCAGCGACGGCGACCTGCTGGGGAAGAGCCTGTACAGGCGGCAGCGCACGAGCGGGTAACCTGCCCTCGATGGTCGTGTTGTGTTGTGACTGAGAGGAGGCTGGGTGGCTACAGGATATCATAGTGCTGAGCGTGCGCCGTTGGGTTTGATTACAGGCAGCCGCGCCCGTGATGTGATCAGGTTCTCAGGTGTAGCGAGTTGATAGTCTCACTGCAGCGACGGTGACTGTGCGTGCACACACACAGCCCTGATTAGCACGGTTGGCTACATGCGGTGCGACAAGATTTTCAACATACATGCATACATACACAAAAAGGCATGAAATTTGGTTCTCTTTATTTGGTTGAATCCCAACTGCGAAATTAAAGATATATCGGTTTGATTGTCATGCAACAAACACTACTCTCTGTAGCAGGGCGAGTGGGAAAGTGGTGCCCCGACTGTGTAGACCAAAGGTCCCTTGATGGGATCTCAAAGGTAGCTCAGTGGTGTCCACTTCCTTGGGCCGGTCTCAAACACAAAGGGTCACACTGCTCTGCAAAGGATCCGATTGGATCCTGCGTCCCGTGACATGTCTGCCCATGGCATGATCGGAATAACTTTGGGGCAAACATTTTAAAATGAAAAAATAAGAAAATCTTAATCGACGATAAATGACTTTCATCTATTAATCACTTAAAATGCCATGGAACTTCGGTGCGATTTATAAATACACTTGGAAACTCACAAAACATATCAGGGCCAACGTAGCCGAAGAGACAGGGGAGAATATAAAGGGAAGAAAGATCAATGGCAGAGTGACATGACCAAAGCAGGGACAAAACAGCCCTTTATGAACAAAACACAATCATGCCCTTCATCTGCACATCATCTGGAACTCTACCACAACCACTTCTAATTTTACCCAAGCCTCAATTTATATGCCACCGTAGCCAATGAATAATACCCGAGGGCTTTTGATAGAATAATGTCCTTTATTTACCCATGAAAGCATATATATGTACGTATTTATATGAAATATCAAGATACTTTATCAAGAGCATCCTGCTACTACATTGGAATGTTTGTCCAATTCCGTTGATGAAAGTACGGCTTCATGTGGGAGGACATGGGAGTACCTGGAGACAACCCACCACACACACGAGGGGAGATGCGGTCAGCACGTGTTTATTTCATTATTCTTTGTTGCTCTCAGTTCTGCAGGCATCTCACAGCCCAAGCGTAGAAAACACCTGTATTCACAGACATATGCTGTATATGAGCACTAATCGGACTTAAAGCCTGCTTAGCTTTCACGATCTGATGAGATTGAGTGCATTCAGGGCGATTTGGTCAATGACTAAATCAACTCCATTCCAGTTTGATTTTATAGTTTAAGAAAAGAGTTAAAATTTAGTTTTGTTCAAATGGGCATTCAGGGCCATTCGTGGCCCTCAACTAAAGGTGGAATCTTCCCCGCCTCTGTGCACTCAGCATTATGAATGGTCGCACCACGGTTAGTCAGTCGGCAGGTTTTGTGCGGTGGGATGGTAAATGGTGAATGTACAAACTACGCTCCAGCACGTCTGTCCAGCGTGGAAGAGGAGACCAATTACCCTCTAAAACCCTCTCCAGTGGAGGCTCTTCCGCAGAGGCATAAGCAAGCGATTGCAGGGCTGCACCTTTCACTGTCCGCATCATAGGGCTGTGACCATTCACCCGTGATTAGACGAATCACCACAATTCATGGTTATGATTGGATTTAAAAATCTTTTTTTCCCCCCCCCCTCACATCGGTGCATTGTGTGGTTCCTTTTGTGGCTGCAGCCTTCACGTGGATCCATTACACACAACGTAAACAAATCGAAAATAATGCATTCTCACAAGCGCGATGCAACGCAGGTATCTTGAGCTTCAAGGATTGGTTTCAATCGATGAATCCGTTGCATTGATGTTACACACCCTCCAACGTGGTACGTTTACTGTTCAACATCTGTAAATATGGCATGTGAATTCTACGCCTTCTTCATCTTTGTACCTTGGCCTTTTTTATTTGATGGGACACGACTGCTTCCTCCGCCGATATCTTCTTGCAGTGGTCTCTCCACATCTCGCCGTGTGTCGCCGTATCATTCAACTCGGATGGCTCCAAGCTGCTACTGGCTCTATAAACATTTATGCTTTAACTCGCACAGATATTTTTTATTCAGAGGGTGGTAGGCAGAGGTGGGACAAAGTCATTGTTATGCAAGTCCAAGTCGAGTCGCAAGTCATCAAATTCATGACTCGAGTCTGACTCGAGTCCAAGTCACATGACTCGAGTCCACATCTCATAGGTGGGACAAAGTCATTGTTATGCAAGTCCAAGTCGAGTCGCAAGTCATCAAATTCATGACTCGAGTCTGACTCGAGTCCAAGTCACATGACTCGAGTCCACACCTCTGGTGGTAGGTACCTTAATTAGCTGAAGCGGTTGTAAATATTGCACAGTTACGAAGCCACAATTTGATTTGCTGGCATTCCCAATGAAATGCCATCTTAAGCTGTCGTGACAGATTTGACAGGCGACGCTGATTCATGATGCACTGCGCTAGATTGCAGAGGTAAAAAGGTAAAAGTACAACCCTGCAATTGCTTGCTCATGCCACTGTTGGAGGAAGAGCCTCTACTCGACAGCATTTTGGCCTACTCTTCCATGCCTATCAGACTTCTTGGAAGATGTGGAAGTACCCAACGCCGGTCGATAAACCGTGGTGAACCCATTTACTCCGCTGGTTCGACATGCGGCACAGGAGATTTAATAAACCTGCAACATTGCCTCGACTGCCGCACCGGGAGATTGAATTTAACTGGCGACCTGTGGGTTGCAAGTCCTGTTGTGCTGTTACAACCACGGCTGCGTCCAGAATGTAGAAGCAAGCCAAAAGAGCAAGCGAGCATTTGGGAGGCGCAACAGTGCGATGCTTCAGGGCGGTTAAGGGTGTAGCAGGTATGCGCTCTCATTAAAACATCTCGCTTGCTCTCCGGGCAACATGGTGGGGTGGCTGGTTGACTAATGAGATGACTAATTGGCCGAATTAATTTAATTTCTCCTGGTTTCCTGGTCTCCAGCTGTTTGCAACAAATTGGCTCTTAACAGAAGTCCGGTCTTGCTCTCTACCCATGTGTTTTTTTTCCCCCTTCCTGTTCATTACACAGTACAAGTTAGTTTGTTTGCCAGACAGATCAAAAAGAAAAGGCGATTGTGGAATGTTGAGTTTGTTATCTAATTTTGGGAATTTTCTCAGAAGGGTAAGAGTGCTCAAAAGCGAATAACTTTTTTTTAATCGGCAAACAGCACACCTCTGATTAGCACGAAATAAGTTCAACGTACATACTTACGAAACGAGCAGATTCAACTCAGCCATTCGCCAACCACCATGAGTGGTGGCCAGGTGACCTTTACATTCAAGGGCGACTGGTTCGAGCCCCTGTCTTGATCACGAATGAACATTATTCAGTGGTCACAGCGTCCATCCCTTCCAGAGGGGCTTTTGTTTCATGGCCCGTGGGCTGTTTTTGAACCTTGTGATGTTACTCGGAATCACACCGAAACATTTAAATTAGGGACACGTGGGTCAAGGGGACACGTGGGTCAAGGGGACACGTGGGTTAGTTCAGAGGCGTCTTTCTTATTGGCGCTTGGGAAACGTTTCTCGAAGGGTTGATGAGTGGCGGCTAAACGAGGAAACTCGCCCGAGAGGACCGTGAGCGATGGGCCGATGGCTTGGCGAGGCCTTCATCCGGCAGTGGAAGGACAATGGCTGAGGATGATGCTGTTTGCATTTTTTGTACCATTATCGGGGCCAAATTGACAAGGCAAAAAAACTGCAATAAATGCATTTCAGAAGACAGCTTTTTTTTTTATCTCTTATGAACATGAGCTGTTATGCAAGGCAAGTTGTAAAGAGGTTGAAGTGAAATATTTAGTAACAAGTATGTTCTTTTCCGAGATCAATTAAGACCAGCTAAGTTAATACAATATTGTCATATCAAACAAGGGCAACGACTTTGTTTGATATGATAATATTTTAAAAGACCAGCTAAGTGTGAAATAAAGACAGCATTACATCTGAGATGCTATGGAGTCGTCAGCTTCACTGTTCCACTGTGGCATGTTTCCATACGGCTGCTATCAATTGGTTTCCATCGCATTGTGGTCCCTCAGTAGGGAATGCCATTGGCTATTTGAAAATTTGTCTCAAGCAGTCGGCAGACAAAGACCACGTTTTAGAGTAATTTCTTGAAGCTAAAATGAAGAGCCCAAATTTTTTTTACATTTATGTACGTGTAACAAATTCTATTGCAGGCGATGGGGCATTATTCAACAAAGGCGCTATGTGCATGTAACGCAGAAATTTAGAAAAAATGCAACGGTGACCACAAAAAAAACCGAGAGGGGGGGTACAGGGGGGGGGGGAGTCGTGAAGAGAATCTCAATGCCGCGGATTTACAGACGGGCTCAGGCCCCACAGGAAGACGAATCTGCGTTCAAAATCTCGCACGCCAGTGAGGTTTTTTTCACCAAGAAAGAAAGCCATTGTTTAGGGAGCCGTGCGCCCTTTTTTTCACGCGTGGAACCTCGAGGCTCCCGGACAATGCGCCACTTATTGCCCCGCGCCACAAGAGCCTCCCGGTTTTTTTTTGTAAAACTTGCGAACAAGGGAATTATCCGAGCTGGTGCTGTGCGCTGGCTCCCAGCCAAAAAAAAGCCTCCGCTCCAAAACCTCTTCCTCCACCCCGCGCCTCATTGCTGATTCACTCCCCCCCCTACCCCCTTCTATGCAAATCGGAGTCACTCGGGGGAGCGAGAAATTGCCGCAGCGAGCGGTCATTTCCTTCCCAAAACTGGCCGGCCGCGTGGTTTGCGCGGCCACTTGTTAAGTCGAGACAGCCGTGGCAACCCCCCCCCACGCCATCCACCCACCACAACCACCACCTCCCTTCCACAAATCACCCTCCCACCCCCCCCACCAATAACCCAGCCTGTGCACGCCGGCAGGGGTGGAACGCGGTTGGCTTTGTGAGCGCGATGATGGTCGCCCGCTGCTGGCACGAGACGCGTGGCGCGTGTGCGCGGTGGGGGCGGGCAGCAGAGAAAGGGGGGTGATGGGGTAGGGGGTGATGGGGCAATTATCCAGCCTTGCCCTTTGCGTGTGTGCGTGTGTGTGTTACGGTTGCCACTTTAGAGGTGGACAAAGAACCGGAACGTTTATCGGGAGGTGCATATTTCAATGCAGGACTATAAGAGAGCTGTTGAATGTTAATACAATGGACAAACATCGAGACTTATTCGAGTATTTTCCAGCGCGGCCACCTCGAAGGGAGGATGATTGAGGGCAAACCGTAACAGGTGGTAACCGTAGTGTGTGCGTGTTCAGTGTTCCTTGGGTGTTGTGGCCTAGTGGTCAGTGTGCACTGGACAATTGTTAAATTCTCAGCTGTGGCTCACATCGCTGGCGAGTGATATCAGAACCAGTTCTGGTCCTCCATGAGGTTGGCTCGGCCTTGAATACCTGGGGCGGTGTGAAACAGTGGGTGTATTACGATGCGTCAATTCACATCGATTCATGTACATCGCATGATACGTGCATTGAAACACGTTCAAGAATTGAACCTTTTTCAATTCGTAAATGTTGTACGTAATAGGTTTACGTGGGCCCGCCTCCAGCCACGAGAGGCATTTAGCGCAATATAAAAATTTGTAAATAGTTAAGTCGAATAACTTTGAATCCTGACAATTGAATCTATCTCAGAGGGGGGATACACTGGCTGCAGCAAAAGAAGAAATTGTATTTTTCATGTCTTTACCATGTTCCCTCGCTCAACGCGGTAGCAGCAGGAGATGCGTTCCTAAAAAGGGTGCACAAGGGGAAGACAGCTGCCTAGCGAGTAGCGCACACAGTACACACAGTACGCACACAGTACGCACACAGTACACACAGTACGCACACACAGTACACACACACAGTACACACACAGTACACACACAGTACACACACACAGTACACACACACAGTACACACACACAGCACACACACAGTACACACACACAGTACACACACAGTACACACACACACAGTACACACACACACAGTACACACACACACAGTACACACACACACAGTACACACACACACAGTACACACAGTACACACACACACAGTACACACAGTACACACACACACAGTACACACACACAGTACACACACAGTACACACACACAGTACACACACGGTACACACACACGGTACACACACAGTACACACGCACACAGTACACACGCACACAGTACACACGCACACTACACACACACAGTACACACACACAATGTCCCACGTCCCACTGCATAGCTGCATGTGGAGTGAATTCAAACCGAATATAGCAGGTTTTGGATAGAAATAGGTAAGGCGCACAAACGCGAAATCGCACAAACTGAGCCCTGCACGTGGGTTCGGGCTGGGTATCAAACTCGGCGCCTCCGGTTTGTGAGCGCCGTGCCGACACGCCACAACCCGCCACAATGAACTATTGAACGGAGATGGCAAAAAGAAAATCTGACAAACGAAACAACAAGAGCGGAAAATTACAGATTATTGATTCGCATTGAAGTACGGAATCGTGACAATGAAATGCAGAGTAGGGAAGACGGGGGGGGGGGGGAGCGGTGAATCATTATACGCCTCGTAAATGTGCGTCGATTTCGTCTCTCGGAGCCACTGGTAACATCAAACGAAGCGGGGGGGAGGGGGGGGGTGATGCACAAACAAAGAATTCTATTTGTGTGGGTTAGCAGCCGTGGCAGCGAGGCCGAATTATACGGACACAGTCTCCCCCACAGTGCCACGGAGAGCGTTGCTCTCGGCAGGACAGAGTGGCGCTCGATCCAGCGGTAACAGCTCGCGTGTCGCGACCACATCTGCACTGGGGGCCCACATTTCCCGTAACCTTGAGGGAGGGGGTGCGGGGTGAAACTGGCAATCCTCCTTATCAACCGCATTAAAAGTACAATCGTGGGGAAAACTGCAGATATGCTGGGCGAGGCAAATGGAACGGCGGGGGCGCATGTGGCGAACGCGATAAACTCAACAAATTGCGTGACGATAATAATTTTCGTTGAGTTTTCATTTCTTCTCGTTCGATGAGCTATTGAAGATTTCTGACCTTTTGCAGTAATGAGGCAAATGCACGTAGACTAATTTTCTGCCAGACAAGCATAATTTTTAAAATATTAATTCACGGGCCCATATAGCAATCCGCTGCTGAATGGCGACCTCTCTTCTCACTTCCAGTCACTGTGTCAGCAGTTTGACCATACTTCACCGTGCTGGTCAGTGGGGGTGGGGTGGTTCAGGACAGGTTTCGGTATCACGCCTCACGTTTATCTGCGGCAGGTCACTGGAATCGTTGCACAGTGCATGAACTGACATCATCATCTTCATGTATTATTTATACCGCACCTCCCATTTGGAACAGAGCTCCATTTAGTACATCCACTGAATCGCCGTCTTTAAGTAATGTAACGTTTTCATTAATAGCAATAACAATGTAAATTATTTACTCAGGAAAATCTCAATGAGCCTAGAAAAATATATATATTGCAGCGGGGTCCTGCATTCCAACGTTTGAGTTTAAGCGTGGATTAGAGTTTGTCTCATGAGAGGAAACTTCAGAACCCAGAATAAAACGAACCGACGCATACAACGGAGAGCGACACACGGCACCACCATCACCCGGCCACTTCTTGCAGCCACAAACCTATGATACCTGGACAGCCCTGCTGGTCACACGTCCAAGTACTCACAAGGCTTCAAGTGTGTTCAGCAGCCGTGATCCCCTGAGATGAGATCGGGGCAACTTTATGGGCGATTTGTTCAGAGGTATCTGACAAGCACATGGCTATTTGCATGTACACATTGTAACTTTCCTTGCTTTAAATACGCGCGGACCACGCAAGACGCTGATCCAGTGGTATATTTCTATATTTACAGGAAGTTAAAGGTTATGCAATGCAGCTGAGGCACACCTGTGAAGCACAGATTAACATCACACAAACCTCAAGCGATTCTTAGATTTAAGAAAAACATACGTGGTTATATTTAAATATCAGATTGTATAATACAAATTCATGGGGAGTGTTTTTTTTTTGTCCATGTGGAAATGTACACGCAATACATTATATATATCAACATGCACACCCAGGTGTTATCGGGTGCTGCATGGCTATGTTGTGGACAGCAGAGGGCAGCGCAGGGGAAAATAATCTAATTTACTTTATTCAACTTTATCAAAGCAACCCTCCCCAGAGTGGTGAAGTACGGTCAACTGACATGCAGGGCATGGCCAGACATTCATCCAGCAGTGGATTTGTTGTCCTTCCCCTGCACCTCCGATTAGCGTGGTTGGCTACGTACGGTGCGAAAGAAGTTCAACATACATACAAGAGGACTGTTACATGGACGTGCGTCTTGTCACTCGGCAATTCGATGCATTATCACGCATCTGGGTCAAAAATGTAACTCAAGAATTGAATAATTTTGCCCATCTCATTTGTATTTATCAGCATTTTCTCTCTCATTTGTATAATTTTTGTTCACTCGATTAGCAAAAAATGTTGCATTCTATCATTTGCAAATAATTTGTATAAATTGTAAACATTACATTCGCACACGCACGTGCATTGTAATAATTTATTTTAATTGGCGAATCCCATCCATGCGTAGTTAATGAGATATTTTTAAATAAACTATTGCACTTAGTGGCTGCTGGCTCATTCTGAGAACCCTTTGACCACCCGTTGTTCACAAGAGAATTACAGGTTCTGATTTCAGCTGCCAATTAACATGGTCGCACAGATGGGCAACAGATTTTATCAATCATTTAAAGCCAAGTGCGCGGTGGTTAGAGTTAATTGATGAATTGTACAGCGTCTCCTGCATTATTATGTTAATTTTATCCGCAACCGTATCACGCGGGGAATTGGAGATGTTACCTCCCTCGCCTGGTATGCAGGACGTCATGGGTTCAATCACGACACCTGTATATTTGGGGTTTGCGTGCCCCTCTCCCCCGTGGGCGCGTGGACTTTTCCTCCGGGTCCTCCAGTTTTTCCCTCCACATTTAGAATCATCATGCGTTTAGAATATTTGGCTGCTATACATTTCCACGTGATAAGCCAATTCGTTGAGCTGTCATTTGTGGCCAGGTCGCTTCTGAAAAAGAGGTATACAGTTCAGTTGGCCATACCCAGGTAAAATAAAAATATAATAACATCGTTGCTCAAGTGCTGTTGGATTCTTCTTTGGCCCTCTTTTCTCACATGCAACTGCTCTCTCTGTAGCCCATGTGAGCTTTGGCGGCCCTTAAAGCGTCATCGGTTCGTCGATCGGCAGGTCGCGTGTGGTGGAGTAGACTGTGGGCACTCCCAACTCTTCGATGATGTCTGGCCAGTGTGGAAGAGAAGGACAAATGCCCTCTACTAGAGGGGCTCTCCAGAACTCCCTCTGACGGGGGAGGGCCCTTCTGCCAGCAGTGGCGGGAGCAAGCAATCGAGGTGCTGCACAAACTGTTAAAGCATAGTCATCAGCCATCGTTGTCATTGTCATCATTATCATCATATTGAGAAACCTATCATTGTCATCCGAAACAGAAGGAGGATAAAGCTTTGTCCTCTGCATCATTATCATAATAAGCATGTTATGATCATTATATATTCATGAGCATCATCAATATAATTATAGAGGCAAATTTTACAAAAGGCAGCAGCAGCATCAGAAGTATAAGCATATTTGGCAATCTTAAACGTTACCCCTTGAAGATGCCACAATGTGGGATAGAGCCTCGCAAAGAATATTGCCAATATCCTGCGAGTGAAATTTTGCAACCAGCAGTAAACAGCGTTGGTCGATACCTCCCTTTGCGTGCGGGATCGCGCGGTCCGCTCGCGCTGTCTGTTGACCGTCGCTTTGGGCGGCATGTGTGCGTGTGACAGGTACTTGACCGACGGCGGATCGGGATTTTCCAGCCACAAGCTGAGCCTCTTTCAACCGGGCCCCCAAGCGCGATCCAAGCTCCCGCGGGTCACGTCCCTCACCCCGGGAGAAGGAGACAGGCAAGGCCACACACCCCAGCTCACGTCGCCCAACCCACACCTCGCCCCTTCCCATCTGTCGCACGCTCCGCATGGCACCCTGCCCCAAACACAAAGACCCCCCCCCCCCCCCGTGTGGCCTTTTGCAGGCTGTCGGGCAAGTGCTCTAAGTGAGCACCTGCCAAGTCTGACACGGCGAAGGATGGGGTGGTGTGGAGAGCTCCACGCCCGGCCGTCTTTATCTCCCCAGTGCTGACTATTTATGGCCTGCATCAAGCACTCATTTAAGGTTGAGTTAACCTAGGGGAGGCCCAGTGCCGATTTTGAAATTATTCGACAGCTGATGTTAGCCACGACCGGCAATCGAACGCAAGTGGCCCGGGTTCGTAGTGGAGTACACTGGCTAAGGCACCACCACTCCCCACTTTGTTCCACAACCCCCCAGCCCCCACCCCCCCCACACACTGCCGCATCTCTCACCTCTCCACAGTTTGTGTTGCCTTCTCTACCGCCACCGTTCTGCCACCAAGTGGCAGAAACTGTGAGCAGTCTTAGTTTTGCATTTCTATTGATTGGTTTGACTTGAGAGGAGTCTTGGGGAAAAAACAACAACCACGTGACCATATATAAATCTAACCCATGCCAGCATCACTTGAAGACTTTATAATCAACTTAGAATAGTTTTTTTTTTAAACGGTATAATCAATCTCCCCATGCGCAATGCACCGATTAATCCAGGTTTTTAATCCACTGAATCTGACTACTCTCAATGACAGCCACCAACTTCCTGGACAATGAGATTTTAATAATCTTATTGTAAGCTATGAATTATTGTCAAGACACCCACTCCGTTGCTGAGTGTGCGTGTGTGTGTGTTTCTCACGAGAGTGGCACGCAGATGTCCCCACTGAGCAAGGGCATTGGAACTCAGAGAATGGGGATCTGTGATTGGTCGATTCGGCGGTAACGGAATTACGGCACGGGACACAGAATGGCATCGTCGTCATCGCAAGTTGTAACGCCGGAATCGTGTGTAGTCTTGAAATTGGGAATGTTGTTAACGCATCAGGTTGGTGCGATTACTCGAAGGAGCCCGTGCTATGGTTTTACACAATTGTTTTGTCCAATTGACTGGCATTATTTCTGTAATCATGTTACCGAGACGTCGCCCATATGCTGTTTATGTTTCTCCAAAAATGTTTTGTAATGGGGGTGGTGGGGGATGGTGGGGGGGAGATGGTGGGGGGTGGAGGTTGCCACCTATTTAGATCCAATATCACGGGAACATATCATGGGAAGAACAATCTCTAAGAAATACCCGGAGAGGTGGAAACGACATGTGAATGCAATTTCTTGAGTAGTATTATTACGCGAAGGACGTCCGGCATGCAATGGCGGAGCCAGGATTTTCAGGTAGGGGGGGGGCAACCCCTCCAGCAATGAAAAATGATAGAGGAGTTGTTAGTAAGTAAGAATGTGTCCCTTGCTTTTTATTCGACGCGTGTGCGGCGATGACGCAGCCATCGATCGACGGTCGAATTCGAACCGCGTTGTGTGATTGGCATCGCGCTCGCTGAAGGTGTTGATACCTTCAGGGAAGTCGTGTGCTGTAGACGCAACTGCGCACAATTCTTATAACTGCTTTGTCGTTACTTATTGCTTATTGCCAATTATGGACTCAGACTATTGTCCTATCATCTCATAGAGTCCCTGGCACGTAATACTATGCTACACAGTGGCAGTGGGGGTCGCAAAATGCTGATTTATTACTAATAAACCCCAATGATCCGATCGAAATTAGGGATTTCAATGGGGGGGCACGTGCCACCCCACCCCCCCCACACTGGCTCTGCCAGTGCTGGCATGGGGCGACCGTCATCCGGCAGTGGCTAGTCCAGGGGGTCGGCAACCTGCGGCTCCGGAGCCTCACACGGCTCTTTAAGGATCGCTCCGTGACAGTTATTTATTTATTAAGGAGACCCCAATGTCTCGTACTCACCGCAGTGCATTTGCAGCTCTTGAAATATTGAGGGTTTTTTTTCCGAATACATTTTTTAAAGTCTTTTCTTGTTATTTAGATTGCTGACCCATGGGCTAGACGATAGTTAACCATGATGCTGACGATGATCAATGCTAACTCTATATAATTGGTTTTATCACGGTTAACAAAAGGGGGTTTCAACTCCACCGTGAATGGTGAATTCTGTGAGAAATCGATTGGGAGTAATTATTCCCTTTAATGTGCAATGAATCATCCCGGTACAGCTGCTACGTGGCTCATTATTACGGTCGAAATTTAATATCACTAAACATACATTTTTTTCTTAGAACTGTACAATTTGCATCTATGTATATACGTTGAACTTATTTTGCACCTTACATAGTCAACCGTGCAAATTGGATGGTGCTGTCATTTAAAAATAATAATCTAGAATTGGTATCCTTAATCTAAAGACCTATTTGAGACCAAATCTCCCAATCTCAGCAGAGCTTGGAAGCCAAGCAGGGCAGAGCCTAAATAGTGCTTGGATGGGCGATCACTGTCAATAACAGGGATTATAGCCTCTGGAAAGCAGCAGCAGCAGCAGCAGGCTGTATGGAGTGAGGTCAAATCCATTGTTGTCCATTACTTCTACTCTCCTAATCTATGCTCTCCGCCTTCACCAACCAGCACTATCTGGTGTGGTGAAGTATGGTCAAACCACCAAACACGACCTGCATGGCATGCGGAGGTCCTCATCATCCATCACGTGACGTCCGGCGTCGATTCCGAATCTCTTTTTCAAGGGTGACCTGAGGTAATGTGCAGGAAAAAACACTGGGTTTGTTGTTGTTGTAGTCAGCCACGTGGCTGCCCATAGAACACTTCACTGCTGTCGTCATTAACAAACGCAGCCCTGTAACTGCAAAACATGCAACGAGCTCGTGTTACAGGGAGCGGGCTTTCTTCCCGCGCTGCCACGAAACGCGGTCGCTGAAGTGATATTTCCCGGCTGGCCATGTTGGCAGTGTCGCGTGCGGTGCTCGGCGGGGGGTGGGGGGGGGGGTGGCGGGGGACGCACGTCTGAGCGCGTTCGTGCGGGTGCCTCGGCGCGTACGAATGCGTGGGGCGGTGTGTCGGCGGTGTGTGTGTGCGCCAGTGTTTTGGTGTGCACGTGTGTGCGTGCGTATATTCGTGCACGTGACCGTTCGATTTGTGTTCACGGACAGCCGTGGCGCCGCGGTTCGCTGCAGCGCGCTGCGCACTGGACAACTCGAGTTTGATTCCCGCTCATGAGCAATAGCAGTGGCGAATATTTGACCTGGTCCTGGGCCTCCCCCTTGGTCGACTCGCCCTGGCACAGTGTGTAAACGTCGCCACTGGGAAGACAAATGCAGCCGGTCGTGGTGCTGGCCACTCACCCCCTCATAGGTGCTCACTAACAGCACTTGACCCAACAGTCTGTGAACAGGTACGCGGCGCGATCTTTATCCTTGCTAGTTGGTACACACGTGTGTGTGTGTGCGAGCTCGTTCTCACTCTTGCTGCGTTCGTCCCTGTGCCCTCAGCTGGGAGGATAGCAGCTCCGTGAGCAGTGGACTCAGCGACACCATCGACAACATCAGCACGGACGATCTCAACACCAGCTCGTCCGTGAGCTCCTACCCCACGACGCCCACCAACAGCCGCAAGAATCTCAGCCTGCAGGTGAGAGCCCCGGCCGTTTGAACGACCGATGACGACGATGATAGGGATCCTCGTGAACAGGAATCGTGAATGTATGTATGTTGAACTTTTTTCGCACTGATAGTAGCTAACCGTGCTAAACGGAGGTGCGGTGGAAGGACAACAAACTAAAAACAATGTGCTGGTAAGCGTGGCTTTGATCTTCGGCGAAGCTCATGGTCGACCCTAAACCGCATCCTGCACAAACCACGGCAGATGTAGATACCTGATGCACAAAATGGGAAAATGTAAAACTCTCCAGTAGCGTGCGACTGTGGTCATCCAGAACAGACCGTACAAAATATAACGACGTGATGCCCGATCAGCACATCACGGTGATGCACTCCGCTGCTCCTGACGCAGTTGTCCGGCTTGACCACCTGAATGTGAAATTGTAGTTGTTGCTCTGCACCTACATCAGCCGTAGAAAAGAAGACGCGTGCTATTGCGCGTGAACACGAGGAACGGTCACGCCTCCGCTGATTCGGCGAATCGTCGTGATTCTGGATCACGATTCGGGATCACAGCTGATCATCTCGTGCGCTCAGTATTACTGTCTCATTTGTATTTCCCCCCCCTCTCTTGTTGTCTTGTCTGTATCGTATCACCATCAGCCTGAACATGGCGTTTGGAGCTAATTTGCACAATTGGCCAACATTGCAAACCATCGATTCTTCCCCTCACGATTTGCTGCGCGTATCGAGAGCGTAATAATGCATGATCAATGGATGCGCTAATTGCATGCCTGCTGTACAGTTTTAGCCTCTTCCTTTGAGACACTTGCAGCTGTACACTCCAGTGGTCTCGGTGCTATAGAGTTTCCCTGGGCCTCCACTGATACCGCCATGTAAATACGAGACAGCTGTTCTCTGTGGGCTCCGGGAGGAATAACATCGCCACTTTCCCAAAGGCTGTCTCTCTGCACAAATATAAAGAGAATATAACGTGATGCAGATGTCGGGAAGGACAAGGGACATCGTGAACTCAGGGTTCCAATTTCAAGACGTCATGCGCGCACACAAGCCTATGGCCTTCATTTTGAGCGACGGCACGCTTGAATTCTAACGGGGAAGTATAGTCGGCAACAAAGATTGTGCAGTGAAAATAAGGAGCGGATAATTAGGAAGAGGGTGGTGTGGTGGCGCAGTGGTTATCACGCTGAACCTGGTGACCTTAGTTCGTGAGTGGTGTGCAATGTCTGGATCAGTCCTGGTGACCCCCCTTCATCGATCCGTATTGACCAGCGTGATGAAGTGTGGTCAACAAACCTACACGGTCGAAGGGCATTGGGAGGCCTTCATCTGGCACTGGGTTCATAAAATTCTACATTTATTTAATTTAGTTTTTTCGGAATTGTGTTTCAAAAGAGCATGTACGCTCACAGAACACACATGGATTTTTGCCATTGGCGAAAATTAACCGGTGTCGTTTTAACGATTCAATTGGGTACATTTTCTTAAATTATTTTAAAAGCAGAATGCTTCCGATGGAACTTAGCAACATCTGCTCTGAGGATATTAATTCCCCTCCCAGATTTCTCCGTGCAAGTCCACCTGGCTTTTAGTTCCCAGAACAAGCACTGGTCCCATAGATCTTATTTACATCGGTGTAGTTTTGCCTTTTCTCTCAAATGAAATTCCAATTGTGCTGTTGTGTTAGATGAGTAACTTTCCATTCAGGCCTCTGGCAGCTTGCTACACCACGTTGTGTGGTATACACCATCCCAAAAGATGACCTCACTTGAAACGAAAACTATTTTATTTCACCAGGTAGAGCCCAATAGGCTATTAACTCTTGTGCAGAGGCGACCTTGCCACACTCTAGAGCTCATCGAAGTGGCTTATTTCACCACATGTGGGAATTTATAGTAAATGATCTAAATACATGTTTCCAAATGTAGAGGAAAAAACTGGAAGACCCGGAGAAATATCCACACGGCATCCAAATATACTACAGGCATTGTCAGGGTCAGGGATCGAACCCACAATCTCCTACATAGCCGGCTAGAGAGATATCCTTGTGCCACCATGGTGCCCCACTTTCAAAGGCCTCTTTATCCACACTTGGGGCAAACCTTTTACATGCCGTTACATTCTTCATTGCATGCATATCAAACGGAAAGGTTTAATCCTCAGGGCTGGAACAAGTCAAATGAAACAGCACATTTAACGTGATTAATTTTGTGAGCAGTCATTGGTGACTGAGCTGAGCCATCGACTGATAATTACATTTTAGAACCCAGAGTTGTGTAACAGGTTGGCTGCAACCTTGATTCAACAAATCAATCAACATCTTTATTAAAACCAGGTGAGCGCCCACTGAGATCACAGGTCTCTTTTTGCACGCAAGGCCTAGGTGACAAAGTAATACAGAAGGTAAGTGGCGAATAAAGCAAAACAATAAGCCTCCTTGCCACCGTGCAACCTCACCAAGTGGCACGCTTAATCCTGTTCACTCGTTAACATCCCGACAGCTCAAGACGGATGCGGAGAAGTGCTCTCTGGGGGAGGGCGGCTCGGGGTGGTACTGCAGCCTCCCACGGGAGGGCCGCAAGAAAGCGGACTCGCGTGCCGACACTCGCTCCGGCACGACGGGCCGAGCCGGCGGAGGATACGGCGGTGGTGGCGGAGCGGGCGAGTGGGGGGCCGTCGGGCGGCGTTCGGTGGAGGCGGGCGGTGGGAGCTCGCAGGCCGGAGGAGGGGACGGCGAGCGGGAGAAGAGGGCCCGCAGGAGAGGCCTCCCCGTGGCCGGGCAGTACGGGATGGGGAGCCGCGCGACGGCCGCGACGGGCGGAATGACGGCGGCGGGGGGGGCGGCGGTGACGACGGCGGCGGCGGCTGCGGGTGGGGCGGTCACGCCAGCCGGGGCCGCCTCATCGAGGATGAGCAGCCGCATGACGCAGCTCAAGACCACGGGTGAGGGTTTCACGGGGCCGGCGACCCCACGCGCGAGAATACACCGTGCTCGCTCGGTACATGTCGCAGGTTTTTTTTCTTCTGTTCATCGCGTTTTTGCGTTCGTTGAAACTTGTTTCTTGCCCTGTAACCCTCAACGTCCATCGTGGGAACGAATTTTAACTCGGTTCGTCCGTGTTTGCAGGTAAAACGGACGATGCCAAAGCGTCCGAGAAGCGGCTCATGTCCCCCAAGCCCGTCCGCATCCAGCGGGCCGTGTCCGACGCGGGCCGCAGCGTGCTGGGCGGCGACGACACTCGCAAGCCGCCCTCCGGCCTCGCGCGTCCCATCGGCATGACCGCCACTGGCATCCGCAAGCCCGGCTCGGGCGCCAGCGGAGCGATGGTGACGGCCAGCGGCGCCACGATCCGGAGCGGCTCGGCGACCGTCGGAAAAATCCCCACGGCCCGGTCCGGCGGGCTCGGCGGGACGCTGAGCCGCGGCGGCGGCGGTAGCGCGGCTGGGAGGAAGATCAGCCTGGAGAGCACGCCGGTCACGGAGCAGATGGGGCTGATGAACGCGCGCGCTAGCCCGCAGTACCGCAGCCTGCCGCGGCCCGCCAAGTCGGCGTACGGCAAGAGCCGCTACACGGGGGAGATGAGCGTCGGTGGCGGCGGCGCCGGCGGCAGGGCAGCCGGCGCCGCGGGCGGGACGACGCTGAAGGAGGCGGCCAAGTTCACGCTCGGCGGGTCGGTGACGTCGCTCACGAACCAGACGGACCGCGAGAAGGCGATGCTCGCCGACACGGAGTGCGCCGCGTCCAGGGAGGCGAAGCTCGGCGGGCGCGCGGGGTTCCACCCGGGATCGCACCAGCAGGAGCTGTCCTACTCCGGCGTCAGCTCGCCCGCGTCCCGCATGTGCGTCGGGCTCAGTCGGTGGCTTTCGCTGTCTCCGTGTGTGCGTGCGACGGGTTAGCCGACGGCACTTGGGTCTGTCCCATGACCTCCTGACGGCGAGCCTTCGACACTTCGCGCGGCCTCAGAGCACGCCTAGCCTGGCACGGGCGATATTTCGACGGCACTGTCACTAAGCGGCAAATGGCAGCTGTTCTCACTCTTGTGGTCGTATGTGCGTGCATGGGGAGCGGTCGATTACCGGTCGGCGCATCGTGTTACGAACCTGGCGGCCAGGGTTCGATTCCCGCTTGCAGACACCAACACCAGTGACGATTATTTGAACGGGTCATGGGCCTCCCCTAGGTCGACTTAGCCTCATATGAGTACCTGGTGTGGCGTGTAAGCATCACCACTTGGGAAACAAAGGCGGCCTGGCGTGGTGCTGGCCACCAACCCACCCCCTCGTGTGCCGTGCCGGCCTTCAAAGGTGCTACTCGCTAACTGCACTTGCCCTAATAGTCTGTTAAAGGCTATATGGGAGGTCTTTGTCTTTCTGTGTGTACATGTGTGTGTGGAGGGATCAAGGCTTCAGGCTACCATGCTACACCACTGCTCCAACCTAGGCACACATTTCTGCCTTCTGCATTTCCCATCATTTAGGGTGCCCGTCAGATTAACCGACACCTCTCCCACTGTGCAGGTCGTTCGGCTACAAATCCAAGGGAAAGGCGTCGGCAGCAGAGTCGGCGGCCAAAGCCTCGGTCGGGCAGCAGCAGCAGCAGCCCAAAACCCCGGCCCTGTCGATGCGCAGGCAGCTGAGCGGCGGCGGCACCGTGGCCACCTCGAGCGAGGGCCGAGCTCCCGACAGCGGCAACGGCAGCCCCATGCACGCGGCCGCCACCGATACCGTCTCCTCCCTACGGGACGTTCCACCCCCTTCCTCCTCCTCCTCGTCCGCCACCGCCGCCGCCATCGCGGCGCGAGACTTCGACTACTCCCCCTTGCTCCTCCTGCCGCCGGCGTCCGACTTCGGCGCGCCCGAGTCTCCGCCGATGAGCCCGGCGTCGGTCAAGTCCGCCGACTCGTGCTGCCACGCGCCCGCCGCGTCCGCGAGCCCCTACCCCAAGGGCGGCCCCAGCTACACGTCGCTCGGCTGCAGCCGCAACACCAGCTGCGAGTCGCTGGGGCCCCCCCCGGCCGCCGCGGCGTTCGGCGGGGGCCACGCCGAGGGGCGCCCGGCGAGTCTCCGCGGCTCGCCGGTCCACTACGCGTCGCCCACGTCGTACGGCTCGCCCACACACCCGGCGGCGCACGGCACTCGGGACCCCAAGGCCGCGCCGCTGCTCCACCCGGCTGCAGCCACCGAGATGGGGATCGACGGCGGTGGCGGCGGCGGCGTTGGCGGTGGCAGCCAAGGGTCCCCGTCGAAAGCGGTGGCTGGGAAGTCACTGCTCGAGAGGTGAGTGTTGACGGTTCCACTGAACGTGAATGCGTTGTATGTGTGTGCGTGCACATGCTGCGTGTGTGTTTGTGAGTGCCTTTTGGTTTGTATATCGCACGACAATGATGTTCGCCGTGGCCGAATTTGAACTCGGATCGCTGTGTTCGAAGTGCGGTGTACAATCCTCTCCACCACTTCATGCCTAATACATGGCTTGACATATATATATGGGTGTGCTGAAGTAGTAACTAATTTGCACGTTTTGTTTATGTGACAAACTTTTCTAATTGGCTGTGTCAGGCGGTGGACGGGTTTAACGACACATTTCTATTTTCGCAATCTAACCCCAATTTTTTAAAATATTGATCGCGAAAGCCTACGTCTTAAACTGATCTATATATGGGATCCAACTGTTTCTTGCGCGCACTCGTTCAAGGTATGGCATGGCGTACGGGAGGAGCTCGGAGGAGATTGCGGAGCAGCAGAGGTGTCACTCCGTGCTGGGACTGTGCGACAGCCCCGACTCCCTGTCCCTCGCCCCGCTGCCCAGCCTGAGCTCGCTCGCCTCGCGCTACCAGCTACCAGGTGCCAGATTTCTGCCCCCCCCCCCCCCCCCCCCCCCGTTCAGCGGCCAGGCTCAAGCCTCGGGTCTATAGCAACTCGTCGAAAATCATCATGCACCGCTCATACAAAAATATGTGGATTGCGTGCGACGATGGAACGGCGGGGTCCCCCCACACCAACGTGACTCATCGGGTGGTGCATATAATCGCCAGTTAGAAACAAACAGGAAAATAAAAGATTTTTAAGGGAAAGAGATGCGGTGTCGCTACATATCCCCACGTGAGTAATGGCTCTCGTTTTGTTTTAAGTTATGGTCATCAGTTGACATGGTAGACTTTTACTGTATGGGGGGAGCAATGGTGCATTGGTTAGCGCTCTGCTGCGAACATGGAAAAAACCCGAGTTAGAATCCCGGGCAAGGCTAAAAGCAGCAGTGATTTGTGAATTAGTCCTGGAACACTCCTTCACCGAACTGCCATGATCAGCATTGTGAAGTATAGTTAAACATCCCCCATGATTGATGCAGAATGGTATTTTGAGAATTCAAAATATTTAGTTTTATTCTTGTATTTTTCTTTATCACTGTTTTGCATGACAAACATTCAAGTACGAAGCAGTGTTAATGATGCATTTGGGATGTTTTTTTTTTCAATTATTTAAATTTGTACATCTTTTATTTCAAAGCCACTTCCTTATCACTTGCACTGTATTTAAGAGTGGAATAGTGTTGAGCTAGCAGCCCTGCAAAAGAGGAGAGGCCCCCGTGCCCACGTTGACTTGAGCAGTGCCGAGCTTGGCCTTGTGACACTTTCCCAGAATCCCCGCACTGCCCTGGGCCGTTGAAAATTTTGGAAAATTTGAGCATGCCACGTTATGAGTCACCGTGTACCCCCCAGCGTTTAGTTTCCTCGCCTGCCAGCCCACACGGTGAGTGGGGGCTTCACCACCACCAATTATTGGGTCGTGCTGGGATCTCAGCCATGGGAGCAACCACTGGCGTTGACCTTGACTGTGCCGCTCATATGATTGCGCGCGTGCCGCGTGTGTGCATGTCTGTAGATGTGTATGTATGGATGTCCGGGCATGGTGCTGGCCACCCACCCCCTCGTGTGCCACAGTGCCATCCTTCATAGGTGCTACTCGTTACTAACAGCACTTGCCCTACAGTCTGTTAGAGGCTACACAGGGGGAATATTTGTCTTTGGTGTCTGGATGTGGGAGGGGGCGGTAGTGTAGCAGCTAGCGCGCTGCGCTACAAACCTGACTACCAGAGTTCGATTCCTGCTCACGGCCAAAACCGGTGACAAATATCTGACCGGTCCTGGGCCTCCCCTCGGTCGACTCAGCCTCAAATGAGTGCCTGGTGTGATGTGTAAATATCGTCACTGGAGATACAAAGGCGGCCGGGCGTGGTATTGGCCACCCACCCCCTCGTGCGCTGTGTCGACCTTCGTAGGTGCTCACTAACAGCACTTTTCACAACAGTATGTTACAGACTGTATGGGGGATTTTTGTAATTGTGTATGGTTGTGAATGTGTGTGTGCGAGCGAATTCCATGTATTCTGTATTATGTATGGTGTGTGTATGTATGTGTTCGCGTTCCAGCGCATTGTGCTATGAAGCTGGTGATCTGGGTTCCATTCCCAGTTACTGATTACGTAATTAACTAATTATGCCATGTGCCTCCCAGAGGTCAACTCGGCTTCGAATTATTTATTACTTTGTGCAGGGTGTAACTGCACCTTTGCAAGGGAGACAAAAGGTGGCAAGCGATGATTCTGACCACACCACCGCCACCCCCCTCTTGCTCTGCCAGCTTTAATAGGTGGCTCGCTCAATTTCAGTTGGGTCAGTCTTCGCCCATGAGCCAAAGGGGGTTTGGTCTGGTACCACTTAGGGTGCAAAATTCCCAGTGATTTTCCAAGAGAATTTAATCTCGAGATCACAAGTATATTGGCATAGCAAGGGCACTGTGGTAGCAATATGTTTTTGTTTAATAAAAAGGTCATGATGTTCAAAATGGCCATTTTATCGAATATCTCTATATTTGGGTCGGTGACCCAGAAAATACGGTAATTCCACTCCCGGAACACCACATCCGCAAAAACCTCTCACTGTCGCTGTGGATACAGGCCTGGTTAACCTACTTGCGCATAGTCTGAAAAATAATAATAGCTATTAAGATGTTCAAACACCAAATATATACATTTTGCAAGGAATCAAGTCTACATTAACCAAACCTACTTGTGTTGAACATGCAAATAAAACATGCTCTATAATACAGTTGTAATTACTGGCGAAACGTCGTACTCAGATCGTAAATGTTGTGGCTTTGCTCTCCAACACACCGGTGTGCTGTACTCGTGACGAATTGGCCACGTTCTGTTAACGTGACAAACCTTACTGATTGGCTGTGTCGGGTGGTGGCGGGTTTAACGACACATTTATATATTTACGCGATCTAACCCTAAAAACCTGTATAATGGATATTGGTCGCGAACGCCTACATGTTAAAACATGCTTTGATAATGTTTTACTTAAAGCTTTCGTGACTGCAGTAATTCATATTCTTTGGGTCTTTCGGTAAAGTCACGTAGATTGGTTCAAAGAAAATAACAAAAAATAACCAAAAACTATGTTTCGATCGCAACAGGAAGACGAATGCTTGTGTTGCGATCGAAACGTCGTAGTTTTTTTTACTTTTTAAATCCTTTATATTAAGTTCGCTTGCTTGCTTGCTTGCGTGCTTGCTTGCTTGCGTGCTTGCTTGCTTGCTTACGACCGTGCAAATTTTTCGCTCGTTTTTTAACCCACTTCCCGTGATCCAATCGAGCTGACATTTTCCACACAGACTCGTTGTGCGAGACAATTAATGTTTGTGAAAAAAAATTCCCAAAATTTTACACTTTTTAGGCAAAAAAAATTATTTTACATATATTCAAATAGAACTCATTCATGGCTTTGGCTGAACGTCACAGTATAAGAGCCCAGAGCGTAACCCCTCCACAGGCCGTGGCGGAGTAGCGCAGTTGGTAGCGCCCTCGCTTCCCATGCCAAAGGTCGCGGGATCGATCCCCGCGTCCTCCACAGGCGAATATATTTTTAAATCCTTTATATTAAGTTCGCTGCCACGCATATAAAGGATTTATAGTGAAAAACTTTGTTTTTACGGGTTATACTTATTTTATTGTATTTTTCTTTGGAACTGATTGGCCTACACCAGAGACAGCCTTCTCTAAGACCAAGTCTCCCCAGGGTCAGAGAATGCCAAAAGGCGAACACTAAAAAGGCAATGCACGTATCACAGCATTTGTAGCTTGGGGTGAGCAGCTATACCATGGGACCGGACCTTATTTGTTTTTGATACTGGCAAAAAAATCCTTTATATGCGTGGCATCGGTTTTATTTTATTATTCATTTCTGTTTTTCTTGAGTAAGAGTTTCATTTTTATCACATTGGTATTTTAAATTAAATATGAAATTATTTTCCCCCTAAAAAGTGAAAAATTTAGGAAAAATTTTTTCACGAAAATAAATTGTCGCGCACAACGAGTCTGTGTGCAAAATGTCAGCTCGATTGGATCACGGTAAGTGGGTTAAAAAACGACTGAAAGATTTGCACGGTCGTAAGCGCGCAAGCAAGCAAGCAAGTGAACTTAATATAAAGGATTTAAAAAAGGTCCCACTTTAGCATAACCAGCGACACGGGAAACATTCAGTGCGTGCAACGATTAGCACGGTCGGCTACGTACGGTGTGCGAAAGAAGCTCAACATGCACACGTGCATACGACTAATGGAACTGTCCTTTGTGTTTTTTTTGTGTCTCCGTTCCAGTGAGCCCGAGCCTCGCCAGCCCGCCTCCGGCAAGTCCGCCACCGTCTCCGCGCTTGCTGGGGCCCCAGGGCTCCTTCGAGCAGCTGGGCCGAGAGGGACCGGCCAAGCGGCTGAGCGCCGCCTCCCTGGACGGACGACCCAAGGCTCTGAGCCGCTCCACCTCGTTCCGCGACTGCACCGAGCAGCGTGCGTGCACTGCCCTCTTGTGGCCACTGCGAGTGGGAGGTGGTGGCGGGTCGCAAACGGGTACCCGTACCCTACCCGTACCCGATGCCCGGCTACCCGTACCCGGCCGGGTACGGGTAGGGTACGGGTATCGGGTACCCGATTGCGACCTCTGGGATGAAGTCATGTTGCAGGCGCGGGTGGGTTGATTCTAGGAACTTGAATTGTGAGAAGAGACAAGACGTTGGGAAATGAGTGACAAACGGTTACTCACCAGTGACTCACGGCCTACCCGTACCCGGCCGGGTATGGGTAGCCGGTTATCGGGTAGGGTACGGGTATCGGGTACCCGATTGCGACCTCTGATGGAGAGGCAGTCCTAGATTTGGGAAGAGAGAAGTATGAATGTCTTGGTGAAGAAGTCACTGCAGCGAATGTCCTCGTTGTCTCTCGCATTTCTTACTATTATTCTTTGGTTTAACACGTAGGCTTTCACGACCAATAGCATCCATAATTTAGTTTTTTTTGGGTTAGATTGCGTAAATATGAATGTGTCCTTAAACTCACCACCACCCGACACAGCCAATTAGTAAGGTTTGTCACGGAAACAGAACATGCCAATTTGTTACTAGTACAGCACACCGGTGTGTTGGAGTACTCAGATTGCAAATGTTTGTGGATTTGCACTCAGATTGCAAATGTTTGTGGATTTGCTCTCCAACACACCGGTGTGCTGTACTAGTAACGAATTGGCATGTTCTGCTTCCGTGACAAACCTTACTAGTTGGCTGTGTTGGGTGGTGGTGGGTTTAACGACACATTTATATATTTTAGCAATCTAACTCTAAAAACCTGTATTATGGATAATATTATTCTTTACTTCCACCACGATGATAAGAGCCAGAGTAGCTAACAACCTCGGCATCAGAAGACCCCCGCGATCGTGGTCCTGCGCTCTGGGTTAATTTCCAATGATCCAATCCACCCATCAACTACCCGTACACATGTTGCCCATTGTGTACGTGGCTGCAGGCTACCCCCTCTCAGACCCATCATTACTCAATTATCTTTGATATTACATCTCTACATATTCATGACGGGCAGGGAAGGGCTCCTTCCATCAATGGATGGACAAATAGCTGGCGTGTCAACTTTGTTTATTAATGAAGTGAAATTTATATTCAAATAGCAACACTGTGGCGATGTTTCTTTTCACTGGTGACCCAGTGCCAAGAAGTATAAATTCCACGTTACTATGGCAGGGATCAGTCTTGCCATAATAACATTTACAATGAGTTTAAAACATTGTTTGCAAGTAGCAATGAGGTGAGAAAAATACAGTTTATTTTTTTATTATTTTTATATAAATTACACATCTGGATGGCATGATAGAATGTCTTTATTCATATTTTATCTGGAGAGATAAATACAAATGTGGATATTTACTTTAATAAGCATTATATTAGTAAGCATTAGCATTAAAAAAAATGTATATTTTTTGGGTTATAGACACTGATGCACAAACATGTAATATTTCATGGGGTCATTGTGTGTTTATGTCTCTACCGCATTTATTGCATTGTTGTAGGAGCAACACCTTAAGTAATAGCTGTAGTAACGTAGTGTCCATATGTTGTCCAAGACACAGCCTATAACTCATATATACTGCATTTTCTTTGAACGCAGTATTATTGATAAACGTCGTATTTTGTAGCATTAATGTGTAGTATTGAAAGCACTGCTATCAGTATCAGAGGCGGTAATAGCAGCGTCCTGAACGTCTACATTTGAAGCATGGTTGTTAAACGCCGACCCTTGTGCCCTGCAGTTCACGGGTCTGTCCTCTCACTGGCCTCCTGCACATCGTCCATCTACTCCGTGGTGAGTGCTGCTGCGCTAATGTCTCGCGCTTCATTTGCGTTGTCCGTTCGCCCCGCACTGCGAGTGCAGCACCCTCGTGCTAACCGCTAACAGGTAATGGCTTTGTGCTTCCCAAATTAATGCGAGTAACAACGTTTACTTCTGGCTTCGCGTTTTCAAATTTTTGTGGTCTCCCCACAACTTCCTCCGGTCTGTCTTTTTTTTCTCCTTCCACACCCCGACTGCCGATGTGTCTCAATTCGTGCGTGAAATTAGTGACGGACAATGCTCGTGGCAATAAGTTGGGGCGCACCGTTGTAACGTCTCAATTGGTTACTGAAAGGCTGTTGTGCATCGAATTCGTTTTTTGTCACGAATGATTGTATTCCCAACTGCCCTTCGTTGTATTATTCAAGTGACGGACAAGCCTCGCCAATTATTTGCTTTAGATTGGTAAAACACGATGGCGCAGACCGGTGGGCAAGTGTGCGTACCAGTCGTAGCCTCATTTAGCATGCACTCAAAGCTTTTGCTAATTCCATTAATTTATCACTCTTGATAATTGCAATTGGTCTCATTACCTAAATGCCAGCTCGTGTCGGTTTTCTCTGAAATATTGAGATGCTTTCGCTCTACCCTGTGCTTGCAATAATTATCGTACCAAAGATAATATGAGTAAGACGCTGTCTAGACCTTGTGATTTATAACCATCACTTCTCACAACACCCATTGATTTAGTTCCCCATGTCTGGCAATCAATTGGGTTTAACGCGTGACTTGAACGTGCCCTGCACACCAATTGTTCATTCTTACCCCAGCTGTCTGGCAAGACAATAGAGAATATGCCTTTTGCTTGAAAAATCCTCAATTTTCATTGGCAGGACGATAGGTGGTTAATCAGTGGTTGGGTCACCCATTTGTTCTATGATTTCCTCCCCTGGGTTTTATCTAGATTGTACGTAATGTCACAAGGGAAAAGTATTCACAGAGCAGTGAAACCCTTCACGTTAGAGATCAACCCAACAGTAGGAGGTCGCCTTTTCCAACACTCTACGCCACTGAGAGCAATGTTTGTCGCGTGACAATCAAACCGATATTGTTAAGTCCCAGAGCTGGAATGTCACCAAATTAAGTGAGGAACCAAACGTTAATTGGATGGTTATTTTCTTTCGGTGCATTCATTGGTGGAATCTAGATCTCAGCGGTGCCAGCTCAGCTCTGACCTCTGACCTCTGAGCCACCGGGCTACCTCGCCAATGCGTTCACTTTAGCGGAAGTTTCTTTTTCCTGACGTGGTGGCGCTTTCCTGTGAATCCAGTGCTTTGGAGGCAAGGGTTGATGGATCTCATGGGGATTTGTAAAAACCCTTCACTGTGTTTGCCCGTAAGTTGGTCAGGAGATGCTAGTGTAACAGCATTATTCTTAAATCCATCTGTGTGGAGCTTTGTGTGCTATCCCCTCGTATGCGTGGTGGGTTTTCTCTGGGTACTCCGGATCCTCCCACTCTGCCACTTGATTGTGAAGTTACAACTCCCGTCTACAAGACCAGAGCTTCACCCTGATTCAGTCTACCTTGATTAATCAGCCCGAAGGGTGCAGGGACACACCGAAACTGAATTGACCACCAACAACTCAAGGGCATTTCATAAGTCGAGCGTTGGTTCAGCTTGTTTTGCTTATACGTCACGTTCGGCTTCCGCTGGAATGCATATTACTTGATTCTTGAACAGAGCTGGCTTTTGGTGGAGTTGTTGGGCAGGGGCTGGGGGAGCGGGGCAAACTTTGAGTGGCTAAATGCCGCAACTGCAATTTTGTAAGCCCCCCCCCCCCCCATCGAGAGATAGAGAGAGAGCCCCCTGGCTGTGACCGGGGCTCAGTTCGGTCTCGCAGGAAGCGTCATCCTCAAGCCAGCTCTGACTCAACCGACACTCACTTGCTGTGGTTGTGAACGTCTTGTACCCTTTGGCAACACTCACTGACTTTGTTTTCTAACAGCCGGATGAAAAATCTCAGAGTGAGGTAGGTGTCATCGAAGTGGAGATTTTCGTCAAAGCATGAATAACAACACACTTCTCTTTTTCTTGCATCTCTGGCATCTGTCTGAGCCTGCATGTCAACTGCACTAAAGCGTCTGTTTCCATTCTCTGGGATTCTCACCCAGTTACAAAACATGGGAATGTATTTGTCTTCATGAAATCATTCATTAACATTCAACTTTTCCAGCCATATGTGTGTCACATGGGTGTTGCTTATGTGGTGGTAAAGTGCTCATTTGAATTTACATTTCATTGTGGAGATATTGGAAATAGATTCTACGATACATCTGGCCGGACGGTGTAATTGTAATTTGCACGGCTCACAGCTGAGCGGCCATGGGTTCGAATCCATGCCTGGCATCACCTCGACCATCCGTCCGGAGTAGATCAGAAGAGTACCACCTTGATGGTATTCATTGATTTTGCCATGTAAATACATATTTACTGGATGTCCACTAAAAAAAAAAAATGCAGCGCGAACGGAATGACGTGCCCACTAGGAGGGCACAATCTTCCGCGTTGGCTGTTGGTCTCGCGGGTGAGCTGCCTGCCGTGAAATTTTCCCATGGTCAGAACGGTCTCTGCTGCCACCTTGTGCCATCAGATCGAGACGCTGCGCAGGGAACTCGACCAGTCGCAGGATAAAGTCTCGACGCTCACCGGCCAGCTCTCCACCAACGTGAGTCAAGCCGCTCACCGCTGTACCGAGACGACATTAACTCCAGAAAAAAATACAAAGATCCCCCGTATCGCAGTAACAGACTGTTGAGGCAAGTGCTATTAGCTAGCACCTTATGAAGGCTGGCACGGCACACCAGGGGGTGGGTGGCCAGCACCACGCCTTTGTCTTCCTCGTGGCGATGTTGATACACCGCACCAGGTAGTCAGTTGAGGATGAGTTGACCTAGTAGAGGCCCAGGACCGGTCCAGATAATCGACCTCGGGTTTCCCGGTTCGTAGCGCAGCCCGCTAACCGCTGCGCTACCACTCCCCACAACGTTTAACTCCACGCGCACACAAACACACACAATTTCTGCATACAGAGTGGGGATGTGTTCGAGATTTTTTTGATTAATTTGTAAAATCTGCAAATCAGGACCAGATCCAACATTTTGTTGCGTTTTGGATTAAATCCGAAGAGGTGACATCATCACTATTACAAAACTTACACGTTTTGCCCACCAAAAGTGGTGTCACGTGGCGTCGAGTGACGTCACTTTTGATAGCATGAAGACATTAACTATTCAACAAAGTAAATTATCTGAAAAAAATCCTTAAAAATACCAAAGCTATTTTTACAAATTCCAAATTCATCTCTGTGTGTGTGTATGCATATATTTATATATGTAGCACAGTGGCCAGCGCACTTCGCTATGAACCCGGCGACCAAAGTGTAGTGGCAAATATTTGAACATGTCCTGGGCCTCCCCTAGGTCGCCTCAGCCTTAAATTAGTACCTGGTACGGTGTATAAAAATCAGCACTATGGGGACAGGCGGCCTGGCATGTTGTTGGCCACCCACCCCTTTGCGCGCTGTGCCAGCCATCATAGGTGTTTGCAAACAGCACTTGCCCCAACAGTCTGTTAAAGGCTCGTACAGGGGATCTTTGGCTTACATATATACATACTCTTCTCCATTGGGCCCCAACAGCAGGTTGTTTTTGCTTAAGCCCATTGCAATGGTGGTAGGTTTTCTTGGGTGTGCTGTAAAGGATGAAACGTTGGACAACACCCCACACAACCTGAAAGCAGATCTGGCAGTGACATTTCATCTTGTTGACGAGTGGATGACGACGGTGTGCTTTGTTGTAGCTGAAATATATTTATAATTTGTTACAACCGAGGCTGGCGTGCCCCAACTTCATTTTCGTGAGTGACGCACAAATAATTATCCTGTGCCGGTGGCATAAGCGCATAAAAGTCAGATGTGATTTGTTTTAATCGCGTAAAGGAAAGAGCACTTAATCCGGCAGGCTACAGCCCTCTGAGATTCGTGTTTCCTGGTCATGTTAGTGTAAGCTATGCAACCCTAGACCAGTTCTGACGTCAATGAGCCACATCGACAATGTTAATACGCATTGCTCAGTGGAGTTGAAAGCATACCAATATTATAGAACGAGGCAGGTGACTTTAGAAATGTATGTGCCGAGCATCTTGAGATGCGGTTGTATCTGTACATGGACAGGTAGAGCCCTTTTCTCTTAACACCACGGCTGGATGAGGGCCTTCCAACGCCATGGTCGGTGTTGGGAGTTATTTGACCATACTTTACGCTGGTGAAGGCAGGGGCATGGTATAGCATGCGAATGAAAAATAAAACTATTTAAAACTATTTAAAATTTTACCAGATAAGGCCCACTGAGCTATGTAGCTCTTTTTCGGAAGCGACCTGGCCACAAATGATAGCCCAACGAAGTGGCTTATCATCATGTGGACATTTATAGCAGACATATACCCTAAAAGCATGTTTCCAAATGTAGAAGGAAAAATGGAGAAGCTGGAGAAAAATCCATGCAACCAACGGGGAGAGAAACACACAAACTCGAAATATACAGGTCTCAGGGATCAGGGGTCGGGATCAAACTCACGACCTCCTGTATACCAGGCGAGTTAGTTAACATCTCACCACCGTGGCGCCCCTGCTATATTTTAATGCTATATGAATCCAATTTGTATTGCATTGCATTGCATAGACAGGCATGATATGTTATGGAGATTCGTCGAGGCTTTCCCGGGTACACAGGGATATAATAAATGTAAAAAAATGTGTTGCATCTCCAGGTTAGATCTTACGCAAATCCAATGATTCTCATATCGTATAGAGTGGATATAAAACATAGTAATAGGTTTTTACCCTTTCAACTGGTACAAAAACTCACACCTTTATACAAGGCATCATGTTTGCAATAACCACAATACAAGCAGTCAAAATGCAAACAAAAAAAAACAACTCTGATGATGAGAATGATATGCACTGTCCTTGAAGTTGATTGGTCCACACCCGAGAGAGCTTTTCTTAGAGCTTAGTCTCCATTGGTGTTGGACCAGATGACGCCAAAAGGCGTACAACTCAAAGACAGTGCACTATCAGAGTATTGAGAGCTCGGGGTAAGCATTTACACTATGAGACCTCCTTTACCAGTACCAGTTGAAAGGGTAAAAACCTATTACTATATTTTGCCACTGGTAAAGGAGGTCTCATAGTGTGGATATAAAACATTGCGGGGTGATGGCGGCGAATGGAGGTGAACGATGGCGGCTTCTCTTGCAGGCAAACCTGGTGGCAGCATTTGAAAAAAGCCTGACCAGCATGACGAGCCGACTTCAGAACCTGACCGCGTCTGCTGAGCAAAAGGTGGGTGATTGCTGTCGTCATCATCATCAACATCATCTTCTTGGTTCTTTCGGTAAAGTCACGTAGAAGGGAAGTAATAAAATAATAAAATAATAAAAATAAAACATAATAAAATTATTCTCACGACGTTTCGGCCACAACGCAAGCAGCCGTCTTCACCTGAGGACGGCTGCTTGCGTTGTGGCCGAAACGTCGTGAGAATTATTTTATTATGTTTTATTTTTATTATTTTATTATTTTATTACTTCCCTTCTACGTGACTTTACCGAAAGAACCAAGAAAATGAATCCCTGCAGTCACGAAAGCTTTAAATCGAAATCATCAATATCATCAACATCACCTTCTGATTAGCACGGTCGGCTATGTATGGTGCGAAAGAACTTCAACGTACATCGTCATAATGATGATCGTCATCGACATCACCTCTGATTAGCACGGTCGGCTACGTTTGGTGTTGAAAAGTTCTATGTACTTACAGTAGCCATGGTCAATCCACTGCTTGGATGTAGGCCTTCCCCAAGCCGCCGACACTTCTCGCGGTACTGCCATGTAACGATCCACACGGACTTATTTCATCGCACGCGTACAGACAAAGTAAAAATATATTCAGAGATGGGCAAACTATGAACAAAATCACTGGTTGGAAATGTGATTAGATATATATATACATTTCCAATTCCCCTAATCCAAATTACCTATTAATTTGAAATGAATCATGTATATAACATTTATAAATTATAAATGTAATGAGAACACATTTAAATTCCGTGTATTTAAATGACATGTAATTTACACGTGATTTGAATCTATCTGTTTCCGCTTGGAGTAGATGCAGGGGTTTTGCATGAAGAAATTCACCTGGCGAATGTGAATCGAAAAGAATCGATTCTCGCACGCACACACCTTGTTGCACTTCTCCTGAACGTTGGATTTGATTTTGATCACTTAATCAAAACATCGCTACATTCTCTTCAGTGCACATTAATGCAATGCTCTCAGAGCTTTGACATGCATCACAAAAAAACAAAATGGCTCGTGCATTGTTATGCAACACCTTTGCGTAAACGGTGGCAAAACTGAAATTTTCTTCACCGCCATACGTAAGTCGCATTTGCACCCTTTGCGCCCTTTGCCGGTCGTGACATTTTCACGCAGCGTAGGAACGCAAGGGCAATCAGACGCCTCATTAATTTATTTGCCAGCCCTTAATTTAATACTCGTCCTGTGGCGCATGGGATGTGCCAAATGTCACCGGACTACGGCTGAGACCCATGCCCCCCCCCGCTCCCCTCACCCCCCCCCCCGTGTCCCCCCCTGCCCCAGCAGGATTCGGAGCTCGGCGAGCTGCGGAAGATGATCGACAACCTCACCAAGGAGAATATGGCGGCACAGGAGGCGATGAGCGGCGTGCTGAGCACCACACAGCAGAGCAACACAGGTGCCATGCCGCACCGTCGAGCAACAACACAACCACAGAACCCCACAATGCGGCCTGGCAAAAAAAAAAACTCACCGGCGATAGAATAATCTGCTGTTGAAGTTCGGGATTGGACTGGATGCAAATGCTGTCTCGTGATATACTGAATTATCACCACTGCCACCACCAACGCTATTGTCACTTTCTTGATTATCATCATTGTCAACATACGAAGTGTGACCTTCAATTCGTAGTCATTGGTCCGGTACCCCCGCCACTGTCATTTCAGCACGGTTGGCTACACGTGGTGCGAAAGAAGTTCAACATACGTGTATTAACATCGTTATCAATCATCATTATTGTAACCACCAACACGTTCACCACAACTATAATCACATGATAACATAACCATCGCCATCTCCAGCACACTATAATCACATATCTGAAAGTCGATCTTTGTCAAATCATCATCATCGTAGCCACCATGACTCAACGACCCCTGACCCTGGCCATCGCCCCCCCCCCCCTCCCCCCAAAACGAGCGTGGCCCTCGCGCCAATCTCTGCTGCATGCTGTCGCCTTGCAGGAAGCCTGTCCCCGCAGGCCGGTGAGCCGCGTCTGCACCGGCAGAACTCGTGCGAGAGCATCTCCAGCGTGAACAGCATCACGAGCCACTCGAGCGCCGAGCTTGCCGACGCCAAGAAAAAGAAGAAAGGATGGGTGAGTCGGAGGAGGAGAGCGACCGCACACGCCGCGCTCCACCGGCGCGCCTCGCTGTGTGTGTGTGCGCACGAGCACCGAGCGTGGGTGTGTGTGTGTGCGCACGAGCACCGAGCGTGGGTGTGTGTGTGTGCGCACGAGCACCGAGCGTTGGTGCGAACGTGCTGCACAGACTGCCGGTAAAGTCCCAATGCGCTTCATAGCACGCGGTGATCCGTTTATCGGAGGAGGCGAAGGCGCAGCTCTGCAATAGCTCGCTCACGCCACTGCTGGCCGACAGGGCCTTCGCTAAGCGGGAGCTCTGGAGAGCCCTAAAAGGGTGCTCTTTGGCCTACTCTTCCACGCTGGCCAATCGTCTTGGAAGAGGTGGGAGTACCCACGCTTTATCCCACCGCGAGTGTGACCTGCCGATCGACTCACTGTGGCCCACCAATTTATGCAGAGTCCTACAACGCTTTTCAGGAGGTTTCTGCCATTTCTTTTTTTTAAGGAGTGTTATGTGTTTGCGAGGAAAGGGTACACCTGGTGTCGACCACACCACCACCTCGGTGTACTGCGCTGGCCTTGGTAGGTCCACACGGAGGAGGAACTTGCCTCCCTATGGTGTATGTTTCATCTCATGAGGCCGGTAGTCACAGTGCCCTCTGCTAGAGTCTCGGTGACCCCGAAGTTTATCGCTGGGCTCGTGTGAGGTAAGTTGCTGGGTGGTGATGTGGTAGCACGATTTGGTTTCTTTTTACCGAGGCTTCAGTGCTGCCTGACTCTGCATTGTGGGCTCCCTTATGAGGCATTTTCTTTCACAACTCCTCGCTGAGTTTGGACACAGGATTGTTTAAATCCGAACTTTCATTCACTTTCAATTAAGATGTTTACAACATGTTTTCTTTGAAGTCCATTTGCTTTTTTTAAAATTAGCTTTCAATATCTTCCATTTCAGGCTTTCATAACATTTCAGTTTCTATTTTAATTTTTAATCAAACTTAAAAAAAATATCTCACTGGAACCCCATTTTCATCTTTGATCAAACATTTCAACCTGGATCAATTTAACTAATTTGTTTTTAAATAACCCTTTTAGCATCGTGCCAGCTTTAAGTTTCAAACAGACAATAGCGATGCCAACTGTGGCACCGGTCGGAAAAGGAAAGCAGCAGGGACATACGAGCAGCAGTAGAGAAACTGCCTGTTGGTTGAACAACAGCGGTGGTGGAGCCGAGATGGGCAGCAGAAGGACGGGGGGGGGGGGATGTTACTTCGTGTTGACTCGCTCACTTCTCTTTGCCTTGCCGTCAATGGTGTTGTCAAATATTGTTCTTCTCTCCCTGCTCGCCGCACTACCACCACCACCACGCCCAGGGCAAAGCGGGCAAGGTGATAACCGCACACGCACATTAGCATGCACCGCCGCTTTCCCTTCCAGCCTCTTAGAACTCGGGGGGCGGGGGGGGGGGCAAGGGGGGGGTATGGGTGAGGGCTTTAGTTTAAGGTCCCCGGTTTGGTTACGAAGAGATTTGGCGTACTTTTGTTTCGTGCTAAACCCAACGCACCGCTGCAAGGCTTTGTTGTTTTTTTTTGCATACGCAATTGCGATAGTTTTTGTTTGTTTGTTTTTAAAATACAAATAAAATAATGGCGAAAGGCTCAACGTAAGATTTTAGGGGTCTCAGAGCCGGTCACACGTTGTGCCAGGAAGTTGTCTTTGTTCAGCTTTTGGCTTTGGCACCTGACTCGGATAAAATTACACGCTGAGACACCTTCCACGGTATGAAATGATGGGAACATTACCCATCCACTTTTAAATACAGTTGGTTTATGAATCTAAATGACACCTTAGACCATGTAATAAATTAAGGATGGTTTTGTTTCAAACTTTTTTTCTCTCGTTAAATTTGATTTGGGTGGCCACTCGTGTTTTTTTGGGATTTGTGCAATCCTTGTTTATTTATATATATATAAAAGGTTGTGTGCACATTAGGTATTATACATACACATACATAGTGAATGGGATAAAATTATTATTAAGGTATCAGACAACAGGAGGAAATGTCACTAATAAAAAAACTCCCATAACATGTCCAGCATTCCTCTTAAATAACAACAGACATTTTCTTCGACAATAATTATACCAGTTACACTAATAGGCTCATTTGTTTAAAGGCATTTTTTTTTACTTTCTTGCTTTGAGTTTATCATCATTCATAACACCAGCAGCAGCAACAACAGCAACGTTAAGGTTCAGGGCTTCAAGTTAAAACAAAAAATCTATCCCTCAAAGAACAAAAATCTCCATCGCCAATTGCGTCACCAGCGAGGGGTCGTGCGTGCGCCCCTGTTCTTTAAAGTCACAGTCTAGACTGAGGCTTATACCGCGCAAACCAATACTTGCGCTCGCCACAGATGCAACCGATAACGCGCAGATGGAGATGACGTAACACTGTGCCACGTTGCACAGTGTAATTGCAGTCACCTTTCAGGAGGGCCAAGGCCAAATGACTTGAATAATAAAAAAACAAGTCCGCGTACAGCGTCCACGTTGGAGTGTTTCATTGCTTTTCTTTTGCAATTGTACTCGGGCCGCGCTGTTGTGCGTGGCCTCGTGTGACAGACAGAGAGACCTGCTTACAGGATTCCCGCAGCTAGCAGTGCACCTCCTTGTGTGCGAAAGTGTGCCCCCCGGATTATAATTGCGCAGGATGACTGCACTTCTGAAGTCCCTTGCAATGGGCCTCTTCACCCACACTAGCGACACGCCTCCCTCTTTAGAGAGTTTAAAATGGTGCAAGTTTTCTTTTGTTGTGGCCAAAACAACGAGGACGTGTTTGCGTCGACAATTTCCCCGCATGTTTTGATCCTCGTTTTGCCGCATTCGAACCGGGCTTTTATTTCGACTGTCAGCATGTGCGCGATGGCCCCCCTGGCGTGTGTCAAAACAACAAGTCCCTTGTACCCTACGGCAGTGCTTGCCGCCGCCGCGTGTGAGCAGCAAGGGGTGGGGAACCTCTTGGCCCTATGTGCCGCACGTGACGCACGGCGTCGTTCCCCACGTGACGCACGACGTCGTTCCCCACGTGACGCACGACGTCGTTCCGCACGTGACGCACGACGTCGTTCCCCACGTGACGCACGACGTCGTTCCCCACGTGACGCACGACGTCGTTCCGCACGTGACGCACGACGTCGTTCCACACTTGACGCACGACGTCGTTCCCCACGTGACGCACGACGTCGTTCCCCACGTGACGCACGACGTCGTTCCGCACGTGACGCACGACGTCGTTCCACACTTGACGCACGACGTCGTTCCCCACGTGACGCACGACGTCGTTCCCCACGTGACGCACGACGTCGTTCCCCACGTGACGCACGACGTCGTTCCGCACGTGACGCACGGCGTCGTTCCCCACGTGACGCACGGCGTCGTTCCCCACGTGACGCACGGCGTCGTTCCCCACGTGACGCACGACGTCGTTCCGCACGTGACGCACGACGTCGTTCCGCACGTGACGCACGGCGTCGTTCCGCACGTGACGCACGACGTCGTTCCCCACGTGACGCACGGCGTCGTTCCCCACGTGACGCACGACGTCGTTCCGCACGTGACGCACGGCGTCGTTCCCCACGTGACGCACGACGTCGTTCCCCACGTGACGCACGACGTCGTTCCCCACGTGACGCACGGCGTCGTTCCCCACGTGACGCACGACGTCGTTCCGCACGTGACGCACGGCGTCGTTCCCCACGTGACGCACGACGTCGTTCCCCACGTGACGCACGACGTCGTTCCCCACGTGACGCACGACGTCGTTCCCCACGGCCCGCGGCCATGTGAGGCCTACCACTTTAAAATGGCCCCCCAACCCATAGGTGGAGTTTGACTTCTATATTTGGGGGGGGGGGGTGGGGTGGCACAGGGGTTCGCTTTTTCCCTCACATTAGGAATGGCGCGTGGATCAAATTCATGAATTTAGTTTAAATCATAATTGTAAACTGCTGAAAATAAATGAATAAAAGTGCCCAGTTTAGGAGGGGCGTTGCCCCCCCGTGCCACCCCGCCCCCCCCCCCCCCCGCTGCAAACTCCGCCCATTCCCCAAACGATAATTACTCCCCACTTGGAGCATCTAGGCCAGTGTTCTTCATTGCAAGGCCCGCACGCCACTGGCGGCCCCTGGTGGCCTTTAGTGCGGCCCCTGACGTGCGGTCCCCGACAATACACAACATGTGAAAACACACCTTCCCCACCCCCCCATCATCATCGTGCTGCTGTCAAACCCCAATGGTTTACACATATGCGGCGGCCCTCACACTGATGATGTCTTATCGGCGAAAGTGCCCTCCCCACCCCCCTGAAAATTGGTGAAGAACACTGCTCTAGGCTGCGTGTCTACTTTGCAACTGTGACGCCACAGCCTTAACGAGAGGAAGGTAGACACAGGCATCGCATTAGTGCAGCAAAGGTGAGCCCGAATAAAAAGAAAAATAGCTTCTTGGATAAATGTGTGTTTTAATATGTGATCCACCAAAGGAGTTTGAAAGTCCTTTTCGGGACTCGTTAAGGAATCTGTTACCCACCCCTCGTTGAAGCGGTGGCAACGTTGGGCTCCTGGGATTGCCGGTCCGTTACAGTTT
Source organism: Lampetra planeri (assembly GCF_965212315.1). Classification (NCBI taxonomy): domain Eukaryota; kingdom Metazoa; phylum Chordata; class Hyperoartia; order Petromyzontiformes; family Petromyzontidae; genus Lampetra; species Lampetra planeri. The sequence continues at coordinate 10,972,731 of NC_136122.1, read as the reverse complement.
TCATGCATAACCGCATATGGGCCGACGGAGCCGATATAAACACAGTGACCAAACAATAACAATAATAATTAATCTCCTCCGTAGTAATTTTGTTTCTTTTCCCGGTCATGCTGTACGGCTCTTCCATGCGTTTTCGGGTTGCGCCGCGTGCTGTACGGCACGACGTCCGACGTCTCGCTCGAAAACGCCGGACGTCGTGAGCAGTCTCCAGCACGTGGAGCATGGGCAACTCAAAAACGCGTCCGTGGGAAAACAATTAAACTCGCGAAAGCTCCGAGAATCAAGCCAATTCCGTCGTGAAGATTTATTTTAATTGCGCGTGCCATTGTCTGGGAACGCTCAAACGCCATTGCAGGGGCAGAACCCGTAGAGCTCTCTCTCTCTCGTCTCTCCAAGTCACCTTTTCATTTGCACTTAAAAAAGCAATCGCTATTCAAAAAGGATTGGCTTGATCCTGCGGTGTGCAGTGCGGGCTTGGGGTGAGACCTGCGGATGAGGCAAGGTGGATTTTGGCTGCTCTTGCTACTGCGGGACCTGGAGTCCAACTGTGCCACTGCTCTTGAATGCGAGTGCTGATTTTTTTTTCTCTTTTGTTTTCCTCCCTGGCTCTCCATGGCCTGATGCAGGTATATGAAGTAAGTGCATAAGCCATGCCAAACCCGGCACATGCCGTGCCAGACAGCCTTGGCGTTACTCTGCCCTGATTTAGCCAAATGTGCCAGCGCTAGTTTCTTCCAAACTGCATGCTAACAGCATCGGCACGTGTGTGTGTGTGTGCCAAAAGTGATCATCGCTGTGTTTTCATTGAGAAGTAGGAGAAAGAAGCTCGGCTTATGCGAATCAAGATTTATTTGTGCCTATTATTATGTGCTGATTAATGTACCAATTTGCTCAATTTGAATTATTTCCCTTTAAGGGCCACTGTTGGCATCGCGTGTCGTGTGATGAAGATGTTTTTTTTTACAGTGGCTTCTTGATTATAATTGCCGACGATTGGGAGGAATAAACAATACCAGTTCAAATAAAGAAGCGAATTGGAAACCCATAACATTTATGCTTTAAGGCCTCCTCTCAAAATGACTGGCTCATTGGGTTAACAGTGGGTCAAATGCTTTAATTCCATAGTGTTTCCCATCACTATGTTTGTTGTATTGTGTGAGTGTATCGATTAATTTACAATAGCCCCTTAAGCGCCAACAGCTTTGCCAAAGGTTCAGAGTGTCCGTATCACCTTTGTGCGATTGGGTATGGTTTACAGTACGAAAGCACAATAACATAATTTACACTGATCTTAAAGGCAACCACGGTCCACGGGTTATCTGCCAATTATTAAAATTAGTGGTTTCCTTTGTATGACTAAAGTCATTAAGTAAATTAGGCACTGTGTATGAATGCATTACACGTGTTAAAGCAAAGTTCTTTCATATATATGTAAGTAGTATATAAAACAACTATATGAAAAGCTTTTATGGATAACTTCAAACGAGCACAAAAAACCCAGCTCTCTTTGGCCACCGACTACAGAAGTTGTTTAAAAAAAAAAACAAATAAACAGGACCCCAAAGAAACCTCACGGCAAATCTCTGCTACCGTTTACGTTGCCCTCCATGCGAATCAGCGTTTGTTTTTGTTTATTTGGCGTCGCAGTTGAAGATCTCGTTCCGCCAAGCGTTTTCCAAGAAGAAGGGGGGCAAAGGCCCCGGCGAGGGAGAGCCAGGGAAGAGTCCCGAGACCTCCGCTCAGCCAGCCGCCACGTCCGAAGCGGATACTACAACGCCCGGCCAGCCTGGGACCAAGCCCTCCGAAGGCCCTGCAGGGTACGGCTTCACAGACAACATTTTTTTTAAAATTGTATTTGACCAGGTAAGGCTCACTGATCTATGTAGCTATTTTTCATCAGTGACTTGGCCACAAATGATAGCGTAACGAATTGGCTTATCATGTGGAAATTTATAGCAGCCAAATACTCTAAACGTGTATTTCTAAATGTGGAGGGAAAACCAGAGAACCCGGATTCAGCGTTGGGATAGAACCCACGACATCCTGGTGGACAATGCTTAATTCTGCACTGAATATTTGTTAGGTTGCTGGTTAGATGGCGGTCCATACTTTTTGGTTGGCGGTCGACACATCATTCGTAGTCAAAGCCATCACAGCCGAATTGAGAGGTATACTGGATGCGGTATGCCGGGTGCAGAACTATTTTTTGGGTTGTTGGATTGCTCATTGTGACATATACAGCTGAGATGATACTCTGCTCTGCTCCTGGTATAACTGGGACCAGTTGTTGAAACAACATTGGCAGACCTATTTACTAAATGTTTACACAGCAATGAAAGACCAGAATTCTGTCATGATGCCAAACACTATCCTCCTGTTTATAGAAGGGTGACAAAACGGACTTGAAGAATTACAGACTCATTATGCTCTTATCATGCTTGGCTTCTGATTCAAATAAGTATTAGGATGCTTGGATGGGTAATCACCATGAATATCAGTTGTTGTAGGCTATAGACGACTGTTCTTCACTAATTTTCAGAGGGAGGCCACTTTCACCAGTCAGACATCCGTGTGAGGGCGGCCACACATTTGAAACCATTGGATTTTGGCAGCACGATGTGGGTGTCTTCACATTTGTGTATTGTTGGGGGCCGCACGTCAGGGGCCGCACTAGAGGCCACCAGGGGCCGCCAGTGGCCTGCGGGCCTTGCAGTGAAGAACGTTGCTCTAGACTGTGGGGGTACATTATGAGCAGCAGAGGGCAGTGCCCTGCCATGAACAGTTCTGAATCGATGTAAGAACGCACACTTCGTTGTTGTTGCTGCTGCTGCTGCCATGTGCCACGCTGTGGTCTCCTACTACAGGCCGCCACCGCCCGAGGTGGACACGATCATGCAGCTGCGCAGCGAGCTGCGGCACAAGGAGATGAAGCTGACCGACATACGTCTGGAGGCGCTCAACTCGGCGCACCAGCTCAACACGCTGCAGGATGCCATGAACTCCATGCAGGTCTGCACAGGCGCACGCACGCGCACAAGGCACACGAACGCACGCGTCAGCGTACGCACTCGGGCACTGCGTGCACACGCAAACGTGGGTGTGAAACCCATTCTTTTTGTAGCCGTATACTTTGTGTTCGAAATAGTGTCGGTATAAATAATTGCGATTCAAAAACATAATCCCGAGAAATTAATTAGAACGAAAGCAAAGTGCACAAAGAAACATGTACCTGTGTACATGTTTTGCATAATAACAATGTTAAAAACAGCAGCATGTTAAAACAGCAGAAGCCCCATTCTTTGTTGACTGTTCATGAAAGTTGCTGGGCTGGAGCAGGGATATTTTGCATGTCGGCTGATGGACGAGGCTGGTGGTGGAATGGCAGCCAAAGGAGCGAATGCACCCGAGAGGATCACCACCTTGGATATGGAACAATGAGTTGGGTTCCCGTGCAGGAGGGAGATGGATTGTGGCATCGCGTGACAGCGAGGCATGATAAGGGCATGGGGGGACGGGCCTTCATCGCCGCTCTTACCTGCCCCTTCTGAACATCTGTGAACAATAACTTCATAGCTCATCGGATTCCTCCAGTATGCATGCATATTCTGATGATGGCGATGATGGTGATGATGATTTGGCGCAGATGGTGCTGTGACAGCTGCCTGCAAACGATTTTCTCCCGCATCACGTCCTCAACGCGGTCGAACGTGCGTTGCTGCCCCCCTCCCCCCCGTCCCGATTTCCATTTTTGGCAGTCGATGATCGAGTCGCTCAAGGTGGAGAATGATCAGCTCAAGTCCGACACTCCCGTGGTGGGAGCGGCGACCGCCCCTGGGGGGACCGCCGAGCCCACGTCGCCACGCCCCCTCCGCTCCCGCCTGCAGCATAGCCGGAGCCTCCCGAGCACCTCCAACCTCGGCACGTGACGCGGAGGGGGGGGGGGCACGGGGTGGGGGACGGTGGGAGGGGGACGGTGGGAGGGGGACGGTGGGAGGGGGACGGTGGGAGGGGGACGGTGGGAGGGGGACGGTGGGAGGGGGACGGTGGGAGGGGGGGGGGGCACATGGGACACAGACAAACCTAGCTCGTTGATAGAGTTGATCCCCATGCACAACAGTGGCTGGATGTCTATGGCGATGCTTTGTGCCGGTATCGAGATGATACCCGGGACCCTTTCCGGCAATAATACGGATGATGTTCAAACACCAAATAGACGCACATGTGTGGTTTACGCAGACTTGGTGCCTAGCAATAGGTGTGTATTTGGTATTTTAACATCGCAACACCTGTTATTGCTAACCCCCATTATTCTGGAACTCCCTTCGCCCAGCCATCCAGGACCATGACTCCCTCCCTGCCTCTGTTCCAAATCCCAGGGCTCAAAAGTGTTCTCTTCTTCTCTCCGCCTCTGACTGATTACCTCTCTCCATGAAAGAAGTCTGCCCACTAATTCTGCAGAGCACCTTGAGATGCGGGTTTGCACTTCGATGCTGTGAAATCCCATTGTCTTGTGTCGAATCAAAATGTATTAGCAAATAACCCAACCGGTAATAGGTAATGCATATTCTTAGATTCATATGATCCGTTGTAATTTGTATGACTAAATTAAACCCCCTCTGGTCTTCGCGCGTGATAGGTTCACAGTGATGACATCACCTTTACTCTGTTTAAGACCGAAACAGAAATACTTATTCACATTTCTGGCTAATCGTCCGATGAAGCTGGTTGTAATCACCAGCGAAATGTTGTACTCAAAATGTAAATGTCGTGGATTTACTCTCCAACACACCAATTAGTAAGGTTTGTCATCTAAACAAAGCGTGCCAACTAGTTACAACTTCAGCACACCGGTGTGTTGGAGAGTAAACCTGCAATGTTTACAATTTGAGTACTGTGACGTTTCGATGGTGATTACAACAACAATCAGCTTCACCGTGCATTCATACAGACGACACGTTTATATTCGTGTGATCTTACCCAAAGAAAAGTAAAAACATAAAAAATGTCATCACGAATAGTAAAATTGTTCGCAGGAAAAGCCACCGTGTTGAACGTACTCATTCACGATTCTCATCGCTGCCGCCGTCGTCGTTGTTGTCGTCGCCCCTGCAGAATCTCTGCTCAAGGACAGCGTGGACAAGGCACAGTGCAAGCAGGTCCGGCTTGTCGTCAGCTCGGCCGAGAGCTGGAGGCAGAGCAAGGTGCGCGGTCGTTCCACGACAGGCTCTTTTGAGATAATCCATCCCAATGAATTGTCCTCGACGCTGCGCGAGTGCCGATTCGGGTATTTGGTGATCACAGAACGCGATAAAATAAGCCTGGAATGCACCGGATTCTTAGCGGATCTCGGGGATGTATTCCAGGATCGAGCTTGGATAATCCTGCTGCGGTTGTCCACCATGGAAGTGGAGTCGTGCTGTGCTGTGTTGTGTGTAACAAAGAGAGCAGTGCAGCAAATACACGTTGTTGTACTGTGCTTCTGTGTTGCCACATCTATGCTCCCCACCTGACCGGGATGGTGTATGATCACATAGGCGTGGGAAAGCCTTCTTCTAATAGTGGATTTATAATGAGCTGTACATGTAAATGTACTTAAGAGATGTGTTTAGTTTATTTAAAAGAGAAGTCTGGATCTATTGGGTCTTTGCGGTTGAAGTTCTTGTCCCGTTCTATTGATGTTGTGTTTTGTAGCATCGGGGTGATTATTAAGATGTGCCCTTCGACTCATCTGGTTTCTGTTCTCTCAGACCTCCAAGGTGACTCAGTTTGCCCTGGGGCGTGTGGACATTGGAGAAAACACCACGTGGGAGGAGCTGGACGGAATAATCCGACACGTATTCAAGGTCAGGCAAACTCTCACACACGACGTTGATCATGCCCAATCTCACTTTAGCTCTCGAAAGCTTAGCAAAAATAAGCCTGCGCAGTACTTAAACTATTAAACTATTTAAGCTATAAAACTATTTTTTATTTTAGCAGGTAAGGCCCATTGCACTATAAAGCTCTTTTTCAGCGATTACCTAGCAAGGACCAGTGGCTTGTTATCACGTGGAAATGTACAGCAGCCAAATACTCATGATGTTTAAAAATGTGGAGAGAAAAACCGGAGGACCCGGGGAAAAAAATCCACGCGACCACGGGGAGAGCGAGAACACGCAAAAAATATACAGGCATCAGGGTCGGGATCGAACTCACGACCTCGTGCATACCAGGCAAGGTCATTAACATCTCGCCACCGTGACGCTCATTGGAAGGCCACCGTGGCGTACTTAGAAGGCCTTCCAGCAGGACTTGGCAGGCGTTTTTCGAGCTCGGTGGCTGCGGGGTGTGGCCAAGACGTGGCAGTGTTTTCGTCACTAATTCCGACGGCGGGAACGGACGCCGGCGCAGGAGTACATCATCCGCGTGGACCCCGTGTCCAGCCTGGGCCTGAGCTCGGAGAGCATCGTGGGCTACAACGTGGGGGCCGTGCGGCGCACGAGGAACTCCCCCGAGCCCGTGCCGCTGCCCTGGGACAGCCTCCCCGAAGACGGCGAGCCCTGCATCGCCATCTCGCTCAAAGGTGGGCGGTCGTCGGCAAAAGAGACGGTGACTGAGCTCCGGCCTGCCTAGATTCGAACATCACGATTACTATTTTATTTTACCTAGGTGGGGCCCACTGAGATACATAACTCTTTTTTACGAAGCGACCTGGCTATCACAAATGATGATAGCTCAACAAAGTGGCTTATCACGTGGAAATTTAAAGCAGCCAAATACTCTAAACGGAGAAAAATCGACCCGACCACGGGGAGAGAGAGACACGCAAACTCCAGATATACAGGCGTCAGGGTCGAGATCGAACCCACGACCTCATGTGGGGTAGTCAACATCTCGCCACCGTGGTTTTAGGCGGTACCAGCTCAGCACTCTGACCTTCTGAGCCACCTGGACACCGCCCTGTTAATGTTATTCATTTCATGAATTATATATCTTTACTCGGATCATCCCTTCAGACAGAATATCTTATTTGCAAGGGTGTCGAGCGACGCAACTAGAGCAAACACCACGATGTAAACAACATATTCTGGATTTCAATAGGGTTATTTACGATTCAAGTCAAATATGTTAAACTTTTTTCGCATCGTACTTAGCCAAGCATGCTAATCGGAGTTGCCACTGTGACACCACCACACATGGCCTACTCTGTTGCAATTAACATCACAGCAAATTATCGGTATGAACCAGGGCGGCTGTTGTTGCGCTCGAACCGTGAATCTACGCAACGAGCGGCAAACGCGAGACTGCTCGGCCAATGGCACTGCTCACGATTCTGACGCTCCCTCCACCACCACCGCTACCGCCGCCACAGGCCTGGGGGAGAGTAGCCTGGACAGCCTGGCCTTCGAGGGCCTCACGCCAAAGCCGGTGCTGCAGCGCTGCTCGGGGCTGCTGCTGGATCACCGCCACCTGGTGCTGTGCGGCCCTCCCGGCAGCGGCAAGTCTTGCCTGGCGGCGCAGCTGGGCCAGTGGCTGGTGCGGCGCGCAGGGCTGCGGGTCACCGACGACACGGTCGCCACGTTCTCCGTCAACCAGTCCACAGCGGACGTGAGCGTCTCGCACTCACACCGGAGCTACGTTTTGACCCCCGTAGACTCGCAAAGGATCCATAGGCCAGCAACGGACCCAAAGACCAATGTTGAACCCATAGACTTATAGGTTAACGTTTGACCTCGTAGACTATGCTTAAGCAGACAGGCTAAGATTTGGCCCATTGGATAACGTGGGGCCTGTGGACACACATCGGAATAACAATGGACTCATGTACTTATACGGGACCCGCATGCTTACGTTAGATCGACAGACTTGTATAGGACTCGTCGTGTAACATTTCATAAGAGACTAACGTAGTGTTCTCGTGACGTGCTAATACTGCGCGCAAAGTACACACAGCCTTGATTTAGACAATGCAGGGCATTTCATGAAGGACTGATCCTCCAGTGACATTCGTGCCTTTATGCAGTCTGTAAATATAGAACTCAACTCTCGCGCGTATCATTACTCTTACGATTTAAAGCTTTCGTGACTGCAGGGATTCATCTTTTTGGTTCTTTCGGTAAAGTCACGTAGAAGGGAAATAATAAAATAATAAAAATAAAACGTTATAAAATAATTCCCACGACGTTTCAGCCACAACGCAAGCAGCCGTCCTCAGGTGAAGAACAGGTCTGTCGGAAAGACAGCGTCTGAATGAACACCACCAAGCTGTCTTTCCAACAGACCTGTTCTTCACCTGAGGACGGCTGCTTGCATTGTGGCCGAAACGTCGTGAGAATTGCATTTTATTATGTTTTATTTTTATTATTTTATTATTTCCCTTCTACGTGATTTTACCGAAAGAACCAAGAAGATCATTACTCTTGTTAGCACAGGGCTGTCGTCCCATGCCGCCGAACTAACCCCCCCCGCCCCGCACGTCTCCCTCCCTCCCCTCTGCCTCCTGTTCCTCTTCTTCTTCTAACCTCGCTCGCTCACGCGACAGGAGATCCGCCAGTACCTAGTGGACCTGGCGGAGCTGTGCAGCGGCGGCCTGGAGATAGGTGACGTGCCGCGCGTCATCATCCTCGACGGGTTGCAGGAGGCCGGCCAGCCCGGCGATTTGCTCACTCCCGCCATCAACTGCCAGCACCACGTGTTGTGAGTCTCAATAATATTACTCTGATATTGTTTTTTTATATATTTTTTTAAAATTAAAACCCAACGCGAGCCCGATGCAAGACGCCAATCACTGAACGAAAGTAGGAATATTTCGATTTAAAGCTTTCGTGACTGCAGGGATTCATCTTCTTGGTTCTTTCGGTAAAGTCACGTAGAAGGGAAGTAATAAAATAATAAAAATAAAACATAATAAAATAATTCTCACGACGTTTCGGCCACAACGCAGACCTGGTTTTCTGGTTTTCACCTGAGGACGGCTGCTTGCGTTGTGGCCGAAACGTCGTGAGAATTGTTTTATTATGTTTTATTTTTATTATTTTATTACTTCCCTTCAACGTGACTTTACCGAAAGAACCAAGAAGATGGAGCCTGATGTCAGCACACATTGCCTTACTCCCTTTAGAATAAATTCACAGGATCTTGTACATCCACTGTGAAGCAGACGGCACATTTTTTTGGTTAATACACCCACGGCGTTAATCAGGGTACCCGCTGGGCATGAACCACAAACCTCTGCGAACAGCGACAAATTCCCTTCCGCTTAGTCACGACGCCGTCCTTAAACACGAGAAAGTGCCACGTGATTGTGTGAGCCTAGCCCTCATCCATAACCCTAGCCTGAAAGTCAAGCTCTAACCTTAACCCTATCCCAAATCCTGGCCATATCTCTGGTAACTTTTGACGTGAAAAATTTCAAGCATCATTGAGACAATTGGTCTAGCTTTAGCTGTGGTCCTAACTATAAGACCTAACCACATAAATACTCATACTATTATATAATGAAGGCCACAACCTTATCAGTAACCAGAACAATATTCCAATTATTACATTAGCCCTGACACTAGTTATAACCCTAGCCATAAAACCTTGTCCTTGGCAAGAATGATGAGGCTATGACAATTTGTCCGTGCTCACGTCCTCGTTTTCAACTCTCCCCGAGCTGAAACTATATACAGCAATACTCTAATCGTGGCAATAACCGTTTTTGTTCATTAGTTTAATGGATTGAGCCAATTAAGCATCCAGTATCTGGGATGGTCTGTTTTGTTGGCTCAGTTTTGCAAAATACATCGGTCTGATTGAATCAGTTCAAAGCTGCAAGGAGCAGTTAAACAAACATCTTGTTATACATCAATTTAAGAAAGAAGGCTGCAAAGTTGAGCCGAGAATAAATAAAGGAAAATTATTATTGGAGAGACATATTTGGACCATGCCTGGGAGGGCGATCATTGCGGAGATGGAGCAGTTAGCTTAGCTTATGGACAGCGGCCAGATGGATTGTGGCATCGCAAGACCGTAATAGATGGTGATGGCCAAGAGTGGCATTTATCCAGCAGTGAATAGACCGTAGCTAATGATGACGATGTTAATTCATTGTGCCCCATAGAGTCTTTCTCAATGCAGTCTAAAATAATTAATTCTTGTATAATGCAATTATGCCATATGATATACATTGGATTTGTGTAAGAGCTAACCTGGAGCTGCACACATTTTTTACATTTATTATATCCCTGTGTACCCGGGAAAGCCTCGACGAATCTCCATAACATATCATGCCTGTGTATGCAATGCAATACAAATTGGATTTATATAGCTTTTAAATATAGCAGGGGCACCACGGTGGTGAGATGTTAACTAACTCGCCTGGTATACAGGAGGTCGTGGGTGTGATCCCGACCCCTGTTCCCTGACGCCTGTGTATTTCGAGTTTGCGTGTCTCTCTCACCATGGATTTTTCTCCAGCTTCTCCAGTTTTCCCTCCACATTTAGGAACAAGCGTTTAGAGTACGTGGCTGCTATACATTTCCACATGATAAGCCACTTTCTTCAGCTATTATTTGTGGCCAGGTCGCTTTTTAAAAAGATCTTTACAGCTCAGTGGACCTTACCTGGAAAAATAAAAAAAATAGTTTCCCACCTCAAGACACCGCATGTAATAATCCATCGATTCAATTATTTAAACCCAGTGGCAACGCTCACAATGCGGGGGGGGGGGCACCACATTTTTGCGTGTGCTAAAATAAAAATTGCGTGTGTGTGTGTTTGAAAATTACGTGCTAATGATTTGCTCATGTTTAGGTATCGGTTAATGAAGTGAAGACAATTTTTGCACAATTTGCACGGTTGGCTATGCACGGAGTGCGGCACAAGTTCTACGTACGTACGTAGAATCAAGTACAAAATAGAATAAAAAAACTTGAGAAGCCGCGCAAACAAGACGGTAAACAGCAGCTAGGATTTGAAATTGGGATGGGACATCTGTGCTGTTATGCTCAGACAGTAACAGGATCTCCCTCCAACTACCTGAGTGGCTGGTAATGACAATGCATGCGTGCAGTTCTACAAAGGCACGGTTTGTGTTTCCTCGTAATATTTTCTGACGTTGGAAAAAAACAATTACTTGCTGCAATGCTCAGCCGGTTTCGACTGGCGTTTTCTTTTGTCTGCTCTTGAGTGGTTGTAAGGGTTTTTGCTTAATCAATTTGTGTTTTTTTTTACTGCACCAGTCCCTACTTGATTGGAATCTTCGAGCAAGTTACATCGGCAACTCCCGACGTGAAGTTGCATCCCAACGTCAGGTGTGGCCTCACTCCATCATCACGAACATTATCATCACCGTGACCGCTATCATCACTCCCATCATCAGCATTGTCACCATCACGACCACCACTTTCGCTATTCACATCACTACCAGTTCTGTCGTAACATGGTCACTTATACAAATGCTTCTCAACCGGAGGGTATGGAGGACCGCCTGCTGATATGTGGGCAATGTCCCAGGGGGTACGTGAGATGATTTATAAATGGATCTTAGACTTACATTATTAAATTATTGATGTTCATTATTCATACATTTATCAGAACTATGTTGGGTTAGGGGTACTCAACTTCAACAAGAGGTACACAGTAGCCAAAGAAGATTGAAAACCACTGACCTATACTATCATCATCACTACCATCACTGCTGTCACCATCGCCACCATCTTGTGTACACATGTGCAGGCCTGCATGTGGGGAGCAGTGGTGTAATGGTTACCTCTGTGCACTATGAACCCATCCACCCGAGGTCGATTCTCCATCCATGGCTAACAACGGTGGCAATTATCTCAACTGGTCCTGGGCCTCTCCTATGTTAACTCAGCCTTAAGCGAGCACCAGGTTTGGTGTGCAAACATCAGCACTGGGAGACAGCGGGGGCATGATACTGGGCACACCCCACTCTCTCTTGTGCCTTGCCGGCCTTCGTAGGTGATCGCGAACAGCACTTGTTCCAACAGCTTGTTCCATTCCTCTCTTAAAACTCACCTCTTTTCCATAGCCCATTCCCTTCCTCTTCCTACCCCTTCACTCCTTCCAGTCTCTCTCCTATAGCCCTTCATCACCCCCACGCGCCCTCTGTTACGATCACTCATTTCTCGGCCCTTTGCACGCCCTTGCCGTCCAAATCGCTCTAATTTTGTTACCGCTTTTAAACTTCGCGAGGTACCTCGAGCTGAGGAGCTCTCCAAATATAAAGTTTAAAGACAAAGGCTACACGAGGGGGGGGGGGGAACGTGCATCCGTGCGCCCCCGAGAACGCGTGCGCCGTGTCCGTGCACCGCCAGGTTTGTGCTGCACGGCAGCCAGGTCGAGCCCGTCAAGGGCTTCCTGGGACGCTTCCTGCGACGGCGCCTCGTCGAGGCCGAGGTGGATACGGCCACACGCAACTCGAACCTCGTCAAGGTGATCGAGTGGATCCCCAAGCTGTGGCGCCACCTCAACCGCTTCCTGGAGAGCCACGGGCCCGGAGGCGTGTCTGTCGGTGAGTGCCGTCGCCGCCGCCGTCGTCGCCAGCAGCACCTCCGATTAGCCGGCTACGTACGCCCAGAGGTTCCCTGAGGGCAGGAGCTGGAGCACTGGGGTAGAACTGCTATTATTCTTTTCCCTTCAATTGTTCCTTCTGCGACGTCCTCATTCATCAAACTGTGCCCTCGTAGAATGTGTCAAATTCATTCGGTCTTTTATTGCGAAGACTTCCATTACCATTCTTCTTTCGCCGATGTCATTCTAAATGTCTTCACTGCTCTTCTTGTCTGTCCAGCTCACTCTCCGCACCCTCCTCCATAATTGCATCTCGAACGATTCCAACCGTAGTACTTTGTCCTTTGTCACTGTGCACATTTCTACTCCATACAAACCTACACTCCACACCGTAAGCATCTTCTACTTTACTCTTTCATTCATAATTTTTGTCAATAATTGTTTCCTCGTACCGAATTCCTCTTATCCACATTTTTTTTAAGTAAATATTTTTTTGCCGAAAGGTTGTTAAAGCCCGACGTCACAATTAATTATCGTCTCTGGTTTCGTAATCCCCTTTGCAGACTCGCGGCGTTGGGGGATCAATGGTAACATCAGTCGATGTGCGAGTGTCTGAATCGGCGGTGGCTGCGTGTGCACGCTTGCAGGCCCCCACCTCTTCCTGTCCTGCCCAATGGACGTGTCCGAGTCGCGGGTGTGGTTCGTCGATCTCTGGAACCGCTCGCTGCTTCCCTTCCTGTGCGAGGCCGTGAGGACTGGGCTGCAGGTATGAAACCATTTAAAGTTAAACTTAATTTTTTATTTTACCAGGTAAGACACACTGAAACTATATAGCTCTCCTACGCATTCCACAAGTAGTGACTAATTCCATATCTGCATTTCCCATAAATATGCTAAATTTCTCTTGATATGCAAATTCCTTTGTCAAGGCCCTCTTCCCCCTCCAAACCAGCTTAAATATACGCTTCCAAGCCTGGTGGTGTTCATTCAGATGCTGTCTTTCCGACAGACCTGTTCTTCACCTGCGGACGGCTGCTTGCGTTGTGGCCGAAACGTCGTGAGAATGATTTTATTATGTTATATTTGTTCATAATCAACGATTTTTAAGCGGATGAAATTGATATCTTCATTGGCGTTCCTCAAAAGGTGCAGAGATTCGAAGGTAATACCAAACGCAGTTAAAATAACACATCACATAAAATATTCTTAAGCTAACAAAATACTACACAAAGCTAGCGAATTATTATTAATAGAGAGAATACAACACAACAGGAGTGAATTATCCAGCATTTCTGAATCGCTAAAGCATTTACATTTAAATATAAGCAATAGTGTGTCCATGCATGATTGGAATATAATCGATACTATAACACAACAATCGGCTGATAATGTGTTTAATCTAACAAATGCTAACCAAATTAACAAATTTTCTAGACTTTACAATAAACAAATCCCTATTAAAAACGAACAATTTAAAAACAAAACCGTAATGAACTTGACTAACACTAATTTAACCACTGACATGATTTCTGTCCTTTCTAAAGGCCTTAACTTTGCCGTTACCCCACGCACAATTCCAGTGGATGAGATAATTGCTGAGGTAGAATCAGCAGTAAGACTCCTTCCACATAATGAGGCAGAGATGACTAGACACGAGGTTGCCAAAATAATTGAGAATAGTAAAATACCGAAAGTAAATATTAGCTCGAACGAGGCAAAAGCCTTAAGAGAGCTTCGTCTAAATAAAGATATTCAAATCCTAGCAGCTGATAAGGGCCGCACTACTGTAGTGATGTCACGAGCCGATTATGATAATAAAATTAAAGATTTATTAGAGGAAAGTACCTACATTAAAATTAAACGAGATCCAACTAATACTCTGGAACGTAAGACTACTGCAATCATTGCAAATTCATTAATCCCAAAAAATGAGCAATTCCTAATTAAGCCAAGGGCTTCAAAACCACCTAGACTGTATGGGCTACCAAAGATCCATAAAATCGGCATCCCTTTACGACCCATAGTCAGTACAATTGGCTCTGCCACATATAAATTAGCAAAATATGTAACTAAACAAATACAGCCCTACATCGGTAGGACATCATCATTCATAAGAAATTCAGAACATCTTGTGAATATGATCAAAGATATTAAACTTAACCCTAATGATATTTTGGTGAGTTTTGATGTGATTTCGCTATTCACTAAGGTTCCAGTGAGCGAGTCGCTTAAATTACTTGATACACTGGTAAAGAATACAGATTTACCAAAAGATATTCCGAAACTCGCTGACCATTGTTTAAATAACACTTACTTCTTATGGAGAGGTGAATTCTTTAAACAAAGGGAGGGAGCAGCAATGGGCTCTCCTTTATCTCCTGCTATAGCAAATTTGTACATGGAAAACTTTGAAACCAGAGCACTTGCCTCGAACACATTAAAACCATCCTTTTGGTTTAGATATGTGGATGACACTTTGGTTGTCTGGCCACATGGTAAAGATACACTTAACGATTTTCTAAATCATCTCAATGCACAAAACCCGGCCATTCAGTTCACCATGGAAATGGAGGTGAATAACACACTCCCGTTCCTGGATATTTTACTTGGGCATGGCCTAAATGGTAAAATAACACACAGCGTTTACAGAAAGCAAACGCACACTGATGCCTATCTGAATGCGAAATCGCATCATCACCCAGCTCAGAAATCCTCTCTAATCAAGACGCTCATACATCGGGCTAAAACAGTGTCAGATGATGAAAGTCTAGTGAGAGAGATTAAACATGTTAAAGAAGCACTAAGACAGAATGGCTACAATAATGCTCAAATTAAAAGAGCACTAAATGCCAAATCACGATCGCAAAGCAACACTGCTGAAAGCGATCAGATTATTAAAACAATACAAATACCATTTATCTCAGGAGTAACTGACAAATTAGCCCGTGTTTTGCAAAAGCAAAACATTACAGTAAGATTTGGTACAGTACACAAAATTCAACAACTAGTAACGTGCACTAAAGACGAATTACCTAAATTATCAACAGAAGGTGTATATCGGATTAATTGTGTATGTGGCAGATGCTATATTGGACAGACAGGGCGTAACGTTAGTGTAAGACTAAAAGAACACCAGAGAAATATTAAACTATCGCAAACACAACTGTCGGCAGTGGCAGAACATGCTTGCCAACAGGGACACTCAATTGATTTTGACAACGTTGAAGTGTTGTGTAAAACTAGTTACTACTGGCAAAGACTAATTAGAGAATCCATTGAGATTGAGAGAAACAGAAATAACTTTAATCGCTCAGACAGCTACAGGCTTAGTGCGGCCTGGAAGCGTATTATTAAATAAGATGCATTACAATTCCTTATAAGGGAAACAAGCACTAACTGATTATTAATGTAGCATAATCACAATAGAACACATTTCAAATGATTACTAATCTACAACTCGCATCGTAACAATAGCCTTATTACTAATCAAGTATATAATTACAATAACCCCCCCTCAAATCTTTGCACTGATGAGTTAATGATGACGTCACCCTGCTGCTGCTCTATATAAGAACGGGAGACACAGCAGAGCCTCACCATTCTGGCGAATTGCCCGATGATGCTGGATGCAATTACCAGCGAAACGTCGTACTCAAATTGTAAATGTTGTGGTTTCACGCTTCAACACACCGGTGGGCTAAAGCAGTGAACTATTTGTCTTTTGTCAACGTGACACTTTTTTTTTTTACTGATTGGCCGTGTCGGGTGGTGGAGGGTTACGACACATTTATAAGTAACGCGATCTAAACCCAAAAATCGTTGATTATGAACAATATTGGTCGCGAAAGCCTACGTGTTAAACTGTTATATTTGTATTATTTTATTATTTCCCTTCTACGTGACTTTACCGAAAGAACCAAGAAGATATATAGCTCTGTTTGAGAATGATAGCTCAACGAAGTGGCTCATCACGTGGGAATATATAGTAGCCAAACAATCAAAATGCACGTTGCTTCTAAATGTGAAGGGAAAAAAAATATATGCACTTGTCTTTGCAGATGTACGGCAAGCGGGGCGCGTGGGAGGACCCCACGCAGTGGGTGCTCGACATGTACCCGTGGGCGGCCGGTCCCGGGCGCCACGAGGCGCCGCTCCTCGCTCGGCTGCGTCCCGAGGACGCGGGCTACGACGTCCCGCAATGCGACAACCACGCAAGCCTCCCCAAGCCCACGCCGCCCAGCGGGCCCACCGCAGACCCTCTTGTGAGTGAGGTCGCTCGCGCGCTCGCTCGCTCACGGCTCGACGGCCGTGCGCGTGGGCGCGGTGCTAACTTGCGCGCTCGTTCACACCACGACGATAGGGCACATGTACGGCTCGGTTGATTGCAATGCGGTGTGCGCACTTGAACAATCGGTCACGATTCAACGCTTGCACGTGTGCGCACTCCGTCCTCGCTTGCAACTCATAAGCAACATGTGAGTGTAATTGGATAATATTTTGAGCAGCAGAGGGCAGCGTGATAAAATCCTTGTTTTCCTGTGCTTTTATGTCCCTCATCTATGCTGCCCAGTCACGAAAGCTTCAAATCAAAATTATGCTGCCCATCTTCACTAATCCGCGTTGACCAGCGTAGTGAAGCAAATAACCTCTATGACCTGCACGACAGAGGGGGGAGGCACTCCCCCATTGATAATGATCATTTATTGCCCAGTGGGTTTTACCCGTTGCAAAATAAACCGAACGACTCATTGAGCAGTGGATTGACAAAAGACCGCACGTGTACATTTAGAAACGTTTCACGAATTGTAAATTATTTCACCTCACGTGAACAATTCATCGCGAGCGCGCGAATCGATCTCAGCCGATGAATCCCAGCAGCAGCAGCAGCGCGTCGCTAACGGCAGCGCCGTCGCCGACCATCGGCAGCGTGCGGCAAAGGAGTGCGTTCATGTTCTCTCCCTCCTCCCTCCTTTCCTTGCAGATGAATATGCTGCTGAAGCTGAAGGAGGCTGCCGACAGCTCCCAGAGCTAGGCGCGTGCGTGGGCGCGCACGTGGCTACATGCGTGCGTGTGTGCGACGGGCGATGCCAGCCGCTCCGTGGCTGACCCGGAGATCCGCAAGGTGACCGCCCGGCCTCGTTGCCGAGTGGCCCGGTGACCTTGATGCCGTCGCAACAAACAAAAAAAGTGCAAAATCGGCGACCGCAAACGGCCAAAATTGTTCGCTTCTGTTGCACAGAGAGCGGGGGGGGGGGGGAAATGTTGGCACCTCAGTTCTCTCTGTAATTGCGTCGTTTTGAGATACCTTTAAAAAAGAGGGCAAAAAAAACAAAATCTCACAGAAAATGCACACACACACACACGTGTTCATTTGGCTTGTGTCAACGGAACGATCTCGTGCGGCCACACACGAAGGAAGGTTTGGCCACTGTGCCTGATGCAGTTTAATCACGCGGTGTTAATGCCAGATACCCCACAAAGAGCGAGTAATGCTCTGAAGTCTGTCACTTTGTGAAGAGGTGCTACAATAAAGTGACTTGTCGGGTGGAAGGTAGTGATCTGTAACTCTTGTTGTCAGCAACGTTAAGAGTGTTTGAAAGGGTAACAAAAAAAGTTGCTACTTAAAAAGCCCAAAACTGTTCCTCTTGAAAGTAAAACAAATACAAAACATTGTTGTTATTGTACATAAGACAAAGTTTGGAGATGATTTACTGCACTTTAGACTAAAAAGGTTTAAAAATAGTAATAATAAAAAAAAGAATTACCTTATATTAATTTATTACCATATTAGGAACACAAGATATATATACTGTGCGAGGAAAGTAACAGAAATTTGATTTAAAGTTGTGCACCGGCGATGGTGTTTGCTCCAACTCGGCAAATTCACAAGATTGGTGCTTAAACTAATAATATGCCTTCGCTTGAGGTTACCAAGCTTGTGGTAACAAACCTCGAGGTAACGAAGCTTGAGGTGACTAAGCACATGCACACACCAGAAAGGGTCCCGGGCACTCTTCGTGTTTCACGTCTTAAGTTTGTGACGACGTCAGCGGACTATTAAATAACCACACGTAAGGAAGAGTGGGCTGTAGTCGAGTTAGTATTGCTACCAGGCCAAACAAACACACCTTTCCAGTGCATTTATCAATATGATTGTATGACTCTTTATTTATTTACTAAATGATTTTTTTTATATTACGACGTTATTTTTTTATATTTTATAAGGGGTGTGTTTCTGTCCGTTTGTGTGTGTGTGTGCGCGCGTGTACATTGTGCATTATACAGTATTGCTTAGTTTCAGGTAAGGCAGGTGCTTTTGAATACAGATTGTGCCACACCAAGCCATAGTCATTATACAGGTGCTATGAAATGTGTGGTGTGGGTTTTTTTTAGAGATTATATAATACAAGTACTCTTTGTAACTCATTCACCGGTCTAACACCATTACGTGCAAATCAATTTTCAAGTGGGCACACATGCACAATTGCGCACATACACAAACAAGCACACACACACACGAGACAAAGAATGCTGGGCCAAGTACTGTTAGCGAACACTCATTAAAGCCAGCATGGCACAGGTGACAATGCTTGGGCCAGCATCATGCCTGACCATTTTTATCTTCCCAGAACTGATGTTGACTGCACCGTGTTCGGTTTGGGGGTTTCCAGACCGAGGCAACAGATGTCCACATATCGAAACCAAGTTTCGAGGTTCATACATAATATTGGAGCGCACGGATTATTATGCCACAATTTTCCCAGCACAAAAAAACCCCTTGGTCAATTTGACGATTGGACCACGTGCTTTTAGTGAGTTTCTTTTGAGGCGAGCACGGCACGCACGGCAGTGGTGTAGCCAGTGTCATGATGGGCCGTCTTTGTCCCTCTATTACCGATGTTTACACGATGCAACTGGTACTCATTCAAGGCTGAATTAGACCTATGGAAAGCCCATGACATGTTCAAATACCACTTTGTCACTGATATCATCCGTGGTTGGGAATCATAAACAGGTCACGAGGTGTGTAGCGCAGTGCCACAACAACTGTGCCAACGCTCCCTGCGACGCACACGTGTACATATACACGCGCACAAGAGACGTACGTGGAAACGCAAACGTAAACTGGCTTTAGCACTCCTAATGTCTGTTACTTTCACCCGATGTTCACATTCTTACCATTGGACATGCGGTTTGTTTGGCCTGTACACACGGTAGCCGAGTTCTTAAACAATCTTTTTTTTTGTTATTGAACAAAGGCAACGAGTAGCATTTTTACTTCGCATTCAAATGGCACTGCAAAGAGGTTTTTTGTACAATTTTCTTAATTTCCATTGAGTGCGTTACACTCACTGTACCTGTGTCCGAAGGCTAATTTAAAACCTTTCCAGTGCTAAAGAAAAAAAACCGTAAACTTAAAAAAAACTATAAAAATGAAATAAATCAATAACTCTTGCATTTTAGGCAAGACTTTAGTATTTTGTACTGTGGTATGTTTGTTATGGGCCTGTTTTATTCCTCATGCTAGTAATGTCCCAGTAGTTTATGCTATTTATTGCTTCGTCACAATGCAATGCTCAGAATTCACCTGGTATTGCATTCAATAAACCCTTAACAACACATAATACTCCTGCAACCGTGTCTTTACGGACAGGCGTGACACTGTCATATTAATAATGACGGTGATGATGATGTCGAACTTTTGAATAGCGCCTTTCATTTAACTCAGTCTTGGCAGCTGTAAAAAAAAGATATGCACAGCGCTTCATGCAGGAGACAAATGCAGCGCAATGGCCGACTGATATTCAATCAAATAAAAAAAATACGACTTAAAATCTGACACGAAATCTCTACCGATGGATTTAAATGATGACTTAAAACTTTTTTTTTGTAAAACCAGTGACTGCATCATCGACATTAATTTTAATCAGATGTTTCAATTGGATATCTTTCTTTCCAGAGTCCATTGGTGGATATACTTCAACATCGTTGCCTACTTTTATAATCTGTATCTCGGCAGTTTTAATGAAACAGCTTTAGCGAAATATTTTGTTATTGCAACAATGCCACGCCGGCCACTGGTCGGTACCGCGCTCAGCAAAACACCACCGAGGGTAATGATTGTTTATGATTTGTTCGTTCTTATCGCTCACTCGTCCAGACATGTTTCATTGTCATGTTTACACTGATGAAGGCACTCTCTTAAAAGCATGTCCGAGTGCTCTGTGACGGAACACCACAAGTGGGGGGTTAATGGGGGGTGGGTTAGTGGGGGGCTAGTGATTGGGGGGGGGGAGGGGGCCCAGGGCTTAATTTCTCACTGAATATTTTCCGACCCGATGGTCGACTGGGAGGTGGAACATGACTTCGTTGTAGCCACACTGAAGGGGTGTTATTGACCGTGGCGTGTCGAGGTGGAGGTGTGTGAGAATATTTTCTGGAGCTCAGCCCCCTGAACATCTCTCCAGCTGAAATTAAGCCCTGGTTTTTTGGCTTTTGGAAGTCAGTATAACGGCCGACTCGATACTTTCAACGGCAAAAATAACAGAAAAATCGTCGCTATCGGATGGGGAAAGAAATAACAACAGCCAAGTCCAACCTTAACGTTCATTGATTCCTTGCTGTAGAGCTGTTATGAGCTAGCGGAGGCTTGGCAGAGACCTTGTGTGTGTGTGTGTTGTGGATCGCACGGCACGTGTCCGTAACATGCTTCACGGCTCCCTAAGAAGGTGAACTCTTGTCGGCTCGTTATCACTACTAGCATATTCATTCTGTACTTACTGTTACGTATCGCGCAGCATTACGCTATGGTTCATTATTGTACTCGTGCAGTGCGAGTAGGTAAACCCTAACTGGTCCTGAAATAATAAAAAAAATGTAAAAAAAAAGTTGACAGCTTGGGGCGTGTCATTTGTGATCATCACAACATGGTCTGCGGTGCGGTTGTTTGTGTGTCTTTCGAGCCCTTTGTGTCGATTTCAAGTAAATATAGCCGGTGTAGGCTCACCTGCAATGAATCACGTGTATAATTGTGCACTCTGCAACGTATGCGAATCGAAGAAACTTTTTTTTTCTATCACGTGTCACATCTGTAATAACTCCGGGATCGCCAGATGCGTGTTTTGTATTCTAAGTGAAGGTTAACGGTGATCAGCGATTGGACCCCGACCCCCACGTACACAGCTTTATTTTACATTAGCTCCAATAAAATATAACTGTTAAATTTATATCACTGTAATGTCAATAGACTTACAGGAACTCGGCAATGTCAGTTGACTGTTGATTGAGTTATTGGCGGTAATGAAGATATGAACAATTCAGACTTTGATATTTAAAGTTGATTTCAAGGTATAAAATACTTATAATAATTGGGTCTGGAATATCAACGCTGGCGCTCAATCCCATGGGCAGGGGAATTGAGATGGGTGTTGTGACCGTGGGAGGGTGTTTCTGATCGCTGTTTGCAAATACGTAACTACCCTTTCAGAAGAGCGCATTGAAATAAAGTTCCGACGTTTCACACCCCCCCCCCCCCCCCCGTGGTGCTCAGTTGTTGTGGAGTCGCCCCATTTCTCCAGAGGACAGAACGCAGCGCAGACTTCCTACTCACCGACCTGTCAACCCATGCGGTTTGCCCCGTCTTCTTGTACAGGGAAATTGGCTGTTTAGGTCCATACGGCGTACAGCCGTTTCAATCCGGGCAAAAACATGTTTTTATCTAATTGTTTGCGTTTCTCCCTTGTGATGGGACTTTGTAGGATGAACTACAAGATTTATAAGGGCACGGGGGGACCAATAAGGTGTAAAATAGTCTGTAATAAGGTAGATACTGATAAGGCGTTGAGATGTATGTACTCATCTCCTCCGAACTTTTTTTGTTGTCTATTTCGCTAAACTGTCCCCCCCCTCGCAAGGATCCACGATGGGAGGAGAGGGACAGGGTGGACCGCCTCCACGAAGAAACATCAACACCAATATGCAACGTTAAGACGTTTATTATTTGCAACATTCCAATATTGTTTTCCTGTGGGGTGATGCACAACGATAGTACTCTTTTTGGAAGCTTTAAAGTAAAATTTACGCTTGACTCAAGTGCTGCTGAATTCATGAGACTTGGATTACAGTGGTTAGAAATTATTTTCACTGTTGGAAAGTGGAACTTTTACAACAATCCATGACAACACTGAACTACATCGACTTGGAAAGCAGTCAAGAGGCCTTCGCGAAAGTAATTAGCCATTGTGTAAGAGTACAGCAAATGTGTTATCAATATTTGTCAGTGAGGGAACATTAAAAGAAAATGCTTCGGAAAATAGTAATAGCTATAACAACGGCAACACACTCCTTCAAACGGCCAAGCACATAACAATATATATTTCTACCACTGAAACACTACCAAAGACACTGGTGGTGGTGGAAATGTGCTTTGTGTGCTCATGCCATAATACCACTGCCAACATTGCCCCTTAAATGTAAGATGTGTCATTTGGAAAGCTTCTATTATTCACCCGCATAGCATGCACTTGGGTGCGTGCGTCTTATAATCGGGTTGGTGCGCCAGATTTGTTTAACTTTATTGGCACCGGGCATAGGTTTTGGGTGTTTTTTTCCAGAGCATAACGATTCACACACACACCCTCCCACACAATGTGAAGAATTGTTACAATTCTGGGTTGCTAGTTCATTCAACAAAATCGTTTCTTAATTGGTGTTGGTTGTCTCGTTGCTATTACTTTATATAGCCTCACAAACATTTATCGGCACATAATTTTCTTACCATTACATACATTAGGGTTAGACTTTGTAAGCCTGCAAAATAATTTGACCTGGCTAAAAAGTGCGGAGCCTGTATTCAAACCAATGGCTAAATGAAAGCACATACACACACACGGAATAGCCACATAAAGCTCACATGAAGAGATCATGATTTAAATCTGGCTCTATCGTAAACACTAAAAACTCAATGCCAGTCGATCACATTCCTCGAGTTTAGACAATTTAGCAGCACACCCCCCCCACCCCATAAACTCTCCGTTAAACCTCTTCTTAAACCCGGTCACTGCCCGCAGCTGGCACGGTTTCGTTGGTCAGATCGACTCCAAGCGGTGGCCCCTTGATCTGGCTCGGGTGGCTGCAGTAGTCGGGTCTCAAGCTGCGCTCCGTGCAGTCGGTGGTGTCGGTCTGGCACTGGCTGCAGTGGCAGCTGAGCGCCACCGGGTAGTAGAGGGTCGGGTCAACGCCGGGGTCACAGCCGTGCAGGGTCACGGTCTCGTAGCCCACATCCGTGTACGTGCACACCTCCTGGGCAATCTTCCTCATATTGTGCCCGATCAGTTGCTGTGGAAAGAAGCGATCGGGGCAAGCTTTTTGAGAGGTGAACGTTTGAATCGATGAATATGTGCAGCAGGTTAATCATATGCTAACGGTGCGGTGCATCATTCAAAACTGCGAAGACAAGTAGTGGACTTGGGCAGGACACGTCGCGCCTATAACTGATCATAACCCATGGTCAAATAATAATAACGGAGTGGTAGGCAAGTACAGGAATACATAATTAAGTAAACCGATTTCCGTATACACACATTATCTTGATTGTTGCGTTAAACAGTGTCCTATAATGTATATGGAATGCTCTTACCAATACAATCTGGCAATCCAACAGAATGTGTTTAACAAGCCGGCATGCTGATGAAACCGGTGAATAATTTGACTTCTTAAACAAATGCTGTTTGTTTATTTTGGTCTTAAAAGCCAATAGACTGACATGAAAAATAATTTAACGTATTGGCGGTACACCGATGCAGCATAACACACCGGTCCTCATAAAACAGTCTAAAATCAACATTTGAATAAGCAAATATGTTAATCAGTCTTCAATTGACTCTGTTGCCAAATTTATCGCGATTTGAACATGTATTCAGCCTACTGAGACTTGTTTAAAAAAAAAAGGTCAATATTGACAGTTGATCTTCTTGGTTATTTCGGTAAAGTCACGTAGAAGGGAAGTAATAAAATAATAAAAATAAAACATAATAAAACAATTCTCACGACGTTTCGGCCACAACGCAAGCAGCCGTCCTCAGGTGAAAACCAGGTCTGTCGAGGCGACAGACCTGGTTTTCACCTTGCGTTGTGGCCGAAACGTCGTGAGAATTGTTTTATTATGTTTTATTTTTATTATTTTATTACTTCCCTTCTACGTGCTTTTACCGAAAGAACCAAGAAGATGAATCACTGCAGTCACGAAAGCTTTAAATCGAAATTGACAGTTGATTTGGGTCCATAGAATCGAGGAACCGTGCGGCCAAGTCTCGGGCACGATGAGTCAAATCTGCCTTTGGAACACTGAGCAGCCAATCGTCACCAGGCTCTACGGCAACAGACTGTGAAGCTTCGTGTTCAGACGCTCGCAGCGTTCGTCTTGCGACTGCTTGGACGTCACGAGAACTGATTTTGACCGCACCACTCCGCAAGATAAACAATGATTGCGAAATGTTTGCTTTTTTTGTTATACGGCGCACTTATGTACCGCCAATACGTTCTATTCGTATTTATATGTGGAGACCCAGAGCTGAGTGATCTCTGCTTATACAAACCGATTAGATTGGTGATTGTATTTAACGTTGGGATTATGCAGCACTATACACGGTCATATAAGACAGTGAGAGCTCATGTAAGATGTGCTTTAAAAAAAGAAGGAATTGGAAATTAATGAAAATTATGGAAATATTTATTACGAAATGAAAAATGACTTGAAATTTGTGCATCCCGTGTATGCATGTTGAACTTCTTTCGCACCGTATGTAGCCAACCGTGCTTTTCGGAGGTGCAGGGAAGGACAACAAACTAACATACAAATAAACGATAAGTCATCCATTAATGTACCGCTCCTCAAAACATCTTCCCTTGCTACCTCTCCTGCCAACTGCTGCCCTATATCCCTTCTCCCCTATTTCTCCAAACTCTTAGAACGCCTGGCACACTCTCGTCTTACTCACTACGTATCTTCTAACTCTCTCTCTACCCACAATTCCAATCTGTTATTTTTATTATAATAAAAAATATTTTATGATTTTTAAAAATATTTTAATATTTTAATTATAAAAAATATATATGTTATTATTTTATTCTTTTCCTTCTACGTGACTTTACTCATTCAACCGCAAAGGCTCTTCTTTCGGTTCAGAATCACCTTGCTAACTCTGCTCATGCTGGTCTCTTTCTCTCTCTTCTATTCTTATACTCCTCGATCTGTCCTCAGATTTTTTACACGGTTGACAATCCGACTCTTTACTCTCTCTCGGTATCTCCGGCACACCACTTCCCTGGCTACAGTCCTATCTCTCTCTGCGCACCTCTGCGGTCTTATTCAACCATTTCCCCCCCCAGCCCCCTTCACTGTTGGCGTTCCCCAAGGATCTGTTCTCGATCCCCTACTTTTCTTTCTACATTTCACCACTTGCATCTTTCATTTCTTCACTGCACTTCCCCCATCATTTCTTCGCAGATGACATCCACATTTTCTTCTCTTGTCCTCCCTTTGCTCCCCTGCCTTCGCCCACCGCATCTCACCCTGCCCGGTTTATATCCAGACTTGGACGTGATGCCACTTTATGTCCATCAACCCTTCCAAAACTCAAATTATATTTTCCCCTGACTCCATGTCCCACCATTGCTTTCCCTCCCTTTTCTACTTCCTCGGCCCGCAACCGTGGTGTTATCTTTGACTCTCCCCTTTGAAAATTACTCCAAATACAAAGGCGTCGTTAAGTATTCAGTAATTCAAACCAACCTCACTGCTTGCTTCAACAACCGGCATATTCTCCGGATTGTAAGGCGCCCCATTCACAACATTTCGGCTGCATTTTATGATCCGCTAGCGCTATGCGTACGTGTATGTGTTAACAGAAGTGTACCTATTTTGATTTAAAGCTTTCGTGACTGCAGGGATTCATATTCTTGGTTCTTTCAGTAAAGTCACGTAGGAGGGAAATAATAAAATAAAATATATTTTTTATTATAATAAATATTTTTATTATAATAAAAATATAAATATTTTTATTATAATAAAAAATATTTTTTTATTATTTTATTACAGGGCTGCATCTTTTATTATTTTATTATTTCCCTTCTACGTGACTTTACCGAAAGAACCAAGAATATAGAAGTGTACAGCTCTACTGATACCGGGGCGCGCGAACGTTTAAGCGCGCTTCTTACTTTCCGCAGCAGCTTATAATCCGGAGAATACGACAAAAAATGCATCGGTAAGTCCACCAGAGGACACGATCGTAATTGAACGCGTAACTTTAGCCATTCAACTTCCTCGAGCTGAAGAAGAGAGAATCCACGGGGGGCCCTTACCCAGGTGTAGCAGTAGCCACTGCAGACGGTAGTGTTGATGTAAAGACACTCGTCGCAGCCGCTCTTCTCCAACGCTATGGTGGTGTTGTGCAGCTTGCACAACGAGTTGGAGGAAACCACCTCGAGCCACAGAGCCAGTTGGAACAGCTGAAGGGGACCCATCCTGAAACGACATGCCGGTTTTAAAAGTGATGGCAGAGGTTTGTTTTTTGTGCGCGGATCGCGATGATTTTTGTGCGAGAGAAAGACAATGATGATTGCGCAAGACGTGGGTGGTGTGGTCAGAACCGTGCCCCGGCCGCGTTTGTCTCTCCACAGTGCCGATGTTTACACACCGCACTAAAATACTCATTTAATGCTGAGTCGATCTAGGAAGGAGCCTCAGCATCGGTGTAGAGAATACACAGACACACAATGATCTGTGTGCAGTTGCAGTGATGTCGCCGTTTATTACAGCGCAGGTAAAGGTGCAGCCCTGCAATTGCTTGCTTACGGTACTGCTGGGCAAATGAACGTCTATTAGACGTAGCTCTATAGCCGAGGCCTACTCTTCCACGCTAGCTAGATGCCTTGAAATAGCCGATAGTACCAATGACCAAAATAATTGCTCAAATGAAATATTCTTTCTTCAGTCATTCAAAAAAAATCGAGAAATGTTATGGAGAAAAACATGTTAGGTACGTAATGCATGCCGTTATGTAACATATATCTCAGAGTAATGTGTGTGGATGTATGTATGTATGAATACTCACTTACCGACTACGCTTGGAAACATGCTTACGGCGGTACTGTCACGTTACCTTTTGTTTTGGAGTGGGTGCAGAGTTGCTGTTGATCTGTGAATGAATGAATGGGCTGAGTGCAGAGAGACTGAACGCAGGGCGAACGTGGGTCTTATATACTTGGAGCCGCTGATCATGGTTGGGTTTAGGCTGCTATTATAAATATATGTGTTAATCACATCTTGGCACATTGTCAGCTTCTGGCACGGCAAGGCTGTAATTTAAAAAAAAACATATACTGAAATGGAAAATAAAAGGTGATCTTTTATGTGATTAAATATCGCCGAGCAGAGAGTTTTCTTTCAGCCTGTGGTGCCAAAACTGAAGTGACGTGTTTAGAACAACAGAAAGCGACTCGGGGAAAGTAATGACTGATTATAATCTTACAACAACTAATTCACCTACCTTCTGGCATAGGTTTTGATGTTAACTGTCGTGGGTTTTTTGGGCCTCAAATTGACTGTGCTTGACTGTTGTGTTTGTTGAAATTCGATTAGCATTGCACAAGTTTGTGATCGATGCCTTTATTTTAATTTGTTAAGGACCGACACCTCTGACATTCTATGATGTGCCCGTTACAATGAAGTCAATCTCGCTCCTGAATTGGCTGTTGATTTTCCTGCACGTCCACTTTGTACGTATGCATGTTGAACTTCTTTCGCACCGCACGTAGCCAATTGTGCGAATCGGAGGTGCGAGGGAAAGACAACAAACTAAACACACGCACAAAAAGGTTCGTGAAAAGGTCAGATGTTGCACATATCTCATCATCAAGTGCATAGGTCTCTTGTTTCCTCGCAGTCAAAATGAAAGCACAACACTTTGACAAAAACCACAGTTGCTGTGACTGTCTCGCAGACGGACAAATGCGCTTTTACTCCATAAACATCGCGAATAAAGTAAATCTTAACCTTAATTTCACATTGCAAATTTTTCCTCGTCCATATTCCAGATTTCTTCCGCAATAATTGACTGAATCGTTTTACGTGCAGCACTTGACAACGTTGTGCACTATAACGTCCATATATCGAAATGGTTATGCACATCAGGCGATGTTGAGTGAACTGCAGGCGAGCATTGTTTTAAAGTAACGTTTATTGATACTAGAAGTACAGAAAAGCACAACAGCAATACAATACCGATTAAAAATAGAATTACAGTGTTATGTTGAAATGTGGTTTATTGCAATACAGTATATAATTTAATGTTGGGTTTATCTATGGCAGTATATAGTACGGTATATGCTCGGTTGATGTAAGAGAATAAAGTTTAGATGGAAGCTTATTATATCACTTTTACGACGTAGTATTGTAATGTATTACTTGCCGTTAGTAACTCAGCTTATTGTAGAGTATAGTAAGTATACTGATGGTGCTATGCAGTTTATAATCTAGTCTTTGTATGTAGTTTATACCTTAGTTTTCTACGGTGTTGTTTAGTTACTGCAGCTACATATCATTGGCATTCCTTTCCTTTGTTAATGCTAATCCCTGCACCCCCCCTTGGTGCTCTTGATCCTGCATAGTGCGTGGGCATGGTATGACTTTGAAGCCCCCCCGCCCCCTGCGCATTTCCCATGTATATGCTAAACTCATCTTGATATGCACATTCTTTTTGTTAAGGCGCTCTTCTACCACCCCCAACCCAGCTTATATGTAAGTTCCTAGCTTGAAGTCTCATTCTTCACCTGAGGACGGCTGCTTGCGTTGTGGCCGAAACGTCGTGAGAATTGTTTCATTTTATTATGTTTTATTTTTATTATTTTATTACTTCCCTTCTACGTGACTTTACCGAAAAAACCAAGAAGGAGAATTACAGTAATTCCCCGATACACTTCTTCCCCTTTTCGCGTCGTTTCTCAAAATTCATCGTCACTTTATCAACCCGCACCTACGTCGCTGACAACATCGTTCATCCTTTCTCGTTATCCGTCGTCTCTCATGCTTCGCCTCCACCACCACCACCACCCACTACTTCCCCTGTACATCGCTTTGATTCACATCGTTTCCGATATTCGTCGTCGCACCTTTCAGGAACGCAAAGCTGTGGGAAACTGATAACACGATTGACGTTTTGTGAAATTTGGTAGGGTTATCGTATCACGTGATAACGCAGGAACCCTCATATTACATTGCAATACCTATGACAACAGATTTAGGGAGCTTTGACTGACATTTTAAATGCATAAATGAACTACGGAGCTGGTAGTCGCCAGGTGTTGGCTGTAAATTGATCGAACCAAAAATTATCACTCCTGGATTTCTACCTACGTGACTTTACGGAAAGAACCAAAGAGTATGGATGTATAGTGATAGGTTTTTACCCTTTCAACTGGTACAAAAACTGACACCTTTATACAAGACATCATGTTTGCAATAACCACAACACAAGCAGTCAAAATGCAAACAAAAAAAAACTCTGATAATGATATGCACTGTCCTTGAAGTTGGCGTACGCCTTTTGGCGTCATCTGGTCCAACACCAATGGAGACTAGGCTCTAAGAAAAACTGTCTCGGGTGTGGACCAATCAACTTCAAGGACAGTGCATATCATTATTATTATCAGAGTTTACACCATTGGAACCTCATTTGCCAGTAAAAAATATGATAATTGTTTTTGTACTCTTCTATCTGGCAACAAAACTGACACCTTTTTTTACAAGGAGTCATGTTTGCATAGACCACAATACCTGCAGTCATAATGCAAACAAAAAACATAACTCTGATAATCTGGTCCAACCCATGTGAGACTAGGCTTTAAGGAAAGCTGTCTCGGGTGTGGACCAATCAACTTCAAGGACAGTGCACATTATCAGAGTTATGTTTTTTGTTTGCATTATGACTGCAGGTATTGTGGTCTATGCAAACATGACTCCTTGTAAAAAGGTGTCAGTTTTGTTGCCAGATAGAAGGGTAAAAAACAATTATCATTATCAGAGTTGTTTATTTTTGTTTGCATTTTGACTGCTTGTGTTGTGGTTATTGCAAACATGATGCCTTGTATAAAGGTATCAGTTTTCGTACCAGTTGAAATGGTAAAAACGTATCACTATATTTTGCCACTGGTAAACGAGGTCTCATAGAGTATGGATTTATATTGCCGTAAGATGGCGTTACGTCTCATTGCCGTGACCAGGGGCGGTTTCTTCATTAGGGCGATTGGGCGACGCACCACCAATGTCATTCAACCACAGAGTCACGCTAGCCGTCACTGTGCCTCTGGATATAGTCCAATCAGCGTCATGCTACGTTCTGTGGAGTACCGCCTCTTTTTGGGCGATTTCCCTCCAGCTGAGAATCGCCCCGAGTGGTCCCATAGACTTACATTCAAAGATGTTTTTTTTCGAACGGGGGCGCTGCAATGCATTCTCTATGGCTTCCGGGAGGGCTCGCCCTAACGTGCTTACGTCATCATACGTGCTTACGTCATCATACGTAAGCACGTTTCATCCAACAATATAATTTGTCGCCACCTAGTGGAATCTTTAATAAAAGAAACTTGAGTGGTTTGTTTTAATAGTGAGTATAGAAACAAACAAGATGTATTGTAAGAGTCACTTTATTTTTCATTAATATTAAAGAAGTGAAGTTGCCTTTACATGCTTAAGCTGTTAATTTATCCATTGCATGGGTGGACCTTATCCTTATCAATCATCCAGACATTTGCCCCCCCTGAGAGATTTTGCAGGAGCCGCCACTGGCCGTGACTACAATAAACATATATTGTGGAGCTTGTCTGAAAGTGTTCTCCAAAGCATCAGGTGCTCTCATGCACTTCGAGAGGAGATGGTCGCCATTCATGTGCACCTTGATCTACGGATGAAATGCGCCTCGCAAATGTCGAATTATTGTCATTGTAAATGATGAAACGTGTTGATGATTTGATGGACCTACTTTAAATTTTCAAGTGGCACGTGTGTGCGTGAGCCGAGGACCAAAGAACTGGACAAATAAAGGCTGCCAAGTTGCGGTAAAGGTGAAATGTGAGCAAAGAAAAAAACATCTCTAACATGTTTTCAAAACAAAATCAGCGATTGTTGTTGGAGGGATGCAACTGAAAAAAACCCAGAACAGTGCATACGAGTGCCAGTACCATAGAAATGGCTTTTTTATTTTAATATCTCAGCATGTCCAGACTTCCCCCCATCTCCACGGGTTTCCATGACCCACGAATATAATAAGGTCCATGTGTTGTATGCACCGTATGTGTTGGACTTCTTTTGCACCGTACGTAACCAACCGTGTATTTATACTTTAGTAGTATAAATACATGTTAATTTTGATTCATGTTGTTTTGTATGACTTTATGTGAAAGAAAAGACACAAATTCGCCCGTTTTCTCATTGAAAATAGGTAAATTTCAAAATATCTCTGTCCTGGTCATAAAAGCAAAGTTTGTTGGGAATAATAGCCATTACCTGTACTTATGAGGCATAAGCAATTAGGAAATAACACTTACTACCCATGCGGAACAAACTAAATTGTTACACACTGTAATCAGAGGTGTATGTCTGTCGCTAATCGCAGGTAAAGTGCTCTGAGACGCCTCGGTATAAAAGCAACTACTATATAGAAAACGAATAATTATGCATTACTACTATTAGACCAGTTCACACAATGCGATTATACGATACAATTATTATTTAAATATACACTGTAAGTACAATGTTCTTCCTTTTTATGCAATTTTATACAATTTAGATATACGTGTACCGTCTAAATGCCACGGGACCTCAAGCCACCTCGCGTGAAGACCGGTTTTTTTTCCACGTGCAAATCATGCGCACATTATATAATCGCATAATCGCGTTACGTTTAGCTTCATTAAGCAAATCGACAAACACAAAATAAATGACGCGAACGAGATGGTAAACGGCGAGGATTCTCAGTCGAGAGGGGGACATCCGTGCTGTCATGATTAGACGTGACAGCATCGTCCACTCGCTGTGGCGTCAAGGTGATTCCATACGAACAAAGCTAAATTTTAAAGTAGTTTTGCTTTTGGGGTGCTCACCCCATAGAAAAGCGTCAACATTGATCTTCAGGTTGACCATGTCCTCCCCATCAGGACCATGGAACACCAACCCCGTTGTCTCGCTGCTGTACTGCTTACTGGCCGAGCACTCACCTTTATCGCGAAGTCAATATTTGCAGGTCTCAATCGCTTTATGCGGCTGTAGTAGATGCGTTTCCAAAAAAAAAAAGTCGCACAAAGCGAAACGGCACGACAGGCAGCTGCCTGGATTTCTCAATTTGATTGGTCGCACCAATGCTGGTGGAAGACCCCTTCCACTCGAGGTAGCTTGCGAGCTCCTCTAGGTGTAGAGCAGTGTTCTTCACTCATTTTTAGAGCGAGGGAGGTGGGGCACTTTCGCCGATAAGACATCACCTGTCAACTCATACGGTTTTTCTGTATTTTTGTACAGGGAAATTTAGTTTTTAGGTCCATACGGCGCACAGCCGTATCAATCCGGGCAAAAAATGTGTCGATTTGTTTGTGTTTCTCCCTTGTGATGGAACTTTGTAGGATGACCGTTGAGATGTATAATGACACTGGGTGACCAATAAGGTCTGAATTGGTCTGTAATAAGGTAGGCAGGAATGTGTTAAGGTAGGCACTGGTAAGGGGTTGACAGGTATGTCATCAGTGCGAGGGTCGCCACACCGCCTGCAAGGGGCGTCTTCACATGTTGTGTGTTCTAGATTTGAAGTTTTCATGACCGCAAGGATCCATACTCTTTGGTTCTTTCGGTAAAGTGACGTAGGTGAAAATAAAAATAATCATAAAATTTAAAATGAAATAAAAATAACTCAATTAAATCACGACGTTTCGGGGACAACACAAGCGTCCGTCATCAGGTGGGGATAACCACAGCGAAAAAACAATCGCCGAAGTATGCCAAACAGATGGATTGTCACGGCATCTCTTGAGGAAGATTAGTGACTCGATTAGCTGTGACTTCTTGTCCCGTTGTCTGTTAAAAGCTCCAACAGACAAGTGGAATTCCTCCCCGTAGAGGCGGTTAATTCTAGATTTGAAGTTTTCGTGACTGCAAGGATCCATATTCTTTGGTTCTGTCGGTAAAGTCACGTAGGTGAAAATAGTCAAAGCTAATCGAGTCGCTTAACCTTCCTCAAGAGATGCCGCGACAATCCATCTGTTTGGCATACTTCGGCGATTGTATTTTTCGCTGTGGTTGTCCCAACCTGATTAAGGACGCTTGTATTGCGCACGGAATGTCGTGATTTAATCGAGTTATTTTCATTTTTATTTTAAATTTCATGATTATTTTTTATTTTCACCGACGTGACTTTACCGAAAGAACCAAAGAGTATGTTGTGTGTTGTCGGGGAGGCCACCAGCGACCCCGTGGGCCTTGCAATGATCACGGGCCGACAGGTATTTGGCATCCCGTTCCGTGCCGAACCAGACGTGTTAGAATAAATGGGAAAACACAGTAACGTATTGCTCACATTTATTGTATATCATTCAAAAGTCGATAACTTATGAAAACATATGCGAGAAAAGTTTTTTTGTTTTGTATATTCACTAGCATAAGTACCCGGCGTTGCCCGGGTGAAAAATATATTTCTTAATAACCTTACATATATACACACCCTCACCACTCACCACTCACCCTCACCATTCACCCTCACCACTCCCCCTCACCACTCTCCCTCACCACTCATCCTCACCAATCACACCCTCACCAATCACCACTCACCCTCAACACTCACCCTCACCACTCACCCTCACCATTCACCCTCACCACTCATCCTCACCAATCACACCCTCACCACTCTTCCTCACCACTCTCCCTCACCACTCATCCTCACCAATCACACCCTCACCAATCACCACTCACCACTCACCCTCAACACTCACCCTCACCACTCACCCTCACCATTCACCCTCACCACTCTCCCTCACCACTCTCCCTCACCACTCATCCTCACCACTCTCCCTCACCACTCATCCTCACCACTCATCCTCACCACTCACCCTCACCACTCTCCCTCACCACTCATCCTCACCAATCACACCCTCACCACTCTTCCTCACCACTCTCCCTCACCACTCATCCTCACCAATCACACCCTCACCAATCACCACTCACCACTCACCCTCAACACTCACCCTCACCACTCACCAATCACCCTCACCATTCACCCTCACCACTCTCCCTCACCACTCTCCCTCACCACTCATCCTCACCAATGACACGCTCACCAATCACCACTCACCACTCACCCTCAACACTCACCCTCACCACTCACCACTCACCCTCACCATTCACCCTCACCACTGTCCCTCACCACTCTCCCTCACCACTCATCCTCACCAATCACACCCTCACCAATCACCACTCACCACTCACCCTCAACACTCACCCTCACCACTCACCCTCACCACTCACAATCGCCACTCACAACCGCCCTCACCATTATATTTTTGCCCCAGTCAACGCCGGATATTTCCCATTCGTAGCAGTTTATATCAACTCTATAAGCAACTTATATTAAACAGGAAGCGCGATCCTAAAGTAATTTACAACCTTCGATTAGTCCTTTGTGCGATTCAAAGAATCGATTCCTGGCATGTTGGGGGTTTACATTTTGAATGATAGAGTTTCATTTTCATTGTTATTTTATTTTTTCAGGAGTTTTTAATTACATTTTTGCCCCGGTCAACGCCGGATATTTCCCGTTCGTAGCAGTTTATATCGACTTTAACCAACTTATAGTAAATGGGAATCGTCCGAATCTAAAGGAATCTACAACCTTCGATTCCTTTGCGCGATTCAGAGAATCGATTCTTGGCGCGTCGGGTTTAAAAGTAATTACACAGTTGTTTTTTCATTGGTATGTAATGTTTGAAAGTTTTCATAAGATTTTAAATGTATTTCCCCCCCGGGCAACGCTGGGTATATCGAGTTTATACCACAAATGCGTGCGCATATTTTTAACGGGAATTAAAAATGGCGTCCACCCGGCAGCGAATGCGTCGCTACCCGTTGCCAGGGGCAACCGCCGTCCAATGAAACTGCGTATGGTCCGGCGACACACAGACACACACACAGACAGACAGATTTGCGATTTTATATATATATAGATTATGCTGTAGATGTATGTGTGCAAGCATGCTTAATCATCGAATACATTTGAAAAAGTTCACGATACTTTATTGTTACTTCACCTTCTGTTTGGGGTGTGTACAGAGTTGTGTTTTGTGAATGGTCTGTTTAGAGACTGAGGAGAGCGTTTAATGTAGATCTTGTATACCGAAGGCCACCGATTGTGGTTCATTAGTGCTGCTATCTAAACATCGGGTATTCACATACAATACTGGACCGTTTTGGCAAGAGACGTCTAGCTTCTACAACAAGGTAAAACATACAGTACTTGAATGAATTAACATATTATGAAAACATATCTTGGGAGGAGAGATCTTGTAAAACATGAACCAAGAGGAACTCACGAAATGTATGTACGGTTGCCTTAAAAAAAAACTTTCAAGTCATCCGATGGGTTAGACCTCAGTCCACTGCTGGCTGCCACAATTTCTCAGTCCCGAGATGCAACTTCCCCACCTAGCACCTGCAAACGAGATGTTGTCATTACCCCGAGGTGGCTATCCACTCAAGACGAGCACCCTCTTTGGCCATCACTTCGTCGTTATTCTCTCCCATTGCGCCATCATTCCTTCGAGTGTAATGTCTTGCTCAAGCCCACTTACTTTTCTTAAATGGTACCAACTGTGACTAACCTGTATTATGTTACGTAATCCATGTGTTCTTCTTTCTGTCTCTGCATTTGTTCAATGTTTTGTGAATGGACATGTTTCTGAACTATGTCATAGCAGGTGGTAAGCAATGGTTAAACACTGTTTGGTGATGTTGGTATGGTGCTTGAATTTTCAGCCATAATAACGGGTTACAACCCACTCGAATTGACCTCTTTATTTCATAGGGGCATTCATGTATTTGCTGCCGAGGTCAGGTGCACAGGTTTTTGCCTCGATCAGCACAGTTGACTATGTACGGTGCGAAAGAAGTTCAACATACATATTTTGTATCCCGAGTCCCTTTTGTGCTGAGAACCCACCGCTGACTCAAGCTTCTGCTCCGCAATTTTAACAGACAGAAATGCTCTGTAGCCTAGTGGGGAACATGTGGAGCTTCAAATCATGAGGTTATGTGTTCAAATACAACCTTTTTAACAGTTTAAATTTAAAGCACGCAAGTATTCAAAACACATGTGTTTATTTTTTTATTTCATGTTTTTTTGACATTTGCAGTATAAACATCTGATATTGCAATGTTAAACATGTCAATGATTTAATGACCACAACATCCAACATCTTTAACAGTCACTTGTGGTGTAGTGGATAACACGTCTGCCTCTGAAGACAGTAGCCTGTGGTTCAAATCCCATGCTAGGCTTTTGCGAATTTTATAAAAAATTCCGTGAAGTTACATCAGTGTGTACATTTATGCAGCCAAGTGTCAGCAGTGAAGAGACTATATGACATCGAGCCCCCTGTATCAGTATGAGGATGCAGTGGCTTATGCTGATTGTGCAGGAGCCCTGGAGTATAGAGAGTCTTAGAGGTTCTAGGTTCAAACCCCAGCAATGGTGAAACTAGTGGATAAATGGATGTGGTTGGTAGTGAAAGCAAAATTAATCAACAAGTGAGTATTTCAAAGTGGATTGTCCTTGTAAATATAGTAACATGAATAATTGTGTATCTGTCTCCCTAAAAAGACACAATAATGTGAGGAAGAGAGCTGCAGTCCACGAGGATGGAGAATACCTGAAGAAGGGTGTAGGGAAAGAGGGAAGAAAATTAAACTTTTTTTAAATGCACATTGATAAAATAACTACCCACCACTACTTTTGAAAATGTTGAGTTTAGAACATTTTACTGACATTTAAGCCGGAAGCAATGGTTTTACTCAAAATGACAGTGAAATCCGGCATTAAAATGTGAATAGTTCTATGAAAATGGTAAAACAAGGATTTACAGCCAGCAAGAGCACTGTATTATTGTAAATTGTCATTAGAACTTTTCTTTCAGATATGAGTATTATGAAAAATGTTATCATTTAAAACAGTTTAGGGGCTAAAAAATGCAATACATCTATATTTTTTTAGAAGACACAGTGAAATATTAAAAATAAAACGACATCTAAGGGAGTGCAGTCAACATCCAGGAGGCAGACAAAGGTCCTGTGACCGGTAACTGGAAGAGTGAAATTTTGCCAAAACAATAAAATGTAGCTGTTCAATTATTTATTTGACAAAAAAAATCTAGCTCAGCAGCCAGCTGATTTTAGGATAACTAATGCACATTCAAAGTCGGGAGGCGGGGGGAAGGTTATCATGATATGTATCAACTAAATACGTAAACTGCTTATAACATAGATTTTCTCCTTGGTTTAAAAAATATATTTAGAAATCCACTGTGCTTGAAACATTGCCAACATGATTCAAATGCAATGACTGAACTGGTATAAGTAAAATTAGGTATTGTCATTTTCGTGAAATAAGTGCATAATGGCTCGGATTCACCTACAGGGGATGGGAGCAGTGTGGTTGTTTGTGGCATGAGGGCTGCGGGTCTGGCCAATCTTACACCTATGCAATGTGCTCTTAAATGTGCGGTTGCAAAAGCGCACCGAAGGGTGGTCACATGTTTGGAGTTAAACATATATTTAGATTCTTATTTCTTCATCACTTGGAATCAGATTCGATTTACGGGATTGTCTGATTGGAATTAATTTTCCCGCATCTCCGATTAGCACGGTTGCTTACATATGGTGCAAAATAAATTCAACGTACAAATATACATTCATGTGGTTATTGTCTGAATTGGTGATGTGATTTTTATTGGAATCATTTGTATTGCACTTGTTAATCTGAGATTGTTTTAGCTGGGTGTGACAAAATTGTACTGCAGTTGCTGCAGAACTGACCAAAGTGATGGTGCTGGAGTCTGCAGCGATGATCACAAAATATTTGTTTCCAATTTTGGGTCAAATTTCAGGGCTTATGAGATTGGTATTTTGGATTTGTGATTCAAATCTATGGAAATGTTGTCTGTATGTTTTTATTTATTTATAACTAGCGGGAAGTACCTGGCGTTGTCCGGGTCTTAAAATATTTCAAAACTACTCTTAAAAATCCAACAGCAGTGCGTACTGACTGTGGTGGTAGCTGCTATGATTACAGCAGTGCATACCGACTGTGGTGGTACCTGCTATCACTGCAGTAGTACATGCTGACTATAGCAGTATTTATCGACTCTTTAGCACAAAGTACTCACCTGACAGAGTGGCGTGGTGAGGCGTAGTCCCGTGCAGAGCCTCCGGCCTTGCCTAGATTGTCCAGCCGGCCGAGGTGGCACCTTGGCAGGCTGGGGCTGGGTTGCTACCCCTGATCCCCCCCAGCCACGATCTCCCAGGCCGCTCTGCAGTAATATCTACGGCCTATAGCGGTAGCATCTAGCGACTGTATAGTAGTAATAACTGCAGGCATTGGGGTGGGGGGGGACATCACACAGTGAAGAATTAACGTGAGCATTTAGTGTATTTTTTAGCATTTTTAACGTGAAAGAAAATGTCCCCCTCACTCCCACCGAAGGCGTGCGACTTGACATGGGCCGTCCCCCCCACCAAAGGCGCGTGAATTGGTATAAATAAACAAAAATCGCACCAAATCGGTATTAAACAAATTTAAAGTTGACGGATGTGGAAAAAAAATAGTGCTTGCTCACCGCGGGGCTTACGGCTTGGTACCTGGCTATTTTTTTTAACGTTCACCCCACCATTGGAGAGACAAATCGTTTGCAAGCACGCGAACGGACACAAACCCACAAACAAACCCACAAACAGACAATGTTTTACTTTTATATAAATAGATTATGTATGAGCAAATGTAAAAATGTTTGATGTTGCAGCTGTTAACTGTGGTGAAGATGCACAGGTTTTGTGTATTAATAATACAGTCCTGATTATACACTGTGTAACAATTGTTTTTGTTCCTGGGTAGGAAGTGTTATTTCCTAATTGCTTATGCCTCAAAAGTCCAGAACATGGCTATTATTCCCCACAAACTTTGCTTTTGTGACTAGGACAGTGATATTTTGAAATTTACCCATTTCCCATAACATTCCAGATAGATTCAGTGTTGAGTAAACTTGGAGTAACTTGTAGAACATTCTAGAACTTTCCAGTAATATAAATAGTAGTTTAAATACAGGGGCCTTAAGCCCACCAGTTCAGTTTAGTTTCAGCTGCCTAAGTGGATACATATCTGCATTTTTCTGAGATCGCATCAAGAGGCTGCAAGCATCCGGCAGACGCATTTTTCTATGTCTGCGGCCAATTTATCAAAACAATAGCGAAAAAGTACTCTGTGAAGCATCTGCTAAGATGTGTGAGGCCTACAAGGCATATGTCGGCATGCCTGTCAGGGATCAAGACAAACCCTGGGCACCTCATTTCACCTGCGATCAATGCAAAAAACTATGGAAGTTAAGATAGACAATTGTTGCTCGGAATTTTATGTTATAAAATTTGTTAACATTTTTTAAATTGAAAAAGTTTTAAATTTTAAAATGTTTTACAATTTTCAATGTTATTGAAAAAATATAACATATATTAAAAATGTTGTGAGAATCTGGAACACATTAGTCATGGGTGAAATTTATTTTTGTAGGATGGTACAGATAAGGAGTCGGCAGCCTTCAAGTACCTTCAATACTTTTTCCTAAGCTGTCTGAGGCAAAGGTCAAAGCCAGTATCTTCGTCGGACCACAGATAAAGAAGATCATGGAGTACAATGAATTCCCCAAGAAGCTCACTAGTAAGGAGAAAGCGGCTTGGAACAGCTTTGTCGAAATGGTTCGTGGCTTCCTGGGCAATCACAAGGGCCAAAACTATGTGGAGCTGGTTGACACTGGTGAAGAACTACGGGCACAATGGGCTGTGTCGGGTGGTGGAGGGTTACGACACATTTATACTTACACGATCTAACCCAAAAACCTGTATTATGAAGAGCTTCATAGCCCATCTGATTCCTCCTGCAGTTTAAATACAGATTCTGATCCCCAACGTTTGCGTTAACGTACACAACAGGGATACAAGTGCGTGTTATTGTTCTAAATATACGGAATATGGACCGCAAACGACGTCAAGTCAAAGTGTATTCTTGTTCAAACAAGCACGTGCGGGTGCTTATCTCCAATGCTGGCCCCGACTCGGTGAAGGCAATTCCACATTCCTGTGGCGGAGCCCAGTCAGGCCGGAGATAAACCACAGTTGTCAATGTAGTAACATCACAAGGATTGTCAAAGGGCTTAACATACATCTCGGTGTAGATATTACAAATAACTAAGTTTCTAACAAATATATGTGTAAAAAAAATACACGTAAAGGACATTTTGCGATGTCTAAAAGATATATTTAAAAGACGTTTAAAACTTACTGTTCAGTGCGGCGGAGAAATTCAGGTGACCATTCCGCTCGAAGTTAAATATCGTCTTCATTAACGCCAAAACAAGAGCTTTAACTTAAAAGATTAACAACAACAATAGCAAACAATTACAAATTACGTCAGAAATCACTTAATTTAAGCGGAATTAAGCACTGAGAACGCTCCTATAGGCCTCGGATCGACTAGTTCTCCAGCAAAATCACGTTTACGGCACGTCGTAAAGTGATATTTACAATCGTAAATCAAACCCAACGAGTGTCGTGAAACCGGCACGCACGCGAGTGCGGTTTATCTGAACTAGGGGTTTCACTCCCGGTATATTTATAATTCATACGTAGCATTAGTACTGAAGTAGCAACGTTCAATAATTGTAATGAATGTTTAAGGCGCATCCCTGCAATTTCTTGCTCGCGCCACTGCTGGCGGATATGCCTCCACAAGGGCAATCCCCAATGATAACTCTGCATCTGTACTACAATGCTAATAATTGCACAATAGCAACTCCAGCACATGGACGTGTGAACGATTACTTTTTAAATTGAGCAAATTCCATATTAGGCAGCAGTCTGCGTGTGAAATAGAGCAAAAGGCGGACCTCGCTTAGCACTCAAGATGTGTTCCTGGATAAGTGAGCGCTAACCGAATCAGCGCTAAAAGGGCTCGTTAAACCATTGCATGTTTGTGGATACGTTCTCGACAGCGTTATTGTATTCGTATGACCAATGTAGTATAATGCTGTGTGAATTGCACCTACCCTAAATTTGTCCGACATATTGAACTAATTCACCATGCATAAAAAATATAATTAATCATATAACTTCAAAAATATACGCAGGATTGAGCCTTGGATAGTTCTTTGGATGGTTGACCACGGTGCGTACAATTTCTTGGCTGCTGTGGGGTTATGTTGTCAGCAGAGGGCAGTGCAGTATAGTCCATTGTTGTGCTGTACTGTGTTATGCTCCCACATATTCTACCTGCCTTCACCAACACGCAAATGACCATCGAGGTGAAGTATAACCAGACAACTACCCATGACCAACCAGTGTAGGGAGGCAATGATCCAGCAGTAGATTTGCAAATGGGGCCTTTCTATATTATTGAGAATTACATTTCATTACTGGAGTATATGGTTTGCCTGGTGGCATGACGATGTGAGCATTAGAGTATTTGGCTGCTATACATTTCCACATGATTAGCCACTTCGTTGAGCTATCATCTTTGCCAGGTCGCTTCTGAAAAAGAGC
The DNA here is from genome assembly GCF_965212315.1 of Lampetra planeri. Classification (NCBI taxonomy): domain Eukaryota; kingdom Metazoa; phylum Chordata; class Hyperoartia; order Petromyzontiformes; family Petromyzontidae; genus Lampetra; species Lampetra planeri. The sequence goes on along the minus strand of NC_136122.1, from coordinate 10,930,343 downwards.
TATATAGCTCAGTGGGCCTTAACTGGTAGAATAAAATGAATAGTTTAGTTTATTAACAGTCGAGCCCCAATGCTTTCAACACACCTTTATGAACTATGTATACTATGTGTAGCTACCTATACAAAAATATTCCACCGTTTGTATTTAAATATATAATTTATAAACACAAGTCAATAACCACTGCTGCATTGTAGAGCCGCTTAGTGGTTTAAATCGGCATAAAACGTCAAAGGGATTTCTTGCTCATCTCTTATTCACAACTCTGAACTGGTGTTAGAAATTCCACATTCATATGGCGAGTCCATCCGCAGAAAAGCGCGATTGACTTCACCATAAGGTCAACCCCCAAACAGGATTTGACCTCACAACCTACCCATTGTGAGCCACTCTACCACTGGGCCACTGAGGTGCATTAGCAAATAACAGCTTTCCCATGACCCGATGTTATTCATCAGAATCCAACCAACTTGTTTTGACAGTATCGATAATTGTTGGTATTCTAAAACATCTCGATATGGATTTCATTTGATGGGCTTGGTAATTTCGCAAAATTTAGGAAACATTCGGTCGACATTGTGGGAGGAGTGGCGACTCAGTGGTTCGTGCAATGCTTGATGAACTCTGTTACCCGAGTTTGATTCCAGGCCACGGCTAATATCAGTGGCGACGGATATCTGAAGTCTAAACCAGTGCCGGTCACCTCCATTCACCAACCCACCCTTGACCAGCGTGACGAAGTATGGAACTCATCCAGCAGTTGATAGACACGGGCTGTTAACAGGGGTACGCACTTTGTATGAAACTGATTTGTGTTTTAACCGAGCAGATTGGTAAATGTGAAATACGTAACGTGGTGCATCGCGAGGCGCGTAGTTTGGAAACCCTGAAAAACTACCTACGAGGAAGGCACAACTGCAATATGAAACTCCCTTCCCTCTAGATATTCGTTTCTATCGACTTCCTGCCCCAGTCCAGACTCAAGACCTACATACGCTCTCTTCTGCTATGATTATCTCTTCTCTACAATATATCCGTGCTTTGTATATTACCGTCTATGTGATGCGCATGTCACACTTTTTTTAGAGCGCCATGAGATGCATTTTTATTTAGACTCTATGTAAATATACATTTCATGGTATTTTATTGTCTCGCTGGCGTGGTGAAGTAGAGAGGAAGCTGGCTTTGGAAGTGGGCGTATGTCAAACGTCAGATCTATTTACGCGACTCAACAAACGGTGTTTGTGAAAGCCTCGTGGTTAAGGGAACCCTGCGTGAAATAAAACGTGTTTTTTTGGCCCAATTTTTCCTATTTGGCAAAGCAGGGTCGGCCCACACCACACTTCCACTTGCAGGGACGTCATGCGTCGATTTTAACAGGGTTAATAATTACACTGAACAGATTATTTGGTGATACATGTACCGCGTTGGTAGCAGACAATGGCAAAATAACAAAATAAACTCAACATTTTCTTCAATAACACTGCTGTAAAAATTAAAGAGATTATATAATAGGTGATGTTTTGGGCAATTGCTGGCCAATTCTAGATATTTTTCTTTGTAAGGCAGCCTTCTTGAGGGATCCGTTAAATGGTTTAAAAATAATTACACAGCGGAAATATTTTGAATCTTTTAACAAGGCTGCGACAAGTGAATTATATAAAATGTGGCTAATTTCTACTACATATATTGTAAATAATTAAATGTGTGCGGAAAGTGATGAGTGACTGAAATAATACATAACGTAGTAAAAACGTTTAGTCCCATCATAATGCCCTTTATTTGTCATGCTCTTTATTTGCCGAGGGAAGCCTCACCGAAATCTTGACACATTTTGTCTACACGAGGGTTCTGCATTTTGATGTTTGGCCAATTTGCATTAATGAGCCATATGTGGGAAGAAACCGGAGTGCCCAGAGAAAACCCACAAAGACGTGGGGTAACTCAAACCTTCGTACAGATCTACAAATCCATCTTGCTGAAATGCCATCTCCAGGCCAAGCATATTTCCCAGCAGTCTCCCATCCAAGTATAATTCTCACCAGGCATATATATTATATATTCTGCTTAGCCTTCAATATCTAATTAGTTTGGCTCCAGAAATTGTGACTTGTAGTCGGTTTAGGATGTTTGGGTCTTTGAATTTGAGGATTCTGTTTGGGTTATTTTATCACATTTTTGTTGCCTCACATGAAGCCCCACCCCATGCCCAGACAAGATGCACTTATGAGGGAGAACATTAAAATCCCACACAGATGGCTTTCACCATCCTACTTGCTCCATCAAGGCAACACGTTGTTGTCCAGCAGATGGGTACCTCGGCATGTTTTGCTATCAATTATTTTTGCGCAACTAGCCCGTGACTTCAAAAAGCGTTAAACCACAAATTACTGCCAGGCTGTGGCCCCGATGATTCTGAGTTCGATTCTCGGCCACAGCTTAATATCAGCGGCGAATGGCACCTTCACCAGCTCCGAGCCCTCCTCACTTCACCAATCCGCACTGACCAGCGTTTTGCAGTATCGCCAAAACAAGCCCCGTGACTGACATAGAATGGGAGACCTTCGTCCAACAGTGAATTGGCAAAGGGCTGTACATTATTATTACAATTAAAAAAAACGTCTAGATACCGTGGTTACATTTGCAAAGCTGTACATCATTCTGAAGCAGCCTGTATGAGAAGATAGGGTTATGGTAGGTAAGCAATACAAAGAGGGCCAAACCTTGAAAAAGAAACACAGTGGCTGTATTAGGCTACTAACATACTGGTGCAATACAAAATGTTGAGCACAATTCGCACTTACAATCTTACACAATCAGTGGTGTACATATTTACAGCCTGCATGCACCGCCTTACTTCTTAGCACCAGTAGGCCGAGAGTGTTTAACATACGCAAAGGCATTGCATTCACGATAGCACAGTAAATTCGAGAGAAAATGATTGTACACTGGATTCTGTGCGAACACAAGTTGAGGTAGAAGTTAATTATGTAAGTTTATTACTGAAATAAATAAAGTACTTAGAGTAAGCACATGAAAGATATGATTGATAATATTTTTGTTACTTAATTAAAAGTGAAATCTTCTTTTTTTAGAAATAAAAACTGGAATACAATAAACATAACTTTAACGAAAAATAACCATATATAATCTGTAACACGTATGCAACAACTTAAAATCATTTCAATATGTTCTTTTGATAGATATGTTTAATAAATAGAGTACTAGCGACTAAAATAACAATGAAAATGTCAAAAACAACAACAATAATAATAACGACAAACATTAATACACATTTACAATTTTACATGAAATATTCATGTAGTCGTACACAGCAAAATAACTTATGGGAGGTGAATGGATCAGTTACGATGGCTTAATGCGTAAAAGTCACGTGCGTGTGACCAATTTTTAATCCAAACACCCAGGCAGGAGTCGAGGGTTTTTAATTCAGCTACTGGTAGTACTGGGCTTCTCATCAGCATCACCACCACCATCATCATCATTGTCATCATCAAAGAAAAAGATAAACATCTTTAACAGATTTTTGGGGCACGTGCTGTTAGCGAGCACCTATTAAGGCCGGAACGGTACACGAGGGGGTGGGTGGCCAGCACCACGCCCGACCGCCTTTCTCTCCCCAGTGGCGATGTTTACACACCACACCTGGTACTCATTTGAGGCTGAGTCGACCTAGGGGAGGGCCCAGGACCGGATCAGATAATCGTCACTTGTGTTGGCCGTGAGCGGGAATCGAACTCGGGTCGCCGGGTTTGTAGCGCAGCGCGCTAACCGCTACACCACCGCTCACTATCATCTTCACGACCACCACCACCATCAATCACGCGCGCCCGGATTTGCTGGACAGCGCACAGGCACAGGACGTGTCAATCCGTATCCACCTCCATCCCACGTGACGGGTGCCCTCCATGGTCAGTGCCCGCACGTAAGACTGCGTGGTCCTGCACGTGGAGTTCCAGTGCTTCTTGTCCACGCCACGGCATCCGTCGCGCGTGTTTCCCGTCGCCTTGCAGCGCGTCTCGAAGAAGTACTGCCGCAAGGGAACCGTGCTAGTCCTCATCTCCTCCAGCACCGTCACGCGATTGCCCTTGATGTCCACTGCCGTGCTCTTGTCCGTCACCCACACGCTCTCGCTGTCGCACACCGACAGCTCGCCGCGGTCGGCGCGGTGTGGATCTCCGGATGACGACGACGATGAGGACGACGACGACGACGACGATGATGATGACGAGCTGCTGGCATGACGTCGGTCGCGTCGATGATGCGTGCTGTTGGCCACTGACACAACAGATGCGCTGAAGTCGTCCACGGGGAAAAGTAAAGGTGGACCACTAGGAGGCTGCTCGCTTAAAATCACCCGCGACGAGAACAACTCCTCCTCGTCCGCGTGGCTCAGGAGACCCGCATCTATGACGCTGATGCGAGGCCTCGGCTGTTGTTGCTGCTGCTGCGACCCTGTGTCCCTCGCTCTCCTTGGATGCGAACCTCCCCAACCGACCTCCTCCTGCAAAGTCTTGAGCAGAACCTCCTTGAGCATCTCAGTCCTGAGCAGCGGGATGAGCAAGGTCCTGGCAGAATCGTCGGAAATGACCACGGCGTGTTGCTCGTGAATGGGAGCAGCTGCCGGTCCCTTTATGCACATCGTGAGCATTGTGAGAAGCACAAATCTCATTACTCTCTGCCCCTGCAAAAACTGGCGAGATTGAGACAGAACAAACAAACAAAAACAATTAAACGGTAAGGCTTAATATCGAGAAACTGTTGAGTGTGCCTGTCTGAAAAAACTGCCCCCCCCCCCCCATATTTGTTTGTGTCCACATAAGTTAAGGCGACACAAAGACAATCTCCACCTCTTTGAAGAATTTTCTATATCGACGTAACGGTTTTTTTTCCAGATAAGTTGTGGCACCTCCGTTTGACATAACGCGAATATGCGCGCGTTCAAGGCCGACGTAAAATCTTTCTCGCGTAAAAAAGAGCCACCGATGCACAAAACTAGAATTATTCATTTAAATCTACCCACACAGTTCGGTGGATATGAGGCAGGTTATGAGTGCATAATTAGAGCCACCACACAAAATGTTTACCGCTCGTGATAGAGGGCGAATATATTCCCCCCAGCCTCAACCACAACTTTGCGTTTCAGGTGACTAACTCATATTACCGCCATCATTGAACTGCGCGCATGCTTTTGCACGGAGGGAATTGAAATTTGACCCTCAAAACGGATGTCATTACTTACGAATAACGTTCACGTCAGGTGTCGTGCACACTCATTGCGTGTATTTCACGACAGGCGACCCAAACATGGCAATAGGAAGTAATTGGAGTGATGAATGTGGATTAATGGTTAGAGTGAGTGCCTCGTAAGTGAACGGTTTTAAATAGATTTCCCACTCGGACTCTTGTTGTTGTTTATTCCTCCAAGGCTTTGTTGGGAGTCGACTGTAGTTGTCCTCCTAAAACAGTCGTCCTCTAAATAACACATCAGCACTGGTGGTGCACGCTTGTTTGAGCTGATAACAGCTTTGCATTTTTTTTAACTGCTTAAATGTTATCGTTTTATGAAGGGCCCTGCATTTGGGAGGTTTGAACAATTGAATGATGAATATTCTTGGTTCTTTCGGTAAAGTCACGTAGAAGGGAAATCATAAAATAATAAAAATAAAACATAACTAAATAAAATTCTCACGACGTTTCGGCCACAACGCAAGAAGCCGTCCTCAGGTGAAGAAACAGAGCTGTCAGAAAGACAGCGTCGGCTGCTTGCGTTGTGGCCGAAACGTCGTGAGAATTTGATAATGTTTTATTATTATTTTATTATTTCCCTTTTACGTGACTTTACCGAAAGAACCAAGAATAAGAATCCCTGCAGTCACGAAAGCTTTAAATCGAAATTGAATGATGAATGTCTGGAATTACTGGCAAACACCACGTCTATCATTTACTCCAAAAGATAAAGGGACATTGCACAAAACGTCAGTTTATTGCACATGTGTGTTGTTAGGCAGTGTTAATATTAAACGTAGTTGTGCACGGTAGTTGCCTCATGGATGTACTGTCTCTTGGCATATGAATGTGGAATATCCACCATTGGCTCAGTGTGACCTACGGACATGTGCGCTTAGTAACTCTGATTGCGGACGCAGGGACGCTATGTACATTTCACTGCTTTACGTGACCCGATAAACCCCATGAAAGAAAATATACTGAGCAATAGGTATTTTAATTACGCACAACATGACTGAAGTTAATGACTCCGCTAATTTAATAGGGTCTTACAACACAATGCAAGTTAATTGGCTGCACGTGGAGGATACAATTTGGACATACGTAGTGTCCCAATGTAACTGCTGCTCATATTAATGCATTATATTAATTCGCACCTCAAATTAATTGATATTCACCTCGTATGAATTCTCACCTCCGATTCGCACGGTTGGCCACGTGCTAATCGGGCTGTATAACGCGCATGGCTCAATGCTGCTATAACCGGTGCGTCCAGCAGATGCCCCCAAAACCCTTCTGTGAGCAGACTTCGAGAAGAGCCAACGAAGACAACGACAAGTGGCAAGTGCTGTTAACGAGTGCCCTTTATGGCGAGCACGCTACATGAACTGGTGATTTGGCCAGCACCACGCCCGGCCACCTTTGTCTCCCCAGTGATGTTTACGCACAGTACGACTGAGTCCGACCTAGGTAATAAAGTTAGCGGTAGGTATTTCAGATGCAATTGTATTTGTAGCCCAGATTACGTGTTCATAGCCCATCAGAATGGGTGATTGGTGCTCCATTAACAATAGATTATTTAATTTTTATACCGACGTGACTTTACCGAAAGAACCAAATAGTATGAATAGATTACGTCCCTGCACATACACAAACTACATTTGTCAGTGAGTCCAAACAACGACTCTAGCTCATTATTCTCTTTGTTATTGTATATACCGTTACATATATTTCCAACGGCCTATGAACAATTTGCCAGATCTTGTCGGATCTAGGAAGCTTAAGAGTGTTGAGCCTGGATAGTGCGTGGATGGGTGACCATCATGCATAAAACATAAGTTGTATGCTGCTGCAAGATTGCATTATCAGCAGAGAGCAATGCGGCGAAACCCGTTGCGGTTGTACTGAACTATGCTCCAACGTTTACATGCGCACGGGTTTCACCAACTCGCACTGACCAAGCGTGGTGAAGTATGGTAAAAAAAATGAGTTGTACGTCTGCAATTGAGAAAGGGCTTCACTCATTTCCCCACGATGCTCTGCGTCAGCAATGTAATGGCATTCCCCTGGTGTTTGGCAGGCCATCCATAGATAGCGTCGACAAAGCCAGACTGGCTGACAACGCGCTCGAATCTACTACGGACATTGATAGCAATGTCGACTGCGTTCACACGACATGTGGCACCAAAACCGCCGCACCGTTTACTCTGCGCGCTATTAATTCACGGCCGTTACCATTCCAGCGAGCGACCGAGTGGCCGCAAGCTGCAGTGGCCGTTGCATGTCAATCAGACCCACGGGAGTGCTTTAGTGAGCGAAATCTGATTGGTTGTAACGAATGGGTATTAACGTTCGCACGTGTCCCAGGGCTTTGCCGTCAACCCCACTGCTCGAGCAGATGAACATCAAATACGCGGTGTTGGTCGTAGCGATTGTGTTATATATATATGTGTCTATACATTTTAGGATAACTTTAGTTTGTTGTGCCCCCCCCACCGCCACCCCGCACGGTTGGCTGCGTACGATGCGAAATAAGTTCAACATACATACGAAGTGGAGCATAAAATAGTATACATTTATTTATTTTGCTGCACTGTCCCTCTGCTGTCCTTAACCGTAGCCCCGCAACCTACAGCATCTATTTTACAACCGTGCTCGACACCACTTAGCTTCCGAAATCTGATGAGACAGGACGCATTCTGGGTGATTTGGTTCGTTGAATAATAATAATGACGCTATTTATTTACCCAGGGATGCCTCAATGAGTCTCGAGACTATTGTTTATTCGGGATGGTCCTGCAATTGGGATTACTGGTCCGTTCCACGAATGTGGAAGGAAAGCAAAGTTCCCATAGAAAGATCAACACGCACACGTTATGGCAAAAAAACTAAGCTCCGCAAAGATGGATTCAGGAACATTTACCGTAAAGCCATGTCCTGGTCACCTCGCACACATATATACCCCATAGGCGTAACGAACATTCTTCACATTTCACTTCCTTGAACAGGACATTACTTTTTACTGCGACCAAAGGTGGTGTGACAGCTGGCCGACTGTTGTTGGTATCATTACCACTCACGGTGTGAACCTACGCGATGTCCATGAAGGTTAATACCAACACACAGACGGATCTCTTCCCTCTAAACCTCCACGTCTTCGCCGTGGCGTTGGCGACACGCGTAGCATCTATATATCAGAGAGCTCCAGCTGTTTGACAATACCACGGGTACGATTATTTCGATGCTCCTGTTGACGTGCTGTTGAAGATCGGTGTGTGAAACGCGTGGCTCACAAAACGCCCTGTCACAAGCCAGGGCATTTATCTGCTTGTGCTACAAGGCGACTGGGATATATTTCAGTACAGAAATGGGCAATGTGGATTATTCAGTATTTTACCCTTCTCGTATGCCAGATACGTCGTCGGTTTTCACTCACATGAACCCAAACAATGATGAACGCGATTGGCCAAACATCGCGATGCCAATACCTTCCTAAAAAAACAGTTTTGAGACTCAATGAGGCTTTCCTGGGTAAATAAATGAAATTATTATTGAATCTTGCCCAAGCCGTAGTATGCAATGTAATTGTGTAGGTCTAATTGTACGAGATAATTATTTATTTATACCCAGTTAAGATCGCATTCAGACAAATAAATAGTTTATTTTCCAAAAGAGACCTCGGTTTATACGTTTCAGCCAATCTTAGCGTCGACCTTAGATTGTCCATCGCTTACTGCACCGACCTCAACAAGCCAACGTCTACACTTCCGCTCATAATTTGCGGAATACACCTGGGACAAAGTCGACCGAACGAGTTTCCTCTCGATTTGAATCATTCGTGACAGCAGGAATCTATACTCTCTGGTTCTTTCGGTAAAGTCACGTGGATAGAAAAAATAATAAAAGAAAACACGACGTTACGGTCGCCACATAAGCGTCCGTCTTTACCGAAATAACCAGCGAGTATAGGGTTTCCTCTCGTCTGTTCCTTATGCACCTTGAACACATCCATTTGTTTCAAGAAAATAATGAATCTCCAGACTAATTTCTGGGAGGGTATTGCATTTGGATAGTTGATCAATTCCATTAATAAGCATTTGGCTTCATTTTGGTGGAAACTCGAGTAGTAGATACAAAAAAAAACCCACACACACACTATAGGCTAACGCTCAAAGCTCCGCACAAATAGCTTAAATAATCCATGGCTCTACTGAAACCTCCTGGCCACCTGGCATCGCCCCCACCCAATGACTACAACATCGGTAGTCTCAGACAGTCTCCAATGCAAGTACTAACCAGACTCAATGCTCCTCAGCTTCCGAGACCCGACGAGATCGCTCGGGCGCGCTCAAGATGATGATTTTGGTCGGAGGCAACGGCTGTTACCTCGAATGGCACACGTGCAGAGAGGGGCGGAGTCTCTCTTTCTCTTCATCTTCTTAATTGGTTTACGCCGTGCGGGTACTCACTCAACAACACGTGCGTTTCACGTGTCTCTATCAGTACCTTGTGTATTTAAACTTGGCGAGAAGCCATGAAGGCAACAACGCTGTTCACTTTCAGTTAGCCTCGTATATATGTAGCATACGTTCTGTCTCAAGCTGAGGACCAATTACCATGAATCAGCCCTGTCTTCTTCTTAGATATTGAAAGCTAAGAATGATTGAGCCGAGGTTAGTGCCTGCATAGGTGACCACCACCAGGGCTTGCCAGGTGTTGTCGGTGTTGTTTGCTGCAAGGTGGTAAAAAGCTACTAAACCAATCAACTATTTTATTTTTATTTTACCAGGTGAAACCCACTGAACTATTAGGTATTTTTTCAGAAGCGACCTGGCCACAAATGATAACCCAACAAAGTGTCTTATGTGGAAATTCATAGCAGCCAAAAACTCTAAATGCATGTTTCTAAATGTGTAGGGAAAAACCAGAGGACCCGGAGAAAAATACACGCGACCACGGGGAGAGAGAGACACGCGAACTCCAAATACACAACAGGCGTCGGGATCGAACCCACGAGCTCCTGTATACCAGGCGAGGTAGTTAACATCTCGCCACCGTGGTAGAGAGATGGCGTTGCTGCATGTCAGCTCCTCGTTCGCACGATGGGCTGTCTCTGGATTCTCAGGTTTCCTTCTGCATGAAACCAAACACTAAATAACGTAATCACCTAAACATCCCAATGTAGGATGCTCCTGGAAGATAAAAAAAAACTACGAGCATCGAGAGCCAGACTTTCTGCGGTTAAAGATTGTTAAATATAATTATTATGCCGAAATAAGTTCGCATACGTGTACTCCTTTCAGCATGAATAAAGCCAACATTGTGCAGTGCAAATAACGGGGGGAAATGCACTGTTTATGCGGGAGAGACTGCTGAACGATTATAAAGGCTGAGGGCAAGTCAATGATTTGCTCCGGGGAGCTGGGAGGTCCTCACGAACCCCCCTCGAGCATTGGCCAAGTTATGTAACACTTGTCACAAACCAGTTCGAGCCGATTGACCTGGCGCGTCGGCTGTAGCCTGTGCTAATCGATCGTTTGGCAGAGGGTGTTTAAAGTCTGAACCGCAGACGCAACAAGTATGAGAATAAATAAGGAAATAAACGATCGGATGAATGAATGAGAAGTGAAAGGATGGATGGGTTGATAATGCGTGAACATGAATGCATCAGCTCGAAGGAACGAGGGCAATCTGTTAGAGGAATTGACACGTGTAACGTCGCGTTATATGAGGATGCATGCTTGACTATGCTAAGGCGTCAAACGATTGTTCACTCATGAAAGCCTTCTTGAGTCTTTTTTTATAGAGGATTTTCCTGCATTGGGGCGTTTGATAAATTCCATCAACGAGAGTTCGGTTTAACGCGGGGAGCAAATCGGAGTACCCGGAGAAAACCCATCAGGAGTACGAGTGGGATGACAATGATCTGCACCTCCTTCTCTTAGCGCGACCTCGACAACCCCGCGCCTACAATACCTGACAAGCCACGGCGGTCATCTACCCAATTATTTGCCAGGCCCAGCTTTGCTTAGCTTCCGAGATCCGACGCATTTAGGGGTTTGACATACAGTAGTCGTATTTACCCTTCTAAGTCAAGTGCCCCGTCTGCTGTCGGTGACGTCTTTACTCGAAAAGTGCTGGCGAGGAATGCAGTAGCTTAATGGAATGTGTTTTCGCGTGTCCGTATGCCTACGTGTACGTATACATTCGCGCATATATGTCGCGAGGATTCCACGTTGGCCTTCGGCAAAGCGTGAACTTCACACTGTTTACGCATTTCCATAGTGGCGGCTTTTTTTTTCTGCAGCTGCCTAATAATTTCTGCGTATACACACGCGTGCGTTTTGATCATCTCGGCTCGGGTTGTACACGTGGGCTGCTGGCTATTGTAGTTATTTACAGCGCGCGCGATGTTCCTGGCACCGGTCAGGATAGGGAACGCGCTCCCGCATTCACTGCGATAGGAGCCCAGTTGAACCTGGCGCACGCGTGTAAACTATGGTCGGACGTGTTAATAAACACTGCATGTAATCCCGCTGTTTACAGGCTACGGACACAGCCTTTCGCCCCATGCTGTTTATCAACACTTCGTATACACAGTCTCGTTTTAACGGCCCCTCGATCCACTGCTGGATGAAAGTCTTTTCTTCAAGCCACCTCGGCCAAAGGGATCAGCAGACCGCACTTCACTCTGCTGGTTACTGTGGATTGCAGAATTGTGGGCCCAGGACCAGTTCAGATATCACTCGCTACTGATGTTAGCCGTGGCAGCGAATCAAGCCCAGGCAGCCGAATTCGTTATGCAGCGCTCTAACCACTGTGCCTCCACTCCACATTACCTAACAAGAGCCGAACACACATTGCCATTCTATTTGCTATTAAACTTATTTTTACATCTATGAACTTTCTCGACGATATATTTAGTATCGCTACTAAATGCAATGGAAACTAGTTGCCATAATCGAAGGGATAAGGGTTGCTACGTGTAATACACGATTGACCGGCATGCTGAAGTATGGTAAAACAATCCTCACGAGATGCAGAGACGTGAGGAGGTGCTCAGCAGTGGACTGACAAAGAGCTGTACACACGGTTCATCCAATACACTATATACCCTAGCCTGGGTCTAGTGTAACTCCGTGCTCGAGTGTAGACTGGTGAATCAATTGATTATATTACATTGCGCATTATATACCTTCATTTACACAGAGAAGTGACTGTCATAGCTGTTTTTCACACGAGTGTGTATATTTCTACACGTCAATGGTATAGCCGACGATGCTGATTAAACATCTACTCACATAATTACGCGCAAACCCTTCAACGTAAGCTAGAGCATGGGTTGTTCTCCGTCTAGGATCATAGTTGGATGACAGCAGTGCTCATAAAAGAACTCAACTGTAGCGTGTTTTGGTGGAACGCTTGTGTTTGTTGTTACCACTTGCTCACGGCGACATGAGACGTAGCTTCCGAACCCGTTCGCAATGACTTGTAAGCAGGTGAATGTAAACTATTATCGTAATTTTTATTCAACTATTCTGGAACTCATTCCCCCTCCCCCCCCCAACCATCCGTTCTGCCGACTCCCTGTCCTTGTGCAAGCCCCGAATCAAAAGCGTTATTTATTCCTGCCTCTTCATTACATGATACATATACCAACTGTTGTTGTACTCCGTATTGGGATACGGTCGCATTCAGATGCCCCTATATAGATGCGAATGATAATGTTTTGCGTCTGGAACTGACGAGAAACTGCCCCACTCAAGTTTGCGAGAACTACTCGCAATGAAGCTGCGACACAGTACAATGTGTTAATCAGGCGATAACAAGCAATTAAACTCACTTGAGTTGTCATTTCTCCTCCTCATCAGAATCACATCCTTTACACCGGCCGATGCAACGCGGGTTGAACTGGAGCGGATGAGATGAGTTCCCGAAGGCATCCGCATGGCAGCTCGGCACGCCGCTGCGCTCATTTGCGCTCGCGGTTCCTCACCGCGCCGCTCTCAAAACCACTGCCGAACTAACTGCAAGCGCCCGGGGAGATCGCACGGCACGGCGAGAGCAGCGAGCGGCCTGAACCCCCATAGGGGGGGAGAGAGGGAGCGCACTGAGAGAGGGGAGCGCGGCTGGTGGTGGTGGTGGTGGTCACTAAGCCGTGAGCCACCCAGCCCGATCGCCCACCCGCCCGCCCGCCCGCTCGTCAACCCAAGGGGCAACGCCGCTCAAATGTAACGCGGAGAAACTCGCTACTCTGAAACGAAAGTTGAAAGTCGAGGACGGAAAAAAGAAAGAAAAAAAAACACTAAAAGCAAGTCTTTTTTTTATAAAGCAAGCGATTGACTAATCTAGCAAAACGTTGCGACTATTATATGGAACTGCATAAACTTGTTTAAACTGATGCGTTTAAAGAAATGCACTGCGTCTAGATAGAAACACAATGCGCACGCCTACTGCGGCGTTCGTTCTACGACATCACAGCGGGCGTGATGCGCTGCGCAGAGAGAGAGAGAGGGGGGGGGGAGAGAGAAAACGGAGTCGCACAACTGGCGGGAGCATAGCGCACCCACCCACACCGCGCTCCTCTCTCGCTCCAGCTGCCGACCTTTGACTCCGACTCTCGCTGCGCTCACGATTTTGGCAGCGCCCGGGGCGCTGTCCCTGGTGCTGAACATCATGCGGTGGGGGGGGGGTGTGCTCGCTAACAGCACTTGCCTCCGACAGTCTGTTGAGGCTATACGGGGGATCTTTGTCTTTGTGTGTATGTGGTGCTGGCCACCCACCCCCTCGTGTGCCGTACTGGCCTTCTACTAGTTGACAGCAGTTGCCCTAAAAGTCTGTTCAGGCTATAGGGTAATATTTGTGTTTTTAATAGGTGGAAGGTGCCTAGTATCTATGAAGCCAATAAGGGATCTTCTTGAAGGCAAAATATTAAGTAGTATTTATCATTCAGAGGAATTCCCGTGATCATTTTGTTTCTGCAATGTATTCGGAACGCAAATAAACCAGTATTTCAAGCACCAACACGTTTCGTTTTTTCTACAACTCGTTTGTGTTATTTCCTCGTTTTCTTTTTTTATCTCGTCTTGTTTTCTCCTTTAATGGAAATGTAACAGCATTGGATATGAATTAATTGTGACTAGATTAACACAAGCTGTTGTAGAATTATGTGTCATGAGCATAATCGGTTAATAAGTACATTTTGAGTTGCCTCTAATGTTTATCGGCCCTCTATTTCAGCAGCATTAACATAATTTATTATCCATAATATAGGTTTTTTTGGGTTAGATCTTGTAAATATAAATGTGTCGTTAAACCCGCCACCACCCGACACAGCCAACTAGTAAGGTTTGTCACGTAAACAGAACATGCCAACTCGTTACTAGTACAGCACACGGTGTGTTGGAGAGCAAATCCACAACATTTAAATGTTCTGCTTCTGCGAACTTATACAACGAATTACATTTGCGGCCCGTTGTCAATCCATTGCTGAAGGAGAGATTCCCCATGCCACGTAGGATTGATGGTTATCGGTCCATACTTCACCACGCTCGTCCAGGCGTCGGCAGCCTGCTGCTCCAGAGCCGCATGCTGCTCTTTAAAAGGACAGTTTCGTGACGTCATTTATTAAGGATCACCACCGTGTCGGATTCACCACGTGCGTTACAGCTCTTGAAATATTGAGGGGTTTTTTTTTATTCTAAAAAGTGGTTCTTCTTGTTATTTTGGTTGCCGACCCCTTACACGAGCCAACGCGAATAAAAAAATAATTACCGATTAAAACAACAAGGTTCGTTTCTATCACCGAGTAAATGAAGACAATTTGACCGAATATCAATATTTACGTTTCAAGTTAATTTTGTTGAACCAAGTGACAACTCAAAAGCAGACCGAATAAAGTACAGCAACCAAGCAAACAGAAATCAGAAAACATTAACCGTGTCAAATATTGTTTTCATCTCAGTGACAGCAAAAAGCCAATTTTCTCATATTCAATTAGGTTGTTATTCATAATCGACAACAGTTATTTGATATGATTTAACTTTAAAAGGCTGAGTGCCATAGACATGCTGTTCTTGCCATTAACAATGAGCACAGCTTGTAGGTTCAGCACTATTCAGTGTTAGGGGTAACATTTTCACAACCAATTATAGATTAATTATGGACTGTTCTCTGTGTGTCTATGTTGTGTGTCTCTCTCTGTGTGTCTCTGTGTTGTCTCTCTCTGCTTGTGTGTCTGTCTGTGTGTCTCCGTGTCTGTGTTTTGGCTCTCTCTCAAATTTAGTTTGACCTGATGACGATTGCTTGTGTTGCAATCGAAACGTCGTATTCTATTATTTAATTTATTTTCTTTCTACGTGACTTTACCGAAAGAACCAGAGAGCAATTATGGATTAATTCATTTACTTTCATGCATAACCTTGTGAGGCCCCTATTGAGACGAACCGTTTCTCTTTCGAGAGTTGGATCAAACGAATCAGTAAACATGTATGTAAACATGTATGTACGTATGTGAACATGTATGTGTATGCATGTTGAACTTCATTCGCACCGTACGTAGCCAACCGTCCTAATCGGAAGTGCGTTGGAAGGGCAACAAACTAAACACAAAAAGCAGCTCTAAAGAAATTCAAGGTAAAAACAACAACAGTGATTAATACGATAATATTACACGATACAGTACTAACAATCTCACATTAACACTGAACTATATCTTTATATATCATGCATACACTGTAAAGCTACAATTATTTCATTCATGTATTACATGAATACGATGTAGAATATTGCAATGAAGTAACATAACACACACGTTTCAAGCAACTATGGCTGTCTCGCTGAAAAGATGTTCATTTTGTAATTCTATTGGAAGTAGTTGTTACAACGGCGCTTGAGAATGCCGTGATTTAGTCTCAATGACTTGTTTGCGAGTGGCGAGGTTGCCACTAAGCAAAGACGACGGGGGCACAAATGAGCTGTGGGCCCCAATTTCTTTCGTAACGCAACAAATACTAAGCCCCAAAAGCGTCTGCCACTGTGCAGTTGAGTTAGATGGGGTTCTTACTTTTGACGCTGCCTCTCGCTGTGTACCCACTTCTCCCTCCTCCCACTCCTGCATCACGTCACCGTACCCACCACTCACCCCTTCACGCCACCTTACCCACCACTCACCCCAGCAGATGTGGGGGCAATGAGGCCAAACAATTGGTACCCCCCTTAAAAGCCAAACTGAGTCACGGCTCATTTATTGCTTTGTTTATAACCTCCTGCAAATGAATAGCCTCAACAAAACATCACAGATGCACCCGCTTCCTGTGTTTATGGCAAATACAATGTTTGTGGAGGCACATTTTGCGAACCATTCTATTCTTTTTTACTGCAATGGGTTTTCACGGTTGTGATGTATGGTTCTCTGATGTGTTCGGCACGATGTCCCATGTGTCGTTCTACATACTGGGAGCTTCTTCGGGAAATGAATTTAACATCGGGGCACGATTATATATTTTTTAACAGTTATGACTTTCTCGGTAAGCCTGCCTAGACGGTTTTTTCCTAAAAAGTAACTTCCAAGTAAATGACTGACAAATCCAGTCCTACCGTCCCTTGTAACGCTATATAGGTGCAGAGTTTAATTTATATGGTAACATTTTTAAATAATGATAATTTTAACTCTTTGTCAATCCACAACTGGATTAGGTCTTCCCAGACCACGTAAGTCGTGAAGTTTGTTTGACCATACTTCTAGAAGCTGGTCATTGCTGGTTAGTGAATGTGTTGGTCCGGGACCTATTCAAATAGCACCAATGTTAGCCGTGGCTGGTTGTCTAACTCAGACAGCCAGTTTAAGAGTGCAGTGTACAAACCACTGCGCTACCCATCTGCCAATGCTTAATATGTATGGAAATTCATAATTGGCCTGGTATCGGTGTGAATGCAGAGAGCTTAAAATCAACACTTCAGGAATGCACCTTTGCAATGCTTTGACTGACTTGGCCATTTTACATTCTTGTTATAATCATTAAGGCAAACGTTGTCAATCTCTGTACATCAGCTGTATGCTTTGACAAAAGCTTAGAAGTAATAATTGCACCATTGGCATCGGCCATCACGATGACCTCTTGATCACCGATCTGGATAATAATGAAATAGAGCCATGCACTTAAGAGTGAGCGCAAGTGGGCCGGCCAAGATGCCAGTGTTGTGCCCAAGGGCAATTTATGTTTGCGAGGAGCTCCTTTCTCTTTTGCTTGCCATCGAAATCCACCGGTACCGGTTCTGAGAAGCCATCCCCTGCGGCGCTTGGCAGCACACTCCCAGGTACCAAGTGGAAGTATAGAGGGAGGCGGCTGGATAACAGGAGGTAGAGTGAGAGAGAGAGAGAAAAAGGAAGAAAGAGAGCAGACGGGTGCATTTCTGTGGTTTGGGGGGGGTGTGGGTTGACGAGGGGGGGGGGGTTGCTCATTCCTCACAGAGATAATCCCTCCCACTTTCACACCGGCAGTCCAGTGGTCTGACGCAAGTCAGGGCTTGTAATCGGATTCACGGCTCAATCTGACAGAGAGGGTGCCGAGGCTGTGACAGATAAGGCCTCGCCTCCAGCACGCGAGCCCACTGCTTTGCTTTCTCTGGTGAAATTGCAAAGAAGATGAAGGAAGAAAAAAAAATACAGGTGCTAGGGCTTAAATGGTGTTTAACCCCGAGCAGAAGGGAGGCAGTCCACTAATGACTGCGGCATTTGTATTGCATTGTTTGTTTCTCAGTGGCTCGTTTGCACCTACAACTGATGTCTCAGGTAACATGTGAAGCTTGTAAAGTCGCAGGGTGGCAATGGGGTTGCTTATCAATCATCCCACCACTGATGCAAATAACATGCCTCTTGCAGAGATCTATTGCTCGTTGTCAGTTCGGGTTACCCACACTGCCAAATACCTGCTATGCATAAGTAAAAAATACACTAGGTCACAAAGCTGCAGGCAGACCTGCGTGATGCTATGCATGGTGCAATTTACCGGCAAGAGAATATTACAGCAGGTAGCCAATCGAGTGCAGCTGCGACGTCTTCCCACACCCATTCCACGTGGTCTCCCTCTCTCACCCTCGGCCACCTGATTCCCGTCAATGTCCCCCTCCTCTCGCCTCTACTTCCTTTAAACCTGCCACGGTATACAACCTCTCTCCCTGCCTCTTGTTACCCACGTCCTCCGCCCTCCTCTTCCTCAAAATCCTCGGCGGTGCAGTTTTGGTTTTCTCGTCTCTCCTGGACCCGGTTAGTTACGGCCCCAAACACCTGTCCTATGAAATCAATCCTCCTCACCCATTCTCAACTGAAAAAAAAAATCACCGCGCGGTTTTGGAGTGCAGTGCACCCTGGAACCACGAGCGTGATTGCGCTCTTCAGTATTTCTCTGGCAAATGATGCACGTGTGTGTGCGTGTTTGTATGTACTGTACTGTATGTGTGTTTGACAAGTGAGAGGAGTGGTAGTGTAGCGGTCAACGCGCTTGCTCTACGAACCTCACCACCCGGGTTCGATTGCCGCTCACAGCCAACGCCAGTGACGACTATCTGAGCCGGTCCTCCTGGGCCGGGTGTGATGTTACCGTGCTGGCCTGAATAGGTGCTCGCTGACAGCACTTGCCCCAAAAGTCTGTTAAGGCTATACAGGGGATCTTTGCATTTGTTTGTGACAATTGTGCCAAACATAAAAAATAAAACATAGGCAAAGCGCCTACGTCTTTTTGGTTCTTTCGGTAAAGTCACGTAGAAGGGAAATAATAAAATAAGAAAAAGAAAACATAATAAAATAATTCTCACGACGTTTCGGCCACAACGCAAGCAGCCGTCCTCAGGTGAAGAACAGGTCTGTCAGACGCTGTCTTTTATTATTTCCCTTCTACGCGACTTTACCGAAAGAACCATGAAGATGAATCCCTGCAGTCACGAAAGCTTCAAATAGAAATTTACAGCTCCTACGTGTCTAGGTGCTTTCCGTCTCCCAGTTTAAAAGTGAAACTCACGAGCGCCATGTTTTTCTTTTTGCTGAAGGATTCATTTTGTGTGTGCAATTTTAAATACCAATATTTAATGGTTGAAAATAATCTAAACCCCAATAAAATGAGGATATGTTTATAAAAAAATTTAAAAGGACCTATCAATTACTAAAAAATACAATTAATCAATAACTATATTTATTTGAAAAATACAAATGACTACTTGTATATTTTTGGTAAATTTTCTACACTTAAAATACCAACAAAATCTAATGGCTATATATATACAACAGTTTGAATACACTCAATGTTAGATAAACAAAGCCCGTGTCATTGCATGAATACAATTACAGACGTATTTATCATGCGCTAACCATTAAAACGCAGCCAAAACAATCTTTATTTCACATTCATTTATTTTAAATGCTGGCTGATAATATAATCGCTTATTCTGTGGTATTGGCACAGCGGGAAGGACAACAAACTAAACACAAAAAGCAGTTGTAAAAAATTTGCTTTCAATCTAGATTTAAAAGTGCATTCGTGACTTCCTAATGTCGGAAGGAAGAGCATTCCAGACGGCTGTAGAGCGCATCTGAAAGCGCACAATGCGGTGACCGTGTTTGTCCGATGGTTGGCCAAAATCCGCTGCGTGGACGTCTGTTGGTCTGTGGGCTCCTTCAGGAGCTACGCCCCATGGAGGACATCGCCAGGGCTACAGACTGGGCCAAGTCATCATCCTCATCATCAATCACCTGCCCGAAATGGGATAACCATACGACTGTGGTGGCAGCAAACGAGAAAATAAGAAAAGGCACAGAAAATTTTCGATTTAAAGCTTTCGTGACTGCAGGGATTCATCTTCTTGGTTCTTTCGGTAAAGTCACGTAGAAGGGAAGTAAAAAAAAAGGAAAAAGTTATTTATCTTATTATTTTATTATGCTTTCTTTTTATAAAAAAACTAATACAATAATTATTTTATTATTTTATTATGTTTTATTTTTATTATTTTATTACTTCCCTTCTACGTGACTTTACCGAAAGAACCAAGAAGACATTGTATGGTCATAATAAAATCAACAGGAAACAGATCACTTAACCTCCTGAAAGCAAAACAAGATGAGCCGCCTCTATGGCGGTGCCAACATAACAGCGGTGCTCGACAGCTCCATGAAAAATAACGAATAAAATAGGCTAACATGTTGTGCAAATCTTGATTTGAAGCTTTCGTGACTGCAGGAAGCCATGCTCTTTGGTTCTTTCGGTAAAGTCACTTATTTAGAAATAAAACAAAATAATTTTATTAAAAAAAAAATATGCAAATTTTAAGTGAAATGTTAAAACCGAATCATGCGTTTAAGTTTTTGCAAAAAATGATGAAAACCTAAAACAATGCAACCTTCACATTTTCGCAAACACAAATGTGCAAACACAAAAGTTATTTATAAATGTCGTAACCCTCCACCACCCGACACGGCCAAACAGTAAAAAATGTGTCACGTTTTCAAAGGACAAAATAATTCACTTCTTTAGCCCACCGGTGTGCTGAAGAGAGAATCAACAGCATTTTAAAATTTGAGTACGACGTTTCGCTGATAATTACAATCAGCTTCATTGGGCATGAATGGTGAAGCTCTCCTGTTGCTTCCGGTCTTAAATAGAGCAGCCACCTTCGGATTATCACGATGTGACGGAGTCATGTCCCTGCATCTTGAGTTATTATGCATGTTGGACTTCTTTCGCACCGTACGTAGCCAACCGTGGTAATCGCAGCTGGGAATTATGACAAAAACAGCCTTGATCTATAATACACACAGCTGGAGGAAGGCCATCGCCCCCACCCCCCACCCCGTTACATTCCATTCCGGTCCTGTGATGCCACAATCCACCTCACTCGACCGCCACGAGCTCATCCCATCGCTCCCCGCCCCCTCTCCGCACTAGTGTCACCCTCTCATTCTCCTCTCCTTTGACTGCCATTTGGTCACGCGGCTTTTTGTTCCATCAGACAGTGCATGCAGCGCATGCATCGCCCGATGGAAAAGATTTGTGACAAAATGTATGCACGGGCTTTCGGTTTGCCGAACGAATACATTCTAACAAAGGAGCATCACCGTCACGCGAACTCCGGTCATCCTCGCAGCGGCCTGCTTTTGGCTAACCGTCGAACAAAGATGGTCACTGCATCGCGCGCTTTCAGATGCGCTTCTGCGGCCGTCTGGAAAGCTCTTCCTTTCGAAATTAGGAAGCCACTGGAGCGATGCACTTTTAAATCTATTTTGGAAACTCGTTTCTTTAGAACTGCTGTTGGCCTTTAGTTTGTTGTCTTTTCCCCCGCACCTCCAATGAGCACGGTTGGCTATGTACGGTGCGAAAGAAATTCAACAGACATACAGT
This sequence comes from Lampetra planeri, assembly GCF_965212315.1. Taxonomy (NCBI): domain Eukaryota; kingdom Metazoa; phylum Chordata; class Hyperoartia; order Petromyzontiformes; family Petromyzontidae; genus Lampetra; species Lampetra planeri. Next base: position 10,908,708 of record NC_136122.1, on the reverse strand, counting down.
TCTCGTGATGAATCCTGTCAAATCAACACACTGTCTGATTTGCGCTTCTTCACTAATCCACGTGTTGCTATTTCTCTCTCTCAGCACCAAGGCCGTAAATATGCTCAAAATGTCCCCCCCCCCCCCCCCAATATATTGCTATTAAATAGATTTCTGTTTATATGATTGTGGTTATGGTTGTACTTTATAAATCCCTAATCTCTGCCATTACATAAAATGAAACAAGAAAAGGTAAAAAAGAAAAAAACAGAGCAATGTAATACAATACACTATTAGACGTTATTGTTAAAAATAAATAAAACGTAAATCCCATGTGTTAGTGAATTTTTTTTATATTTTAGGCAGGAAATTCATTTTCAAATTTAGATTTTTTTTTCTGGGGGGAGGGACCCCCAGACTCTCTGTAAGATTTGGTCCCCCCCAATGTTGACTCCATGGCTACGGCCTTGCTCAGCACACTTCTGAGCATGTGCCTCTCCCCAGTTAATTGTGCACTTTTCAGGCTATGTTCCATACGCTCTTTCACCGATTAGGCAAGCGGACAACAGCAAACACTATTACAAGACGGGTACAATAGACGTTACGCAGCCTTCCCGGCAGGCGCGAGGGCCCACGCACAACATTTTGGCACCTCTGGGCACCTCTGGGCAAAGTCCACGCCTGAGTAGCGAGCGATGCGGCTGGCATCGGCAGCGGCGACATATGAAGCCGTGTTACCGCTAGCCCAGGAATAACACGGTGCAGCTTGGGCTTGGGGAATGTTGGGCCGTTTTAAATGATGGAAAAAAGCAACTCGATTTTCTTTAATTCCCCCCCCCCCTTTCCTAAGAGAAAGCAGGCAACCGCGTAATGAAATGCACATGGCCCGTTGCCGAAATGCCACAAAATCTGAGGCTCACGGCGACTGGAATTTTACAAATGGCTGAGACCTGTGCCAGCAGCAGACGAGATCAAAGGATTACAGTACGCTGCGGAGCGGGACAGATTACAATGGTTAAACTCATGGCCCTAACCCCTGAGCAAGATTGGCCTGGTGAGTTCCAGGACTTTGTTGGTGGTGGTGGTGGGGTGGGGGGCGGTGATTGTTGGGGATCTGCGAGGCATTTCACCACGGCAATGTCTAAGGGTGTAGCGGTGAGTGTAGGCCTCACGACACCAGTACGGACACACTGAGATAAATTCCGATTTTAAGCTTTCGTGACTGCAGGGATTCATCTTCTTAGTTCTTTCGGTAAAGTCACGTAGAAGGGAAATAATAAAATAATAAAAATAAAACATAATAAAATAATTCTCACGACGTTTCGGCCACAACGCAAGCAGCCGTCCTCAGGTGAAGAACAGAAGACGCTGAGATAACTTGGGGTCACTCGGTGTTGCCCGAAACTGTGACGTTCCAAGGGCTGGTGATAATGTGCTCGTCTGAGCTGCAGGGGTCACACATTTGTGGGAAGTCTTTTTTTATTTTATTCGTTGTTAATAATAGGCTTGATTTATAGCGCACGTATAAGTCGTGCACTAAAGTTGCTAATGCAAGTCAAATGACGACATCCGCGATGGAGATGGATGAGGATGAGATTGGCTCGTGCGAGATGGTGGCTGCTTGGGGCGGGCCTCCATCCAACAGTGGATTAATTGTGGATGATGATGCAACGCTTTTAATAATTGTAAATCTTAATTTGACAAAACCCGAAGCATACATTTACCAAAATTCTGAGTGTTTAAACACGAGTCAATGTTTTATGATGCATGGACTAAAACACATAAACTATTCAATAGTGTTGAATGTAGGCTTAGTGTACATTAAATGCATGGTTTGTGCCCTTTAATTTAAGGATCACAATTATTGAAAGCGTTTATCTGACAAAAGACAGCCTATGCACACATGACCCAGAATGCGCCCGATCTTATCAGATCTCATGAATCTAAGCAGCGTTGAGCCTGGATAGTATTTGGATGGGTGACGACCAAACACACCAGGTTGCCAAAGGTGGCTGCGGGGCACCACTACATTGTAGGTATCTGAGAACAGTGCAGCAACATCGATTGTTTCGTTGTACTTCTATGATACCCACGTCTATGCTCACCGCCTTCACCAATTCACATTTACCAGAGCGGTGAAGTCTGGTCGAACAACCCCCACGACCCACAGGGTGTGTGGGGATGCCCTCATCCAGCAGTTGATTGGAATTATGGCTCTAGATATACATGTATGCAAAGACAGCACATGAGGAGATTGTGGCTGACCTCACGTCCAAACAACAGTTTGTGCCAGCACTGATGTTTACACACTGTACTCGGTACTTATTTAAGGTTGAGTTGACCCAGTGGAGGCCCACGACATTGTTCAGACATCACTGATGCTATACGTGGCTTTATATTAAATGTAGGGCACTGTGTACAGAGATCAGTGCAGTAATCACACATGCAAAGGACAAGAACACAGATCTCCCATATCGCCGTTTCGGCTGTTGGGGCAGGTGCAGTTCGTGAGCACATTTTGAAGGCACGGCACATGGGGTGACGGTTTGGTCAGCAGGGTACTAATCCTAGGCTGAGTCGACCTAGGATAGTTCCCAGAACTGGGTCAGATATCACTCACCACTGATGCTAACCATGGCCATCAAACTGATGTTAGCTATAGCCAACGATCCACTCATCCGTAAACAAAACACAAAGCCCCCAAACTTGGCCAGTTGGTAACGCTGTGATCGCTGTGAGGAATGATGTTCGGAGGAAGGCCGATACAAATTGCATGTTCCCCTCACCCATGGCGTGTGCAGCTACCTCAGTGGCCAATGGGCTCTGGACGGGTGCGAGGGGCTGGTAACTCTTCCAACGTTGAACTTAATCACCACGAAACCACGAACAAAAGATCATAACGAGCTTGTGCCGGAGGTACAGGTGTCCATGATGTCTCCTAGCCAAACCCCATCTGGTGGTGCCAGGAGACTGATCCCATTCGTCTCGGGGTTCCTCCAGAAACAGCAGAAAACAGAATAAGATTCTTTATTTAGAAATCCGATGAGCTATGAAGCTCTTTTTCACAGATGTCCAGTAGGGGTGGGTCAGAAAGTTACAATAATAAAACAACTGTGAGTGGCCACAAAGACAAAGATCCCCCGTATAGCTTTAACAGACTGTTGGGGCAAGTTCTGTTAGCAAGCACCTATGAAGGCTGGCACTTCACACTATGGGGTGGTAGCCAACACCACGCCTGACCGCCTTTGTCTCCCTAGTGGCATTGTTTAAATACTGCACCAGGTTACTCATTTGAGGCTGAGTCGATCTGGAGGTGGCCCAGGACCGTTTGAGATAAATGTCAGTGGTGTTGGCCGTGAGCGGGAATCGAACCCCGGACCCGAGCTAATCGCTACGCCATACGCATGCATACACAGGCAATGTGCACATCTAAACACACGTCAATTTGACTTGAAAAAAAAGAATTTGGAAGACAGAAGTAACATTTCAACTGCAATGGAAACAAAGCTGAGTACGAAGTGCAATGCGACACATTGGCACAGAGACAGTAGCACATGGGATTTAAAAATAAAACAGTGCTTCAAGACAGCAGCAAACAAGCTAGTCACAGATTTTAGCAAAAGCTCATGGAAAAGAAAGCTTTAACATTTCGAATGTAATGTAAGGCTAAAAATGTATTATATAATGCTATACTTTTATTTGAAAAGTTTTCCACTGAGTAATTTAGCACAAAGTTGTATGTACTGTTAATCCTTAAATAAATATGAATCAGTATTTCCAGATTTGTAAGCCTCGTCCGGGGCATGTGGTTGTTTAACCATATTTCACCAATCATGGTCATTGTGGGTTGGTGAAGGGCAGGTGGCAGGCCGAAAGACCTGTTCAGATATCACTCGCACTGATGTTAGTCGTGGCCAGGAATCTAACTCAGGTTTCCGATTCCATAGCGCGGTGTACTAACCACTGCGCCACCGCTCCAAAACCCCCAACAATATCAATTGCAAGCATATATATTTAGATGCGCGATTACTAATATACGAATAATTGTTATTTTTAGAACACAAATCCTCAACAAGACAATAACTGTATCCTGAACTTCACTCTTCTTGCTCCACCCTTCACTCAAATTCATCATTCAATTAGCACCGCCACGTGTAGCTCCGTCCACTCTCGCCCACAGCTAAATCATCGTCACGACGAACACTCCTGGCATGCAGATGTAAACCGTGTGGCGAACAAGCACATCGGCACATTCACGTCCAATCCTTTTGTCAACGAAGCTGCATTTTCTCCCAAGTGCAGATCCGTCGCAGCGACGTGGGATATGAAAAGTGTTCACGACGAATATCCCGGCGCGGCATTTCCCTGCGTGATAAAACACCGTGAGCAACGGCCTGTACACTTGCATAAATCAACGCGAGCTTCGAACGTCGATGACAATCAACAAAACACGACGGGGCCCGCAGTGCCTGTTGACCTTCGCCCAGCACGTGTGGCATGGAGGTCTCGGCTTGGCTAACGCTGGCCGCGAGACCCCCGGCTCTCCGCTCTCCGCTCTCCGTCCTCGGCGGGTGCTGGGGAACAAATTAGTGAGAGCGGCACGGATGGGTCGAGAGCTCTGACCTCGTGCGGCGAGGGCCGCGCATCGCCGGCTTTCAGAGGGGTGTGCGCGGAGGTCACAGCTGGGAACCATTCCTGAAAAATCAACTGCTTCCGCTTCTTTGATTTCTGCTTCTCCTCTTTCTCCTCCTCCTCACCACGTACGTATGCATGTACGTTGAACTTCTTTCGCATTGTACGTAGCCAAACGCGCTAATCGGATGTGCGCGCGGGGAAGGACAACAAACTAAAAAATAGCAAGCAGTTTTAAATAAATTAGTTTTCAATCTGGATTTAAAAGTGCATAGCTCCAGTGGCTTCCTAATATCGGAAGCACCCACGATACGCACATCACGCACGCCGACTGTTCTCTGTAACCGCGCTTGGACCAACTTTATTTGAATTGTGTTCTAGGCAATCGTGTCACGAGATGGAAAGTTTATTTGGAACTTCCGCAAGAAGAAGTTTCATCACTCAATATTAGAGAATCTCGCCCGAAAGGTGATATCATAGAACTACTTCTGAGATATCGGGATACAGACAAATGCTTGTCACATTGTAGTCACACGAATACTTTTCATTTTTATTTTCACTGTTTGAATTTGTCCAAAACTAAGTGAAAGTAAAAATTGTTGGTGTATTTAAAACCCTCATCTCGTCACACTTGGGAACTTGGGCTAATCACAGGTGGCTGAAACCCAAATTCAGCAACCCAGGATCTCAGCAGCGATGGCACGATGCTCTGAGCTCTGAGCCACTCGAGCAAATCGTGCGGAGTGTTTAACGCGCGATAAGTCTCCACGAGACGAGGCAACGACACGGGGAAAAATTCAAGGGATCCTCCTCGTGCTTCGGATGCACAAAGATCTCATCGCCCGACGACGCTGGAGGCCGCTGATGATGAATGTGTCCATGCGTATGGCACATGTGTGGCTGTACAAAGCATCCCCCCCCCCACACACACCCCCTCTCTACCCCTATCCACTGAGCTGAGGCTTTTGGGATCAGTTTCAAAACTTCTACAAAGGAGAGTGTGTCAGCGACTATAAAACCTGCAGAAAGGGTTTATGGATGGCTCACAAACTTCATTCCTCCGTAAAGCCAGCCTGATGTCCCTGTTGGTACTGAGATGGCTGTTGTGTCAAGGTATTTGACACAAAAAAAATACTGCGTAGTTATTTATTATAAACGTTTTCTTCTGCTGATGGGTTTTTTTTTCTTTAACGCAAATCATCAGATGTTTCTCCTGCTGAATAAAGACCTTGAAACTTGAAACTGTTGCCATCTCTCACTGTCCTGCTATGCACCATTTATCCAGCAAGAGATGGATGGATTGTTGTAACAACTGGATATAGAAGTTGGCCAAACATATAAAAAAAGCATTAGCCTGAAAATGAATCTTTGGAATCAGTGATGTTTTTCACTGTAACCAAGAAAAATGTATTTATAGGAGTAGCGACTTTTTAAAGTTTTTAATATGGCCCACACCGGTTGCGATCAGACATTAGCTTCAAATCAAGAATGAAGTGATCTGTCACAAATCTGGATTAGGCTCTCACCACATCGTGTCAGCCATGTGGGTTGGACAACCATACTTCACCACGCTGTTTAGTGCGGCTTAGCGAAGTGCATGAGCTTGTACCAGTCCAGGTATAACACACACTTATAAACTATTAAACCTAACTAAAACTAAACTATTTTTTTTATTTTACCAGGTAAGGCCCACTGAGCTATATAGCTTTTATTTCAGAAGCGACCTGGCCAGAAATTATAGATCAACGAAGTGGCTTTTCACGTGGAAATGTATTGGAGACAAATACACTAAACGCATGTTTCTAAGTGTGGAAGGAAAAACTGGAGGACCCGGAGAAAAATCTACGTGACCACGGGCAGAACATGCAATCGAACCTATGTCTCCTGTAAATTAAGGCGAGGTAGTTAACATTTCGCTACAGTGGCGCCCTCGTGTTTTATATATGTACTCTGATATTACGAAAATAATATCAATATTTAATTTGTTAATTCATAATGAGTTAGATATAAAAACTGTCATCGCGCATGATGCTGCCAATAATTGAACCATCTTAATTTCAAGACAAAGAGAAGGAAAACCAATATAACAATTATATCAAGTACATTTTCACATTCAGTCTGTTATTGTCTCTACTCGTATCGACGCATTCAAAGACAAGATCTCGTCTTTCACGTGTAATGACCCGGCCAAGATAAAACAAACAATATCGGACGCCAACAGTTTCAGGTGTTCGCATACACCTGCCGCGTCTAAACGTTCTTGAGCAAACGGTTGTCCTTCGCAAAAAAACCGGGCGAGTCTCGCTTTACAGGTCAAACATCGGGATGTGCTCAGGCCATTGTCCCCACAGCCGGCGTTGGGCGGGAGGGGTTGGGGGGGTCTTATTCCTCGTGCGACGAGCAACCATCTCGGGTTTCTTCGACAGGGGAGCAAAGTCAAGAGCACCAGAGACGACGCCGCAGAGACACCTTCCACGCAGCTCGTGTTTGTGCCGACGACAATGGGAGACGCGCGCGCGGATGTCACCCACTCCCCTCCCCTCCGAGTTGTGTGACGCGCGTGGTTGCAGGTGTTGCATCGGCTGGCACTGTCAATATTGTCTCGTGGGTATTCGTGCCGCAGCCCTTCCTGTCAAATCCACCGCCGGTTAAGGGCCTCTCCAAGCCGTAAGGGATCACGGCGGTCATTTGAATATTCTTCAGCACGCCACTGTCAGTGCAAGGTCGCAACAGGCGGGGTGCGTAGACGTGGGAGCGTAGATGTGAGAGCGTAGATGTGGGAGCGCAGAAGCACAGTACAACAATGTATGTTGTGGCACCGCCATCTGGTGGCTTTAAAAGCCTCTAGGAGCGAGTTCTGTGAGTGAGCACACACGAAGGCCGACACGGCACACGAGGGGGTGGGTGGCCAGCACCACGCCAGGCCTCCCGAATGGCGATGTTTACACACCACACCAGGTACTAATTTGAGGCTGAGCCGACCTATGGTTTGGCGACCGGTTCAAATAACTGTCAGTGGTGTTGGCCGGTCTCCAGGGTTCGAAGCGCAGCGCTAACCAATACACTACCGCTCCCCTACACTACAGCAGGCCACCACTTAGCACAGTCTCACAGCAGCCGATAACAACCTGCCCCGCATGGAGGTTTACAATCCAAGTTCTCTGCAGGCTCACACCTGCGTAGGATGGGAGATCCGATAAGATCGAGAACACTCCAGATTTGATTACAGGCTCGTACCTGGCGTTCGATTTCCACTATGCTTGGCTTAGCATCTCAGAGTCAAGGTCATTTTTCACCTGTGGAAAATTGCGTGCGTTATACATTGCTTGAACATGAATAACTAGTCATATGTTTGCGTTTTTACCCAGGTAGGTTGTTCTTGTCTCAGTCAATTTGCTCGCTAGAGACACCTATTGACAGGTAAACAAATTATTTGGTGATATATGGTTGCGATGGTGCACAAGCACAACTAGAACACCCAACATACTCATCAAAACACTACCTTAAAATATATAATCAGTGACGTTTCGGGCAATGGCTCTTCTTGGTGCACTTTTTTTAAAATAGGTAGCGTTGTTGATTATTGCCTGAATTGCAGTTGGCACTCAGTGTCACTATCATTATAGCTTTAACCTCTGTGGATGACATTATGCTGAATCCTTTTGGGTTTGCGTTTGTCCGGTAGTTTATTGACTCTTTTTAAATACAGGTCCTCTGTATTTCCTTAATTTGGATTTATTTCCTGTCGATCTTTTCTCTGTTATTAATACCATTATCAATAGTTACATAGTTCACTTCGATCTTAACTCTTTGTTTACATGTCAATGTTTTCAATTAACTTGTTTATCCAACAACTTTCCACTGTTGCCTTGTGATATTTGGTGCTCCCCGTAACCTTTCGTGATTACCAACATGTTTTAAATGTTTGCTACGACTGAATTAATGAAAGATTAAAAGAAGACTCTTGGCCGATACATTTACATCTGCATTCATCCTCACGCAGCAGATCATGGAAAGGAAAACATCATTCCTAATTCTGTATTGGCGTTAGGAATTCTTAATTCTGCAGTGGATTGATAAAGAGGCCGCCAGAGAGAGAAAAAAATCGATGTTAACTAAATAAATAAAAATGTTATTCTTGGTTCTTTCGGTAAAATCACGTAGAAGGGAAATAAGAAATAATAAAACATAATAAAATAAAACATAATAAAATAAAATTCTCACGACGATTCGTTGTGGCCGAAACGTCGTGAGAATTTTATTTTTTATTTTTATTATTTGATTATTTCCCTTCTACGTGACTTTACCGAAAGAACCAAGAATATGAATCCCTGCGGTCACGGAAGCTTTAAATCGAAAAGTAAAAATGTTCATTCATCGCTCAAGAGTTCTTCATGGAGCAGGGAGGTTCTGTGTCAAATGTTGTATCGTTTATTTTTTTTTGTAGCGGGTTTTGCATGTGGGATCTAACCTGAACACTCGGATACAACCGACAGACGGCACTCATTAAAAACAAAATCACAGGAGCAATCCTGAACACAACTAAATTGTTACAAAATATTTCCAACAACCCCCAACTCGAAACAAAGGAATGCACAATTACGACCCTCCACGTCAAACAGAGCAGAAGTTTTCATTGTAAAAAAAACACAATAACACAATTTTTGTTAAAGTAAATGCTACTTTAACGTTTTATTGCCTGTGAATCCTACGAACGTTTAAAGCCGGCTTAGGAGAATTAGCGTGCGGGCTCTCGGGACGAGTTTAATTCACAGCGGTTCCATCCCTGCAAAACCCCACCACCACCACCCCGTTCTGTGTTTCCCAGCCACGCAACGCCGTCACGATGTCAGTAGCACGTGGCCTCCTCGTTTGGCGACTCAACGCGTGCTCTTTACGATGAGCGCGCCAACACATGCGTGCCTTTCAAGCTGTGCGCGGAGGCGCGCGCGCGTGTGTCGAACCACCTTTCGCACCGTACGTGAGCCGACCGTGCTAATCCGAGGTGCGGAGGGATTTGTGAGGGGAGGAGGACAACAGGCTAAACACAAAAAGCAGTTGTAAAGAGATGAGTTTTCAATGTATGCATGCACACCACGGGTGGGGGTGGTGTTGTGGGGGGGGGGGGCACAACGATTACGATCAATTTAAACGTCAATGTTGATTATTACGAGAATTCCGATTTAAAACAAATATATTTGTACTTCTTAGGTTCTTTCGGTTAATTCACGTCTAAAGATAAAATAATAAATTAAAATAATAGCGACGTTTCGATTGCAACACAAGCAATCATCATCAGGCATAAAAGAAATAGCAACAAAAATCTAACTAGAAAACTATAGACAGACATACAAGCAGACAGACATCACAAGGACACAGAGAGAGGACACATATCGGCACAGAGAGAGGGGTCGTTTCTGTGACGGTCCCTTAAATATAGAGAGGGGGGGCGGGGACGGAGAGAGGGAGGGGGCAGAGAAAAATAGCATATCAATGAGTGGAGGGCAACGTGTTGCTGCTGCGCAAGTAAGATGACGACGTGGCACGGCACGCAAGCTTGAAAATTAGGAGAAAGGCACACTACAATTAAATAACCTCGCAAAATATCGAAATGTGATGTAATGCAACACAGAGAGTCGGTCAACACACTATTAACGCATAGCCTGGTTGATTACGTATTTCAAAGATTGCTAAGTTAGAATTTAAGTGTGAACATTCCAAAGAGAGGACACAGGCAGAGAGAACAACAATTCCTGCAGTCACGAAAGCTCCAAAATTAAGATTGAACCATTTCTACGGGGAAGTTTTAAGCTTATCTTTTTTCTCTCTCTGGCTATTTGTTCTCGTACAACACTTTGTTCATCCATTTTGTGAGTCTATGAGAGAGGACACGTAATTGAAATGTCTTCAGTTGAGTATGGGCTCATTTTCTTGGTTTTTTCGGTAAAGTCACGTAGAAGGGAAGTAATAGAATAATAAAAATAAAACATAATAAAATAATTCTCACGACGTTTCGGCCACAACGCAAGCAGCCGTCCTCAGGTGAAGACCAGGTCTGTCGTGGAGACAGCGTCTCTTCCCTTCTACGTGACTTTACCGAAAGAACCAAGAAGATGAATCCCTGCAGTCACGAAAGTTTTACATCGAAATTTCTGGGCACATTCTCACCAAAAGAAATCGGACAAGAGTGGTATCCGATTATGAGCTACGTACGACACGTGACTTTGAAATGACACGAACGAAGAGCCAACAGTCATTACAACGACACGTGGAAATGAGCTACAGGAAATGATTGAAGAAGCTAAAAAAAGAGACTGGGAATTTAGGGCTCAATGTAAATGTGATCTATTCATATCACTGTTGGTTGCACAGAACTTGAAAGCACAGCAGAATGAATGAATGTGAAATGGGATAATAATAATAATAATAATAATTAGATACATAAGTCACCCGTAAAACAATGAATCTCAGAAGGCCATCCAGATAAAGGAGGAAAATAGGTCAAAAGTATTTGGGGATACAAATACGAAGAGACCAGATACAGACCGAGAGAGAGGAGGCCTTTGTAAACAGGTGGTGTGGTCTTCAGTTGGGCCCTAAGTCTCCTGCGACCGTGAGTTCCTGACCTCCCAAGGAAAGGAATTCCAGAGACTGTGTGCCATGCAAAACATAAACCCGGTGGTCATCCCAGGTTTTGGAAGGAGTAATTTTAGACAATTGAACTTGATAATGAAAAGCAACGCACCGATGTGGCTGGTTAAGAAAGTTTTAAATCATTACACGTTGCCTGTTAATAGCGTACTGATCATAAATATAAATAGAGACATTGACAAAGCAAATGGGGTAAAAAGTGAAATGTGTGCGAAAGAAAGCACACGCTTGGATTGATACTCACAGAGAAAACGGAAGAAATGGAATAAGTGGAAATTAGAGACATCATATTCACTGCAAAGAAATGTGGACTTTGGACTTGGGCAGGACACATCGTGAAAAGTGATTATGGCCAGTGATCGAGTGGCATCCAAAGGAGGAAACACGTTTGAGAGAGAGTAAACCACGGAGATGGAATGATGAAATCAGCTCATGTGCAGGATTTGAGACCATGCGAGATGATGATGGCTTGCAGATGCCTTCATCGAACAGTGGATAGATAATAGTTGCTGCCCGCTGATGATTCCTGTTATATTAGTTTACAGATGCCCTCTATTCTTCTTCTTCTGTATGGAAAGATGACATTTGCAACATTACGTGCGTACGTCTGGAGGTAATTAAGCCATTTAATATCCTCTGTGAAGACTTGGTAGATGTCAGTGATATTGCAGGCCAATCGGCTGTGCCGTGCAGCGTTGAATCATGAGACTTTGCGGTCTGGAAAATGCCCTATAGCCAGCATTGAATCACAAATCCCCTTCCTCACTTCCACCAATCCAACTACAGGTGAGATCAACTCTGGCCACGAATGTGATTTTTGTTGTTGTTGTTGCTGTTGTTGAAAATCTGGCGTTGTGGCTCTGCGGTGAACGACTCATGCGTCTCCACATTTCTCCAACTCCGCCGCTGCTGCTCAATCTGCTCGCAGCGCGGCTCAGCTTTCCCCACCGAGAGGCCAAAAAAAGCGTGGGGGGGGGGCATTGCGAAGCGGTGGGGTTATACAAGCCCGGAGCGCGCAGGCTGCTAAAAGCGCCTCGTCTCTTAACATCGCTCAGATAATCCCCCGCGCGTCGTATTTTCGCTCTCGGAGCGCGCAGCTGTGCCCTGTGTTGTTGTTCTATAACGTTCGTTCGCTGTCGCGTGCAGTTTGATGCTCGCTTCCTCTGCGATGCATTTTTAATGATTTCATGGTGGTGTTGTTTTCCTCTTCCTCCTTCTTCTTTTGTTTCTTCCTTTTTTTGTTAACTACAATCGACGAGTGTCAACGTTGATTCGCGTGGAACATTGCAGTTTTTGAAAAAAGAAAAATAGACAAATAAATAAATAACCCTGCCATTTAAGGGGACACTGGGCCAAACGTGAACTAAATAAATATAAATACAAACCTATTCAGCGGCGCGATACTTTCTGCTTCATTGCACCTCTTGGTTCCGGAGTCAAATCCACGGTTTTGTATTTAAATGAGTGCACGTGGAAATCAGGAATAAAATTGCCCTTGGGTGATGAACCCCAGGTGCGTGACGTGTGCTTTAATTGGTGTTTGTGATTGCCTGAGCGAGCAGAGTTAGCGGTTTGACAACCTGGGCACCCACAGATCTTGAGATTTGCTCAACAAGACCAAAAAAAAAGAACACAATCGCGTAAAGTAGAATGTGACACACACACAAATAAGAAACTATTAATTTTGAAGGTACGATACATTTCTTGGGTATGACTGCTGAACTGCTTCCGGGGTTGGAGTGTCACATCCAAAGCACGGTCCATTAATGCGCAGAGGAGAGAAGCCACATCAGCAGCCCTTCCTTATTCATAATCAACGTTTTTGGGTTTAGATCGCGTTATTTATAAATGTGTCGTAACCCTCCACCACCCGACACGGCCAATCAGTAAAAAAGTGTCAATAGCTTACTCTCAATCAGTAAAAAAGTGTCACGTTGACAAGACACTTTTTTACTGATTGGCCGTGCCGGGTGGTGGAGGGTTACGACACATTTATAAATAACGCGATCTAAACCCAAACACGTTGATTATGAATAATATTGGTCGCGAAAGCCTACGTGTTAAGCCCTTCCTTAGTTGTGGTTCGAGAAGCCGAGTGCTGTGAGGTGAGACAACCAGCAGCGTCCCATCGAGAGATGTGAAAACATCACCGCCTTGACTTAAAGCTTTCGTGACTGCAGGAATTCATATTTTTTGGGTCTTTTGATAAAGTCACGTAGATAGGTTCGAACATAGTCAAGGGCAGGTTCAACCTATCTACGTGACTTTACCGAAAGACACAAAGAATACATCACCACCTCTTTAGCCAGATCGACTTGTGTTAAGAGGGATGAATATGGGCACATTGCATCGGATGGGATGGAGGAAACTTGAGTCAGAGAACTTAAAGAAAGTAAGCTATTGTAGATAAGTACCTGTGCTTATCTGACACCATTCTGAAATGTCCTTAAAGATACCGAAGACCCAACCCTGAGAACAAACGATTGTTTTTGTTATCTTGTAGATAAGTAACTTGCGTTGTGCGAGCTGTGGTGACCCCCCGTGAACTGTGTCGTGCGAGGAGGCCTTCATCCCGCCGTGGATTGGCAAGTACTTGTGCAGCAACGTGATAAGAGGCTAATGGGACTGTAATTACATGTATTTACATCGGTTTTTTCCACCTTGTTTTTTTTTTCCTTCAATGCAACCACGATGAAGGCATCATTCCACAATCGAGATTTGTAATTTCAGTGTAAACATTTAACATTTCTCCTTGAAAGTAAACCTTTTAGGGCCCTTAATTTATATCGAGCATAAGTCAATGTGCAGTACGTAACGACTGAACAAAGTAAGACTATAAACGATGACAGCTTGTCCTTGTGTTGCCCATTCAAGCACTATCGATACTCAACCGTGCCGAGCTTCCGAGATATAATGAGATCAGGTGCTTTCGTATGTATGATCAACTTCTTTCGCACCGTACGTAGCCAACCGCACACGTTAATTGGAGGTGTGGGTAGATTAGGAAATGTAAAAAAATGAGGACTGGACTTTGCGAGGCCACGCTTTCATGCCATCTCCTGCAGGTGTGAATGTTACCGTGCAAACCTACTGCCCTTTGCCAATCCACTGCTGGAGGAAGGCCTCCCCACACTGTGTTGGTCGTGGCGGTTGTTTGATTAAACTTCACCACGCTGGTCAGTGCGAGCTGATGAAACTTTACAACAAAACGATTTGATGATGCCAGGTAAGGCCCACTGAGCTCTTGTTCAGAAGCGACCTGGCCACAAATGATAGGTCGACGAAGTGGCTTATCACGTGGACATGAAGAGCAGCCAAAGACTCTTAACGCGTGACGTTCATTCTGAATGTGGAGGGAAACACCGGAGGACCCGGAGAAAAATCCACGCGACCACGGGGAGAACATGCACACTCCAAATACACAGGCGTCAGGGTCGGCATCGAACACACGACCTCCTGCATACCAAGCGAAGTAATTAACATTTCTGCCACCGCTTTCAGGTTATATCCCTTCGACAGTGATATAAATAGACATTATCCATACTGAGCCCCAAATTTGCATCCTCTTTGTTAGATGTATCAATCATTTCCTGTAGCTCATTTCCATTCGTCGTTATAACGACTGTTGGCTCTTCGTGAGTCTAATTTAAAAGTCATCGGTCGTAACATCGCTAGGGACCGGTTCAGATATCACTCGCCACTGACGTTAGGTGTGGCCAGGAGTCGAAGTCAAGCCACTGTGTATAACTGCACCACTGCACCACCTCTACATGAATTGCTGCCCAAATCAGGTGACACAGTGGACTTTAAAATCGGTCTCATGAGTCACGCCCTTGCAGAGGTGACACTAGGTACCGAATTGCACGCACATTCCACAGTTAAGCCTGTGTCACAACCCCCGGGTTTAATTATAATGCTTTCTTCATTATGTAAGGTGCCGCTGAGTCACCCCAAAGCAGTAATAGGGGCAGCTGTGAGCTGTTGTGTGTAAATAATTGTGCTTTATCCTCCCTTGAGTGGCATGGGTCACTTTCCTTTCCCAGATGCTCTGTTTTCCTTCCCATCTTAGACGTATATAAAATAATCGTTTCAAAAACACAACACATTGCTCTTGGCGTTAAGCGATTATTGCCGAGCGTAGACCTCGACGTGTTGGTTGTGGCATTGGTTTGGCCATTCTTCGCCACGCCGGGCAGGGTGGAGCTGTGGCTCAACGGTTAACGCACTCGCTACGAGCACGGCCGTCCGAGTTCAATTCCCGGGCACGGCTAATATCAGCGGTGAAGCAACGTCTGAACCCTCTCCTCGGCCTCCAAAATTACCAGTCCGCACTTAATATTGTGATTTATTTAGCGAATGCGTTTTTTCACTTGACTTTTACACAGAGCACCAGAGACATTTTAAAATGTATAAATTAAATAAATACACATATACGTGGATGTTATGTGAGTGTACGTCAGCCCACTTAGTCAAAGAGCCAAGTGACAGCCTCCTCCTCCTCCAGCAAAAGTGTGATCAAGTACGGTCAAACGTTAAACACAACCAATATGGGAAAAAGAGGACTTCACGCACCCGAATTGGAATGACAAAGGAGACGTAAATAATTCACTACATTATAGCCGGTGCAATGGCTGATTCAGTCTGTCCATTATGTCAGCCAGGTGAGAGCTCATTGAGACAGATCATCTCTCTTTCAAGGGGCACCTGAGTTACGGAGAAATGGAATAAAGAAAAAAGGCAGCTGAACTGCACAACATAAAACAAAAAAATGAATCATAAAGCATCATGAATAAAATAAAGCCCCTAACACTGATGAGGAAAGAAATGCCTTCAATGGAGACTGTGCGCGCATACACCATTTACCGCAGCCATTTCCAAATAGCATCTGTGGGTGTTTAATGCATAAGGCATTCTTGCGTCCAGAAGGTATACATTATGCATATGACACAGGTAATTATGTCGTGATGGGGGTCTGTAATTGACTTAAGATTAATCTATTTCATTATGAGGAATTTCCAACGCTGAGTCATCAAATCATTTGTTGCATGCCTTTCAGATGTCAAAGAGCCACTCCACGTGTAATGACCCAATTGGCTTGCGATGATTACGAACCATTTGTAAATTGCTTAATCATGCAATGTTTGTGTTGTTCTTTTGTAAGCCTCAAGCAGCGTCCTGCACGGCGCAAACGCCAGGCAGCAATCGTGTCGAGGCAAACGACGACGACGAAATGAATCGTTTCAGTGATGCGTAAATGTTTCTCGCGATGACATTTCCTCTTCACACAAATGTCCGCAGCATTGCAACTCTGTGGCGGGACTGATCGTTGTGGCGGCCTGCGGGCGTGCTGTTGGCGTTGGCGCAGCTCAGCGGTGGAGCGATCGCCGCTTGTCATTGCAGACGTTCACGGTTCGAGGCAGCGGGCCGCCCTGATTAACACTGCGGCGTGTGACAACCGTGATGATAATGCTGCGTGCCGTTTGCGTCATGACGGAGATCTTCCAGCGTCATGAGTAACACATAACCCTAGTTGAGCATTACTGAAAATTATTGAACAGGGATTATACATAGCAATAATCGCACCACCACCACCACCCATCCTCTACTGGCAGACTAATGAATGTTTGCAGGCTAGGATCTGTATCACGTCGTGCCCACAGGGACAGCTTCCACTGGGGGTGCCCTTGAATACGTTCGATATGAGATGCAATGCAAAGCACTCTCAGATGGCCCTGCGTATAAAGGAGAGTACGATATCAAATAGAAATCATTATTCTCATTAATAGTTATCAAATATTAATCATCTACAGCCCTTTGTCAAACCACTGCTGGATGAAGGCCTCCGCACACCTTTTGATCATAAGAGTTGTTGACCACAACTCTTAAGATGCCCAAGTCTGGTTCCGATGTCACTCGCAATTGTTGATAGCCATAGTCAGGAATCAAACTGAGCTCGACGGGGTCAATACATCGACGAGCATAGAACAACCGTGGACAACAACAACAACAACAACAACAACAATACAACATGATACATGCGTTTGCAAAAAAAAAACTTAACAGAGGTAGACTGAAGCAATCCCTCTGGGAGCTTCTTCACGAAACTTCAGGACACTGAAGAAGCTCCCAGAGGGATGGCTGAAGATTTCCCTAGGACGCGGAGCAGGACTTTGGACGTTATGCCGAAGAACAGCGCGGGGTACCCCCCGACAACTCACCAGAAGGCGGTACAAACAGCACAGCCTCGAATAAAAACGCACGCGGTACAGATGGAAAAAAAACTGAAAAACTACAAATGAAACTACAATGAAAAAAAATTGCAAAACTGCTTCGGAGCGCCACTGTGGGAATGTGGGCCACGGACTTTTCAGTAACCCCATCGTAGCACCCTCTATTCGTTGTAGCAATGCAATACTATATTTACAAGCAGCCTCGTGGTTTTATGTATATATATTTTTTTGTGTAAAGATAATCGCTTGGCCTGCCAGAACACGTTCTCTTGGGAGCCGGGACCAAGACACTGCCCAAACAACAGACTTCCCATTGACACCGCCCCCCCCAACACTCCCTTCACTCTACCGTAGCCACTGTCTACACTCCCCCACACTTTGCCAAGGCATGGTTAGGATTTTCACGGGGCATTCTCTTAAAATCCGTGAAATATGCAGCAATGAGTCACCCAAATCAGAAGCGCATGTGAAGGGCCACTCCAGGGATTAAAGAGACCCACCACGCTTTGCGGAGGCTGCTCTTGTGTGATGCTTAGCACGCTGGGCTTGCAATCGGCCGGCTCGATTCAATCTCCTGGTGTGGCAGTTGAAACAATAGGCAAGTTGATAATTGGTTCTTTACCCTTCTATCTGGCAACAAAACTGACACCTTTTTTACAAGGAGTCATGTTTGCATAGACCACAATACCTGCAGTCATAATGCAAACAAAAAACATAACTCTGATAATTATCATATTTTTTACTGGCAAATGAGGTGTAAATGCTTACCCCGAGCTCTCATACTCTGATGGTGCATTGCCTTTGAGTTGTGCGCCTTTTGGCGTCATCTGGTCCAACCCATGTGAGACTAGGTTCTAAGGAAAGTTGTCTCGGGTGTGGACCAATCAACTTCAAGGACAGTGCACATTATCAGAGTTATGTTTTGTGTTTGCATTATGACTGCAGGTATTGTGGTCTATGCAAACATGACTCCTTGTAAAAAAAGGTGTCAGTTTTGTTGCCAGATAGAAGGGTAAAAAACCAATTATCATATTTTTTACTGGCAAATGAGGTTCCAATGGTGAATAGGCAAGTTTTTTCATATGTTTTAAATGCCCACGTGTTTCGCTACGAGATTCCCCTCCGAGTTCCCCCTGGGTATGCCACTGGCACGAGATTGTTCCCAACAAGTCGTTTGGTTTTGCAGTCAGCGCTGTGTTTATATTTTCGTGTCTGTCGGTATTATGGAGTTTGTGCACCGTGTGCTCGCGGGGACATTTTTTGACGGCCGGCCAGTGGTGTGCAAAGTAAGCTCCCTCATTCATTTGCTGGGCATATCGCAGGACAAGTCTGCTCAAAAACATTGTGTCAAGCATTTTGCCGTTAGCCATGCAAGCCTCACATTTCTCATAACCTTTGCACGTTGCTGTGGCTCAGAGCTTCGGTAAAATGCATTACAGTACACCGTTACATGAGGTTTGTTTTTTATTCCAATGATTAAATTGCGCTATCAGCGGCACGTCGTGAGATGAGGTTTCCATTTGGGAAATCTCACAAAGCAGTGCATCATGACACGCGGAAGGAGAGACAACAGATCTCCTTCTGAGTTCCCTTCCAGTGACATATTTTATCCACAATGGGGATTGCTGCACTTTCTCACTTACCAGAGTATAGGGGAGAGAAATAAAAAAAATGTTCACGACAAAATTTTTACAAATTAAATGAAAACCGAGTGGTCAGCCTATGTTAAAACTTGTAACCTTGGCTGACAACTGTCATATTGTCTCGAGACGACCTAATGTAATCATGAGCTGCTAAAGCCGATACTTGAATCCAGGGTCTCGCCTGCTCGATGCTCTGATGCCAGAGCCACCTGGAACATTTTTGTTTTACATCCGAAACACCTCATATATTTTTCGTTGTTCAATACAATCTTCATTTTAACATCTGAAGCTTTCGTGAGAATATATGACAATTCAGATAGACAAGTTAACACGTGAGGCTATTATTTTAATTGTCATAGATTATAATGTTGTCATTTATTATTCAGATGAATTCTCATAAATAGCTTAGAGAGAGAGAGAGAGTTTCCCATGACGTTTTGTTTTGCTGTTTGTAAAGTTATTTATTGCGTCGTTGTAAAAGTTGTCTTAACTACAGGACAACACACACCGCATTGTCCACCAGAGGAAGCAACCTTGGTACAGACCTGGCTGATATTTATGAGCTGTTTCTAAATGTTGTCTTTTGTAAAGCCATTTTTAACTTATTGCTATGGAAACAGTGCGGCTTGCTCAACTCACGGAGCATATACTGGCTGGCCGGTATCACCCATGCTTTCCTCCTCCACAAGTTTGTATGTATGTTTAACCTTTTTTTCGCACCGTTCGTGAAAACTAATTTCTTCAGAACTGCTTTTGTGTGTTGAGATTGTCGTCTTTCCTCTGCGTCTGCGATTCACATGGTTGGCTGCATACGGTGCGAAATAAGTTCAACATACATACATACAAACATGCTAATCGGATGTTCGGGGGAAGCACAACACACTAAAAAAAAGCAGTTCTAAGTTCATCCAGATTTTAAAGTTCATAGCTCCAGTGGCATCCGAATATTCAAAGAACATTCCAGACGGCCGCAGAAGCCCAGCTGAAAGCACGCGATGCGGTGACCATCTTTGTTCGATGGTTAGCCCAAATCCGCTGAAAGGATACAATTGGCTTGCCAATTGAGTTACTGCAGTGTTTTCTTTTTTCACAGTTGCTGGTAAACAGAAGCTAGCCGAGGGGCGCTGCGGTTTTGCGTGCTCGACTGACAACCGTGAGGTTACGAGTTCAAATCCCGGTCATAGCTTGACTCTGCCCTTCATCCATCTGGGGGTTGATAATTAAGGAGTAGATAATTAAGGGGTTGATAATTAAGGGGTTGATAGTTAAGTGCAGTGCCACTTCGTGGGAGTCAGAAATGGAGGTGACTCATGCTGCCATATGATTGTGGAATTGCCACAATTGAACATGGCCTGTGAAGAGGAAATAGACAACATCCCATGTTTGTTAAAGTTTTAAGTATCTTTGAAGTTCACAATGAGTAACCAGAAGCAACCATGGATATATTTATTCGAACACAGCTTTCTCGAACGGTGGCATGGTGTGAGTACAATACAATCTCCATTATATAATAGAATGAAAGAGCCTCCATAGACTAGGAGTCTCTTATTCAAGGTAGGCCTTAGTCAAAATAAATCCATCGTACCAGCAATTACCTTCTTGGGCGCAAAGGTAACACAGAATTAAACATCACAGCAGCACAGCAAGTAAACCGATTATTTGAATAAAAAATCATGATGATACACTCTACATTTTTACTCACGTTCTACATTCGTAAAACAAAGTTGCAAGTAAAGTAGAACCTCGGAGATCGAACGCCCCAGAACTCGAACAATTCGGGGATCGAACAAAATTTTCGACCATTTTTTGCCCCGGACATCGAACAAAAATTCGGAGGTCGAACAACTGGAAAGAACCTGTTTGGGCCGAGACGCGTAGCCATGGCGACCGATACAAAAGCGAATGACCCAGTTTACGCGTCGCTCTCGCCCAGTGCAGACCCGCAAAACATCGTTCCGTTAACTTTTTCGTTAATTTCATTTATTTTAGTGTTTTTTTTGTGTATATCCATACACAAAGGCTCCTAAAAAGGTTAGTAGCAGTGATAAGCCAAAAAGGAAGGTTTAGTTTGTATGGAGGGGGACTCCCCTTCCAAGCAACACTGACACCTCCTCCTCCCCTCCTCACCACTTTCCACTCAAGCCATCCACTCTCCTTACTACAGGTAAAGTGAAGTTCAATGTTCATTTATTCTATTAATTATAAATGTGTTTCTTGTTTTTTTGATGCTTTTATGTACTGTACTGTATGTTAATATTGTAAACTTTGCTTAAAAATGGCCGATAATAGGAGCATCCTTGGGTGGGGAACCAATTCATGCTCTTTCCATTCATTCTTATGGGGAAAATTGATTCGGTGTTCGAACACGGTTTTGGAACGAATTAAGTTCGATCTCCGAGGTACAAGCGAGGAAAGAAATAACGGCCACAAGACTTGGCCATGAAGGGTCCTTTAGTGTTTTGCTAAAGCTCGTAAAGGCTGCATATGTAACGAGGTGACGGATCTACATGAGGTTAGAATGCTGCACAGACTATAATAACGTTAAAAAAAGCATCTTCTTCATCGTGATTCGAATGGAGCCAGAGTTTATCTTGCCAAAGCCAACAATTATCGTGCATTTCAAGGCAGTTGTGTCAACACTTCCTCTCCCGTTGCTACATCCACTGTAAACACATTCGTAGAAAGCAACATTTATAAACCCGGATCGAGACACTTCTGCCATACGCTTCTATAATTAATTCAAACTCTGAACGTGGTTCTCCAAACATGGGGATATTTTGTCAATGTGTTTGAGCCATCGCTTTGAGGTGGCATTTGTAGAGCCATAATGGGATATGTAGCTTGCAACAAGCAAATTGGTGCAATTGAATCTCATGACCTGGCGCTTTTCTTGATGTTTCTAAGTATGCATGGATGCTACGCCCCATCTCAACTTAGCAGTGTGAATGGGTAGACCACAGTTGGTTCGTCAGCCGGTCGTGTGTGGTGGGGTAAAGTGTGGGTACTCCCACCTCTTGAAAGATGTCTGAAGAGTGTGGAAGAGTAGGCCAAGTGCCCTCTCTCATCCCCCAAGTGGTGTGAATCAAAACATGCTTGGCTCTACAATTTACACGTAAAAGCAACGTTTGACATTTCCAGGAGAAGGTTGGAAGAAACGTTGAGATCTTTATTTCCTCACAGTGATGTAATAAAAACCTGTCGTAATGTTTAATAACCATGTTAGTCATACGCTCAATCATTCCACACTTAATTTCGCTTCAGCGGTCGCGCATGAGAAACTATATTCAATTCCTAAATCACGACTGTCATGCGTTCCTTGTGAGCATAGCACATAAATAGTGGTAATGGTACAAAAACTTGGCTTTACAAACGTGAACAATATTTATCGGACATTCTCACAAGAAGGTGAACTAAATATTATGGAAATTTAATCATGTTTAAGACACGTGCAAATTCGCAGATGAAGGAAAAAATCCACGAACATTAATTTGTGATTCAGGATCAAGTTCTCATCTGATGGCATTGGGCAAATATACCAACGCAAAACTCTCCCGAAAAAGAGTTTTGAAACGCAGTTTTGTCCAGGGTAAACATTCATGATAATAATTTACAGCTCTCTGCCACGTGACATGTTTCAGTGACGTGGATGGGTTGACCACTCTTCACCAGAAATTCCCAGTGTGTGTTGAACGATTGGGAGTGGAGGGCAGCGCTGTTAATTTTCGCTCGCCAGCCACTGATGTACATCGTGGCTGGAAATCAAACTCTGGCCAACCGGGTTTGTAGCGCTGTGCGTTAACCACTGTGGTACCACTCTGCCTGAAGTAAATAAAGACGCATCTGTATTATTATGCCTACAAAAGTTGAAATTAATGTGTTTTAAAACAATATTAACATTTTCATTCAAATAAAAACATGACTTCACATAAAACTACAGTGGTATTAAGTGCCGCTGAATTCTGAGAAATTCCGAGTGGAGCTGTGTATGTATCTGTATATATATATTTGAAACCCATCATCATTTGGCAACGAAACCCGTTTTTTTTCCTTCCCAAAATTGGACACGAATAGCGAAAAAAAACGGACAAAAATATATTCTTATTCTTGTGCCTCATTGCATAATCCGTGCCCTCTGTCCCGGCAGCTTGGGAGAGAGAAAAACAATGATGAAGTTTAGCTGTCGGAGGCAATGGAGGTGTTTACGGTTTGCCCCATTGACGTCCCTATTAAACATTTCCACCCGGGCACATACGGAGAACATAAATGTGGAACAAAAAAATGAGTGCAAAGCTCTCTCTCTCTCAATGTCTCCTGCGTAGTGCCTCGTAAAACAATAAACGAAACGTGCTCTACATTACTAACAGTCAATGATGATGTATTTATTACTACTATTACATGAGCACAACGTGAATTAGTGTAAGCCGTTTAAGTAGGGACACGCACACAAAGAAAATATGTAAAGGTGTATTGCCGTCATCATCATAGTCATCGCTTTAATGAGCGATGGTCTATCCACTGCTGCATAAAGATCTCCCAAAAAAGTGTGAGTCCTCGGGTTTGTTTCACCATACTTCACTATACCTGTCAGAGCCGGTTGGTAAATGTATGGACAAATAGTTTTACCTTTGTATTCACTGCTAGATTAAGGCTTCCCCAAACAGTTGCTATCCATCACATTCCTGGAATGCCACGATCCATCTCACTCCTGAACATTAACCTATATTATCATTCCATCTCTGTGCTGGTCGATTTCTCAGGCATGTTCCGGACCTTTCGCTGCCATTGCATCAACAATCTCACAAAAAAGTTATGCTGTTCCGTATATGGCTATCTGCCACTATGGGAGGATGGGAGGGCACCTGAATCACATGATGAAACATTAGAGTCTGGAGTCTACTTAATACGTGATTCTTATGGGGCCTATAAAATGAGTACCACATTTGGGGGATGTCAACAGCGTTACCCTGTGATATTCTTGTCCCTGCCAAGGAATGTGGAATTTCCATAAACGAAATGCCTCAGGGCTGCCAATGGTGTTGAGCATCTTACAAAGCTTGTACAAGCGTGAGAAAAAAACTTTCACTTGTTAATCCAGTCACGCACAGTGGTGGAGCTTCCTGTGTAAAGATGAATATGCTGCATGTCTGCATGTCAAGATGGTTAAAATCATCGCTGCCTCACTGTTGCAAGAGAGTAATGGAATGTTGGCAAGCTACATTCTGGGACTCAGTCCTTTATGTCAATTCAGCATGCTGTGACTGTTTAGAGCTGAATAATGTAAAGTGGGGTTCGATGTATATTTACACACATCCTGTTTATTTAAAGAAAACACCACACTGCCAATATGAATGTCATCACAGAATGTCTGACCTCAGGCCTAAAACGTTTAGCAACCCGAGCAAGGTCTCACTTCCATGCACGGCATTTTTAAATCCCAAGGTGTGAGGTGGTTGGGTGCCCGAGAGGTCAGAGTGCTAAGGGGACACCGCTGAGATCCTGGGTTCGAATTGTGGGTTCGAAATGTGGTTATACCGAGATTTCAAGTCCAGCGAAATTTATGGTCTCAGCCTGGTCATCAGCAACCGCACAAAAATGGCAACACATTAAAGGTGATTTTGCACTTAATTTGGTCAAATTTTAGCTCTGAGAATTCGAATATCGGTTTTCTCATATGCGGAACGGTTGAGAAAGTGCTGCTCATTAATGTGTGGACCCGAGGTCACTTGGAGAGATGTTAGAAGTAGCTCTATCACATCCACTTCCACGGGCCACTCTGAAACATGTGGTGACAACACTGTTCTGCGACAGATCCAAATGGATGCTTTGTCTCCGAGCACATTTGAAATAAAAATGAGGGAATTAAACAAAAATATATTAGATAAACTACAAATTCCCCTCCCCCCCTAAAAAAAATATGAGAACACTTAGAAACAAAGTGCACTGAAGTTTTCGTAAGCTGTGATGCTGCCACCTGCTCTAATGACATTTGGCAACGTTGCTGTTCGCACCCAGACCATCACACGCTCACTCTCAGGAGGGCCCGAGCGCACAAACACGTGCTCGCAGAAGTCAAGCGGAGTAAACATCTCGCTCTGAAAGTCACTGCACGTGGGGGCGGCTTGCAGCTCGGTACGTATCCTCGGAGACAGCATTCCCTGCAGGAAAAATATCCTGCAATTTATGGGTTTTCTCCGTGGCTCGTTTTCAATTATTTTTTTGGAAACCTGCATTTGGGATTAATTTCCCATTCAAGAGGTCAATTGACATCCCACTGCGTGTTGTTCTGCTGCATCTCCTGTACGGTTTTTTTAATGTTTTAAAAAGATGAAAAAGTTTCAAAAGCGAAACAACGAAAAAAGTCTCACCCGTAAAGAGCTGGGGTGCAGCAAACCCAATCACCAGATGGACTCCACGTCACTCGCCAGGCCTCAGCGGCTCTCACGGGAAAGGAATTAAATTGCCAAAAGCCTTCCTTGTCCTAATTTTATTTCTTTCCCGCACTCGGTGGGGCACGCAGGTTTTTCAGGCTGCTGCTCGACACGGGGCAGTGCGAGAGAGAGAGAGGGAGAGAGCTTAGTGGCATTTGGCCAGGACATTGATCCCGTCGGGTCCGGATGGTGTTTTCGGAAAGAAAAAAAAACCGCAGCGTGGCTCCCCTGCCGAGGTGGCCCAAAATTGCCCCCACATGTCAGCCTCGTTAGAGTCGAGAATTGCGGTGCACCGACGCACAAGGACTAAAATGAATACAGAACCCCGCCCCCCAAGCCACCCCCCTACCACCCCAAAATAAAAAATAAAACTGTCTCTGTCGCAATGCTACGAGGCATCCGTGAGGATGTTTTCTTTTCTTATATAGACACGAAAAGAAATACTAATTTCAGTTTTAGACCCACAACCGACAATAAAGCAGCGTCGATTAAATATGAGCTGCAAAAGTGTTGTTGTCATATAATAATTTGTGAAAGAATGTGTCTCAAATGCGTAGCATTGTGGGCTATTTCAGGAACCTATTTGCCGTTTGTTGTATTCGTTTTTTTACCCAGGTCTCCCTTGAAAAACTTCTCTCAATTGGCTCTTTCCTGTTCATAAATAAAAGCTGTTCGTCTGTGTACATCTTTCTACTCTGCAAAAATATGTACACATTCATACACGTGTCTATATATAGGCACATCTCTAATTGAGTGTTTACGTTCAGGGGTGCTTTCTGGACAGCAAAAGGAACAATTTTGACCGTTGGATTTCCCATTGTGCCCTTGGCGACACGAAGTATCACTTTTCTGTATGTATATGCACACAACCCTCTGTGTGTATTGGTAATCTTATCTGAATCCAGCTTGCATTAACTTTCCTATCTGATGAGTTTGCCATCGTTTATAGGATTTGTTTCACCGTATTTTATATGAGGACATTTCTTAAATAACTTTCAATCGATGTATCAATTACAATATTCACTCAATAACTGACATATACTGTCTTGTGTAACGGGGATGATGGACAAAAACACGTTGGTACAATTTTTCACACCAGTGGTAAATAAGCAACGGACATTGCAGCGTTGCCTCTTATACGCAGGAGGTAAGAACGAGAGCAGAGTGCACGATGGGCAAAGGCAGATTGTACCGTTACTCGTTCTGTTTTGTGTTCAACATTCGTTTAAAGTTTGTTTAGCGTCGCACGTGTCCTGTACCACACTGAGTTTTTTGTGCGTGCCCCCGTGAAACAAGGTCCAGCTACAGGGTTCGAGTCCAGATTGGGATACTCAAAGCATCACCAGACTCTTACCTGATTATAACCAAATATCTACCGCTCGTAACGACTGCCACTGCCACCTCCCATCCACACACATGAGCTTTCACCTGCCACGGAGGTCACGTTAATTACCAGCTGCATTAATTATGACCTTCCTAGCAGGCTGCAATTAATTATGGAAAGCACCTCTGGGTGCATGCTTCGGTACAGGTCGTCTCGCGCCATCCCCGGGCATTTGGGAATGAGCCCGGGGTCGTTGATGTTGGCATGAGCGGCATTGAACGGGCTGCATCTCTCACTGGGCAAGCCGGGTGGGTGGAGGTGGAGGGAGGAGGGGGGGGCACTAATAGTCAACTTGCTGCGTTAGTCCTCGAGTGGACGTTTGGAAAGCGGTTGTCATGTTGGAAGAGACCGATGGGGGATTACGGGGATGGGAAGCGTTGTGCGGGTGTCACATTTATCAGCGGGCTGCAGCGATCGTTGCCAGCACGGGTGGGTCCCATCTGCTAAAGGTTACAGTGCTGGCACGTGCAGATGGTGAGGCTGAGCTTCATCATTTCCCTGTCGTTAACAGAGGGACCATCCTTGTATATTTTGGTGAGAGAAGGCGACAGCATGAGGCGCCGTCATCGCCAGTAGTGGATTGATCATGGCTGAAGATGATAATCATGATCGCGTATTTTTAGCCAAAGGGCAGTGTTAATGACAATGGTGTTAAAGCGATTTATAAATTGACATAAACTAAATTCAAAACACTTTTTTATAACCAGGTAAGGCCCACTGAGCTATATAGATTTTTTTCAGAAGCGACCTGGTCACAAATCATCGCTCGACGAAGTGCCTTGTCACGTGGAAATAATTTATCGCAGCCAAATACTCTAAACGCAAGTTTCTAAATGTGGAGGGAAAAACTGGAGGACCCGGATAAATATCCACGCTACCATGGGGAGAACATGCAAACTCCAAATATTCAGGGGTTAGGGTCTGGATCGAACCCACAAGATTAGCGTTGTAATTTTGTCAAAAATGTTTGACCTATGTCAAAGGTCATGTAGCATAGATTTTCCCGCCCCTGAATCGGTTTATTCGTCACAGTACTTGCGTGTTGTTGATGTACAGAGTTGAGTAAGGGTTTACTTTTGACCGTAGGA
Organism: Lampetra planeri; assembly: GCF_965212315.1. Taxonomy (NCBI): domain Eukaryota; kingdom Metazoa; phylum Chordata; class Hyperoartia; order Petromyzontiformes; family Petromyzontidae; genus Lampetra; species Lampetra planeri. The sequence continues at coordinate 10,880,673 of NC_136122.1, read as the reverse complement.
AACCAGGAACTTATGTCGTATTGTTGATGAGTTTGACCTAGCCAGTGCCGGATTATCCTAGCAGCAAAAGTAGCTACATATGCTACAGGCCCCGAATTTCCAAGGGCCCCGCGCTAAATGCTTCCAAGCTATCAATTCCGGTTGAGTGATTCTGCACTTGCTCTATTACTATAGTACTACACTGCCTTCAACTTTTATGAACGACTGGGTGTTTAAGGTTAGCGATTTTTCGTATTATCTGGCTGCATAGTAAATGAAAAAATACAATTACTTTACTATGCAAGTAAAAAATTATTGTGTTTTATTATTTAAGTGTTTTTTTTATTCAGGGCCCTTCATAACATATGCTACAGGCCCCGCACTAGCTTAATCCGGCACTGGACCTAGCTCAAACAAAACTTGATCAAATGTTTTTCTACACTCAACATGCCATTCGTCAATGTTTTTTGAATTGCGACTTCGGAATAATTTAGCGAGATGAAAATTGAGCCATTAAATCGCAAAGGCATTTTCAAGTTGACGTGAAACGATCCTTGGCTTGCAATTCATAGCGATACTTTTTGCCGACCCATTATGGCAAAAAAACATGTCCATCTTCATTTATTTTTTGGACAAGATGACTACGACACTCTTCATTGCCATTTGGCAGGTGAACATGCCACACACAACACCGAGCCAGTCAGTCTGGTCACAAGAGCGAAGGGCTTCGGGTTCGTGAGACGTATTCATCCCAAAGAAAGTGCATTCTTCAGCAGCAGTATGGCTCACTGTAAGGTATTATTCACTCTGCGTGGCATTAGGTGATGACACATTGATCTATCGCCGCTGCTTTTGGGCTTCAACAAAGGCCACCACGCACCTTATAAGTCCAGAGTTGTTAATGGGGCCGAGGTGGTGTTTGGATTCGCTTGGATCTCGGTGCCAGCCACTAACGGGGGAAAAAAACACATTTTAGCCCTTCTAATTTGACAGCTGAGAATGTAAGGGACTTATTATTGCTTTTGTTGTCAATACTATACATCAAAAAACCCTATCAATACCAAAATGATATAGGAATATCATGAGCAGGTATTAATAAAATCAGCTCAGGTGCATCGGCTAGATGGAATGTTGTATCGCAAGAGACGCTGATGGATTGGGAAGGCCTTCATTCAGCAGTGGATAGACCACGGCTAATGATGATGATGAACAAATGCTGATATAAAACATTTATCCAGAAGGGCATCAGCTGATGAACTGAAACACACGATTTTGTTTAATGTGGAGAGAGAGAGACCTTTGTTCATTTATTTATCTATCTATTATGCATGATCCTCGAAGAGAACGCATAATTAGTTGTAAGACAGTCTTATGCTAAGTGGGGCTGCTTAAGTGCCTCACACTTACCTTTAACATCTGGTGACACAGCAGCATTTATTTTGCAGGTCCGACCTCTGCTGCCAGAAAGTGGAAACCAGTACAGAGTTTGCCCACTTTAACTAATTCTGCCGAAAACACATTTGTTTGGGAGGTCAACATACCCATAGATTGAAATGATATGTTGATTTTGTGTGAAGCTGTGGACTTTCATAATAGAGGTTTTTTTTGGGTTAGATTGCGTAAATATATAAATGTGTCGTTAAAACCCGCCACCACCCAACACAGCCAACTAGTAAGGGTTTTCACTTAAACAGAACATCCCAATTCGTCACGAGTACATCACACCGGTGTGTTGGAGAGTCAAGCCACAACATTTACAATCTGAGTACGACGTTTCGCCAGTAATTACAACTAGCTTCATCAGGCGACAGCATAGATGTGGTAACCACACTTCTGCGCTCTTGCGCAAAGTGAGGGGGGGGGAGATTAATGAGTCAACGTACATTATGCATGTGCATTATGCGAGCCCTTTGATCTTCTCATTCCTGTCCATTGCGTGTATTAAAATAGCTGCACCAACGGTAATCCCTATTGAACTATGGTGCCCTTTATAGGCATGCATTTAAACAATGCATTGGTTAAATGTCGGGTGATGGCGGGTTTTAACGACACATTTATATATTTACGCGATCTAACCCAAAAACCTCTTTTATGGATGATATTGGTCGCGAAAGCTAACGTGTGAAGCTGTGGACTTTTGTCAGTGTAAATACCTAAATATATCTACTGGGAAGGAAATAACGAAAGGCAGGCATGACAGAAACGGGACGCCTGGTATACAGGATGTCGTGGGTTCGATTCCAACCCTGATGAGATGTCAAATACCTCGCCTGGTATAGAGGAGGTCGTGAGTTCGTTCCCGAACCTGATGAGATGTCAACTACCTCGCCTGGTATAGAGGAGGTCGTGGGTTCAATCCCGACCCGGACGCATGCTGTATATTTGGAGTTTGCGTGTCTCTCTCCCCGTGGTCGCGTGGATTTTTCTCCAGGTCCTCCGATTTTTCCCTACACATTTAGAATCAACGTCACGCGTTTAGATTATTCGGCTGCTGTGTAATTCCACACGATAAGCCACTTCGTTGAGTTATGTTTTGTGGCTGGTTCGCTTCTGATTTTTTCTATACAGCTCAGCGGGCCTTGCCTGGTTAAAATCACTCATTGTTTAGCTTTATAGTTTCATGCGGGGCCCATAGAGGTTACAGGCTAACCACGATAACGTTGACTCAATCTCTCAGGAAAGTACACATTGAGGTTCATTTCAGAAAGTAGTCTTCTGCTCACACCGACTGGAAGGCTGCACACTCGGATCCGCCCATGCCCCCCCCCCCCCAGGCTTACATCCTCTTAGGAACTGGGGTACGGCAGAGAAAAGCCCCCAGGGCACCGCAGCATCGCCCAGAGAGCACCGTCCAGTTTGTTCTCGCTCCTGTGGGCAGCAGTGTGGGGGGGCCGGGTGACGATTGGATGGTGTTCTGCAAAGTGAGAGAGCTCGTCCAGATCAAGGGGCACGACGACGTTCATTTGTCACTTGTCCGTGCCCCCCGAGGCTTTAACCCAGGACCTCGGAAGGTGCTGGGTGAGAAATGCTGACATTTGCCGTAAGGCGACACAAGCCAACACAGCCAGCCAGCAAATGCTGTTGAGGTGGCGTTCGGGGTTTGGGGAGGGAAAGAAAAGAAAGAAGCCCACTTCAATTACAGTGTCCGGTTCGGCATCTGCCACCGAAGCCCCATTATTAGCACACCCACGTCAATGGCATGCTAATGGTATTGTTTATAGTCGCGGTTTTGTTTCATAATGGTAAAATGATGAACGGACGCGTGTTGGACAAACAGCGGGCGGCAACAGACGCTCTGAGCGTATCGTTGTCACGGACAATTATATTGAAGGAGCGTGCGGGTACGCGCGTGTTTATTTTATCGATTGCGATGTAGATTTGGGAAATGATACTCGGAACTCGGCAGGTGATGCGTGCGTGCGTATGGCGCGCGAGCGTTTAAAAGAGCCTTCTCACGCATTTCTCGAACAGATGATGCACCCTTGCATGGACAATCTGTTCCAAAGAAACGGCGCGCGGATGTAAGCTACGCTCTAAATAGGCTGCGCTATTTTCCCGTGCTGCTTGCCAGTATCAATCAATAAAAATGGAAAACACCGTGGAAGAAAAAAAACCGATATGACACATGTCTACATCGGCAAACTATGTTTCCTTTGAACGCAGCTGAACAATTACGCTGTAACCTTTGAGCCTCTGTCGCGTTAGCTACTGGGTTTCCAATTCACTTTTTTTTTATTAGAATAAGTGCTGTTTACTTGAGAGAGAGAAAAATAGGATGAATAAAAAAAATAGATAGAATAAATGGAAATGGAAACGTCCTTCCAAAAAAACATAGAGATTTCCTTAACATTCACTTAAATAAATGCATTGAAATAAGTGTAAGCAAGCTACACGTGATGGATTTCATCCAATAACACAAAGTAAAAAAAAAATGCTCAACTGTAAACAGAAAGGGTTAATCGCCATCACGTGGCACTTAAAGGAAAGCAATTCCATCTCGGTAAATGTAAAAGTCACTGAACTTATGTGAATATATTTTTGTTATTCTATCAAGCGGAATTAGTTTTGCTACTTCTCATTGGAAACCGAGTGAGTGTGATTAAGAATAAGTGAGCTCTGATACATAGCATAGTAGAAGCCCATTGAGACTAAAACACAATGAGATCGTGAAGGTTAAAATCGGTTCAGACTTTGGTTGATTAAACAAACGCTGTTGGAAAGCATTAATTCAGAAGGCCAGTAGGCTTATGAAAAACCATGAAATGTTATTTTGCATGGAGAAATTGACTATCTGTCTCTTTATTAGATAATAATTACCCATGAACCTCCATGAAATAGTGAAATCAGTTTGATACATTGAGACTTTTTTTCAAGGATCAAACAAAATAAAAAAAGAGAAAAATTAAAGACACAAAGTACAAAACAAACAACGCAGGATAGAGCAGTGCAAATGTTTCACAATATTAAAACAAATGTAAACGTAACATTCAAAATGACAGATGAATATTAAAACTTAGAGATGAATTACATTAGTCTAGGAAATGCAGACATTTCAACTACATTATAAAAGCGTTCATATTTATACTGCTTAAGTAAATACTTTTAAAGCGTAATGAATACTATAGTCACGGAGATGGCCTATTTTGTAAATGTCATGCAGATGAAATTCAAGTCGATCTGTGAGGAGCATCATTGTGATTAAACTAATGCTGCTGGTTAACGTAGTTTTCTTCTGGAAGTCCTTAGGTTTACGGACAAAACATATTTAATGTCAATGAAAAGGGACAAAGGGAAATCAATTAATTTATATTGATACCCGCAATGCTTAACAACAGCACCAGACATGACCCATAGTTTATGAGTATTATTGCCAATAGCAGCTGATAATACGGCAGATTTTTATCAACAAGCCTGACTCGGCTGAAGAGACCCAAATAGTTAAAGTCATGCACAATTTCCTTGCTTTAAACAAACGCTGTGAGATAACATTTGTCTGTAAAGCATATACAGTGTAAATGTGTACGTGTTTATGAAAGTGCATTTATTTATTAATTGGAACACTTCGTGTTGATTTGCCAAATTTAGTATAGAATTTACAGCCGTTTGTCAAACCATGTCTGGATGCCTGTTGAACTTATTTCGCACCCTACGTAGCCAACCGTGCTCATCGGAGGTGCGGGGAAGGACAACAAATGAAAGTCGACTTGCCCTTTGTCGGTCACTGGGGCCGTTTGACCATACTTCACCGTGCTGGTCAGTGTAGGCTGGCGAAGAGCTGCCCATGACTGATCCAGGTTATCACTTGCCACTGACGTTGAGTCGTGGCCGGAAATATTTTTCGATTCGCCAGGCTCACAGTGCAGGACATTAACCGCTGCACCACCACCACCGCTTCACTCACATTTTGAGTTTGAGTGTATGAATTTAGTTGGGGATTCTTGTAGCATAGTGGTTCACACACATCCCACCAGGCCAAGTTCAGTAATACCAGCGTCATGGATATGAGCGGAAATTGCTTTTTGAACCTGTGCCTTCACACCTCTATGGTCAACTCGGTCTATAGTGAGCAATCAGTTGCATGTGTCAACATGACGGCTAGGAGAGGCCTTTGTGCTCCCAGCCTCCAAACTGTCACTTAAGACAGACGTTATATAAATGCAGGCTTCATTTGATTTAATTACACATGCTTTAGTTTCCATATAAGTCGACTGGTGCTGAACTGGTGCCAGCAACGGGGATTTGACCGCATTTCTCAGAATGTCCCCTGCCTGTGAGTCTATTGTTAGAGGTGTGAACTGCTTAAGCTCGTTCCGGGGGTGTGATGGCAATTCTCAGGTCGCCGTGGTTACGGAAGAGAAGGAGGAGGAGGACATGCAGACGAATGGGACAACTCACGATGGAACTGCTGCTTTGTGAACAGAGGCAGAACTTTGTTCAGCGTCTCCATTCATAAATAAAATCATGTTTAAGTCTATAAAACGTATGGCTTTACAGACCTTAATTATGAACCAATCACCGTACAACCTAATTAACGTGACAGCACTTATATACAGTGCTCCGTATATTTAATTTTCCAAATGCATTGTAAGCTGTTTAAAATAAATAACAAATCAATTATACTTCTATCCACCTCTCTACAAAAAACATATTCTTGGCCATTCGATCATTATCAGTCCAACGCTATCCAGTAGTATTTATTTAAGCAAGTAGGTTCGGACTTCTGGGTTTGTAGTCAGCCTTGGTAAATTCCACTGCTGGTGCGGCTGGATATTGTTTGGCAAAATGACCCCATCCAAATGATGGGGGGTTATGTTCGACGCAACAACAACAAAATCAATCTCGTATGCAAGCACGTGGCTGAAAATGAACTTGAATACATCGCTGCTTTTGTGAGATCACTTCAGAAAATATTGCATTTTCAAAAAAACTGCAGAAGAAAAATATTACATAAATGTGGATATCTCAGAATGTGTTTTTGTTGTTTAGAAGCCGAGAGGTGGCTTGCTTTTTGGATTAGTTGCACACGCACTCCATCACACACGCGGACGCGCGCGCACAGAAAGAAGAACCCCCCACCTCTAAAAGGCAAAGGTCCCCCGTATAGCCTTAACAGACTCTTAACAGACTGTTGGGGCAAGTTGCTTTAGCGAGCAGCACCTATGGAGGGATGAACGGTACACGAGGGGGTGAGTGGCCAGATCCACGCTTGACCGCCTTTGTCTCCCCAGTGGCGATGTTTTTAAACACCGCACCAGGTACTTATTTAAGGCTGAGTCGACTTAGGGGAGGCCCAGCACTGGTTCAGATAATCGCCACTAGTGTTGGCCGTGATGGTGAATCGAACTCGGGTTACCAGGTTCGTAGCGCAGCGCGCTAACCGCTACACCACCGCTCCCCACAACCCCCACCTCAACACACATGCCAACTGAAGAACAAAAAAAAGTGAAATAGCGGAGGAAATGTTTTAAAATAATAATAATAAATAAATCATTGATGTTGCTCAATTTGACTCGAGGGGGGATCCAAGTTCTTGCCTTGAGGAAGTGCTCGGAGTGTTTCACGCGCTTGCGCACACGCACACAGGGGACAACACAATGATGGGCAAATGAATCATGTGTGTGTGTGTGCAAGGCGTGTAAACATCCTGTCCGGCAGAGCTGAGCCTGTGCGGGCTTTAATTAGCTCCTACCTCCGTTACAACTCGACACTGCTCACCTGCGGCAACCAGACTACATCAACGCACCTCGCTCGCTCACTCACTCACCGCCTTTTCTGCACCGCTGTTTCTTTAACATTTTTTTTGTTAGATTTTTTTTCATGCACCTCTCCCCCTCCCTCCTCCTCCTCTGTTCCGCCATCACCTGCACCCCCCCCCTCACCCCGAATCCTTCACCTCCGAACCGTCGCCGCCCATCGTTACGATGTGGGTGCGTGCACGCCAGTCGCAAGCCGTCACCTGCCCGGAATGCAATTACACTCGCGCTATTACCTGCAGCGAAAGTCTGGTCCCCGTTGTTTTTTTTCCGATACGTGTCCCATTTCCAAACAACTCAGAACAAGCTCCGAGGCACGGGAGGCACAGGAGGAGGAGGAAGGGGGTGGAGGGGGATGCACGCGCTACCGCCTGCCCGATACAGCAGGCGACTCGACCGCTTTCTTTTGTGCCCTTCTAATTTTCCGTGGCCTATAAATGAGCGGGGCACCTAAAAAAACAGTGGCCCCACGTTTGTTTGGCGCTCACGAATTTGGTGGACGGTGGCTTACTTACTGTGACCCCCCCCGTGGTGGTGGTGGTGGTGATGCATGCGGCTCATTACCGGACTTGCTTCCTGGCGTCTTTTACAAAATAGGGGACCACCTTCTCTCGTAATCGCGCGTATTGTTGCTCCTGAAATGTTTTGTTTTTTATTTCTTTTAGTTTTGAATAAGCAATTTAGAAAACAATACATCATCTTTCATCATGCGTGGTTTTTTGTGTGTGGGTTAGATCGCGTAAGCATGAATCCGTCGTTAAACCCGCCAGGTTTGTAGCGTAAACAGAACGTGACAATTCGTTACAAGTACAGCACACCGGTGTGTTGGAGAGTAAATCCACAACATTAACCATCTCTTGTTGCTGTTTTGTTGTTGCTGACCCCTGCTTTAATCAAACAAGTATGGGCACGACTGTTTTCGTTTTACGTTTGTAATTTTGGGGCGGGGTGCAATGTACAATTGGCCATTGATGAGAACTATTAATTTATACGTGTGCGAGGAGTGCTCTAAATATTTTCTGGAGATCCCAAAATGTTCACACATTCATGTTCAGCTCATATAAAAGCTATGGATTTTGCCGTGACGTTAATATAGACGATATTCTTGCTGAAAAATGCATTTCTGAATGAACACGTGAATATAACAAGAAATCGCATTGAGCACTAGAGCGGGGCATTGGTTATATTGTATCTCCACATTCAATCAATATTTTAGTCTATCAGCCTATTGGCCTTCAATAAACATGTTTATTAAGTTTGCCATTTATTTAAACATGCAATCAAATAAATGCATGTGCTCAGACACACGGAATTGTAATATATGTTTATGTTTTCTTAATGTAGTTAAACGTCAACTTTTAAAGTAATGATTCTAAAAATGAAAAATGCAACATTTATCATCCATTGCCTTCACTGGTTAATTGATTGTAAACGTTATACTATACTTCCAATCATTTAAAAATTACCTTTTCAAATGTTGTTTATAGTTAATATAAATCCATGCATTCGCACAAACACATACACAGACAAATGTATCTGTATAGCCTTTAACAGTCTGTTGCAGCAAGTGCTGTTAGTGAGCACCTATTAGGGCCGGCACACTGGGGGTGGTACGGCCAGAACTACACCCGACGGCATTTGTCTCCCAAATGTTAACACATCAAGCTGGGCACTTGTGTAGGGGTGCCGCAGTGGAAAGATATGAACTTCCTCGCCTGCTATGCAGGAGGTCGTGGATTTGATCTCGACACCGATGCCTCTCTCTATATTTTTGGAGTTTAGATGTCCATCTTCCCGTGGTCTCGTGGATTTTTCTCCGGCTCCTCCGGTTTTCCCCTCCACATTTCTAAACACGCGTTTAGGGTATTTGGCTGCAATACATTTCCACGTGATAAGCTACTTCTTTAAGCAATCATTTGTGACAATGTCGCTTCTGGATATATATGAGATATATATATATCTCAGTGAGCCTTACCTGATAAAATACAAATATATATAGTATGACTGAGTCTACATAGAGGAGGCCCAGGACCACTGATGTTAAACGTGGAACAAGGAATGAAACTTCGTCATTCATCTGCACTCCACACATAAACTGGATGCTTCTTAGGAGTCCATATGATGGATTTGGCGAAGTCACTCCGCACACTAGCATTGGAATTTCAGCCAGCTTACATAATCCAGTGCTTAATGTGTTTATTACGCACACTGACTTTCATCGGAACTCATGCCTCGTTTTCTTAATACCTACAAACACATTCCTGCGGAGGGAGCTGGTAGGAACGTTGGGTTGCTCGGTCAATGGCCAGGGTCAACGGCGGCGTGGTGTATTCCGCAAATATGCCCGACTGTGAGGGCGGGCACAAGCCGGCGTGAGTAGGTTAAACGTTGAGTTTTATAAGGGCACCACGGGGTGACCAGCCCCTCTCCACCCAGACCCACCCCTCCCACCCCCTACCCAGCCCCACCCTCCCCACCCAGCCCCTCCCGACCAGCCCCTCCCCACCCTCCCCTCCCGACCTAGCCCCTCCCTCCCCACCCAGCCCCTCCCTCCCCACCCAACCCCTCCCTGCACGACGGACGGACACAATAATCCCCTGTGGGCTGGTGTAACCAGGAGGTTCCTACCAGTAAAACCGCAGACTAAGTTGGTCCAGTCACACGCATTACAGGTGACGTGAGCTGCACTAACTTCACAGACGGCAGCAGAACAGAGGGTGAAAGCATAGAATAGTATTTTGTATGTATCCATAATACAGCTTTTTGGGGTAATAAACAATCTGTATTATGGATGAATTTGGTCGCAAAAGCCGACGCGTTAAATTGTATGTAGGTACGTTGAACTCCTTTCGCACCGTACGTAGCCAACTGCGCGAATCGGAGGTGCGGGGAAGGACTTCGAACTGAACACAAAAATCTGTTCTAAAGAAATTGGTTTTCAAAAAAGGTGAAGTGAAAGTGAAGTGAATTATAAGGATGTGTGTTCATTTGTAAAGTACATCATCTCAAACAGAGCACGATTATGCACCCTGTGATGTCAATCAGTTGCCACTATGTGTCTTTGCCAAGGCCGTAGCCATGGAGTCAACATTGGGGGGGACCAAATCTCCCAGGGGGTCTGGGGATCCCCCACCCCCCACAGAAAAAAAAATCTAAATTTGAAAACTCATTTCTTGCCATTTCCTGCCTAAAATATTTAAAAATTCACTAATATATAGGATGGATTTTTTTTACAATAATGTCTAATAGTGCATTGTATTACATTGCTCTGTTTTTTCTTTTTTACCTTTTCTTGTTTCATTGTAAGTAATGGCAGAGATTAGGGATTAATAAAATACAACCATAACCACAATAATATAAACAGAAATCTATTTTACATAAATATATTTGGGGGGGACATTTTGAGCATATTTGAATATGGGGGGGGGGGGGTGTTGGGGGGGATGTGTCCCCCCAATATATATTATAAGTACGGCCTTGGTCTTTGCAATCCGTGGGGATGGTCTCCACGAGCCGTGCCAGACTTGGGCACATTGTTTGACCATGCTGCGCTACACTGGTCAGTCTGGCTTGGTGAAGTGAGGAGGACGGAGCCTGGAGACAGGTTCAGATATCACTCATCACTGACGTTAGCCATGGCCAGACATCAAACTCAGGTCTCTGGTTTCGTAGGGCAGTGTGTTGACCACTGCTCTGGTCTCGTTGGGCAGTGTGTTGACCACTGCTCTGGTCTCGTTGGGCAGTGTGTTGACCACTGCTCTGGTCTGGTAGGGCAGTGTGTTGACCACTGCTCTGGTCTCGTAGGGCAGTGTGTTGACCACTGCTCTGGTCTGGTAGGGCAGTGTGTTGACCACTGCTCTGGTCTGGTAGGGCAGTGTGTTGACCACTGCTCTGGTCTGGTAGGGCAGTGTGTTGACCACTGCTCTGGTCTCGTAGGGCAGTGTGTTGACCACTGCTCTGGTCTCGTAGGGCAGTGTGTTGACCACTGCTCTGGTCTCGTAGGGCAGTGTGTTGACCACTGCTCTGGTCTCGTTGGGCAGTGTGTTGACCACTGCTCTGGTTTCGTAGGGCAGTGTGTTGACCACTGCTCTGGTCTCGTAGGGCAGTGTGTTGACCACTGCTCTGGTTTCGTAGGGCAGTGTGTTGACCACTGCTCTGGTCTCGTAGGGCAGTGTGTTGACCACTGCTCTGGTCTCGTTGGGCAGTGTGTTGACCACTGCTCTGGTCTCGTTGGGCAGTGTGTTGACCACTGCTCTGGTTTCGTAGGGCAGTGTGTTGACCACTGCTCTGGTTTCGTAGGGCAGTGTGTTGACCACTGCTCTGGTCTGGTAGGGTAGTGTGTTGACCACTGCTCTGGTCTCGTAGGGCAGTGTGTTGACCACTGCTCTGGTTTCGTAGGGCAGTGTGTTGACCACTGCTCCATCGTGCTACCATCATGTGTCTGTCGTAGCCCAAACAGCCAATGGGAAGATTACCGAGCTATAGATTGTACGATATTTTAACGGTGGCATTTGTCTCCCTTGCAATGGAAGTAATGCATCACTAGTGTAACGGGTTCCGGAGACACTTGTAGAGGTAACTTCTTTATTACACCACAACACTCCAACAGTACTCCAACAGTACTCCAACAGTCCTGATACTCTGTTACAGCCTAGGTACACAGCCTAGATACTCTACTCTGGCTACGCTCTGGACTCGCCCTCACAAGGTCGTAGAGTCGGGAGTTCCAGAGTCCCAGCGCTGGCTCTCCCAGCATCCCAGGGTCTTCAGATGGCTGGTCGTGGGTCTTGGGTCTTGAGTTACAACTGGGCCCCGATCGTCCAGGGAGCTCTCCTTTTATGCCTGGTTCAACGAGGGGTGGGGCCGTGTGCGCCACCAGACATCCCACAGAGCACACACAGCCCCCCGCCGGTTGGCGGCGCCCAGAGGCTTAAGCGTCTGGACCCCCTGGGAACCCAGCGCCTGGCGCCCAGGGGATTAAGCGCCTGGCCCGCCCAGGGACCCAGAGCCCCCAGCAGCCCCTCCCTTCTTATGTCACTACACTAGTATTGGCTTCACGTCTGGATAATGGAAGTTAAATGCATTGGGGAAAAATGAAAATCAAACAATTCCTCAAGGTTTAATTTATTTAATTCAGATTAAGAAAGCGGCTGCATTGGCAGTGGTACACGACCACAAATGTTCACCAACTTTGCCACAGACACTTCTTCCCCCTACCACCATTCACCATTCTACAGCTGGACATCTGTGACAAAGTGCTTCACAGCTCATCGGATTTCTCAAGTATAAAAAAATATTTTCATTCTGCGCTGACCAGCATGGTTCAGTGACGTGAACCAACCTCCCCAATGACCAACACAGCACAGGAGGCCTTCATCCAGCAGTGTATCGAACAGAGGCTGGAGATTATATACACGCTCAGGAATCATATCAATGTAACAAAAAATACGCCTTGCGTAGTAACATATGTGCGCTCCTTTCATTAACAACAAACTATTTGAAAACAATGCGCTAGATGTGCTGCATTGTGTAACGTGTATTGGCTAAAAGCATCTCCTTCCATTTCCCCCCACCCGCGTGATGTGAAAAGAACACGAGTTACATAAAACTGTTTTGTTCCGACATGCGCCCAGAGCGTCCTAAGTCCTGTGAGCCACCTGTCCCGTCACAAACATTTCACAAAGGCGCGTTACGTTTACAGGGGGGGGGGGGGGGGGGTGCGCGGACGTGGGATGGGAGAGGGCATTTCGCGAGCGTCCTTACATAGCCTAGCCAAAACTGCAAAACTACAAACTGTAAACTATTTTTTATTTTACTGGGTAAGGCCCACTGAGCTATGTAGCTCTTTTTGAGAAGCGACCTGGTCACCGCAAGTGACAGCTCAGCAAAGTGGGTTCATCACGTGGAGATTTCGAGCACGTTTCGAAATGTAGAGGGCGGAAAAAACGGAGGTCACCGGAGAAAAATGCATACGGCCACCGGAAGAAGATACAAACTCCAAATATCCGTGCGTCAGGGTCTGGATCGAAAACGCAACCTCCTGCATACCAGGCGACGGAGTTAATATCTGTATAACACGTAGGCTTTCGCGACCAATATTATTCATAATCAACGTTTTTGGGTTTAGATCGCGTTATTTATAAATGTGTCGTAACCCTCCACCACTCGACACGGCCAATCAGTTAAAAAGTGTCACGTTGACAAAAAAGGCAATTCGCCCGATGATGCTGGATGCAATTACCAGCGAAACGTCGTACTCAAAAATTGTAAATGTTGTGGTTTCACGCTTCAACACACCGGTGGGCTAAAGCAATGAACTATTTGTCTTTTGTCAACGTGACACTTTTTTACTGATTGGCCGTGTCGGGTGTGGAGGGTTACGACACATTTATAAATAACGCGATCTAAACCCAAAAACGTTGATTATGATTAATATCTGTAACCAAACGGATGTGGAGTTAAACCCTGGGGCCATAGTCTCGATTAAGGGGGTGTGGGGGGGGGCATACAAAACGCCAACGTTAAATACATTGATCATATCGTTCAACGGATGAACGCAAAACAAATCGAGCGGCAATGCGATCTGCTCTCCTCTATCGGCTCGAGCTCTCTCAACCTGCGTCTGCGGAGAAATGCTACGAAGGCAGCCATTGCTAAACTGCACCCAGCTATGTATTGTTGCCAACGTTGTTTTTGCTCCTCTTGACTATAGCTAACTATGCGTGTTGAACTTCTGACGCGCCGGACGGAGCCAACCGTGCTAATTGATGGTGCAAGAAGGAATCAAGTTTCAAGTTTCATTTATTAGATATAGCCCTGTGAGCCATTCGGCTATTGAATCGGGTGCAAACGCAACAAACAAAAAAAACAAAAACATGAACAAGAAAACATCTTAAAGTGACTTTGTGCAAACAGAAAATCCAAGAAAAGACAGCTAAATATTGCAGAAAAAATCACCGTACACCAACTCTGTGCAAATATCCCAGTGGGATGCAAGTCAATCAACAACAACAACCACAAGACAACTTAGATTAAGGCCATCAGTCTAACTCTGTACTACAACAAACAAACATGGCCAAGAAAAGACAGCAAAATATGAGGGGGATGAGACTTGAATGGTGGAAGTGGAGGTGGGGGGTCTTAGCCTCCTCCACCCCCCCCCCCCCCCCCACTGCACTGGTGGAGTATATGAGGACGTTAGTCCTACGATTGTGAGAGTCAGGGCCCCGGGTCATTAGAGGTGATGGGAATTCCGTCCAGTACAGCTTGTCACATTCCGGCCACTTTCCCTCTTCCCAGAATCACACTCATCCCCGTACATATGTAACCGTACCACGGCGGTAGTACTGAGCACGAGCAAACTTAGCAATCAGTTAGAACCCCAGGCAGCTTATGCCACCCCTCCCCCCATTAAATATCGAATGACATTAACCTCTCTTCTTGGTTCTTTCGGTAAAGTCACATAGAAAGGAAATAATAAAATAATAAAAATAAAAGATAATAAAATAATTCTCACGACGTTTCGGCCACAACGCAAGCAGCACGGCAGAAGATGAATCCCTGCAGTCACGAAAGCTTTAAATCGACATTAACCTCTATTATCTAGCCTGTATCTCCCTTCTCTCGTGTAACTAAGTCTGTGTCTCTTTTTAACATATCTCTCACTGCACTCAGTTTCTGTCTCATCTGTATCTCTCTTCCCATAATCGCATGACATCTCTATCGTTTGCCTATTAAACCTTATTTTTGTCAACTCGGTAGGAATTCAGAATTTGAGTCGGAGAAATTTCTGCGTGCTTCAAAAAACGGTTAACCCAAAATGGGACTATCGTTTTTAATGGAAAAATAACGGAAAATATACTGTAACATGATGACAAATGTAACGTTAATAGCTTCAAAAAGTCAAAGAGTCTCCACTTGTTCGCCATCACTGTGAACACGTGGCCTGGAATCTTCTCCAGGTGGTCTCCAGAGCCCGGAGGCACATTTCTCGTGCTATTGTTGAAGACAATTCTCCGAAATGTGAACATTTTTTTGAAGCACCCGTAACGTCTGCTTCGAGTTCCCAATGGGCCATCACCACCACCAATGACCGCCCCCAACGTCTGCCACTCACTCTCTGCTGAGCCAGCACCTCCGATGCCGACGGGCCAGCGTGCAGCGTTCCGTTCTGCCGTCGGGTGATCGTTCGCAGAAAAGACTGGCGGCCCGGGGAGAGACGTTGACCCTAACGCGGTGTGACGCCCTATGCCTCCAGAGTTTGGTGTAAAGGGGCCCTGAAAGGGTTAATTGAGCGACGTTTTACGGAACGCGAAGATCGACGGCGGCTGCTGCTGCTGCTGGAAGCTCTTGGCGCTTGTGGGAGGCGCGGCGTGGCCACGGGAAGTGGAGTTAATGCGTAAACGCTCCCGCGCCGAACAGCGGGGCTGACCCCGTGAGGGTCAGGCAGCGCGGTAACGAGCCTCCTCCGAGGCCGGGGACTTTCGAGGAGATGAACATTTGTGAACCGCTCAATGTAACGTGTCCTGACCGCGTGCTTGTTCACTCCGCTCAGTGGGAGGTCGATGCTTGTCTGCTGCTGTCACCACCGCAGATTGGAAGTCGCTCTCCCACCAGCCGTCCGTGCTGCCGGCTCCCTGCCGTTGTTTAAGTCCAACTCGGGACATTACTCTTGTCCTCTGCCTATGAATGCCTGCCTCTTCCCTTAAATAATAACAAAAGTATATGTATATAAAGTATATATACGCGTTCTTTTAACAAATGCCAAACAAGCCTCACTCCTTTAAAGACGATCTTGAGATGCAGTTGTATTTATACGATGTCTAACATCTATAGCGTATTGACAAAACACCTTTTTCAAATGTTGCTGCTGGTAAACGCAAATCCATGTATATACTCGACACATACACAAAGGAAAATGTCTCTTGTATAGCCTTAACATAGTTGTGGGACAAGTGCTGTTAGTGAGCACCTATTAAGGCAGGTACGGGACACCACGGGGTGCGCGGCCAACACCTTTACCTGGCCACCGTTGTCTCCACAGCACTGATGTTTTATACACACGACACCAGGTACTCAGTTAAGGCTAAGTCGACCTAGAGGAGGCCCAGGGTACCGGTTCAGATACTCGCCGCTGTTATTGAGCGTGAGCCGGAGTCGAACTCTGGTCGTCGCGGGGTTCGTAGCGCAGCGCGCCAACCACTGCGCCACCACTCCCCGCTCAGACACGTACACGTGCACATGTGCACAAAGGGGACGTCAACAATATTGCTTGCAAAAACAATCATGCCGAGTCATGTGTTTTCCCGTTCATCCATCGGTCAAATAGCAAGCACAATGGGGCAGCCTGAAATAACAGGCACTTCAAACAAAACACAGCGTTTAGCGCAATATGGCTAAGGATCGCTCATGCACGCAGAGCTACTGACAGACATCTGCCAGCAGGGACATCTGTAATGTTTGCATTTATGTTGATGAAACAAGAAAAAAAATCTTACCCAACCACGACTTCCTTCTGTGTACGCATGAACAAAGAACACTCAATCTCTAATTTAGCAGTGCTGTATAGGCTTTTTGGTCAGAGTGCTTGTTAATAATCGTAATGTACAGCTCTTTGTCAAACCGCTGTCGGTTATGGGGGTTGTGTGACCATACTTCACCACGTTGGGTTAAGGCTGCGGGGCTGCTTAGGACCGCTTCAGTAATTGCTCAGCACTAGTGTTAGCCGTGGCCAGGAGTTAAACCCAGGCCACGAGCTTGACAGTGTAGTATTCTAGCGACTACTTGACAGTTCCACCTCTCAACATACCCTAAACATCTTATTTTAGGCTGAGGTGACCTATACGTGGTACGGGTAACGCTCATATACCAAACTGTCTACTGTTGTGCTTGGTTAAGAATTGAAGAACCCAGATTGCTGGAATCAGAGCCCAATGCGCCCATCACTCGCACACACGCACATTAAGTGCAAATCTTGGCATGTAATGACACGATTTATTTTCTTTTACATGCTTATTCTAAATACGACGTACACAACTGTGCCGAACGTACACAATTGTGCAGATATTCACCCACGAGCTTTTCCTTTCGGAGTAATTTAAGACGACCTGAAGCCGTGTCTTTATTTCCAAAGTTATTATATCCACCTGGTTGTACGCCTTTGCAAAGTTTATTAAAAGCTATTTAAAGGTTGCGCTTTGTTTATACATGCGGGGACATGTGTGTACGTGCGCATGTGCCCATTGCACGCGCACGAGTGTGTGTGTGCGATGTTTATATATGTGAGTGCATATTGTAATAACTGACGGAGACATCGCTCAGAACAGCTTTTTAAACGTTGGAAAAAGGCTCACAAAAATATATACGATTTACCATGGCGTGCAGCACGGATATCCTTTTCAGAAACTCACTTCTCAACGCGTTTTATCAACGGTTTAATATGCTACCCAAATACCGACCTACCTACCCACATGCCCACTAAACCAACTGCCCAGTTACTCACCAAATTTACTGGAACATCTACTTACGGAAAGCCAGATATTATGTATGAATGTATGTTGAACTTCTTTCGGACCGTAAACAGCCAACCGTGCTAATCGGAGGTGCGGGGGAAGGACAGAAAACTAAACACAAAAAACAGTTGTTACGAAATGAGTTTTCAATCTAGATTCAAAAGTGCATAGCTGGAGTAGCTTTCTAATATCGGAATTAAGAACGTTCCAGACGGGCGCAGAAGCGCATTTGAAAG
This sequence comes from Lampetra planeri, assembly GCF_965212315.1. Lineage (NCBI taxonomy): Eukaryota > Metazoa > Chordata > Hyperoartia > Petromyzontiformes > Petromyzontidae > Lampetra > Lampetra planeri. Next base: position 10,862,694 of record NC_136122.1, on the reverse strand, counting down.
CGCGCGATGCGGTGACCCTCTTTGTTCGATGGCGAGCCAAAAGCCGCTGCCGCGAGGATGACCAGATTCACGTGATGGTTTATGCCCCTTGACGAAATCAGCAAAGGTAAAAGTAGTGCAATAGCAGCATACCACTAAGCTTGGAAAATAAAGTCCATTACCAGCAAGGACACATGGATCAGAAAGGTGGACAGTGACAAGGAAAACGGAACTAAAGTTGAAACGTGGGCAAAGATGAATGGGAAAATGCACGCTGGGAATTATGATCTGGTCATTCTCGCAGCGGCCTTGGCTAGGCGTCGAACAAAGATGGTCAACTGCATCGCGCGCTTTCACGCGCGCTTCTGTGGCCGTCTTGAACCCTCTTCCTTCTGATATTAGGAAGCCACTGGAGCAATGCACTTTTACCTATGGATTGAAAACTCATTTTTGTAGTACATTTTTTTTTTGCGTTCAGTTTCTTGTCCTTCCCCGGAACCTCTGAGTATCACGGTTAGCTACGTACGGCGCGAATAAAGTTCAATATGTACATGCATGCATACACAGAGAGATAGGAACAAGAGCTTATGGATTGGAGAACAAAAACAAGGTAGAGGACATCGTACTTATTTTTTGTGTTACTGCAATGGCAGCACAAATCGCAGAATCTCAATCCATGCATCAATAACACTGCCATGCATATATATCAATACGTAACAGGCGACGTTTCGTACAATGGTCCTTTGTCGTAGCAGTGGGATGACTGTTGAGAAAAGCGGGCTTTGCAGGACACATAGCTGATAAGGACGATGCAATGGCAGAGAAAGCAGGGAACGTGTCCGGGAGAACGATCCCATGTGGAGATGCAGCGATGAGATAAAACAAACAATTCTGCAGGAGTGAAATGCATTGTGGCATCGCAGGGCTGTCTGTTAAAGCTATGGCGTTGGGGAGGTTTTCACTCAGCAGTGGATAAATCATCGCTAATGGAAAGTGACAATTATGTTTTTTGATACTGATCACGATAGCTCGGCGGCGGCTGCTGCTGATGATGATGATGGCGACGATGACACAACGAATGCAGGTACTCTATTGAATTAAATAAAGCGCTGCCTGACTTCTCGTGGAAACCGAGTGCGTTGCTGTGGCCGGGCACGTTGCTGTGGCCGGGTGCAGATTGAGCACTCTGTGTCATGCGATGGCGGCTGTGGGATGCGCTGTCACACGCGTGCAAACTACACAGTGACACGCCGCAGATTTGGCAGGCGCACAGTTGTCGGGGAGGGGGGGGCGGTGGGGGCCCAGGAGTGCCCCCCCCCCCTCCTCGCCCACCCCCCAGGGCGGACCCTACTCAACAGCCGAGTCGGACACACTTGCGTGGCTCACAGCTGCTGGTGGCTCGGCGTAGTCGGCATGGGCCCCATGTGCAGCAACAACAAAAAAACATTACAATTGCTCCCCCCCGCCTCCCTGTCGACTCGTGTGTGCGCCGCCTCTGTTGAATTCTGGCGACCGTTGTGTGCTGCGAACACTTTCTCAGATCATCTCCACTGCTTCGCACGGGGCCTAGCTTGGCTGGCATGGGCCCTGGTGTGCAAGGGATGAAATGGACCTATCCCTGTACAGATTGTCCCCCACCTGCACATTGTATCCCCCGGGTGTCTTGGTCTCGCAGACTCGTGGGCTCCTGTGCAGTTGCACCACCTGCACACTCGATAGCTACGCCACTGACAACGTGGCGTTGAAGGCACAGCATTGTCCAATGGCGCCGAATAGTTTCCAAAGGCTGCTGAAAGCTGCTCTCTTTGTCTCCGACACGAAAAATTTGGAGTAGCTGACGGCTAGTACACGACACGGTGACCTCTATTGTCAATTCTTTCAACGAAAGTCCGGCATGCCATTGCTGAAACGACGACCAGACCATCGAACGCACCGTGCTGAACTGCCGTGAAAATTCAATGGGTGCAGTGAAGCAATCTAGCCCACATCAACGGAAGACATTTATTGGCTAAATAGCCTGGACTGATCAGCTGCTATTCATCCATCCGTACGCAAAAGAGAGAATAATTTATCAAGAGTTCTTATCTAAAAAAAATATTTTGAATGTGTACATCAAGACTCTGTAGATGACTAGCGTCTTTGATGAAGTGTCTCTGCTCTAAAATACCATATAATTGGTTGTCATTAAACAATACAATCATATTCATAATAAACGTTTTAAGGTTAGATCGCGTTATTTATAAATGTGTCGTAACCCTTCACAACCCGACACGGGCAATCATCAAAAAAGTGTCACGTTGACAAAAGACAAATAGTTCACTACTTTAGCCCACCGGTGTGTTGAAGAGTGAATCCACAACATTTACAGTTTTTCAGTACGACGTTCGCTGGTAATTACACCCAGCATCATCGGGCAATTCGCCAGAATTCTGGCGGTGGGCTAAAGTAGTGAACTATTTGTCTTTTGTCAACGTGACACTTTTTTGCTGATTGGCCATGTCGAGTGGTGGAGGGTTACGACACATTTATAAATAACGCGATCTAACCCAAAAACGTTTATTATGGTCGCGAAAGCCTACATGTTAAAGAAAATCATAATTATGATGTACAGACTTTTGTTAAGTATTATCGGTGATATGGTCCTAGGTTCTATCCTGTTAAAGAAGATTAAAGTCAATTAACTTTAATTTAGTACAACGCTACTAGATGCGACCAACATACATACCACAACGTAGCCAATTATTAGTGGCTCGTTAAATTGAAATTAAAATCCTACGATTTGATGTTGTTCAGAAATTAGCTTCGGAGGGTACAAATGTGGAACCAGAATACATTTAAGATGCAACGAAGGAGTGTTATGACTTGTTTTTGTACGTTGGCCCCAACATTTTTTTCCCCATATTATGCACGCAAGGAGGTGCAATAAATACAAGCAGCCCCTGTGGTTAGGAATGGGTTTCATGTAGAGCTCTTGAGACCAACCAATGTCTTTTAAATCCCGACCACAGCAAAGTCAATATTTTATGAAATGCGGTTTAATACACATAATGCATAAACACAACACAGCCATTACCTTAGCGTCTCAAAGCTTAAGACGTTACTTATTATATGTAACATATTTTCAGAAAGCGAATTATTGTAATATTACATTCTTGCTCCGACAATTACCTCTTGTTGGCCAGTGTAACTTAGTGTGTGAGCGTGAAACATGTGCAAGCGTTTTTGGACAGATGCTCACTGAGAATTACATCAAGAGGCAGCAAGAGAAACATGTGAACCAGATAATAATTGGTCATTAGGGACATCATCTTGACTGTCAAGAAAGGTAAGTGGGCTTGGGCCAATGGGCAAGAATGGCCCCAGACTGGCAGGTAATCAGAATCTTTATTTATCCTCGAGAAATCCGATGAGCTATGAAGCTCTTTTTCACATGTAAGGGTTCGGTCCCTCATGCGCTTGGGCCCTACGTGCTGCTGTCGTCAGGGAAGGGCTGACTCTCCCAGCCACGGATCTGGCACCCAAAACTGGGTGGCCTTCTCGAGTGCCTCTCCTAGGACCTGGAACACCTTTGATGTCTTGCGCTCCGGTGCGCTCCGGGCCCCCGTGTGTGTTCAGCAGCGAATGCAAGACTCGTGACTTCCCCATCCCATTACGTATTTTACTCGATTTTATCTTCGAATTTCTTTGCACGACGTGTTGATGCCCTCCTTGATGGTAGGTGATGTTACCGTTCAAATACAACATTTTAAGAGAAGAGGATATGGTGATGAAATCGGTTCGTGTGCAGCAGCGAGATGGATTGTGACATTGCAAGACGACGAGGGATGGTCACGGCGTGTGGGGAGACCGTCATCCAGCTGTGGATACGTCATCCCTTGCCGATGACGACGATGATTATGATGCGTCGTAGCTGACAAATGAATCGTGCAACTGGGGCTGCCAAAGTGTGTCCATAGATCAACGTTTGAGGACAACAATAGAGTCGAGTCACGTGACCTGTGTTGTGCCGACAGTAATGGCCAATGAGGGCCCCCCTTACAAGGTTCCCATAACACCGATCTGGCAATGTGGACGCAACTGGGGGAAGCTGTGCCGAGTCCGGCAAAGCTTTGAAACCTTAGCTCGCACAGGAAATCTAAGGCAGGCGCAACTGGTTGGACCTTCCAAGCCATTTCCTTCTTTGAGGTGTCAAGTTTCAAAGTTTTTGGAGCCACAAAATTACGGTGAAAAAAAATAAACTCCTCGCGAGAAACCACACCCTCGAGTGCATGGTTTTGTGATTTTTTTTACTCCACAGGGCTTGACGTCCGTTTCATGTCAGCTGCCCTCTCAAAGAAGCGGCACATTTACGTGGCAATTGCTTTGAATTTGAGCTGTGGAACATTTTCACCCGCAAATGCACCTCCAGAAGAAATTATTCTACCGTGTTCGTAGCGAAAACTATGTTTCCAAGTAAGGATGACTTGTCAAATCCAACAGAGTCTGGAGATCGTGAACGTTACCGATCTCACGGTTTTAGCTACAGAGACACGAGGAGACAGGGGAACACATGTGGAGACACGGGGACATATTGCTGATGTGTGTTGTTACTGCATGGAAGGCCGTGTCGCAGTCTCACTCGCAGCAGCAAAGCACTTGCCAAGGGAAGCATAGGGGTTTGTTTATCAGTGATAGGAAGGTCCATCTGTTAACTACATTAAGTAGGTGATATATTGTAAAAACTATTCCAACAGTTTAAGCTTAGATAACATAATACTGTTATTTAACACGTAGGCTTTCGCGACCGTGTGCTGAATTAGTAACGAATTGACATGTTTTTTTACGTGACAAACCTTTACAATTGGCTATGTCGGGTGGTGGCGGGTTTAACGACACATTTATATTTACTCAATCTAACCCAAAAATACCTCTATTATAGATAATAAGGTTATCTTGCTACACGTTAGCATCTTCATGGGTTGTTATAATAAAGCTGATTCAAGAAGCCGGGTCAGATGGCACGGTTGTTTTTATTCTGACTTCCTTAATCTTGCCCTGATGATGTTAGTCGGAGTCTCAAGTGAAACTTCTTATCCAATCGCAAAAATCCGCTTTGAGAATGTTTCCTTCAACTAACCCGGCAAAACGTCAACAATAATCATTGACACGTAAAAGAAACGCTTGTAAGCACAACAATTGAATTTGTTTGGCCACGTTTGTGTGGTCGGCAGGGTCTTAGAACGACACAAATTTTGGCCAGATCATTATGTGGCCTTACCCGAAAATCAACTATGAATCACTTATGATTTGGGACGAACATTATGGCATAGTAACTTTGGGAAAAAAAACAATGGAAGGTACCACTAAGATTCAACAAAACAGTATAACATTTTCTAAATTTGTTTTGGGTCAAGTCGCGTGGTAGTTTTATGTCAAAAAATGTTGTCGTTAACCTTCCACAATTTCCAAAGATATTATTTATATGGGCAGATTCGTTGATCAAATTCCTGCCAATAAAGATCCTACACTGGTGGTCTGAGACTTTCCTTAACATCAACGTACAAATAAGACGTTTAATGATAATATATATATACACACCATTTAACATTAACACAATGACAATTGCAAAAACGCATCAATAATAATAATAACGAAAGACAAATTAGATGTCAAGTAGAAAAATGTAAAACACATATTCTTGAGGAAATTATGACGAAAGAGATATACGACTTATGAGTTGTATGATTTTTAAATGGGGCTCACGTCGTGGAAGGCAATTGCAAATGGCAGTGTGGATACGCACCACACGGGCTGATTTAACAGGTCAAAGTTCACATTTTATTTCACAATGTGTTCCTTATTCGCATAATCTACACATCATAAGCTTTTAAATGAAACCTCAACCATTGCAATTGGTGGACCCAACGAGGACGGGGTGCTCTAGACATAAATGCATGCACACACACACACACAAGTTTAGCCACTTGTTCTGTAAATATAATTTCCCCAAAGATATTAGCACCCGTGCACAGTTACTGCGCAGTGCATTTCAATCTCCCGTGTCACGAATTGTCCTGAAACTTCAGGGCAGCGCCTGCCCCAAGGCTATTTATTGTGTGTGCGACTCTACAGAGACATCGACAGACGGGCAACAGCAACAATGCCACTGCGCTTTCAGCGTAAAGGGTGCCTATGAATATATTATACGTTTCTTAAAACTTTTTTTTTATTGTAGCAATTATATAAGCCTTCAATGTCACGCGCCTTAATAGCCAACAGCTGCTCACCGGCGAAGGCTAGGGAACAGACAAAGGTTGCTCATTACGAGAAGCTCTCAAAATAATTGTATAGATGCCGTGTCAACCATGAGCTTTCCAAGCGTTGGCTCAGCTTTGTTTTAAACGAGACAGCCCCAACAGACATTTTCCCGCTACAAAAATCTGCAAATGTGCGCACGTAACGCTGTCGTGTCGGCTTTTGTGGTTGCGCTGCTGGGAGAGGGGTCGGTAGCGTAGTGGTCAGCGCGCTCCGCTACAGACTGAACCGGTACTGGGCCTCCCCTAGGTCGACTCAGCCTCAAATGAGTACCCGGTGCGGTGCGTAAACATCGCCACTCGGGAGACAAATGCGGCCGGGCGTGGTGCTGGCCCCACCCACCCCCTCGTGTGCCGTGCCAACTTCATAGGTGCTGCTCGCTGGCAGCACTTGCCCCAAGTCTGTTATAGGCTCTTTGGGGGAACTTTGTCTTTCTTCTTGTGTCGTTCTTCGATGTGTTTTTTCTGGTCGTACGGCATGTTGTACGGAACGACGTCCAACGTTTCGCTCCACGTGCCGGGAGCTTCTTCAGGAACTGTTTTTCAGAAACTGATCAAGCTCCCAGCGTGTGGAGAGAAACACACGGCGCAACCCTGAAAACACGTCCGACAGAGCCGTTTTCATGCAACTTCGCTCGGAATATATATGTATGTATTAAATATTACCTTGAAAATGTGCTGAGAAGCGTCTCGCATGTTGCCTGATCATTGCCAATAGATGTGCCGACAAACACAGCTTGTTCCATACCGCAGCAATCCAGGTTCGATCTCAGCCTTGTGAGGCCGTTCCAAAAATGTGAACATGACCCTCACCGCAAAGGAGTTTCTTCACGCAAGAGGCCTGAGCCGAGATTATAAGCAGCACAGCGCAGGGTGAACGTTGCCAGTTCACGCAGCTGATACAAACCTGACCACCCACGCCGTTGAGTGTCGGGCCAAGATACGAATACTCTCCGGCAGTACTTATCCCTGTGGTTATTCAGAACTATAAGAACTGGCTGCTCTCAAGGACTCGTAACCATGTTTAGCCTGCGAGCGCGTACTTTCATGCTACGAACACCGATAATTATTGTTCAATCGAGTCGGTTTGCAACCTTAGGCGGAATCAAACATTTGGATGCAGTGACACGAGGGTCATGGTGCTTCTCTTCGCAATGCCCCATTGCCTCTAGGCTACCGAAGAATGCATCTGGTGTCACTCTGTGGGTTACGTGTAATATTGGGTGGAGCGTTGGCGCAGTGGTTAGTGCACGACAAACCCTGCCACCTGAGTATGTTTGTATGTTGAACTTCTTTCGCACCGTATGTAGCCGACCATGCTCATCGGAGGTGCGGGAGTTTGAGCCGCAGCCACGGCTAACGTTAGTGGTAATATCTGAACTGCTCCCGGGCCCTCGTTTACCAATCCACGCTGACCAGCATGGTGAAGTATGGTCAAACGACAGCCACAACCGAGATAGTTTGGGGAAGATTCATTCAGCGGTTGATTGACAAAGAGCTGTAATTTAACTTTAAACTGAAATAACAGGCCAAGTAATATTGGCAGATACATTTAAAATACGTCTGAGAGCATCGCTCATAATGCTCCTGATCTTAGAGACTCCAAGCACGAACCTGAGATAAACTCTAAAACGCAGCATCAGCAGCAGCAAACAAATTCCAGCATGGAAAACATCTTGTGGATCACGTTTAATTTCAATCACCTTCGGACGCATCCACCGCCGTGCCGCGCAGGTGTTTGCGACTCGTATTCTCGCGAGCCTTGTTTTCATTCCAGTCGCTTGAAGCTGTTCCAAATGTGATCAGTCGCCCGGAGGGACGCGTGCAGGGCTTGTGCATTCCCTTTCGGACGAGGCATTAAAAAAGAAAGCGGTTCAAGCCCGATTCTTTAATGCAAAACATTTTCCAAACGCACGACACGCAGCGTACAGTACGTTCTCCTATAACGCGTGTTTTTATAACGCGAATTGTATAAAACTGTGAACGCGATGAATGCATTCGGGAACACATTCTTTTTTTTATAACGCGAATGCGAATTGGATAGAACGCGATCGAGTGAACGGAACTACGTCTCGTGAGGAGATATAAGCGGTCGCACAAGGCGGGATGCTGCTGGATGCTTCTAGATTGCTACCCACACATCTCCGTCTTTGTACGGCTTGCATAAACATCTCAATCGTTATCGCAGGCTGCGCTTTACCCTGTATAACATATTATGTATTATCACGCGATGTTTCCATAACGCGGTGTTCTTCAGGAACGCAACTAGCGCGTGATAGGAGAACACACTGTAAACGGAAGCGCATTTAACGATGTGGATTAATAATGCAAATAAAATAAAGGGTGGAAAACGCAATGAACGCAAGTACTCATGCATAATTTACGTGGCAACGTAATTAATGCGTTCACCCGGGAAACTCGGGGCATTCACGAAAACACCCTTGGGCAGACCCGCAGCCTTTCTTACCACCTCCAGCTCAGTCGTAGCCAGGACGATCAGATTATAGAGTGTGATGTTGCGAGTTCATGGGAACTTGCCAGTTTGAGGGCCTTTGGAATTATAAACGAAACATTTTTTTAAGTTTACCAGGTAAGGCCCACTGAGCTACAGAGCTCTTTTTCAGAAGCGACCTGACCAAAAATGATAGCTCAACGAAGTGGCTTATCACGTGGACATGTATAGCAGCCAAATACTCTAAACGCGTGTTTCTAAACGTGGAGGGGAAAACCGGAGGACCCGGAGAAAAATCCACACGACTCCGGGGAGAGAGAGATGCAAACTACAAATATACAGGCGTCAGTGTTGGAATCTAACCCATGACCTCCAGTTATACCAGGTCAGGGAGTTAGCATCTCGCCACCGCGGCACCCTCAAAGGCTCTCAACGGTGTGAATGCAAAGTGAGGCGTGGATGTCACTGTGCAACCGACTTCAGCGATTAGAAACAGATTAAAGGGGCAACTCATTTGCTGAATTCCTAACAGGGAGCGCGCACGAGATTACACATGAAAGCCGTCGTCCCTAATCTAAACCAGTGGTGTGATCTGCTACTCTCTTTCTCTGGTCGTTTGATGTTGTTGTTGTTAATTCTCTTTAGTGCGATTATCTGCATCGAGTTGAATTTTACTACACCGCAGTATAGCGCACGCACGCATATGACCGCATTTAGTTTTATTGCATTATATATTTCTTATATTCTTTTTCCCTCGTCCCAAATATTATTTTGATCATGCTTATCGGCTGATGGCATTGGATGGAGCGTCCGTTTGAAACGTTTCATGTGAAGTTATGTTAAAGAATGGCCCATGGGAGGAGATATCACAGAACGAATTCTGAGATCGCTGCAAGTGTCCTATTTTATACACAAGAGAGGTGTTGCATCCTCCCAGAGACCCTGCTACACAGACTTGATTGTGGAATTGGAGTATAATTATTTGTTGTTTTGTAATTCCAGGGAGATGGAATTATTTGCCGAACTCGAATTTTATTTCGATTTAAGGCTTTCGTGACTGCAGGGATTCATCTTCTTGGTTCTTTCGGTAAAGTCAAGTAGAAGGGAAATAATAAAATAATAATAATAAACCATAATAAAATATTCCCACGACGTTCCGGCCACAACGAAGGACGGCTGCTTGCGTTGTGGCCGAAACGTCGTGAAAATTATTTTATTATGTTTTATTTTTATTACTTTATTATTTCCCTTCTACGTGACTTTACCGAAAGAACCAAGAAGATCGAATTTTACGTGATGGGTTTTGTGTTTGCTTTTGTTTTACATGCGGTCATTGGTGACCACGGTCAGAACATGAACTCTCTACAAACGCAATCACGGGTTAATGAAACCTGACGGTGAACCCAGGATCTCAGCGCTGCCGACTGTGCTCTGACCCCTGCACATCGTTACGCAACTTCAGCTTCGCGTTGGCGCGAGCAGCTTCGTGAAAACTGCGCGAAAGGCAACGAAGGCTCTCCGCAATGCCCGAGCCACCTTCAAGACTGCGACTTTAAATTTCGATTTAAAGCTTTCGTGACTGCAGGGATTCATATTCTTGGTTCTTTCGGTAAAGTCACGTAGAAGGGAAATAATACAATAATAAAAATATAAAACAAAACAAAAATTCTCACGACGTTTCGACTGCAACACAAGCAATCATCATCAGCAAAATATTTTGTTCTTGCTGTGGATTTCACACCTGATGACGATTGCTTGTGTTGCAGTCGAAACGTCGTGATAATTTTATTGTTTCATATTTTTCTTGTTTTATTATTTCCCTTCTACGTGACTTTACCGAAAGAACCAATAATATGACTACAACTTTGTTAACTGCCACGCTTGACCCAACGGGAAATTGTGAAAACCCACGTGATGCCATTCTGCCACACCAGCTTGGACACTGCTGGTCTCCACGGATGGACGGCTGGCCGCACATGCGACGTGTCTCTCGCGAGTTGGACAACGGGTAGTTTAAGGCCATGCGTGTTGATGTGCGTTCTTGTCCGGGCTAGTGCTCATTTTACACAATGCACAATCACGCGAGCCCTGACTCGGAAACGTTGTGCATTGTCACGTGGCTTACGCGCGGGTTTACATCACTGGCTTTTATTTTTTTTAAAGGCACCAAAGGCAGGAGTCTCCCCATTATGTCGATTGATCTTCGTGCGTCTACTCCTGGTTGACGTGAAGGGGTTGAAAGGGAAATAGTTTCCACAGAGCAGGTGGTGCTGGATCCAAGCTTTCGTCAGTAGAGAATAAGAGTGGCGACCCGGTCTTGGGCCCCACGGCCGCATGGCAAGCACACACGGCATCATACAATAACAATGCGCTTTTCCATGCAACACATTAATGTACATCTTCTTGGTTCTTTCGGTAAAGTCACGTAGAATGGAAATAATAAAATAATAAAAATAAAACTTTACCGAAAGAACCAAGAAGATGAATCCCTGCAGTCACGAAAGCTTTAAATCGAAAGATTAATGTACAATACACTCGACAATAGCATATACGTTACAGTACAATAACATTATTTACGTGATATAGTACAATATTCTAGACTAAACAATAAAATACAGCACAGTAATATAGTATACATTGTAGCAAACAATATGCTCATATTATGATAAACAAGATAGCATAAAAAATGCAATTAAATGTGCTACACATTGCTTTCTACAATATGGAATGATAGCATGTTTTACACGCCACAATGCAAAATGTTACGCAGTACAATGTTGTCAATACAGCAGAACAGCGAACACTACACAACACAATACGTTCAAGAATACATAAAAAAATCCACCACATTCACATATGATACAGTATACAATACAACATATTTCTACAATACAAATTAAATTTTTATAGCATCTAGGTACGACTGCATCTCAAGATGTTGTACACAAGCTCAACAAATTCGTCATTGACACTGTGTGGCCTTAAAAGGATAAGTATATTATAGGTGACAATTCACGCATTGCCAGAATCTTCGCATGTGGTATGACCAAATCACCGTTACTCAAAACGTCACCTCTCTAATCTGAATATGTATTTATACAGGAAGAATCCGATGAGCTATAAACCTCTTTTTCACAGATGCCCAGTCGGGGCGGGTAAGAAAGTTACACCAACAAACAACACAAAACATTATGAGTGCAAAGTACAGGAAAGGTTAACAAATCACCCAAACACATACAAACACAACTAAACCACCCTCTTCCTCCCAGACAAAGCCCGCCGAGGTATTAACTTATTGTTCAAAGGCGACCTGGCCACAAATCATTGCTCAACAAAGTGGATTATAATTTGTACATTTATAGCAGCAAAATAATATAAATAGCCTAAGCGCATGTTTCTAAATGTGGAGGGAAAGTAACAGTTATATATCTGTTATTTGTGCTTTTGCACCACTGCCAACACAGTACCAGCAGACAATCGGCACAAAAAGACGTGTAAATAAGTAAAGTATGAAAAACGATGAAAAATAAATTTAGTTTTGACCCTTTCTGTCCTAAAAACAGGTGTTAAGATGTTCAAACACCAAATAGAAACCTTTTGCAAGGCATCAGGTAACGCGTTAACCACACACGGTACTTGTGATGAACATGCAAACAAACATCGTTTGCTCATATATGCAATGTCTTTGCAACTGATTGGCCTACGCCAGGCTTCTTCATGGCCTAGTCTCACCAGTGTCGTCAGACCAGAGAACGATAAAGGGCGAACGGCACAAAGACAATGCCACACGTATCAGAGCATTTGTAGCTCGGGTGAGCAGCTACATCATGGGACGTGTAACATGTGTAACATGTGCATCATGTAGACGGCAATATGCACAGTACGTGTAAGCTATTCTAGAAGAGGCATCCAGTGATAGGCAGAAGCGTTTTAACGTCTTGAGCCTGGACTTGAACATGGGACAGGAGGAAGTCAACAGCACGGGCGTCTGGGGGACGGGAGTTCTGTGTCCCAGGTGCAGCATAGGAGAAGGAGCGACCTCCCACCGAGCGGAGGTTGGCTGGGGCGATCAGCGGAAGGCCTTTGCTGCTGGATCGCAGAGCACATGGAGGGGAGGAGAGTGAGATGAGAGGGGGGATGAGTTAGGCGGGCGCTGAGTTCTTGGGGAATCTTGCAAATGTTGAGTTCCGTCTTGCATTATGGGACCTCCTTTGCCAGTACCAAAATATGAGAATAGGTTTTCCCCTTTTTTCTGGCAACAAAACAGGTGTTAAGATGTTTAAACACCAAACTGAAAGCTTTTACAAGGAATCACGTCTGCATTAACCACAATACTTGTGGTCAGAATGCAAACAAAAGACAAGTATTGTGATTAATGCAGACATGATTCCTTGTAAAAGGTTTCAGTTTGGTGTTTTAACATCTTAACACCTGTTTTGTTGCCAGAAAAAAGGGGCAAACCTATTCTCACATTCCGTCTTGCAGTTGATGTGAGACTAGACTGGAAGCCAGTGGAGGCATTGGAGTATTGGGAGAATAATCATAATAAGAAAGCAATGATAACTTTCATGGAAGTAGATACAACATATAAAGTGAAGTAAAATGGTTTGCTTTAAATTCAGCAGTTGCAATGCATACCAAAATGTAATCCAAGTTCACATTGATAATGAGCCACTGCACAATGGTATTGTATAAACATGTCAATGAAACATGAAGTAGATAAATAAGAATGAATTTCCCAAAAGTATCTATTATTACGTGATGTAAAGTATTATTTAATTGCGACTGATGTTAATTCACCTTGCAAAGAAAGAGGTCAGAACACACACTATAGAGTCAGATTCACAGCTATGCCATTTCTCTTTGATGTCTTCAGAAATATGGAAAGACAATCTGAACACTATATCTTCAAAAAAATAATTTAAGTGCCCCATCAAATTGTAATATATCCATAATATGTAGCAGATGCCACAGTAGTATTCATAGATAGAGAGTTAAACACACACACATGTACGGTTTGTCACAGGCACATTTAAATACATTGTCTCACAACAATAATACCAATTATGGGGTAGTGGTGTCACGGTGGTTAGCTCACTACGTAATGAACCAGGCATCCTGATTTCCATTCCCAGCCACGGCTAACATCTGCGGTGAGTGTTATCTCAACTGGTCCTGGGACTCCTTCCCCACATCACAAACTTACACTGACCAGAGTGGTGAAGTATGTTTAAACAACTCCCTGTGACTGACACGGCATGGGGGAGGCCTTTCGCGAGCAGTGGGTTGGCAACGGGCTGTAAAAGAGTGTCATTGTGTAAATGATGCGAAAAAGTGTGAGAGAGAGAAAATCCCCCTAGAATAATGTTAGAGCAAAGTTGAAAGCGTGCTGTAATCAATCACGTGTGTTATACTGAGCAAATGTTTATCATGATATTGATTAAAATACGAATCGAATTACAAAACGTCTTTTCAATTAATGTAGTTTTAAAACAGGAACAATTTCGTCACGTGCTCTCAACTCTCCTCCTGCAGGGAACAGAATCAGAATCTTTCTTTAGATTGGAGGAGGAATCCGATGAGCTATGAAGCTCTTTTTCACAGATGTCCACTAGGGGCGGGAACGCCAGCGAGGCAGCCTGGCCTGCGTCATTGTGCTGCCAGTGATCTCAAGCACGGCTGATAATCCCCTTGGTTCTGTGGCAAGTGTAGGACACGAGTAAGAGTCGTAATTTATAGTTTTTTTTAATCCCAAATGCTTCATCCTTCCACAGACGCACGGTAGCGGGCTTAAAAATAATTACCCGACGTATCTTGACTTCACTTTGAACAAGGCAATAATTTCACGTAGCTTTGCCCGGTAAATCGTTTTCCCATAAGCACACTTTTTGAGTGACAGACAAAATCGTAAAGCTCACTGAACACAAGTGGATACTGTCTAATCGTGACTACTTCTGGGGAAGAAGCACACTTTCCACTCCATAACTTGACACAGCAAGCAGACATACCCAGTAGCCAAAAAAATGAAAATGGCATTCCTACAAAAGTAAAATAAACAAAATATACATTTCTGGGGTTTCAATCGAAACTTAATAAGATCAACAGTCTTCCTTTAGAGCAACACTAGCATTTCCAGACCTGTACTTTCCATTGCATGCCCTGTCTGGGACTGATGATGAATCATCGTGAGCCCGTGACCTTGCCAGCTGACTAGCCCATGTGTGTGTATATATTTGTTGACGCCATCGCTGCATCCTCCAGTGCTCTCAGGGCTGAGCCTGAAGCCTCCAGGGAGGGTGCACGCATAATGCCTCGTCGCCTTTTTTCTCTCTCTTTCTCTCTCTCTGCTCCTTACGACGTCGCACATTGTCGCGACATCTCAGTGAGACAAGGAGGAAGGGCCTTTGCTATTGATGCCCCCAGGGTCTGGAATGCTATTGCCAATAAACTGCAACTTGAATCACTACCTATGAGATCTTCACTCAAAACTGCTCTAGAGGAGTTGTACACCCCTAGCTGGCACTGCAATTTAGTGGCCTAAAATACAATGTTTCGCTTCGGATGATCGCTGAAAAGTATGCAAAGTATGCAAAGTATGACCTGTGTTTTGATTTAGTGCGCTGATCTTAAAGGTGCATTGAAACATGTTGATACTCCGTCTGATGCTCCTACTGTTGTGGAGTGACTCATGCAGCCAGCTATGGCTGCAGAGTTTGGTAGGACATGTTGTTTACGTCGTTTATTGTGAAAATTCGGTCACAGTTCCTATGACCACTGTTTCATTGCTTTTATGGATTTATTTTGGTGATTTTCGAAAAGTTTTTTGGTTTGGCCATGTTTGTTTGTTGTAGTACAGAGTAAGACTGATGGCCTTAATCTAAGTTGTCTTGTGGTTGCTGTTGTTGTTTGACTTGCATCCCACTGGGATATTTGCACAGGGTTGGTGTACGGTGATTTTTTCTGCAATATTTTGCTGTCTTTTCTTGGATTTTCTGTTTGCACGTAGTCACTTTAAGATGTTTTCTTGTTCATGTTTTTGTTTGTTGCGGTTGCACCCGATTCAAGAGCCGAATGGCTCACAGGGCTATACCTAATAAATAAACTTTGACGTCCCAGGCGTGTGCGCGCCCACCGTGTTGAACGTCGGAGGGATCATCGGAAGTGAGCGCTTGGCAAGCGGCCTTGTTCACGCGCAAAGTGGCCCGGATCAGTCTCAATCAAAACATGCGCGAGCAGTGACAGCACGTCCAACGGTCGGAATCCCTATCGCGAGGAGTTGAAGTATACCCGCAAGGGGCAATGCATCGCCAAATACCGCAACATCTAAACTAGTGATTTCGTGCTTCCGTGACGTGTGTGTGTGTGCGCGAGGTCAAACGTTTCGTGTAAGCAGTTGGCGTAACGTGCGCGACACGGGCTCTGGTGCAAGGACTGAAATTGGCCTCTACCCCCGTCTGCCTCCCTCCCACATTCTCACCTGGTGCCTGGGCCCCACTGGCCCATGGGAGCCCAGTGCAGTTGCACCGCCTGTACACTCTATGGCTACGCCACTGGGTGTAAAGGTGAAGTGGAAAAACAACAACAATGTCGACGTGTGTAGCGACAAATAAACACAATCTGGAGGGGGTGGTGTGCTTTAATGTGCAACGATTTTAGTGCCTGAGCGGACATCCACTGTGGAACGATGCAATCGGTTCGATGAAATCACACGCTAGATGGATTGTTGTTTCGCAGTAACATGAGACGAGGGTGACAGCTTGGAGAGGTGTTCATCCAGCAGTAGATTAATTATGGCTGAGGATGATGATGATGAATAAGAAGCTGGAAATCCTGATGCATGTGGGGACACGGCGAGGCATAATTTGGATCAACCAGTGCAACCGCAGTGGGCAAAGTGCCAGCTCATCTCTCAGAAGAACTATCGGCTGTCAATCAGGCCAGGTAGCAGATCCAGGTGTCCAGCATGTCCACTCCCCTACTGCTGGATGGATGGATAGAAGAACAGCCACTTGCCTTGGAACATGCCAACAATTATTGCAATTACTGCAAATTAACTCCACACGGAAGGGTTGCTTTACAACACTGATCCATGGGCCGCAGCAAAATGAAAAGTGCTGAGTGTATGGAACGTATTAACGATATGTTGCAGTACACTCTTGATTATGTTTTTCTTATTTAGCGTAACGAATCACGTTTTCCAGACCACGATCATATGTGGTTAATCGGCACAATTATTTTTTTCAACAAAAACAAAATTTGGTCATATTATGTTCCATTACCGTTGGTTATTAGCCAGTTCATTAAGCTCGGTTAAAAATAGCTTCATCACAATGTTACCCCATGTAACCTCTAATCACCACTTGTCTTTGTAATTAAACAAGCATCGTAATGCTTCCTTTCTTTCCCATCACACTCACAGTTCTATTTGAATAAAATTACCAACCAGTGACCGCATTTCTGGGATAAGCAATGGAAGCTAGAGATCTACAGTATGATGCGATTTTGAATAAAGTACAGTGATGTGATGATACTTTCTGATGTTCACATAGCGCGCACTACGGTACGTGCGTACAGCCAATATACTGTAAGTCGAGTACAAGATTCACAACACTGGCAAAGACAAGATAAATATCTCCTCTCTAGCCTTTAAATACTTCTTGGGGCGAGTAGAACCTCTGAAGGCCGGCACGACCCAAGACAAGGTGGGTGGACAGCACCACGCCTAGTAGCAATATTTACACATCACACCAGGTACTCATTTAAGGCTGAGTCGACATAAAGGAGACCCAGGACCGGTTCAGAACTCGGGTCGCCGGGTTTGTAGCGCAGCGCAAACCACTGCGCCACCGCTCGCAACGCTGACATCTATATCAAGCACGCATTGTAAAAACATTGTTTGTCAATGTATAATCCGAGTGAAAGCATGAGCAGCATGCTGCCAATATAATGCCTATTAATCGTTTATCTTTAACAGGAATGTTGTGTGCGAGGTCGAATTTCAAGCGGTCGTGTGGTATCTTGCTCACGTGCACATGCAATGCGGATGATGTCAGGGCGATGTCCCGGTGCGGCAGTGGAAACGATGGTGCAGGTTTCTTCATTACCCAATCCGCCCCCGTGTCCACCTCGTGGTGTAAATGAATACAACCACAGTTACGTCAATGGGGTAGACGAGCAGCGGTTCTCAATCGGGGGTACGCGGAACCCTGGGGGTAGGTGGCAATGTCCCAGGTGATTTATGAATGTGTGAAGTTTTATCATGCATTAGAATCATTGGTGAATAATCACGTATGCATTCGGCAATATAAAATAACTACGATAGCGTTTCAATCCATATGGTAACCTCGAACAATGTTAACGACCTTTGTAAGCTCATTTATCGTAAACAATGTGGTTTCCAAGAGTAACCAGCGAGTGGGAACAAACGACGTCATAGATGCAAAGCGTCCGTTGATTTTTGTTTTATTCACTTGCAGTTGTTATGAGCGAGTCGGGCAGGATGGCTCACGAAAAGGAAAAATCGATGTTCATTATTAATACATTTATTTCCCAGAACCATGTTGGGTCAGGTAAAGGGGGTACACTCGGTTGAAATAAAATTCAACAAGGGATAGAGTTTCGATTTAAAGCTTTCGTGACTGCAGGGATTCATCTTCTTGGTTCTTTCGGTAAAGTCACGTAGAAGGGAAATAATAAAAATAAAACATAATGAAATAATTATTATAATTTTATTATTTTATTGTTTTATTTTTATTATTTTATTATTTCCCTTCTACGTGACTTTACCGAAAGAACCAAGAGGAAGGGGTAGAGTGTCCACAAAAAGGTTGAGAATCACTGGGGTGGAGTGTAGGCACCTACCCCGACCCCTTCCAACGTGTCTGGCCATCTAGAAGGGGGCTCTAGAGCTGTCTATTGGAGTCACTTCCATCAACGGTGGCCCGAGGAAGCAATTGCAGGGCTGCGCCTTCATCCTCAACCTTCACCGTACAAATAACCAAGGTAGTGAGGCGTTGGTTAAGGAGAGACATGTTAGACATGTTCTACCAGTAGGCAGCTATTTGTGGAACCTGCAGCTAATCAAGGTAATCAAAGCAGCATGATTGTCATACCTTCACTCTGGCGTATGTGAATTAACCTGGGGGCAAATGCAACCTATATCTTGAGTGCATTGCTTGTTTAGTTTTCCTTCCCAGAAAAAAAAAACATAAATGCCTCGCAATTTATCTCGGCTGTGCTGCGTTACGCAGTCTTAAAAACAAATTAATAGCACGTGATGGCATTTTTTCCGTAATTTATTTGCATTTTTTGTTTATTTAGTGATTTAAATATTTGCCTACGTATTTATTCACTGCGTTATCGCCAAACATACTTCTCCACCGTGGCTCGTGTGAGCGAAGTCTGTTTGGCCGTTTAGTGCAAGTCGAACGAATCGATGCTGGTTGGTGTGTTTTTGTTGTTTTTTAACCTTCACATTAGACTGCAACTTCAAATGCACGCTCGTTGGCAATTTTTTCGCTCACAAAATATATACTAACGGTCACAAGGAAGTTAAAGTCGTTCCGCAGTTTGCCGAGACATGTGCTGCGATGACTGCCCACACGTCACCCGTGTCTGCTCACTGCTCGTTGCTGTTGCGACGTAATTGCGCCCCCCCCCCCACCCTGTCGTTTATTGTGAAAATTCGGTCACAGTTCCTATGATCACTGTTTCATCGCTTTTATGGCTTTATTTTGGTGATTTTCGATACGTTTTTTGGTTTGGCCATGTTTGTTTGTTGTAGTACAGAGTTAGACTGATGGCCTTAATCGAAGTTGTCTTGTGGTTGTTGTTGTTTGACTTGCATCCCACTGGGATTTTTGCACATTTTTGTGTACGGTGCTTTTTGTGCAATATTTTACTGTCTTTTCTTGGATTTTCTGTTTGCACTCAGTCACATATTCACTTTAAGATGTTTTTTGTTCATGTTTTTTGTTTGTTGCGGTTGCACCCGATTCAAGAACCGAATGTCTCACAGAGCTATACCTAATAAATTAACTTTAAACTTGAAACTTTGGTACATCCACTGCTGGACACAAACGTTTCTCCACCGACGCGTCAGTTACGGCGTTCGTTTGATCAAACGCCAGCACGCCGATCGGTGCAAGTTGGTGAACGGTGGAGGGGAGGGCAAGGCCCGTCAGTACACAGGGTGCTTCAAAATAATGGGAAAAGAACGGATTAAACACTGTAACATGATAACAAATGTATGCTAATAGCTTAAAAGAGTCAAAGATTATCTACTTGTTCGCCATCATTGTTAACGCGTGCCTGGAATCTTCTCCAGGTGGTTTCCAGAGCCCGCAAGGCACATTTCTCGCGGTAATGTTGCAAATTCTCAGAAGTGTTAACATTTTTTTGAAGCCCCCTGTATTACTCATCACCTGGGTTATCCGTGGCCGGGAATGAAAGGCTAAAGCAAACGCGCAAGCCACAAGCACTGCCAAGCGGGTCCTATTCCCTGGAAAGCTACAAATCTCACGACCATTGCTCATAGCTCACGGGTTTGTATGGAGCACGATTGCCACCCATTCAGGACAGAAATAATCCCTTGTGGCCGACAGTAATTGATGAAATCTGCAGTTGTTGGGGTACATTTGATGATCCAGAAATCTATCCAAAATCATCCCACAATGCACCATTGAGAGGGCACTAGTAAAGAAGGCAGCTCAAGAAGGGAGATTTCTCCGGTCATCCTGGCAGTGACCTTTGGCTAGCCATCGAACAAAAACGGTCGCCGCATCTCGTACCCTTCAAATGCGCTTCTTACGACCGTCTGGAACGCTCTTCCATCCGACATTGGGAAGCCACTGGAGCCATGCACTTTTAAATCTAGATTGAAAACCCGATTCTTTAGAATTGCTTTTTGTGTTTAGTTTGTTATCCTTCCTCAGCACCTCCTATGAGGGGCCGTCCATAAATGACGTCACGCGATTTTGGACGATTATTGACCCCCCCCCCCTCGTCACACGGCGTCACAAAAAATCAGACCCCCCCTTAAATAAGACGTCACAAAGCTTTGCCCCCCCCCCCCCCACAAATAAAACATGCTTCAAATCGCGTTAAACTATTGTCATTGATGTGCGTATTTAATGTGGCGTAGGAGTAAACATTTATTAAAACGTCTTTTTAATTAAGTAGAACGTGTTGTCTATATTTATTTAAAGTTGCGCATTTTGACGTGACGTCACATTTCTCAACCCCCCTCCCCCCTCGTCACACATCGTCACAAATGTCTGACCCCCCCCCCCCCCAGGTGCGTGACGTCATTTATGGACGGCCCCTTAGCACGGTTGGCTACGTAGGGTGCAACAGAACATCGACATACATACGTTCGGTTTTTGGAACATTGCCGACTGGATGGGCTATAAACCACAAGGAGGTGATTGGTGAGGTTCAGGACCGATCACCATGGGGCGAAATCATGAGTAGAGCTGCCAACCTCTTGCCCCACTGAGGTCCGTTGTTAGACCGTTCATGGTAGAATGATGGGGGGAAGGAAAAAAATGAATAAGTTATATTTAAAAAAAGTTGCTTGATGTTTTTATCGACAATACCATCACGAGCTCAATGGAAATGAGGCAATGCAAACGACAAGATTCATCGCGTAGCTGTACGAAGCCGTGCTGCGTAGCTCCCCAATGTGTTTCCGGCACGATGTCCGATATTTAAGCGGAGACCGATCAATTGAGTTCCTGAAGAAGTGCTCGGCACGTGGCAGCGGCACATCTGCCACCGCGCCGAGCCGCGCGCGTCACAACCCAAACACCACGTCGGGGAGCTACAAACAAACGGTTCTCCAATCGTGGCAATTCATCGGACCGCCGCTCAGAGGGTGAATCCGCGAGCCTCGTTCCTCCACCAACAAAATCTATTCACCGGCTGCTCGCGACCGCTCTCTGGGATTGTCCGTGTCGGGGAAGGGCATCGCAGGGTTTGGCTGTGACCCCTCGCAGAGAGAGGTGACGCACAGATTCACTTCGCCCTCGCTTCGTGTCAAAACGCGATGCCCTCGACCATCGCAGGGAAACAAAGAGGCTCCTTGTAACGCAAGCTTGATCCGAGAAGCGCCGGCAGCGCTGTGACATGTGTGCCGGCATATTGTGGTGAGAGGGGCGCAACGTTAATCTCTTTAGAGCCTGGCTCTGTTACATTCTCGGCCGAAGGAGGAAGCCGAGCATGGGGTGAAGGTCTGTGTTAAAAGAAAAAAATACATTTATAAATAGAAACAACCTGACACTCGTGTTCTTTTCTACATTCCAGGTTTGTGTGCCTGGCGCTGTCGACTGATTCAAGTTAGGACAGCTTTTCCCAGGCGTCACACGACATTGAAATGTCACAGCGAGGCTAGCTTGGTGTTAAGCCCTCACGCTCGCCGGCTCAAAGCGAATGTCCTCTCGCGAACTCGCGAACGGCTCCCAATGCTTTGTCTTTGAAAGAGATATTACACCGTCCATGCGACGCTTTAAAAGGCCTCGTTTTTCCAGTTTAAGAAATTTGCTCAGAATTTCTCACTTGTATTCACACATCGTTGCACCGTACTTTTAACGTAGTTAAAGCTGCAAGGACACGCACCTCATTGGATTGTAACCTCCCACTATGCTTCATGCACATGCTCAATGTGTATGTAGAAAGAGCCATTCCGTTTATGACAGGTGTGAAACGATGGTTGCAGTAGTTGGTACAATGTGCTGTAAATACAGTGACCCGGGTTCAATCCCTGACCACAGATAACATCAGCGGTGAGCGATGTCTGGACAATAAAACAATATAAACAAATTAACACACTGAAACATGTGGGGACCACTGCTCTGTGTTTTTTGCTACCCGGCTATTCATGCGCAAGCCCCTTCTCTCTATGCCTCGACACAAGATCGATAACATCCAGGTGGTGAAAAGTGCAGATCAAACCCAGTGTGGCCATTCTTCTTTATGGCATAAGTGTGAAAAATCGCTCCATATTTTTGCAAATTGCAAGGAGAGATATTGCGGTACATGCGTGTACATTTTTCTCCGTGACTGCTTGGCTCGTTTTTCAAATTCCTTTAAGTTTTTTTTGCTGTCATTCATTTCCCCCGATTGAATTTGTCATGTTGTTGTTGCTGATGATGATTTTCTCTGTTTTCCCCTCTGAATGCATTCATCCTTCGTTCCGTCGCAGCAGCATTATCACCACGTGCGTCTCGTTTTCCGAAAGTGCGCTAAGCGCGTCGTGATATCATTCCTGCCGCTCTGATTGATGCACGAGTTGTGAGAACCTCGAGTGGGACTCGGTGAAACAACTCGTAAATCTCACCTGCGGCATTCCAATCCAACATCCGTGTGGGAATTTACTCCGAAGCGATAAGACACATGCCCGCATGTGTGCAACTATTGCCACCAAAGAACGAAGTATGGAAATAAATAAATAAGCCGTGACGCGTAATGTTTAGCACCCAAGTGGCAGTGTCTGTTAAGAGTTAAAAGCCCTCTCCGTGACCATTATCATTTCATCCATTCTAAATTGTGACAAGTTGTGCAATCCATTAGGGGCCCGCAAAAGCACTTCTCTGGTGGGCTCAGGCTTTCATTTATCCAACCAAAGGTCATGGCTAAGGTCAAAAGGCGATCGCAAAGGGGGCGTAAAGTGCGAGGGTGCACTTACTTAAGGGAGCCCAAAATGGTAATTTGCGTGAAATTGCTACAAGCGGTAGCAAAAGATTTCTGAGCCGGGCTGGAGGGGGATTACGGACACGTGCAGTGTGATAAAGGTCTGGGGAAATGAACATGTGGATTTAGAAGTTATGGGGAGTGAGAAAAAAAAAATATAAGTCTTATTACTACTATAATGAGCCAAGAATATCTGTTTGTGTGTAACGCACGTGACGTCATTCCACATGCTACAAAAGAAGGTTGATCGGAAATAAATATATATTTTCGCAAATTCGCTTTCAGTTTGACGTTTCTTTATTAAAAGTGAATCTTATAAATAATTCTACATAGCAAAAAAGTGGATTTGGTGTCTTTATTTATTTCTTCAGCGCTTGCGACAAAAGGTAAGTCTAATTTATGCGTCTACATTATGGTAAAATAGACATTTCTCGGTGATATTCCAGATATTGTATCGAATTCCAATTTATTTCAACCCCAGCGACCGAAAGCAGAAGAGAATAAAGTATCAGAGCAGTGAATTTGAACAAATTGAACGTCAGTTATATACAATGCTAGAGTGACATGAAGTGAGGTGTTTGATGACTTCGTTTTGTGCCAGAATCACTGCCATTAATACAATACTACAGTGAAATGCAGTGATGTGTTTGATGATATACTTTCGTGCAAGATTCACTGCCATTAAATTCACACAAGATACAATTATACTCTGCTCAATTTTTTCGTAAACATTACAGCTTCCGTCCTAGGACGGCCAAACAAGCTAGTATATTAATGTACACACACAGAGAGGTTGAATGATTCTGCTCCCCCAAGAAATTGGACTCATGGTCTTGATGCAGGGTCGCGATTCCATCCATGGATTTATTCGCATCGAACATTGTGGTGAATGTAGTGGCCACAGGGGTTATGTTAACCTATTGCACGCAATATCTTACGTGTTTCGGCGAACGGTGATTCATACACATTCAATTTGATGAATGTATCATGGACTTAAGAATCTATATTAATGGGCTTAAGAATCTATATTTATTGATATATCTCAAGATTGAACCACCTCTACGGGGAGGGTTTCCACGAATCTGTTCGAGCTTTTAACAGACTACGAGACAAGGTGGCTCACATGATCGAGTCTCTCGCCTTTCTGAAGCGATGCACAACAACAAGGTAATACCGAGCACATTTACCTACATAACCTCTTGCCACGGCAGATCTCTCGCCTACTTCAGCATTTTCTTGCCGTGGTTGTTCCACCTGATGGACATTGCTTGTGTTGCGATCGAAACGTCGTGATTTTTTTTTATTGTTTTTATTTTTTTGAACCAAAGAGTATGGATTCCTGCAGTCACGAAAGCTTCAAATCAAGATTGATATATCTATTTCTATATTAATATCTATATTAATTGATATAAGAATATACATTCATGATATATCGATGCAACATTATACCCATAACATAAAACAAATGAAAGAGACTGCTTATAAATGTATTTACACGTTCACACAAAAACTTTTAGAGCATACCAAAGTTAAGGGTATGTTAAGGATGGATGAATGTAGAGATGGAATTGTAGACTGGATAAGCACATGAGATAAACTGAGTGATGTTTGTTCTAAAAGATGCAAAATAAGTAATATTTTAAAAAAACTTTCAAAAAACACGCTCTTATGAAATGTACTAGTAATGGCAGAACTCCACGACTCCAGGAAGTGGCCCGAAGCTTGCCACAACGTAAGGGACCGTGGGTAATTAGACCCAAGCCGAAACATAACTTATGATAAAGAATGTTTAAAAATATATGTTTTTATTTTTTATGATAGAATATAGTATTGTCATCAGTATGACATAAGTATACCAAGTTTGCAGTCGATGCCACATTGGGAAGCGGGTTAAAATTGAGTTACAAGACTTGAGGATGCGACAACAACAACGACGGCAACAACAACAACAACAGACAGAGGTGAGTTAAATGAAAGCGTGTAATAAAAAAGGGCCACATTGCACTTAACTGACCTTTTGGTGCTGATGTAATGCTTCGCAACTGAGGCTGCAAGCGTTTCTGCAGGAGGTCTGTTCATCTGTCTATCCATCCATCACAGGGGCGCGGGGACATTATCATCCCCGTAAACATGATTGATCCAATATAAACTAAACTTCAGTATAAAGTTTGGGTTGCTATTAGGGACTTACCCTGTGGAAAAAGATTGATGAAATGGTTTCTCAACATTTGGAGACACAAACCAGAGCAAAAAGGACAATTCGCAAATATGCTCAAAGCTGCCTGTAGGCTTCCGTACAGGTAATTGAGTACTTCAGAAGACAAAGGCGTGCTGAGAAGCGTTACTGATTCCATGCACAGTCGTGATTTTTCCCTGACTTGTGTCATTGTCGCATTGAGTTGCGAAGGCAATAAAGATAAAGTTGGGGCAAGTGTTGTCAGCGACCACCAACGCATACCTGTCAACTCCTTATCAGTGACCACCTTATTACAGATCAATTCAGACGTTATTGGTCACCCCGTGCCCTTATAAATCTCAACGTTCATCCTACAAAGGCCCATCACAAGGGAGAAACACAAATAAATGGACTTTTTTTTTACCCTTATTGAAACGGCTGTACGCCGTATGGACCTGAAAACGGAATTTCTTTGGTAAATCGTGTGGGTTGACAGGCAGTGACGCCAAGGCATGATAAGGAGGAGAAGCCCTGCCACGGACAACAAAACAACTGGACTCATGCTCCAGGAACAACGCTGTGTGGCCATAAATCAAATTTAAAAAATTATTGTTGATAGGTGACTTTTCGTGAAATGGCCCTTCCTCTCAGCACATGCAATCTTATCTTTAGGAAGCCGCTGGAGTTATGCACTTATAAATACATAGATTGATAACGAATGTATTTAGAACTGCTTCTTGTATTTAGTTGTCCTTCCCCGAGCACGTCTGATTAATACGGTTGGCTACGTACGGTGCGAAAGAAGTTCAACGTACATACGCACAGATACATGCGCGCACACACACACACAATGAGGGTGTTACGAAGACCACCCAAAACAAGCAACACTTCACGCCCTCGTAGATTTGTGTCTGCAAGCCGTCTCTTGACCCGCCCGAAGGGCTTTCGCTCAATGGCAAGGGCTGTGGGTCCTGCCCTTGGCCGTAAGAGGTCAACGGGCTGATCTGAATGTTCCTAGAGTTGCACGGACGAGACGGGCTACAGGCAATCCGAGCTAAGGCAATATTGAGCTTTGTTGAACACACTTTGGAAGCCCTGGATTACGGGGGATTGTCCTTTCAAGCCGCGCCCTGGGTCACTTGCAGGGTTGAGAGGTCTTCATTTGAGCCACCAACTTCGAATACAGCTTAAGAGATGGACTTTAAAAAAGCAATGGCCTTGCTCTAGTTAAAAGAAGATTCTAGCAAGATATTGGCACTTTAAAATGCCTCGCAGATGTATGTCCTGCACATTGATACCATAACAATAGCCGGTTCATACACTGATGAATAAACAAGATGCAAATAAACGAGTATACTTCAGAGGCGTTGAAATGTTTGAGTCATATATTAGATATCAAGCATTGACAATGGTGTTGGGGAGCGAACGCATGCAAGGTACATCTGCTGTTGCTTTTTCATATCTATTGTCTCGTATGAAACTGGGCTTGTAAGAATGAAAAGAAAATCGAAGTAGAGTCATCAAAAAGTCTGTGACATCCACTCCCTGCCTTTGAGGCACAATGGTGCTTTCCCATTCGGTATGAGCGGCTAAATGTTAAATATCTCGCCTGGTATATAGGAGTTTGTGAGTTCGATCGCGACCCTGATGCCTGCAACATATTTAGAATTTGCTTCTTCTTCCTGTGGTCGTGTGTAATTTTTCTCCGGGTCCTCTCGTGTTTCCCTCCACATTTAGAAACATGCCTTTATAATTATTTGACTGCTGTAAGTTTCCACATGATGATGATAAGCTACTTCTCGTTGAGCTATTATTTGTGGCCAGGTCACTTCTGAAAAAGAGCTACATAGCTAAGTGGGCCCTACCTGGTAAGATGAAACTAAAATTGTATATGGGCAATTTATTTATGTACTTGCTCATACAATTTGGTTATGTGTTTTCAAATGGACCGTGTTTAGATGACAGATTAATCGCAAAGTTAAGTACGTTACCAACACGTGTGTCTTATTTAAAAACAATGTGCAAATAAGTTGACGTATCTTTTGTTTCATTCGTGTGGGATACAGCGTCCCCCCCTCACACACGTGGACTTTCTCCGGCTGCTCCGGTTTCCTCCCACATGTAAACGCTCATTAATTGGTAGATAACACCTTGACATGTAGAGCACCGCAGAGCTTGGGCAATTCTTGGCTCCAGATCATCGCGTGGCTGCCTTCCCGCATATTTGTGGTTCCTCGCGCCCCTGATTCGCTCTCTCTCTAAGAAAATGTTCTTGCTGTGGATTTCACACAGAAAAAAATGTTGCTGTAGATTTCACACCTGATGATGATTGCTTGTGTTGCAGTCGAAACGTCGTGAGAATTTTGTATTGTTTTATATTTTTATTATTTTATTATTTCCCTTCTACGTGACTTTACCGAAAGAACCAAGAAAATGACTACAACTTTGTTAACTGCCACGCTTGACCCAACAGGAAATTGTGAAAACCCACGTGAGGTCATTCTGCCACACCAGCTTGGACACTGCTGGTCTCCACGGACGGACGGTTGGCCGCATATGCGAAAGAACCAAGAATATGAATCCCTACAGTCACGAAAGCTTTAAATCAAAATCTTAACACCTGTTTTATTGCCAGTAAAACCTATCCTTATTTTTAAATCCTTTATATTAAGTTCACTTGCTTGCTTGCTTGCGCGCTTACGACCGTGCAAATCTTTCGGTCGTTTTTTAACCCACTTCCCGTGATCCAATCGAGCTGACATTTTGCACACAGACTCGTTGTGCGTGACAATTTATTTTCGTGAAATTTTTTTTCCATAACTTTACACTTTTTAGGAATTTTTTTTCTATATTTAATTACCAATTGCTTAATGGCAGCAGGCAATCATCTGACCCATAGCTGGCAGCCATCTCAAGCCAGAGGACGAGAGGACTCTAGCCGCCACGCATATAAAGGATTTATAGTGAAAAACTTTGTTTTTACGGGTTAATTTTTTTTCAGTCCTGAACCTCTTGAGGGTGGTCCACTCCTTCCCGGGGAGGTTGGAACCAGGGAGCTCTTGTGTGGGCGCAGTAAAGAGGTACATAAATGCCAGGTCCATTGATTAAACGGGTTTTTGAAGTGTAGCGGGAAGCTGTTCTTAGATAGGTCACCAAAAACTGTACGCGAAGCAAGCCATCGCATTGAATTAGATTTTTGCTTAATTTGGCAAAGATTCTAACGCTGAAAATGTTAAATAATAATAATAATAATCAAATGACGGGCTGACTTACTCGCGACGAACATTTTCTCAGGAGCGTGGCCTGTGAGAAAGTACAGCGCCCACAGTGTGGGTGAGAGATCACGTGATGGGGATCTCAGAAATTGTTGGGTGATATCACCTTTCATGTGCCGGTCTATAACTTAGCGCGATGTTCCTTGGGAGCTCCGAATAGATGTTTGTTCGTCTGATGACATGACAACGATCACTCGATAGGGGTAAAATAAAGAAGAGGTTAGAAACAACACTTTTGTGACCAGTGACATGCCATTACTGTCATACCGCTATACCTTGATCCCACGTGGGTTGAGTGTGTCCCGCATTCCTGTCGACTGATCCGCTCATGATTATCTGCGCACGGAAGGGGAGACCGGTGTCATTGCCGCATTGTTGCCTCTCCAATCCGACAGCCTGCTCCCGCCCGCCACTGTGGAATTTTTTCATACGAATCGACCGTCCCCATGCTTCGGCTAAACTCACGGGAAAAAAAACACACGCAGCTCTTGAAATATATATGTGGGGCTGTTTCCACAACACGTTTAAGAAGCTTACTGGTGGCATGTTTAGCGATTTGCAAAACAATGTAAGTGTTCTCCACGCGTCTTGAGCAATGAGCAATTTGTCACGTGCAGGTGTTTGTAAATGTTACATGCCTGCAATTTTTAGGGGATTTTTTGTTGTTAATTACGTTAAGCAATGTTTACAAAGAGTACCTTTTTGCACTACAACGTATTGTAATTGCTAACGTAAGTTAATAGAGAATTTGTTTTCATGATGTGCACGCATCCATGAACAGCACACCGATATGGGAAGAGGCAATCTACACCGATACAAACTCAATTGGAATTGGGATCAAATCCTACGCCACGAACCTTTTTTTTCGTAAAAAAAAAACAAGGTTAATAAAACAAGGAAGTGGTGGCAGTTTGTGGAGGAGGCTCATGAAGAACCCTACCGGACAGTTGGGGGCAGCCGCCCCCTCCAACAACAACAACAACCACGGAGAAAACGGAGGAGCGGCGCTCAACATCATTGAGCGGGGCACCGGACCGAAAAAACATCGCGAGGTGGTACAGCGGGGAGGACAGGCGGTAGCAGTCGTGTCGGTCGGTGAACCTCCTAACACCAAGATCCATCTTCTTGGTTCTTTCGGTCAAGTCACGTAGAATGGAAATAATAAAATAATAAAAATAAAACATAATAAATAATTTTATTATTTTATTATTTCCATTCTACGTGACTTTACCGAAAGAACCAAGAAGATGAATCCCTGCAGTCACGAAAGCTTTAAAACCAAGATCCATCCTGTGACCTCCTACAAGCGAGACGCACAGTGCACCCAGCCGACACGTGCGAGGTGGCGATGCCACTTGGGAGTGAATGGCGGCTATTATTATTATTGTTGTGTGTGAATGTGATACACGTGAATTGCATTTGTTCGCACAAGTGTGAATAAATATTGGTTGGTCCAAGTGTGTGCCAATTAGTGGAAAATAGTGGTGGTATGGCTGCTTGCACATTGGGGAGCACAGGTGGTGCAGCTGCCAGTTATCTCAGTCAGTCAACCCAAACACCTGGATCTGTTCTACAACGTCTTACCAGCCTTTGACACTTCACTCGGCCTCAAAAGTGCATTGAGCCTAACACAAGTGCCCTGGTGATATCACCATTAAAGAGTAGTGAATGGCGGCTGTTGCTGTTGTTGTTGTTGGTGGTGGTGGTGGAAGACAATAACGACACGGGGCACAGAGGAGTCACGTCTACAAGTTGACAAAAGGCAAAACACCCTCTGTAGGCATCCGTGTGTCTGTGTGGCAACAGAGCCGCTGGGCAAAGAAGCGAAATTGTCCCACTTTGTGAAGCCTCCGCCACCGGCCCGCTCGCTCTGCTCCTTCCCTCGCCAGGACCCAGGGAGCATTCCTTTGGCCACCTGGATTATATTAGGGTCCTCGTGCCGCCTCTGGGTCATTTGATGCTACCCGTGGCCCCGCAACCGCCGTAAATCTTTCCAGATTGCGTGGGCAGTTTAAAAAGAGCGAGCGTATTTTTTTCACCCACGCTTTATCAAAAGCTATACGGTAAATGGGCTGAGCGAGTGGTTTGTCATCAGCAGCCCTTCCCCCCCCCCCCCCAACTCTTTAATGTCCCTGCCCTTTAATTGCAACGTAATTGCAGTTTGTGCGGTGATTGGGGTGGGTGGCTTCCACTTGTCCAGCCGGACAGAGGTCGTGTCAAAGCGTTCGCGGACCTACGAAAAGCGGCCCCTGCAGCGACGGCAATGGGAAATCCACTACAGCGTCACCAACGCGTTGCAAACATACTCTTAGGTTTTTTCGGTAAAGTCACGTATTATTTTATTATTATTTTTTTACCTTTGTTCTGTAGCCGAGTGTAGGAAGGTCATTTAGATGTTTATTGTTGCATACACGCGCATATATGTGTATCGAATAACAGGATTTTCATAACCGCCTGTTGTTGCGATCGAAACGTCGTGATCTATTATTTTTTTCTACCTACGTGACATTACCGAAAGGACAAAAGAGTAAGGTTATGTATACTCTTTGTTTTTTTTTCAAATCTACAAGTAAGGTTATGCATACAATATTAAATTAACATCGATGCTGTTTATGCATCCCTTACCGGTATGCATAGGGTTAACGTGTAATCGACATCTGGTACTATAGGGGACAGACCTTGCTCGGTCTAGGTTTGCCGGGATGAGAACAGGTGTGGGAGGATGTTACTGAAGCAGCTCCCAGCAATCACGCAAGTCACGTGGCAAAATAATAATCACACGCGCGCGCGCGCTGCGGAATGCGAGCCGTGCTTACAACGTTGTGATGATCGTATGCAACTGCAGTCTTATTACATCCCTTTGTTTTAAAACAAGGCGCAAATGTTGGCAGGCATGCTTGACATTACAACGCGTGACCCCACGATCGTAAGTTTAAACCTGGAGTACAGTAGGGCGTTACTTTTACTTGTGCCAGTCATCACTTTATGTTCGAATTGCGCTTCCAATGCCACGGCACACGAGCACGTGATTAGATGTACGTGCAAAAAAGCAGCCTCTTTTTTGTCAATCCACTGCTGTTTGCAGGTCGTAATCGGGGTTATGAGTGTGCGTGTTGAACTTCTTTCGCACCGTACGTAGCCAACAGCGCTAATCGGAGGTGCTATTTCACCACATGTCGTGACTGGTCGTGGCGAAGATGTGGAAACGTAGAAGTACGGTACAACGACAGATTTTCCACTGCACTTCCATCTGCGGACTTGCAACCCAGCTGATGATATGTTTGACCCATCAAAGTACTGTCCACGCTCAAGGCTGCTTGGCTTCCAATAAAATGATGAGATTTGGATGCATCCCGAGTGATTTGGTAATGGACAGTTTTAAGTTGAGGTGGAATTAATTCCACCGGTAAAGGTTTAACATTGTAAATGTTTAAATGCATTTTTGAGCAGGTGGACTGTGTTAAAGACCAAATTATTTCAGCGTCAGCCACGGACATAGCTCGGCTACTTATTTTCACATGGTCGGGGTTTATTTTTTAACTCTTTATGGGAGAGAGAGAGACAGAAAGAAAAACACAACGCTCAAATGAAACATCTGTTGCATATTTCTGTGATATTGCTGCTCGAAGATTTACACTCAAACGGGTGTGATGGAATGGCATGAACAATTACCCTGTCGTGGTCGAATCAATCGTTAAAAAGGAATGTAACAAACATCACAATGCGGGACCCTCCTTAAAGAAAGAAAAACACCGTCGTTAAGACTCAGTGAAGATTTTGTGAAAATTCAATGACAATATTATTACATGTAAAAAGAAACATAGGGACTCCTCTACTTATGAACTAGCTAGGTTCCAAAGGTCAGTTCGTAAGTCGATTTGTTCGTAAGTCCAACCGTACTCCTGTCGATTCCAAACATGTTGTACGGCATGTACACTAAACACGGGGAATGGCTTTTAATGTTGTATAATCTCCTGGAGATGTATATGCCACTGGTTCTTCACGTTCTGCAGATGTAGATGCCACTGGTTCTTCACGTTCTGCAGATGTAGATGCCACTGGTTCTTCACGTTCTGCAGATGTAGATGCCACTGGTTCTTCACGTTCTGCAGATGTAGATGCCACTGGTTCTTCACGTTCTGCAGATGTAGATGCCACTGGTTCTTCACGTTCTGTAGATGTAGATGCCACTGGTTCTTCACGTTCTGCAGATGTAGATGCCACTGGTTCTTCACGTTCTGCAGATGTAGATGCCACTGGTTCTTCACGTTCTGCAGATGTAGATGCCACTGGTTCTTCACGTTCTGCATATGTAGATGCCACTGGTTCTTCACGTTCTGCAGATGTAGATGCCACTGGTTCTTCACGTTCTGCAGATGTAGATGCCACTGGTTCTTCACGTTCTGCAGATGTAGATGCCACTGGTTCTTCACGTTCTGTAGATGTAGATGCCACTGGTTCTTCACGTTCTGCAGATGTAGATGCCACTGGTTCATCACGTTCTGCAGATGTAGATGCCACTGGTTCTTCACGTTCTGCAGATGTAAATGCCACTGGTTCTTCACGTTCTGCAGATGTAAATGCCACTGGTTATTCACGTTCTGCAGATGTAGATGCCACTGGTGCATCACATTCTGCAGATGTAGATGCCGCTGGTTCTTCACGTTCTGCAGATGTAGATGCCACTGGTTCTTCACGTTCTGCAGATGTAGATGTCACTGGTTCTTCACGTTCTGCAGATGTAGATGCCACTGGTTCATCACGTTCTGCAGATGTAGATGCCACTGGTTCTTCACGTTCTACAGATGTAGATGCCACTGGTTCTTCACGTTCTGTAGATGTAAATACCACTGGTTCTTCACGTTCTGCAGATGTAGATGCCACTGGTTGTTCACGTTCTGTAGATGTAGATGCCACTGGTTGTTCACGTTCTGTAGATGTAGATGTAGATGCCACTGCTTCTTCACGTTGTGTAGATGTAGATACCACTGGTTATTCACGTTCTGCAGATGTAGATGCCACCACCACCATCTATTGCGAGGCAGTTGAACTTACGACTCTCGGTCCGATCAAGCAACTGGACATACGGACGGGTTTGTTCGTATCTCTGAAACTTTGTAAAGCGAATGTTCGTAAGTGGAGGAGTCCATTGTAATACAAATCCAGTCATTTTTTTTATTCACCAATGGAGGAACGCCTCCCCTATGCCACGCTGTTTTGTTTTACCCTGATGGTCAGTGCGGGTTTGGTGAAGGGGGGGGGGAAGACCGATATCACTCGCGACTGATGTTAGCCGTGGCCGAGAATCGAACTTGGGTCGCCGCGTGTATAGCTCAGGAATCCGATGAGCTATGAAGCTCTTTTTGTCCACACATGTCCAGTAGGGGTGGGTCAGAAAGTTACAACAACAAACAGTACAAAAAAAACACAATAGGAGTGCAAATCATAATAAAGGTAAGCACGTCACAAAATAAAATAAAATGAAGGACCAAATATTATTTCGGTAAAGTCACGAAGGTAGAAAATAAAATGCATTAAATCACGACGTTTTGGGCGCAACACAAGCGTCCGTCATCAGGTGGGACAACCACAGCAAGAAACAATTCAGCAATTGTTGATGACGGATGCTTGTGTTGCGCCCAAAACGTCGTGATTTAATTTATTTTCTACCTACGTGACTTTACCGAAAGAACCAAAGAGTATGGATCCCTGCAGTCACGAAAACTTCAAATCTAGATTTAGGTACAAATTACAAAAGTATTATCAATTCTTGCCAATGTTTCAACACTAAATATAAGCTTGGGGCAAGGCAGCAAAACAACAACAACAACAACAACCACAACAACAATAGTCCCAGACCACAACTAGATAACATAAACCACTGTCCCATCAAGAATGACATGATTATAGCACTATTTTTGTTAATACTAATTATAATAAACATTAAGGCTTGGACATTCGCGAGGGTGAGGTTGTTGAAAATCTGCACAAAAGAAGAAATCGCGAAAGTAGACAGTTTGCTTTCGTGGAAAAAAATTGGGTTTGTGTTCCTGTGTCTGTTTAAACATACGGGATAAAACGAAAAACGTTTAATAACGTTATTCTTGTACCGTACGCATACATAACATTCGTATACTTCTTCTTGGTTCTTTCGGTAAAGTCACGTAGAAGGGAAGTAATAGAATAATAAAAATAAAACATAATAAAATAATTCTCACGACGTTTCGGCCACAACGCAAGCAGCCGTCCTCAGGTGAAGAACAGGGCTGTCCAACCTGAGGATGGCTGCTTGCGTTGCGGCCGAAACGTCGTGAGAATTATTTTATTATGTTTTATTTTTATTATTTTATTACTTCCCTTCTACGTGACTTTACCGAAAGAACCAAGAAGATGAATCCCTGCAGTCACGAAAGCTTTAAATCGAAAGTCGTATACTTCATTGATGTGCACACTAATACAAGTATATACTGACACAAGTAATAAAACAATATATAATAAACAACTAAAACATCAACACATTATGCTGAACATTTGTAAGTTTCATTTTCCTCGACAACAAAACGGTCACGGCTACGTGAACGTCAATGTTCACGTTGAACCGTGAATACTTCACGCAGCTGCGATCAGCACGGCTGGTTACACGTGGTGCGAAATACGTCCAACACGCACACAGCCACCACGTTGCGGACGATGAGAGAGGGAAGCAGTGATTTACTTCTGTACTATAAAACTATTTTTAAACTAAACTATTTTTATTTTACCACGTAAGGCCCACTGAACTATACAGCTCTTTTTTCAGAAGCGACCTGGCCACAATTTACAGCTCAATTAAATGGCGTATCATCACGTGGAAATGCATAGCAGCCAAATACTCTAAACGCACACGTTGATTCTAAATGTGGAGGGGAAAACCGGAGGACCTTGACAAAATTCCACGCGACCACGGAGAGAGAGACACGCAAACTCCAAATGTACAGCAGGCGTCATGGTCGGGATCGAACCCACACACTGCAGTGGACCAGGCGAGGTAGTTAACATCTCATCACGGGGAGAGAGAGACACGCAAACTACAGATATACAGCAGGTGTCAGGGTCGGGATCGAACTCACACGCTCCTGTGTACCAGGCGAGGTAGTTAACATCTCGCCAGCGTGCAGTGCTTCAGCCCTCGCACAGCACGGATTTCACAATTCCCTCCCACTCGTCTCTTTCCCCCCCAAAATTCGTGCCAACATTTCTCAATTAAATAATCATGGCGACCCATCGATTACACCTTCAACCGTGCTGTTTGCTGCTGGCCGCTTGGCGTTTTGGGGTTTTTTTGGGGGGGGTGGGGGGGGGATCTGGGCTCAATATCTGTGATGTACCGTACGAAAAAAACAACAACAACAACCTCCTCCTGACAGAGCAAGAACAAGGTGCGGATTGCATCTTCAACACTTTTTTTATCACTTTTTTTTCCTGAGGGCACCCACGGGTCACAGAGACGGTAACAGAGTAAAGCCCAACGTCTAAGCCAAACTAAAAGCAAGGGCGAACCGAAGAGCGAAGACCAAACATTTTGTTTTCTCATCATCCACTCAACGTGGCAGATGCCAACGACCGGCGTAACCAAATCAAAAGTATCAACGTGGATTCCCCCCCCCAAAGGAGGCTCCATCAGCCGCATCTTTCCTTGTAGATATATCTATACATCCTCGCAGCTGAGTGTAATCCCTAGTGGTGGAGAGACGCGGTGATGAGTCGAGGGTGGACGCGGGGGGACAATTTATCCCAGCGTGGTGGAAGCAACTTAGCGATGGGGGGGGGGGGACGTCTCCATCTGCTGAAGGCTTTTTTGTAATTTCCAGACTTTGATACATAAACTGCCTGAAGTAAAGTTGGAAGGGCCTGGACACAAAATGTAAAAAACATAATTTGCACAATTAAGCAATGGGGGTGTGGGGGGGGTCACAGCGTTTCCCTCGCATACACGAGGGGTGATAGGAAGAGAGATAAGTATAACCCATTAAAACAACGTTTTTCACTATAAATTCTTTATATGCGTGGCTGCGAACTTAATATAAAGGATTTAAAAATATATTCGCCTGTGGAGGACGCGGGGATCGATCCCGCGACCTTTGGCATGGGAAGCGAGGGCGCTACCAACTGCGCTACTCCGCCACAGCCTGTGGAGGGGTTACGCTCTGGGCTCTTACAGTGAATGAGTTATATTTGAATATATGTAAAATAACAAATTTTTGCCTAAAAAGTGTAAAGTTTTGGGAATTTTTTTTCACGAACATTAATTGTCTCGCACAACGAGTCTGTGTGGAAAATGTCAGCTCGATTGGATCACGGGAAGTGGGTTAAAAAACGACCGAAAGATGTGCATGGTCGTAAGCAAGCAAGCAAGCACGCAAGCAAGCAAGCACGCAAGCAAGCAAACTTGATATAAAGGATTTAAAAAAAACAGAAAACACGATAGGCAAGAGCAGATCTGTCCCGTCACTCGTTATGTTTGCCGTTTCAACATTTGTTTAAAAGTTTGCTTTAATATACGACGGTGTCATGCCCCCACTTGAGTTATTATATGCCCTCCCCCTGCCTTCCAAACCGCCACTTTTAAACGGTGGGGGTCACGCTTCAGGGGCGTCGCGGTGGTGAAAGGGTCAGGCGAATTCATAATGCGGGCACACGCGTGCCTCAAAAACAACCCTGGGTCGGCGCTCGCAATGAGAACTGTGATAACAAAAAACAACACAAGTCTCCGTCATCAGGTGGGACCGTCACAGCCAGATTTGCTGCATCAAGTGATGCAGCTAATCTGGCTGTGACGGTCCCACCTGATGACGGAGACTTGTGTTGCATCCGAAACGTCACTTGATGCAGCAAATCTGGCTGTGACGGTCCCACCTGATGACGGAGACTTGTGTTGCATCCGAAACGTCACTTGATGCAGCAAATCTGGCTGTGACGGTCCCACCTGATGACGGAGACTTGTGTTGCCTCCGAAACGTCGTGACTTTATTATTTTATTTTTTATTAATTTTAATAAAAAAATTTACCTACCTGACTTTACCGAAAGAACTAAGAGTATGAATCCTTGCAGTCACGAAAGCTTCAAATGTAGAACAAAAAACAACACAAGTCGCCGCTTATGGGCGACTTTACATTGACGACGACAACAACAAAAAAACCACCAGCTGGAAATGAATGATACGGAGCTTTAAAAAAAGAATGTAACGGTCAGAGAGAGCCATGACAATTGCCAGACATTGAACAGCTGAACTCATCGAGGCCCTCTCTCAATCAAACGTCAAAGCGCCCGCTCGTGCTTGGCCACGTCCCTGTGGCTTTGAAGACTCACGAAAGTTATCCGTGGCTCTGATGATGGGTCAGAACCAAGGCGAAGAAAATTCACTTCCTCCGTTAATTGTACTCGCTCAAGCGTCGCTTCACAAGAACGAAAAAAAGTTTCCCACCTTAAAGCACCCCCAGAAGCAACAGGGGCGAGCTGCTGTGCGTTTATACTACAGTTGGGTTCATCTTCTTGCTTATTTCGGTAAAGTCACGTAGAATGGAAATAATATAATAATAAAAATGAACGTATTTTATTTATTCTTGGTTCTTTCGGTAAAGTCACGTAGAATGGAAATAATAAAATAATAAAAATAATAATTGAAATAAACTTATTTTATTTTGTAATGTTTTATTTTTATTATTTTATTATTTACATTCTACGCGACTTTACCGAAAGAACCAAGAAGATGAATCCCTGCAGTCACGAAAGCTTTAAATCGAAATTTACAGTTGGGTTCTTTATATTTTCATGATTTAATTGCCCACTCCTCTCGAGTAATCTCTACAGAGCATCTTGTCGTTGCAGGACGAAGATTTTGAAGGGCTGCCCCTTTAACCTTTGTATACACAAACATGATGCACTTCTAGTTTCATCGGATTTCTATGATGTGGTCAAGAAATAGCAATACAGTATCAATCTTGATTTGAAGCTTTCGTGACTGCAGGAATCCATAGTCTTTGGTTCTTTCGGTAAAGTCACGTAGGTATAAAATAAAATAAATCACGACGTTTCGGGCGCAACACAAGCGCCCATCATCAGCTTGTGTTGCGCCCGAAACGTCGTGATTTATTTTATTTTATACCTACGTGACTTCCCGAAAGAACCAAATAGTATAGCAATACAGCATATTCTTGAAGTTGTCTGTGCAGAGCTTTGAGTGTTTACCCACTTTTACGTGAGCATGGTGGCTTTTTACCAGCTGTTGCCAACATGTAATTTTACATTTTCTAAATGTGTACATTGAATGTTTTTGAACTCATTTTTGTGTTGCGTTTGTTGACCTTCACCCGCACCTCCGATTCGCGCGATTTGGCTACGTACGTTGCGAAAGAAGTTCAACGTACATACATATATTTAAATATTCAGAAATAGAATTGGCTAAACATCCTATAATTTAGGTTACTGACGGGACCCCCAGCACGTGGAGTGAAGGGTCGGAAATCATGTTGAATACCGCAAGGTACAATGCAAAAACGTACTGGAAAGATTTCCTCCACAGGAAAAGTATTAAAATCCGCACAGTAATCTTGAGACTTATTGGGATATTTCTGAGTAAATACAGATAATTCGTATTATTACTACCATATATTCCATCCAGAATCTGTCCTGAACGGATTTGGATCTCTGAAAGAGTCTAAGTAGTACCTGTTAAATATCAACTCTCTATGCCAGATAGCTTTACTGGAAGGCACAGGGTTCACTCTGTTTAGATTTGAAGTTTTTGTGACTGCAAGGGTCCATACTCTTTGGTTTTGTCGGTAAAGTCACGTAGGTAGAAAAAGGAAAATAAATTAAATCACGACGTTTCGGAGGCAACACAAGCTTCCGTCTTCAGGTGTTGCCTCCGAAACGTCGTGATTTAATTTATTTTCCTTTTTTTACCTACGTCACTTTATCGAAAAAACCAAAGAGTGGGGGTTCTGTTTGTTTAAAGCAACGTGGCTTTATAGCAGGTTGTTAAACCTGCCCTCATAGACCTGTCAACGGAAGGGGTGACTGACAATTAATGTCTGTTGGGGGGTAGAGAATGAGATAAAGGGATGACAATAACAATAAACGAGATGCACGCCCGTTTCGCCAACTAATTGTCTGATGGAGTCGTCAACACGCCTGGCGTTGCTGCCCTTTTACGACCACATCCGCCAGACAAATACGCCGGACAGATAAGCCACGGGTGGCAAATTGAGTGGCCACTTAAATTGTCTTCCGTGATCAGATCTGCATTTACAGGTGCCCTGCGGCCCAGGTTTTGGCCGATTCCAGTGCGGCTGTGGTTCTGCCTCTGCTACTGAAAAACGAGGGCCTTGCGGAGGCGACCGGGTGGCAACAGAGGACAGGGCACTGAGCTTGGGAGCCACTGGTATTCGTGGGTTTAGTTCAGGTATTAGCTAACCAGAGGTCACTCTTCGAGGCATCTCGGAATCAGTCATGTGGTATCCACTTCCACAGGCCACTCGCTAACACTCAGGGTTGTCGTGCTCTGCGAGAGAAGCGCACGGTTACCTCATCGCACAACATCACAGCGTTTAGCATATTCGGTATTAACAAAAACAAAACAGGCTCCTAAATATTGAAAGTTTATTATCACAGCCCAGACACCAATGACTGCACAAGCTAAAACGTTAAATTGGCTTTGTCACGTGATGTCACTCATTTCAGCTCT
The DNA here is from genome assembly GCF_965212315.1 of Lampetra planeri. Classification (NCBI taxonomy): domain Eukaryota; kingdom Metazoa; phylum Chordata; class Hyperoartia; order Petromyzontiformes; family Petromyzontidae; genus Lampetra; species Lampetra planeri. The sequence continues at coordinate 10,822,105 of NC_136122.1, read as the reverse complement.
GAGATTTAATACGTATTTTAATGTCGGTCTGACTGACATGCAAAGAACACTGCTTACAGGGCAAAACAAATGTGTCCCTAGTGTGGATGCAAGGGCTTTTGCAAGTCACTCCCCGAGTAATAATGTGACGTAATCTTCAATGACCATTCACTGAGTACAAGACGATGCACTGCTAGCTTTGACAGCTCCAAATAAAAATATCATCTCCTGACATAATGCAATGAGCACAATTGTGATGGAATTGGTGGGAAAAGGAACAACGTAATTAAATCAAGAGAAAACAAGAAAAGTGAAAGCCTCGGCATCACATGGATGCACGTGGTCTGCAGTTGCAGCCGGGATCTAGTTTTCCTGCTGCATGTAGATGTATTTATACACTGTTTTCTTAAGCTAAATGTTTCTTGATTTTTTCCAGACATGCACCCTCCGCTTTAACGACTATTTGCCTTATCGTTTTATGATATATGCTGTCGATTCAAATGAATTTCGACAGAGGAATACATTTCCGTGACACAGTATCCGTTCTACTCGTATATATAATTAACTTACGTCCCTTGAATTCCTGTGTGTGTCCGTGGGTTCATAATACACTGTATATTTTAAACATAACCATCATTTGTTGTGTACATTTGTGAGGCCTGACCTCCAAAATGGAATGACATTGCACTCAATGTAAGCACATGCTACAATTCGTTTTACTGGCCAAACAAATCAAGGTATTAAAATAATCAACACGTGAAAATGTTTCCCACGATGCACCGTTTGGTATTCTGGGAAGAAGGGCCAAAAGTGCCATTTTATCCTAAAAATAATAATAAAAAACCTCCCTCTCTACACCAGCTTCAACTAATAAAATTTGTTTAAAATATTTCTAAAAGGAAATCTTTTTAAACCAGCCAATGTACATCGGGTCACATGACTCTACATGTGTATGTATATACAGTGTCAATTTTGTGTACTGCAGAGGTGTATTTGTTTTTCTTCACAATACGATTACACCAAATGTTGTACATTGAGTTAACTTGATACACGTTTAATCACAGGCAGCTGAAACCGTGATTCAAGCCCACCATCCCAGCGGCTCCAGATCGGTGTGTCTGACCACCCCAGACCAAAAATCGACAACCAAAATAACAAGAAGAACCATGACAAAAAATCGGTAATCAAACAAAAACCTCAATATTTCAAGAGCCGCAATGAACTACGGTGAATACGAGGCGGGGTTGGTTCCTTAATAAATAACGCCACGAAATATTCCTTAAAGAGCGGCTTCGGAGCTGAAGGTTGCCGACCCCTGGTCTAGCCACACGGCCGAAGCGCTTAGCCCCTGCCGTGCCGCCGACATATCAGGCAAGCCAATGACTCCACTTGTCGTAGTCTCGTACCACCAGTCGGAGCTCTTCTTACGCGACGACGCCTAGGAGATGGTGAGTATGTCGGCACTGTTGACTCCATCTCATGGAACACTCATTCTCGTCTTTGTATCCGGCCACCTCCTATAGTATTTTCTCATGAACATTTTTTGATTTGAAGCTTTCGTGACTTGCAGGGATTCATATTCTTGGTTCTTTCGGTAAAGTCACGTAGAAGGGAAATTATAACACAATATAAATATAAAATAATACAAATTCTCACGACGTTTCGACTGCAACACAAGCGATCATCATCAGGTGTGAAATCCACAGAAAGAAAATTTTCTTGCTGTGGATTTCACACACGTCGTGAGAATTTTTATTGTTTTATATTTATGTTATTTTATTATTTCCCTTCTACGTGACTTTACCGAAAGAACCAAGAATATTTTCTCATGGTTGAGGCTTCGGGCTTGTTGCGAGACGGTTAGTGACGCACGGCATGGGTCTGCAACTACAGCATGGATGCTTTGCGTTTTGTGGGCCATCTCCCCGTTTAATGAGACATAAAAGAAAAATACGGCTCAACTTCAAAGACAATTTTCCGATCTCGTATTTCCTAGGACATGTGTGTACAGTTTATTACGGGGGTGGTTAGCATATTGTGTTATGCACCTGGTGACCCGAGTTTAATTCTCAGACATGGCTAACATTAGCGGTGAGAGAAATCTGAACTGGTTCTGGGCCTCCCCTAGAACAACTCAGCAGTAGTCTTGAGACTTATTGAGGCTTTTCTAAGTAAATAGAGGGCATTATTATGGTCATTATTTCCTCACAGAAAATCTAAAATATTGCCTTTACTTATTTGAAACGATTACAAGGTCTATGTCGTGCCACTTTAACATCTCCGCTCTACGCTTTGTTAGGAGAAACGGGACTCGCTCACAAAGGGGCTCTGTTTGTTTAATGGAACATGACTTTATAGCAGGTTGTTAACCTGCCCTCAGTGACCTCTCAACGGAAGAGGGTGAACGACATTCATCCCTTCGGATCCAGATGCGATATTGTGCCGTGTAGGAGGAGAGCCGTGGCAGACGGAAACATTTCAGATTTTGGTATTTACGCTTAAACTAAAGTATTTTTTTTTATCCTTTATATTAAGTTCACTTGCTTGCTTGCTTGCGCGCTTACGACCGTGCAAATCTTTCGGTCGTTTTTTAACCCACTTCCCGTGATCCAATCGAGCAGACATTTTGAACACAGACTCGTTGTGCGTGACAATTTATTTTCGTGAAAAAATTTTTCCTAAATTTTCCACTTTTTAGGGAAATTTTTTTTTAATATTTAATTTAAAATGCCAATGTGATAAAAATTAAACTCTTACTCAAGAAAAACAGAAATGAATAATAAAATAAAACCGATGCCACGCATATAAAGGATTTATAGTGAAAAACTTTGTTTTTACGGGTTAATTTTTTTTTATTTTACTAGGTAAGGCCCACTGAGCTGTATTGCTCTTTTTCAGAACAGACCTGGCCACAAATGATGGCTCAACGAAGTGGCTTAGCACGCGGACATTTATCGCAGTCAAATACTCCAAACGCACGTTGATTCTAAATGTGGACGGCAAAAAACCGGAGGACCCATGGAAAAAAACCCACGTGACCACGGGGAGAGAGACACACAAACTCCAAATATACAACATTGCGTACAGGGTCGGCATCGAATCCACGCCCTCCTGCATACCAGGCGAGGTAGTCAACATCTCGCCACCGTGGCGCCCTTGCAATACAAGACGGGAACGCGGGGGGTGGGGGGGAAGGACACGTGGCTGTCAACAGCAATCCGCCGTCAGCATGGAAGCTGCAGGACTTTTGAGCCGCAGTACATCGTGAATTCAATCAAATCTAGCGCAGTGGTATCACACGTGCTCTGCAAGTGTCCCGTGCTAATGAATGAAGGCCGGGCTTAATAACCACCAGGTGGAAAGGGTGATGAAAAGAAAAATAGACCCTTGGAACTTATCACCCCGCCCCCCCTGCCCAGGGAAGAAAATTAGGCGTGATTTGGCTCGATGGTTCCGTCAAAATCAATTAACGCGTAGGGCTTGCGCGACATGAGAGTTTGCGGCACAGTCACGGGTAAGATTACTGCATTCAGACGCTGTCTCCCCGACAGACCTGGTCTTCACCTGAGGACGGCTGCTTGCGTTGTGGCCGAAACGTCGTGAGAATTATTTTATTATGATTTATGTATTATTATTATTTTATTACATCCCTTCTACGTGACTTTACCGAAAGAACCAAGAAGAAGATTACTGCAGTTGAAGGATAATTTAGTGATAATCCATAGCAATTCCGATAAGTTTGTGTTTGAAAGAAATAGGCGATTTAAAACATGCATAGGGTACATCACAATTCATTTTGAGTGTTGTTGTAAAAACCTTGGCAAGTGGCATCCTCAACAATTTCACGTCACGAGTCAAGATGCTGATGAGACTATGTTACAGTTATATGTTGTGATTATGCATAGGTTGAAATAACTTTTTTCCCATCATGTAAAAAGGCCTGGGTTCGTACTTTTTTTACGTTAATATTGTTTTTAAAAGTTACCAGACGTACAGACCACCCACACAAAGAATGTCGACATGCGTACATGTGGCTTCTTTTATTTATTTATTTCCTGTCAAACACTTGGCATAGCACGAGTGCAATTTCTTTTTAAGCGGCCCCCTCTGATTATCTGGAAGGTATTAGGCATCGAGAAAAATCTTCAGACATCACATGTGGAATGATACAAAGTCTCGGATACTGGCCCGTGACAAGGAGGGAGGGGGGGGGGTGTCTCCAGGACCACGCAGATGATTAACTCGTATTATTCTTTCTCGGAATAATTTCGGTTCTTTTTTTGGTGCTGAAATGTTTTGGCCGAATCCCAGAGATAGTTTCGAAGCAGCAGCCGCCGTCGCCGCGTAGAATTGCTTCCTCGCTTACGTTTTCTCTAGCTTACGTGGGCGAAGAAACCACAGTAAATTTCGATTTAAAGCTTTCGTGACTGCAGGGATTCATCTTCTCGGTTCTGTCGGTAAAGTCACGTAGAAGGGAAATAATAAAATAATAAAAAATAAAACATAATATAATAATATAATATAATAATTCTCAAAAATTACTTTATTATGTTTTCTTTTTATTATTTTATTATTTCCCTTCTACGTGACTTTACCGAAAGAACCAAGAAGATAAACCACAGTAAGTTAATGCGTGGAAACTCAACCCGTTCATTAGTTTAACACGGGGAGAGGAAAAACACACGCCGCGAGTCTTATTAATTTTTTTTATTAAATTCAAAAGTGTTCCAATTAACAAAAACCTTCCACAATGTGTTAGGCCGGTCACGTGGGAATGGGAACACAGGGTTTGGTCGTGTCCCATCAACACGAACAAAAACATTTCAGACCTGAGCTCACATTCTCAGCTAAGCAAAGCGTCGCATGACGGGCACAATCTGCGGCTTGTATTTTCGCACCTGCGGTTCTACTCAGCACATGTATTATGTTAGAATGCCAAATCTCTACAATCGGGGTAACTCAATATGGAGAACATTTATATCACAGCATCAGCTGTCCTGGCAAAGAATACCTGTCACGCAGGTGAGATGGAGTCACCACCTAATCTTCAGGGTTTTTTAAATTTTCAATGACTCTCTTGGAATGTATGCTGTTTCCATAACATGCAGTATGAATGATGAATATGTTAATTAAAATTGGTGATCATTTTGGCATGCCACGAGCAGACTTAGCGAAAACCTGGAAACACATCTTAACATATTCTTGGTTCTTTCGGTAAAGTCACGTAGAAGGGAAATAATAAAATAATACAAATGTAAACAATACAAATTCTCACGACGTTTCGACCGCAACACAAGCAATCATCATCAGATGATGATTGCAACACAAGCAATCATCATCATGATTGCAAAACAAGCAATCATCATCAGGTGATGATGATTGCTTGTGTTGCAGTCGAAACGTCGTGAAATTTGTTATTGTTTTAAATGTATATTATTTTATTATTTCCCTTCTACGTGACTTTACCGAAAGAACCAAGAATATGAATCCCTGCAGTCACGAAAGCTTTAAATCAAAACATCTTAACATACAAAACTATTTTCGCACGCAAAAGGTCACAAAATCGACATCGTTTGAAGTGTTCCTCTGACCTTTGTCAATGCTAAGGTGGAGCCTTGGCATAGTGGCCCGCGCATCGCAATCACGAAACAAATATGAATCCAGTTCCTGGTCACCAACCCGAACCGGCCAGCGTGGTGAAGCCCGCTTAAACAAACGCCCTAACCGACACGGGCTTAGACCAACGATCTGTAAATATTTCGATTTAAAGCTTTCGTGACTGCGGGATTCATCTTCTTGGTTCTTTCGGAAACGTCGTGAGAATTATTTTATTATGTTTAATTTTTATTATTTTATTATTTCAATTCTACGTGACTTTACCGAAAGAACCAAGAAGATCTGTAAAAAAAGTTTTACGTTTCATCATCACCATCATTGGCCAGGCAGCTCAGTGATCGAGCGAGCAGATTGTAATCGGAAGCCCGCGAGTTCATATCGTGGCTGGGGACCTGATTCGTCCTATCATCGCTCTGGTGTCCATGCCACGAATATATTTATAGAATACAAGTGACCCTGACGCCTGCATATTTGGAGTTTGCATGTTCTCCCCGTGGTCGCGTTGATTTTTTTCTCAAGGGTCTTCCGGATTTTTATTCCACATTTAGAAACATACATTTAGATTACTTAGATTATTTTGCAGCTGTAAATTTCCGCATAATACGCCGCTTTTTTTGAGTCATCATTTGTGGCCAGGTCGCATCTGAAAAATAAATTAATACCTCAGTGGGATTTACCTGGCGAGTTAAAACTTGTTTAGTTTTACGTGGATATATTTGAAGTGATTTGTTTACCTCTCTTATACTTTGAACTCCTATCGTGTTTTTGTACTGTTTGTTGTTGTAACATTCTGACCTGCTCCTACTGGACATCTGTGAAAAAGAGCTGCATAGCTCATCGGATTCCTCCAGTAAAAATACAAATTCTGATTCTGAGTAGAACTAGTGGAGAAGTCGGCAGTGGTTGCCGTATAGGTAAACTCGCCATAAGAATGAAGAATTTCTACCAGTGGTTCAGGGCTGCAAACAGGATGTGAGCAGTGTCTCATTGCTCACTTGAGCAGGAAATCACTTTGACTCGATCATCATCCTTGCCGCATGAAGTCCTCCCCAAGCTAACACATTCCTGCGGAGGGAGCTGGTAGGAACGTTGGGTTGCTCGGTCAATGGCCAGGGTGAACGGCGGCGTGGTGTATTCCGCAAATATGCCCGACTGAGGGCGGGCACAAGCCGGCGTGAGAAGGTTAAACGTTGAGTTTTATAAGGGCACCACGGGGTGACCAGCCCCTCCCCACCCAGCCCCACCCCTCCCACCCCCCACCCAGCCCCACCCTCCCCACCCAGCCTCTCCCCACCCTGCCCCTCCCCTCCCTCACCCCACCCAGCCCCTCCCCTCCCCACCCATTCCCACCCTCCCCATCCTCCCCTCCCCACCCTGCCTTCCCCACCCAGCCCCTCCCTGCACGACGGACGGACACAATAATCCCCTGTGGGCTGGTGGAACCCGTGGGTTCCTACCAGTATAACCAACTTCTCGTGATCTCCAGGTGCAATCCCTTTTTAAATTTACCATTACATTATATATAATATTACATGTGATGTTATCATTAAATTTGGTCTTTCTTAATATTAAATTAACTCAACATGAAATGCTCTGCATCCTAGAAGCTTCCAATGCACAAGTGAATATTAAATTCCATGCTGTCCATATGACTAAACATTGCCACTGGTGCCGCCAAATGACTTCGTACGAGCGCAGTGAATGACCTACGGATGTAACCAATTTCGCAATTTTTTTACGTCGTTGAGTCAAGTAAATTACACCGTTCCACGCAGCACTTAGAAGTTCTAATGATTAAAATATTTCCACACAAATACTGAAAAGATGCCATGAGTTTTCCTGCCCAGACTAAAAGACACAGAGAAGAACAACAGCACACGTGTTGTTTTTTCTTTTTCGGCATGACCATCTCAAGCGACTAAAGTCACTCTCGGATAACATGGACCGGGAGCTACACGGAGTGTCGCGTCGCGTGACCCCAAAGGGAATTGGCCACAACTTTGCGAGACAGAATCAGAATATTTATTTTATACTGCAAGAATCAGATGAGCTATGCATCTATTTTGCACAGATGTTCAGTGGACAATCAGGCCAGTGGATAGAATCATGACATATTGATGAACGGCTCCCCTCTGGGCAATCTGTTAAAGTGTGTTGTGCTAATCTTCTTGGTTCTTTCGGTAAAGTCACGTAGAATGGAAATAATAAAATAATAAAAATAAAACATAATAAAATAATTCTCACGACGTTTCGGCCACAACGCAAGCAGTCGTCCTCAGGTGAAGAACAGGTCTGTCGAGAAGACAGAGTCTGAATGATAGACCTGTTCTTCACCTGAGAACGGCTGCTTGCGTTGTGGCCGAAACGTCGTGAGAATTATTTTATAATGTTTTATTTTTATTATTTTATTATTTCCATTCTACGTGACTTTACCGAAAGAACCAAGAAGATGAATCCCTGCAGTCGCGAAAGCTTTAAATCGAAAAAAAGTGTGTTGTGCTAAATTATTTCTTGGCTGCAACACGACACCCCATTATTTACAGTTGCTATGTAAGTCACACTTCATGCAGATGTGACAAAAATTACTCTTTACGTGCAAACAGAACGCATGCCATTCCACAGAGAGGGGTCAGGGAATTGGCTTGTGACAGGTAGACCCCGTGTTTACGTTTGCGCAAAGTGTTGCGAAAACCCTCCGAAAAAAACGCGTTTGGGGTGAGGAGGAGATGCCTCATTATTCCTTCCCATCTGCCAATGCTCCTCTGCCTCCGTGCGATCAAGATATCACCCTCAGGCTAACGGCGTTGTTCTAAACATCGTCGAGAGGGTCACATCATCAGAGAGAGGGCAGTTACATTCAGAGGGAGAGAGGACGATTGTCCGCGCTATAAATACTAAAACTATTAAACTAAACTATGTTTAATGTAACCAGGTAAGGCCCACTGAGCTACGCAACTCTTTTTCAGAAGCGACCTGGCCACAAATGATCGCTAAACGAAGTGGCTTATCACGTGGAAATGTATAGCAGCCAAATTATTGTAACGCATGTTTCTAAATGTGGAGAGAGAAACGGGAGTACCTGGAGATGAATCCACTCCAAATATACAGGCGTCAGGGTCAAGATCCAATCCATGACCTCCTGTATACCAAGTGAGGTAGTTGACATCTCGCCACCGTGGCTGAATACACTCAGATGAGGGTGGGGAAGAGGTCGCAACCGGGTACCCGATACCCGTACCCTACCCGATACCCGGCTAACTGTACCCGGCCTGGTACGGGTACGGGTACCCGTTTTCGACCCTGGTGCGGCCGAGTACGGGTACGGGTAGGCCGTGAATCACTGGTGAGTAACCGTTTGTCACTCATTTCGGGTAGGGTACGGGTAGTGAACGGGTACCCGTACCCGGCCGGGTACGGGTACCCGTTTTCGACCCTGGTGCGGCCGGGTACGGGTACGGGTAAGGACTCAAAACCCGTTTGCGACCTCTGGGATGTGGGCATGTAGAATAAAATCAGGGAGGGAGCAACTGTCATCTCCGTAAATATAATCAGATCAGAGAGGACCAGTTCCAGTCAGATCAGGGCGAAGAAGAAGGTCAGGATTCTTGATGCAAGCAGATCGGGGATGTAGGAGCTGTCAAGAAATGATTCGATGATGACTGCTGCTACCGAAATGAGTAGGCAGATGTTTCCCAGGTGTTTAAAAATTGCTGCTGGGCTAAGGCGCACACACACACACACATTTTATACTACCTATATAAATATTCTAGGCGTGGTAGGGACATACCAGACCACAGAAAAATGTAATAAACTCTGGTAGGGCATTGAATAAAAGTGGAAGTTAGAGCCATGATCGGTGGTGCTGTAATAACAACAATGATAACAACAGCGTAATTTAAATTTCGCAAATCGGAGGTGCGGAGCCATGTAAATGGCAATATTGCCGTTTGACTACCAGGCATGTTAATCGAAGCACGGATATTATCGCATGAGGAACCGGCATATGTGAGAGTGTGCTGCCATAGGAATGAGCACGAGTGTGTTCCTGACCAAGGCTAACACACTGGTGGCCTGTTGAGCGATAACTAAAGCGGTCCTAGGCACCTTCCACTTTACTTGATCCTACTGATCAGCATGGTGAAGTATGCTCAATTAACCACCATGACCGCACCTCGGAGTAGCACGCTTGGTTACGTGCGGTGCGAAAGAAGCCTTCAAACCGCAGTGGGTTGGCAAAGGGTAGCACATTATATATTGATTATTCAATCATTATTAACCTGCATACGAGGTGAGCAAAATACTCTCATACACAGGTTAGTTAAAAACAAAAACCCAGGGAAACGTGATTTAGATCTTGTGACAAGTACTCGGCTCATTACCAAAGTAAATCGCCTCTTAAGAAGCCGGGACGTTGCGGCACTCGCTGCATGTGGAGACAACGCAACCCTCGAGGCAGGCGTGACTCAAGCGCGGGCCTCGCCTTGTGTACGTTGAACTTTTACACTATGAGATCTCTTTTACCAGTGGCAAAATATAATGGTAGGTTTTTACCCTTTTAACTGGTACAAAACTGACACCTTTATTCAAGGCATCATGTTTGCAATGACCACAACACAAGTAGTCAATAAAGCAAACAAAAAGAAGCAACTCTGATAAGGATAATAATATGCACTGTCCTTGAAGTTGATTGGCCCACACCCGAGACGGCTTTCTTTAGAGCCTAGTCCCCATTGGGGACTAGGCTCTAAAGAAATGTTTACCCCGAACTCTCAATACTCTGATATTGCACTGTTTTTGAGTTGTACGCCTTCTGGTGTCATCTGGCCCTACACCAATGGGGACTAGGCTCTAAAGAAAGCCGTCTCGGGTGTGGGCCAATTAACTTCAAGGACAGTGCATATTATTATCCTTATCAGAGTTGCTTCTTTTTGTTTGCTTTATTGACTACTTTTGTTGTGGTCATTGCAAACATGATGCCTTGAATAAAGGTGTCAGTTTTGTACCAGTTAAAAGGGTAAAAACCTACCATTACGTTGAACTTCTTTCACACCGTACGTAGCCAACCGTGCTAATCGGAGATGCGGGGGAAGGACAAACCCCGGGCTAATGCGGAGCACGTGGATACCTCGTTTAACAACCGATGTTATCTTCCCCCCCCAGAACCCGCCCCCCCCCCCCTTGGCATCGCCTCGATCTCCCCCGCCTCTTGTCTCCCATCTGATCCCAGATTTTATTACCGTGCCACATTGCATGAGGAGGGGGCGGGGGGCGGCGGGGGGAGGCGGTGGGTGGGGGGGGTCAGATCTGCACTAGGCTTCGTAAACTCCCTCGGGCGACAAACGGGCAACGGGGTCAGGGTAGGCCTCGGAGCTCAGGCGTGAACCCCGGAGTCGTTTTGTGCGAAACCAAACCTCTAACCGGGTACAGGGGACGCACGCTAACATTTTTTTTTCCCCAACAGGGACTTAAGCGGTTTCTCGTGGAGGCAGGCAATGAACTTTGAGGACCTCCTCCGACTAATCTCGTCTGAGCCTTGGCAAGCACGTCTGTAGAATTCGCAAAAGTACCCTGCGAAAAGGGGCTGACAATTCCATTCCCGGCGTGGTGGCAACTTCATCTTTCGGCTGGCTTACCAACACACCGCCAGGTCACCCTGAACAGCGGCCGATCTCGTAAGGGCGTAAGGTCTCGGAGAAGCTCAGCATAATTGAGCTTTGGGTTAACATTGGAATTGGTACTCTTTGTTTTTTTCGGTAAAGTCACGTAGGTTGAAAAGAAAACAAATAAATTAAATCACGACGTTTCGGAGGCAACACAAGCTTCCGTCTTCAGGTGAAACCGTCACAGCAAAATTGCTGTCAAGCAAATTTGATGCAGCAATTTTGCTGTGACGGTTTCACCGGAAGACGGAAGCTTGTGTTGCTTCCGAAACTTCGTGACTTAATTTATTTGTTTTCTTTCTTAACCTACGTGACTTTACCGAAAAAACCAAAGAGTATGAATCATTGCAGTCACGAAAGCTTCAAATCTAGAATTGGAACTGGTAACTACCAGCAGTGTGCCAGCGGTTGCAGTCCCAGGGCTACAAGGTGTGGCCAGGAGATGACAGCGTTGAAAGTGACCTCCTCACATGCGTAGGGTTTCTCTGAGTATTCAAACACGAAGGCCAGCGCTTTAATATTGTACACCGACAAACAAAATCACGAGAGGACACCCTCGAAACTCAGTCGGTATTTCTCGAGTATACATTTGACATTCCTAGCAATGTACAAACTGGTTTAATGAGCCGCCTTTCAACAACGTATTCTTGTGCATGGCAATATGTTCAGGAGTTAAATCTCAACTTCGATGTCTGCTGGTTACGAAAGGGCCTCGGGAGAGAGTTCGTGGAGTCTTGCTATTCCTCCTTTGAAGGAGTGCAGACTACAGTGGCTTACATTGTGGTCCATGGTTTGGGTTTCGTGGCCACATTCAATTTAATGCGCAGAAAAGCCCGAAACTTTAAAATCTTTTTTTTTCTCTGGTGAGTCTTTCATTTGAATGTTTGGTCAATTACATTCATGAGTGTTTGACTTGTGGGAGGAATGCAGAGTTCCTGGAGAAACTCCACAAATAAAAGGCGGGTAATTCACTCAAAATACTGCACACATAGATTCAAGAATCAATTCATGTCTTACCATCTCCTGGCCACCGTTTAGTACACATTTAAGCACAATGATTAAAAAATATATAACCACTTAAAATGGTCATACTATGCACCTGTATGGAATAGTTTATGCAAATGGTGGTTTTCAAGATAGGCAAATCATATTATTTTCAAAGTGTATTACAGTACTTTCGGCTCAACTTAGATGAAATATGTCTGATGTGACATAAGTCATCATGTTGACTAACCAGAGAGAGACAGTGGCAGCTTGGAGACGCCTCTCTTCCAGCAGTGGATAGATCATGGTCGAACAGTTCCCTATTTCCTTTTTCCTGTAACATGCAAAGCACTTACCGATACTCGCTGTTTGCATCGCGACCAATGTAACCATGACTGTAACTGAGATCTGTACCGTACCGTAGTAACATCATCTGTACCGTGACAGAACACCCATTGAAATAGAGTTTAACAGCTCATTGGGCCCTCCCTGCTGAAATAAACCAAATCTACAAATCTACATTTTAAAAAATGTGAAAAAGACACATATGTACTCTTTGTTTTTTTCGGCAAAGTCACGTAGGTGGGGACAACGTAGCTTGCACTATGTTGTCCCCACCTGAAGAAGAACGCTTGTGTTGCGCCCGAAACTTCGTGAAATAATTTAGTTGTTTTCATTTATTTTATTTTTAAATTTTTACCTACGTGACTTTACCGAAAAAACAAAAGAGTATGAATCCTTGCAGTCACGAAAGCTTCAAATCTAGAATTAAGACACATATGTATTCCTCCCTCCACGCCCCCTCCTTTCACTACTTTGAAATAATTATCGAGATTAAATTAGGCACAGCATCAACAAAGTCACGTTTATACCGGGGGGCGGGGGGGGCATTAATCCATAATTAGCACGGTTGGTTACATACGGCGTGAAATAAGTTATACATACATACATACATGATGCTCAAAACCAGGAGCAACTAAATGAATTTCTTGGAAAATGTTTTCTTTTTCCCAGGGGGCCATGGATTTGGCTTAACAGGTCAATCCACAGGTCAGTGTGAAGTTTATGCAAGAGGACGCCACTAAACGGAGAATTTTGGATGCGTTCCTGTGGGTAAAAGTCAACAAAGGCTCCGTTGGGATTAGTCCTCTGCAGATGCCAACTTGTTTGAGTTGCCAACAGAGCAACTGCTTTGTAGTGCAGAGACATCCTGAGCCTGCTCAAGCACGAATGGGAAGTTTCAAATCCTGGCTCTGGAGTCTATACCCGATGACCGACTGCCTCTCTCGCTTCAAAATAAACTTACTGCTGCAGTGCCATGTCACCATGGTCATCTCAAAGCCCGAGTCTACATCATTTTGTGTTCCCCGGCAATCTCTCCCATCCAAGTACTAATCCTGCTTAGCTCATGGGATATCTAGAGATGGGGCACAATCGAGGTTGTTTTAAAATCTTATTATTTTCACAATCACAGAGTACAGCCCCGAGAGGCCCAAAACTCCAAGTGGCCAGCAACAAAAAGCATCATTGACAATGTATTTCATAAGTAATATTATCCAGTCGTAGGAAAATTGTGATGCCCCTACGATGGAAAGCATGAGCAGGCTCAACTCTGCGTAGTCTGGGGAGATCTCATGAGATTTGGCACAATGACGAATGGTACGATCGGAGGCAAAAATGTGATGTTCGTGTGATGGAAAGCTCTTGTATCGACGTAAAACAACAAGGAGGACACACAAACTAAACACGCGCGCATTCCGGAAGTAACGCCGCACACACCTGCACTGCAAAAATTCCGGTGTGTGTGTTTGTGAAGGGGCTGGACGAAACGTTGTCATCGCGAGGACCGTGAGAGACAGAGACGAATTTGCAGGGGAGGGGGGGCATTCGTCCAGCAGTGAACAGATCATGGCTGATGATGATGACGACTAATTGTATACAGTAGCTATAAGCCTAAGAGATTATGGTGCGATGTGCCTTGCTGAACCAAAACAGAACATTTCTGGGGCAGCCACTGCACGTGCGGGTGAAGTTGAGGCTGTTACTGCACACACCACGTGGCTGCTCTTTCGATGCTGCACTTCCCGCAGTTCTTCTCAAGGTGAACACTGTCCCCCCTCCATTGCTGGATGAGGTGGAGGTCTTCTCAAGGTCAATACTGTCCCCTCCATGGCTGGATGAGGTGGAGGTCTTATCAAGGTCAACACTGCCCCCTCCATGGCTGGGTGGGGTGCAGGTCTTCTCAAGGTCAACACTGCCCTCTCCATGGCTGGATGAGGTGGAGGTCTTCTCAAGGTCAACACTGCTCCCTCCATGGCTGGATGAGGTGGAGGTCTTCTCAAGGTCAACACTGCCCCCTCCATGGCTGGATGAGGTGGAGGTCTTCTCAAGGTCAACACTGCCCCCTCCATGGCTGGATGAGGTGGAGGTCTTCTCAAGGTCAACACTGCCCCCTCCATGGCTGGATGAGGTGGAGGTCTTCTCAAGGTCAACACTGCTCCCTCCATGGCTGGATGAGGTGGAGGTCTTCTCAAGGTCAACACTGCTCCCTCCATGGCTGGATGAGGTGGAGGTCTTCTCAAGGTCAACACTGCTCCCTCCATGGCTGGATGAGGTGGAGGTCTTCTCAAGGTCAACACTGCCCCCTCCATGGCTGGATGAGGTGGAGGTCTTCTCAATGTGAACACTGCCCCCTCCATGGCTGAATGGGGTGCAGGTCTTCTCAAGCTGAACGCTTCTATTGACTCAGAGGCCACTCAGTGGCTCGAGATGGCAACACTGGTTTTGAATATTTGGGACACCTTGGTGTCCCGTCTTTCCCATGCATTCGGTATAATCACATATTGTATATTGTACAGGAGATGCATATCTCAATTACAACACCTTCGGTATTAAAGCAGATTCCTCCAAGCGATCTTTACTTGAAATAATCCCAAGATCTACAACTACACTCAGCCCATCGTTGGTGTGCCATGCGGGCCCCCTCTCTCTACTGCCTGATATGGATCTGTTTGGCTCAAAGCAAATAGCATTCTCAACAAGCCTCACCTGCCCCCTTTTCTCACCTGCCTCTGGCTTTAGACATAACACTTTGACACACGGCTATAATCCAACGTTTCCCCCCCGAGGCTCAGCTTAGTCGAGCTCTGCAATTTCCAAACCTCCTCCCACCTCTCCCCCCCCCCCCCACCACCGTAAAATGTTAACACCGATGTAGCGCATTTCACACTCCTCATATATACAGGGTATGGGATGGAGTGGTGGTACATTTGTTAGCATGCTTAGCTATGAGCGCAGGAAGCCGATTTCAATTCCTGGTCACGACTAACATCAGTGGCCAGTGATATCAAAACCGTTCTTGCCCTCCTCCTCACCCACCCACCGACCACCATCACAACCCGCACTGACCAGCGTGGTGAAGTATGGTCAATTATCAAAAATCATGACCGATATTGGCGTGGGGAGGCGTTCACACATTGATGGATTGAGAAATGCTGGAATTGTTTTTTTTATTCACAAGGTGTCCATTTACGATTAAATGATTAATTACAAATTAAGCCACTTGAAACTTTTCGAAGATATTACGAATGCGCTGAAAAAAAATCACGTGACTGACACGAGACCTTCTTCCAGACGTGGATTGACGAAGCGCCATTCACTCTTTAAATTATAATTTTTTTGCGTTGGTAAACGTGGGGGAAAAAAACCGTGGAAAAGCATACGGTGGTGGGTAGGTAGCAAGGAATGAAGCTTAGGAGACCTCGTCTCAACCGTGTTACTCCCACACCCTCCAACAAGCACCCCCCCCCCACCCCCCACACACACAGGCTCCCCTCATTGCAAAAGCACGGCCTGACCGATAGGTTTGTAAATCACCACCACAGCTCTCGATATACTGGTTCATGGACTGGCTCACGCCTTCGTCATTCTCCTCACCTGCCTTGTGGTGCCCAGAGCTGTATTTACGGGATGTTACGGGTGTCAGTAATTGGCTGTGGGGAATAATTCCACGTGTGTTTGGGGTTAGGTCCCATGTCTCCCCCCCCCCCTGCTACCCCCACCGTGCTTAAGGGGCTGCCACCGCTATAAGCCGTGTCGTGACACAGTTTAGTAATAATATTGTCATTTGTTTAGCCAGTAAAGCCAGTGAGGATGGAGACTTTTTTTCAGGAGGGTCCTAATTCGGTTAATGAACGTTTGTCTTTGTTGTTCGAGGAATCTGGGATAACGCTTACAGATTGGTCCAGGAGGGTTCGATATTCCATTGAATCCATGCCATACACTGGCCAACTACAGCCAAAGCCTACAATACCTAGAGTTCCGAGGTAGTCTGCAATCCATGGAGCTAACCAGGCTCAGACCCGCTAAGCTTGTGAAGTGGGACAAGATCAGGCACATCCAGAGTGATTTTGTCATCATAATAATAATGTACGGAACCCTTTTGTTAATTCACTGCTGGTTTAGGGTCTCCCCATAATGTATCGGCCATGGGGGTTATTTACAAATACTTCAGCATGCTGGTCAGTGCAAGTTGATGAAGGGGCTGCCCCGAGACTGGGGTTCATACATTGCCAATGATGCTACCAGTTGCTGGTCATCATTTCACGTCTGTTGTATGTGAAAGTAATGTTCGTCGCATGATATTCCAAACAATATTCTTAATTCACAGAGCTGGAATTTTGATGAATTCAGACAGTGACCCATCATCAGTTCATTACACGTGAGAACCCAGTTGAATTGCAGGTATCTGCAACCAGATTTGAAGCCAGATTTGAAGCCAGATTTGAAGCCAGATTCTCAGTGCCAAGTCAAAATGTCTCCCATCTCTGAGCCACCCGGCCACCTCTAAAGGCCCTCACTTTTCAGGAGTAAAGCCAGACCACACGAGCTATGGAATTGGAAAAGAAATGTCTGCGCCTCAGGGCACTGTAAAACTGTAAAATCAGATCCGATCATAGAAGACAAAGTGGCCATTGAATTGCCACCTGTGGCGTATCTGTCCGGTGGAAGTCGTCATAAAGGACAGGAAAGCAAGTCATCAGGCACTAAGTTGGTGCACTCGTGCGAATCTCCACTGCTGTGTTATTGCACCTTCGTCTCTTCCTTCCCCCAGGTACATTCAAGATCTGGTTGCTCCTTTCCACCCGTGGTGTAATAGCATACTTGGGCTTGCAATTGAAAAATCGCCAGTTTGAGTTTGATTTCCCAACGGTGGCAGTTGAACCAATGGGTAAAGTTCTTTAAAGCGTCCCCCCGCCCCCGCCCGCCTCTGCCTATCCAGCAGTATGAATGGGTACACCACAAGTACCCGATCGACAGGTTGTGTGTGGTGGGTGCTCCAACCTCTTCCAACCTGTCTGGTCAGTGAAGAAGTAGTCCAAAATTACCCCAAAAGTGGCTCTCTGGAGCCCTTCCACTTCAGTTGGTGTGGGCAATCACATTGCAGGTCTGCAGCAGTCTTTTTTTTCTGACCCCTTCCTCAGGAGCTGTGGTCAGTCACCCAACCACCCTGTGAGCCAGTTACCCAGCCGTCAGCCACGCGGCCACCCAACCACCCAGCCACGCGGCCACCCAACCACCCAGCCACGCAGCGACTCAGCACCCAGCCATGCAGCGACTCAACACCCAGCCACGCAGAGACTCTGCCAGCCAGTCACCCATCCTCCCAGCCATTAAGTGACCCAGATACCCCAGCCAACCAACCACGTAGTCCGCCAAAACACCCAACCATCCAGTCACTCAGTCATTCAGCCACGCAGCCACGACCTTTCTCATCAGTGGTGCCAATTTGGAAGCGTTTCCCCCAGCACCCGGGCTCAGCCCCGCTGGGAGTGACCCACATTCCCACACTTACAGGAAGGAACTAGCGTCGAATCGAGCCAGGTGATGCGTCGGAACGGAAACTGCTGGCCAGCGTGGAGTTTTCCATCAGTTGACTCGAGGCGTACTCCTCACGCAAGTTGAATCCTGGCACCACAGGCACCACGCGCCGCGTTAGCTATTCAGGGCTTAGCTGCCGTGACTTGGCAGTGTTTTTTTCTTCTGAAGAAGATAACAGCATTACATCTAGATTTGAAGCTTTCGTGACTGCAGGAATCTCTTTGGTTCTTGTTGGTTCTTTCGGTAAAGTCACGTAGGTATAAAATAAATAAAAAAAATTAAAATAATTTAAAAAATCTTTTATTTTTATTTAATATACCAAATATTTTTCTTTATATTTATTTAATATGAAAAAAAAAATTCTTTTATTTTATACCTACGTGACTTTACCGAAAGAACCAGAGAGTAAGGTAACAACACACGCAGCAAAATATCGGACATCGTGGCTGAATGACACGCGGTAAATAAATAAAAAACCTAAAAAACGCATCGGAGAATTGCGCCAGCCAGCAACGCGCCTCAATGAGCCGTGATGTGTGCACAACGCGATCTCTCTCGAGCGACGGACCAGCCGATTCCTGCAAGTGAAGTCGTAGTACTTCTCGGAATACAACGGCTGGTTTTTCTTTGGTAGGATGTGACATTTGTGCAAATTTTCCGCGTTGACTTTTTTCATTGCAACACCGTGGTAGGCACAAAGGATAGCGCTGTGCATAGTTTTTTGGGGGCAGCTGTATTCATCATTTGAGTTATTCGAATTTTGATATCCCAGTGAAAGTTTGTCGGGAATAGTGTTTATTTTGTCCCACCACAGCTCGAAGACGATGACGTGATCATGACGTCTTCTACATCATCTTTTTTTGTCTAATTTCTTGGAATTATCACTGAATTAATAAAAGTTTTACAATTAAATACATTTTTTTTTAATGCACAGTACAATTTTACGATGAAAAACCAATGTTCCACACAACTGCGGACAATATAACCAACCAACCCTGTTGCATTCCACGTTAAGTTCGAAGCTATGAATGAACTGCCATAATAATGTCCTTTCACACGACTTGTACACTACATGAGAAGAAAAAAAGTTTTGCTGGCTGGCTGGCGGGCAAGTGGGCGGTGGTGACGTCACCGAGCATACCTGTGTGATGACGTCACCCGCAATCCCACAAAGTTGAGACGGGTACGTGCGCGCTGACGTCACCCCGACACCCCCCCTCCCCCTAAATTACCCCCCCACGCCTACCCACGACTCCACCCCGGGCCGTGTATTCTGCGCAAATGCACGGGCAGTGCTTTTACTTATCAAATGTAGCCTCGCCGAGTCGCGAGATTTCTAATTCAGGAAGGTTGTGCATTCGGGATATTTGTCCACTTCCATCAATTCGTGATTGGCTTCGTGTAGACAGGACACCAGGGTACCCATGGAACATCGCACATCGGAGGAAATAACAGAGTTTGACAGGGGTACATTCAAGATAGCATTTGTTCGACTGCCCTCTCCTGGCCACCTTGCAACCCCAGCCTCCAACTCGTGGCATTGCCAGGTAGTCTCGCATCCAAATACTAACCAGACTCAATTCCGCTTAGCTTTTGAGTCCGATGATATCGAGCGCATTTAAGGTGATGAAGCCGTACAATTTTAATGTTCACTATATTAAAGCTCGGATGAACTGGGGATTCAACTTGAAGAGTGCGAGTGCGAGTGCAATTGTTTCCAAATCACATTTCGACTTCGCTTAACGCGTCGGACTTGTATTTGCAATTCAAACACCGTATTCCGGTGACGATGGGATGATCGGAGGGGCACGTTGAACAATCAAAGTGATCTCCAGGCTGCCTTCTGCTTTACAAACTGAATGCGCGTATTGTGGAGCGGGGCGTCACATTGCAAACGCATCAGCGCTGCGGCAATCGCATCGCGATTCAAGGATTCGCGATTTTTGCCACGAGCGTCGCGCGCTAAGGAGTGATTTACGCTTGCGTTGGTGGCGGCAGCGCGCCAGGCTTGCCAGGAAAACAATTTCACTCCGAGGTCAGACTGTCCCGAAGCAGAGGCACTCAATCCTCCCAACAGTTTTACACATTAGGCCTTAGAGCGGACGTTCATTTCACGTTTAACACCGACAGTTAAACCTGCATGTGTACGTGGAAGGACATTTTTCAATCGGCCGCTGGGTGCGGGTCTCCCCGCGACGTAGCGGTCATGAGGGTTTCTTGACAGGACTTCACCGCTCTGGTCAATTGCGGGTTGGCAAAGACCAATGGGTTGGAAACTGGTTCAGTTATCACTCGCCACTTATGTTCGCCGTGGCCAGGAATCGAAATCAGGTTGTTTTGTGTTCATAGGGTGGTACGCTAACCACTGCACCACTACTCCACCTAACAAAGATCCCCCATATAGCCTTAACAAACTGCAGAAGCAAGTGCTGTTAGCGAGCACCTATGAAGGCCGGAAAGGTACACGAAGGGGGTGGGTGGCCAGCACCACGCCCGACCGCCTTCGTCTCCCCAGTGGCGATGTTTACACACCGCACCAGGTACTCATTTGAGGCTGAGTCGACCTAGGGGAGGCCCAGATAATCATCACTGGTGTTGGCCGTGAGCGGGAATCCAACCCGGGTCACTGGGGTTCATAGCGCAGCGCGCTAACCGCTACACGACCGCTCTGCTCCACCTCTCCTCCACCAAACACCCCCTGCCCCACCTACACGGAGTTGTCTTCAGTAAAGCATTATCCAACGCGCAAAGCAAATGTCCCATGCGACTTAGCAAAGCACCGCCCCCCCGTCTTAGTGAAGGTGCAGCGATTATGTCTTGCGCTCGCGTTTAGACATAGCCCCAGGGTCAAACCATGGAGCCCATCTGGATGCCATCCCACCGCACCGGCAGAATTTATGTGGCCACTGCCAGAGTCAATGGCTCAGGAGTCTGTGCCTCAGTAACCACCCCGTGCACAATTTATGGTCCAACCTCAAAGGCAGCTCATAAAGTTACGAACTTAATGAGTTTACGTTTACAAAGCGAGACATGCCAAACACTCTTAATTGATGGAGGAGAGGGCCTGATCTGGCTTTTATTATTATTATTTTTATCCCTATGTAAAATGACACCTTTGCCAAATTTGGCAGCCACTGAATGCACTAGATTAATTTTATTATATGCCTGACATATAAAGATGAGTAGTGGAGGTAGATGCTTTGTTCCCAGATGAATGCGAACTTCGCAGATTGAGGTTTCTTTTCTGCCGCTAGGATTTCATATCTCTGTTCAGGTGCACAATGACCACATTTCCCTGAATCCGCCCGAACTTGTCAGATCTTAGAAACTAAGCAGCACAATACAAAACAATTTTAAATTATATAACGTCTTGGCAAGACCACGTCAAGTATGTATGTCAAACTTCTTTCGCACCTTACATAGCCAACCGTGCTAATCGGAGGTGCCGGGGGAGAACAACAACAAAAAAACATCAAGCAATGTTAAATCCGAGTTATCGCTCGGATAGGTGACCATCAGCACTTACCGGCTGTTGTCGGCATGGGAGTCATTAAGATCTGCAGGCTCCGCCCTCCTGCGCGTACCTCGATCCCGGCTGGGTCCCTGGGGTGAGCGGTCACTCGCTGTGTCTGCGCCACGGTTGTGGAACTCCCTACCGTTGGAAATTCGTTTAACCGATAATGTGGTTACTTTTAAGTCTGGTCTTGCAAGCACGTCTTCTTAAGTCCCTTTATTCTATTTCGCTTCTCATTCTCTCTTGGCCTTTCTTTGTCTGTATTCTTACAAGGGGCCTTAAGCCATTAGTGAAAGCCGCCTTACAAATACATGTATTTTAAAAAAAAATTACATCATTCATTTACTCAGATTTCTTTCGACATGAAAGCAAACACTCAGGAGCGAAATTTGAAACAAATATCGCAATGCAGGACCCCTCCAAAAAAACAACAAACCTCTTTGGACTCGGCAAGGCTTTCGTAGGTAAATAACCGTCATTATTGTTGTAATTATTATTTCGCGAAGACGTATCGCGAAAGTTTTCGCTGATGTGATGTAATGCTTCAAAACCCATTCACTCATACACCAGGTTTTGCATTCATAGTCTCGGTTTCTAGGTGGCATTTGCCGAAACTTTGTACTTGCGCGTAAACTAGAAAGTGCCGGTACTAGCGCCGCTGGCTGGCAATTTAATCATTGTGGAGAGAGGGCCTCCTTTGCTCTTGCTGAAGAACGCTGCAGTCAATTACGGAGAATTGGCCGAGATATAAAAACCAACTTTGGCTGGCGCGCCCGACACGCAGCTGCACATGTGTGCATCCCAAAGACCGAATGCATAACCCGTTCATTCGGACCTCTCACACGAGTTCCCAGCATACTTTGATATCTGTTGATAAACACTGACAGTGGCGTGCGGAACCGGTTATAGTGGCAAGGGTCCCACTTTAGGGGAGTGGGAATGTGAAATGTAGCTTTTTCTTTTCCTTCATATTCGGAACAGTTGGCAGATGTGCGGCTCTATTCATAAACTGGGCTGGGGAACAAGTGAAATGTTGATATTTAGCCTTCGCTTTAGGATGTATTATCATTGAATGTCTCTACACTAAGCCAAAGATTCCCCGTTTTGCTCAACAAACTGTTTTGGCGAGTGCTGTTAGAGAGTATCGATTAAGGCTGTTATGGCACGTGGGAGGAGGGGGGGGTAAGGGCTGGTGTGACCACCACCCTCCCCTTGTGCAAAGAGGTCATGAAAACCAACAACATACAATGCATGCGATTCGGAAAACATTGATTCTTATACGCGCAATTCAAAGCACGCATTGTGAGCTTTAGAAGTCAAAACTCAACGAATGTAGACATCCTTGTAATTCCAGGGACGCTGTTGTAGCGTAACGGTGAGCACGCGGTTCTCGCAAACTAGGAGGTCACCAGTCCGATTCCATCTCCCAGTACGGTAAATACATCAACGATGCGAGTTTATTAAACCCATCCCCCTGCCCAGAGCGTATGTGCACCAAGCAATACGAATGGATGACACCAGTTAAGTCCATAACAGAGGTTTTGGGGTTAAAAACCTCTGTTATGGATGATATTGGTCGCGAAAGCCTACGTGTTAAACTGACCAGTTAAATTTCGATTTAAAGCTTTTGTGACTGCAGGGATTCATTTTCTTGGTTCTTTCGGTAAAGTCACGTAGAATGTAAATAATAAAATAATAAAAATAAAACATTATAAAATAATTCTCACGACGTTTCGGCCACAACGCAAGCAGCCGTCCTCAGGTGAAGAACAGGTCTGTCGAGAAGACAGATAAGTCGATTGGCAGACTGCGTGGGGTGGGGTAGAGTGTGGGTACTCTATTCTCGTCCAAGACGTCTGCCCAGTGAGGAAGAGTAACAGAAAGTTACCCTCCACATGGCCTCTTGGGAGCTCCCTCAAGTGGGGTTCCAGCAGTGTGTGTGCGTTGAACTTCTTTCGCACCGTACGTAGCCGACCGTGCTCATCGGAGTTGCAGGAAAAGGATAAACAAACTAAACACAAAAAGGCAATTATAGAAAAATGCATTTTCAATTAAAATTATGTAAAAGTACATAGCTCCAGTGGCTTACTAACATTGTAAGGAAGAGCGTTCCAGACGGCCGCAGCAGCACGCCAGAGAGCGCGCGATGCGGTGACCGCCTTTGTTCGACGGTTAGCCAAATGCCGCTGCTGCTGCGAGGTTGGCCGGAGTTCACGTGAGGAAGACCCATCCGGAGTTCGCGTGATGAAGACGCATCCGCACTGTGCCGTTATCATCCTTTTTCTACTCCTCGTGTGAACACACTCGATGCTCACACGGCAAAGGCAGAGGCCCTTTCACATTTTTGAAAACGTTTTTTTTTCCTTCATTTCTTTACTTTATGAATGGTTCTCTGCTTTGTTGTGCCTGTTTAAATGTCACTTAGGTCAGGCCCAGTGATACCACAAAAGCCACATCAGTGTTTAAACAGCGGCATCGCATTAACTTTATTATATAAACTTTTATAGGATTTTTTTCCATTATACAGTCTAGGAATATCACTTTTTAGATTATGTACAGTGTAAATGCTCTGATGCTGTTTTGCTTTCTTAAAGTTCACTCTTTATTTGGGGTATTGTGACTCCCCAACTAATTATTTAAACAGTTTCCAGGCAGATGCCTTTAGTTTTCTCAGAATGTTGTAAACCAGCCAATGCTGAAAAGCATTGTTTATGTAATGTTAACTGAAACACTTTAATTGGAAGACAAATCTAATTAGTGGATGTGATTTTCCACCCATTACCAGCAACAAAGCCACAACCAAGTAACCTTGCAGAATGTATGCTTTAAAAAGCATACTGCAATTTACAAGCTATATTTGCGTCTATTTATATTCAGACAAAAAAAGAGGAACACACGGATGACGACGTCAATATCTGTGCGGGTCAAAGAAAATGTTCGAACGTGTTGACAACAGGAAGTGTGAGCTTGGGCAGAAAACGGTCGCCAGAAGCGTTGAGGGTGAAGGATGGTTACGGAGTCGCAGCCAAGGAATGAAACACCTCTGAGAACACCTCAATCGAGGAGATGGAGCGATGAAATCATTGTAGGTGGCCGGGGGATTTTGAGGTCGCGACATAACGGAAGTGGCGGCAGCTTGGGAGAGGCCTTTATCCAGCAGTGGATTGACCATGGCTGATCTGTGGAGCCGATACTCATGCACGTACGCTCTCACTTGGCATTCAATGATTCACCCTCTAATCTCACGCTCTTCAAGTGTCTCTATTGAGGGACACAATCCTAAAATCAATTATTTTACCTGATCTGATTGTTTGCCGTGTGGTTTGTACGGTTTTATTGATACCGTTATCCTAAAATGTGACAACATATACTTCTGCAATTGCATGCCATATACCATTACCGATCGATTCTCATACGCAAAAATATACACGAGTGTTGTCATAGGGATAAGAAAACAAATGTAATAGATACATCGATGCATCATTCTGTGGCCTGATTGCTACCCCGAATAATATTTCACAACCCACTCTCAGGTCGTGGGAGTTACTTGACCGTACTCTACACGGATTGCACAGCCAACCAGCAAGGCCGCAAAAGCCCACCCAATGCTATTCACTCGCCACTGATGTTAACCGTGGCCGGTAATCGAACTCGGGTTACCGAATTGCGCCGACACTCTCCCCCTTTCCTGGAGAGAGATGCACGTGGCCTGTGCTGGCACGACTTGAACGCAGGCGTTGGGCACTTCGAGCCAAGCTCCTGCTAATACTCAATTCCACCACCCATGTCCCGAGAGATGTGCCATCAAGACTCACTCGCACGATCTTTTCGACGCAATTATTTCAAATGTCTACCGCAAGCTGCCCTACGTGTTTTGGCGCGCTCAATGTAGATCAGTGTTTCCCAGAAAGCCAGCTCATAACCGGGTCTAAGCGCTGGGTGGCTGGCCGGTGCTGCAAATTTTGTTCCGGTCGTCGAAACACACAACTGAGTAATTATTGTGATATTTGGGGGATGCTGCCACGGCGTAATGGTTAACACAACCGGACACGCAATCCGCAGGTCGCCGGTTCGGCAGTTAAAAAATGGTGCAAGTTTTTTAAAAGTTTGTATTACATTTCCGTATGAAGCCCGATAGATGCAAATCACGAACCGCGACGTAGGGGAAGGTGTAGAGCAACTCCGCGAACACAAGTCCCAAACTCTGTGTTCCAGAACTTTGAGGATGGAGGAGGTTGGGCTTACTGCCCCACCGAGTGGGGACCGCGAGCGGGGTGTTTGTACTTTGATGTGGGGAAGGGAAGGCAGGGGAAGAAGAACTTAAGGGAGTGGAAGGCGCGGGAGGCGGGGGGAAGAGGGGTGGTGCAAGTTTATTAACGCCTGTCCACCCAGCGGTTACGATGGGCAGACCACAGCTCGTTGATTGGCAGGTCACGTGTGCTGGGGTGAAATACAGGGAGTCGTATCTCATCAAAATCCCTCGAGAGGGGCTGTATAGAGCTCTCTCGCTCTCTCCAGTGGAGGCCCTTCTGCCAACAGTGGTGTGAGTGAGCAATTACACGGCTGCACCTTTACCTATTATTGTAATATAAAAAAATACGCTGCCACTTATGTGCCAGATCTCGTTAAATCTCTGAAGCCAGGCAGGCTTGAGCCTGGGTGGTACGAGGATAGGGAAATGCGTGGGAATACCAGCTGATACCAGTAGATTTGGGGCGTTGAGGTGGTCAGAAGGTGGCATCACCTCCGATTCCCCACACCTCCAATTTGCTCGGTTGGCTACGTACGGTGCGAAAGAAGTTCAACATACAATACATACAGCACAGCTATGGATTATATTATTGACTCTGCTCAGAGCTTTGAGCAGTACTCTCCCATATGCTTGGTGGGTTTTTTTCGGGACATTCCAGTTTCCTTCCACTTGCCAACCACTCGTACGTTTCTGATTAGCATGGTTGGCTACGTGCGGTGCGAAAGAAGTTCCACATACTTGCGTAGGCTTAGATAAACGTCCCAATGTAGAAGCCTTCCGGAAAAAAAATATAAAATATTTAATATCATTAAGGCTTTCTTGGATAAATACATTTTTAATTATTCACACAGATGTATTTTTTGCACATCAATGAATTGTGTGCTGCACATAATTAGCAACGTCATCATCATCATCATAATCAGCCACGGTCTATCCACTGATGGATGAAAGCCTCTCCATGATGTAAACATCCCTCAAGAGTCTCGCAGTGCCCACAATCCGTCTCACTCCTGCACATGAGCTGATCTAATCGCCCCATCCCCCTGGACGGTCGTCCCCTGCCACTTTGTCAACAGTCTCATCTACGTGCGACGTCCAGAGGCTTGGACACAGGGTAGATCAGGGGTGTCCAAACTTTTTGCAAAGAGGGCCACATTTGATAAAGTGAAGATGCCCGGGGGCCAATAAATCCTTTTGACATTGTTTTAACCACACAAGTTACGTGGAAATACACACTGTTATAAAACAATTTTCATTGTCACAATTACCTTTATTTGTCAAATGACAATGTAACCAAATATAAGCCACTCAGGCAGACGGGAACAACTATAAAAACGCAATTCTGCCTTTCATTCAGTCAGATAACATTGAACAAACTGTATAGAATACCTTAAATTTCCATGAGTTGTATGATGTAGACAGAGCTGGCGAGCCATAAATAACACGTTATAAGACCGAAGCTGCGGGCCGTATGAAATCTGACCGTGGGCCGCGATTGGCCCGCGGGCCGGACTTTAGACATGCCTGGGGTAGATGGATGACATGCAGAGGGAGGAATCGTGTGTTTGACATCCACTTGCGGTGTTTTATTTCCGACTCGATGCGCCGACACACTGAGCACGAATCCAGTGCAATAGGATGTATTATCTTTATTAGTATTATTAGTTAAAAGGGCGTTCGCTGGGAAAAGAAGAAATAAGAGAAAAGATAAATGTTCTTCTCAACCACCTGCAGGGCTCACCGTCTTGTTTGGTATTTAGAGTGGATAAGGTTAACAGAATTTCCACACATACCTTGCATAGGCATGCAAGCAATGCCGTCCTTCGAACTCTCTTCAAGTTTAGGCATCCCCGCATCGGGGGATTCGGTCGGTCGCTCGCGCGCCGCGCGAACACCGGCGGTGTGCTCAATGTGCCTCGGGCTGACGTGGCTGAGAGTGAAAGATGAGTGGTGGGAGGGCAGGGGAGGGGGTGATGGTACGAGGGAAGCTTTGACAGGTGTCTGTTTTGACTTTCGTGAGCGTCAACCCGTTGTGCCGCTCTAATGACCCCCTGTGCCCTCTCGCTGCGAGCGTGAATACGCGGCCCGACCGCGCGGATAAACAAGCACCGTTCGTTCTAGATTTGAAGCTTTCGTGACTGCAAGGATTCATATTCTTAGGTGTTTTCGGTAAAGTCGCTTGATACAGCTATCGTGCTGTGACTGTTCCACCTGAAGACGGAAGCTTGTGTTGCCTCCGAAACGTCGTGATTTTTATTTTATTTTGGTTTTACTTTTATTAATTGAAATTTTTTACCTACGTGACTTTACCGAATAAACCTAAGAATACGCACCGTTCGATCGCTTTTAGATGTTTGCTCCACCGTGGCGAAAAGTTGACTCTCTCGCCTGATATGCAGGAGGTCGTGGATTCGATTCCGACTGCTGTATATTTGCACGTTCTCTCCGTGGTCGCGTGGATTTTTTCTCCGGGTCCTCCGGTTTTTCCCTCCAACATTTAGAATGAACGCGCACTCGGGGCAACGGTCGGTAACCGCAATAACAAGAAGAGACATTTTTTCGAATTCTGTAAAAAAAAAACTCAATATACCAAGAGCCGCAATGCAATGTGGTGAATACGAGACGGTGGTGGTCCTTAAAAAACAACGTCACGAAGATGTCCTTTTCAAAGGCCGCGTGCGGCTCCGGGGCCGCAGGTTACCGAGCCCTCGCTTAGAGTATTCGGCCGATGTAGATGTTCACGTGATGAGCCTTTCGGTAAAGTCGCGTCGGTATAAAATAGAATAAATCACTTTAAAAACTTCAAATCTAGAGTGATTAGCCATCTTCGTTGAGCTACCATTTGCGAAAGCCAGGTCGCTTCTGAAAAAGAAGCTACGCCGCTCATTTGGGCTTCACCTGGTACAATTACGAATAAATAGTTTCGTTTCAGTTTAGATTCGACGATAGAATCGCCACGGCCAAGTCCATCCGTCCCCCCGCCGTGTGTTTGCTTGACGCATGGAAAGGGGGGGGGGGAGTGAGCCCATCGCTCGCTTCACTCTGCAAGACAGGGGGCCTCTTTGATGCACTTAATCTAGATTGATAACATCCAACGGGCAAATTCCGTCGACGGCGCACGTGTTTTAGCAAGACGTGCCTCGTGGGCGAATCAGAACTTGCGTCGGGATTTCTCAAAGGCGCTCCCGGGAGAAGCCCCAAAACGTACGTTACCAAGTGCCGCACGAAGTCACCAAAGTTAGACACAACACCCTGGTATTTAACCTCTGTGTGTGTGTGGAGGCGTGGGGGGAAATAGAAACGAAGCCCCAAAGGAAGGCAAAAAGCACAAGGGTCTCGCCATCTGAGTTCAAGGCTCGCAGGCTTCAGACCCCTTGAGAATTATGAGGTTGCGCAGGTGTGACACGGGTAGGCAAACCGGGAGTGAATTCGCTTTGACCGCCGAAGCTCTACAGGCTGGGTAGGTATTCCTGCGTCTGTGCCACTGACAGATGAAAACCCCACAATCAATAGGTAACGCCTTAATCATGATCATCATCATGATCAGCAGCAGCAGCAGCGTCAGCAGCAATGTTCCCTTCGCTTCTGGATGAAGCCCCCCCGTCCCCCCCGTCCCCCCATGTTGTCACGATCATTCCTCGACGTTCTGCGATGCTTCAATCGATCTCCCTCCTGCCTGCGAGCCGATCGTATGTCGCTCTGCCTCATCCGCCGTCGCCGTCCTCCCAGGGCATGTCCCTTCACTGTCGCTCCCCCACCACCAATCTTCATCTATCGGCTATCGTCGCTGTTGCTGCTATTCTGTTACCAGTTCTCATCCATCGGCTATCGTCCCTTCTGGCGATGCGTTCTGCCCAGGTGGGCTTGTGTGTGTGTGAGACGCATCGTGTTTGTTTCATGTCACGCACTCCTCTTTCCGTCTCTCGGTGTAATTCCCAGCGTGCACATCTCTCCACGATTCTTTGCGCACTTCTCAAGATTCTGTTCCGCACTCTCTTGCATCAATGTGCCTGATCCACTTGACACGGCAGGTCACATCACAATCGGAATCTGTATCCGGAGTTGTGTTTAGAGACTGGAGGAATCCGATGAGCTGCAGAGTTTTTTTTCACAGATGTCCCAGTGTGGACGGGTCAGTAAGTTACGACATCAAACAATACAGACACCACGATAGGAGTGCAAAATAGAGAAAAACGTAAGCAAGTCACTAAATCTAAATAAGTAATCCATACATTAATTATAGAAGGGCGATTTATGAAAATGCACTTTTCACATCCAAGGTCAGTTTTCCGCTTAAGCACTCCATCCTGTTATTGCTCATCTCTTTATTTCATGAGTTTGATCCATGTTCACTTTCAATAAATGTCATAGAGACGCATACTCTGTTGTGTTTTCTTTTGTTCAGTGAACTTGTTGAACCCGTAAGGGAACAATCTACTAAAAATGATTCAGTCGCGTCTGTATGAGTAAGGGTCATTCCGCTTTGTAAGCTGTGAACAGCTTAATAATGAGGAAGAATTTTTTAATTATAATGTAATTAAAGTTTAACAATAAAATCAGAGGGCGTCTCCTCGTACGTACGTCACATGCAGTTACATTACGGGCAACAGGAAGACCGTTAAGATTAACAGACACAATGTTCCGGTTGGCTTACTCTTTGAACAGGTGGCATATTTATGGGATTCCAGAATTCCACTTCAAATAAAAAAAAATACGGAGTCAAACGCTGTAAGAAGTGAGAACTATTTCAACATTTTTTGGTGGGGGGGATAAATGTTCCGCGCAACATTTTTGACCAATGTTACCTAGGAGGACGTCGCCAGTGATTACAATGACAAGGGCGGTGGCGATGGTGGCGATGTTGACAGTCCACATATCCAACCATTAGCAATTTATTTTATTTTATTTAGAACTGATTTTTGTGTTTAGATTGTTGCACGGTTGGCTACGTAGCGTGCGAAAGAAGTTCAACATCTAGATTTGAAGCTTTCGTGACTGCAAGGATTCATATTCTTAGGTTTTTTTCGGTAAAGTCACGAACCTACGTGACTTTACCGAGAAACCCTAAGAAAATTAATAAGTTCAACATCCATATATACGTATACATACGAACGTATGACTTTTCCCAACAAGTTCGAAGGGCTCTCACTGCACCCACGTCATTCTTCTGCCTGACCTCGCGTCGCCTCTGATCATTCATTCTGTGAAGAATGACGACGAAGATGGAGATGCTGGGTTGAGGCAGCGGGGCTCACGGGGGCGCACGCGCCGTTGCGTTAACGCGACGTTTTTGTTTCATCAGAGCCACACCGCGCTCGTGACAGCTGGATGCTCGATGCAACGCTGACCCCTCGACACGCCGCCTTTGTGACGGACTTGCGCTCGGCATCGCCACGCGCGCACGCACGCACGCACGCACGCGCACGCACGTGCTGCTCGCTCGCTCGCTCGCTCGCTCGAGCGCTCGCACCCCTGACCGCTGAGCTCCGGGAAGAGAGCAAAATCGGGGACAAAGTATGTCAAAAATAAGAATCGGTTTAACAGGTAGGCGTTCACGACCAATAGCATCCATAATACAGTTGTTTTGGTTAGATCGCGTAGGAGGACTTCTTCACTAATCTGGCTGTTGCCTGATGAAGCTAGTTGTAATTACTGGCGAAACGTCGTAATCAGATTGTAAATGTTGTGGCTTGGCTCTCCAATACACCGGTGTGCTGTACGAGTAACGAATTGGCATGTTCTGTTTACGTGACAACCCTTACTAATTGCCTATGTCGGGTGGTGGTGGGTTTAACGACACATTTATATATTTCGGCGATCTAATCCGAAACAATACTGTATTACGAATAAGATTAGGCTTCACCCTTTCTGGCAATAAAACAGGAGGTGTTAAGATGTTCAAACACCAAATAGATAACCTATAGCAAGGCATGAAGTCTGCATTAAAAACCCCACGACGTTTCGATCGCAACACAAGCGGTCTTCATCAAGCAGAGAAGACCGCTTGTGTTGCGATCGAAACGTCGTAGGTTTTTTGCTTTTATTATTTTCAATTTACAAATTTTTTTATGTTATTTTTATTTTATTCTTTTTATTTTATTTTCTATCTACGTGACTTTACCGAAAGAACCAAGAATATGAATTCCTGCAGTCACGAAAGTTAAGTCCAAATTTTGGGTAAAGCCTATTGATTTTTTTGTGTGCCATCATTGTTGACACAGCCGAAAGGTCCCACAGATATGGGGGACAGAGGAAACTGCCGCACATAATTAAGCGCAAGAGCTCGAGACTCCGACTCTCCGCGGGACTCCCCAGCCATTTGCGTCCCTCCCATAAACAAGGTGGCAGCTTTAATCAGATTTATTCTCCTCTTTCTGCCTGACCTCGCGTCGCTTCTAATCATTCATTCCGCGTGCGCGCGCGCGCCAGAGGTCACAAACGGGTTTTGATTCCTTACCCGTACCCGGCCGCACCAGGGTCGCAAATGGGTACCCGTACCCGGCCGGGTACAGGTACCCGTTCTCTACCCGTACCCGTACCCTACTCGAAATGAGTGACAAACGGTTACTCACCAGTGACTCACGGCCTACCCGTACCCGGCCGCACCAGGGTAGCAAACAGGTACCCGTACCCGGCCGGGTACGGGTAGCCGGGTATCGGGTAGGGTACGGGTATCGGGTACCCGGTTTCAACCTCTGGCGCGTTCGAGAGCCGTCGCAGAAGGTGCGAGCGCCAGCCTTGCCGCGTTACCTATTGCGATGGCCCCGTTTTTCAGCGACATTATATTGGGAACAAATTTTTGGGAAATCCCCCACCCAGCACCCCCCTCCCGACCTGGATGTTTCATAGCTGCTCCACGCCATCGCCGGGACCCTTGCGGAGCAGGAGATTTGCAATGCCGCTCGAACGCTCAAAAATGTAAATGCATTTAGAGAGTCAAAAAACAGGGCCCTTCACAGCTACCATATGGCTCTGTGTGCGTGCACACATGGGGCTCAAACAGTTAACGGGGCTTTGATCTTCCCCAGTAATACTTTTTTGTGAGAGAGTGTCTGGCAATACGATTGTTGTTGTTAATTTGTTCAATGTTTTCGTCTTTTATTAGCATGTTTAAACATAGAGCCCTAACCATGATCAAAAACATCGCAATTTTAATCAATAGATTTGGGGTCACATATTTAGAGACGCAGGCCATCCGGAAAGGACCACTTTTGACCTCATATTTCAACAGTTGTTTGATCTCATGAAAACATTTTGCTATATTGCGTCAATCCGAGATTACAAGCTGCTGATGTAAAACAAACCCATGAGATTTCGAACATTCCCTGTCATATTTAATCCAGTTTATTTTCCTTCATTCTTTTTCCCACGAGGGACACGTGGAAAATGTGGAAAACAGGCTCCATGCTTGCGTGGCTCCACAACCGAACCATTATGGAATTA
The DNA here is from genome assembly GCF_965212315.1 of Lampetra planeri. Lineage (NCBI taxonomy): Eukaryota > Metazoa > Chordata > Hyperoartia > Petromyzontiformes > Petromyzontidae > Lampetra > Lampetra planeri. Next base: position 10,788,777 of record NC_136122.1, on the reverse strand, counting down.
TTATAATGTATTTATAATGCATTTACTGTCATCCATTAACAAGCAATTCCTTACCAGTCAAACACTATGAATATGAGTGCTTTTTAACCACAGCTTACACCACATTTAACATGTAGCCTACCAAAATGTGTTCTGTTTTAAGTTATGTATGTAGAACTTTTTTTGCACCGTACGTAGCCAACCGTGCTAATCCGAGGTAAGGGGGAAGGACAACAAACTAAACACAAAAAGCTCTACACCTCTTTGTCAATCAACTGCCAAAGTGACACTTTTTTCTGATTTTCTTGCTGTGGATTTCACACCTGATGATGATTGCTTGTGTTGCAGTCGAAACGTCGTGATGATTGTATTGTTTTATATTTTAATTATTTTATTGTTTCCCTTCTACGTGACTTTACCGAAAGAACCAAGAATATGACATAGAGCTGTAAGGCTTTAAGCCCCCCCCCCCCCCCACTGCTGATGAAGGCCTCCACTTTAAGCGTTTGCAAAGTGTAGGCCCAGGACCAATTCAGACATCACTCACCACTGATGTCAGCCACGACATGGGCTGGAATTAAACTCAAGTTGGGTTCTTTGCAGAGTTTACGATCCACTTTGCCACAAATTACAAAACATGATGTTTGCGCGTCGTCATTTGTGACTGAGCTAAGAACTTAAGTTCAACAGCCAGGAGACTTGAGAACCCACTTTGATCGTGAGTGGCTGAAACCAACATTCGAACCGAGGAGCTCAGAAATGCCGGCGAAGTTGCTCGGACGTGGCATCAGCTCCTGGAGCCACCACAAACCATCAGTATCATTCCTAATCGACTGCTAGTTTGAGTTCCCTTACGTTGATGCCCTTAACTCCACGTCTCATTCAATCCATTTGCTGCCACAGCCATCAGTTATGGCCTCTATTTCAGCAATTTCAAGCGACGATAACAACAATAATAATCATGATGGGCTGGTGACATGGCCCAGCTGTGACGCGTTTCCCACTCATTGCGGGGGTTCACGGTTCGAGCCTAGAGGCCGGCCTGGTTATCACTGCGAGTTTACCGAACCATACAACTAAATATCTACGCGCCGTCTGCTTCACAGTGTACGTTTAAGATGATGTTACGTCGTTCGAATCGGTGTGCCAGCGTCGTGGTGAAAAAAATCGGCAAAATGTAATAGATTACTTGCAGATTGCTTAATTAGGAAGTCACGTGGAAGTGTCGGCCCCTACCGGCAGACTAATGCCCACGCACTGGCCTGTGCTGTGTTCATTGACCTTGCACCGCGCGGGGGCAGCTGCCACTATGGGTTCCCCTGCCACAGGCTGCCTCAAGATGCACTCTATGGAATGCATGGTATCAAGCGATGATGATGACGATAGATGTGACAGCAATTGTACCAAACAATTTTTTTTAATGCCCCTAAATGTAGCATCTGGCTCTATTTGGTTGTCACGCTGCTTACTGGTAACACAAGCGGCGCGAGACTTCGCTGGGAGCTTTGCGCGACGGGGTCTTGGCATAGAGTGCAGAAAATGGCTTCAAAATTCCAGCATCATATTTTGAGTAATCGTTTCTTTTTCAAAGTGATTTGTTTTACAACAAACGTTTTTTCCTCGACACAACTTGTGCCGTCAAACATTGGAATTCATCAATAGAGAAAATAAATGGCCAATAAGCACATGCGTACATCGTGTTGAGTTGATTTAACAAATAATTGCTAGTCTTAAGTCACGGTTTTATGCCATAAGCAATGTCTGTACTGGAAATCAACTTTGGGCAACCGTTACATCTGGTTTGTCCAATGCATGCGCACACATGTTTACGTGTGTACACGCAAAGGAATATTGCAACAAACCTTACTTACTGTTGAACGCTTGTAACATAAGAAAAGCTCGTGCATTTTTGCTGAAACTGATTTAATATAAGAAACAGAATTCACTTAGGAAATGTGGATGGAAGAAAAAAAACACCCACTCATTCATATGTTATATTTTTTCCCCCCAGCCTATTTCATTATTCAAACCGTGCTGTTGAATATGACTCTCGTACAATTCTTGTCAGCTGCTGAATGTCAAACAGATCAAGTCGGTATCAAGAGAAACAATGACACTAAATGCACTAAAAAGTAAAATAATCCTGTTTCAGCGACGAGCCAACACGAAAACTTGAGCATTGTTCTGCCAGCTGCTTTCAGGAATGGGCCTTTCCTTTTGAGAAAAGAGAGAGAGATAGAACGCAGAGGATTTTGCAATGTGTTGACTTCATCACTACGTTTCCGATTGTAAGAAGTACGAGAAATAACTTAGTTTGTTGGAATTTTAGAATTTTATTTATAATTGTATTGATAATTGTATTTATAATTTTCTATTTCATATAATATTTTAGGTAATATCTTGCATATATTATATTTTATAAGATCCTTTTAATAACAGCAGACCCCCCCCCCCCGCACCATATTCTCACTCCTGATGGCAGGAAACCCCTACCCGGGGCTAATGATGTTGCCAAGCACCCCACATCACCTCCGATCCAGTTTCATTAATAAATGTGTTGAAGTTTTGTCATTTTGTGCATTAAGGGGGCACTGCGGTGGCGAAACGTTAACTAGCCTTGTGTACAGGAGGTCATGAACTCGATCCCGACCCTGACGTCTGTTTGTTTGGAGTTTGCATCTTCTCCTCGTAGTTGTGCGGATTCTTTTCCGGCACTCCGGTTTTTCCCTCCATATTGAGAATCAACATGCGTTTAGGGTATTTGGCTGATATACATTTCTACGTGATAAGCCACTTCGTTGGGCGATCACTTGTGGCCAGGTCGCTTTTGAAAAAAAAAGCTAATTAGCTCAGTGGGCCTTACCTGGTTAATAAAATATCATTGTTTAGTTTTAGTTTATCACTGCCAACGCAGTACCGCACATTTCTACTGAAATAATCGGATAGCCCAGCTTTCGCACGGTGATTGCCCTGTAAGTGCCTCTCTGTGTCAAAGCTCCGCAGAGGGAATTGCATTTTCTCGCGACCTGGGGTACAGGTTAAAGATGCCCATTACTCACCCGCACAGGTTTGAAAACAAAAGTAGCTCGCACCCACTTGGACAGTGGCTTTAGAACGACGGCGGTTAGGAACATCTCTCCTGTTCCCCAGATAAGCGATGCGTTGACGGAAAGTTGCTACACGTGGCAAGCATAGTTGCCGATGTGTCATGGTAGCAAACTGAAGAGCAGTTGAAACAATGGGGCAAGTTTTCTTAAATGTCCCCACCTCTGTCCACTCAGCAGTATATTCGGGTTCACCAGTTAGTCAATCAGTCGGTCACATTTGGTGGTGGGTTGAAGTGTGGGTACTCCCATCTCTTCAAAGTCATCTGGCCAGCGTGGAATACACATCCAAAATAGCCTCTAAAGGGGGGCTCCCTATAGCTCACTTTAGAGGAGGTCCTTCCACCAGCAGTGGCGTAAGGCAGCAATTGCAGCGCTGTACCTTTACATTTTACAAAAAAGTATACAAGGTTGACAAATGTACACGGTCTCCAGAGTCACGTGACTGAAATAGCAACTCACGCCTGCATAAATACTTGTGAAAACTGAGACAAATACCAGTCACATTGAAAAGGGGTGAAGACAATGGAGATTTCCAAGTATGGTTGAGACAGTGGGGCATGCCATGCTGACAAACAGCCTTAAGTTTTCAAACATCCTTGAACGACATTCACAAATCCCATTCAAACGTGTGCCATTATTCACTCGAAACGCTGCAGTGAAGTCTTGTCCAATGAATGGGAAATAACAGGAGACACCGACGTTGACAATTTAGGTTGTGTTTATTAATGTATTTAAACCCACGCACCGCCAAGTTGCCGATGTGGTGATCAGTAACTCTGGTTGAGAGGACCTCCTGCAAAGTGACAAAAATGTACAGCCCATAGTGACCAAGTCTAAGGATATGTTTTAATGGGTAAAGCTAAAATAACCCACGTGTGCAATTGGATCTCTTTCGCAGTAAAACAAAGCTATTTGCAACACTGGCTGTCTTGTGCCGAGTTTTAATAGCACTATAATGGGTCTCCCTTCTTCATACAATTAATAAAGAGGCTTATAAAACGCTCTTGGAATAGTAAACACTGTGAGTGGGGGAGGATAGCACATTTTATAGTTAATTACATTTTCCATTTAAATACAGCCTGTGTTTTGCACATGCTAAAAAAATGAAAGTTTTCAACCAGTGGTTGGCATCATATTCCTAGCTTGGTATGCAGGAGATCGGGGGTTCGATCCCGACCCTGACGCCTGCATATTTTGAGTTTGAATGTTACCCCGTGGTCACGTACATTTTTTCTCCAGGCCCTACGGGTTTTCCCTCCACATTTAGAATCAGCATGCGTTTAGAGTATTTTACTACTGCCAGAATTTCTCACATAAGCCACTACGTTGAACTATCATTTGTGGCCAGGCCTCTTCTGAAAAAGGACTTTCTAGCTCAGTGGCCTTACCTGGTAAAATAAAAAATAGTTGAGTTTAGTAATGCGTCATCACTGTGGGAAAACCTATAAGGCAACACCAAAGCCCCAATTCAAGAGTTAAGCAGTAAATCACAGATCGAATCACACGTCTATACAAACTAAATTAGAACTATCACACTGCAGCACTGCGCTCAATTGAAGTTGACACAAATTATAGTTTTAATGCGCCTCTGCGATGATTTATGGCTATTTTTTTTTAATTCATGATTTACATCAGCTGCAATACGCGGTCGGCCTTAATTATGTGGGTGGCTGGCAAGAGCTGGAGGTGCCTTAGAACGATTTAAGCTGACGGAATAATAATCTTCTCGCAGGTGTTTAAATTAAACCCCGGTTTGCTACAGGGTAGCAGTAATTAGATAATTATGGTGGGGTAATCTTTGTTTATGTGTCTTTTTTGGCTGTGGGGGAGGAGCGCGCGGAAAGCCCGCGGGAGAATCGTGATGTTGCCAATTTTGCTTTAGTTTTTGGGTTAAATCATTAGAGGTCAGCTACCAATGCCCGTGCAACCAAACGAGGCTTGCGTTACAGGAATTTTACCCTCAGCACTCTCCTTCACGGCGGCCCTGGACAGAGCCAGGCGAGCTCCTTCTACGCTTAGTTCTTGAGTTGAAAGGCGAGTGTCGTCGAGACATTTAGCAATATACTGTTGAAATCTAGATTTGAAGTTTTCGCGACTGCAGGGATCCATACTCTTTGGTTCTTTCGGTAAAGTCACGTAGGTATAAAATAAAATTAATGTAATCACGACGTTTCGGGCGCAACACACTTTTGCCCACTTCAGCAATTGCTTCTTGCTGTGGTTGTCCTACCTGATGACGGACGCTTGTGTTGCGCCCGAAACGCCGTGATTTTATTGATTTTATTTTATATCTACGTGACTTTACCGAAAGAACCAAAGAGTACCTATTGATATGTTAAAAGACAATTATAAAAGGAGGATGGTTGGCGTCTGTTGGTAACCGGCCATGAAAGTCTAACGCCAAAACATGGACAGTCGTGGCAAACAAATGTCCCTCAGTCCCCCGCAGCCCTGAAGTTGGCAGAGGGTGCGAATCATCTCTGGACCCAATGACCCTGCCCAGAGCCGGCCCAGCCACTAAGCGACCCTTGCAATTGCAAAGGGCCCCGTGGCCAGCAGAGGGCCCCCTAGAGTCACTGCTAGCTCGTGGGTGAAAAAAATCATACATCAAAGGGGCCTCCAACCAAATTTAACTTAGGGCCCCCAAAGGTCTAGGGCCGATTCTGACCCTGCCCCTGCAGGGAGTGCAGAAACGGGCGGACCCCCACATGAGTGGGACAAACGCGTGGAAGAAGAAGAAGCTTCTGATGCTTACATGAAGAACAACGACAAGAAAGCTCAACACGTTCGTGAGCGATACGGTGACCTTAAAAAAAAGTACGTACTGTGATAGGTGACGTTTCAGGTAACGACACTTTTTCATAGCACCTGGAGAGGCCACAGAGGCAAAGTGGATAGTAAGAGTTTGAGACTGCACTTTGTACCATGGGGCCTGATGAGAATTACATTTTAAAAATGTTTCCTGACGAACAGTTGTTAAATTGGCACGTGGCGTATTTACATTCCACTGGTGTGGAAAGGATAATTTAAACTTCTGATAAAGCACACTTTGTATATAAGCACACCTGGGGTGTGCTAATATCCAGCTTCAACTTTCATAGAATGTTGATAACGATTAAATGTACCTTTCAACAAATCAACAGTGGTATAATGTTGAGTTATAAAATATTGTAATTCAGCCATCCATCAACATGTCTCGAGTGAGCAAACACATCCAACCAGTCAATGCGCTAAACAGTTTTGCCTGATCTTCAGGTCGGGGCAAGCCCTCGGAAAGATAAACAACTTTGGAAAGGCGGATTTTTTTCAGATTTTTGGTGTCCGGCTCATCCTAGTACCAGTGACGCACTCAGCTAAATGTATAAATCCCCCCCCCCCCACCACTGTAACACAAACAATCGCTAATTTCGTGAAACAAAATTGATTTGCATGCACGTTTTCATCATACAATCCAAAAGGTATCCAAAATGAAATGTACATCCATACGCGTGAATTCAATGGACATTTAACGTTTCAACGAATCACGTGTTTGAATCAGAATCTCGGACCGTATCACCACGAATGTGTCCAACCTCAAAAGCTCGGAAGGTTGGGCCTGGGTAGTGGTTGAATGGGCAACCGCCGCACATGAAACATGTGTTGTAAAGAACATCAGTTGTTGTAAGGAATATCAGGTATTGTAGGGAACATCAGGTGTTCTAGGCTGCGAGGTGGCCAGGAGATGTAAAAACTGCAACGGATGACTGAATCTACCTGTGCAGAGATTGAGGCATTAGCTCCCCATGCGTGTAGGTATTCTCTGGTTACTCTTGTATCCTCACACACACAGAGCCAAACAATAATTCTAGATTTGAAGCTTTCGTGACTGCAAGGATTCATATTCTTAGGTTTTTTCGGTAAAGTCACGTAGGTAAAAAAATTAAAATTAATAAAAGTAAAAAAAAATCACGACGTTTAATTTTAATTGTTTACCTACGTGACGTTACCGAAAAAACCTAAGAATATGAAGCCAAAAAATACTCTGATTGTTTTGGCCAAACATCCAAAAGTAGGACCCTCCTCATAACAACCTTGTGACTCGGTGAGGCTTTCCTGGGTGAGTCAAGGCAATTTTTATTTTGTAAGCACGTGTAAAGTTTAACGCGTAAGGCTTTCGCTGACAATATTATCCGTACACCTTGCCTTCAAGACAGGGAGGAGCAGGCTGCCGACCGCCCAGGGTGTCGCCGCTGCATCCACCAGGCCGCGGCGAACTTCGAGACCCAACGTCTCGATGTCGAAGCGGATCGACGTAAAAAAAGGAAAAGGAAACCACACCGGCACTGCAGATCCGCACTTCCATCTGGGACCACGTGCCCTCAATGCCCAAAGATGTGCGGCTCCAGAATTGGACTCATCAGCGACCTCAAGAGCCACCACCAAACCTGATGGACGTCATCCGCGAGCCCCAAGGAACTGCCGCCGACGCCGCTGACGACACATTAACGACACGTTTATATTGACGCGATGCAACTCAAACAAAATACTTTATTATGGATCCATATGCATATACATTTTTGGAGTGGACGTAGTTGTGCAGGTGAGTGTGACACAATGCCCACTTACCCGTACCTCCTCGCTTTTTCCAACCGCCGTCCCCACTTGAGGCCAGACCGGACCGCGTGGCAAGTGGCAGCGTGTCAGCCAATCAGCGTGCAGGCAAAACAAAGTCTTGCCCCATGGTCTGAACTCATCATCGGCAGCAGTGGTGTCAGGGGCCATCCATATAGTACGTACGCATAGAGGGAGGAAGGAGGAGGGGTGGGATTAACCCAAACGCGTACGCTTGCGTATGGGGGGGTCTACTGACAATGTACGCATAGGAAACGGAGAGGTGGGGGGGGGGTGAAGCCTCGATAATAAATTGTCTGCATTGCCCTTCAATTGAATTAGATAGTCCACCGCCGGACTATCTGTTTGCTAAAACACGTTCATATTATTAATCCTTGATCGTTTCTGCGTGGATTAAATATCGGCCGTTCTATAGGATTCGGGGGGGGGGGGGAGGGGGGGGTGCGTCAACCGAACTTACGCAGTTGGGGGGGGGGGGGGGGGTGTAAAAAGTACGCGTGCATACAGGAAGGGGGGGGGGGGGTCAAGTTGACAGATTTTTGAGTATCTACTAAATGGATGGCCCCTTAATGGAGATGGGAGGAGGGAGGAGGATGAAGGTGAAGGGTTGTGTGGGTGGCGGGTGATGGGCAGTGGGAAGTCAATAATGAGGACATCAAAAGGTTGACAAGCCAGAAAAAATATCACATTCTTGAACCTAGTACAGACGTTGTGCGGTTCTACGTCCCCTCCCTGATTTCGAGTGGAAGTTGAACGAGTGATAGATACATCGCGTGTGCAAACCAAGTTAATTATGGTCCCGCCGGTGCCGGATCACAGGAATCGAAAATGTTGTTGTGTTATTGTTGTCGGTATGCTCAGGGGCGCTGTGGTTCGCGTGTTCCATAGCAGTGTTTATGCACCGCCATTCTAACGAGTCTCATTGAGGCCAAGACAAATAAGTGGAATAAGGAAGCATGGAATAATTATTTGGAGTTTGAATCAATTGTCATGGATTGTTAGTATTAGATGTCCCGTACACGATATACATAAGCGCAGCACTTTGACCTGCAATAAGGAAATGGAAAAATAATTGAATAAATACCGCGTAACTAAACACAGGGTGGCATTTCCAAAGTTGTTTTCAGTGCGCAATTTAAAATGTTACTTGATTTATTAACTTATACAAGTATGAAACAACTTGTAAATTATAATACGCGAGTACAACATTTGAGTGAGAAGAAAAAAACTGTTTGACCATCGGAGGCAGAGACTTGGACTTTTGTACATCACAAAGATTCAGGTCTGCGAGTCGGCAGCGGGATGGAGGAGGCGGGCGGCGCAGGGTCTATGAAGGAAGTCGGAGCAGAGGCGTAGCTGTCGAGTGTGCAGGCGGTGCAACTGCAGGATGACTCACGAGCTAGATGGGCCCAGACACTGAGCTACAGAAAAATGTTTGGGCTGAGGGTAGGGGGAGGTGGTGGAATTTGACAGATGGGCCACCGCGTTATTCCTTGCACCAATAAACTATGAAATAAAAACAATACTTATTATTTTATTATCACGCAAGGCCCACTGAGCTATATAGCAGTTTTTTCAGAAGCGAACTGGCCTCAAATTATAGCTCAACAGAGTAGCATATCATGTGGAAATGTATAGCAGCCGAATAGTCTCAACGCGTGTTGTTTATAAATGTGGTGGGACAACCCGGAGGACCCAGAGAAAAATCCACGCAAACTCCAAATACACACAGGCGTCAGGGTCAGGATCGAACCCACGACCTCCTTCATACCAGGCGAGGTAGTTAACATCTCGCCAACCTTTCTCCGCCGCTGCGACGAAGTGGAGGCGGGAGAAGGTGTCTGGTGGGTGCACAACTTGGGCAGACATCGGCACGGGAGGTGCACGCCGAACTGGGGGCCCCTGATGGTAACGACAGCAGCAATCAGGAGCTGCCCTGTCCTCTGCAGCGAACGGCGCGGGCCGCGACTGTGCGGCCCGCGCATTCTTTCGAAATTGTTGGGAGAAACCCATGAGCTGCAACTACGCCCTTTCTCGAAAGTTAGGCACGCGAGGCACATTCCTCGCTGGCCCGACGGCGTGAGCGGGTGCAGGTGGAACCCCGGTAGCAGGCAACGGGGGATGGTGACGGTGCCGAGCGGTAGCGCGTTTGCCACTCGTTGCGGGTGTTCGCGGTTCAGATCCAGTGGCCACCCTGGTGAATGCCGCGGGTGCATTCACCCCCAAAAGATACGAATAAATACACACGCAGTGGACGTTGAAGATCCCGTGACGTTACTGTGTTTGAAAAAGAGACAGCCGTGTGTGCTGGCTCCATGGTCCAACATTTCCATGTTTGAAGTTTACCCCCCGCAAAATACCCCCTTGCTGGCAGAGACTACACTCGTGTGTGAAACACGGAGCGTTGTGAAAGCCTTGTGCTATACGAATGGTGCAAATACCAAATGTGCCAATCGTGGCGGTGCCTACTGACCTCAAATGCCATTGGAAACTCCGTTACAAACTCGCACACAACCCAGTTTTCCTTCCGACAACAATGCCGTATATAAACTCAAATGGTCACTGTGCTCTCTCACCTCTTTCACCAAATCACCTGGGCCGCATTGGATCTCAGAAGGCAAACAAAGTTGAGTCTGGATAACACCTTGCATGAGTAGAGCTATTGAAGCATTGCAGAGCCAACGTATAGTCATCCTGTTGACTGTTAAACGAGCACGTGGGCTTGGGCAGGACACATAGCTGGAAGGGAAGAAAGCAGATGAATGACAGTGGTGACAGACTTGACAGCAGAGGTGGGACAAAGTCATTGTTATGCAAGTCCAAGTCGAGTCGCAAGTCATCAAATTCATGACTCGAGTCTGACTCGAGTCCAAGTCACATGACTCGAGTCCACACCTCTGCTTGACAGCCCGCGGAACACGCCCGAGAAGATGATCACCGCGGTTATGGGACAATGAGGCGAGCCCAAGCGCAGGAGAGAGTTGGAATTTAGCGTCACAGATGCATCACAAGGGACGATGCAGACGCGGCGAGGCCTTGTATCCAACAGTTGAAAGAACACGGCGGATGTCGACAACGATGTTCGTAAGCACACATTATCACCGTTGTGATTTTTTTTTGTCATCACAACTACACCAGCACTTTTAATACCCCCACTCTTTATCTCAACCACTATGATCTTACGTACAATTTTAATTATATTATTCAAACGATAATGTAACAATGCCTTCTATTTGTCCAGGGAAGCTGAATCTCAAGACTCCTTTTCAGGAGGGGCCTACGTTGGGATGTTTGGCCAATATCGCTTATGCTTGTTTGGCCGACGACCGTCACGTACTTATTGCACGCCGGTTAAGAAGAGCCACGCGAGTAGGCGGGATTCTAGATTTGAAGCTTTCGTGACTTCAAGGATTCATACTCTTAGTTCAATCGGTAAAGTCACGTATGTAAAAATAAAATATAAAATAATAATAATAAATGAAAATAAATCAAAATAAATCATTTTTTTCATTTATTATTATTTTAAATTTCATTTTTACCTACGTGACTTTACCGAAAAACCCTAAGAGTAGTAATATATGAATTTTACATTGCTATAACGGGAGTGGGTCTGACTTTACACAAATTCAACCATTGCACTAGAGCTGAATTCTCACTTTAAAACCGAGCTTATTAATTTATATCCAAACTCTAATCGCTAACCTCACACCCCTTAACCTAAATCTTGACTCTAGATTTGAAGCTTTCGTGACTGCAAGGATTCATACTCTGAAATTTTAATTAATAAAAAATAAAATAAAAATCACGACGTTTCGGAGGCAACACAAGTCTCCGTCATCAAGTGGGACCGTCACAGCCAGATTTGATGCATCAAGTGAGCCACTTGATGCAGCAAATCTGGCTGTGACGGGTCCCACCTGATGACGGAGACTTGTGTTGCCTCCGAAACGTCGTGATTTTTATTTTATTTTTTATTAATTTTAATTTCATTTTTTACCTACGTGACTTTACCGAAAGAACTAAGAGTATAGGCGGGATTCTGTTCACACTTTCCAGCGTGAGCATTTAAACGGTGGTGCCCGCACCAGGCGCGCGGAGGACCGCATGTCGGACGGCCGTGGTGAGACCACAGGGCTCACATAGCGGCCTCTTGCGGGGGAGGGTGTGGGCTAACCCGTTGATCAACTTGCATAATAGAGGAGTTTTTGGGAGGTTAGATCGCGTAAATATATAAATGTGTCGTTAAAACCCGCCGCCACCCGACACAGCCAACTAGTAAGGGTTGTCACGTAAACAGAATGTGCCAATTCGTCACTAGGGTTGGAGAGCCAAGCCACAACATTTACAATCTGAGTACGACGTTTTTGCCAGTAGTTACAACTAGCTTCATCAGGCGACAGCCAGATTTGTGGAGAAGTCCACCTGTTTCGTTCCTTATATAGAGGCGTAGATGTGGTCAACACGGCCGGTTTTTTTTCTACGGTAAGTCTAATAGCAACGTAACTTCTTTTTACTAAGGTGTTGTTCATATTGTATCATCTCTATGAGAGTAGTCATGAACCCAGCACCACCTCTCGCCGTCCCTCATTACAGACAGACAGACGGACAGAGCGAAAACACGAAACACTTTGAAACCTTCACTGCAAAGTGTTAAACGTGACTGTGACAACAGCACGGACGATTGGGGATGATGCGATTCAGCGAACGACTAAACAGGCGGCTCGCGAAATGGGGCATCAACAGACATCAGGCTGTGATGCCCAGGGGTAAGCCGGGACAGATTTAGGAGGTGAGGGGGGGGGGGGGCAGTGACCCCCCCCCCCACCCTGTTGAAGGTCGCAGTGCCTCGAATGTGGAGCGGCGCTGCTCGTCAATGGCCGGATGACCTGTCCCGTTAGCCCGAGTCAATATTGTATCAATTGTTGTAGCCAGGGGCATGGGAAATAGGACTCCCTTCGCGTGTTCCATCGTGGATGGATTTTAAATTTTTATTTCTGGTTGTTTTGTTTTTATGGGTGTGGTTGTATGTATGTTTGTTTTTATTATTTGGATAGTTTTTTCAAATAAATGGAGCTCGTCCTAGAAAACGTCCATTAAGGAAATAGAGTAATTGAATCAGTGAGTGTGCAGGTGGTGCTGGGTGTATTGTTACATCCCACGAGCGTGCAAAGTGGCGGTGGCTTGGGGAAACCTTCATCCAGCAGTGGATTGGCAATGGCTGACTGATGACGAGGATGTTAAACTGGGCCCCCACCAGAGAAATGTGGCATTTTCAAGATTACCAAAAGGTAGCTAATGGAGATAATGCACGCACATTTGACTTCGACTCTTTTTTTTTAGTACGCTTTTCCAACCGAGGTTGAAAGAGGTTAATGCCTCGATACATCGACTAAAATACACTCATTGCACCTACAACATGCGCATCGACGAGACATTTCATTCAGGTGCCTTCTGCGTAACGGGTCGCGTTGTTCCCTGGTGCAAACGAGCGGCCGCTTCATTCACGCAATAGACAACAACAAAAACGATCGAGTCACAATAAAGTTAGTTTTCGTTTGGGTTAGATCGCATCAATGTAAATGTGTCGTTTACCCACCACCATCCGACACTGCCAATCAGAAAGGTTTGTCACGTAAAACAATCGCGATTACTGCAGCACAACGTTTTGTTGGAGAGTAAACGCACATTTACAATTTGAGTACGACGTTTCGTTCTAAACTCAGGTGATTTTGCCAGAATTGTTTCCATGACAAAACTTTACTAATTGGCTGTGTCGGGTGGTGGTGAGTTCACGACACATTTATATTTACGCGATCTAACCCCCCTCCCCCCCCCCCCACAAAAAAAAAAACACTTTATTTTGAATTGTTCACGAAAGCCTACTACGTGTTAAAACAATCGATTATTTAACTCAACCGATTGCGGTCTTGAATAGCGGCAGTTCATCGAATCGCGAGCATTAGTGTGGGGTGGGGGGGGGATTGTAAAGCTCATCAGTCGACTGCGTAAACAGTTCCAGAAGAAAGGGCCCCATACCGGGACAAAAGAGACAAAGGCGAAAATACGACCCCGTAACCGCTGAAGGTTAATGAACGAGGCCGGCGCATTGATTTCCCCTTCTCTACGACAGCTGCCTCGACGCTCCGCGGGTCATTCTAGAGGCTTAAATGCTAAATAACCTTTCCCCTCTTACTTCAAAGCCATTGGGTGGCATTCAGAGAGAAAGAGAGAGAGAGAACAAAAAAACACGGTTTGAATGCCGCAAACACAATTGGTATCAAACAACTGAATATTTGTTGGGAATGTTGTCAATTTTTTATTATTAGTTAAGTTCCTTAATTCCACAGTCGATCATTTATTTAAAAATATATGTGTAGATAATATATAATCAAATAAATGACATTTAGTATAACCAAGGCTTTGTAATATTAATATATAATCAGTATTTATATGTAAGAATAACTGGAAATACAAGCTAGTGCTGCAAGGTGGCCAAGAGATGGTAGTACAGCAATGGATTATTGAATCTATCTGTGCAGAGCATCGAGTGTTACACCCTCCTATGCGTGGGGTTCTCCGGTTTACTCCCACAATGAATCCACGCGTTCGTCATACTATTGCCAAAATGTTTAATGCAGCAGCCTAACTTCATCACCTTGGCGATTTTCCTTTTGCTAATGAAGGAAACATTGCCGTCTTTTTTCTGAAGAAGAATAAGAAGATAACCGCACGCAATTTAAAATGAACGTCAGCACGAGAATGTGCGTCCCATTAACTTTGTTCTTTATTTATGAACATTTACGAGCTGGAAACATCGACTGCTGTGACAAAGATGACTTTTGTTCGTAATCGTCCGTTTTGTCTGGACCACTACGCATGAAGGTGCGATGCACGTGTGGGGCTTGGGGGGATGGAAACAGCACAGCAGGAATATCCTCTTGTCTTTTCAGGTTTTGCACTCAAATAAATCGCCCAACAAACCCTCCTAACGCCCTCAAACAACCTCCCCTATAGCTTGGCTACAATGTCTTCCTGGGGGAGCACATTGCATTCGTCGCAGAGTGCACATTTCAAGATGATGCAGCGGACAGGGTGGCATCGAAGACTCCCCGGCATCGCCCGCTGATGGTACAACGTCAGGTGAGGTCTCATGCTTGCTTGCCACTTATATTACGATCACTACACAACTAGACAGACAGAACAGTCTCTAATTCTTGGCTATTTCGGTAAAGTCACGTAGATAGAACATAAAATAAAAAATACAGAAAACTAAATTAAATACAATAAAAAAAGAAAAGCAAAAAAACCCACGACGTTTAGATCGCAACACAACAACAATCTCTCTCTGGGCGTCATTGCGTTAAAATGACCAAGAACTTGTTCGGTCACTTCGCGTGAGCTCACGCACCAAGTCGCTCCACGGACACTGGACAGAAGCCATCCTGATCGCAAGTCAGGTGCAGCAAATAAACGGTGCTTGGAGTCAAGGGAACGGAATGGGTGAAGATTTACTGGAGCATAAACAAATGCACGTGGCCGCAGGCTTATCCGCCTGACCATTGTGCGCTTTGTTGTTGTTGTTGCAAATCGTCGGAGGTGACACGTGTGCCTGACTTTGACCAACACGTGCAGCAGCATCTCAGCATCTCCAACTTGGTTTCATTTCACTGAAATCACTCTACTGCCCTCTGCTGACCCATACAGAGTTTGCCACCTTATCGCGCACCAAACACCCAGACATCGGTCAACCAAGATCAGGAGTCGGTAACCAAAATAACAGGAAGTGCCATTTTTTTCAAATTTGATTAAAAAAAACTAAATATTTCGAGAGCCGCAATGCAATGTGACTACAAGACGGTGCTCCTGAAAGAGCCGCATGCGGCTCCGTAGCCGCAAGTTGTAGACCTCTAACCTCGGTCTATCAAAGCTGGACAGTATACAGTGCCGGATTAAGCTAGTGTGGGGCCTGTAGCATATGTTATAAAGGGGCCCGAAAAAAACAGCACGTAAATATTAAAACACAAATATTGTACTTGCATAGTAAAGTAATTATTTTTTTTAATTTGCTACACGGCCAGATAATACGACAAATCGCTAACCTCAAACACCCAGTCGTTCATAAAAGTTGAAGGCAGTATAGTACTATAGTAATAGAGCAAGTGCAGAATCACTGAACTGAAATTTATAGCTTGAAAGCATTGAGCGCGGGGCCCTTGAAAGTGCGGGGCCAGTAGCACATGCTACTTTTTTGCTACTAGGATCATCCGGCACTGACAGTATACTGTAATAAAGTTCGGATACAATACCAACAGATCTTGACTTAAAGCTTTCGTGACTGCAGGAATTCATATTCTATGGGTCTTTCGGTAAAGCCACGTAGATAGAAAAAATTAAAATATTTTTTTTCTATGTACGTGGCTTTACCGAAAGATCCAAAGAATATGAATACCAACATATCGGTCCAAATCAATTTATGCCACCCGAACATAGACGCCAATTTGCGGACTGTCTGGGACAAACCCGGACAGGAGGCAACCCTATGACGAACCAACATTGGGATTACACAACTATGTAATGTACAATTGCAAAGCATTAGGAGGTAATCTATGCATCGATTAATCGACGAATATCAATTCCTGTGCTCATTATTTGTGAAGGTGAGGGCGCAGCCCTGCAATTTCTAGCTCGCGCCATTACTCGCGAAAAGGCCTCCAAAAGAGGGAACGTATGAGACCCTTTCTAGAAGGTAATTGGCCTACTCTTCCACACTGGCCAGATGTGCCTTGAAAAATGTGGCAGTACTCACATTTTACCCCACCAAATGCAACTTGCTGATTGACTCACGATACACATCCAACCACCTAAGTTTGACTCCTGGCCATGGCAACATCAGTGATGAGTGATATCTGAACCGGCCCTGCCCTCCTGCAACCTATCACCAATCTGTATTGACCGATGTTGGCATGGAAAGGCCTTCATTCAACACTACAGAAAATGTGACACATTTCGCCAAGCCAATGTATTTACGCAAATAAAACAAACAATCGCAGCAGCCACAGATTTTTCAGAGAGGTGTGAGAGAGAGAGAGAAAGCAGCATGGCATACGTGCAAAAGCATTTGCTATTTTTCCGTGGGAAATTACCAAGTTTGGAAATGGTGACTCTGAAAGTCTCACTCGTGTGCTCATAAAACAAACCGGCTGTTCTACTCAAGCATGGCAGACTCCTCGGTACGGGTATGGGTCAGTGTGGCAGCCAACTTTATGCCTTAATGACAGGGTTATGGCCGTTTAAAGGTTGCGCGACACGTGGAACTTGGTACAGCCGAGGTATGGATGAGCGCTTGTTGTGCCCACGCACAGCTCTGCTATACGAACACAGTATTGACCATGAGCAATGTGCTCTCCATTTCTCGCCGCACATGTGTGACTATCGGCAACTGAATCACCATGCATGTGCCTAATCTCTTCAAATTGGGAAAAATCAACGTTTGTCAATAACACGACCACAAAGAGGTCAACAAATGTATATACGATAGGTGCATTTTTGGGAAATTGCCCTTCTATAAAGCTATGTATGTATTGCAGAAGATATTTCACACCGTACGTAGCCAACGATGCTAATTGAAGGTGCAGTGCTAATCGGAGGTGTTATGTGAATAGAAGTCTCCTCTGAAGAAGGACCTTAGGCAAATGTCATCTGTTATGCAGATTTACCCTTTAAGGGGCAGTATTGCATGTATAGTTTATAATGTTTCAAATGTTATGGTGAGTATTAATGTGATGGTGCTTTGAGTAGCAGTTGTGTGCCTAAAAAGGTACCATGTATGTAAACAAACATGACATTGACTGGCGAATGTATTTGATTAAAAAAAAGTAATCTCATGGGACCTCCCTTGCCCGTATCAAAATATAAGAAGAGGGTTTACCCTTTCTGGCAATAAAACAGGTGTTAAGATGTTAATACACCAAACTGAAACCTTTTGCAAGGAATCATGCCTGCACCATATATACTAATATCAGAGCATTTTTGTTTGTTTGCATGTTCACCATAAATATATGTGGTTAATGCAGACATGATTCCTTGCAAAAGGTTTCAGTTTGGTGTGTTAACATCTTAACACAACTGTTTTAATGCCAAAAAGGTTAAAACCTATTCTTATAAAAAAAAAAGTTCTCATTTCAGGGAACAAAGCTCTGAAGCACAGAAGAATATGTATGCCTATGAACGTTATTGAAGTTAGGCCCAAGATCAAAACGACGAACTAAATCAATGGGTGAGCCGTGAGTCATAGCGATTTTGGAAATATAAAAAAAGGATCCCATTGATGTCGTGTTAAGTGTCAAGAAGAGTGAGTGGGCTCCGGCGAGGATGCGTTGCTGGGAGGCACGATAGCAGATGGATGACACTGGCGACGAAACGGCAGATGACGCACCTGAGCGAACGACAATGGAGGTGGACGGATAAGATCCATGTGATGCGTGCAGCAGTGGGTTGCATTGTGGTATCGTTGGACCACAGATGATGGCAATGGCAGAATATTAACAATGGCTTTTGACGACGATATACTCTATGCATGCTACTCAGCCAACGACAACAGCCGCTTGCCTATACTGTATTAAAATGTTTAAGTCAGTAGGGAACGCCATCGTTTAATCGTAAATGTATAATCAACTCCATTACTAGCCCCGCCTTTTTAACAAATCCCCGCCCACTCACATCTCGAGCCACGCCTTCTTTATTAAGATCACACCCACTGCATTACTAGCCCCCCCCCCCCACTCCCACTCCATGTATTAACAAGGGCACGCACATTGGATGTTTTAACGAGCCAGGGTCATTGTTCATCTGCGCGGATCCAAAGTGGATCCGATGCTTGACCAAGCAGACCAGAGGGAGGGGGGCAGAAAGGAGTCGTTGCTCGGTAGGGTTGGGAAGACTTGCAGTTGGACATCCGACAGACCCCGAAGGGGCCGTCCATAAATGACGTCACGCGATGTTGGACGATTTTTGACCCCCCCCCTCGTCACAAAAAGTCAGACCCCCCCCTCAAATATGACGTCACAAAGCTCTGCCCCCCCCCAAACCCGTATTTAATGTGGCGCTGCACCCTGATGTTGTAGTAGAAAACATTTATTAAAACGTCTATTTAATTAAGTAGAACGTGTGGTCTATATTTATTTAAAGTTGCATTTTTACGTGACGTCACATTTCTCACCCCCCCGCCCTCGTCACACATCGTCACAAATGCCTGACCCCCCCCCCGCCCCCTAGGTGTGTGACGTCATTTATGAACGGCCCCGAAGGCAAAATCGAGATTGACTCTCCGAAAGAACTGCCGAGAAATTCTGACACCGAACGTTGGACAGGGCACGTGGCAGGCTGGTGCCACGGCCTCCGGTGGCGAGATGGCAAAGAGGTCGTGGGTTCGATCTGTTGCAATGCAGGACTTAAGGTCCAATTCATCGTTGCTAAAATAAATGGATAGAATTCGCAGATAGCTCCCCACCCCCCCCCCCCCCCCCCCCGTGGATCATGCTTTGTGCATCTCTATCATGGTGCCCCTTATCGTCTCGACGAAGTTCACGTCAGGTTACAAAGCGATGTCAAAACGCTGCTTTGGTTCTTTGCATTGATGAAATACACCGTGCTGTCCATAGGAGGCACTACTGCCAAACCGGCCGACGTTGAGCACAGTATATGTCAAGATCATTGGGCGAGCGCAGGACCCGTCACTACCAAGGATGATGACGATGGCAGGTGGTCGAGACGAGTGACAGAATGGCAGTCAAAGCAGGTTACCCACCCAAGGTGGAGCGATGAAACCAGATCATGCGCAGGAGAGTCAAATGGATTGTGGACTGCGAGGGATGATAACACGGAAAGGCATTGATCGAGCAGTAGATAAACTATCATCCATGGCAGCTGTAGGCTCCGTAAAAACTCCTATTAACCGCGGCCCTATGTCTTCCTCTTTGCCATTATCTGCGATTTTACCCGTAATTCAGAGCCTTCCTATAACTCGCGATATTTTCATGGACAAGAGGATAACAATCGCAGGTAACCCCACCGGTAATAGGGTCAGCGATACCGGTGCCTCATATCACGGAGTCCTGCCATCCCCTTGGCTGAGAAGTGGCCAGGAGATGGCAGTACATTCAGTTTTAAGTGTTCTTCTCTTGCACGTGTGGCGGCGTTTTTTTTTCCTTTTCCCCGCTACTCCAGTTTCCTCCAATCAGCCAAACATTCGCTAATGAACTGACCAAACATTCCAATAACGCAGGACCCTCCTCTGCATTATTGCATGCACTGTATTGCAATAATACCTTAATGGGGCGGCGGGGGAGGTTTAAGGAATTTTGGGGGTTGGAAAATATTCCATGAAAAATTAAGCCCTGGTTTTACATGAACAGCGTGGGGTGGAAAAGTGAAAATATTCCACGAGAAATTAAGCCCTGATTTTACATGAACAATGTGGGGGTGGAGAAGTGAAAATATTGAACGAAAAATTAAGCCCTGGTTTTTACATGAACAGCGTCGGGTGAAGAAGTTAGTCCACTGCGCTGTGATCTGGTATCCACTTCCTGCCACGGCTACAATCAGTGGCGAGTGGTAGCTGAACCAGTCCTGGGCTCCCTCGTTTACCAACTCGCATTGACCACCGTGGTGAAGTATGGCCAACCAACCCCCATGACAGGTTTTCATTCATACGTGGCATGACAAAGGGCTGTAAATGTTTTTTTAAATAAATACAGTCGTACATATCCGTTCAGTTTCTATGAATTCAACTTGGACACCTCCATTCCTAAGATATCATTGTGTCTTGTCTACTGGTCGCGTTGCAGATCAGTTGTCGAGTCCATCTGCTTGTATTGTTACTGGTAGGAACCTCCTGGTTACACCAGCCCACAGGGGATTATTGTGTCCGTCCGTCGTGCAGGGAGGGGCTGGGTAGGGAGGGTGGGGCTGGGTGGGGAGGTGGGGAGGGGCTGGGTGGGGAGGGTGAGGAGAGGCTGTGTGGGGAGGGTGGGGCTGGGTGGGGCTGGTTGGAGAGGGGCTGGTCACCCCGTGGTGCCCTTATAAAACTCAACGTTTAACCTACTCCCGCCGGCTTGTGCCCGCCCTCACAGTAGGGCAAATTCGCAGAATACACCACGCCGCCGTTGATCCTGGCCATTGACCGAGCAACCCAACGTTCCTACCAGCTCCCTCCGCAGGAATGTGTTTATAGGGTTGACAACTCATCTCATCACGGGGGCGGGAGTCTGTGAGCTTGCAAAAAAGAATCACAGCAGGAGCCTCTGTAGATTTCCTTTGGTCACCTCTGCCAAGTGGTGACCAAGGTTCTCTGCACCTGCCCACGCGTGCTTTTCCTTAAGCCACGTCATTTGGAACGAATCGCTATTTCTGAGAAAGAAAGAGGAAAATGAAATCCATTGCGCAGAGGGACCTTGTTAACAATGCGGATTCACATCAATTGCTAAATGAACCGTGATAGGGGCCCCCCATCTATCTGGTTTCAAAACGCACACACGTTCAAATCAAATCAAACGCATGAGAAGGACAGAAAGTCCCGGCTGACGGCAATTGGGAATGGAATGAAAATGGGGATTAGTAATGTATACGATAAGCCATTCAAGCAGTGTGTTCAATCTATTAGCGATACTGTGCAAACTCAGCCAAGTTAAGTAAGGCTGTAGAGCGTTGGTAATTTTATTTATTTAAGTAGAAATGTTATTTTTGGGGGGGTGGAGTGGTGGCACAATGGTCTGTGCACGGCGCTATGAACCTTGCGTTCAGAGTTCGATTCAAGGTCTCGGTTGGCGTCAGTGCAAGTGATATCTTAACCGGTCGTGAACACCCATGACCAGCGTGGTGAAGTATGGTCATACAACCCCCACCACGAGCAGTGTGAGAAACCTTCATCCAGTAGCGACTTAAGAAAGGGTTGTATAATATATCATTAAGGAACATATAACAGTGCCATCAATCTGCCACATAAGTAAACTATGGACCCATGTACAAATGATATTGAATATTAGAACGTATATTTATTTTTGTAAAATAAATTTTAGCTGTAATGCTTTCTAGGACTTTAGAATAAACAGACAAGACAATGTCAGATAAGCATAGCATTACCCAACATATGAATCTAATATTCGATCAGTGTAATTATCATTATTTCATAACCATTTCAATATAACACTGTTGGAATTATTCCATCCCAAAAAAATGCGATCAATGAAAGCCTATGGACACTTTTATGAATAACACTTTTTTTTATGAATACTTTACATTTGTCATCAGAAAGATATCAACTGGATCAAATTCTCAACGTTGAAAATGTACACATTAACAAATGCTACGATGTTATTACATGTAAACTCGTAATGCAAATATTATGTTGAATGTTATAACATGGTGTTTTCC
This sequence comes from Lampetra planeri, assembly GCF_965212315.1. Lineage (NCBI taxonomy): Eukaryota > Metazoa > Chordata > Hyperoartia > Petromyzontiformes > Petromyzontidae > Lampetra > Lampetra planeri. The sequence continues at coordinate 10,766,650 of NC_136122.1, read as the reverse complement.
ATGGTCACATAATTTAGATTGGGTTGTCTTGCCAATAACATCTGACAAATCGGCAGCATGGTATAACAATCTCCGATTAGCGCGTTTGGCTACGTACGGTGCAAAATAAGTTAAACATACATGCAACAATAATAAAGGTTTTTAGGTTAGACCGTGTAAGTATAAATGTTTCCGAACGACATAACCCAAAAAACGTATTATTAATAACATTGGTCGCGAAAGCCTCCGTGTTAAAGATTCATCAACAAGCCTGACTCGGCTGATGAGACCCAGAATGTCAAAACCCCTCCAGAGTTTGCTGCTTGCTTAGAACAAACGCTGCAATATGACATTGGACTGAAAAGCCATAGGTCAATGGACCAAAACATATATTCTATTTCTACATGAAATCACAGAGCTACGGCCTGCTTAAATATGTTTTATGTTTCGAAACAAAGCTCGCTAGACATCGTCATACACAACATATACAATTTTTGTTACGGCTCTCAAGCAAAGACACGGTTGCCCTTGTATGTTACCATCTCGAACAATTTTGTCAATTTAATTGAAATGTCCAACAATGTTCACGGACCCTCCGCGTGGTACCTTGTCTCAAAATCGCTTTCGAGGTCGTCAAACAGCGGCCAAGCCCGGAGCTTCGCTTCTCCCAGGAGCCGCGCGGAACAGATGAAGGCGACGTGATGACAAAAGTGCCACTCGTTGCTCAAAGTTTACATCGCACAAGTGCCCAAGTGCCACCCCCCCTCCCCCCATGCATAAAATCTTAATCGATGGCACACGTCCATCCGTTGTATGATTTTGAAATGGTAATAGCATCGTGCGCCATGATATTGTATGTGGTAGCTTGGATAAGCAGCGACGGCGTAAACACGTTGAATGGAGATAATTGTTCGGCCAAAGAGCTTGTTTTTGTCGTGCAATTTTAATCGTTTTCACGTGAAGCACATCTCATTTGCATACAATGCATCGCCGTGTATTCGGTTGATGCCAGAATGGTGCACGCGTCAACCTGTGTGTCGGCCCAATCTCCCATTATCTTTGTCAGCCTGCTCGCAAACAACGGGGCAATTATCTTCCAATTTAAATCGTTATGCATTGTTAATTGTATTATTAATTTAAACCTGTAGGGAACAACTCTGAAGGAACCACAGAAAGGAATCCACACAAAGTATTTCCCACGCTCTGTGGTCCTCTCTATATTAAGATGTTATTGGCAAAAACAACTTATATTCGAGTGGAAACCAGAGCACCCGAAGAAAGCCCACGAGTGCGAGCGAACAGGTGGAGGTCACATTCTTGCTCTACTGCCTATTCCTGGTCCCGAGGAATGGAGTTTTGCAACATTCCATAATAATGATGACTACTTATATTGCGCCTTGCATACAATTTAAAGGACGTTTTATAATCTGTACGATCCACTAACTCTAACCTCCGCAGTGCTGGATTACAGGCCGCGTTTATAGCAACGACTACCCGCAAAAAATATATGTTGTATATTGTACTGTAATTTCCACCATAAAATGCATATCACACTTACCACCAGAACCGACCAGCAGTGGATTGATCATGACTGGCGATGATGACCAAGCACATGACCAATTCATCCTGACTGTTCACAATGTTGACAAATATCAGAAACTAAGCAATGCTGTGCCTGGTTAGATCTTGAATGGGTAATCACAACAGGCTTGCCTGGTGTTGTAGGATGCGAGGTTTGGGGCGAGATGTTAACTACCTCGCCGAGTACACAGGAGTTCATGGGTTCGATCCCAAACCTGACGCCTGTATATTTCGAGTTTGCATGTCTCTCTCCCCATGGTAGCGTGGAGTTTTCTCAGGGTCCTCCAATTTTTCGCTCCACATTTAAAAACGTGGGTTTACAATATTTGGCTGCTATAAAAAAAAATCCACGTGATGAGCCACTTCATTGGGCAATCATTTGATAGCCAGGTCGCTTCTGAAAAAGAGCTATATAGCTCAGTGGGCCTCACCTGGGAAAATAAAAAATAGTTTAAAAAAATAGTGTGGTCAGGGGATGGCAGTGTTGTGTGTCACCCTCATATACAGCGCAGTGGGTTTTCTCCGGGTTCTTCAATTGCCTCCAACATGAAGGGAAACTTTTATGAATGGTACTGGCCGCAGTACCAGCATGAGACTTCCCTGTGTCAATTGTGATTAATGATACACTGCGATTAAATGAGTGTGATTCATATGAAACACCAATACACGTACAACAACCGTGTATTGTTGTTTGCGTTCTAAAACAACGACTGTATTCGCATCTCAAATTGATTCCTCACCAAAAGCATAATAACACGGCGATTAAATTGCAAGACAACAGCAATTAAACCATTTCATTCCTGATACATTTAAAATCCACATTAAATGCCATTGTCGCCAGCCGCACATCGTACCCCTGGGCTTCAATCTGTCAATCAATAAGCTCCATCATTACACCTCCTCCAGTCCCACAAGAAAACATGCCACCATCAGTTTATCACGCCAATGCCTCTGCCCCGTAGCGTGCAGTCGGCGCCGTCCGATTGCGCATCTCAAGCTCCAGTTCCTGGAATGTAGTCGCGCACGGAGGCTGTCCTCGTGAGCACTGGGTCACTTGCCCGAGGCAAACCGAAATGCCTGTTTGGAATAATTTCCATTAAGAAAATGGCATTAAGTTTCTGCAATGAATTTTACTGCAAGAGTGGGTGTGTCTGACCTAGTTTTTTTTTAATGGGCATGCCTTTTAGTTCTGATGTAGAACATGGAATTGCCGACGTTTTGCTAAACACATTAAGAGTTTAAGTTGTTTCCTTATTCTCCCCTTTCGACACAAAACCCTACTAATTCTAAGTTAATCATCGCATCACGGCGACTTAAAATGGTTGCGGGAGCTGTCTCTTCTTTAATACGGGAGGACAAGGGAATTTTAAAAGTCCACAGAATTCAATTGATGTCAAACACGCCAGAATATAATGAAAGATGCTGCGATATTGCACAGAAGAAACCATTTTCATTTAAATTCAAAGGCTGCCATGTCCAACAAGCAAGCCAATTTAAACATCCGCAGAGCCGTCATAGACATTTTGTAATGATAATAACAATAATGTCCTTGTCCCTATCGGCAGAGTTCTTAACATCTTCGGAGGGCAAATTGCCTCCGATCGGCGAATGTGGATGCATATATCTCTGTTAATAAACATTTGCACTTTGACAACGGCGAGTCGTTTGTCACCTGCCATGCCCTCGACATTCTCAGTGGAGTAATTCCACGTAAATGGCCAACTATCCGTCCGCCCATAAATGCCAGCACTTTGAGCACTTGTAAATTTATCTGCAGATGGGGGTTTGCAGACCGTCGTACAGGGCTCTTAAAGAAAAGAAAAAAACCTATAATGTCCCCGACGGGACGTGTTTTTTTTTCTAACACACGTCAGCACTTTTTCATATTCTTTAACGGCATTAGTTTTGTCAATGCATAACCGACAGTTGTTTTGTAAGTATTCAACACTTTGTGGAGGCACTTAGTTACGGAGGTGATGTTTTTTTTAAGCTAAAACTGGACAGAGGGAAGCTACTGCCTTATATACATTTTCACGTGAATCGTGTTGCTGGGAATTGTAAATGAGAATCTCCTCCAAATAAGTCTTGCACCGTCTGTAAACCTTTGAACAGGCCGATCGATATTTAACGGTATAAAATATACAACCATGGACCTAATACGGCATTGAATAGTTTGGGTGTGTGTGAAGATATCTTAGGCACATTAAGCTATTAGTATTACAATCATTAGCATAAGCCATGCTATATCCACTGCTGGATGAAGGCATCCTCATGCCTCTCCATTCCTTCACCATCCCTCATCCCTCCGTCTTCCGTGTTTGACCTTTCAAGTGCCCTCTCACATTTGGCTGCCATTCAATGACCAGTCTCTTGTATGTATGTAGGGATGTCGCGGTGGCGAGTTGTTAACTGCCTCACCTGGTCTGCAGGAGGTGGTGGGTCCGATGCCAACCCTGACGCCTGTATACTTGGAGTGTGCATGTTATCTCCGTTGTCGTGTGGATTTTTGTCCAGGTCCTTAGAATTTTCCTCCACGTTTAAAAACATTTGTTGAGAGTATTTGACTGCTACACATTTCCACGTAATAAGCCACTACATTGAACTGTCATTTGTGGCCAGGTCCTTGCGAGTGATGATGTGTCTTGCCTAAGCACACTTTTCTAAGCCTGATCCAATACACACGGTCATGATTCGGGATTCAATAAAAAAAAACCAGACTATTCTTTTAATTGTATTATATTAATGCAGTAAAGTTCCTCTGTTGGCTGCAGGGGGCGTGTGAACTAATCACACACCTATGCACATTTAAAATAATCCATTCTCATGCACATACATTTATGAATCTATGTGCCATAACACCCATATTTGCAGCGTTGCCTTTCCATGGAATTTCAATTATGAAACCGACGTTGTTTTCATAACAAGACCGCAAAATTGTCGAAAGGACGTCCACCCCTGTAAAAAATATACAAAAAAATCGGACTCATGACTCGCAGCCGCTTAAATGCCATCCAACATCTTCAATAAAGCTCGCGCGGGGGGGGGGGGTCAAGCAGGCAAGGTCATCATAACAGACACACGCAAATAGATAGATAAATAAATTAACAGACACATATCTGCAAAAAAAAACTTCAAAGTCCTCCGGCTGCCCACAGCAAGCCCTGCGGGGGGGGGGGGTTGTGGGGGGGAGGTCCTCTGCTTGCGGCTCTCATCAGAGGCGCGCAAATGTCAGCTGCGGCCGCGCCATCGGCAAACGGGCACCGCGAAAAGGTTGTTGAGCAGCAGCACACTTCACGCCTGTAATGATGCGGAAGGTTAAGCGTCCAGGCTTCACGGCCACCTCGCTACGTTTGATGGCACGAGACGGCGTGTACTCGGATTCCACCCCTACCCCACCGCCCCCCCCCCTCTTCTTTTGCACCTGTCCCCGCATCGTGCAATCGAGAAACAGAAGCGTGGTTCGCCCGTGCCAACGCACCAAACATTTTTTTTTTTACCAAGAAAATATGAAATGTATCACTTTGCTGCCGCTTTTGTCTGCTGGACAAGTTCGCCCTGGACAATGAGCTGAACATCTCGGACGGGCTTCGTTCGGGAAATACATTTTTTCATTCTGATATGACGCGTACGGTAAAATTGCCCGCGCGCGTTCTCAGATGTTTTTTTTCGCGATTGATCCAGAATCATGGGGGCGTTGTGCCCCTTCAGCCAGCGGCGAGCACTGCTGGAAGCAGAGGTAGCCCGTGATCACCATCAGGGATTAATTTCGCCCTGAATGTGTCTTATCTGGGTTTGCTGGTAAATTGGAGCAAGCCAAGAGACGGGAGGAAGTCAAGGGGAAAAATGTGATTGCTCAGTATAATCATCGCGCAATGTCAGAGCACACGGACACTCAGACTGCTCGAGGGGGTCCCACGTGTGCATCTTGCTGTTGTCAAATCACCTGTAGTACAGCCATGCGTCGAGCTCGACTGGATGTGGTGTGCCGGGTGTGGAAATATTTCCTGGGTCACTGACCTGGATGGACCCTGTTGATCTTAAGCCCTGGCCCACCATTCGCTTTTCATTTCTGACCCAGATAGCAGAGCAGTACGTGCCCGTTATGTAGGCCGTTCAATAAGCGGACAATCTAAAGTCTAATTTGACAACAATTGTGTGTCCTCAGACACGCTCACGGGTCAATATGATTGCTCGTACGTGTGGGCGGCCAGCTCTGTTATCGCCTAGAGCGACACCTCAACAGAAACTGTAAATAAACAAATACTATGAACGTTTGGTGCAGCAGTGATGCAGTGGTTAGCTCACCAAACTACGAAGCCAGTGGCTTCAATCAGATTCCCGGTCGCAGCTATAACATAAGTGGTAAGTGATTTCTGAACTGGTCCTGGTCCTCCCTCTTTTCAACCACCTGTAGTGATCAGTAAGGTCAAACAATCCCCCCATGACCGCCACAGAATGAGGAGGATTGACAAGAGGTTAGACGTTAACATTCAATGCTATGATTCCTACTTTAGATGCACCACCAAACACGTGAAATGCACAGCGGGTACACAACGGGAACACACAACTGTACTTGTATGTATACGTATGCATGCAAAACTTCTTTCGCACCGTACGTAGCCAACCGTGCATGGGGCATCTTGACCACTGCACAAACATTTTCATGAGACATGTTTAATCCACTGTTGATTAAAGGCGTGTCCAAGTCATCACCATCTCGCATGCTCTCTGGATATAACAAAGATAAAAGATCCCCCGTATAGCCTTAACAGACTGTAGGGGCAAGTGCTGTTAGTGAGCACCTATGATGGCCGGGAACGGTACACGAGGGGGTGGGTGGCCAGCACCACGCCCGACCTCCTTTGTCTCCCCAGTGGCGATGTTTACTACACACCGCACCAGGTTCTCATTTGAGGCCGAGTCGACTTAGGGGAGAACCCAGGACCGGTTCAGATAATCATCACCGGTGTTGGCCGTGAGCGGGAATCGAACCCGGGTGGCCGGGTTCATCGCGCAGCGCGCTAACCGCTCCACCACCGCTCCCCACTCTGGATCTAGCAACACACGTGGCACATGCACACCGGCTCATTTCTTCACTCCATCTCATCCCCTCGGGTGCATTCCCTCCATTGGCCCGCCACTCCATTGTTCGTCTCGACCACAGCCACAACCTTTGGTGCTGCATGAAATGAACACTGATCTCGGCCGCGAGGCACGCTGGGTAGAAGCGAGGAGGCGGTGGCCGAGCGTGATTGTTTAATTTCTGCGCTGGAGAATCGTAAATATTCCTCGCTGCGAAAGGCAGTGAAGGCAGTAATGCCTATCGACAGGCTCGATCTGTGTTTGCCCATCAGCGCTGGCGCTCGTGCGTCTGTGTTAGAATGAAGCAGTCGATATCAGGAAGGGAAGCGTACGATTCTGGATGCCCAGCACAGCCAATGAAATCACGATGATTGGAACTGAAAATGCTCTTTCTGAAAGGTTAATGTTCGAGATCAACAAATGCATGCATCCACGAACACGCGGAGCATTTGAAAGATGTGTGAACGATGTTTACCCTGATATTCTGTTTGAGAAATACCAGGACATCTTTGAACTTTTGGATATGTTCGCCATCATTGAATTTTCCCTGCTTGACTAATTCTCAAAAATAAGAACTTTGTCTGCACCTGGTGTATGTACGTCAATGGCAAACAGATGCACTGTATAGGTGTCAATGCATACTCTAAATTTGAGTTTTTTTTTAAATATATTTTGATAAACATTCAAAAACACACACATTAAACTTGGCCCGATTATTTGGAGGTCAAAGGGCTGAGATCCTATACGGTTCGAAGCCAGGCAGCAAATCATGATAAAAAAAAACTGGTTCTCAAGGGTAGCATGTTCATAGTCTCAGCCTGGTTACCAATGAATGACGGCACACAAACACAATTTGGGTTTGCACTTAATAGTGCTAAATCCCAGCACGTGCTATTAAAGAATATCAGTTTAATGGTCACGTCACAATCTCGTAACAGAGTGTGACCCCTACTGTGCAAGATATGTGTTGGCCACGGGAAATATATTTTCGAGACAAGTCCTGTGGAAAATATCTTCATAAACCATTCTCCGATACGTGGAGTGCAACACTCTCCAATAATTCCTCGTGGATTCTTCATCGCGTCACACAGTTCTGACAGAAGAATTGTAATACATTATTGAAACAGATACCAATATAGAAACAAAAATGCAACCGAAACGCGAACTACATCTGGGCTGAAAATAGTATGTACGCAATCATCCAACGTGAATATTATCAATGTCATTGACACAAAGGTGCATGCCTCTCCTGCGAATGTATGCAATGTGAATCTCATCATCTCCCCCGCCCCCGCCCACCCTCAAGCTGGGATCAATGGTGACACCAGCTAAAACTGCCACCCAGCTGAGGTCTTCATCACTAATCACCCAAATGATGCTGACCTTCCAGCTTTGCCGGGCGTTCATTGATAATCACTATGCGATGTTCTCTCATCCTTGAAGCTTTCACGAAGAAATGAACCGAACTTGCCTTTTACTGCAGATTGACTCTCAGAGCAACCAATCAAGACGGGCGAATCTTTAAGAGATCCAAGTGCAGGGCCAAAAGGTCAAATCCTCTGCCAAGTTTGTTGTGCCTCACTGACTGAGCAGCTGGGTTTTCTCGTCTGGCTAGCAAGTGCAGACTCACTGATGCCCAAAGCCATTTCCCCAGTGCCTAACGCTGTGGCTATCCAACCCATTCGCTTATCTACTGAATGCTCCGTACGGAATCCTCATTTTATGCAGATCCCACTGATGCTGATACACAGCCAGCTGCTACAAGCGGTCTTTTTCCCACACGTAAGCCGTGTGTTAAAACGTGCTACGTCATCTGTACAAGTGAATAGCTGTACAGTACTCGGAATACCATGACTCGTTTTGTCATTCGACTGCTGGATCAAGGTATTCCCCACGTGGTCGGAGTCTCGGGGGTTGGTTGACCATACTTCACCACGTTGATCAGTGGTGACGGCAGGGAGCGTAGCTTCTTCAGTAGCTGAATTCACTTGCTGGCTTGTTCACAGCTGGGACCTCCTTCTTCAGAAAGAAGACGACACTCCGAGCACATGGAGCAACACATCGGCCATCGTGGCGATCGACCCCACAGCACAACCCAAAAATAAATCAGAGGAGAGCATGGATGTCGGAGCACAGTACAGTACAACGGATTTGTTGCACGAATGACAATGTAGCCCCCACAATCAGCCTAAAATACACGTTTTTATCCATCCGGAGTTATGACAAGACTCAACGCTATATAATTCTAGAACTTAAAAGAGCAGACGACGAATTAACCTCACTTATGCAGATGAGAGAAAGCCATTGTGAGCAAGGGAAGAGAGGAGGAGGAGGAGGAGGAAGTGAAGGTCACAGGGAAGAGGCAATCGCAGAGGGAGAGCAGAGCAAGGGTCAGCAAGGATTTGGGCTTGAGGAGGAGGGGGGAGGGGAAGTCATAGCCAGCAATTGCTTTTCATACTAATTTTTTTGCTTCGAAAAAAATACGTCCACATTTTAGTATCTTGAGACTACATGTTACAAGTATTAAGGTTTTTGGGTTAGATCGCGTTATTTATAAATGTGTCGTAACCCTCCACCACCCGACACGGCCAAACAGTAAAAAATGCGTCACGTTTGCAAAGGACAAAATAATTCACTGAAGAATAATATTGGTCGCGAAAGCCTACGTGTTAAACTGTTAAGAAATGCTTCGTCGTCACCATATTGTGTCTCTGCCAGCTCTTTGTTGATGATGAGGCCGAATGAATTCTCACCGTGGATCTCTTTGAGCCAGGATATTGCTGCTTCGTTTAATCTCAAACCCGTCCCATCTAGATCTCCTGTTGCCGCATCCACCCGCATGGCTCTCAATCATTGACTCACCCCGCTTCCTGCCACCCTTGTGTTGCATCGCGACACATTGAATGGGAATCCTGTCCGCGTCCATTCTAGAAAGATTCCAGAACCACCGTAGTCTTCTTCTTGCCTTGACTTTGTCTGACACGCAAATTATGCGGTGATGCTCTCCAAACCCAGGAGCGCATCTACTAAATGCTCCGAAATCCTCGTTGTATGCAGATCCCACTGATACTGTTGCAAGCACAAATTGCAACACATTGATCAAAAACACCGTGGCCTTAAAATGACACAAATATATAGAAGCGATGGCCATTCTTCATTACTACTATAATGAGCCAAAAATGTCTGTTTGTGTGTAACGCACGTGACGTCACTCCACATGCCGCACCCCCCCCCCGTCATGAATATTCATGAGCAGGTGGATTTTTACACTCACGCAGAAGAAGGTCGATTGGAATTTTTTTTGCGAATTCGCTTAAAGTTTGACGTTTCTTTATTGAAAGTGAATCTAATAAATAATTATACGCAGCAACAAAGTGGATTTAGTGTCTTTATTTATTTCTTCAGCACTTGAGACAAAAGGTAAGTCTAATTTATGCTTCTACATTATGGTAAAATAGAGATTTCTCGGTGATTTTCCAGATATTGTATCGAATTCCAATTTATTTCAACCACAGCGACAGAAAGCAGAAGAGAATAAAGTTTCAGAGCAGTGAATTTGAACAAATTGAAGGTCAGTTATATACAGTGCTACAGTGACATGAAGTGTTTTATGACATAGTTTCGTGCAAAATTCACTGCCATTAAATTTACGCAAGATACAATTTTACTCTGATCAATTTTTTCGTAAATATTACAGCTTCCGTCCTAGGATGGGCAAACAAGATGGTGAAGACGGACGCTTGTGTTGCAACCGAAACGTCGTGTTTTCTTTTGCAGAGGTGTGGACTCGAGTCATGTGACTTGGACTCGAGTCAGACTCGAGTCATGAATTTGATGACTTGCGACTCGACTTGGACTTGCATAACAATGACTTTGTCCCACCTATGAGATGTGGACTCGAGTCATGTGACTTGGACTCGAGTCAGACTCGAGTCATGAATTTGATGACTTGCGACTCGACTTGGACTTGCATAACAATGACTTTGTCCCACCTATGAGATGTGGACTCGAGTCATGTGACTTGGACTCGAGTCAGACTCGAGTCATGAATTTGATGACTTGCGACTCGACTTGGACTTGCATAACAATGACTTTGTCCCACCTATGAGATGTGGACTCGAGTCATGTGACTTGGACTCGAGTCAGACTCGAGTCATGAATTTGATGACTTGCGACTCGACTTGGACTTGCATAACAATGACTTTGTCCCACCTCTGTTCTTTTGTAATTTTTTCTACCCACGTGACTTTACCGAAAGAATCAGAGAGTATGGATTCCTGCAGTCACGAAAGCTTCAAATCAAGACTGAAGCTGGTCTAACATAATAGCGCTACTCCTAGTAGACTGCCTAAAAAAAACAGATTGATGGAAATGAGCTGCGCTGTGAGAGTTTGGTTTGAATAAACTCTGTTGGTTAACATACGTCTGGAAGGCTAATAGGTTGATGGACTAAATACGTTTGATTTTTACATGTAGATAGGCCATACAGGAAGGTTTTAAAAACAGCCTTATTATTAGGAACAATAAGGCTCTTTTACACTTTCATTTATATCACGTAGTGTATGTTTTAGATACGGTTAAAATGATATACGTATATATGTGAAATGTAGATAAACTAATTGATGATTTTTTTTTATATATACAATATTATGATGAGGCATTTTATGGTACAAACCTGGGGAGTTTTCAGATACGAACTCGGAGGTAGCTGGCGGCGCTGTGTTTACGAGTTGCCACGTGCAGACGTGACGCAGTTTGTAACCATAATTCAATGGTCAATAGCAACTTCATTTATTAAGTTTCGGGATTTCGAATTATAAAGGCAGATAATAATAACTGCAATACGGTAATTGAAACCGTTGGTCAATCCACCGCTCGATGAAAGCCTCTCTATTCTGTGCTGTTTGACCATACTTCACCATGTGGGTCAGTGTGGGTGGGTGCAGGAACGTGTAGACCTCAGTACGGTATATAAAAACATTCTAGTGAAATATATTTATTTCACATTTACAAGTTACAAAAATATATATTTTCTTTATAGGCAATGGTATAATCACAAAACACTTTTATAGCTTAATTTAGTACTTAATATTTTTGGTTTTATTTAGTACTTAATATTTGCTTTATTTAGTACTTAATATTTGTTTTATTTAGTACTTAATATTTGCTTAATTTAGTACTTAATATTTGCTTCATTTAGTACTTAATATTTGCACGGCCCTGGAAATGAAGTGCAACAAACAGGCTCAGCCCTCTATATCATTACAATTTATAATGCATATAAAATCACACACGTGCAGATGTATTGCATTAATAGCATCAATTTACGCGACAAGACAGATACATTTATGGGAACCGACCGCTTCAGCTCATTTCAGCTGCCATAACTGGCTATCCGGTCATTGCATTGATTAGGCAATTGACGATATAACTGATTAACCGCTTAAGTTTCGCAAAACCCGATACATTTCACATTTGTTTACTGGAAAATATGCAAATCGCTCGCCACGGTCGGTCGGTAGCGAAAGCACATCAGGAGCTTCCTTATCTCCGAAAGAAACCCTACCATAAATCCAAGCCCAAGGGCTGTCTCTCTTCCCTTTCTTAAATCCTTTTCATTTGCTCTCTTCAACCGCCTCCACGCCCTCAGCATCCCACCCCGCGCCGTCCCACCCCCCTGCACCCTCCTCCTCCTGCTCTCTCTCTCTCTTCATGTCAAAGCAAATCATTTTCCATGTTTACGGTTATGGAGTTGGGCGGCGGTGACGCTAATGCATTTCCCGGTCGCCTGGCCATGTAATTGCTCATTGCAGAGGGGCCTGGCGCGAGACCAGCAACATACGGCAGTCGAGGCTCGACTCCTGCTCTGAGCGTTGGGGGGGAGGTCAGGATTCAACCTCTTGAACTGCCGTCCGTCGCATTCGCCCAAAGGCCAACGCTGCAAACCAGCGCGGCCGCGTGCGAATGTCCTAAGATATTAGCAGAGGGGGGTCCATTGTGCTGGCGCGTCACGTAGTGGAGCTCCCGTGGCGATTTGTAACCCGAAAAAAAAACTGGGTTCGCTTTTCCCCCTTACCCCCCCACCCACCCCCCCCCTGCTCCGGAGAAGGCTAAGGCGAGGAGCGAACATTGAATGTGAAATGATGACGCGCCGGGTAATGCTCCCCGAGCTGTCGCGCTGATATTAAATTAATTAACTGCTCATTTTGTCTGAATCGCATCCAGCTGGAGAATTAGCAATCTAGCATTTACATCAAGCGTTGCTGTGCTCACTCCATGGGACAGCACAGCAAATGTCAGATATGCACTTGAGGCATTCCTACGCCAGATAAATGAAAATATGCCAGATATTGCAATTTAATGCAGTGAATGCGCATTTGAGAAATTGTGTGCGTTGTGTTTGTGTGTGGGGAGCGAGAGTGTAGCGGTTATCACGTTGAGCTACGAACCCTGGCTCACGGCCAACACCAGTGACAATTATTTGAGCCAATCCTGGGCTTCCCCTAGGTCGACTCAGCCTCAATTGAGTACCTGGTGCGATGTGTACACATCGTCACTCGGGAGACAAAGGCGGCCGGGCGTGGTACTGGTCACCCACCCCGTCGTGTGCTGTGTTTAAGGCTATACGGGGGGGGGGCTTTGTATTTGTATGCAGATGTTTGCGTGAATGTGTTATGCGTTTGAGCAGCATACTCGCTACCCATCGAGTAACCCATCCACTTCGTCATCGTCGCTACAAACAGTCCCGCAGTGTGGTGCGGCACTAATTAGAGAAAGCTGCTTTGAAGTAGTGGGGGAATGTGTTTACTCTCACCATGACATTGGCACGCAAAGCGATTTGTCTCGAAGAATCTCTCACGTGCGTAAGCGTACGAGAGGGCAAGCTTTGCATTAGCTCGAACGGAATGGTGCACGGCGAGATGCTGCTGCGCTTGGGATCGCTCGCTGCCTGCTGGCATCGTGGGGAGGTATGGGCGGCAATATGTTTGGGTGCCTTGTCTCAGGGATTGTTCGTTTTTGAGATGATTGTGAAGGGCATCAAAAGCAACGTGCTCGGCGTGCGCTGAGAGGCATGGTGAAGATGAATGCATTACAGTGAGAGACCGAACGAGGAACGCGTGGATCAGGTTTCATATTTCCGTGGCACTCATTGCACACGAAACGCTTGCCACAAATTAACCACAAAATGATCTCATCAATGAGCATAAACCATCATCGCGTGAACTCCGGTCATCCTCGTAGCAGCAGCGGCTTCTGGCTCGCCGTCGAACAAAGACGGCGGTGGTCACCGCATCGCAATGCGCTTTCAGATGCGCTTCTGCGGCCGTCTGGAACGCTCTTCCTTCCGAAATAGGAAGCCACTGGAGCTATGCACTTTGAAATCTCGATTGAAAACGCTTTTTTTTCTAAATGATTTTTGTGTTTAGTTTGTTGTCCTTCCCCCGCACCTCCGATTAGCACAGTTGGCTAAGTACGGTGCGAAATAAGTTCACCATACGTACATATGCACATTTTTTAAGACATCTTATTTATTGAGATGAAAACCAAAGGGGGCTTGGGCAGTACACGTCACTCGAATGGATGATGGCCGATGGTCGAGACGAACGATGGAGTGGCAGCCGAAGGAGAGAACACCTCGTGAACGCACGTGCCGGACGATTGCCGCATTGCAAGATCCCCAAGAGAGACGACGTCGACATTGGAAGACCTTCACGCGGCCCTCGATCGTGACCCGGTAATGATGAAGTGCATCGCCGCTTGCTCCCCTCGAATGCAAAACCCAACGCTCCTCAATTTCACGAGCGCGCACCGCTAAATGCGGCCAGCACCTCGCGCCGTTCGCGCGAGGACGTCTCGTGCGGTTCTGCGCGCAACTCGTCTTAATTAAGGCTTTGCCTGAGCCCTCGGTGACGCGTTTTCCAAAACCCAGGTGGGCTCAAGGCACCTGCACGCGATGGGCCCATTATTTCTCACCCCGTCAATACACGGGGCCGGTAATGGCCAAGTGCGGGCGTGTCCTTCCTTAGACCTTCCTTATTAGCAGGTCGCTGCGTCCAGATGGCTATCGGCGTCACGTGCACATAAATTCTCATGATTTTTTTTTTCATTTATCCAACGAGGCGCCTTCTGCCGCCCCGCGCACGGGATCGGCGCTTTTATGCGCCGTGCACAGCGCAGAAATTGGACGTGCATTATTTCGAACGTTTGTCAGAGGTTTTGTCCCTTCCAGCGTCGTTGCGATGGTTGGAGGGGGGGTGGGGGGAGGTGTTGAAATGAGCACATAAATCCGCGGGGCCAGGAGAGATGAGTAAAATCACCTTGGCAGCTTTGTGGCCCATCTTTACCGCCATTAGCACGTGGCAATAAAGTGCGGCAATACTTCGTAAATCTCTGACCAAGAAAGGTGACTTCGGGGAAGCCACGAAGTTAGAGTGGCGGGGAAATCCGCCGTTAGATCTTTGCCTTCCCACTTGATTTTAAACCAGAGTTTGAGCAGCTGCACTCTGGTTAAAGCGCCGCGCTATGAACCTGGCGACCTGAGTTTAATTCCTGGTCATGGTTGACGTCAGTAGTGAGAGATATATGAAGCGGTCCTGGTCTATCCCTTTACCGAAACCGCACTGATCACCATGGTGAAGTATGGTCACAACAACGATGCCTTCATCCACCAGTAGGTTGACAAAGAGCCAAACATTTATGCATTTACACGCTTTTCTTAACTGTACAGTGTTAATTGTGTTGGCCTCAGTTATGTGGTCAGCGGTGACTGTACACGAAATATATATTTAAACATTTTCAAACTGCACTTGGGTTATTAAAACCCAGCTCTGGGGCAATGATATGCCTATATGACTGCGGGCACACAGCAAAGCAATCTGCCCGCAGCATAAAAGAACGGGACGTTGCGGTGCCTTGCGAAACTTCTGTGGCGTCTCTTCTTGGAATAGTCGGCAAAAATTACGGGGAGACTGCTATCTGCAGGGGCCCAGCAGGATGGTGGTCTCATTCGGAGAGCACCATCATTGGAACATCACAAACGTAGCTCATATAAAATGTGTTGCCCCCCCCCAACGCCCCCCACCCTCTCCCCACCTTTTGGGCATATTTATTTTCGTCCAAAAAAAAATAAGCCACTTCGAAATAAACGCACGTATCGGAAATTAAGACAACATTTGGTGTCAGCAGAAGCATAAAATTGCCTTGGCTATGAATTAATAAATAAATATTGATGTGTGTATTACACCCCGAGTAACCCAATCCTGATGACTTAAAGTGTGACGGTCCCTTGGGCGCCTGCCGCCCCGTGCCAACTTATTTCCTTTTTGACCGTGACGAACATTCGCTCCTCTCGAACCTATGGAATAATAACGTTTCACACTCCGCTGGGTCAATTTGGTCCAGAAAGTCTCTGTATCCAGCACACGTATCCCGCCCCAACAGACTGCACGTCTCGTGCTAAATCCATGGCAACCAGAGTGTGACAACATCAGCGCGCGCGCACGCACGCGCGCGCTCCCCGCGCAAATAACAAACGCATTCCTCTGCACCCACCGACCCTCGCCCCTCCCCCGGGGCTCGCGTACGTTGCAGTAACAAAAGAAAGGTTAAAGATCTCGACAGGATGAGAATAAGCACAGCGGCAGTGGTCCTCGGCAAGCGGCAAAGGTGGCTCGGCTGTAGAGCGAGCGGAGATGCGCACTCAGAAAGGTCCGAGTTGAAATCCTGGCCAGGGGGTTGACTGAGCCCATTAGTTTCGATTTAAAGCTTTCGTGACTGCAGGGATTCATCTTTTTGGTTCTTTCGGTAAAGTCACGTAGAAGGAAAATAATAAAATAATAAAAATAAAACATAATTAAATAATTCTCACGACGTTTCGGCCACAACGCAAGCAGCCGTCTTCAGGTGGAGTCTGTCCTCTCGACAGACCTGTTCTCCACCTGAAGACGGCTGCTTGCGTTGTGGCCAAAACGTCGTGAGAATTATTTTAAATGTTTTATTTTTATTATTTTATTATTTTCCTTCTACGTGACTTTACCGAAAGAACCAAGAAGATGTGCCCATTAGCCCTGCAGGGTTAATAGAATGAGCACTACTTTATGAGGAAGTCAAGAGTGGGTGTCCTAAGGATAGACTTGCCCTTGCCATAGGTATGTGGATTCCCACTCCCCACCCCGCCACTGGCTCAGGTCTGTAAACAGGAGATGGTCACCACTTCAATGCTGACTTGAGCAGGATATCGCTTTGATTGCGATGCAAGCATTGAAAAGGAAGGATTCTACCGTTTGGTCAAGTACACTGTGAGGCACACGTGTTTTTCGTGGAGGACCTTTATAAATGTTGCGTTTGGAGTGGTGGTGCGGTGGTTAGCGCATCACGCAACGAATGCGGTGACCTGAGTTTGAGTCCAGGGCTAAAACCAGTGGCAGGTGATATCTAAACTAGTTGTGGGCCTCCTCTTCACCAACGCGCACTTATCAGTGTGGTGAAGTATGGTCAAACAATCCCGTGACTTAAAGGTATTAGAAGGCCTTGATCCAGCAATAGTTTGATGAAGCATTGTACATTATTAATTGCAAAATGTGACAATTGTCAGTATTTATCCAGCCATTTATTTTCTGAGCCACATGACCCGTTGGAATTTGTTAGACTCGGTCGGCCCTGTCCTAGATCACTCATTTCACAAGACAAATTTAACCAGACTATTTCATGCAGTACATCTGAATGTCGTGATGCGGGGTTTTGATGCTGTAAAAATGTCCTGCCAATGCATGTAAAAAAAAATACTTACACTCGCATACAAGTTTCTGCATTTCTTGGATCCTGCCTACCTCGCTTATCTCATCTTTCGGATGCTCTCTCCCTCTCTCTCGCACCCTCTCTGTTCTGTTGATGCCCTCCGCCCATCCTGTCACCACCTCTTCTCTTCATCATCACTCCTCTGCTGCTCATTCCCATCTCACCTCTCCTCTTTCGCTTCTCTCCCGCCGGCAGTCTCTGTTCTGCTGATGCCCTCCGTCTCGCCTCTCCTCTTCACTTGCACTGCCAATCCGTGTCTTCATTCCTTCCTGTCATCTGCACCAGTGGTGTGATGTGGTTTGCACGGACCCTGGTGCTAGGCATGAAACAATTTGCACTCCATAAAGTGTGAAGTGGACTTTGAGATAACATAGTCAGAAGATGGGCTCTGGGTGGAAAGAAAATTTCCACAACTTATACACATTGCAAAAGTTTCAGTGTCTCTGGTTGAATGTGGTATAAATGTTTGCTGCTTCGTAAGCACCAACAAAGGCTTGATTAATACATTGGAATACATTCCCATACTTATGACACAAGCAATGAACCGTGAACATAATACTTTATTGGTGTCAGTTTTGTACCAGTTAAAAGGGTAAAAACCTACCATAATACTTTATTTGTTTACGCAAATTATACCCCACAAAAACTATGAATGTTTCATTTAGATTAATGGAGAGGACAACGTTGTACAAACGAGATAAATGAGAAATACAACGAATGCAATGCAAAATCGAGACTTAAAATGTGTTCATTATTGTACCACATCGCTACCTAGAATCATTACAATTCATAGAATCACTGAGGTGGGAGTGAATCGTTACATCATCAATCATGATCATTCCGCTGCTGTATGAATAGTTGCATGCCTGCTTTTAAAATTAACGACCTGGGGTATGAGTTGAGGGATATTGAAGATGATCTCAATCAAAGCAATAATAGTTTTACAAAATACCATCGGAGGGATGCGATATTTCAAGCAGCCTGAATATGTAAAAAAAATAAACGTTAACACATATTTATTTCCAAAAATCACTCGTACGTAAATAGTGCATCGCTGAGTTAAACGAAGACGCCAAACTTTGAGCCAAGTAACACAGCAAAGAGCAGCCAGACGGGGGAGCTGGCCGTACCGTAAGGACACCGCGTGTAAAACATTTATCACTTTATAATATTTATACAACTTGTGTAGCATCCTTGGGCACCATCTGGCTCATGGGCCTAATTGATATTAGAAACGCTAAAACACGTTCATGCCCCCCCCTCCTGCTGCTTCGTGTGATACGGGCACACCTTATACCAGGGTTGCCACTTGTCCTGTTTTTTTCCCGGGATCATCCTTTTGTGGAAGCGGCTGTCCTGAAAAAAAATCTTTAACGCTCCCCGGGACATTAAAATATCTGTGGTTATTGTCAGTCGCATAATAACATACCCCTCAACGCAGGCTTCACTTTGAGTCTCCCAAGACGTTTTGTCAGCGTGGAAGAGTAGGCCAAATACTTTCTACAGGAGCTTCCATAGAGCTCCCGCTAGCTGAGGCCCCTTGTGCCAGCAGAGGTGTGAGCAAGCCTTTGTGCAGGGCCTGAACCTACCCTTTTATGGCATTGCGAGATCACTCTACTCCCGCGATATGTGCGGGTTTTTTTGCAGCTCAGAGGTGGCAACCGATCCGAACGCCCATTCGCTGAGCACATTCCAGCGTGGAAAGACAGACCTGCGGGGAAACACAAAACCCCCCACGAAATGTGGAATGGTCCAAATATGGCAGGTGACCGCTCAAGAATAAACATTGCGAATACTGACGCACATGCGTTGCGGACTGGTTAACCTCTCGCTGGGGTTAAACGCTCCTCTGCCTGTATCCTTCCCCCCGGGATGGCAAAGTAGTTTGGCCACTCGTGATGGGTGTGGGAAAGTGGGTACATGGATTTAAAAAAAAAATTTCCCGTTCCAGGTGCGGCAGTTTCCACCGTGGCGCTACATTAGCGCCTGTGTCAAGGGACGCTACCGCTGAATAAATGTTCACTTCAGCAAGCCAGGAGGAGGGCTTGCAGTGAGGCTCTGGGCATCGTAGTCGGGTCCACGCTGAACTTGATTTTGTCAACAACAACAACAACAACAAAACCACCCAGCACCTCCGATTAGCACGATTGGCTACATGCGGTGCGAAAATAAGTTAAACATACTTACATGCATAGTGACCACTCAATAAAATGCAAACACTTGACTTTCCTACTTCTGGTACAAATATATTTTTAAAAAATCAACAGATTCGTCAATCCATAATAAAGGTTGATTTGTGTTAGATTGTGTATATAAATGTGTTGTTAAACCCGCCACCACCTCAGAAAGCCAATTAGTAAGGTTTGTCACGTTAAAACGTGTCAATTCGTCTGTCGTACAGCACACCGTTGTTTTCGAGAGTTAATCCACAATATTTACAATCTGAGTAGGACGTTTCGCCAGTAATTACAACTAGCATCATCAGGCGGCGGCCAGATTTGTAGCTGTTCTGTTTCCGTCACAAACCTAACTAAATGGCTGTGTTGGGTGGTGACGGGTTTAACGACATATTTACTCGATCTAACCCAAAAACCTGCATTATGGATAATATTGGTCGTGAAAGCCTACATGTTAAACAGATTCGTCAATGATAGCACAGAATAGCACTCATTCTTGTCCAAAGTCTGAAAAAACAGGATGATGTGAATTAACCCCTCGACGAGTTTGCTTGTTTCAATAAATCATGCTGGTTAGCCAATCGTCTGGAAGACCAAGAGGCAGATTTGCAATTGAAGGTGGGTTTTTTTTCGACATATCGTTTTGTCGTTTGTGCCCCAAAAATATCCAATTGTGTAATCGGTGTCATGCCGTGAGCCGGAGACATCTGTTAGGATCTCTTGCGAAGCAGCTCGTGTTCGAGAAGAGTCCGTGAAATCAGACATCATAGAGCTACATCTGAGTTTTTTCCCAGTGACCTCTGGCCCACACAGTAGGGGGCAGCACTCCCCCCACCCCCTCTCCATATGACAGTGATGTTTGTCACACGGCAAATTAACTGCAGAACCTAATTTCTATTACGATGGGGTTTTTTTTCTTCCTTTTGTGCTGAGATCATCAACTCACTACACTTGAGAACCCGAAATTCAATCACTGGATTGGAACAGCAGTACCAGCTCAGCACTCTGACCTCTAAGCCACCCTGGCCACCGGAGGGGAGTGATTTATTCAATTTACGATCCTCTTATACGAGTGTGTGCACTTCACCTCGCGGCGCGACGCTCGCACACCGCGTTCCAATCACCGCTTGGCTGTGGACAAGGTGTCGGTGCAATGTTGTTGTTCTTGTTGTGTTGTATTGAACCCATCGCAAGCCCGAGTGTTCCAGACGAGAGGACACCCAGCCGGGGGACGGTCTGCGGGTTGTGCCCTCTGTGCTCGTGTCTCTCCCTGTAGGGAATGTTTTCGTATGGGAGGGGGGGGCACATCGTCTGGTTAAATAGGTGGGCGGCGGGGGGGGCGGGTATCCGGTACCGGCTGCCGGGTGGTTGGTGGGGTGGTGGCGTTGTTGGCGGACTTTTTTGAACGAGGTCCTCCACCATCGTCTCATCGAACGGCACACTTCAATAATGGCCCCCCCCCCCACGTCTCCCAAATCTCTACAGGGCTACTACCCCTGTGTGCACTCTTGCAATTCAAGGAGAGGGGGGGGCATTAATCAGTTAAAGCGGCCAGTTTCCAGGTTATGTATTGTGAGTGCTGTGCGTTAATTCGCGTAATTAATTTGCAGCCTGCCAACCAGAGCCCTGCGGCATTTTCGCGTTGCGTGCACGCCGATTGCACATCGCGGCATGGCCCAGGAGAGAGTGTGAATCTATTGGCGTCTAGCTCCCTTGCAGCAGAACTTGCGTACGCAATGCCAGTGGGGGTAGTCTGCGTGAGTTATTTTCAACACGTTCAAAGCCGTTTATATATACATGAAGAAAAAAACCAAGTCATATTTCATGGGATTTTTTTTTCGAGAATGTGTTTTTCTTTTGGACTCATAAAGCTGTAGTTCTGAACGCGAATATATCGGATAGATACTTGCGCAAAAAAGGAATGTACCGTCAGCTGTCGATTATCCAGGTTAATGGAGGATAGGGGTGACCGGGGTAACAGAATAAACATAAATTAGAATCAGAATCTTTATTTATCCTGGAGGAATCCTATGAGCTAAAAAGCTCTTTTTCACAGATGTCCAGCAATGATGGGTCAGCAAGTTACAATAACAAACACTAAAAAAAACACAATATGAGTGCAAAGTATATAAAATGTAACCAAGTCACTGTCAATGGATAATCTTCTTCTTTCGTAGAGCAACAACTACAATTTAACTTTCAGGTGGCCAAGCCACATAACCGCGTCAGCAGTAGTGGAGTGTATTGCCGTGATGTCTCTTTCGTTTTTTTGTGAATCGGGGCATTACGTCGTTATATGTTCTATACGGTCTGTTATGGATGACCACAGTAGCACACTACTGGAGAGTTTTTAATTTTCCATACTAGATCATGCAAAATAGAAAATAGATAAGGCAAAGCGGTGTAAATTCGGCGATGAGAAACACGTGCATTGTCTACGTGAATCAAACGGCGACGAAGACGTAGAAAGTTCTAGTCGGTTTACATGGGAACCGAGTCGTTGACCGCTGATGAGTGAAGAGCAGCCTAAAATAAAAAATGATAAAAAAAATTAAATAAAAAATGAAAATAAAAAAACTGATTTATTTCGTCACGAGGACGGTGAAGCCACAACCCGGATAACGAAGCATTAAATGTATTTACGTTTTGCCGTATTTTTACATTCTTATCAAAATAGCCCAAATGGCAAGCACAGCGTTAAAGTCGTGCAAGCTACGATCCACCTCAGTGAAACTGCGATTTCCGGAGGGAATAATGGCAAAAAAATAATGAATCTGCATTCAAAAACGAAATAATACTGACAACAGCGACTACATTGGACGTTGTTCTGTCAAAAAAACGGACAAACGGATTTGACTGTCACAAAAAATAAATCTACGGAGTGTCAAACCGTGCACAGTCACCCGACTGTGGTCGCTGAGCTCATTTGAATGCAGAGAAGATAAATCGAAATCACCTCCCATTGATATTGAAACATCTCCCAAGCACACAATTGGTAGCTGTTGCAACTATTTGTTCAATCAGGTGCATTTTCGCCAGGGGCCCTAATCATATGCCCTCATGCATGGTATAAAGGAGCCAACGTAACCTTGCTCAAAAGCTCCGCATTGCTTGCACTGCGTGAGATAAGTAGCAATCTCACAGACGTTTCAGCCAGATGGCATCAAATGTTCCAACGTTATTATTAGTTTTTCTTCACAAAGCCATTAGGCTGTCCCATTCCATGCTCTGTAACTTCAACTTACGACAAACATCACACTTCCACACTTTGCTTCCAGGCACGCCTCGAATTTTTACATCGTTTAAAATATTTCCCACGGGAAGCTAAATCGGGAAGAGGCAAAAATATGTTATTTTTAGGGCACGATCATTGCTGGCGTATTTGGCTGTGGAATTCTGTAAACACTGCTTGGCGTTTTCCAGAACCGTTTAAAAATATGCATTCTATTTTGCTTTTCTGGTTATTTCGTTTGTATTATTGCTCGAAGCTCACGAACGAAAACGGTTAATTAATACATTTTAATTGATCTTTGCAACGCCGCGCACAACGTAAACGTTTAAAACCGCCTATTCCCATGCCGTAGTCTACCACCACTAAGATAAACACATCGGGGATTTGTCGTAATTTGCCTCTGGTGCCATGGTTGGTTTCGTAAAAGAGCGTAGCTCAATATGCAACGTGAGCTGAAGCCACGCTTCTGTAAATCTTTTGCGTGTTTTTTTAAGAATGGTCGAGTGCAATTTAAATCCACGAACTTCAGATAATCGGTCGTAACTATTGTACAGCAACTTTGTCGTACATAGCTGTCAGCCCATACGATGTACCCGTATTCTTGTAAGGGGAAATTTAGTTCTCAGGTCCATACGGCATACAGCCGTTTCAATACGGGCACAAAATGTTTGCCTATTTGTTTGTGTTTCTCCCTAGTGATGGGACTTTTTAGGATGGACGTTGAGACTTATAAGGGCACGGGGTGACCAATAAGGTCTGAATTGGTCTGTAATAAGGTAGTCACTGATAAGGAGTTGACAGGTATGCACAGTATAACCAGAAAACACAGTGGAGGGTTTTACAACTACAATAATAATAATAACGATAAAGAAAAAAAAAGTTTAGATCAAGACAAATATTTTCGTTTATGCTCATTAAAAGGGAAACTTTGTAATCTGTTTGAGTGTTTACAGATATCGATTTGTGGATGCAATTGGCCAGACTTGGGAAAAATATGAATGAGTGTCATGAAAATCACGGCAATTGGGTGGATTTTCTCATGAGCTATGCACATAATGTGGGAGTCAATCCTCTCTATCCCCTCTAAGTGATGGATAATTCAGTGTGGTGGGGGGGCGTGCGAGGGTTTTTCTTTAAATCTCAGTTAAATCCCCATTTCCCACAGAAATCAGTTATTACTCGCTTGCGAGAGTAGGTCACTGATAGCTGACATTAACCTTCTGAACTCTCCTAACCCTCCCTCTGCCCGTTACGCACGCCCTCAGCGACGTGGTTTCCGCCGGCGACAAAGCGAAAATTAAATCGCGAAAATAAGCGGTGTGAATTATAATTATGATGCGAGCTTGACTTTAAACGGGAAAATGTGTACCGCGTTTCATTTTCCACAGAGGACATTTTGGTCAAAAGTAGCAAGGCTTTTTTTTTTAATCGCAAAACCACGCCGAATGCCACCTACCCGAAGGGCAAATCAGAGGACATGCATGGCAAGACGTCGTTCTGATGAAAGCGTGTTTTTCCGGAGCATCTAATCGGAAAATGTCATGCGCCATCACATTTTGTAGCCAGAATGTGCGGCACGGCTCGGACCAAAAATATATTATTTTCCCGTTTTTTTGCGAGCCCCTCTTGACAAAATGTGTATAATGTACAACCGAGCTGTGTGTGCCGCGGCACAGTATTGTCGAGTAGATTTCAATTCGATATCACGTCCGTCTAAACTGTGTACATTTGCCTTCAAGTAGACGTCACGGCGTGCCAAGGCTTACTGACAAGAATTTCAAATTTGCAATGGGCATGGAACTTTATTTCACGATGCCACCTTCAACAAGTTGCGGGTTGCATTGATTATCCTGGAAATATGAACTATAAATGCCACTGCTTGATCAAGATGCGGTGTACATGCATAAAAATGCGGCTTTTGCAACGCACACACGTGGTTGTAATTATTTGAGAAAATGCTCACGAAAGTTAAAAATAACCCAACGATCTTACGACAAAAAACAACTGCATTTTTCCAAAACCGATTAATACGTTCTGCAGAGCGAATACATGTAGATTATTAAAAGTAAAGGTTGATTGCGTTGTGAACTGCTCTTGATTAAGTCAACATTTACATCAATTAATGTGTGTTTATCTATCATGCCCTTCTTGGCATGTCTTCCCATAGTACCAATCAGTAGTGGAAAATTTACCAAGTCGAGAATAAATTTCTCAGAAGTAGAAACTGCACAACAAACTCTTCTAAAAATAAGAAGACACGTGGAAAACATCCCTTTAATGCCCTTTGTCATATATCACTTTCGCACAAACAGCACCCAAATTAAAAAGAAGCGTTGAAGTTCACGTGGTAAAACAAAACCAACGTAAATTAACTGTCATTAGCCCATCGCCTTAGCTTCAGTTGCACTCAACAATAAAACATAACAGCAGGAACCCCAATTTCGCTGTGCAACTAAGTACATTTCCTGTGGAAACACTTACACGAAGGTAGAAAGAGTATCCGTGTAATGATGACCTGGATTATATGTATCCTCGCAGGCAATAATGCCCTTTGACAACATATAACAAGGTCGGGTTTTAACAGCTAAAGAAAAAAACATACTAGGGCACAGCTGTTCAACTCCGTCGTCAGCACGATAGAGGCAGCTCATGTCGTCCACGTTCCAGATGTCATCTAACATCTCTTTAAAGGGGGGCAATGTGAACCCAAAAAAATCAAACAAACGCCAATGCTTTACGTACACAATTCCAGGCTGCTTTTTATTTAGTGCTGAAGAGTCAGTGGCTATGATAGTGGCAATACAATAGCAACGAATTTCCCAAAAATATTATATTGTAACTTTCATCATGCAACTTCTAAATATTGTAACTCGCTCCGGTGACTTCATAGCTGATTATCTTCTTCGTCTTGCTGCTGCTGCTGAAGAAGTTCTCAGTACGTGGAGCCAAATGTTGGACAGCCGTACAGAGCAAAGCGCGATCACAACCCCAAAAACACATTGGTGGCCGGTGTAACTCAACCGCGAAAACCTACAGACTACTTCTGCGACTTCATCTGTCGACGCGAATTGCAGCGACGGTTTCCACGCGATTTCGCAGTCTTGTTAAATTACATATTCAACGGGCAAAACTGTAGGGATTTTGCTTTTTGCCGCGCGAGAGGCACGTTCGTGACTTTTGTATCTCACGCTGGGAATCACGTGGGAGGGGTGATGCCAATCCCACGAGGTTCGTGGCATCTGAAAGTCCTCTCTTCTCGTGCACGCACATCGTCGCATAGCGTTCCCACAAACATCCCCTGTGAGCAATTGAGAATCCTAGCCAGTGGGTCTGACGTTTCTTTTTGTGTGCTTTTGAACTCTGGCGAAACCCACATATTGGAGGCACCTATGTCCTACTGTATATTTTGGACGTGAATAAATGTCCTACCCGTGACAAAATCACATAGATTGTATGGCAGCTGTGAGCCTGAATACTGCCATATGCAAGCGAGTTTGTCAGGGGGTTTGTGATACTACCTTGCAGTGCAAAATAATAATTTGCTGGACTGTACCTCTATGCTCCCGTGTTTATATAATCCACCCCACCTGCCAGACTGACCGCGTTCAGCCACCACACTGCGGGTGAAAACACTTCCCTACTACCATGGCCATTGTTGACATGAACTTCACTCATTGATTCTTCCACTCATGTTCAGGGCTCGTTCTACCAGCTAGGACCAGGCTCAACAAGTGCAGGTCAAAACACTTCCCTTTCTGCTCATTTACCCCGCACTGCTCGACACTCGAATTTCCTCCCATCGTCTCTTATCTAAAGTTACTGTGGCCTTGATCAATTCAATGAAGCATTCCCTCTTATCTATCACGCCTCAACAGTGCCGTTTGTTGATGTCCACGAGGCGTTTTAGGACAATGGGCGAACCCGGCCACCCGAGTTCGATTCCCGCTCACAGCCATGATGGGGGGGGCTGCTCAGAAATCGTGATACAAATAAATAGCTGAGAAGCTAGGCAGTGCTGAGGCTGCATCAAGCTTGCTTGGGCGACCACGAACCATGCGTTTAACAGGTGGTATAAGCTTTGACTTCAAACTTTCGTGACTGCAGGAATTCATATTCTTTGGTTCTTTCGGTAAAGTCATGTAGATAGAAAGATAATAATAACAGAATAAAGGGAATAAAATAAAAATAACAATAAAAGATGAATAAAAAACAAAACAAACACTAATGTAGACTGCAGCCTGGTTCTTAATCGGAGTGAGTGTGCTGGTAGTCTATAATGTCGACTGTAGCCTGGTTATTAAGTTTGGTGAGTTTACCGACAGTCTATAATGTAGACTGTAGCCTGGTTCTTAATCGGAGTGAGTGTACTGGAAGTCTACAATGTAGACTGTAGCCTGGTTCTTAACCTCGGTGAGTGTATTGGCAGTCTATAATGTAGACTGTTGCCTGGTTTTAATGTTGGTGAGCGTATTGGAAGTCTATGATGTAGACTGTAGCAATGGTTATTAAACTGAGTGAGCGTACTGGCAGTCTATTATGTAGACTGTAACCAGGTTCTTTCAGTAATAAAAAAAACCACGACGTTTCGATCGCAACACAAGCGGCCGTCATCAGGAAAAGGGGGGTTAGCCTTTAAAGGCAAACTGTTTATAAAGGTTTAGAGATGGGCGTATCCCAAGTGTGTCCACAGCATTGGCGGGGAAGCTAATGTTAATGTAGGAGAAAGCAACGCCAACGCAGTGGGTCTACACCAGGGGTCGGCAACCAAAATAACAAGAAGAGCCATTTCTTTCCAATTCGGTACAAAATTCAGTATTTCAAGAGCCGCAATGCATCTATATACGTACATATCGTCAAGAAGCAGCCCGTAAAGAGCCGCATGCGGCTCCTGAGCCGTAGGTTGCCGACCCCTGGTCTACACCAATCAAAGGGCCGCCAGGCAATCATTGCACCTCGCTCCACATACCCACCCTGCCGACGGTGGAGGTTGACAAGAAAACACGATTGTACTTTGCAAGCCTACTGACTATCAACAAAGATTCGTTCGATAATTGGTTTTTTACCCTTCTATCTGGCAACAAAACGCTTTTTGGCGTCATCTGGTCCAACCCATGTGAGACTAGGCTCTAAGGAAAGCTGTCTCGGGTGTGGACCAATCAACTTCAAGGACAGTGCATACATTATCAGAGTTATGTTTTTTGTTTGCATTATGACTGCAGGTATTGTGGTCTATGCAAACATGACTCCTTGAAAAAAGGTGTCCGTTTTCTTGCCAGATAGAAGGGTAAAAAACCAATTATCATTTTTTTTACTGGCAAATGAGGTTCCAATGGTGTTAAAGATTCGTTCATGAAGCCATCCATATATAGACACAGACACAATTTCAACCGAGAGGATGGTTAGAAACTCAGCAATCATTGGAAAGATGTCATCAACCCCTTTGGGTCATGACTTTATTTGTGTTTTCTTGTCAAGCTCCACCGTCAGTAGTGTGGGTGTGTGGAGCGAGGTGCAATGATTGCCTGGCGGCCCTTTGATTGGTGTAGTTGCTTGTCTTTCTCCGACATTAGCATTAGCTGCCCACCCATGCTGCTGACACACTTGGGCTACGCCCATCTCTAAACCTTTATAAACAGTTTGCCTTTAGAGGCTAACCCCCTTTTTCCTGATGACGACCGCTTGTGTTGGGATCGAAACGTCGTAGTTTTTATTTATATGTATTTGTATTACTAAAAGAACCAAGAATAAGTATACATTACAGACTGCCAGTACACTCACTCAGTTCAATAATAACCATAGCTACAGTCTACATCACAGACTGCCAATATGCTCACTAGCTTAAAAACCAGGCTACAGTCTACATTATAAACTGCCAGTACACTCATCGAGGTTAAGAACCAGGCTACAGTCTACATTATAGACTGCCAGTACGCTCACCCAGCTTAATAATCATTGCTACAGTCTACATCACAGACTGCCAATATGCTCACTAGCTTAAAAACCAGGCTACAGTCTACATCATAGACTGCCAGTACACTCACCAAACTTAATAACCAGGCTACAGTCTACTTTATAGACTGCCAGTACACTCACTCCGATTAAGAACCAGGCTACAGTCTAAATTAGTGTTTTTTGTTTTTTATTATTTTATTCGTTAAATTTTTGTTATTTTTTTTATCTACGTGACTTTACCGAAAAAAACAAAGAATAGGTGGTATAGGCTTAAGTGGCGAATTCGACTGTTGTTCTGCACTCGGCAACTATGATAAGAGAAAGCAGTACAGTGCAGTCGTTTTCTTGGCGCGTTTGCGTGCGTAATTATGGGTTAGGCGACTGCTGTTTTGACTGGCGATGGAATTCAGGCTTGGATGGATGTGGGAGAAGGCAATGATCCACCATTGCAGGGGCTTCCTCACCGCAAATAGCCAATGTGCGTGGGGTTTTTTTGCCAATATTGACTGCGAGATGGGGAGTGTGGTACATTAGCACTGGCTCGGAAAATTTGCTCCGAGCAAATACCACAACATGCAAACAAATTATTCGGAGACGTCTGGAGCATGGTACAGGGACGCGTTATTGCTTTACTGCACACGGTGAACTGTCAGATGTGTACTCTTAATGCGATAAGAAGATCACCTCGTAGTGCCACGTGGGTTTTCCTTTTTCGGCATATGTGCATTTACACAAACCAAGACCATCCAGCGCTGCTTGGTTACATGGCAATTTAGGCAGAGCCACGTCTTTTCGGCTAGTCAGTGCATGGGAGTGGTGTTAAGGTCACGACATAATGTGTAATAATTGTAATAATAATAATAGTTGACATCTCTTCGTTAACCCACTGTTCTTTCGCACCGTACGTTGACAGCCGTGCTAATCAGAGGCACGGAATGATGATGGCCTCCCCATATCTTTCAGTCGTAGTGGTTGTTTGACCATACTTCACCACACTGGTTAGTGTGGATTAGTGAAAGGAGGGCCTAGGACCAGTGCGAGGTGTCACTCACCACTGGTGTTAGTCGTGGCCAGGATTCGAACTCAACGCACCGGGTTCTTTGTGCAGTGCACTCACCACTGTGCCAAAGCTCTAAATCCACAACGTAAATAAATAGGCACCGCATGAGGTTAATGTTTAATTTACGTCAACCCGCGTAAAGTCGGCAATGCATTATGTCCCCTGTTGAAGCAATGAGAAGGTGGAGTGGTGAAACAGTGATTAGCGCACTCTGCTACGAACCCAGTGACCCGAGTTCAATACCTGGCCATGACTACCATCACTGAGTGGTGAGTGAGATGTAAACCCGCAATTACCAGTTGGGTGAAGTATGACCAAACAACCCCCCATGGCTGACACCGCCTGCAGATGCATTTATCCTGCAGTGGATTAACAAAAGACGATTTAACTCTTATTTTAAGAAACTAGAATCGGATCCTTATTACACCTACTTTGACACGTATAGCATACAGTAACAGCTTTACCATTAAATATGAACGCTTTTTAAATTATTAATCTCTTCAAATACTTAATTTGTTCTCGTATTGTATGTTTTATTAAACATGGGACTGCATTTTCACATGATGAAATATTTTAAAATACATAATTCAGCTGTTCTTTCCATAATAGTGGTTTCTTAGAATTAGTTATATGCAACTCTCATGGTACAAGCTTTTTTAAGTTAAATGTACGCTTCATGCTCCCCAAAATAAACCGATAAATGTCACACGTAAATTCATCATCCGTGAGTGTCTACTTGTTTTTCCCAAGAATTATTCAAAGCAAGGGTCAAAGTAGGGCTGTGTGTGGCAGTCGCCTACACACTCGAAATCCAAGTCGAATCTGTGCTCTTCATGAATCATCCAACACAATCACTCATAGCTAGCATTGTGAGGCCTTAACATAGATGTGTATATATATGAGTCGACGTTTCGTTAAAAGGCCCTACTGCATAGCACCACAGCTCAGGCATGAGGGTGAACCAAATTCAGAAATGTTCCGCATATAGTTTTTTTGCAGAAGCTGCTGTCCCTGAGATATCTGGGAAATATTCCCAGGGACAAACATTAAGAGCTCCGGGTTTTTTGTTGTTGTCAGTTGCGTGATAATAAGACACCACTCAAGACTACGCTTTTATATGGAGCCCATAAAAAAACTTTCTTTTTTTGTGGGTCATATCGCCTAAATATAAATGTGTCGTTAAACCCACCACCACCCGACACAGCCAATTAGAAAGGTTTGTCGCGTAAACAAAATGTTCCAATTCGTTACTATTACAGCACACCGGTGTGTTTACAAATGCTACAAATGTTGTGGATATATTCTCCAACACACCACAACATTTGTACACGTTGTGGATTTGCTCTGCAACACACCACAACATTTACAATTCGAGTTACGACGTTTAGATGGTAATTACGACCAGCCTAATCGGGTGAGAGCCAGAGTTGTGGAGGAATTATCCTCCTGTTTCGGTCTTAAATAGAGGGACAAATGGATGTCGTCACTTGTGAGCCAATCAGCTGCGTAGACCAGAGGGGGGGGTTAATTTGTTCATAAAAATCACGATGGATATTTATGATTTGTTTGGTTACTCACAACAAATGAACTTTACTAATCATCTGTGTCTGTGGTGGCGGGTTTAACGACACATATTTACGCGATTAACCCCCCAAAAACCCTCTATTAATAATAATGTTTAACACGTAGGCTTTCGCGACCAATATTGTTCATAATCAACGATCTAAACCCAAAAATCGTTGATTATGATTAATAATAATATTGGTCGTGAAAGCCTACGTGTTAATTTTACATGCAGTTCTCCCCTCGTCTGATATTGTGAAACATTAAATTGCCCACGATGTATCCCACTGTTTAGGGCCTCACATGTGGCAACCCTATTTGCCTCTTGGCAAGGGGGCACTACCACCACGAGCAGTGGCCTAGAATGGAGATCCGAACAACGTGGAAGGTTGCTGGTGATGCGTGTAAATGGACCTACCCTGGCTCCTCCCACCCTCGACCAGTATAGATACAAATACTGTTTCTTGGAATTTCTCTCACGTGATACAGCTATCGTGCTCTGACGGTCCCACCTGAAGACGGAAGATTGTGTTGCCTCCGAAACGTCGTGATTTTTATTTTATTTTTTATTTTACTTTTATTAATTTTACTTTTTTACCTACGTGACTTTACCGAAAAAGCCTAAAAATATGAATAGGAAACAGAAGGTGCCAGGCATCAGAGATTTTTGTTTTTCTCAACGTGTTTCCGCGGTCGGCTTGCGGCACCCAAAGCACGTGCAGTCTTCTTCAGGGCTTCTTAAGGTTCCCAGCCTGTTCCAATGACTGCCATTTTAAAGGTATTGGTGGCCATTAATTTGTTTCATTCTCTCCAGGTTCATCTCGATCGTGCGACCGCTATCGTGTCATGAATAAATAAATCTTAATTTACATATTACACTTCACATCACTCGGAGCGTCTCAGAGCTCTTAACATAAAACGATAAGTACACGAATGCTCGACGCTTTGAATATATCATATGCGAGACAATTTAGCTATCGAGTAAAAAAAAGAAAGGAATCTACCCAAGACAATATAAATTTGTTTTAAAGATGTTGGCACACCGGTCTTGAAAGCTCGTATGAGTAGTCGTAGTCATCGTCATGGGAGGAGGAATCCGTTGGCAACTGTCGCAGAGCCGTGCAGTCATTCGTGTTCGACACATTTTGATTTTGTTTGAGTTGGGCCTCACAACAGCGAGACCAGGCAGCTCAGTGGTAGAGTGAGCGGCTCACAATCGGAGGGTCGCGAGGAGAGAGTCCAAATCCCCGTTGGGTCGGGTTGACTTAGACCATCATCACTCTGCACTCGATAAAATTGGGAACCACTTTGTGAGGAAGTTAGCAGCGGTTGTACTTTGGATATACTCACCCCCGCCATAGTAACGTGACACCCCCACCACCAGCTCAGGGCTGTACTCAGTAGACAATCAGCGCCTCGAGCGCATTCCGGCAGGACATCAGAGTGACGGGAAACAAGAATAATGCTTCGACGATGACAAACGCGGAGGGGGGCTCTATCCTATGAATAGACAGCAAGATGTTGAAACTATTCTCAAAGACGCAGTGCACACGGAGATTAGGGAGGGAGGAGGGGGGGCTCAGTCGGACCTCCTGCCGTGAACGCGTTGGAGTGGACACGCGCGCGCGGCTCATTGCTGCAGGGCATCAGCTTGAATGGAACAGGGATGATGCTTCGACGATGACAGACGCGGGCGGGCGGGGGTTGCTTCTATCCTATGAATAGAGAGCCGATGTTCATAGCACATTCTCAAAGACGCAGTTCACATGGAGATGAGGGGTGGGGTTGGTCGGCTGAGCCGTCCTCCTGCCACGAACGCGTTGGGGTGGGACGCACACGCGGGTTGCGGGCCCCAACCGCCCGCGGGCGATGCCGTCCACACGATTCCACAGAGAGGCCTGGACTCACCTTCTTGGTTCTTTTGTCAAGGCGCCCTTCCCCCCCCCCCTTCCAACCCAGCATATATATATGCTCCAAGCACGTGTGCTGTTTCATTCAGACGCTGTCGCCTCGACAGACCTGGTTTTCACCTGAGGACGGCTGCTTGCGTTGTGGCCGAAACGTCGTGAGAATTGTTTTATTGTTTTATTTTTATTATTTTATTTTATTATTTCCCTTCTACGTGACTTTACCGAAAGAACCAAGAAGATGAATCCCTGCAGTCACGAAAGCTTTAAATCGAAATTTAGGCCTGGACTCAAGACGAGCTCTGGGTCACTCCCGTCACTGCACTACCCTTTTTAACAGCCCCCCCCCACCACCACCACTCCCACCCACCCCTCCCTCCCCCCCGGGCAGTGTTCGTTCTTCGCGTGCTGCGTTACTATTCCTATCGTCGTTATTACGTTGTCACACGTTGTTAGCGCCGGGCAGCGGATTTAAGGGCAAGGCGACATTGTGGTCGATGCGTGGCGTGATTTTGAGCGGTGAATGGGTTAATGAAGGTGCGCAAGTGAAATCGTTAAAGTATGAGAGCTGAGAGTGATATTGATGGCTGGGTACGTTGAGAGAAATGAATGCCATACACCAACATCCACGCTGTAATTTTGGTATTTTTTTAATCCAGCAATTACGATAGTCACGACATTAATCATCATAACAAGAGATTTATATCAGACTGCAACAGCCAAGGGATGGAATGCGACCGAGTGGACCTCCGCCACGGATATGGAGTGATGAAATCAGTTAACGTGCAGGTGTTGGATGGATCGTTGCTTTTGATTGATCATCAATGTTGATGATGATATCATTTTCACTTTCCACCCAAAAAACCCGAACCATTATCCAGCTGAGTCACTAAAATTCATTGTGAAAAGTAAACTAAAATGAATAGGTTCTCCGTGTGTGATTTATTTTCTTCATACTTAAGGAATAACTTTCATAAGTCACCATTTGCTTATTAGCTCAATTAATTACGCCCACTAAACCGCACATATTTTACCCTTCTACCCCATACCTTAACATCGGTCCCAGGACACTGCCAAGGACCCAGCGTGTCGTAACTCACGACGAATATGATGACCATCTAAGGTGAAGATCTGCAGCAAAGAGGCTTTGAATTACATCCTGCGACAGTCGGTTATTACAAAAGTAGGAATCTACGAAGCCCCGACCTATCCGAGTCAAATCGCACAGAAGTGTCCTCGTAAATTGTCTCAAAATTGTACACAAAACTCGCCAGAATGCGAGCGCCTCTTCACTATTGAGAGATAGGGAGCATTTCAGACATTCACCACCACCCCCCTCCTTCCCTTCGGACCATTGCTCCACATGCCCTTTTCTGGATGCCTTTCTGGAACGGGAACACTCGAAGGGGGTAGTAGGTCATTCGCTCGGGGTGTGTGTGTGGAGTGGGCCGGCAAGGTTGGGTTGGGTTTGTGGGAGGCAGCGTTTGAGGAGGGGGTGACTGTGTGTGGGGGTGGAAGGGATTCGTGAGCTTGCAGGGAGAGGTGGGGGGAGCAGACGAGACGGGAAGCAACGCAGCTGCGGAGTAAATTTAGCAGCATCACGATGATTTTAATGACGCGATCAACAAAGACGTCAATTGTTGAGGTCACGCCACCACCACCATCATCATCAACACAGCGCTCGGGAAACGGAATCCCAAAGAGAGAAGAAACATCGCCAACATTTCACCCCGCCTGAGACAGAGTGCAGTGGTGCAGGAGCTTTACCGCTGCTGGAGGGAGGAGAGAGTGGCGCTGCGTTTGGTAGGGTCAAGCGGTGGTGGTTGTGGGGGGGGGTTAGGAAGGACACATGCATTAACCTTTACTCATTCCTCTAGGCTCTTCGGACAGCTACCGTTTAAAGGTGGAGGGGATGGTGCCGGGGCAGGGGGGGGCATTCAAAAACTCAGTGGGTGGAGGGGGGGGTACAATAGGCCAATGACAACAAAGTTTTAACACCGAGTGCTAAACGCTAAACCGAACGAGTAACGACATCATTTGCATTTGTCTAGATCGTGTTTTCTGTTCTAGCTCTCACACACACACACCTCCCTCGCCACGTATATATGGGATAATAAAGGCAGCGATGCCCATCGCTTAATTGGGGATTGTTTTGTTTTATGTTGTCCACCCACCCCTACAACGATTGAGCACTCGGGTGTGCAGATTGCAAACTCATCTATTTTTAGAACTGCTTTTTGTGATTCTTTTTTTGTCCACCTCCCCCCCTCTCCCAGAACCTTCAATTAGCACGGTTGGCTACGTACGGTACGAAAAAGGTTCAACATGCACACACACGCTACGGGGCTGTCTGTGGATGCGGTTGTATGCGCAACGTGCCAGTATGAAACATTCCAAAAACCACATAGAATGACATGAACGAATTTTCGTTTTAATGAAACATACGAATCACTACGTTCATACACATACACACATCGACAGAGCTGGCAAAACATTTACTTTGAGAATCATGTTACAATTGCAAAACATTAATTCTCAACTCGATTTTGATATGATTATTCGTCCTTTTTCTTGACCCAAGACCTCATACCAGTATAGCTCATATCTACTACACAAAACACAATGGTGCCACGTTGAATGACAGCCTGGAATTACTCGAAAAAACAACGATATTAATAAAAGATCTTTTGACACAAAACTCCCCATACATCTTTATAAGGCCATTGCAAATGTGTACAGTATCTTTTTGCTTATTTCTGATGCATTGCTATCGAACATCAATATCAACCTAACACACAAAGCACACACACGCACACGCAGTAAGGCATGTTCAACTTAAACTATGGATTTTGACGATGGGAATTTTTAATTGACGGAAATGATTTTTTTTTTGCTGAACGCACGCAAAGGAGACAAAACAAATCGAGGCTTTCTTTAGACTTTTGAAAGCCAATTCATATTGTAAAAAACAAACGACTCGTGGTAAGCTCTCCTCCCCCTCTTCGCACTGCTCATTGTGATGTTTTGATAAAGCTTCACCTTTGGTCCTCAAAACGGTGCAATAAATGCCACGCCATTTGTCATCCTAGCAACGTGTCCCATGTCGCACGTTTAACATGTGCAAGTTGGGGGGGTGGGGGGGCTTTCACTCCGGAAGAGCCCCTGTGACGTAAATAGCGTGAGCTAGGATGGGGCATCCTTTGTTTACTTACACGCTGTTTATCAATCCACCTCTGGATGAAGGCCTCATCACGCCGTGTTGGTCATGAGGCTTGTTTAATACATACTTCACCACGCTGGTCAGCGCAGATTGCTGATGGGGGGACAAGACTCATTTCACCACCACTCACATTCGCCACAAAACATCAACTGTGCCTGGGAATCGAGCTCAGGTCGCCGGATTCCCCGAGCGAAGTGTGCCAATCCTTTGTTTACATTTCAGAAAATAAATGTATATAAGAGGCATAGCCCAATGCTTCATGAATAAATATCATATCACCAATGCTTCAATAACAATATACAGTACAGTGTATATTAAAAGGACATTTTCCACAAAAGAAAAAAAAATCACATTTTGAATACGGATTTCAAATTAACGTGGTAAATGAGACCTCCCAGAAATATCGCCTTTACCCGCTGCAACACGAACCCGCGTCTGTTTTTTTTCTCTCCGTATGCATCCGCGGGTCTTTGTTGTACGAGAAAAAAAAATGAAATAAAACAGGGCTTAGCGAGGCATGAAATGATTTTAAACTCCATTCTGAGGCATGATGAATAGTTGGCAGGGCATCGCAAAGCCCATTTCTCCTGATTGTTAGTAGTGCTGCCGGACATTAATTACATTGTCGCCGTCGAGCGACACGCAAAGCCGTCAATGCCGCTGCCGACGCTCTGGTGGATAAGCTTTGGGTAAGACTCGAAACTCACGTCAAAAAAACATACATAGCGGTGAGAATTGCAAATATTTGTTGAAGTCAAAATTCCCCTGAGCGGCCGAGCCGGCTTGTTTTCATATTGGAGACATCACCAAGCAATCTCTGTGGACACCCAAAGCCACCCACACACTGTTAAGATATATCCGGTGAGTGATCATCTACAAAGTTGAGTGAGTACATCTTGTTTGCGCCTCTTCATGCCAATTTTGATTTAGGTTCAATCACCGATGGGGGCTCTCGCTATGGTGAAATAAGTGGTCAACCCCTCAGACAGGTTGAACAATGCATCCATCATTATGAGGGCTGGTGATATTAATTCTTGCAAGCCACATGCGTTCAGGTGGATGATATAAAACAATGTAGTGTAGGTGCATCACCGAATGACCTTTCGTCATTGGATGAGACTATTTTAAAGCGATGGTATTTGTTGTTGCCATGAATTCCTGGGCATTCAACAAGAGGTGGAAATTCTTCACTTGTATGAGCTTAGCTTCCAAATTTGCATTTTATCAAATAAAGGTCACAATTTTCACCGTTTTGTCTTTTGCAGATTGGTTTTATATATTTATTCCCTACTGGTTTATTGATTGTGGCAACCTAAATTACCGCACTGTGACATACATCACGTCCTGGAAAATTGCTCGTTAAGGCGCTGAAGTCAAGGGTAATGGTTCAGGGACATGTGAACTGGGTTTAAACAAAGGTAACCAAATAAAAAAAACAATAATATAAGACGAAGCAATGCGTGGATAACCACAAGATGATAAGATGGACATAAGATGAAAGGGATATATAATGACCACCACAGAGCGAGGCCTCACAGGTGCTGTGATGGCACACACACATCCTCGCACGCACACACACTCAGGTGCAATATATTTCATGCAATTTGTCAAATAAAATTTAGGATTTTTTAAAGAAAAAATATTTCAGCTCCTTGGAATTTTAGCACTCCCTAAAATAGAAGAGATCAAGATTTTTTTTTTCGGCAGACCTAAATGCATCTTGGTGTGTTTAAGTTATGGATGAAGACTACAACTATGTTTTACCACTGCACTGGCCGGAAATTAAGAAATGTAGGCACATCAGGGGTGGGTGACTTATTATATGAATTACGGTATAAACAGAAAAAAAGTTGAATTTTATAATACTAAGAAGGATAAACTATACTACACATTGATACCTATGAAAAATTGCTTAAGTAATGCGTTCACGATTTACTCTTTAATTTGAAGCGTTAAATTATACATTTGATACAATCTTTGTTTTATTGCTGATGAAATGCGAGTTCCAATTTTAATGGTTAATACAATCATTTTGACAAAGCACCCATCCCTAATTGCACGTTTACTGCTGTGATTTATGTAAATCAAAGCAGTAAACAATTAACTGTATGGCAATGTGAGGTGCATGTAAGTGACAGTGCCGTCTAGAAATTAACACATTTGAATAAAAATTGTTATGTTCAAGTAATAAAATTGTGCAATTAAATAATACAGAGCAATAATTACTATTACGTCTGCCTTCACAGTGCAGGCACGCACAAACAAAAGTGCCACGTCATTGCAAGTTGGAAATATATTTCCTCCACATTTATGCCCTAGCAGATAAACGTGGGGGACGAATAACCTTAACATTACTTTATACACGCTATTGCATTTTGTTATAAAGCCAACATTTAGTTCATCCCAAATCTGCATTAAAACTTATCACCCATCTGTAGCCATGAAGCCGGCTTCATTGTGGCAGGAGGTGCACAGCTCTCAATCCCACCTCCACGAAGGAATGTTCGCGTTTGCACTCATGTCGTTGCATGGTGCACTGCAAAAGGTGGGTGGGTGGATTAGTTTTGGCTGCGAACCTCCTTCCAAAATAACGCCACATTTGACAACTATGTACACGGAAACACTTACGTTCACAGACATAAACTTGATTTGAAAACATTTATTTACCACGTGACTCCAATTTCCACTCGACCGTTAAAGTGTAGCGACGGGGGGGGGGGGGTGACAGATTAAACGAAGTTTGTACACATTCATCGCAAAGCAACGCAGCACAACAACAGGAGTCCACTTCGATTTCACTCGCTGCGGACGTTGAAAGAGCCGCGTTTCGTGCCGTGTTTAAAACGCGGCAGTGCCCTGCTGCCGGTTCACCGCAGCCGATGAAGATGTGGACAGGCCTCCGGAATATTGATGAACGCACCGTTTTGGTCCGTTGGGTTAGTTTGGCGAAAACAAAAGCGCAAAACAGAGGGTCAGTTGTTGCCGAATGCGTCTCCGAGATTGTGTTGTTAAACTCAAACGGCGACAGAAGTCGTCTGCTGCTCAGAGGTCGTAACCGGGTACCCGGTACCCGTACCCTACCCGATACCCGGCTACCCGTACCCGGCCAGGTACGGGTACCCGTTTGCGACCCTGGTTCGGCCGGGTACGGGTACGGATAAGGAATCAAAACCCGTTTGCGACCTCTGCAGTGCTGCTGCTGCAAAAATGAACTAAAGGCATTTCGTGGCGACTCGGTAGGCAGGGCGTCAGACATCGGTCTCGACGTTTCTGTTGATGCAGTTGTGGTTGAGCGGCGCGCAGTTGTCGGGCTTGAGGGGCAACTTCACCTTGAAGTCAACGTCGTTGCTCACACCGTCGTCCATCTCCATGTACTCGGACCTGCTCATGGACGGGCTCCTGCTCTTTCTGCTCTCCTCCTGGTGCGAGCAGCTTGAGACGTGCAGGTAGTTCGCGTGCTCTTCGTTGTCCGTCTCGCGGTGGTAAAAGTAGTTGAAGTTGGAGACGATGACGGGCACGGGGAGGGCGATGGTGAGCACGCCGGCGATGGCGCACAGCGAGCCCACGATCTTGCCTCCCACCGTCACGGGACGCATGTCGCCGTATCCCACCGTCGTCATGGTTACGACGGCCCACCAGAAGGCGTCGGGGATGCTGCGGAACTCCGAGTTTTGGTGGTCGGCCTCGGCAAAGTAGACGGCGCTGGAGAAGAGGATGACGCCGATGAAGAGGAAAAATATGAGCAGGCCCAGCTCTCTCATGCTCGCCTTCAAAGTCTGGCCCAGAATCTGCAAGCCCTTGGAGTGCCTGGACAGCTTGAATATCCGGAACACTCGCACCAGCCGGATCACCCTCAAAATCGCCAGTGACATTGCCTGCTGGCCACTCCCTTGGTGCTTGGCCATCTCGGTGCCAAGGGTAATGAAGTAGGGCAGAATGGCCACGATGTCAATGATGTTCATGATGCTTTTGAAAAATCCCGGTTTGCTGGGGCACGCAAAAAACCTCACCAGCAGTTCAAAGGAAAACCAAATGATGCATATGGTTTCCACAATAAAAAATGGATCAGTGAAAGAGCTGCCATGCATAATTTTTACCTGCGTGCCATTGATGTCCTTTGTTGGGAGAAATTTCTGTTCCTTCTCGTCCCTGAATTCAGGCAGAGTCTCGAGGCAAAATATGATGATGGAGATGAGAATGACCAGTACGGAAACGATGGCAATTCCCCTGGCCGGGTTGGAGCTCTCGGGATATTCGAACAGCAGCCACACCTGCCGCTGGAACTCGTCGGACGGCAGCGGCTTCTCCTCCTCCTTGATGAAGCCCTCGTCTTCCTGGAACTTGGCCATGGCCTCGTTGCCGAGCTCGTAGAACTTGATCTCCTCGCTGAACACGTCGATGGAGACGTTGACCGGACGCCTCAGCCGCCCGCCGGACTGGTAGTAGTATAGGATGGCGTCGAAGCTCGGCCGGTTCCTGTCGAAGAAGTACTCGTTGCGCAGGGGGTCGAAGTAGCGCGACCTCTTGCTGGGGTTGCCCAGGAGGGTGTCCGGGAACTGGTCGAGCGACTTGAGCTGAGTCTCGAAGCGCAGTCCCGACACGTTGATGACGATCCTCTCACAGTACTCGTGCGTCAGCGGCTCCGCCGTCTCGGGGCCATCTTCAAGCAACGCGGCGTCGTCCATGGCGTTTGGACAACCGTGCGGGGGTCAGGCTGGCAGGCGGCAGATTTCAACGAAAAATTACGGCGGGTAAAAAGCCACGTGGAATTTTAAAATACGCAGAAAATCAGTGGCAGCGCAAAAATGAAATAGTATGTTTCGTATAAGTAAGAGTGAGTGGTTGTTAATATTTTAGTAGGTACTGGTGATTTTAACGATCGTGTTGACTGGGGTTGTAATGTCATTGTCAGAATTTTAATGGCAGTTGATGTCGAATTTCCATAATTTTGACGACGATGTCACAATTCGTTTATGTTTAATGGCAGGCGATTACAAATTAGTGAGGGCAGGCG
The DNA here is from genome assembly GCF_965212315.1 of Lampetra planeri. Lineage (NCBI taxonomy): Eukaryota > Metazoa > Chordata > Hyperoartia > Petromyzontiformes > Petromyzontidae > Lampetra > Lampetra planeri. The sequence continues at coordinate 10,725,086 of NC_136122.1, read as the reverse complement.
ATTACAAATTTGTAAATTTCAGTTGATTTTACATTGCATGGACATGCAATGTATAGTAATGCAATGTATGCTGAACATCTTTCACACCGTACGTAGCGAACCGTGCCAATCGGAGGTGTTAATCGGAGGGTAATACTGTAATAGCATGCGTCTTGACAATATACGAATGAGATTCAATCGCCCTCCACCACCCAGGACACACACCCTCGACAATGGCACATGCTCCTCCGTTGTATGATTACTGTTGCCCTTGCTATCATAAACGGGTAAGCAGCGCCAGGGCAGATGAGCCGATTTATCCGAATTATCGGGTCAAATGTAACCTATTTACTTTTTCCATTCTCGTGATTGTGACCTCGTTTGCATGAACTCGGCTTGCAAAATGAATCCTCATTCATTGAATTTGGTGGCCTGGTCTAGGGGGAGTTCTCCAGATAAATTTACATTCAGATTAGCTGCTTCTTAAGTGGACAACTGCACGTGTAATGCTAGCATGGCATTGCAAAACGTTTCACATGATTTAAAAAAAAATCCCAAAAGACTAATGATAAACAATGGTTATTATCAAAAGCTAAAGCAGGTTGGTCTGGTTAGTACTCTGGTATCAAACTGCCTGAGTATACAGGACAGTACTAGGATATACTGGGTGTTCTGGGCTTGGGCCGTGCAGTGGCCAGTAGATGATAGTACAGCAATGGATTCTTGAATATATCTGTGCAGAGCTTGGAGTATCTCCTTCTCGCACGCATCGGTCTCGTGAATGAATATGCATGGCCTGGCGGTAGTGTGTTCACCAATTGTTGCAGAGGATCACGGTTCGAAACCAGCGGCCGCCCTGATTAATACTGCAGTGTGTAAACTGCACCAATACTCCAATTCGCACGGTTGGCTACATGGAAAAGTTCAACCTACATCCATACAATACTGTACTATGTGCCGTCTGCCTCACAGTGGACGTTATGAGTCCCGTGACGTCATTCGCTAGAGTAAAACTATAAAAACTTAAAACTATATTATATTTCACCAGGTAAGGCACATTGACCTGGCTATCCCAAATTATATCTCAACAAAGTGGCTTATCACATGGAAATTTACAGCAGCCAAATACTAGAAACGAATGTTGATTCTAACGAGGAGGGAAAACCCGGAGGGGCCGGATAAAAAAAACACGTGAAGATAGACATGCAAACTCCAAATATACAGGCGTCAGGGTCGGGATCGAACCCTCGGCTCCTGTATACCAGGCGAGGTAGTTAACATCTCGCCACAATGGTGCTCAGTAGGCTACTGCGTGCCGGCATTATGGTCCAACTTTGCCAAATTTGAAATGCCAGCAGATTACTTAATTAGAATATCCAGATTTAAAAAATGCCCTGATCTGCATAAACTTGCCAGCACCCTCCTGAAAGTCATGAGGCTCAGTGAGACCTTCCTGGGTAAACAAGCATAATAGTCTCAGTGTAGGATCCTTCTAATTAAGAGGCTGATAACTCAGTGAGGCTTTATTACGATGGGCACCAGTAACGCTAGTTCACTCAGCTGCTGCTTAGCAAGGGAATGGGGGGCTCGTGGTAGTGTAGTTTAATAAGCTCACCACCCTACGAACCTGGCAACCCCATTTCGAATCCCGCTCACGACCGACAACACCAGTGACGATTATATGAACCCCTCCTAGGCGTCCCCTAGGTCGACTCAGCCTCAAATGGGGATCTGGTACGGTGTGTAAACATCGCGACTGGGGAGACAAAGGCGGTGGGGCGTGTGACGCTGGCCACCCACCCCCTCGTGTGCCGTGCCGGCCTTCATAGGTGCTCGCAAACAGCACTTGCCCCCGACAGTTTAAGTGGATCGCTGTATTGCGTCAAAGCCGGCCACTAAAGGGCACTGGTATTTCTTAACTGGGCAGACAACTTGTGAAACGCCTTAACGGGCAGCGATGTGATTACAATCGTTGTTAAAACGGCACGTGCGTGCACTGCATACACGCACACACACAGAGCCATGTACATTACGCGTGTACAGCCGTTGTCCTATGGAGTGGGGCTCACCCTCGCCAATAGAATGCGGAATGTATTTTGTCATCACTGGCACCAAAAAACAAAGCTTTTCAATCAGCGTCGTCTCGCGCGCTCCATTGATTATAGGCGATATGCTGTTGTTTTTTTTTATTTTAAAAAACGTTATATATAAAAACGAATCTACTAAGACAGCGAGAAAAATCGACACGGTTCTGTCAACAGCCACCTCCCCCCCCCCCCCAAAAAAATAAAAAGCGCATGCAACCTGTTTGAATGCTTTATTTATATATTACAGTGAATGTCATAAAAGGCGTGTGTCGTGCACACCGCGCGTACCAAGGGCGATCCAGTTACAGACACCCCACTATAATAATCCGGATAAATAATGGGGTGCGAGGGGGGATTGGAAATCCCCACAACATGCTATTTAAACGCCTCTATAACGTTTCAACGCACTTATTATATGTTAACACTGTGCTCTGTAAGGTATGGAAGCTGTTACTTCCACAACACGCAAGCACCTTCTGAGATAAAAGCGAATCACATTTTGAAAGCAGCGGGGTGTCCGCAAATGCATTGCATCCCTGGATACAAAGCACGTGTTTTGTGTTACAGACACTTACAACTCACCGGTTCTGTCGCCGACTCCGTCTCGCCGACTAACATCCGACTTGTCTTCACCATAACGCACGAAGCGCCGCTTATCGTACATGCCCTCCCCCGCCGCCACCAATAAACAGGAAAAGCAAACGCAACAATATCACTGTGTCCGCGTACACGGCAAATAAGCGCCTAAGTCGAAACTGCGGTCGGGATTTGCTGAGAATTGATGCACATGACAAAATTGGGACCAAAAATAACAGCTTGAGAGTAGACTAAAGAGAGACCAAATGTATACAGATGCGACACCAGTGAGCAAAGATGATGGTGGTGGTGGTGGCGGTGATAATGATGATGATAGTGGTGGTGGTGGTGATGATGATGGCGATGTACCAGATGGGTCTCTATTAGCAGGCGTCCCAGTGCTCGCTACATCTCTGGCGCTCTTCGCCACGGAATATAACCCTTGACACAGCTCACGGATGGATGGTTGTATGGGGGGATGTGTGGGGGGGGGGGGGGTACGGGGAGACGGGGGAGGGGAGATGAGTGGGGTGGTGCCTGGGGAGATGGAGGGACGTCGTTGCATAGGACACGGATGGAAAGGAATACACACTGAATACTCCACTGTAATATCACGTTTTGGGTTTTTTTTATTGAGTATATAAACTTAGTAAACCGCAGGATCGTTCTATGTATGCATCGTATGACATACTGGACACTCTTGCAAACGAGGTGTCCCAACTCCAGGTCAAATATATTCATTAATTGATGAGATGGCGGAGGCTCGCAGAAGAGGTCTTCATCCAGAAGTGGATTGACCAAGGCTGACGATGACAAAAAAAGCCACTCGAAGTAATGTGCACATTACACAGCATGTGAAATTATTGAACCGTTGGAATTAACTGATTTGAAATATGTCTGGAAGATGTATTTACTTAATGATTGCAATTACGCGTTATATATTATTTTAAACTCAATTGCAATTTTGTTTTATTTCTCTGGTTTGTTTTTCTGAACTGAAATATGTTTGTCCCCTTCTTAATTTGAACCGCAGTTCTTCCTTTTAAAATAGTATTTTGTCTCGATGTGTGTACTCCTCGCCTGGTTGTAAATGTATTTCATTTGTGTATATATAGGGTGGGCAGGAAGTCCCTATACTGTACCTCTATGGGTCCAGATGATCAGTTTAAGATAGGGGCGGAGGGACTTTCCACCCACGCTGTATGTAAACAATTCAGGGGACCTGGAAAATAATTGATCTTTTTGTATACCTAGAGAAAATGTTATCAAATAAAGAGGTGAGGGAGAACAGGTTTGAGTGCTTTTTGAAAAAAAGTGCAATTTGATAATCAAAGGCAACATACGAAAGTATAAAATTGTCCAATCATTAACACGAACAGAAGATGGAACAAAAACATATACAGATGCTGGGAGAAATGCAGCTCTGAATTACACCCAGAGACAGAAAAAGGAACACGTGACTCAAAAACGAAATGTAAATTAGGAACATCATGATAAGAAAAGCAAGATGGTTTGAGTATGAGAAATTGCTGAGAGGGATGAATGGCCTTTGGCTAAGACTGGTGACAGAATGGCAGCCAAAGGCGAGAACGCAACTGAAATGATGGTCACCACAGAGATGAGATCAGCTCATCTGCAGGAGCGGGAATAATTCTGGCATTGTAAGACCATGAGAATTGGCTTCAGTCTGGGAAGGTCTTTAATCTTTTCTATGATAAAGAGGTCGTTCAATTACTTGTAAATTTATGCACCTGCTGTGTTCATATTTACTTTAAGCTCAGGCATGTATGTTGTCTATCCGTCGATCATAAGAAAAAGACACGCTTGTTCATAGATAAGTTATTTTAAGTAAACAGTCGAGCACCAGTTGCACAACTCTAAAAAGACTTCAAACGCTGAAAATACTATATTTTCAGCGTGGCACACGTACTGTAACCACAATTGAAGGGTTAACTTCTGCAAATGAAAACTTGATTAACGTTAAAAAAAACCTCGTCCATAAAGTAGGATCTGATTAAAAGTTAATAACTTAAGTGGATGAAATGTGAAGATTATACAAAACCATCGAGGGTAGATTGCCAATGAAATGGAACCCTTGTGAGTTCACTACAATAGGCGATTGTTTTCTCAAGCCACGTCGAGCTGAAGGACCTCAACTAGAGGGGGCCCGAGAGAGCCTCTCTATAGGGCATATCAGAGGTGGGACAAAGTCATTGTTATGCAAGTCCAAGTCGAGTCGCAAGTCATCAAATTCATGACTCGAGTCTGACTCGAGTCCAAGTCACATGACTCGAGTCCACATCTCATAGGTGGGACAAAGTCATTGTTATGCAAGTCCAAGTCGAGTCGCAAGTCATCAAATTCATGACTCGAGTCTGACTCGAGTCCAAGTCACATGACTCGAGTCCACATCTCATAGGTGGGACAAAGTCATTGTTATGCAAGTCCAAGTCGAGTCGCAAGTCATCAAATTCATGACTCGAGTCTGACTCGAGTCCAAGTCACATGACTCGAGCCCACATCTCATAGGTGGGACAAAGTCATTGTTATGCAAGTCCAAGTCGAGTCGCAAGTCATCAAATTCATGACTCGAGTCTGACTCGAGTCCAAGTCACATGACTCGAGTCCACATCTCATAGGTGGGACAAAGTCATTGTTATGCAAGTCCAAGTCGAGTCGCAAGTCATCAAATTCATGACTCGAGTCTGACTCGAGTCCAAGTCACATGACTCGAGTCCACATCTCATAGGTGGGACAAAGTCATTGTTATGCAAGTCCAAGTCGAGTCGCAAGTCATCAAATTCATGACTCGAGTCTGACTCGAGTCCAAGTCACATGACTCGAGTCCACATCTCATAGGTGGGACAAAGTCATTGTTATGCAAGTCCAAGTCGAGTCGCAAGTCATCAAATTCATGACTCGAGTCTGACTCGAGTCCAAGTCACATGACTCGAGTCCACATCTCATAGGTGGGACAAAGTCATTGTTATGCAAGTCCAAGTCGAGTCGCAAGTCATCAAATTCATGACTCGAGTCTGACTCGAGTCCAAGTCACATGACTCGAGTCCACATCTCATAGGTGGGACAAAGTCATTGTTATGCAAGTCCAAGTCGAGTCGCAAGTCATCAAATTCATGACTCGAGTCTGACTCGAGTCCAAGTCACATGACTCGAGTCCACATCTCATAGGTGGGACAAAGTCATTGTTATGCAAGTCCAAGTCGAGTCGCAAGTCATCAAATTCATGACTCGAGTCTGACTCGAGTCCAAGTCACATGACTCGAGTCCACACCTCTGGGGCATATTGGCCTACTCTTCCACACTGGTCATACAACTTGAAAGAGGTGGGACTACCCATACTTTACCACAACCACTTACGACGTGCCCATATTTGTTCGGAACACCCATGCAAACATCTCACCAAAAGGCTATTGGTAGTTTTGGGAGTTGTACGCCCGTCTTGTGTATGAATAACGATGGTAGCATTGTAACTCGTCGCTTCCTTTGCAGAACCACCAATGGAAGTTGCGCCACCTTGTGTCCGCGGCTCAGATGTGCATGCTTGGAAACGAGGGACAGAAATAGAATGCATAGATTCTAGAACATTCGAGGGTTAATTACATTCGAACTGTTTTTCAAAAAAAAGTGTGTTTAAAGCATGGCACGTGGCGAGATGTCATGATGCATACCTGTCAACCCATACGGTTTTGCCCGTATTCTTGCACAGGGAAATTGAGTTACCAGGTCCATACGGCGTACAGCCGTTTGTGATGGGACTTGATAGGACGAACGTTGAGATTTATAAAGGCATGGGGTGACCAATAAGGTCCGAATTGGCCTGTAATGAGGTTAGGCACTGATAAGGGGTTGTCAGGTATGATGGTGCCAGGTGGTCAAGAAACTATGATGGAGTGGCAGCCAATCAATACATGTTGCGCGTGGGTTAGCTTTGCAACTGTGGAGATGAAGCGATGAAATCAGATCGCTTGAAGGTGCCGGGTGGATTATTACACGGCTGGATCGTGAGAGATAGCGTTGGCTCGGGGTCGCCTTCATCCAGCCGTGGTTGACCTTGGCTGATGATAATTATTCTCGAGGGATGAAGGAGGGGTTTCCTGTGAGCGATCGTGCAGTGCAAGAAAGTCCCACAGTAATTGTCGCCCTCTCGTGCTGAATGTGTGTACAGCGCCGCTGGCATGCAACGATTACCGTTGCAAGCGGTTAAAATGCATTATTATTTCAACTTATATTAATGGAATTGTGTGTGTAAGACTCAATTATGCTGGTTCCATGCGCACTTCACGCGTTGGTTTTTTCCTCATTTGGGATAATTATAACGAGAAAGTATAGACAATAAATGAGGCAGTCTTGAGAAGACCAAAGATAACGCAAACAATAGACACACTTTGCCTTGCACACTACCATCACTAGGACATTTGACGTGCAGTATTTCAATCGTGCAAATTTGTCCCCCCCATCCGATGTACAGGAGGAGCATGCCCAGGAGCATTGCGTCCACCCTTCGGATTAGCCTCTCCCAGAGGTGTGGACTCGAGTCATGTGACTTGGACTCGAGTCAGACTCGAGTCATGAATTTGATGACTTGCGACTCGACTTGGACTTGCATAACAATGACTTTGTCCCACCTATGAGATGTGGACTCGAGTCATGTGACTTGGACTCGAGTCAGACTCGAGTCATGAATTTGATGACTTGCGACTCGACTTGGACTTGCATAACAATGACTTTGTCCCACCTATGAGATGTGGACTCGAGTCATGTGACTTGGACTCGAGTCAGACTCGAGTCATGAATTTGATGACTTGCGACTCGACTTGGACTTGCATAACAATGACTTTGTCCCACCTATGAGATGTGGACTCGAGTCATGTGACTTGGACTCGAGTCAGACTCGAGTCATGAATTTGATGACTTGCGACTCGACTTGGACTTGCATAACAATGACTTTGTCCCACCTATGAGATGTGGACTCGAGTCATGTGACTTGGACTCGAGTCAGACTCGAGTCATGAATTTGATGACTTGCGACTCGACTTGGACTTGCATAACAATGACTTTGTCCCACCTATGAGATGTGGACTCGAGTCATGTGACTTGGACTCGAGTCAGACTCGAGTCATGAATTTGATGACTTGCGACTCGACTTGGACTTGCATAACAATGACTTTGTCCCACCTATGAGATGTGGACTCGAGTCATGTGACTTGGACTCGAGTCAGACTCGAGTCATGAATTTGATGACTTGCGACTCGACTTGGACTTGCATAACAATGACTTTGTCCCACCTCTGGCCTCTCCAGCCCACGCCCCGCCCCCACACTCACCCTGCCCTCGTTTTCCCCCCCACCCTTCTCACCTATGAAAACCCTTGTCAAAGCCATCTCTTCGGCATGCCTCAGCAACTGTTTTCGCTGTGGTGGCTCCCACCTGATGAAGGACGCTTGTGTTGCGCCCGAAACGTCGTGTTTTAATTTAGTTGTTTTCACTTTTTTTTATTTTTAATTGTATTATTTTATTATTATTTTCTTCACCTACGTGACTTTACCGAAAGAAACAAAGAGTATAAACAATAGACAGCAAACAAATAATATCGATGCTGCTAATCCTGCATAATGCACGGACATAAGTAGTACTAATCACATACCTGCATTTCCCATAAATATGTTAAATTCCGCTTGATATGCAAATTATTTTGTCAAGGCGCCCCCCCCCTTCCAACCCAGCTTATATATATGCTCCAAGCACGTGTGCTGTTTCATTCAGACGCTGTCGCCTCGACAGACCTGGTTTCACCTGAGGACGGCTGCTTGCGTTGTGGCCGAAACGTCGTGAGAATTATTTTATTATGTTTTATTTTTATTATTTTATTACTTCCCTTCTACGTGACTTTACCGAAAGAACCAAGAAGAAGAAACAAATAATAGTTTGGGCAGGATAAACTAGATGCAAAGATGACATAGTATGAATAAGACAGGCATAACGAGACAGAACAAACGAGATACATGGAGTACCGAATTATACAGGCATTGCAAACAGTTTAAACGAGACAGTACAAATGAGACAATGCTAACGACACATTGCAATTTAACACGTTGTAGGCTCTCGCGACCAATATCCATAATAGGTGTTGATTTTTGTTAGATCGCGTAAATATAAATGTGTCGTTAAACCCGCCACCACCCGACACGGAGAATCAGTAAGGTTTTTCACGTTAACAGAACGTGGCAATTCATAACTAGTACAGCACACCGGTGTGTTGGTGAGTACATCCACAACTTAAAGCTTTCGTGACTGCAGGAATTCATATTCTTGGGTCTTTCGGTAAAGTCACTTAGAAATGGTTAAAAGAAAATAATAAAAAAATAACAGAAAACTACGACGTTTCGATCTCAACGCAAGCGGTCGTTTCTTTGAAACCATCTTCGTGACTTTACCGAAAGACCCAAGAATATACATCCACAACATTTACAATTAGAGAACACAGTACAGTACAAAGAATCGAACATTTTACTAGATCTTGAACGTAGTCAAGACGCAAAATGCGACAGTAGGTGGTGGGAGTGAATTTGCGACTCGCTTGCAATTCACGCGATCATAATTTTACATTGAGAAGAGTGAAAGCCCTTTGGATTTACTGTGGTGTCATATTCCATTTGCACAGAAAACATTTGGTTGGCCAATGGCTGTTGATGATATAATTACACGTACATTCGTTTCCTTTATTTATAACCGGGTGAAGGCCCGTTGAGACCACAGGCGTGCTTTTCAAGAGACGAGGGTTTAAACAAGGATAAGCGCATGAAGCATAAATCTAAAATGCAGATAATGGCAGTCACTACATTTCCAACACATTTTTTATGATCAGTCATAAATATAATCAGCAATGGATTGACAAAGGGCTGTAAATTACTATCATAAATACTTGCAATAGATCAATACAAGAGACAAAACCGGTGGTGGATGTGCTAGTCAGTATATTGTTATCAGAAACACGTGCACTCAAAATTGAATAATTAATGACAGTTTCCAACTTTTTTTTATCAGTGTTATCATTGTCACAAATGTTCTAATACAAAGGATAGTTGGATTTATTAATGGATGGTACACCATATGCAGCAAATATTAATACACTTTAAACCAATTTACAGACATAACAAATAAAGCAAAATCGTAGTTTGGCGATCCACTCAATGGCTTCCTGTGATGTGAAGAGGATAAATGAAGTGGCCCCCGCAATAGATCTTCGTGGGCAGGTTGATGCGATATCGTCCACGCTCTGGGACTCATGGCCACAGTCGCACTTAGAGGCATCCCTCATTTTCCACTTGTGAAGCGGGAGGCCGTATGCGCTGTGCGGATTCGGTTGAGTGCTGTCCACTGCGTTGGAGGGAGATTGAAGCCAGAGACCGATGCTGTTCGGTCAGTGGTCAGGTGTTGGATTATTTAAACTATAAACCAAACTATATACTCTTTGGTTCTTTCGGTAAAGTCACGTCGTGATCTATTAATTTTCTATCTACGTGACTTTACCGAAAGAACCAAAGAGTATGGATTCCTGCAGTCACGAAAGCTTCAAATCGTTTGGCTATCATTGTTGGCGACCTGGCTATCATTTTTTTGGTTCTTTCGGTAAAGTCACGTAGAAGGAAAATAATAAAATAATAAAAATAAAACATAATAAAATAATTCTCACGACGTTTCGGCCACGTCGTGAGAATTATTTAATTATGTTTAATTTTTATTATTTTATTATTTTCCTTCTACGTGACTTTACCGAAAGAACCAAGAAGATGAATCCCTGCAGTCACGAAAGCTTTAAATCGAAATTTAACTGGCTATCATTGTTGGCGACCTGGCCAACAATGATAGCCAAATAAAGTGGCTTATCACGTGCAAATGTATATCAGCCAAATATTCCGGAGCACTCCGAGAAACATCCACGCGATCACGGGGAGAACATGCAAACTCCAAATATACAGCAGGCGTCAGGGTCGGGATCGAACCTACGACCTCCTGCATACCAGGCGAGGTAGTTAACATCTCGTTCATCTGGATCATGGGTTGTTGCCAGGGGAGGTGATGACAAGCTACCTTATTACAGATAAATTCAGACCTCATTGATCACCCCGTGCCCTTATAAATCGCAACGTTCATCCAATAGGAAACCAAAAGATAAATGCGAGTTCAAGGAACTGCAAACAAAAAACCCAATATAAAATGGTATAAACCAACAGGATCCGTGGTAAACATTTTAACAGCGGAATATATTCACACGTGCTCATTTTCCCAACACAATTTTAAGATTCAGCGTATATGTTCATATCAAAATAACTCTAAATGTGTGCATTCAAAAAGAAAAAATCAACACGTGCATTTCATATTCCAACAAAGGATGAATGTAGCAAGATGTGTACGTCCACTACTTATTTCCCGAGTGCATAATTGTTTGCTCAATGGCCACTAATTATACATTTGAAAATATCTACGGTGGATAACTTTGTAATATGAATTTAGGATGTTGGTACAATTCAGTATCATTTTACATAACATTGTATTATTTCAAATATATCAGATCACGGTCTATGATCAACGCTTAATCATAGGCAGCATGTTGTCCATGCACCCCCATGATACATGAACAATAGCGCGATTCAAAGTGGACAATTGGAAGTGGAGAACAAAACATGACACATTATAACCTGTAATCATGATCACAATGCACAATGGGACTCAATGAGGCCTCTTTAGAAACCCAAGAAACCTAAATTAAGTAATTTGCATAAACACGCTTCCGGATCCGGGCGTGAAGAGGCTGTTAACAGCGCGCGGTGAAAAAGTAGTCCCGTAGACTTCTCCGCGTCGTACGAACCGATATCTTCACGGGGGGCATATTTGCAAACACGGCCGTCGTCGACCGAGACCCGCTCGACGCCTGTGTCGTGATTTCACCTTTTTGATTCTCGTTCGGACACAATCTAAGACAACGCCGGTGTATCCATCCGCGCTACCACGTCCGCCCGCACGGCCATTTTGGAGTGGCGGTGGCTCGTGAAGGCGAAGCCTTTGGCTCGTTGCGCGATATTCCTTTAGAAACCCCCATTTCTTCCTCCTTTCCCCCTACATCATTTAACAACTAGAACAACAACGACAACGTCGTCGTCGTCTTGGAGAGGGCAACCATGACGCAGTACCTCCCTCCGAACCTGCTCGCGCTCTTCGCGCCCCGCGATCCCGTGCCGTTCCTGCCGCCACTGGCCAAGCTCCCGCACGAGAAGGTGCACAGGCAGCCCTACTCGGGCATCGCGGTCTACGTGCATCTCTTCGAGGTAACGAAACAAACAAACTCTACGACGAGAACCGTTCATAGCCGTGCGAGCTCATTTCGTCGTGAGTCCCGAGCTCACGTGGTTTTTTTCGTCTCCATTTCATTCAATGGGTAGGCCATGGTGGAAGTTGTTTTTTTGTGGCCCACGTGGAGTTTGAGGGCCCTTCACCCCACAGTTCCCGCCTAGCTTAGGCCAGCAGCGATGATGCCGTGCTTGTCGTGTGTGTTTTGCGGATTGTAAGCGGTGTGGAGAGGGTGTTGAAAGTAAAACGCACTTTTCCTAGCGTGTGCCCCGTGTGATGGCCATCGCAACGCTACAATTTGCGTTGTGATGGCCGTCGTCGTAGGCCGCTTGTTATGGGTTGGGCTTTGTGCTCGGGGGGCGGGGGGGAAACTTTGCTCTTAAAATCAAGCTGGTTTCTCGCGTGCGCACCTACCGCAGGTTAAGACGCACTCCAACGTTGGCTACTAACTACAGCACACACAGTATAATACGGTACAACAATGTACAGCGATTTGTGCTTCGCCTATAAAAAAAAAGTCGTGCATGGCAGAGTCGGCAGTGGAGTTTGTCAAGAAGCTCCCCAACCCAGCACGTGGAGGTAGCGAAACATCAACTTTATGCAGAACTACGCAGTTACTCCACGAATGCATCGAGGAGTTGTCCTGTGTGTTGTACAGACATGTTCTGCTACATCTTAAACGCCAGATCTAAAGTAAAGTTACAAATATAATTCATAATGGATTGCAGCAGCGATATTCTTATTTCGGCCAACAATGCTGCTGTTTGGAATTATGATTACCCTTCGTCTGCTTCATGGATTGTTGTATCGCAAGACCGTCTACAGATGGCGACAAGCCTGCTTGTAAGTCTTCATGTAGCATTGGGTAGATAAAACAGGATAAATAAAGGCTATGATCGTTGTCAACAAATATGCCATACGGCGATCACGTTGCTCCCTATATTATATTTATCGTGTGTTTACAGCCACGGCCATGGGGGTACATGTGCAGAATTGTTTTGCCAAGACGTTGCTGACGTATTTCATTAACCAAGTTGGTGATTGCGCTTTTAGCACGAAAGCCCCCGTGTCAAGACTCTAGAAGGGCCTGAATTGAGATGTACCATTGGCCAAGGACAGCCCAAATACTCTGTTTTTAAGATGTTATGAGTTAGTTCAATCAAATAATTCCATTACTCAGGAAAACCTCAATATGGCTTAAATACCTTTTATGGAGGTAGTTCTGAATTGGAATAAAATGGTTCGTTCCCAAGAAAGCCTCACTTGGTCTCAACTCACTTTTGCACCTCCAATTAGTACAGTGCAAAATGAGTTCTACATGCAAACGCTTTTTCAGGGGGGGTAATATTTGGTCATTCCATTAATTAGCGCCTTGCATATGGGAGGAAACTGGAGTAAACTATCCACACAGAGGGTTGCACTCAAAGTTGCACACCGATTCATCTTATAATTAATTATACTGCCAGCTCGTGGGTGCATTTCAGCCCAAACCTACAACACCTGGTATTTACAGGCAGTCCCAAAATACCAACTATGCCTAACCCTGTTTTGCACGTGATGTTCAGTAGTGTTTGGAGTGGTGTTGTGTACGCCCCCTTTAAACCATGGTGATGTTTCTGCCATTAATTAAGAATTGGCCAAAACTCCCGATACAGTACCCTCCTAAGGAGTTTTGAGACCCAGCAGAGCTCTTCATGATAATGTCAATGTGCTAATGCAGGACCTTCCTGAGAGTCTGATTCCTGGGGCCTCTGCGCTGGAAAATTCAATGAAAAATTAAGCCCTGGTCTTAAGGCGACGTGAAGCTGGTCTGGAAAAAAAGTCAGATTCATTACCCTCAAATAAAAGTCATGACTGCGCAGGGCTTTTGGATGAATAGCTTCATAATTAGTGACATGGCTTCTTGCTGCTTGAGCCTTAAAGCGCTGGTAAATGGCTAGTGGTGCAAGATAATGGACTCCAGGGTATTTTTTGTTAAGCGATTGCATTGAATAAATTGCATTCAGTTAAAGTGTGCTTTTTTCAAAACGGGGGATCGTTAATATTGGCTCCCTTATCTCCAAAGACTTGTTTAAAAAAACATTTTGATGGTAGCATGGAAAACGATCAAAACATTACCGTCCAGCGGGTGATGGCAACATTTATCGTTACTATTGGTGTAGATTTTACATTTAAGGAGAAGAGCATTGACTAGAAAGTAGTCGGACATTTTTATCAGGTGTGAGGTGGGACTCATGGACACTCAAAATGCAACAAAATGAGAAGTGCACGTAGAACGTGAATTGATTAACGCTTGGAATGTTTTTGAAAGAGGAACACAGGTCATGGAACAAACACAATTTGGATATGTCATATTCGACATTTTAAAAAGTTAATTTGGGCGGGAAACATTACTAGTGGATTGTGTGCAGATCGAGAAGACTGAAGGAATGGCAGACGAGCATATGCCCTTGAAAACAGCCATTTTGCAGATCGAGTAATTAATTCATTTACAGGGTCGAGAAGGATTTTGGCATAGCTGGACTGAGGGATGGCGAGAGAGTATGAAGGCCGCCATCTAGGCATGGATTGGCAATGTATCATGATTAGGAAAAAGGATTTGGTGTGGTTGAGGTAGCTCTGAAAGTGATTTCATAGCCATGTTTATTGCACCAAACTCTTAAAAGGAGTATTAAACGACTTCTCTAAATAAAGTGTATTCGGTTCGTTTTTGCAATCCTGCGAGCTTTGTGCGTGTGAGCAAACTAAACTTAAAGATGTGTTTCATCCATTCTGTGCAGGATCCAAAAGATGCACCACCCCCAACCAGAGCCGAGACGAAAGAAGAGCGTATGGAGAGGAAGGCACGTACTTTATATTTGTTGCTGTCCGTGTCGTGATATATATAATTACGGATACAACTGCACTAATTTTATTTAAATTTGGTATTACCTTGTATTTATTATTGCTAAAGTATCTGAGTCATGTATTTTACATTGTTTCTTGTCATGGTAGTATCTAATATGCATTTAACATGAATGTACGTGTTGTTTGTATTATTTAGAGACGTGAGAAAATTGAAAAGCGGGCACAGGAAATTGAGGAAGAGCTGAAATTATGTGAGTAATCTAATTTTCTCATGAGTTTTTCAACATAAAAGTCAATGTTTATCACCATCTTCAATAAATGACATCATTTATTATAACTTATGGATCAATTACTGATTTGGCCATTGAATGGCCACATAACTGTAGAACCTTTATTCACGTTGATCTGCGGGGTGCTGTTCATGGATCCTGTTATCTGCGAATATCAAGAGTCTCGGCCGATGAGGACAAATGCAGACAATGAGATAGATTTTCCACTAATTCCAGTTGATGATGGCCACAGGTAACAGGAATCATGACAGGTAACAAGGGCCAAGCATTCATTCGCAGACTGTCCACGGATATCAGGAGTTTAGCGCGGTCTGCCTTAACATAAGTGTGAGCCTAAAACCAGGCAGAGTAAAACGCCAGGTATCGTGCGGAATGGCAATTTGAACCGTTATTGTACCTTGCGTTGCATTAGACAATGCTGACATAGAAAGCATATCAATAAACTAATGAAGAAATAAATTTTAGGAACTATTGCAATTCATATTGATCAGCACCACTATCTCTATTGTCTTTGCACTACTGAATAGATTTTTCATTGTCAATCTATCATGAGCTTTGGACGCCACAATCTATCTTGCTTGGACTGATGGTGCTCCCCCTACGTGTGGTGGCCTTTCTGGCTAAGATATTCATCGTCCCATGTACTAATGCACAGCCTGACATAGAGAGCGCAGACTGCTGCAGAATATTGTGTTCTAGCGCCTCCATAGGACACCGCTCAGCAACAGAATATATCAGTGGTGTAATCAGGCCGTCATCTTACATCAACTCCCTCACCATCAATGTGTTGTCATCAAATCCAAGCCAGCAACCAATGGATGTGGGAATTAGGAATTTTCCACCAGGCTGAATTATTTTGTGCGCCATGCACAGGAGGAATAGTTTTCAGCCACTAGTGGGTGTTTGACCTCCAAATTTTTTGCAAATAACAGGAGTCGGCAGCATCAGACTATTTTACATACTGTTGATAAAATGCTTGATAAGATCATCAGATAATGGTACTATATTGTCATGACTGTTCTGCAAAATGGCTGTGGATTATAAATTCACCCACTGATAATAGGAGTTTTTGCAGACAGGTTCCGTGCGGATAATAATACGGGTGCAGATTAAATGAGTTGCATAAATGTATGCCAAAGAACTATTCAATTTTAATTTAACTGTTGCTTTTATTTCATTTCAGGGGATGCTCACACCGACACAAATGTCCAGGGAGATGCGTTCAAGACCCTGTTTGTTGCACGCATTGTAAGTACATTAAAACATTTAACTTGTAATGTCATGCTTAACCATTCACACGTGGATGCAACGATGAACAATGCATTTCTTTTCATAGTATTTGATGTTGCACATATTTTAATTAAACACTTAATTTTTCTGAATTGTAACAAACATTGTCTTCTATGTGCAGAACTACGACACTTCAGAATCAAAGCTACGGCGAGAGTTTGAAGTGTATGGACCCATCCGAAGGGTAAGTTAATTTTAGCCTTCGATTTAAAGCTTTCGTGACTGCAGTGATTCATCTTCTTGGTTCTTTCGGTAAAGTCACGTAGAAGGGAAATAATATTTTATTATGTTTTATTTTTATTATTGTATTATTTCCCTTCTACGTGACTTTACCGAAAGAACCAAGAAGATTAATTTTGCCATCGTTACATTTTTACCACCTTCAGGAATGATGGTTTACTTTTTACAGAAACCGAACGTGAACTAATCAGGTGTGTCTTCCATACAGATCACCATGATTTACAACAAGGTGTCTGGAAAGCCTCGAGGGTATGCCTTCATTGAGTATGAACATGAGCGGGACATGCACTGTAAGTACCGCATGCAAAGAAGCCTGTGTTGAGATGCATCGAGCACATTTACAATACCATTTTGCATGTGTGTATTATGATGACTCGCATATGCTGAGACGATAGTATGCAGTTTTAACAATCGTAGAATTTTCTAGCCACCAGATTGTTTTATTTGCAGGTTTCCTTGTTCTACGCAGGTAAGTTATTGAGGCGAATCGCACCCTGTGGGGTACGATCAGATGCCATTGTCTTGTGATAAAGTAATTGTAGTTAGACCTTGTAAAATAAAAGTAATGATCTGCCAATTCATGTATGCTTAGTGAAATATATGTTTGGCTCCTGACCTAGATATTAATTTTCTGTTATTTCTGTTGTCACTGCAGCCACCATTGTGATGGCAATGGTCACTGCTGGCTTGCAGCTGATGCTAGTGCTGCCCCTAACATCTCGTTGTGTGGTTGGTATATGGGTTTGTATGATGGTAAGACCTGTCTCCACCACAAAGGTTAAAAAAGGCAGGTGTAGATTGGCGCTTTACCAACCAATTGGCTCATTTTTGTAACCCATCATTGATCTAACATAGACGTTGGAAAAGTGTCTTAATGCCTTGGGTGTGGAAGTCTCCTTTTTACTTTAGCTATAACTTTTGTCTCTACAAAGTTTATAGCGTTGGAAAGCTTAACTGTAGGATATAAAGCTGATGGTTTTCCTGTGAATGGAAGTGTTTTGGGTATAAAGTAGTTTAAAACTTAAACTGGATATTTATTTTTTGCATAGTCTGGCTGGATAGTTTGGGCTGGGACGTCTGTATGCCTTAATGTTTGGGAAAGGTTTTCTTACGAGATTTTAACATTGCAGACCCGTGAGTTTGGCTAAGGGTTTGATTTAATTTTTTAGTGTTTTTGTTTAAAAGTTAACGTAACATTTGAAATAGCCATATTTAGGATTGTTAGTCAACATTTAGGTTGGTTTCGTGCATTATGGATGCTGTGAAATAAGGTCTTCAGCCATAGAGTATAGTTTGCAATACTTGATAATACACAACTCTCTCGCACATAGTATAACACGTAGCTTCACAGCTCACACTTGTAACATTCAATATACATTGGTCCATACAAACTTCCTCAAACATGACAATTGAACACGCACATGTTAGCGCACGAGTTTTTTTTTTACCCGCACGCATAATCCCCACGTCGCAATAAATAACACTTAATATATTGTACAAGCATTGGCTAATTAAATACACTTTATAAAGTGAACGTGGCAAAAAAACACTACTTAGAAACACTAGACACTGAAAACACAACTTTCAGGTAAGGTCGGGTAGGTATAGAACGTGGCGGCAAACTTCGACGTGTCCCGAAGATTGTTGAAAGGCCCGAAATTGAACTCGGCAAGATAGCGGATCTGCAGGCTCTCTGTTTGTTGTAAGTAAACGAAGGTAAATCGACTTCGTTTAGCCTTCCTGTATTTAATGTGCTTTCATTTATTTTGTTTTTAGGCTAACGGAGTGGATGGAAGTCTGTTTCCAGTGTTTCCCCACTGCAAACTGAAACCAAAAAAACTTAATCTCTTAATGCAACAATTGCAAAATAAGAGATTTGTTCCCCTTCTTGGCACGTGAAGTGTTGCTAAACTTAGCCCAATTGCTTTTCGGCCAGCAACAGAGTAGTGTGGGAAACTCTGTCCTTGTGTTGCGGTGGTTGTGCTGTGAGTGAAGCCACCATTGTTACGTGGCTATGTGGCATGAGTGTGGTCTCAATGTGAGCAATTCTGTGCACCTAACGTAACTTTTTTCTACAGAACGAAGCCGAACATTGTTTTTAAACGTTACGTGTACATGCTGCTTAATTTTGTTCTTGCAGTCGTCCTCTGGAATTTCATGAAGACCTGTCGTCAGAACACAACGATTTATTACAAAATATATAAATTATATGTTAACATTTGTTCTTTTTGCTCATTTGTTGCAATGCCCTTATTTGTGGGCAATGGTTTTGTTTTAGCTGCGTACAAACATGCTGACGGCAAGAAGATCGATGGAAAACGAGTTCTGGTCGATGTTGAGAGAGCTCGCACTGTGAAGGGATGGCGCCCCCGTAGACTTGGTAAGTCAGTGTGTGTGCGCTAAACTTGTAATTTCACACTAAACAAAGCAGTTCACAAAGGGGTGCTAAAGAACCGTGAGAGAAAAAGTGCTGCTGCAAAACAGCCCAATTTTTCGTATAATGGTGGCAATTTTAAACTGGAAAAATTCTTGAGTACTGTACTTGAGAATTTACAGTTTTTACAACCAAACTGCTGATACTTGGGCATTCGGCTCCGGTGTCTGATAACATCCTAAGACATTTTTGGGTTGACATGTCATGTTCCATATTGCACTTCTGTGAAGATGCTAGTCAGCAAGTGCATTTTGGAATGTGACATGTTGACTCCAGTCATCAGCTTTAACTTGGGGGGGGGGGGGGTGGGGTGTTGATGAGAATTAAGAATGACACCTGCAACTTAATGTAAAACAAAAATGTTTAAATTTAATCTGGAAAAAATGGGTCCACAAATGGGATTAAAATCCGATTTTTTTATTTTAAGTGACATGTCCACGTAAGTATTGTGATTTTGATGATCCGATGATATTGTGTCTTTCAGGTGGAGGGCTTGGTGGAACCCGCAGAGGAGGCTCTGATGTCAATATTAAGCACTCTGGTCGTGATGATATGCGCCACAGTGAAGAAGGGTAAATGCACCATTTTTGCTTGCCTAAAAATATTTTTTATACGTTTTTATTGCAACTCAATACGAGCCTGATACAATACACCAATCGCAGGGTGGGGGGGGGGACAAACTTCACGTACAGCAACCCAATTTCGGCTGGACAGGACCCTATGTAGAACAGGGTTTTTCAAAAAAATGTAAGTTTCTCTAGAGCTCACTTTCCTGGGAAATTGATTTATACATGTAATCGAACTTGATATATTTATAAAAAGAGTTCAAAACCTCGATTATTCATTTATAACGTAATCATCGAAGAAATGTGTACATGCTATATAATAATAGCCGTACATGGTTTCAACTGAATTTTTTGTTACAGCACACGGGAACGAGATCGCGGAGAGCGAGAACGAAGAGAGCGGAGCCACGAACGGGTTCGCGAGCGCGACGGGGAGCGGGAACGCCCCGAGAAAAGCAACACTCGAGAGCGTGACCCTCCACGCGAGCGAGAGCGCGACGCCCCCCGCGAACGGGATGCTACACGCGACCGTGGTGGCGAACGGGATAGGGATAGAGATCGGGAGCGGCGACGCAGGTCCCGCAGTGGCGGGGCTCGCGAGGGCCGGGAGGAGCGCAGCAAGGATCGCGATCGTAAGAGGCGCAGCCGCAGCCGTGACAGGAAGCGAGAGGAGAGACCGGAGGGCGAGGTGGGCGTAGAGGAAGGGCACGCCGGAGACTTGCCGCACGAGGGAGCGGACAACAAGGAGAATTTTGCAGAAGGCACCGAAGGCAAGGCAGAGATCGTGGGTGAGGAGGGAGGCAGGGAGCGCGATAGGGAGCGCGATCGCGACAAAGATCGCGACAGAGAGCGAGAGCGTGGCGAAAAGGGTCGCGATCGTGAGCGAGATCGCGATCGCGACAGGAAGCGCGGTCACAAGGATAAGGACAAGGACAAAGACAAGGAGAGAGACCGCGAGAGGGATCGCGAGAGAGGTGGAGGCGACCGTGAGCGTAGGCGCGATAGGGATCGGGACCGGGAGCACAGGCGTGATCGCGATCGCGAGCGGGGCAAGGATGCCAAAGAGGAGAATGGTCAGGCAGCCACAGGTGGTAGTACTCAGGAAGCGGAGCAAAATGATGAGTCCATGCAGTCTGAGCCACCCACTGAGGCATCGCAGGATGGCTACCAGCAGGTGGATAAGTTCATGACCGAAAATTACTAGAATGACATCGTCGAGAGCAATATAGCAAGTGAGATTCCAAACAATGTTCACATTTGTGATGGTTATACCTTAATGTCATGAGTGTGCCAATAATTCTGAAGTGCTTGTTATGTTCAAGAGTAATGCATATTGTTTTACTCCACTACATAGAGGTACAGGTAAGTTAGATGTCTTTTTAAAATGACTTCATAAGGAAATGTACATGTTCCAATTGGCTAGGTTTTGTTTTTACTTTGTTTTGTCAGTATGCAATGATAACTGCTTGTTGGTGGTGTATTTGATTTTTTTCATTTTCTGGATTAGTATTTTCAATAAAAGCTCACGCAAAAATGTGCTCCTGTATTTGATGAAATTATAGTTGGTAGATGCTGATATATAAAATGAAACTGTTCGTTGCTGTTCTGCGGAGTGCTACAGCTTTAATAAACTGAAGAAAATTGTGGTTCCTCTGTGTGGCACTTATAACAGTGCAATGGCTCTTGTACAGCACTCAAATATCTTGGAAATTTAAAAATATTGTTAAAACCAATTGAAAATCTGCCCTGAGTAAACCTATAGTTTAAGTAGAGAAAGCTGCTGTCATACCAGATCTTGGCAGATATTTTCAGTTTGTAATATTTTGCCTCTGTCCTTGAGCATCCAGCTTATAGGGTAAATTCCATTTGGGCATTATAAAGTCCAAATGTTCGTGTTAATTGATAAGACTTTTTTAACCTGTTCTCTAAAGAACTTTGCAATACTGACCATATCATTAGGTGGTACATAAACTTGTGTTCCAAATTTTTATTTTATTGAGAATTCCAGGTCCCATTTATTGATGTGCGTTTAGTTTCACTCTTGTTAAATCCTTTAATGTATACACACCAACACCTTGGTGACTGTATCAAGGCTTGGCCACTAATTGTTGAGTACTTCACAAAAACGTGCAAAAACTTCCGGTTGTGGTTTTAGCATTTTCTATCCAGATTTTTCAGCTTTTTTCCTTTGCTGTCCTGTCATCTTCAACTTGTACTTTACTTTTTTGGGAGAGCTGCAGCCCATCCACTAGCCCATAGTTTTTTTTGTATGGTGTCTTATGAGCATGCACCTTGTATTTATGAATTGCCTTGAGCATTTTACGATCTTTTTTGCCACTTGCCCAATTGTAGCGCAATTATGCTATTAGACAGAAAATCGAGCACACTACTGATCATCCGGTTTAGTTGAGGCCAACTTTGAACCTGGAATCTCGGTAGACTGGTCAAAAAGAGCTTCATAGCTCATCGGATTCCTCCAGGATAACGATTCCGTTTCAGCAGTGTTGTGCTGGGACCTCGGAATATAATAAAAGGCTACCCCAACGTCCCTCCATAGCAGAGCTGCTACCTGAACCCATTTATCACGGCCAAACGTCCTGCGTTTCCTGGGGGAAACGTTTCCGTAATTGCTTAATACTTCAGAGGACGAACGCCTTCTGGAAAGCATTTCAACGCACGTGCAGGATTTTTCTTAATTTTGAACTTTTAAAAATGGCAAGAGATGTCAGCATGGGCATTTGGTAGGTTTGTTTTCAACACTGGATTGTACAAGTCTAGATATCATCTCTGCCCCAAAACAGGAACCGTTTAAGCAACAGCTGTTGTGTTAAACCGTTAAATATCATGTTTCTCATTCATGCACGTGCTGTTTGCCGGCATCTGTTCAGTCCAGGGCGCACAAATGTGGTTATGTGGCGATCAACACTGCCACATCCCCTAGTGCTAATGCTATCACAACATTCACTCCTATGTTAACCTAATTACTGTTTACTTTTCAAGTTACATATATTTTGTAGATATATAGAATGATATCCAACACATGTCGAGCAAAACCTTGTTATTAACATCAGAATAACGTCCCACTGCTGGACAAAGGCCTCCCTCATTTTCACATCTTAATGTCCTTAGTATTGTCCAGTAGTAGCATGTGAACTGTGATTTAATCTCGCTGACATTTTTTCTGCCGTTTTCCGATGCTTTGACACTTGTATTTACCAGAGGTGTGGACTCGAGTCATGTGACTTGGACTCGAGTCAGACTCGAGTCATGAATTTGATGACTTGCGACTCGACTTGGACTTGCATAACAATGACTTTGTCCCACCTATGGTATTTACTCTGATCATTCAATGCATTTAATACCGTACTCTCAGTTAATATGTTGGGCCATAACAAAACAAACATACACTCGAATAACATTTCAATCGATTAGCCGAAACGTGAAAATTAGCTTTGGGTTTCAAGGTAGCGACATAGAAGCGATGAATCAACGGTACAGTGTTTGCATTCATGCAGCGTTTGTTTAATGATGTCTCGTGTGGTCACTGTTGTAGGAAACTTGCCTGGATTTGATTCCCAGCCAATTCTTAATGGGTTTCTTAATTTTATTTGGCGGAAATCCTTAACGGAGTCTGAAGTCTTCAGGACATTCTGCTTTGTCATGTTTGACAAAACCCACATCGTTTTAGTTGATTTGAGGAAATCGTGTAAAGCATTACATAATGCATTAAATATTAAAAAAAACGGAAAGTGAATATTTCATTTTTCAATGGTTAATGGTCGGATGAAACAGTGACGCAGTGGTTCGTGCATTGTACTCTGAACACAGTGACTTGGGGTTAATTCATGGGCATGGCTAACAAGTGGCAAGTGACTTCTGAACTGACCTTGGGCTCCACTTTCCCAAAGCGCAACTGAGCCTGATAAAGTATGGCCAAACAAGCCCCAAAGCGCACTCATCAGCGTGACAAAATAGTGGTCAAACAGTCACGATGATCGAACAAACGTGGGAAGACCTTCACCCATCAGCGGATTTCCCTGCTTACCATCGGCTTGAATGTCACTCTACATAAAAGGCACATTACTTGATTGTTGGTGTGACGTTTATCAGTGTTGAGAACGAGACATTCTAGATCGTAACGCTAACTGCCCACATTTTAAACCCACCAAATTCAATGTTGCTATTGTACGTATTTGAAGATTTTTTTTCCCCTGGGTTTAAGCATAGCCAACTTATCACCAAATAACCTGAAAGTGCCCGACCATGTCAGATCCCGGAAATTAAGCAGTTTTGAGCCTGGATAGTGCTTGGGTGTGTGACCCCAATGCAGGCTCGGACTGACCCGGAACAGCCATAGGGTATGATAATTGGTTTTTTACCCTTCTATCTGGCAACAAAACTGACACCTTTTTACAAGGAGTCATGTTTGCATAGACCGCAATACCTGCAGTCATAATACAAACAAAATACATAACTCTGATAATGTGCACTGTCCTTGAAGTTGATTGGTCCACACCCGAGACTAGGCTCTAAGGAAAGCTGTCTCGGGTGTGGACCAATCAACTTCAAGGACTGCACATTATCAGAGTTATGTCTTTTGTTTGTATTATGACTGCAGGTATTGCGGTCTATGCAAACATGACTCCTTGTAAAAAGGTGTCAGTTTTGTTGCCAGATAGAAGGGTAAAAAACCAATTATCATATTTTTACTGGCAAATGAGGTTCCCATAGCCATAGGGTAATCCGGGCGTGCATGCCATAGGGCATTCCGGTGGGCCGGTCCATGCCGAAGGCCAGTCTGTGTGGGGAAATTGCAAATGTGATCAGAGTAAAAATTATTGCCTTCAATGTGCACGCTTCATTGCTTATCTACGCTCTCAACTGGCATTAAGCCTCCATATTCGGCAGCTCCAAAGATAATTTCTCACCGGCCCATTTGTGTTTTTTTGGACCAGCACAAATGGACGAATACGATCCGCAACGCAAAATCACGCGAATACGTCGTCACATCGAAAATCGAGCTACCAGTGCACCGTTTGTCGCACAACCCATCAGCAAAATAAAAATTGCCCTTAACCCGAATTCGGGCCGGTGTGTTTATAAATGCCTGGGTAGATTTTGTTGTCCCAGTCCGTCACTGCCGCCGTGCCAAAAAAACCAGGTGCTGTAGGCTGCTGTAATGCTAGGTTATCAGCAGATGGCAGTGCATAAAAACCCATTGCAATGTACTGAACTAATCCCCAACATCGTTTTATCCCCACCTTTAACCCGCACTGACCAGCGTGGTGAAGTACCGTCAAGCAAACCTCACGACCTCCCATGGTGTGGGAGTCATGATAATTCGTATTAGTATAACCTATTTGGTTTTGTTAAATGTAATCGCTTCCTGTTATCGTTTAAGCGGTATTTTCCGTTTAAATAAAAACTTTATAAGAGACGGGAAGTGGGTGAGTTCATATAAACATAACTTTTAAATATAACAAAAAACGCATCTCAAAACTCTGGTCCACGTGTCTGCATGTGCCTAATCGAGCTAGATTACCTTGTTTCTGGTTCACGTATATGTGCTATAGTTGTTACAGTATAAATATATACATACAGTACGTGCAAATCAGTGGCCTAACTACCTTATCAGCTCAGGGGGTACGACAATCGGTCAGATGGGGCCCCAATGTTAGATTTGTCTCGCACGGTCGCACCTAGGGCTATTATAATTCGTGCCTCCTTTTGCCTAATCACATCGTTACGCTCACGATCCCGAACATTTAACGCTGTAGGGGCGCTCCGTCTTTACAAAATAATTGTTGTTTTTATTATTGGATCTTTCGGTAATGTCACGTAGAAGGGAAATAATAAAATAATAAAAATATCAAACATAATAAAATTCTCACGACGTTTCGGCCACAACACAAGCAGTCGTCCTCAGGTGAAGAATAGAGCTGTCGGAAAGACAGCGTCCTAATGTCCCGACAGCTCTGTTTTTCACCTGAGGACGGCTGCTTGTGTTGTGGCCGAAACGTCGTGAGAATTTTATTATGTTTTAAATTTTTTAAATTTTATTATTTCCCTTCTACGTGACTTTACCGAAAGAACCAAGAATATGAATCCCTGCAGTCACGAAAGCTTTAAATCGAAGGCTAAAATTAACTTACCCTTCGGATGGGTCCATACACTTCAAACTCTCGCCGCAGCTTTGATTCTGAAGTGTCGTAGTTGTTGAAAACATATCTCGAGGTAGTTGCCAAGGGGGCCCCAACTCGTAACTTTGGCCACCAGGAGGGGGTGTCGGGTGTGCAAGGCGCGCAAGTTTGCCCCGAGCTAGTTAAGCTGCTGATGCAAATGGGATTCAGTTTCATTTATTTGGTATAGCCCTGTGAGCCATTCGGCTCTTGAATCGGGTGCAACTGCAACAAACAAAAAACATGAACAAGAAAACATCTTAAAGCGACTATGTGAAAACAGAAAATCCAAGAAAATACAGCAAAATATTGCAGAAAAAGCACCGTACACCAACGCTGTGTGCAAAAATCCCAGTGGGATGCAAGTCAAACAACAACAACCACAAGACAACTTAGATTAAGGCCATCAGTCTAACTCCGTACTACAACAAACAAACATGGCCAAACCAATTTTTTTTTCGAAATCACCGCAATAAAGCCATAAAAGCAATGTAACAGTGATCATAGGACCTGTGACCGAATTTTCACAATAAACAACAAACAACATGTACCACCAAACCCTGCAGCCATAGCTGGCTGCATGAATCACTCCACAACAGCAGGAGCATCAGTTGGAGTATCAACATTTTTCAATGCACCTTGTGGATTGGGATGGACACGTCGCTCGGAGGGGTGATGGCAGACAAAAGAGTGAACACGTCGAAGGAGATGGAGTCAAGAAATCGGCAAATGTGTGCCGGCGCTTGGATGGATTTGCAGAACCGTGAGAGATCGACCATGATTGAGTACGATTATTGCAACAGATGTCACGCCATAGGATAACAGCAAGCACACTGGGTGACCCCATGCGTGTGATGTGTGTAAAAAAACCAGCCACATGTACACGCACAGCCCTTTTCGTCAATCCCCTGGTGGATGGATATACGTTATTAATTGGCGTTGCAATGTAACCGTGGGGAAATGTAGTTCGTGCAGGAATTCGAATGTCGTGATTGTTGACATGCAACAACACACGATGGGGCTTTCTCACATCTAAATTTTTTCGAATACTGCAATTATAATAAACAGCCAATTGCCAGTCCACCGATGGATGAGCGCCTTCCCGCGCTGTTGCAGGTCGTGTGTGGTTATGTGGCCATACTTCACGCTGGGGGTGGTGGGTGGATAACACATTCTCCTGCGGAGGGAGCTGGTAGGAACGTTGGGTTGCTCGGTCAATGGCCAGGGTCAACGGAGGCGTGGTGTATTCCGCAAATATGCCCGACTGTGAGGGCGGGCACAAGCCGGCGTGAGTAGGTTAAACGTTGAGTTTTATAAGGGCACTACGGGGTGACCAGCCCCTCCCCACCCAGCCCCTCCCCACCCAGCCCCTCCCTCCCCAACCAGCCCCTCCCCACCCTCCCCACACAGCCCCACCCTCCCCACACAGCCCCTCCCCACCCTCCCCACCCAGCCCCTCCCTACCCTCCCCTCCCCACCCAGCCCCACCCTCCCCTCCCCACCCAACCCCTCCCTGCACGACGGACGGACACAATAATCCCCTGTGGGCTGGTGGAACCAGTGGGTTCCTACCAAGCCATCTGTGGCACAACACTCTCACCAACCACCACGTTGTTGAATTCCCAGCCTCGCTCTGAACCTGCAATTCGACTTGGGCGTCACAGGAGGGCGCCTGCTCTCGCTGCTACGACGGACGACGATGATGTTGGAACGAGTGGGTAGGAGGAGGAGGAAGGGTGGTGGTTGTTAAAAAAAAGCCCCCGCTCAACTGGGGAGAGAGAGCGAACGAGTCAGGGCACAGAGAAATAACAGCGCCATCTTCTCGTCGCCAGTAGAAGCACTCTGTGTGTGTGTCTCTCTCACCATATCTCACTCCTCCTCATCCTCCTCCGCGTCTCTCTCTCCTTCTCTCCTCGGCTCAGCATTTCATTCTCGGCGCGTCTCACGACGCTCAGCAGCGGCAGCAGCAGCAGCATCATCAACAATGGGCGTCAAAGGCTGTATGAAATGCGTCAAATACCTCCTCTTTGTGTTTAACTTCGTCTTTTGGGTGAGTTTCGTTCATTTTTGCGGGTTTTTTTTTTGCTGGATCGCTCTTCCGTGGGAGGCATCCATCCAGCAGTGGATTTAATCACGACCGCTGCTGATTATTATGAATGGAGACCTGTAATGCTGGACTTAGACGTGGGATGCGCGTGTGTGTGTGTCTCTTTGCATTGGCATACATTGTGTGCTTGCACACGTCACGTTAACAGCAGCAGCAGTGGTGGAATGAATTACTTGACCGCCAACATCATCACGGCAGTTCTCACGGCTGCAAATGTGTCAATCCACTGCTGGATGAGAGCCTCTCCACGCCGTGTGGGTTACTTGATCATACTTCACCACGCTGGTTCTTTAGCCTGGTGTTTGTTTTAATCACCGCTACCAGGCGCGCGTGTGTTTTTTTTTGTCACTGCGTGTGTGCCTGCATAATGAATATACACGTATGGAAGGAGACTGTTGTGGAATATTGAATATTTAAATTATATTGATAGGAAACGTTTGAATAGACGAAATGGTTATGTTTGAATAAGTGCAAAAAAAAAAGAACCCTTAAGTAGTATTGTGTGTTTAAGGTCTATAAGTAATTGGTAAGATCCCGTTAGGAATTTAGGGCGTGGGACCGCAGAGATTTTAACGGCGCTTGTTTAACGCAGTGTGACCATTTGTAGTATGTAGCACTAATTTATTTTTAAAATCTTCAGACGTGCACTGGGCTGATGTTTTTTGTTTGTTTAATGATCTGTGGCTTTTCTTGCTGACCTGACGAAAGCCCATGCAGTGTATTGCTGCAGTAAAAGACGACAATTGCATTCAATTACCCACAGCTTGGCGACGTACAAAAAACGTCTTTGCATTAGAATTGCATTGTAGTATTCAGTACTGGGTGTATAGAGTATGTATGGGTATCGATCCATAACCTTTATATCCACGGGGGTGTTGGTACTTGTATTATAATTATATAAGATCGAGAATAGTTACGTAATCGATACTGATAGAAAATTAAACAAAATATCTACTTGGACTTTGGTAATGTTCGGGTCGGTGTCTCTCACACTATTGATAATTAAAATAAAATTTGTATATATTTTTTGACGAATTAATTGGACACAAAACTACATACAGCACGATCAGTTTTTTTTAGTCAGCAACATTACCACCTCGGTAGGAATAAGTTCAACTTTTCCCCCTATTAGAGAAATCAATTTGCGAAAGTCTAATAAACACCGTGGACCCCTCTCCCATTTTACTCAATCGGCCGTGGCCATGGCTCCCACAAAGGCGCTGGGAAAACATTTGCTGGTAATTGCTCCACGTTTTGTGTAAAAAAAAAAACTTCTTGTACACCCTTTGTCTCTTCAAACATGGGTTTGAAACGGCGTTCTTTTGAGAATTCACAAGTGCCCTTTCTATGCCGTTGCACAGTATAAATACACTGTTGAGGACTGGGTGATGGATAACAATGTGCAGCGTTCTTAGGGGCTAATTGAGTGCTTAACCCGACTTGTAGCCAACTCGTATGCTCTTAGGAATGCATAACAAAGTATAAATACAACGTCTAAAATCCATTACAGCTTGTGCAAGCCCAGACAAGAAGTTTTGACGCCTAATTATACAACGCCTCTTGGACATTTCTTTTGCTCCATGAAAATTCTCCAATGCTGCCAGATCTACGCAGCCACACCAATTGGCACACCATCGGCGTCTGCTGCACGTGTGCTCATAACCGCTGTGATGCACCAAGGTGGTCCCCCCCCCCCAGGGCGGTTTGTGGAGATAGAGTCACAGCCCTGCATTGGCTTGCTCACGGTACCTGCTGGTGGAAGGGCCTCCAACAGGAAGGAGCTCTCAAAAAGAGCCCATCTTTGGAATGGTCATTTCCAAATGGTTCCAGAAGCACACAGCCACAATACGCAACCTCCTCACACACACCCAACTGCAAGCGTGCATATATGTACGATTCACCCGTGCAATGCTCCAAAGTGGCCCGTGTCTGTTTCAGGAGAGTCACTTTATTCCACTAACAGTTGGGAGAGGCGTTTGACCCGTGTCAATGATCATCGCGGAAGCAGCCTCCGAAACGGAGAGTGTCTGTAATGCATTTACGTCAGTGGTCTCTTACCATCAATGCCATTGAAATCCCAACGTTTTTTTCTCATACGCCATGTTTGCCCTCTTAATTTAATTAAAACAGCCTCTCTGGGAGCCTTATGTCCGAGTTATTTGCGTGCCACACTTACCCCCTTACTATTAGCTGAGTGCAAGAGCGGACAGTAGGCGATTGCATTGAGTGGTTCGTGATGTTTTAAGTCTTATTTGCCAATCTCTGTGTCATTTTGCTTAAACAATAAACACATCAACACAGGCGGTTGGTGCTGTGGTGCAATGGGTTGATTCCATCTTTTGCGGGCGCAGTAGTTGAAATAATATCTCAAATCTCTCCCCCCCCCTCCTCCAGATCTCTCTATACTCATTATAAATGGGTATGCCACGATCAGTTGATCAGCAAGTGTGGGGACTCCCAAATATTCCCAGCCCTTTGGCCAGCCGTTGCAAGAGCTCACCCTTGAAAAAAAAATATCTGCATAGCTCAATGGATCATTTACACGAATAATTAACTTCTGAGCTCCCTTTAATGGAGGGCCTTCTTGCACAGCGGTGGCGTGAGCAAGCGATCGCAGGGATGCACCCTGGCCGTTGTATTTTTTACCAAACACAAAATGAATGCCATACAAATCTTACAAAGAGTAATGCACGAATATTCTTTGAATCACGTAGATAGGTTCTAAGAAAATAACAAAAAATGCCAAGAAACTACTACTTGTTATTTTTTGTTCTTTTCTTTGAAGCTATCTACGTGACTTTACCAAAAGACCCAAAGAATATGAATTCCTGCAGTTACGAAAGCTTTAAGTTGTGCACGCATATTTTTGGAATTGATCGTCATTCTACATTGTCGACTGATTGACACTTTTATTACAGTAGTGAATTGTCATAATTCTTGTCACTAAAAAAACCCGAAAGTAGCTCAGCATGTTGTCAATCGATGCAGCCCATTCTTCACAACCCTCATTGCAAGTGGAGCACTGGGATTCTATTGGTCATAACTGTAATCCCACTCAAATGTGCAGTATATCTTTAGTGGCTTCTATTGGCGATGCCCTGCATCTTCTAATGTGGAAACTGTGAGTTACTGCAGGTGCTGGGAAACACACGTGTCCCCTAGCTCTTCTGTCCTTGCAGACTTTCATCAAATTCGAGAGCAGATTTTCATCCAGTCACAGATTTCAGTTGATGCAATAACAAGGCATTTTGCTCCTTTAGAGTGTGTTGTGGGGTTAAAAGTTATGGGTTGTGGCTTGGGTTAGGGCTTATAGTTTACACTGGGGATAGGATTGAGCATTGGGGTTAGAGTTTGGGTCCGTATATAAATTCACGCTTTAGCCGTGAATAATATATTTTTTTCAGAATTTAAAAGCTGGCTTTAAGCGTAGTTTACAATTGTCTTAATGGCTTCACAAATCACATGCGGCTAAAAAATAAAACATTAATTCTAGATTTGAAGCTTTCGTGACTGCAAGGATTCATATTCTTAGGTTTTTTCGGTAAAGTCACGTAGGTAAAAAATAAAAATTAAGATTAATAAAAGTTAAATAAAAAAAAATCACGACGTTTCGAAACGTCGTGATTTTTATTTTATTTTACTTTTATTAATTTTAATTTTAAATAAAATATTCTTGCTTTTTTAAAAAAGTTTGCTCGTGCTGTTTTGGGATATGCCACTCGTCTTTTCCGTGCTTGTGATGTCACGGACAGCTGGCCGGAGGCGCGGTGTTGGGGATCGCCTTGTGGCTGCGCTTCGACTCCCAGACCAAGGATATCTTTGACCTGGAGGGATCCCCCTCCACCTTCTACACTGGTAAGAACGATTGGCTCTGGTCTGATCCCACAAAGCCTGTTTCCAGAGCATACTACAGTGGGCGCAGCTGTGCGGCGTGCGTTCTTTTAGTTTTATTAAATCAAAGCCAGAGATTGTCTCCACGGCACGAGTATTATATTCTTCTGGCATGCTTTGATTTGCGATGTTTCATATGCTAGTGCCACGCTGTGCCCGGACTGTTGGCAGTGCATCACATACACATTGGAAGCTCCCATCATCTGGGTGTTTGCCTCCGAGTGCAGCATTTCCATTATATACGGGTTATGTGAGTGACATGGATCACAAACATGGACAATGGCAAAGAATATGGAATACAAACTGAAAAGCGCACAAGGAAGCACAGAGAGGTGTATGATTCGACTTACACTGAGAGACAGGAAGAGAAGGAATACGAGAATTTAAAGATCTTGCGCAAGTTCGAGAAAAATTATTCGCCGTCAAGATAAATAATTGGGCTTGCGGAGACGTGTCAAGAGAAGAGGGGGGGGGGGTGGCCCGGTGGTCGAGACTCATGATGGAATTGGCATCCAATGGAGGAAACATCCGAGAGGATCTCCACTGTGGAGATTGAGTGATGAAATCAGCACGTGTGCAGGAGATAGATGGAATGTTGCATTGCCGGATGGCAGTGACTTGGCCAGTCCTTCATCCAGCAGTGGATTGAACATGGCGATGAGACGTTTGGCCCTGTGATGCTTAACTGAACGAAGCAGAATTACGTTGTCTACAGCTTAATAATCAGTGTGACTTATTAATCAGTGATTTTGATGAGTGTGCGTTAGTGTAAATTTTCACGTGGGCATGAATATTAATGAGGGGGGGCCTCTTTTGCAGTGACGTCACGCACGGATGTAGCACTGCTGCGTAGATTTATTTTTTACCGTCACTCTCTGTAAAGAAACGTCATATTTGAAGCGACTTTGCGAAATTAATTATTTAATTCCGCTCTAGAAGGTAAAAATCCACCCACTCATGAATATTAATGAGAGGGGGTGGGCCTCATGTGGAGTGACGTCACGCGGGGGGGGTGGGCCTCATGCGGAGTGACGTCACGCGCGGGACGGACAGACATTTCTTGGTGATTATAGATGGTAATAGGCATCGGATTACACTTATTATGCATGCATTTTTTTTATTCACATGCAAATTATAATGTTGACATTACATTTATGCTAACAGAGCACACGAAACTGCAAATGAGGCAGGATAGATTATTAACATTAAACGAGGCTGTCAAATTGAGACAAAAACGCACTCAATTTGTAAGAGTTCATGAAATCTCTTTTAAATGAATTGTCACAGACATGCGTTCAACACTGTGTGAAATGTGCATCACTTGGCAGGTGCATCTGTGGGATATGTCACGCCATCACTTAAAATGTGTGATTTGAGAGCCTGCTGTATATGCAGCCAGTTTATGAATTCCAACTGTGGTCATGTTATGGAATTGCATGAGGATCACAGTACTGTACAATATATACTGACTTCCACTTTAGCGCAGTGAATGTGTTTATCAATTGATCACTTTGTTAAGGGCGCCACGGTGGCTCGGAGATGTTAACTACCTCGCCTGGTATGCAGGAGGTCGTGGGTTCGATCCTGACTCTGACAATGCCTGCTGTATATTTGGACTTTGCATGTCTCTCTCCCCGTGGTCGTATGAATTTTTATCCGGGTCCACTGGTTATTCCCTCCACATTCAGAAACGTGCGTTGAGAGCAGATATTTTAAACCTGGGGTGCACGCAACCCCTGGGGGTTGGAGGTGCCCTTTGTGGGGGTGCGAGACATGGCCAGATTTAGTTTAATAGGTAAATCATCGCAACGCAAATTAAGCACGGGCACGCAAGTACAACTACTTTGTTTCACCAAACCCTATGTATTTATTTAGATTTTATATATATATAAAAAATATTAGGATTGAGAACCAAAGGGGTGCAATATATGTCCACATGATAAGCCACTTTGTTGAGCTGTCATTTGTGGCCAGGTCGCTTCTCAAAAAGAGCCATATACAGTAGTTCAGTGGGTCTTACCTGGTAAAATATATACATAGTAAATAGTAGACGGTGATAAGAGCCCAAAGAGATAGATTGATTCGTGAGCTCACCCGGGGTATAACATGTACAACATAAAGACTTCAGAAAAACTATTGTAACCCATTCCTTGACTCGCATCATCATCATCACCACCACCATCAGGCATGCTCAACTTCTCAGATTCAGACTTTTAATTGAGCTGTTAAGACCCAATGAGCTCACCAATTAGTTTACAAGGAGAAGCACTGGCCAAGACCGCCAGCAGTGGTGGTAATTACAGAACACGGCAGGGATGGAATGTGCAAACTAACAAGAGCAAACACAAACATCTTTTTTACGAGACGCTGCCAAAAAAGTTACTGCAAATAGAATAAAGAGTGCTTGAACGCACTGTAGGGTAAAGGTCTCCTCAAGCCAATTCCACCGGCCACGATCATGGGATCAGCCGATGTTCGCATTGTTCATTTTAATTTCATCGCTCCATCTCTTCGGTAGACGTGCTGTCAAACCGTTCCATTCCTTCATCGTCGGTCATCATCATGCTAGTAAGGAAATGCTCTGGCAGCGAAACTACGATTCGTGGAATGGAAATTTGTAACGTATAAAAACACATGCAAGTGGTGACTCACAGCGAGAATTGCACTTTAAATGGTCTAATCATTGCGGAGCTTGGGGTTTACTTAAATAAAAAAAATAGGTTCGAAAGAGGAAGTGGTTACGTGTAGTTTCAAAGCAGAATATCGATGTATTTTTATTGCAACAGATAATTTCAGAACAAGCTGTTCCTTCGTGAGTGCAATTATTTACGAGACACCATCAGAAACCCAAAGTGTTTGCAACAGCAGTAAAAACATTTGTAGTTTTTCCAAGTGTGAAGACCCCAGCAGTGCAATGACCCCAAAGTGCTTCGTGTGGTACAGCGCATTCCGCTGCTGTGTGGTAGCGGTTAGCGCGCTACGAAGCTGGCCACCCGAGTTCGATTCCCGTTCACGGCCAACGCCAGGTTGACACGGCCTCAAACGAGTACCCGAGTGCGGTGTGTAAACATCGCAACTTGTGGAGACAAAGGTGGCCGGGCGTGGTGCTGGCCACCCAGCCGCTCGTGTGCCATGCCGGCCTTCACATGTGCTCGCTTACAGCATAAGAGTCTGTTGAAGGCTTTATGGAGTGGTAGTGCAGCGGGTGGCACGCTACGTGACAAACCCAGTTTCCACGAGTTCCATTTCCGCACATGGCCAACAACAACATTCCCGGGTCTAGGTAGACTCGGCCTCAAATGAGTACTAGCGTTCTAGATTTGAAGCTTTCGTGACTGCAAGGATTCATATTCTTAGGTTTTTTCGGTAAAGACGGTCCCACCTGATGACGGAGACTTGTGTTGCCTCCGAAACGTCGTGATTTTTATTTTATTTTATTTTTTATTAATTTTGATGTTTTACCCACGTGACTTTACCGAAACAACCTAAGAATATGAGTACTAGCGTGATGCTGGTGACCCACCCCGGCTCGCGTGCCGTGGCGGCCTTCATAAGTGCTCGCTAACAGCTATGGCCCAATATTCTATATGGCGGCGGCAACTTTGTCTGCCAATAAGAATACAAGCCTTGGCTGATGCACCCGAATCATGTGACAATGAAGGCGACATGGAATGTGCCCCATGAAACAAATAACCGTACGGTAATCATCGCCGTGGAATGTTCTCTTGAAGGCTCCAAAACACCAAACGAAACCGGCGTCGTCTTTCACCCTGCGACAGAGTTCTTTGTTTATTAGCTTTAAGGACACGGGCAGCAAGCAAGCAAGCCAGCATCAGGGGGGTTTTGAGGTGGCAAAGTCGCTCACCAATTCTCTCCGTACCCCCTGACCCAGCTGAAGGCTCAGCAGAGCCCCCACCAACCCCACCTTCAGTAAATAGAATAAACTCGCCTTTTGCCCGTCCAAGGACGGGTGTATTTCAGTAAATCTGAAACTTGCAAGCGAAAATCAGACCTCGACGTGATATTCATTGCATCAATTCGTGTGCAATTTGTAAGGGCGCGGTGACACAGACTTTTTTCATGTAAAGGTGATAATCCCTTGTTCATCATGACGTCCTTTTTACTTTGATGTCTCAATAGCGCTACGGAGATCGCGTGACGTGAGGGTTCTGCCTTTGTAGTGAGGGTTGTGAGTTGACGCCGAGGAGGGGGGAGGAGGAGCCTCGCCCCTCCATGTGGAGTGACGTCACCAGCTAATTATTAATGGGGAGGGGGTCCATTTGAAAGACCTCACCTCTTCATGATTATTAATGAGGGGGGCTGTTTGATGTGGAGTGACGTCACCTGCTCATGCTCATTAATGCGGGGGGGGGGGGCTACATGTGGAGTGATGTCACCCACTCATGATTATTAATGCGGGGGGGGGGGGGGCTACATGTGGAGTGACGTCACCTGCTCATGATCATTAATGCGGGGGGGGGGGGCTACATGTGGAGTGATGTCACCCACTCATGATTATTAATGCGGGGGGGGGGGCTACATGTGGAGTGACGTCACCTGCTCATGATCATTAATGCGGGGGGGGGGGGGCTACATGTGGAGTGATGTCACCCACTCATGATTATTAATGAGGGGGGGGTCCATGTAGAGGACGTCACTTGTTCATGATTATTAATGAGGGGGGCTGGCCGATGTGAGGTGACGTCACGCGCGGGACACACAGACATTCTTGGCTCATCATAGTAGTAATGTTGGTACAATATTTAACACCAGTGGGAATTAAGCAATCGGTCTGATAGCCTGATAGTCCTTCTTCATACAGAATGCGTGATGGGGCAGATGGTGTCTTTACTCTTCTGCTTAGCGTTTTAATATTTGTTCGGAGTTTGTTCGACATTTGGCTGTCCGTGCTGCCATTAACAGACGCATGCAAAACCATCACCTCGTTTTTAGAAAATAGTTTTTTTTCATTAACCTAAATAAATTTATGTATCCAGTCTATTCTCCTGGTTGCTTGTTTGAGTACAGAGTTAATAATAATAAAGTTACTGCAAGAATCAATCCCTTTGGGTGGGAGTGGTGGCGCTACGGCTCGCGTACTGGGGCCCCCAACCCAGTCAGCTGAGTTCGATCCCTGGCCACAGCTAATACCAGTGTCGCGGGATGTATGAGCCCGGTCCCTTCCACCCCCTTTGCACTAATCCACACTGACAGTGGTGGTGAAGTATGGTCGAAAAACACCTCACGACCAGCGTGACATGCCGTACGTTTGTGCGTTGAACTTCTTTCGCGCCGTACGTAGCCAACCGTGCGGATGCTGGAGAGGCTTTTGTCCAGATGTATATCAGCAGAGGTCTGTAAATTATTATAATATGACGTACTGTATTTACAATGCCTTAATCCTGCAAAGCCTCACAGTCCCAAGGTTATCTTTTCAGAGGGGGTTTTTGGTGTTGTACTGAAGTGAAAACTGGCAGTGAATGCTGTATGTTGTACGACAAAGTGTGTGGGCGTAATGTTTACACTCGAGATATGTAAATTGCACAACTCCTCTGGTAAACTTTATATTGCCACTTGTAGTGATGAAGTAGGGTCTTAAACATGGAATGAAACAGTTAATGGAATTGACTTGTAAAAGATGACCTACGCTCTCAGAAGCCCTCTTAAAGTGGCCAATGACTTGTTATCATATCTGGGCTGGATCACCCTGTCCCTACCTCGCTGCGCTTGATACAATTCAATGTAAAGCGGGCATGGTTATTGTTGGTTCATCACTGACCGACGCACTCCAGACACTCGCTTCATTGGCAGTCAGTTGCCTCCTTTTCACTCTTCTGTAGCTGCTTCCCATAACGTCCACTCATTTATACTGGTAGGAACCTCCTAGTTACACCAGCCCACAGGGGATTATTGTGTCCGTCGTGCAGGGAGGGGCTGGGTGGGGAGAGGCTGGGTGTGGAGGGTGGGGAGGGGCTGGGTGGGGAGGGGCTGGGTGGGGAGGGTGGGGCTGGGTGGGGGGTGGGAGGGGTGGGGCTGGGTGGAGAGGGGCTGGTCACCCCGTGGTGCCCTTATAAAACTCAACGTTTAACCTACTCACGCCGGCTTGTGCCCGCCCTCACAGTCGGGCATATTTGCGGAATACACCACGCCGCCGTTGACCCTGGCCATTGACCGAGCAACCCAACGTTCCTACCAACTCCCTCCACAGGAATGTGTTTATTTTTGGCTAGCCATCGAACAAATATGGTCACTGCATCGCGCGCTTTCATATGCGCTTCTGCGGCCTTCTGGAATGCTCTTCCTTCCAATATTAGGAAGCCACTGGAGCTGTGCACTTTTGAATAATCTCGATTGAATATTCACTTCTTTAGAACTGCTTTTTGTGTGTTTAGTTTGTTGTCCTTCCCCCGCACCTCCGATTCGCACGGTTGACTACATAGGGTGCAAAAGAAGTTCAACACATACACAATTGATTCCTCCACCCATGCTGAGGACTCAGTCTACCAACAACCACCACACTGTTAACTGTTTACTAACTACACATTTACAAGTTGGATCATGCCGTTTGTATGCTGGCTGCTTTATTGAAAATGTGAACTTGGGTTCTGTGCTCAGCAACTGTCTTTTTTAAAAAGCACACGTTATTGATGGGTGTTACTGCATAGTGAGCTTCCTGTATGGGCAGCGGTATTGTACCGATGAGCGTGATGTGCTTCGAACCTGGCGACTCGAGTTCGATTCCCGCTCACGGCCAACACCAGTTACGATCATCTGAATCGGTTCTGGGCCTCCACTAGGTTGACTCAGCCTCAAATGAGTACCTGGTGCGATGTGTAAACATCGTCACTGGGGAGACAAAGGCGACGGTGCGTGGTGCTGGCCACCCACCCCCTCGTGTGACGCTCAGACCTTCATAGGTGCTCGCTAACAGCACTTGCCCCAACAGTCTGTTAAGGCTACACGGGAAATCTTTGCTCCCCTTGTGTTGTGTTGTCGGGTTGTACCGCGTTCGCTGCACATGCTGGGGGCTTCTTAATAAACATCGGACATTTACGTCGAAAAGCACGCGGGCCATTTTCAAATCGCATTAGAGGACTCTGCAGCGCAACAGCATTACGCCACGCACCTCCCACTGGCATGGTGGTTGGCTACGTACGGTGCGAAAGAAGTTCGACGTACATACATATACATCGAGAGAATGGCAGAGCGCTTCGTTTTAATAACCGCATCTTGCCTCATTCATGCAATAATTGAGAATGTTACAAAAACTCTGCTTTGCACCTTGCATCTGAATAGCCATTGCTGCTCAAATGGAAACCATTGCCTACAAAGCAGTCACAAGCAGCTCAGAAATTCCGACAGCCGTGGACGCACATCATCGTCGCGATCGGTCTCTTTATCCATACACTGGCTGCGTCGGTCGGTGTCAAACATCTCTCCATGCCGCTGTGGAGGCTTTCGCGGTTGTGCCCAATCGTGCTGCGATGTGCTCTCAGGTTGTCGCCACGTGATGTTCCACGTGATGCCTGATGTTTCGCGCCACGCACTGGTACAACTCGAAGGCACATCGGGGAGCTCGACATCTCTACATGCCCTCCTATAAATTTCGATTTAAAGCTTTCGTGACTGCAGGGATTCATCTTCTTGGTTCTTTCGGTAAAGTCACGTAGAAGGGAAGTAATAAAATAATAAAAATAAAACATAATAAAATAAAAAAATATAATAATATATTATTAATATATTAATATATTATTATATTATTTTATTATGTTTTATTTTTATTATTTTATTACTTCCCTTCTACGTGATTTTACCGAAAGAACCAAGAAGATGCCCTCCTATCTTCTCGTCTCCGTCACTCTCCAGTCCTATGGTCTCTTTCCTAAGGTCTCCACAACGCTATCTCTCCGATCTTGGTCTTCTTCCCTCTATCCACCTCACGTGACCCCCAACGCCTTGAGTCTTTCCCCTTTCTATTCTGTTGATTCGGTTTGTTTTTCCCTTCTCCCATCTCCCCGATGTGCTTGCCGCTCACCCAAGGCATCTGGCCAACAAAGGGGGAGTGGAACGAACGCATTCTCGAGGTGCTCGCTTGAGCTGGATACTGAGACAGACGTGTGTTGTATAGAGCTTGATTTCTGGACGCGAAGACAAACCTCTAAACGTGGCTCCGCGTGAAAGGAAGGCATCACTCCATTGGAACCTCATTTGCCAGAAGAAAAAATATGACAATTGTTTTTTTACCCTTTTATCTGGCAACAAAACTGAAGGCGTCACTGCCAAGCAATGTTCCCGCCGCCATTCTCGTTGCCCCCTCCATTTCGAATTGCATCGGGATATGGTGTCAGGGGCATGTGGCTGTTGCAAGTGAACCTGCTGGCAGACACAATCGGGGCAGGGAGGGAGGAGGTGTGTAGGGCTTGAGGCAGGAGGGCAAAGCTGCCCTGCCAAGTTATGTCGACGCTGAATACACGCGCGTCGCTTGCGTCCTGAGCCAGCAAGTCGA
This sequence comes from Lampetra planeri, assembly GCF_965212315.1. Classification (NCBI taxonomy): domain Eukaryota; kingdom Metazoa; phylum Chordata; class Hyperoartia; order Petromyzontiformes; family Petromyzontidae; genus Lampetra; species Lampetra planeri. The sequence continues at coordinate 10,684,725 of NC_136122.1, read as the reverse complement.
GCGGGCAGCTTGAGAAGAGAAAAATCAACACCGAGTTGGCGTCAACTGTTGAGTTTGTTTATGGGGGACGATGATGTACAGTGCTCAAGCCTCGTGTGTGCGCACGCGCGTCCTTTGTGACGTCTCTACTGGTCCCGAGTTGTTTGTGCTGGTGAGCTCCGTGTGTATGACTTGGCTGCAGGCTCCTGCTATTGAGTGGGATGACGCGTGTTTCAGAAGTAAAGAATTAAACCGGGCTGGGCTCACGCGAGCAGTTCAACGTACAAAGTTTCCTTTTTTTATTTCCTTCAGACCCCGCGCGACACGTACGGCGAACTTTATCAACGACTCGGCGAAAACAGCGACAATTCGCAGCGCACTCCCCGCTTCTTCGCTTTTCGTCGGTCGCTCGCGACAAGACACACGGCGCGACACCCGTTGGTTTCGCCAGACTAATGATTATTATTAAGGTTGCAAGCGACGTGTGCTTCTGAGCGAGCAAGTTGCTGGCACCGAAGTCGGCGCGGCGGATGCTTCCAATGGAAACCCACGAATAAACAGCCCTCTGTTGAGCCCGTTTCAAATTCCGTTCCCTGCCCCCCCCCACCCAGTGGCCCTTTTATGAGCAAATTTGGTGGGCGCGCGCGGTCTGCTCTAGGCTGTTGCAGCCCCATCGGTCATACGGTTCATATTCTTTGGTTTTTTTCGGTAAAGTCACGTATATAGAAAGTACAACTCTAAACTTTGTGGGTTTTTTGCTTTTATTTGAGATTTTATTTGTTATTTTATTTTAGATTTTAATTTTATATCTACGTGACTTTACCGAAAGAACCAAAGAATATTAATTTCTGCAGTCACGAAAGTTTTAAGTCAAAGGTCACACGGTTGTTGTTGGGAAAAAAAATTACCTTCCTCGGCTTGTAAAAAGAGCCCTACTTTCCGGCGGCGTGGGTGATTCGGGTAATTTTGTCCTCATGGCAATTCGTTGCGCGACGCAAACCTTCCATCCCGCACGCTGGCGACGTCCCACCTACCTCTCGACATCAGTCGGAGTAGCTTCCCCCCCTCCCCCCCCCCCACCGATGTTTTTTCGCTCCGCTAGCTGGGAGCTTCTTCGGGGAAAACGACGGGAGCTGCACGTTCGGACGACGAAGAAGTTCCTGCCCCAGCAAGTGGAGCAAAACGTCAGGCTTCGTGCCGAACAGCACTGCGGTGCGAGAGCTTCCAAGAAAGTAGCAGAAAAATGGGACTTTCTCACGGCCACTTCCCTAACAGCCACTTCCCTTTTCCCAACCTCATACTTCCTTCCCTCTCCCCCCCCCCCACCAATTGTGTGTCCCCCCCCCCCCCACGTGCATCTGGACCATGGGAGAACGTCTTTCGCCTCCGCTTCTGGAAAAGAATACACGTTTCTTGAAAGAAGAGAAAAAAACACAACCTAACAAAATGCAGGATATTGTGAAGCACACAAATCCGAAAAACCACCACCCCCCTCTACTCCCTCTGCACTGCCACGAATCGAGGCCACGCCGAGTTTTTCTAGCGTGTCAAATTTGCTTCGATTCGTCAGTCCCCAGTGACCGAGGTGTAATGCAGCGGCGGCGGCATTATGCGTCGCGACGTGGAAAGATTGCGATGCCATCGGCTCTTGGCGTCTCACAGTCTAATGCCGTCCGAAACAATCGCGTCAACAACAACAGCGACCACGAAAATCCCTCCCTCCCCCCACCCCTCCCTATTGTCTACTGAAGATGAATGCACAGGCATGGCTTGGGACAGGCGTGGGTCTCCTGGGTGAAGTCAGCGGTGGGTGGGGAGGGGGTAAACCTGCGGCGTGGGACGCTAAACACCGTCCCGGTCTGCCACGGCCCACGTGACTTCTAGGGCAGCACCGTGCTGTCCGTCAAAACGGCCCTACTCCGTCATTTTGCCGTCACTGCCAAGCATCTTAGCCGCACTAATCGGGCACCGAAGGGGCAATATTTTCCACCTGGCAACAGTGTCAGTGTTTCTAATTACAAATCGTGTGCTCAGTCGCTTCTGACACTGCAAGGGGTTGTTCTGGCAGTGACACAAGTCACTGACGTGTGTTAACGCGATGGTGGTGAGATGTAACGAGCTCACCCGGTAAGCAGGAGATTGTGGGTTCGATCCCGACCCCGACGCCTGTATATTTGGAGTTTGCATGTTCTCCCCGTGGTCGTGTGGAGTTTTCTCGGGGTTTTACTTATTTTTCCCGTCCACATTTACAAACATGCCTTTAGAGTATTTGCCTGCTATAAATTTCCGCATGACAAGCCACTTTGTTGAGCTATCATCTGTGGCCAAGTCGCTTTTGAAAAAGAGCTATACAGCTCAGTGGGCCTTACCTGTTAGAATAAAAAATAGTTTTAGTTTATATTTTAACGTGTGATTGCTTTGCCAAATTAATGTGAAAGTCCTCGGTAAGGAAATATGTTTCACACCCCTGGTTTAGAGAGTGAGTGGAGATAAAAAAAACATGCAAACCTTTCCTGTCCTAAACTTGTCCATCGTGGTCATGCTCACCGTGTTAAAGAATGAGGAATTTCTACAGAATGTGGGGTTTTGCTGCACATCACGACGATGCACTGCAATATAAGGACTTGCCTGTTGCGCAGTTTTCTAGGCCAGTATATTCATTCCTTGACTCGGAACAGGGGTGGCCAACCTGTAACAGACCAGGAGCCAAAAGGTACCCATGAGTTCTGCAAAGAGCCAAGCGCGCATATATTGACGGTTTTCCACACAGCACGGGAGACATTCATTTTTCTGTGCTACTATGATAGTATGTTCTACGTTATGCCCCTTCGATTGAGCCACACGGGGTGGAATTAAAGAGCCACAGTTGGCCACCGCCGACTTAGAACACCATTTGTCTATCACAGCTCAAGGAATTTCCAAGATGATGCGGAGGTTGTTGCTCCGAATGTGCATACGACGAAACTCCCCTTGACCACCCACCCTGGCATTACCCTACTCTTCTGTGATCCACAAGCCGATGCAAATTCGTCCTCTTGTCAGGATAAGAGGGATGTCACTGGAGCTTTGGAAAATAATACTGATAACTGCCTTTTTTTTGTGCACAGACAAGAGCAATACGCCATTGACGAGATCATCTGGAATGATCCCGATCTCATCAGGACCTCAAAAGCTAGGCAGCGTTGAGCCTGGATAGTGCTTGCACGGGTGATCAAAATGTGCCAACAGGTTGTTAAGGGCTGTGTGGGCGATGCTGTGGAAAATAGATGGCCGTGCAGCAAAATCCATTGCTGTGTTGTACTGTGCTGCAACATCTATGCTCACCGTCTTCATCGACTCTGTGGACCGGGATATTGCTGATTGATTGATGTTCGTTCGCCAGGTTGATGCCATTAGTCATGATTTGTATGCGTGTATGTTGAACGCCTTTCGGTACCGTACGTTGCCAAGCGTGCTAATCGGAGGTTGCGGGGTGGGGGGGATTTCTCACTGAACAGAGTGTGCTGCGTGAAGGCTGCCATCTTCTGCTCCAAATGTCGCTATACGTGTTCAACCTCAGAAAAACATACAACGGCATGATGCCCGATTCACAACTAGGAAGGGGTGATACATGCTATGCACGTATGCAGGCTACATCACTCTCTCGTGCAACCATGTCAGCCTTAATAGGTGCTCCGAAACAGCACTTGGGGATTGAATGCCTCTGTGTTTGTGTGCACGCTTGGGAGTACGCGTGTATTGATGACACAACATAGAACAAGCAATAAACAGCCCCAATAGCTCAACACCGCCTGCAATCAGCACGGAACGGAACAGCTTTGAATCTTGATTTGAAGCTTTCGTGACTGCAGGAATCCATACTCTTTGGTTCTTTCGGTAAAGTCACGTAGGTAGAAATAGGTAGCAAATAAAGTCACGTAGGTAGAAAATGAAATAGATCACGACGTTTCGGGCGCGACACAAGCGTCCGTCATCAGGTGGGAAAGCATGGTCTGCTGCCCGAAACGTCGTGATTTTTTTTATTTTATACCTACTTGACTTTACCGACGGGAACGGCTTTGCTTCACTAAAAACAGAAGACTCGATTGTTGTCTTTTGAAATGGCCTCCTTTGCTCGGTCGGTGCTGTTTACAGAGCAAACACATTGAGAACGGACAATGGGACTCCGTATCTCTTTCACACTCGGCTGGTTGGCAGTGGTTTTTTTCAGTTCCCTCTTCACTCTGCCTCCTATTTATCTGCAGGGCAATTCTTCATGTTTTCAATGTCTCCTACGGATAAGACCAATTGCGTGACGTCGTGTTGCCGAAGGTGTCGCCGGATTAGAAGAATGCAGAAAATTTGAGTTAAACGTCGAGGTTGATAGGTTTAAAGCTCCTCATAGCCGAAAGTGTACGGCCAGACACTGCTCCCTCTCTCACTGATGGCTGCTCTGTGCTTCCAGTGTTCAGAGGCCTGCTTAAGGCACGGCTCCGGCTGGAGCACGCATACCACACACATGCCGGTTATGTGCACGTCTTCTTCGAACGCTGGGGAGCCGGAAAAGCTCCTCTCTGTACCTGCGTGGACGGCACCCTCGTGTTCACCTTCTGAAGCGCTCGCTCGTCAACGTGGCGTGCGCGATGACCACCACCACCACGTGACTTCTATTTTGTGTTGTGCGCGGTGCATTTAGTGCCATAGCGCGTGGATTTATAGCGATTGTTTTCATTTGTTTGCTGGTGACTGTGTATTTCGATTCGAAATCGCCTCCAGTGCTGTTGCTGCTGGCGGCAATAAATGTTGTTTAAAAGTCAAAAGTCTGCAGAATTGAGTACAGGAATATTAATTCAGTGCACAATGTAAGGTGATAGGCTCACTCTCTGTCTGTATCTGTCTCGCACAATTTCCCTCTACACTGATGTCTTTCTCTCTCTCTGTCTGTTCAGGTGTCTTAATGTCTCTCTCTGTGCATCATGTCCCAGTGTTTAATTCGATATTAGGCATTCACCCTTTTCCGCATTATAATTTCGATCTCATCTGGGTCAGTTTTTGCATCTGTAATATTTTGTTTTACTGGTAGGAACCACCTGGTTCCACCAGCCCACAGGGGATTATTGTGTCCGTCCGTCGTGCATCCAAAAACGGGAGGGGTGGGGCTGGGTGGAGAGGGGAGGGTGGGAAGGGGCTGGGTGGGGAGGGTGGTGAGGGGCTGGGTGGGGAGGGGCTTGAGGGGCTGGGTGGGGAGGGTGGGGAGGGGCTGGGTGGGGAGGGGCTGGGTGGGGAGGGGCTGGTCACCCCATGGTGCCCTTATACAACTCAACGTTTAACCTACTCACGCCGGCTTGTGCCCGCTCTCACAGTCGGGCATATTTGCGGAATACACCACGCCGCCGTTGACCCTGGCCATTGACCGAGCAACCCAACGTTCCTACCAGCTCCCTCCGCAGGAATTTTTACTCGTCCAGAGGGCTTAATTTCTCCGTCGATATTTTTCGGAATGCTGGTAAACTGGCTTGCTATTAAGGATCATCGGCGTAAGGCACTACCACCAGAGTACCAGATGGGTGCGGCGTTCTTAAATGATTCCCGGACAAAAAACGTTCCTGACTATTTCTGGTTGAACTGAAGCTGCGTCATACTGTTCGTTTCTTGTCGTTGTAATATGTTTCGCGTCATCATCACGTACAGTCTCACTACCACAATGCTGGATCATTGGTATCGCTTGGAACGTCTCTATTTTTTTTGTGCCATGTAATTATTTAAATTCGGTCCTACAAAATCTTGCTTTTATATTACGGTGTGCTGTATTGATGTTGTGTAGGTCTAATGGGGTTTTTTTTGGGAGCGTTTATGATTTAAACCTCATTCTTGCACTGCACTTTAGCACTTTGCGAAAAAAAAAACATGTTTCAAGACAAAATAGCAAGCATTGTAATCGGCAGCAGAAAAAAAACAAACGTGCGATACTGTACAGAGTATTCCCATGAAACACACTGCAAGGGTGTGCCTGACACAATGACTGCCAAACAGCCTGCCTGGAAACCAGTAGAATCAAGGTTTTTCCCTATTGTTTTGACTCCTCAGGTTTAGCAGTCACAAGGTCTCCTGAATAACATGTCGTTCCTCCCAACCCCCTTTCATGACAAATCACCCTCGCTACTCGCATAATTGACAATCTACGTAACTCGGGATGATTGAAACATCTATGTACTCGGTCAATGGAATTTTTGCAGAACAATTTGATGTCCGTTTAACAATGCAGGCTTTCGCGACCAATAGCATCCATGATACAGGTTTTTTGGGGGGTTAGGTCGCGTGAATGTAAATGTGTCGTTAAACCCAATTACTGGCGAAACGTCGTACTCCGATTGTAAATGTTGTGGATTTGCTCTCCAACACACCGGTGTGCTGTACTAGTAACAAATTGGCATATTCTGTTTACGTGACAAACCTTACTAATTGGCAGTGTCGGGTGATGGCGGGTTTAACAACACATTTATATTTACGCGATTTAACCCCAAACAAAACTTCGTATCGATTTGATGTCCATTACTCATTTGCTGGCCTATGACCACATGCACCCAATCCCCACTCCACCCCATCACCCCCCTCCGTTTTCATAGCTCCTTCCTCAATTCAACAAACGCTTATCTATTAAGCCGTCAACATTTTTTTTATATACCTGGCCGCTTGTCAATATTGTAGTTTGGTGCCTGCGTGGCAGCTTGGCAACCGTGACTCAAAGCTAAATATATGACAAGCGAAGTAAGATTTTGAGTCTAATCAGCCCAACTAATCGGCCACCAGACCTCTGCCCCTACCACCATTCACCTATCTTCATCCAAGGCCAGCCATAGCACCTATCTATCGTACCACTTCGCGGATGTGCCTCTCATCCACGTGGCACCCATCTGGAACCCTCATTCACCATCACACTCCACCGTATTCCTCCTTCTCTACCCCTGCAACATCGGCAGCTCCATTCCCAGGCCCTGTCCATCCATCCCTTCCGTCACCTCCCTCACTGACAGCCGCTCCACCCCACCCGTTGCTCCCCCTTTGCCCCTTTGTGTAGCCCCGGTCGGTTTGCGTTGTAAAGGCGCCCTGGAAAAAGGGCGCCAGATATACATTCTAAATATAATAGCGCCTGAAATGAGTGACAGCCATGTGATACAGCCGGTGCTGTAGGCTCCTGCAGGGGGTGATGACGTTAGCAGAGGACAACGCAGCTAAATCCGTTGTTGTTGTTGTTACTGTACCATAACTTCTACGTCTTTAATCGCTCGTCTGCAAAAATGTACTGACCAACATGGTGAAGTTGCGGTCCCATGAATTCCATGACGAGGGGGGAGGGCATGGGGGAGGGGGGGGGGAATTCACCCACTAGTGTATTGACAAAAGTGCTGTACTTGTACATAAAAGGTACAGGCGCAGCCCTGCAATTGCTTGCTCACGCCACTGCTGGCAGAAGGGGGCCTCCGCTAGATAAATAGTCTCGCCGACTCTTCCGCCCTGGTCAGACGTGTTGGAAGAGGTGGGAGTGTCCCCGACTTTGCCCCACCATGCACGGACCTGCCGATTGACTGACCGTGGTGCACGGTTTGTACCGCTGGGGCGGACCAGACCCTCCCAGGGTAGAGGTTGTATACTTATTTAACTTTGACAAGGGCACGGACTGTACCAAAGGAAGCGGGGGGGGGGTATAGAAATTCCGCGGTGCCAAAGCCCCGAACTCGGTGCTCTGGGGTTCAGGAGAAGGGAACGAAGTTGGGCTCCCTGCCCCACTCGTGCGGAGACTAAACGGGGGTGTGGGGAGGAGGGGGAGAGGGTGGGGGGAGTGTTGATTTTATTTGAAAATGTATCATTGAAACATTCACAGATATTAATTCAATTTAAAAGGGTGGCTCAGATATCCCGGGCACTGCCACCTCCGAGGAAGGACACACTACGGATGCTGTAATGTTCCTGGTTCACGTTGGTTGTCTTTCCTCACCCTGTGAGAACCCCATGTGGACTGCAAGTCTATTTCGCGAGCGTGACCTGGGGTTGACGCATTACTGTGGATGGGTAGAGAGTTTAGAATGTTTCTGATGGCCCTTTAAAATGTGCGCGGTAAACAAACCCAAAAAAAACACTCGAAGGTTTTTATGACCTCGTTCCCAAGGCCGTGAGTTGCACGCGGCTTCTCATCAACACCGCAGGTCTCTGGTTCATTCCGGTCAGAATGAGACCCAACTCGACTGTGCACACAAATACTCTGTTTCTAACAAGGTGGGCGTTTGTCATTGACAGACTTTTTCCGCAAAAGCTGTGCATTTCCCAAAGTTTATACGGAACGGCCGGTCGACCGGTCTCCCGGCACAGGCTGTTGCCACGCAGCCACGTGTTTCACCCCCACCTAACACAACGTGGCACTGTATATCGTTGGGAGCCAGGGTTAAACAAAGGCGCCACGATGGCTAGGAGATGTTAACTATCTCGCCTGGTATACAGGAGGTCGTGGGTTCGATCCCGACCCTGACGACTGTATGCTCGGAGTTTGCGTGTTCTCTCCGTGGTCGCGTGGATTTCTTCTCCAAGTCCTCCGACTTTTTTCCCTCCACATTTAGAATCAACATGCGTTGAAGAGCATTTGCCTGCTATACATTTCCACGTAACAAGCCACTTCGTTGAGCTGATGTCATTTGTGCCCAGGTCCCTTCTGAAACAAAAAGTTATACAGGTCAGTGGGCCATACCTGGTGAAAATAAAATAAAAAGTTAAAATAGTAAACCTCTGCCCTGTGGCACGGCACGGCTTGCACCACGGACATGCCGCGTTGCAGCAGGTTGCAGAGGCCGCCTGCTGCCTGTAATTTAAGCCGGCACGGGTCTCGGTCGTTCATCTGTTACCGGGTGACCTGACCCCATCGCTGCTCGTGACCGCGCCCACAAACAATCCATGCCACCGGCGATTTGATAAGTTTCCACCGATTTGAGGTCGCAGGTTAATTCCAGAATCGCTTATTTTCCATCATCTCGTTTTTGAATTGTTTTTGTTCCTTTTGTAATTTTTTTGTATTGTTTTGTTTGCTCCATTCGCGTGAGTGTAACGATGTACGATTTCAACAGGGCCCCAAAGTTTAAACGGAGTGCTCTTGCCAATTACAGCTGGTAACCCTGCAGCATTTGTTTAATGAGCCTGGCTTTAGCTGATGAGACCCAGAAGGTGGAAACGGATGCAGAGTTTGCTGCAGTTTAACAAGTTCTGCTGGGTAATGTTGGTTTGTACAAATTGAAGAAGACTGATGGGACTATAACTATTTCTGTGTGGTGACACAGAACAAAGTTCTGCTTATTTATGGTTTGCATATAATTTGCATACGTAATTAGTAATAACTTCTCACACACATGACTCAATGTGTGCAACATTGGTGTAAGATGCCGTTTTGAATGAATGAGTCGGTCGTTGTTACTTGAATAGCATGACTACTGCAAGAAACATGACATCATTTTGGGGGGGGTTTGAAAACAAAAAAATTAAAACCTCAAAAAATGAAAAAAATAATTAATCACGTGCAAATTGCAAAACTATCGTCACGATAGTGCTTGGATGGTGTGACCGCCATACATAAGATGTCGTAGGCCGCTACGTGGTGGGAAGCAGAAGGCAGTGCTGCAAAATCCATCGCTGTACTCTACTTCTATGCTCTAACATAAATGCTCCCTGCCTTCACCCACGTGGTAAAGCAGGATCAAATAGCCCCCACGACCCGCATGGCATAGGGTGACCCTCATCTAGCAGTGGATTCACAAAAGGACCATACATGTGCATGTCTCTCACACAAAGGAATCTGCTGTCCAGCCCAGGTGCCCAACTGGGACTGAAGGGATAACCCCGCTTGGCCTGGCGTGAGCCTATTTTAAATCTTGGAAGTGCCAATGGCAGCTGACTTTGCCCGGCCCACGCTGCTGGCATCCTTTATCATTTATAGACCCAACTGTACCGTGTCGGTCCCTGCGGACGGGCGCTATAAATTGGGCTCGCATTCCTTTGCCGGGCCCCCTTCGGGAAAATAAAGAAAGTGTAACCGCGTGCGTTGCACGTGCAGCTTCGCTCACTAGCACAGGCGCCGGGGGGATGTCTGGCGCTCACGGCTTGGAAAAAATGTTGTGTTCGAGCCCGAATGTGCAGTTGTTGTTGTTGTTAAGTCATAGTTCCTATGACCACTGTTTCATTGCTTTTATGGCTTTATTTTGGTGATTTTCGAAAAGTTTTTTGGTTTGGCCATGTTTGTTTGTTGTAGTACAGAGTTAGACTGATGGCCTTAATCTAAGTTGTCTTGTGGTTGTTGTTGTTGTTGTTTGACTTGCATCCCACTGGGATATTTGAACAGGGTTGGTGTACGGTGATTTTTCTGCAATATTTTGCCGTCTTTTCTTGGTTTTTCTGTTTGCACATAGTCACTTGAAGATGTTTTCTTGTTCATGTTTTTGTTTTTTGTTTGTTGCGGTTGCACCCGATTCAAGAGCCGAATGGCTCACAGGGCTATACCTAATAAATAAACTTTGAACTTTGAACCAATCGCTCTACCGCTGGATGGGAGGCGACGGGCCTAGCTGAGTGGTGATGACATTGGCGCTGTCGGCCTTGTAGTCCCGGGCGTACCTCGTTCGGTGGTTTCCTGCTTTCACGAGGGTGGGATGCGGGGGTCGGCCATCGATTTTTAGGGGGGCCCCGAGTGATCGGCTGCAAATAAGTTTGTTGATTAAACCGACCTAATTGGCACTCATTCGTCGCAGCTTACAAAAAATGTCATCCGCCTCTGCGAGGTTTAGAAATAACGGCGCATCATATTGACGACACGGCTCTCTCTGTCTCTCGCGCTTACAGAGAGCAGAGCATCGCACCGCACAGCGCTTTGTATATTCAACATTCTTTTGAGTTTTCAATCAGTGGTCCATATTTGTTTTATTATATATATTTGTTTTACCCGTGCACAATGCAATCCCGCGAGATGCTCGCTAATTGAAATTTCATCCGGTTTGAACCTCGGGAAAATGATGATGAACCCGAGGGTAAACTAATTAAAGATTGTTTGCCTGCTGTGGATTCCCCCCCCCCCCCCCCCCATATTTCTTATTACATTAACAATGCTTTTTTCATTCCCCCCATCTGCCCTGCCTTTGGTCATCATATGTCAGGCACACAGTGTGAGCTGGGTTTAATATCCTAAAGAGCTGCAGGATATGTCTTCTGAATCCAATCGGAGGATGCACAGCCTTGCCTCTGTGGCTCTTTGCTTGAGTGTTGCTCAACGGAGGGGGTACGGCTGATAGCCGGCCTTCCCCATTGCCTCTCACTGGCAATACCCCCTATACCTCACACAGTTCTCGCATTTTCACCACGGTTCTGACTCCAGGTGCTTGAGATAGTCGTTTGATTTACCGACGCTCTGGCCATCGCAGTAACTTGCCGAGCCGAAAGAATGTTACCAAAAATAATTCACAGTCCTGTGTCAATCCACTCCCAGTAAATATGCGAACGTTGAGCCAATGTTGGCACGTGGGTGGGATCGTCGGGCCAACGTTCCTTGTTTACCGAGCTGCTTGGACGAAAGCCCCTTCCCGTTCTGTGTTGATTAGTTGCATAAATGTAATCCTTCTGTGTGTGTGCTGTGCTGTCCACCAGGTGTGCTCACGAATAGCCACCATACGATGATTGTGATGCAACCAAACATATTTCCTTACATTAGTAGTCGGAGTATGATGGCAAAGATATACGATGAGTTAAATGTGCTGACGTCGTTTAATGGCTGGTGGACTTGAAACAATGGGGCAGGTTTCTTCAATCCCACCACCTCTGTCCGCTCAGCAGTGTTAATGCGTACACCACCGGTAGTCGATCGGCAGTGTTAATGCGTGCACCACCGGTAGTTGATCGGCAGTGTTAATGCGTGCACCACCTCTGTCCACTCAGCAGTGTTAATTCGTGCACCACCGGTAGTCGATCGGCAGTGTTAATGCGTGCACCACCGGTAGTTGATCGGCAGTGTTAATGCGTGCACCACCGGTAGTCGATTGGAAGGTCGCGCGTGGTGGTGCAGTAATGTGTGGGTACTTCCACCTTTTCCAAGACATCGGGTCAGCGCGGAAGAGGAGGCCAAAACACCTTTCTCGAGGGGATGGATCACTGGAGCTCCCTCTCGCGAAGGCATTTACCAGCAGTGGCATTGACCAAGAAATCGCAGCGCTGCAGCTTTGCCTTACTACGTACAATATAAGCGTGTGTGTGTACGTGCTGTGTCATCCCTCAGGCGTGTACGTGCTCATGGGAGCCGGTGCGCTCATGATGCTCATCGGATTCCTCGGCTGCTGCGGAGCCATCCAAGAGTCGCAGTGCATGCTGGGATCGGTGAGGGCTGGGTCGCGGACGCGAGCCGCACGCCGATGGGGCGAGAGACGCCAAAGGAGCGTTAACGACCTTTATTTATCCAGAGATATCGCAGAGTCAATGCCACTTGCTATCGAGGGTCCTGCATTGGGTTGCATCGAACAATTTCATGAATAAGTGCTCGTTTGGCTGCATGTGGGAGGACATCAAGGGTACATGAGAATCAGAATCCCGATGAGCTATGAAGAACTTTTTCACGGACGTCCAGCAGCGATAACCCATGGAGATAACCCACCATGGATACGAAGCTGGTGACACGCAACACTCAAACGCGGATGGGTTCAAGAATCTATTGCCTCGCTATCATCTTCTGACCACCTGGCAAGCGCTAGCGAGTGTGGGCATGGCAGGGCAGGGCAAGTGACGCAACGGGAATGGAAGTCTTAAAAAATAATCTGGATGTGAGAGTGATCAGAGTGGAAGTGAAGTTGTAATACGAAGGCATAATGCACTTTTATATCGTGTCATTTATGCAAAACTGCATCTCACAACGCTGTACAAGACAACAGCAACAACAAAAAATTGTATATATATATTGCCCCTCGGAACAAAAAAACATGGCACACCCAAACCAAGGGCAGCTCAATTGAAGGCCGTATTAAACAAAAGGGTTTTTAAGTGGGAGTAAAGTAGAGTTAGGTTGACGAATGTGGAGCGGGCGTGCGTTCCATTCCGTGGGAGCTGCGCTTGGGAAGGCACGCCCACCCACTGTCTTGCATTTAATTTTTGGCTGAACAAGCAGCTCCAAACTGGATGAACGAAGTGCCCTGGATGGGATGTAGGTTGCAATTAGGGGAGATAGATAGGCCGGGGCAAGTCCATTCGAAATTGTGTGCTCCATCAGTGCAATCTTAAATCTGATTCGAAAACAGATGGAGAACCAACGAAGGAGATTTAGAATGAGGCGTGCATAGCAGTGAAATGTATTGCACTTCAAGCAGAACATAAGGCAATGCCACCTACAGCATGAAACCTGGACAAATTGCACGGCGGCGGTGATGATCGTTGTGGCGATTGTGACAATGGTGTCATATTTTAAACCTCCGATTAGCATGGTTGGCTACGTACCACGCGAAAGAAGCTCAACGTACACACGTAACGGTTCGCTCACTGGGCTTGCATTCTACAAATCGCCGGTTCAATCTCACGGCGTGGCAATTGAAGCCGCTGTCCAGCAAGCAGTGTAAATGGGGTTCACCACAGAAAGTCGATGGGCAGGTTACCTCTGGTGGGGTTAAGTGTGGGTGCTCCAACATCTTCCAGTACATCTCACCAGCCCAGTGTGGAACAGGCCAGAATATTGTATTGTGGAGGCCTTTCCGCCAGCAGTAGCGAGATGTTAACTACCTCTCCTGGTATGTAGGAGGTCGTGGGTTTGACCCTGACACCTCTATATTTGTAGTTTTAATGTTTTCTCTCTCTCCCTGTGGTCGTGTGGATTTTTCTCCGGGTCCTCTGATATTTCCCTCCACCTTTAATAACAAGCATTATTTCACTGCTATAAATGTCCACATGACAAGCCACTGCGATTGAGCTATCATTTGTGGCCAGGTCACTTCTGAAAATTGAGCTACATAGCTCAGTGTGCCTTATCTGGTAAAATAAAAATAAAGGTTTAGTTTACCTTTGATTTTTTTGATCGTGTTATAACCATGATGCTGAATTTGGAGCACTGGTGCAGCTGCGGGTTGCGAGTGCTTGTGTTTGTTGTGTTGCCTGTGCAGTTCTTCGTGTGCCTGCTGGTGGTGTTTGCTGCCGAGATTGCAGCTGGAATATGGGGCTTCCTGAGCAAGGAGCAGGTAAATAAAAATCGTGTTCTTTTCTCTTCTTTGACGCATAATACCTGGCGTTTGTCGGTACACGAGAGAGACACACAGAGGAATACATGGATATGCACACACAGGTTGACCCTTTCCCATCCTGAGATGTCTGCAAGTTGCTGGGTGGGGTCCTGTTCAACGCTGAATCTCGGAACGCGCAAGCAGTTTAGCAGTAATTTTATTTAGAGAGGCGTAGCACACCACTGTTTTTAAAGACATTGTACTCACCGCAGAGAACTGGAGCGACATGACCGCACTCTATGATAGCTAGCGCCAAACTGTGCCTCACGCCCTCCCGCACGGCCTTTTACTTCCCATTCCGTTCCATTGACGTACGTTTTTACGTACGTCATCGTAATGCAAAAGCGTTAATGACATCATTCAAACTGTTAAGAAAAGTAACGTGGGCTTAGGTTAGAGAACACACAGATAACATCATTCTTCCTACACCCTAAGAGATCGGGCACATTGCAGGTGATTTGGTCATTAACGCATAAACAAAAATATTCTTGCTAATAGCTCCCAATATTAGTAAATTATGAAACAATTTTTTTCATTTTACCAGGTAAGGACCACTGAGCTATATAGCTCAAAAAAGTGGCTTATCACGTTGAAATGTCTATCAGCCAAATAACTTAAATGCATGTTGATTCTAAATGTAGAGGGAAAAAACCGGAGGACCCGGAGAAAAATCCACGCGACCACAGAGAGAACATGCAAACTCCAAATATACAGCAGGCGTCATGGTCGGGATCGAACCCATGACCTCCTGCATACCAGATGAGGTAGTGAGCAGAGGTCGCAACCGGGTACCCGATACCCGTACACTACCCGATACCCGGCTACCCGGGTAGCCGTTTGCGACCCTGGTGCGGCCGGGTACAGGTACGGGTAGGCCGGGAGTCACTGGTGAGTAACCGTTTGTCACTCATTTCGGATAGGGTACAGGTAGGGAATGGCTACCCGTACCCGGCCGGATACGGGTACGGGTACCAATTTGCGACCCTGGTGCGGCCGGGTACGGGTAAGGAATCAAAACCCGTTTGCGACCTCTGGTAGTGAGTAACCATTGGCAGGATGCGTCGTTAAAGCCGATTGGTGGTCCGATGGTCAACAGTAGTGATGGAGTGGCAGCCAAGGAACGGAAGCCGTCTGAGAAGTCGTTTCCCAGGGACATGGAGCAATGGTATCAGCTCGTAAGCAGGCGCTAGGCGGACTAGTGTATCACTGGAACGTGAGAGATGGTGGAGGCTCGGGGAGGCCTTCATCCAGCAGTAGATTGACCATGGCTGATGATGACTATGGTGTGGTTTTGTCGGGTGATTTCCCTGCTGGCTCCTATCCCTTCACACATATTCCTAGGACTCCCCGCCCTCGAGTTATTTCCATCCGTGTGACATTGACTTCGAATGAGACCAGTGTACTGAGTGAGGGCAAGAGAATTGTGTGGGTTGTTGCTTCGGTGTATGATTGGAGCAGTGCTAATTATAGACAGAGCAGCCTCGGGGCTTTTGCAGAACCATTAGAAGACTTGATCAAAAATCTAGGTCATGTAATTGATTCTGTAAGATCCCGTTACACACAGTGAAACTCCTTTTTTTCTGTGTTCCTATTATCCGATACTCCTCGCATCTGCACCCCATAGTCCGATGTGCGTGACAATTTTTGCCATTCATCATCATCACCAACAATTGTCTACCCATTTCTGGATTAAGGGATGTCGCCATGCCGTCGTATTTCAGAACTGCAACCATTCGTCTCGCTCCTACATGCGAACTGACGCCATCGCTCCACCTTCCGAAGTGGTCGCATTCTCTCCTCTGTCTGCCATTGCATCGCGAGCCTCATCGATCAGCCATCATTCTTGTCAGGCAATGATGTGTCCTGCCCCAAGCCCAGCCTAAATGAAGATTCCGATGAACTTTCTTCTGCCATTACCCGTGTTTAAATGCGGCTCACGGGAGTTGAGCGGCAACTTCGTCCTGTTATCCGTATTTAAAACACGAATTGGAGGAGAATCTCTCGTGTTACTGCTGCCACTGATGGTGATTGTTATCATCATCAGTCATCGTTATTTGTTGCCGCTGCTGCTGCTGATGATGATCACTACCAAAGCTGTCACCACAAGCGCTACATTCATTCTATGCTATCAATGAATACATTTTTATTTTACGTGCCAATATCAGCCCTCAATAAAATAGGCATCAGTGCACATTACAACATAACGGGAACGGTACAGGGGGCATAGAGCAACAGGAATGTACGTGTGGCAAAAGAGAGTGGCTGAAGAGTTATTCATCCTTTTTTCCGCCTTCATCTGTGATTTCCAATGCTTGATAGAAGGAGCAATTTGCATGAGTAAACGCAGATAATATAATCCAGGACTAGCGCCACCATCACATCACCTCTGATAGGTCGTTTCACTGTTTATTGAAGTAATATGTAAACAACAAAAAACGTGCGTTGCATGGCTGAAGCCAATTTTCTCAAATTAATCGTTAAACATCAATGTCGGACCATTATGCCACAATGCACTCTCGCTGGGTTAACACATTTTACGTGGCATCGCCGCAAATGCATGCCGGGCTGATCGGCAGCTGAACGTTATTAAACCCCAAAGGTTTCGTTTAATGAGCTCGCCAATGCCCACCCTGCTAACCTCGCAGATCCCGCAAGACATGAAGAAGTTCTACACGGATTTGTACGACGAGTATCAAGAGAAAAAAACCGACTCCTCCAAGGCTGCCCTCATCACCTTCCACAAGACGGTACGTGTCCCTTTTTGCTATTTCAATAAACGCTGCATACACAAGCGCAGCCTCACGTTGGCAGGTTTTCTGTATTGCGTAAAATAAAATAACAACGACGACGTCTCAACTGCAGCGATACATCAACAAGCAAGCATGTGTGCGCGCCTTTCTTATGTTAAAACAAAATAACATTTTGGTACATCAGCCGATGAGAATTCTGCACTGTTTCCAGCCACGTTTGTTTGCACAGGTGAACTCTGGACCAATGTATTGACTTTCCTGAATGTTGTCAGCGTTCAAGGCCGATAGATGAGTGGTGCTGGGTTGTGTGATGTATGAAGGAAAAAAAAAGCCCTCCATGAAGACAGTTAAATCTGACGACTGCCAAATTGTGTGAATGTACGCAAATCAATAATGGGTTGGGTTAACAGACTATCTAAAATGAAAATGTGCAACCATTCACCAACTATTATTGTCTTAATTGTAGTAAAAAAAAACCCAAACACATTTGATCATCGATTATCTGGCGGCAACTTCCAACATTATCTGGCAGTCCCCGGTTTGATCCAAAGGCTGTAACCAGTCCGGCGATCGGCACCGACGTGCATGACAAAAAAAACAAAGTAACTACACTTGATTTCAGCATCAAATATTTTATACAGTACATTATACACTACATAAAACTGAAAGAATGAAAATACTACACGTTTTTAGATGTTCACGACTAATAACTGCAGCCGTACAAACGGAAACTATACAGTGCGATCCGGCGAGAAGTGCATCTAATTTGGCGTTCACCGGAGCACCGGGGTCTATAGGCAGCATCAGTCCGGCAATCGTCAAACACATCATGTTGTTCAAACAAGAGCGTAGTACGTACATCGGCCCGTGCAGAGTCTTCGAGATTGGAGTGGTAAGTACGGTGCAGTGAATACTCTTTTTACAGTAGGATATTTACTTGTGTCTATGCGTATGTATGTCGTTACAGCTCAGCTGCTGTGGCAAAATGGTTATCACCAGCCTGCTCAACTTCGACTACAAAGACATCTGTCCAACTCAAAAAGTTACGGATCCAACGGTGGTAAGACCTCGTTCCCATTTTACTAGAAATATTTTCTTTAATTAAATTTCATCAGCGATAAACAAATGTACGTGCAATGGCAGGGATTTTGAGGCAGTGTAACAGGGGAGGAGAGGGAACAATAGCTGCAAAACGAACATGAGGTGCACGGCAATGTCAGAGTCTTACGTGATGGGTGGCAGCTGCAAGAGGGGGCCTCAGGTGTTCTGATCAAGTCTTCACGCACTACTAATCACAGGAGCTCCAGTGTGCAGCCCACTTCATTCATTCGGTTGAACCAATTGTCAAAAACTGGATCGATGTTCTCGTAAGAATGATGCTGTTTAGACAGTCGATTGTATAATAATCTATCGTAAACTAATAATGGGCAAGAGCCTGTCAATTTGACTGCTGGATAAAGGCCTTCCCACGTTGCATTTGTCGTGGGGCTTGTGTGACCATAACTTTGAACTAAATTGTTTTGTATTTTACCAGGTGAGACCTACTGAGCTATATAGCTCTTTTTCCAGAAACGAACTGGCCACAAATCTCGATTTAAAGCTTTCGTGACTGCAGGGATTCATCTTCTTGGTTCTTTCGGTAAAGTCACGTAGAAGTGAAATAATAAAATGAACAGGTCTGTCTTTCCGACAGACCTGTTCTTCACCTGAGGATGGCTGCTTGCGTTGTGGCCGAAACGTCGTGAGAATTATTTCATGTTTTATTTTTATTATTATTTTATTATTTCCCTTATACGTGACTTTACCGAAAGAACCAAGAAGATGGCCACAAATTATAGCTCAACGTAGGGGCTTGTCATGTGGAAATGTCTAGCAACCAAATTTTCTAAACGCAGGTTTTTAAATGTGGAGGGGAAAACCAAAGGTACCCTGAGTAAAATCCAAGCGATCCCAGGAAGAGAGACCTACAAACCCCAAATATATAGGCATCAGGGTCGGGATCGAACCCACGACCACCTGCATACCAGGCAGGAAGTCGTGCTTGGGCAGGATACATCATTGCTGGTTAGTGGAGTGGAGTGGGGCTCAATAATGGGTCAGATATAATTTACTGCTGATGTTAGCCATAGACAGGAATCTAACTTGGGTGACTAGGGTTATTGTGTCGTGCACTGACTAGTGGAGGGAGGTTCTTCTGCCAGCAGTGGTGTAAGCAAGCAATTCCAGGGCTGCACCTTTACCTGTGGTGTTTGATGTAATTAGCTGTCATTTTGTAATGTTCAGGAACTCAGAATTATATTTTTTGGTAGATCCACCGCTTGAAAGTGACAGCGCGGGCTGGAAATCAATTTGCGCGTTGTTCTTCCAGGACTGCATAAGGCAGATTGATGAAATATTCACAAGCAAGGTCTACATCATCGCCTGCATTGGCATCGGTATCGGAGTGATCATGGTAAGCGATATCCCCCCCTTGTGCATTTCAATCGACCGTTTAAATGCCTCCGTTTACGAAACGCTGTTGTTGATCGCGCGTAATGTTACACCCACCCTCTCACAGATATTCGGCATGATCTTCAGCATGGCCCTCTGCTGTGCCGTGCGCAACAACCGGGATTACATCTGATGGGGTTCCACGTGCCTCCGTAAGAACCGGCTTCGTCTGTTCCCGGTGACCGCAACGTAACGGTTGAATTTTAACGCAGGGCGATCCAGTTACAGATGCTCAGATAAAATAATGAGGAATTTGTAAAAAAAAAATATATATATACATAGTTGGACACGTCCACTTTTATCCCACCGAATGCAATACATTCATAAAATCACAAATATCACGCTCTGCTCTTTAAGGAATGGAGCCATCACTTCTGAATACCTGTATTCAGTCGCCTGTTGAGGTTAAAGAGAGGTCATTAGAATTGAGTGAAGGCATCTAAAAGTGGATCGCCCTGTTTTGATCTTTAACTGGTTCCGACAGTGATATCACCACCATCTGCACACAGGGAGGGGACCGTGTACACAGGGAATATCAACATTGTACTGCTCTAAGCTTCCCAAGTAAAAATTAAGTATAATAACGACGAGAGACAGATGCACAAATACACTGAGAGTAAAGGTTGTGGAATCCATACGCTCCTCTTCTCGAGTCTGGCCTAGCAGTGGATGAACCCTGTAGGGGCCAAACAATTTATGAAAACAAATATTTGACCAGGTAATGGCCACTGAGATGTCTAGTAATTTTTCAGGAGCGACCTGGCCACAAACGATAGCTCACCCGAAGTGGCTTGTCACGTGGAAATTTATGACAGAAAAATAGTCTCAACGCGTGATTCTAGATTTGAAGCTTTCGTGACTGCAAGGATTCATACTCTTAGTTCTTTCGGTAAAGTCACGTAGGTAAAACAATGAAATTAAAATTAATAAAAATAAAATTATAAAATCACGACGTTTCGGAGGCAACACAAGTCTCCGTCATCAGGTGGGACCGTCAAGAACTAAGAGTATCAACGCGTTATGTCGATTCTAAAATGTGGAGGGGAAAAAAAACCGGACGACCCGGAGAAAAATCCACGTGGCCACGAGGAGAGAGAGAGAGCGCGGGGCAAACTTCAAATAGAGAACAGGCGTCGCCAGGGTTGGCCGCGACCCATGGGGGTGGGGGGGGTGGCGGTGTGGCAGTGCCATGGCTTCCTCCGCGTGATTCCGCCCCCACCAGGCGTGCTGGACCACTGGCCTATGTGCAGGCCCCCCAGGGGGAATCCGGAATGGTCCTCGCCCAGCAGTGAATAGACCATAGCTGATGAAAGTAGAAATATGAAGTTGAATACAAACAGCTTCAATTCAATTGGTTGTAGTAGTGTGGTGATGACGAACACGCATCGGTCTTTGCCCGATAAACGCCTCTGCCACGGTACAAAAAACGTGGACTTTTTATTGATTTATTTTGAAGATAGGGAATAATCAAAGCAAGCTGTGGACAATGCGCAGCGTTCACACGTACCGCGCCATGTACGTTACAGAGCAGAGGTCGCAACCGGGTACACGATACCCGTTCCCTACCTGATACCCGGCTACCTGTACCCGGGCGGGTACGGGTACCCGTTTGCGACCCTGGTGCGGCCGGGTACGGGTAGACCGTGAGTCACTGGTGAGTAACCGTTTGTCACTCATTTCCCAACGTCTTGTCTCTTCTCACAATTCAAGTTCCTAGAATCAACCCACCCGCGCCTGCAACATGGCTTCATCCCAGAGGTCGCAATCAGGTACCCGATACCCGTACCCTACCCGTACCCGGCTGGTTACGGGTAGGGTACGGGTACGGCCGGGTATGGGTACCCGTTTGTGACCCTGGTGCGGCCGGGTACGGGTAAGGAATCAAAACCCGTTTGCGACCTCTGTTAGAGAGGCTTATCGTCGCATGGACGCACAACTGTGGGGATGGCCTGGCAAGTCGCCCCTGGGAAAATTTGAAATCGTAACTCTCTGCCTCACTTTAAAAGCCCCGTCTACGTGGAGTAGCCTCATAAACGATTCAAAACGTTTACGTTACACGTTTGAAATGTAGATACGAGTCACCCCCCGATCGATGGAAACATTTATTTTGATCTACCTGTAAAATGCAACAAGACTCCCAAGGGCTTCGCCAGCCACCTACTGGCCAGAATCAATAATGACCGCCCGGGTATATGCATGTACTGTACAGTTGAAACTGATAGTTAATAGGGACCTCATTAACAAAACACACACAAAGATAAATACTTGGGGGAGTACCCATTTCTGTTGTGCCACATTGAGTAGTGGAGATGTTAAAGGGTAGATGCAATTGATGTTATTTTCAGCCCTCTTGGCAATCCACTGCTGGATGAAGGGCTTCCCGACACTGTATTGGTCATGGAGGTTGTTTGACCATACTTCACCATCCTAGTCAGTGGGGATAGGTGAAGAGGGTGACACCCAGGACGGTTTTGGATATTGCTCCATCGCCATTGATTTTAGCCATGGCCGGGAATTGAACTCGGATGGCCATGTTTGACAGCACAGTGTGCTAACCACGGTGCCACCACTCTCTCTCTCTCATCCATATATAGCGTATACTGTATAGAACGTATGCAGGCTGGGTAGTGGCTCGGTCGGTGGTGGGTTCAGTGAGCAGCTTGACATGCTACGTGTGACCGGCCTTCTGACTTGTTGGCAAACTGCTACAACCCCTTCGGTAAAGTCACGTAGAATGGAAATAATAAAAAAATAAAACATAATAAAATAATTATTTAATTGTTATTATGTTTTCTTTTTATTATTTTATTATTTCCGTGACTTTACCGAAAGAACCAAGAAGATGAATCCCTGCAGTCACGAAAGCTTCAAATCGAAAAATGAAACTGCTACAATGCGCACTTGAGTGGGAGTTCATTAAAGTCAGTGCCAGGAGGTGGCTGGGTGACTCAGTGGTCAGAGCGTTGAGCTGCCAACCGCTGAGAACCTGAGTTCGAATCCAGACAGCCGCCAGTGGCTGACACGGCGTTGTCGAGTGTAGAGATTTATGGTCCCCAGCACGTTCGTCAAAAAAAACGAAATCCCCACCGCGTTAAATTTTGGCTCTGCTCTTAATTAAATGGAGAATTAAGGATATTATTAATATTAATTTGACTGTCATGCGGCAAAACATGACTCTTTATGGCATGGTGGCTGCGAAAGTTACTTACACCTGCTCAAGAGATGTCCGAGGTCGATCTGTGGATACCTCCTTCCCAGGAGCACTCCCTCACACGCACCTACAATTAGCGCGGTTGGCTACGTTCCGTGCGAAAGAAGTTCAACGTACATACTCCTTTCACTTGACACCGATGGCTCAACCAGTATAAAGTTTAGGGAATACATCACTAAACATGCAATAAGTGGTATGTTTAACCAAGCTCCTCAATAACCTATTTAAATGTGTTTTCTGTTCACAGGTTGCACCAGGACTCATTGCAGCTTACTAAAACATTTACATTGGAATTCTTAAAATCAGCCTATAGACATATACAGTTATACGCCTGCTCATAGACGTGCATGACATTGGCTTGTTACTTTGTATTGTGTGCTAAAATAGAAGTGTTATTCATTAGGCAAACACATAATAATGATCGTAATATTTTTTTAATGCTGTATTAACATTGTTTTTTTTAGAAACACGTACGCTGTAAAAGTCAAACGCTCTCAAAGTGAAGGATACACGTGGACATTTTAGATGTAGAGTGAGTCCAAATTTTACTTTTCGCGGGACCGTATCCATGTTCGTGCTATATGATTTCATCACCGGTGATTGCGTCTGCATCAAAGTGCTTCTGAAATTAAACTGTTGCTGTGCCTTTCTTAAACACACACACATATAAAAAAGAACACACCCTTCAGTGTATCCCACATCACATGCACTGCTTAATGGTCAGTTATATTGTGTACAAGGACTGTTTGTATTTACTACTTAGCTACTTATAATAAAGTCCATTAAAACAGCTACGTGTATCGATTTGTGTTCGTTTCATACTGATACTAGCTGTACTACCCGGCTTCGCCCGAGACTTGGATCCACCACGTCCGGCCGCCTTTGTCTCCCCAATGGCGATGTTCACACACCACAGCAGTTACTCGTTTGAGGCTGAGTCGACCTAGGGGAGGTTCAAATAATCGTCACCGGTGGTGGTGGTGGCCGTGAGCGGGAATCGAACTCGGATCTCCAGGTTCGTAGCGCACCGCGCTAACCACTACACTACAATGTGTTACGCTTCCACATGCGTGGGTCACGTGACAGATTTGACGTCACAGCTCGCTGTGCAAAAACTATATGTATGCATTATTGAGCTCCCCCCCCCAAAAAAAAGTTTATTTTTTATAATGTTTGCATGGTGTACAGTCTGGAAAGTACCCACATGGCAAGTTTCCAGTTTGTTGCATGTCGGGAAGTACGCTAAACATTTTGAACAGACACACATATTCACAACTTTGCCTTTTATATATATGGAGATTATTATGCCGTCAACAGCATCTATCAGCCATTGTCTATCCACTGCCGGATGGAGGCCTCTCCCCTATGCCTTCGCTATCCCTCAGTCCTATGATGCCACAATTCGACCAAACACTCAACCGGCCAGGCAATATTGACACCATGGCCGCAAGGGCACGTCAGAAACAGGGTATCTCGGGGAGAAGTGGCTACCACCACCTCTGTTCTCCCCAAAAAGCCTCTCCACCATGTGTACGTGTGTATGTTGAACTTCTTTCGCACCGTACCGAGCCGCCCGTGCTAATCGGAGGTGCGTCGGAAGGACAACAAACTAAACACAAAAAGCCGTTCTAAAGAAATGAAGCCAGTGCGGGGCCTGTAATATACGTTATAAAGGGGCCCTAAATAAATAAACACACGTAAATATTTAACACAATTTTTTTACTTGCATAGTAAATTAATTGTATTTTTTATTTTCTATACCGCCAGATAATACGACAACACGTTCCTTCGGAGTGGGCAGGTAGGAACTTGGTAGGACAGCGCATTCGTGCACGACAGACAGACAAATAATCCCTGGTGGGCAGTGTGGAACCTGTTGTTCCTACCTGTATGTATAAAAGATAACTTGACTTTAGGTAGCCAGGCAGACAGCCCCCTGAACTATCGCCCCCCCCCCTCCCTTAGGCCCCTCCCCCCTTAGGCCCCTCCCCTGACCCCGTTTCCCTTAGGCCCCTCCCCTGACCACCCCCCCATATCCTCAGGCCCCTCCCCTGACCCCCCTTCCCTTAGGCCCCTCCCCTGACCCCCCTTCTGTTAGGCCCCTCCCCTGAGCACCCCCCCCCCATATCCTTAGGCCCCTCCCCTGACCCCCCCTCCCTCAGGCCCCTCCGCTGACCCCCCCCTCAGGCCCCTCCCCTGAACCCCCCCCCCCCTCAGGCCCCTCTGCTGACTCCCCCCTTCCTTAGGCCCCTCCCCTAACCCTCCTCCCTTAGGCACCTCCCCTCTCCGTACCCGGCAGTAGGTCTCCACCAATCAAAGAGCTGTTTGTAAGGTCTCCACCAATTAAAGAGCTGTGTGTATTATATATTTATTTATGCACGACAGATAGTCAGACAGACAGCTAAATAATCCCTGGTGGGCAGTGTGGAACATTGTTCCTCCCTGTAAATTGCTAACCTTAAACACCCAGTCGTTCATAAAAGTTGAAGGTGGTATAGTACTATAGTAATAAAGCAAGTGCAGAATAACTGAAACGGAATTGATAGCTTGAATGCATTTAGCGCGGGGCCCTTCAAAGTGCGGGGATGGTAGCTACTTATGTGGCTACTTTTGCTACTCGGATAATCCGTCACTGGACGCCGCTTTTTGATCGTCGCTGGGTCAGAATTGTGCAACTCCCGAGCGAAGGTCTTCGTGGACTGCGTCGGTTCAAGAAGGATCCGTACCATCACCACCACCATCTCGGGGCAACTAGGGATGGGCATTCATTGCAAGTCCATCAGTGATGCCCCAACATCCGAAAGAATGAAATATATACTACTGCTGTTCGAGGTGTCTCCGCCTCATATTCTGTCACCGGTTGTCGTTGGCCATCGTCTCTTCCAGCCACGAAGCGGGTGCCACAGTCCGCCTGCATTTTTTCTCGCTCAATATGATCTGGCGTGTGTATGTATGTTGAACCTCTTTCGCGCCGTACCTAGCCAACCGTAATAATCGGAGGCGCGGCAGTTTCCTGGCCCCCTTGAGTTGCTTTTTGTTTCTTGGCGAAATTCCGAGCATTCGATGCTTCCTTGCTTCTTTGAGCTCGTTTCAGCTTTTTTTTACATTTACTTGGTCAGCGTTCATGTTTCTCTGTTGTTTAAATGATCACAGTTGGGAATATATGCACCGATTGAGAGTCCTATTAAAACACCTCTGCGTGCTGCTTTTCATGAGCAAGCAGCATTTTTTTTTTGTTCCAACGCCTCTTAATAGCGCACATCCAGTGAAATAAACTTGCATGCATCTAATAATGAGTATGATCATCACAGTCCGTGTGTACGTGTGGGATTGCAAGCTTGTCCTCAATATGCAAATGTTAGCACCGGTTTGCCATGTGTTGACCACTTTGCACATCACTCAATCAAATCATCGGTCTCCACTATCGATTGCTATGCACATCCTTCCTCGTAAAGATTGGCTATCCTACGTGATATTGACCCCTTAACTCGGTTTCGAGAGGCAGCTACCGTTGTTGTGCAGAGCCCTAAAATCCACGCAATATCGCTGTGAATATTGCTCTTTGAGAGGCGCCCCAACTCAATGTTCGGCAATGTGTTGAAATGGGCAGTACCTGTCCAAGAGACAAAGATACCCCTCGTATACAGAGCCGGGTTAAGCTAGTGCTGGGCCTGTAGCATATGTTATAAAACACAAATATTAAAACACGTAAATGTTTTACTTGCATAGTGAATTATTTTTTAATGTTTTATTTTTATTCTTTTATTATTTCCATTCTACGTGATGACTTTACCGAAAGAACCAAGACGATGAATCCCTGCAGTCACGAAAGCTTTAAATCGAAATTTACACCGTGATACTCAAATAGATCACTGGATAAAATCACAGCGCACGCTGCTTTAAACATGGGTCAATCAAGCAATTCACACTGACGGAAGATCGTAATTGCGTCAATGAATGGCGATGGAAGATAATAATAATAATTTCACTTTCCTAGGAAATCAAAATTCTTTCAGGAATGTCCGGCATCGGGATGTTTGACCAATTCCATTGCACGTACGTTGAACTTCTTTTGCACCGTACGTAGCCAACCGTGCTAATCGGAGGTGTTTGTCTTCGTGTGGGAGAAAACTGGAATACCTGGAGAAAACCCACACACGTGCGGAGACTAACACAGGTCCAGACCGACCGATACAATAATCAACTCACTGTAATACGATAACACATTACAACATTACAATACATTCCGGAAGGGCTTTGTCATCCGATACCCCATGCTCTGAGCATAGCCCAGTCCATACGGCTCATCTCGTTATATTTTCGCT
Source organism: Lampetra planeri (assembly GCF_965212315.1). Classification (NCBI taxonomy): domain Eukaryota; kingdom Metazoa; phylum Chordata; class Hyperoartia; order Petromyzontiformes; family Petromyzontidae; genus Lampetra; species Lampetra planeri. The sequence continues at coordinate 10,657,715 of NC_136122.1, read as the reverse complement.
CTTTAGAAAAATAAAAAACGAGCTAAAACTGGAATCCACGATGACAACCCCTACCAGTGACACTGCTGGGACACGAGCCACCTCGCCAGCCACACCGTGGCGTGTCGCACATCGTATCCCCACCGACAAATACTTCTTGGCCGTGTGGAAATCACATCCGATCAAGAGTGGCGTGTGAGTAAATGAGCATTTCTCTCTCTCTCGGTGATGATGATTCGATGGAGAGAGAGACAGAGAGAGATTCGTTCGGGGCAACAGCAATGCGCTCGCGAAAGCCCCACGTGTGAAACTGGTCGCGTTTCTGCCTCTCGGGGCGCGATCAACATATGGTGGCTGTGGCGTTTAAGAGCGCCATCTGTTGAGATGTTAAGGGAAGCTTATATGCAGGTGAGTCCATAATAAAGAGGGGGGGGGGGGGTGTTATTTTGGGTTTGATCGCGTAAATATAAATGCGTCGTTAAAACTCGCCACCACCCGACACGGCCAACTAGTAAGGTCTGTCACGTAAACAAAACGTGCCAATTCGTCACTCGTGCAGCACACCGGTGTGTTGGAGAGTAAATTCACGACAATTACTATTCGAGTAAGGGGCCGTCCATAAATGACGTCACGCGGTTTTTGACGATTTTGGACGCCACCCCCCCTTGTCACACGGCGTCACAAAAGGTCAGACCCCCCCCTCAAATATGATGTCACGATTCGAACCACACCGTAACAACATCGATTATAAGCGATCAATCAAAGCAGTTTGAGCGAAACGTCCAATGTATGTTGATGTCAGATTTTAGTCAAGAACATTCTTAAAGAAACCGGCTAAAAGCATTATCGGTCGGCATTTGATAAATGCATTGGCCACGTATAAATAATATGTGTGGGCTGGTGGAGGGCAAATGATAAGTATGTTCCCTTAAAAGACAACAACAACAAAAATACGGATAATATTTCAATGCCTGCTTAATAAAATGTTAAAGTTACGTACGCGTTTGCGACTCTTAACCAGTCAGTCACGTTGCCACGAGAGGGCGCGCTCATTCCATTGATGGTGGAACATGCAAGGGAACTACAACTCAATGCAATAACTATTTAAAAAATTAAAATCCAGGTAAGGCCCACTAAGCTTGATAACTATTTTTCAGAAGCGACCTTGCCACAAATGATAGCTCAACGAAGTGACTTATCATCATGTGAGAATGTATAGCAGCCAACTCCTCTAAACGCATGTTGATTCAAATGTGGAAGGAAAAAGCGAGGCCCCGGAGATGATCACTGGGAAAACATGCAAACTTAAAAATATATATTCTTAGGGTTTTTTCGGTAAAGTCACGTAGGTAAAAAAAATTTAATTAATAAAAGTAAAATAAAAATAAAATAAAAATCACGACGTTTCGGAGACAACACAAGCTTCCGTCTTCAGGTGGAACCGTCACAGCACGATAGCTGTAACCGAAACGTGATTTTTTATTTTATTTTTATTTTTTATTTTACTTTTAATTTTTTAAACTACGTGACTTTACCGAAATAACATAAGAATATGAATCCTTGCAGTCACGAAAGCTTCAAATCTAGAATTAAAATATAGAATTAAAATATATAAGCATCAGGGTAGGAATCGAACCCACGACCTCCTGCATGCCAGACGTGGGAGTTAACATCTCGCCACTGCGGCACCCCAATAAGAGAGAGGCAATCGTTCAACCACGCGAAAATGCAATTCTATTCTGTGTGCATGGCCATATATGCAGATGTTAAATCCCAGTGTCCAGGTCTGCTAGCCAGATCGCCTATATGTCACGAGTTTCTTCTAAGAATGTCAACGCCAGGAGGCGCGATGTTTGGGTCTCGAATGAGCTGGTATTCTGAACGTCCACAAAGCTCCTCTACTCTGTCCACCAGCAGCGCTCTTCCAGAGCTGGGTTGAGATTCTAGGATGGCGACAGGAGGGGCGAGGTAAATTGTTGATTTCTTGGTTGATGGGTTTGTTGTCGCTGTCAAGACGCCGTGTAAAACAATGCGACTCAGATCGCCAGGTCGACGACGTGTGTTGCGAAACGACGTTAACGGGGGGAAGACGTACATCGGGGGGTGTCACGGCAATTGTTTCCAAGGAGGAGTGTTGAATTTCGATTTAAAGCTTTCGTGACTGCAGGGATTCATCTTCTTGGTTCTTTCGGTAAAGTCACGTAGAAGGGAAGTAATAAAATAATAAAAATAAAACATAATTTCATTTTATTATGTTTTATTTTTATTATTAAAATAATAAAAATAAAACATAATTTCATTTTATTATGTTTTATTTTTATTATTTTATTACTTCCCTTCTACGTGACTTTACCGAGAGAACCAAGAAGATGAGGAGTGTTGAGGTTGGAGTGCAGTGCTCGGTTGTGACCGCAAGGTGGCGCGGTACGAACGTTCGCCTCGGTCCAAATGAACAAAAAAAACCAGTCACGTGGATTCATGAAGCTCTCCCACGTGGGCGCAGTCGGTACAAGCCCGATGATGAAGTCGACTTGCTTATTAATGAATCACGTAGATGCATTTTAAAAAAATAAAATATTAAAACAATTTCTAATAATCCGGCAATGAAATATGTGCGTGTTGTGATGTTCATTTTGTTGGAGAATGCCCCTGTTTATGATTGCAGTAATTTAATTCAAGCTGCAGGTGGACCAAACTATTGATTGTACATCTCTGCGCCTTTAGTAAAGCATATATTACTCGCACTTTACAAAACTAGGTTGATGTTTAATATTTGTTTTATGCGGAAAGTTGGACGAGCATATTACATATGATCATTATCGGTCATTGTCTCTCCGCTGCTGGATGAAGGCCTCCCGCACTCCGTCACCATCCCTCGCGGTCCGGTGCCGCTTGCATCCAACTCACTCATGCAGATGGACCGATCTCATCGCTGCTTATTACATTTAAGACGATAGGAAAATTAAAAATATAACACACTTTCCGTTCAATACCTCATTTTTTTATATTACCCCCCTCATTTCTTTTCATTTTACCCCCCCTCCCCCCTCCTTTCACAACCCCGACTCTTATTTTCCCTGCGGGACTTGCGACTACCCCTCCGTATGTTGAATACCCCCCTCCCCCCTTCTTCCCTTACCCCCCCCCCCCTCCGTATGTTGAATACCCACCCTTCCCCCTTCCTCCCTTACCACCCCTCCCCTCCATAAGTTGAATACCCCCCTTCTTCCCTTACCCCCCCCCCCCCCCCGTATGTTGAATACCCCCCTCCTCCCTTCTTCCCTTACCCCCCCCCCCCTCCGTAAGTTGAATACCCGCCCTGCCCCCTCCTTCCCTTACCCCCCCCCCCCTCCGTATGTTGAATACCCCCCTTCTTCCCTTACCCCCCTCCCCCCCGATAAAAGCACATTGGCTCCCCTGACGCGAATCCTTTGTGTGAAAGAGTCGATCGATGTAGAGCCCCGACTTGTCCGTCTACACCCGCGGTTTCATTTCCCCGTCGTGTACAGACAGAGCGGTCGCGTCGGGTCTCGTGGCCTCCGAGTTTGTCTCCGTCCGCATTTCCTGTCACCTAAAAGCGTTGCTACTGGTCCGATGTTCGTTGTTGTTTCGTAAAATCCGAAATAAAAAATAAATAAAAATATTTATTTCAGCCTTCATCTCAGCCTTTTTCGATTTGCATATTTACGCTAAGCGGCCGCGTCTGTCTAAACGCACAATTAAGGAGCGGTTTCTGTCTTCTGGGCCTCATCGGCAGTCACATTCGATCAGCAATTGCATCCGATTTAGCAGAGCAAGACAAAATAAAAATCATCATGAGGGATGTCGCGGCAGGTATTTACATTAAATTCATCTATTGCTATTCTTCGTTTTTTCGGTAAAGGCACGTAGAAGGGAAATAATAAAATAATAAAAATATAAAAAATAAAAATTCTCACGACGTTTCGACTGCAACACAAGCAATCATCATCAGGTGTGAAATCCACAGCAAGAAAAATTTGGAAAAAGTGGCGGTTTTTCAAAATTTTATTGCTGTGGATTTCACACCTGATGATGATTGCTTGTGTTGCAGTCGAAACGTCGTGAGAATTTTAATTGTTTAATATTATTTTATTATTTCCCTTCTACGTGACTTTACCGAAAGAACCAAGAATATGAATCCCTGCAGTCACGAAAGCTTTAAATCAAAATTTAACATCTATTGCTGTTATGTATCGCCACATTTGTGTCAACTCTGGACTGGTGTTGCCCTTCTTGGGCTCATGGACAGCCCTGGATGCCAATCAAAATTGGAGTCCGCGATAAGCGCTCAACATTTTAAACATTCTAGATTTGAAGCTTTCGTGACTGCAAGGAATCATCTTCTTAGGTTTTTTCGGTAAAGTCACGTAGAAAGTAAAATAAAATAAAAACAAAAATCACGACGTTTCGGAGGCAACACAAGTCTCCGTCATCTGGCTGTGACGGTCCCACCTGATGACGGAGACTTGTGTTGCCTCCGAAACGTCGTGATTTTTGTTTTTATTTTATTTTACTTTCTACGTGACTTTACCGAAAAAACCTAAGAAGATTTTAAACATTTCCATGCAGAACCACCCCGAGTCTTGACGCTCAGCGTATATTGCCTTTAAAAAAATCAGCATCAATTATGATCATCATCACCAACCATTATGTTCTGCAGAGCATTGAATCACCGTTTTTTGGGGGTGGAAATTGCATTATATAGGGGGTGCGACAATGCATGTGTTCATGAATTACCGTCGATCCTTAAGGCTAAGAGCACATGCTTCTATTCCCGTGTTGAAGCAACACTTGAAGTGCCGGGCATTCTCTCTCTTTCTCACCACAGCTGTGGACCGCACGGAACCGCGCTCGGACGTAGCACGGGAGATGTGCGGCGTGCCACGTTGTTCCACACGTGGAAAATCAAAGATTCACCAATCTGCGACTGCTGTTAAGCCAAAGCCATCAAACGCATCACCGACGAGTGTCGCCATCCACGCCACACACCCTGGCGACATCGCTGCAATCCATACAGCATCTACTACTACGACTGCCGATTTGGACTGGTTGAACGACCTTAACGTTCAACTATGACATCATCTATGCAATCCATACAGCAACTACTACTGCCTCCTTGGATTGGTTAAAGGACCTTCACGTTCAACTATGACATCATCTCTACAATCCATACAGCATCTACTACTGCCGACTTGGATTGGTTAAAGGACCTTCACATTCAACTATGACATCATCTATACAATTCATACAGCATCTACTACTGCCGACTTGGATTGGTTAAAGGACCTTCACGTTCAACTATGACATCATCTATACAATCCATATAGCATCTACTATTGCCGACTTGGATTGGTTGAAAGACCTTCACATTCAACTATGGCATCATATAGACATCGTCGATACAAACTGTTGCTTAGATGCCATACGAAAGAAGAAGCAAAGCTGGTTCGGAAGTCACAAGCAAGTAACCCAGCACCGGCAAAGACATTGTACACACGGTCGAGGTTTGGCTGCGTACAGTGCGAAAGAAGTTCAACATACACACCATTTCGAGAAACGGCTCTTCCTCATATCAGTGACCTCTAACCACCTCTGCATTATATATCCGCTACGACGTAGGGCCATTGCCCAAAACGTCGACTATTATGTTTGTCTTCCTCTTGAGAGCAGAGTTATGAACGAATATGTTGGATTTTTTTTTGCCAAGTCTGCTTTATTCTATTCCACATTCATGACCCGCGGTGGCCAAGAACATCCCCTGCAGCCGTCGTTGGGGCGGGTGGGAGGGTCGAGTGGTGCGGAGGGAGTTGTGTGGTGGGGGGGGTGTCGGGCGGTGGGCAAGGGGGGTGCTTGTGGGTGGGAAGAAGTCGTGGTGGGTTTGGGGGGGGGGGTCAGGCCGGCTTTGGGGTCAGAATGTCGAGTGGGAGGCGCTGCTCTTCAAGCAAAAGGTGCAGCGCTGGTGACGAAGCAGCCGCAGGTCGGCGCCCGCTAAGGGGCTGTAAAGCTCCGGCCGGATCCTTAATCCTGGCGACAGATGCCCCCTCCCTCCCCCCTGCAGATTCTCCACTCTCGCACGCAAATCGCGGCGGGGGGTGGGGGGCGCGGGGCCACGGCACGGGAGCTTAGATTGATGCTGCGCTTTGGGGCAACAGCAGCAGCAGCAACGGCAGTAGCAGGAGCAGTATCAGCGACAGCAGCAGCAGCAACAGCAGCATTAAAAGCAGCAACAGCAGTTGACAACAGCAATAGCAGCAACAGCAGTCACAGCAACAGTAGCAGCAACAGCAACATCGGTATTACACGTGAATGCTTGTATGCATATATAAGCAAAAGAAAACATCAGTTCCGTCTCCACACATATATAACAGTAGTTCTAGTCGATCAACCTATTTATTGGCTTTTCCGACCAATATCAAGCGGCATTTATTCAGCCATTCATTTCGTGTCCATCACACCAACTTAGATAGATCAGTGACGACCATTTGTGGGCACAGGTCCGTCCGGTGACGGTCAGTAAACGATGCTTAAATCCAGTGGCGGCTCCTGCAAAATCTCTCAGGGGGGGCAAATGTCTGGATGATTTATAAGGATAAGGTCCACCCATGCAAAGGATAAATTAGCAGCTTAAGCATGTAAAGGCAACTTCACTTCTTTAATATTAATGAAAAATAAAGTGACTCTTACAATACATCTTGTTTGTTTCTATACTCACTATTAATACAATCCACTCAAGTTTATTTTATTAAAGATTCCACTAGGTGGCGACAAATAAAATTGTTGACTGAAACGTGCTTACGTATGATGACGTAAGCACGTTAGGGCGAGCCCTCCCGGAAGCCATAGAGAATGCATTGCAGCGCCCCCCGTTCGAAAAAAAACCATCTTTGAATGTAAGTCTATGGGAACACTCTGGGCGATTCTCAGCCGGAGTGAAATCGCCCAAAAAGAGGCGGTACTCCACAGAACGTGACATGACGCTGATTGGACTATATCCAGAGGCACAGTGACGGCTAGCGTGACTCTGTGGTTGAATGACATTGGTGGTGCGTCGCCCAATCGCCCTAATGAAGAAACCGCCCCTGCTTAAATCATCAGCATTCGTTGAAGCAAGTACAGTCAATTCTGGAATGAGTTCAACCTGCTGGATCTCATCAGCAGAGTCGGGGATGTTTTCTGAACAAATGCTGCGAGATTACTGGATGCTACTGGATTTGATGGTTGTTTTCGCTCGAGAGAGACACCTGTAATTGTGGATGATGGCCTCTGGTGGATGATGGCCTCCCCACACGGTACAGGGCTTGGGAGGTTATTGTACATATTCTTGGGTTTTTTCGGTAAAGTCACGTAGGTAAAAAATTAACACTAAAATTATCGTGCTGTGACGGTTCCACCTGAAGACGGAAGCTTGTGTTGCCTCCGAAACGTCGTGATTTTTATTTTATTTTTATTTTACTTTTATTAATTTTAGTTTACATTTTTTACCTACGTGACCTTACCGAAAAAACCCAAGAATATGAATCCTTGCAGTCACGAAAGCTTCAAATGTAGGTTATTGTACCCCACACAATCACGCTGATCAGTGCGGTTTAGTGAACGCGGGGATGCCCTCAACACCAGGCAGTGGTTTGACAAATGGTAAGTACATGTATGTATGTGTTGAACTTCTTTCGCACCGTACGTAGCCAACCGTGCTAATCGGAGGTGCGGGAGAAAGACATGTACATTACATGTGTCTATTTAGTCTGGCGACCAGTGATCCTCCCGTTAAATAAGCAATTGCGGTGGCCGGGTGGCTTCCCAGTCAGAGCGCTGCGTCTTCGGATTTAATGCGGGCTTCAGCTGCCCGTGATGACACTGGGTTCTCCAGGAATGTCGTGGTTTCAGCCCGGTCACCAACCACTGCACGAACACCCATCACACTGTACGTGGTGTTTCACGTTGGATACATTTTAGGCTATGAAACAAAACATCGTCTATCAGTTGGAGTGTCACGCGAGCAGAAACATCTCAAGAGCGGAGCGCCTCCTTGTGTATAGATATGAAAATAAATCACTTGAAGCGATCTCAGGAGTAGATCGGTGATACCTTCTTCCCGCGGGCCCGAAGAAAAAAAAAAGACAACAACAGCTCCAAATATCAATCACCTTTCTGTCACCACTTGAAACAAAGCAATGAGATGCCCGTTCTGTCAGCGAGCGCCTATGAATGCAGGCATGGCACACGCAAAGAGATGTCGTGACTTTGTTTTCTTCACGGTTGAAATGTTGATCACAACTGCACCCAGGATTAATTTCAGAAGCAGAGTCAACCTCAAGGCGAACCGAGGTGGTGTGGGGGGGGCGGGGTGGCAGGTTCAGTTCCTCATTAGCCACGAGCATTGCGCATTGCACGGTTGAGAGTCGAACCGAGTCGCCGGGCTCGTAGCGCAGTGCGCAGAAAAATGTTAGATCCCTTTCCGCCATTTTTATAATAAAACACAGTAGGGTAGAACAGATGCACCACACGATGCCTGCACGCAATGCAGTGACATTAAACACGCGCATCTCTAAGACGCGGTGTCACACACGCACGCACACGCGCACACGCGCAAACACTATTGCCTGCGCGTGTCACGTCAACGTCTCTCAAGCGCTTCTCGTTCAGCTGATGAACCACCATTCGTTCGCCCTTTACACTTTCATGCGGAGCTTGCGCTCGACGCGCGCGCGCTGTCCACAACGCTGGGAGTGCTGAATTCACAAGCACATCTTTTTAATGGCGCCCGCGTTGCACGGGAACGCTTATATAGCGGCGGCTCGGCTTATGGCGAGCGTAAATCCGACGGCTGAACAAGAACTGCACACGCACACGCACGCACATGCACGCACACGCGCACAGCCGGTGGCGCATTACGTGCTGGGGTTGGGCGTCAGCGCCGCGTATGATTTGATCAGCAGCGAACGGATAAAGCTTCCCGAAAAGTTGGGCTAGCTGCTCCCCCCACCCTCTCTATCCTTCCTCCCTATTCCTCCCCCCTCCCCTACTCATCCTCCCACCTCTACCCCCTCCCCCCCTATCACCGCCACCCGCCCGCCCGCCCTGCCTCCCTCCTCTGCCCACGCTCCGCTCCCTCGGATCTGCCTGGCTACAGGCGCTGTCCATACTGCTGGGGGTGCTGAAATTAGACGACGCTCAGGCGAGTCGCCGTATGCCAATGCGCGAGTCTTTAGACTCAAGTGGGGAACCCTGGCTTTCTGTTTAAAGACAACAACAACAACAACACCGATAGCAGAAAACGGGGCAGGTGACTCTATCCTTTTGTTTAATTTTTTTTTGTAAAGGAAAGCAGTAGACTTTGAGTGGTGCTTCCCCCCCCACCCCTCCATTAATTACTGCCGCTGCCAAATCCATTCGAAGGAATGTCCACCGACTATTAAGACGCGAGAGCAATTTAGCGTGAATACCCCCCCACGCCCACACACACCCATTACCGGTCGGAACGCGTTGCACTTTCGCATTGAGACGACGCTTCCGTGGCGTGCGCGCTGGCGTGTCGTGTTCATTTCGTCCGACGCGAATAGACGGACAGACATAGAGAGGGAGAGAGAGAGTAATTGAGATTAATCGCGCTACAGGTTTGCGACGATCTGCTGTCACCTGCGAGACAATGTTCGCGCTTCTTTGTAGCGGTTGCGCGACGTCTTCCGTGAATTGAATCATCCTCCCAAGCTTGCAGCCGCGTTCTCCGAGCTAGCCCGGCAACTCCATCGACGATGGAAGCGTTCAAGGAGCGCGTGTTCGTTCCCGGCAAGGAGAAGCTCAAGGAAGCGGCGGGGAAATCGCTTCGGCTCCTCCACAGGTACGACTCTGCCCCCCCCCCCCCCCCACATGCCACCGTCCTCTGCTGCTTGAGCTGGAGGTTATCGTACTTGTGTAGCTGTTGTTGCTGTTGTTACCTTCGTCTTCATCTGATATAACCTGTAGAACGGTTGTTGTTGTTGTGAACACCGCTGGTGCGTGACCGTGTTAAAGTGACGAGCTCAATGCAACACACGTATTCATTCATATATATTGCACCTTCAATAGTGCTGCTTGTGTCTGGCTACTTGGCGTTTTTATTAGCCGTTGGGACTATGCTCAGAAATTGTGATTAAAACTAAAAAACCCGTACAACTAAAAACAAAACCTCACCATATTTCAAGATGTGTTTTACTTGTTATTGTGGGCCACTGCAAATGCCATTAATTAGTGGTGCATGTTAATTCTTTTGACTGTTATAAGAGATAGCGAGTTGCTCGAGATATTTCAAAACGCAACCGCGCGAAAGGTGTGCTTGCATTCAGTAGATTCTAATTGTATTGTCGAGTAATTGATGACATTTCAGTGGCCGATATAACTGATTAAGCCATCTCGAGGAGAGAGAAAGAGAGAGAGTCGGAAACTGACGACGCCTTAAATTCGTTGTTTTCATCGCAATGCTCGTCTTGTCCGTCAATTGTGACTCTGAGCCAGAATCCGCTTTCCGGTCTCTGAGCCAGACTCGGTTTCTGAGCCAGACCCGTGCCCTGAGCCAGAGTCCAGTCCTTGAGCTAGATTCGATTTACGAGCCAGACCGAGTCTCTAAGCCAGAAGACAGTCCCCGAGCCAGACCCAGTCTCTGAGCCAGACCCGTACCCTGAGCCAGACCCCAGTTTCTGAGCCATGACCCATTCGTCTGTTAAAGGTGCTGTGGCGGCGGGGAGTTTAAGGAACGAAAACGATCGAATTCATTAAAACAATCGCGACGGGAGGATGCCTCCCGCATCCCGGACTCGACTACCTCCACCAGAGCCACCACCATTTTGAGCCCCTGATTTTCTTCGTGTCTCATACAGTGCCCGCTCCTGCCATTAATTATTTACACGCGAAATGGTTCGTGAATCACATCGGCCCTGCACATAAAAGGCAACGCATGGGCCCCCGCATGAATTATTCACTGCGCATTAATATCGCGACACGCGGGAGCCCGGCCAACGTTTGGTGGTGTTTGCAAAGAATCGCGATTGATTTTGTTGTTGTCGATGCTCTGTTGATGTTGTTGTTGTTGTTGTTCGTATCATTGCACCCGACAAATATGACATTGTATAAAGGAAAACGCAGTAATTATGCAAATATGTAATTTTATTTTTTATTTTGTATCTGCAATGATGACAGGTTTGACGTAATTGTCGATGACGTAATGAAATCTATTTTTAATCTGGGGCCCAGCTGTCACGCCCCCCCGCCCCCCCCCCCCTTAAAAGCGGCTTATGCTGATAATCTGCGAGCGTTCCACATGTACCCGCCCGCTATAGCTTCCGATTGAACTCGACCATTTTCTCCGCAATATAACTTCTCACAATGTGAATGGCTCCGGGCATTATATAATGGCAACAGTATAATTGTAATGATACCACATGTGCGTCCTAGAACCACGCGTTCCCGTCCCATTTTTTTTTAAAGACACCAAGTTCCCTTCGCGAATACGAATTTCTCGCTCTCGCGCTGCGCGCACACTCGCTCAACAGATATCCCAACCTGCAGCAAATACTTTTAGATTTGATTTGCTTTGGCTCGTATGTTTTGTCAAGTGTAATTGCGTTATCATACCGACGGTATGTCACTAACCAAACCGACGGTTCTTTTGGTAACAATTATGTTTTATCCACCTTCTCTCCACCGCGTAATGGGAATGTCAAACCCGAATTAAGACATCTTAGATTCGTCAACACGCCCAACACTAAGACGTGCCGAAAATAGCCAATAAAGCCACGTGATGTTATATATAATCATACACATAGCATTCTAATTTGTATTACGCAATAATCAGAGGCACTGTCAACAGTTGTGTATGCTGCTGCACAGCAACTCTACACACGTCAACAACGCTGTGGCCTTAAAAAGAATGCATATAGAATCAGCGACGTTTCGGGCACTGGCCCTTCTTCATAGCAAATGAAGAAGCACACGAAGAACGCCCATTGTGCAAAACGTCACCGATGTTATATGCATCTTATTTTTTCAAGGCAGTGTTGTTGACAAGTGTGTTAAGTTGTTGTTATTTGTGCCTGTGCACCACTGCCAACGTAGCAGCAACACCAACATTACAAAAGAATGTGACACTTCAATATGCTGTAGCGATCAAGTTGTTACAGAGACTAAATATTCCAAACATATTTTGTATTTTGGACTTTAAACAATGGTTTGTTAGTCATGGTACGATCTATCTTATATAACGAGCGAAACACTGCGCGCACGTGTGTGTGTGTGTGTGTATGTGGCGAGCGGTAGTGTAGCGGTTAGCGCTACGAACCCAGGAATCAGAGTTCGATTCCCGCTCACGGCCACCATCACCAGCAGTGACGATTATCTGAACCCGTCCTGGGTTCAGATAATCGACTCAGCCTCAAATGACGACCTGTCGCGGTGTGTAAACGTCGCTACTGGGGAGACAAAGGTGGCCGGGCATGGTGCTGGTCACCCACACCCTCGTGTGCCGTGCCGGTCTTCATCGTTGCTCGCTCATAGCACTTGCCCCAACAGCCTATTCAAGCTAAACGGGGGAATATTTGCCTTTGTTATGTATGTACGTGTGAAAAAAGTTCTCATCAAACCGGTTGTTTAGTATATTTGTCTGATGGAAAATAATTTGTAATATTTTATTAGCACCAACTTGGGATGGTATTACAATTCATCGCATGACCATCGCGTGGAAGATAATGAACTGTGGATACGGACTAAGGAGATGGAGTATGACGCAAGCGGTGTCATGCTGCGGCAGTCGGGAGGGCGTTAACAGCATTTATAAAATCAAATAATTGACAATGGACGTGGCTTTTATGAACCAAATTATTTTTTTAGAAAAGTTTAACGATTTTACGATTATTATTGTCTTTTATAGAGAGCCGCACATCACACACCCGCTATCTAGTTACGAATAGGCGACAAGCAACACATTACATTTTACAAACAAATACAAATATAGTATTCACATATTAATTTACGGATCATGCGGTGTGATTGAAATATTACGAGCGTTGTCGATAGCGACGCATGTAACCCACGTATGTTGACAATTTTATAATAACGATTAGATATTGTTATTGTACAAATGTATATCACGGAATATTGCACTGACGAAAACGGATACATATATACACTAACGTGTAAATGATGCCGCAGGTGTAGAGGCAGATACACACACACACACTTATGCATAGTATCAGTCAGAATCCGTTAGCGGGCTCTGACCGCTTTCTAAATGCTTTAGCGTCACACTCTGCGGTAGGATAATTAATTACTTGGGTTCACTGTTGATAGGGATCGTCAATGTTTAAGTGGTTATAACGGCAGCTCAAGCAATGTCGATGATGGCAGAGCGTAATCTCGTTATTTTAGTATTTGGGCCGGGAAAGTGGAGGGATGGGGTGGGGGTGTGGTGGTATTGGCTAAAATCAAAACATTTAAATTTCCCGATGTGTCTAATTGTTACGCATGGACTTTATATTCGTGCCAAATTTACCTCTCTCTAGCCCACATAAAACACGATCATTACATCGCATACGTTCAATCCGCATCGACTATGTATACATATATGTGTGTCACGAGACGGGTTACGTAATTTCGTTCGTAGTTTACCCTCGTTTCTAGCTTGCGCTCTCCGTAACACTGGCCCTTTACTACAGCACCGGAGTAACGTCATTTGTCTTTCCGTGCGGCAAGAGCAAACAACGGCTCTGCGTCTTCCCCGTCCACTGTTCAATTCAAGGCCACCCATCGCTCGAGCCCCACTTGGATTCACCGCGCAAGGCCGCTCACCGCGGGTTGGGGTTGAAGCCACCGATGTGCATCTGCACACACCGTCGGATTTATGTTGGAAAGGCGAGCGGCGGTGCCGACACGTAACGTGTCAATTAAATCATGACTATCAATTAAGCATTCTTTCGGTGAGGACGATCGCTTGTGTGGCGATCGAAACCCTCTTAAGCCTCACCTTACCATATTAATAAAAAGTATGCGGCCCTTGCCCCACCACCTTCTCCAACCATTATATAAACGGAGTGGTAGCTCCTGCAATCTCTCATTTACTTGATACAGCTGTCGTGGCTGTGACGGTTCTACCTAAAGACGGAAGCTTGTGTTGCCTCCGAAACGTCGTGATTTTTATTTTATTTTATTTTACTTTTTTAATGTTTTACCTACGTGACTTTACCGAAAAAACCTAAGAATATGAACTATTATTATTTTTCTACGTAACGTTACCGTAAAGAATCAAAGAGACTGGATCCCTGCAGTCACGAAAGCTTCAAATCAAGGTTAAGCATTCGTTTTTCTTCTTGGTTCTTTCGGTAAAGTCACGTAGAAGGGAAGTAATAAAATAATAAAAATAAAACATAATAAAATTATTCTCACGACGTTTCGGCCACAACGCAAGCAGCCGTCCTCAGGTGAAGAAACAGGTCTGTCGAGAAGACAGCGTCTACGTGACTTTACCGAAAAAACCAAGAAGATGAATCCCTGCAGTCACGAAAGCTTTACATCGAAATTTAAGCATTCTTTGTTTGTGTTTTACCAGGTTAAAGCCCATTGAGCTACTTAGCTCTCTTTCAGAAGCGACCTGGCCACAAATGATAGCTCAACGAAGTGGCTTATCGCGTGGATATTTACAGCAGCAGCCAAACAAACTCTCGACACGCACAATGCAGACAGTGGCGATCGTCCAAACACTCCAAGCTCCCTTTTTGGTATCTCGCCCATTAAAAGCAGAAACACGGCGCAAATATCTTTCAAGGTCAAGCCCGTCCTTTAAAAACCCGCGGTGCACCCCCCCACACCCTCCCCCTCGCCGCACCCGCCACCCCATCGCACCGCCCCACCCTGCAGCGTTACGGCAAAAAAAGAAAAAAAAAATCTGTCGGAAACAAAAGAAGGGCGCGGAGAATGCCCGTGACGCGGCCGCGACTCGGTGCGGATGGATACGATGCCCGTGCGTGCAGTTCATTCACATACGAGCGCCTCTCGCTCGTCCTCGCAAACGCACGCGGTCGCGTCTTTCACGAGCGCACGCGCATCGCGTACGGACGGATGGATGAACTGCGAATCGAGGAATAAACGTGGGGATGGGAGAGTCGGTTAGATTGTGCACGTGGGGAGAGAAAACAACAACAACAACAACACATCGCTCGCTATGATTCAGCCACCGCTGGTTGAATGTCTTCCCAAGCCGTCGTCATATCTCACGGTTCTGCGATATAGCAAATCATCGCTCCATCTCCGCGAGCGGTCGTGCTTTGAGACGCGTTCCATTGCTTGGCTCATCACCTGTCAGCATCTGTTCTAGCGACGTGCTCTGCTCTCAAGCCAGTTGATTTTGCTGCTTGGCACAGGGTCGAAAGAGACAATGGATATTGTTTTTTTTTTGGTGAACGCACACACGGGGCATTCGTACAGGCGCGCCTGTGAAATTGTCACAAGGATGGTTGTGCGTGAAGATATTCTCTTCGCCACGGAACTGTCAATCATAATGAGAAGATGTATGAAACTCGAGGAATCCGATGGGCTACAAAGCTCTTGTTCACACGTGTTTAATATCTCCCAGTGCTTCCGTTGCTACGTGGCCTCTCGTTGTTCATCATCATCATGATTTGGCATTTTTATTGCATTTACTTATTTATGAAGGAGAGCCACACTGAGTCGTATGGCTATTTTTCAGGGCTGTCCTGCGTTGGGTGTTTTTTTAAATATTTGTTTTCCAGCCAATGAATGACGAGTGTTCATTATTACACACGTGGGAGGAGACCGTAGCACCCGGAGATAACCCGACTCGCAAATGGGGCAACGCTCTCTCCCCGTACAGATGGAGATAGATGGCGATTAGTCCACTTGCTGTACTTAGCCTCTCCCGGCTAGTCAGGGTATGGGCACCTTCTCGACGCTCACGGGAAGCGAGCATCGCAACATTCGTGCGGTGATCCACTAACCCTCGTTGCCTCCGCAGTGCTGGACTACAGGCTGCCACGGGCATAGCCACCGCTGACCGCAGCGGCTTTGTCAATCCACTGCTGGATGAACGCCTCCCCCCACCGCGTGTCGGTCATGGGCAGAGGTCGACAACCAAAATAACAAGAAGAGCCATGCTTTTTTTCAAATTCGGTAAAAAAATAAACCCCCTTCAATATTCCAAAAGCCGCAATGCAATGTGAATACGAGACGGTGGTGGTCCTTAATAAAAAAAAATAACCGAGGATCAGGTTTACGATCGTCCGTTCGTTTCTCAGTCCGCTTGTCCTGGTGAAAGTCGCGGCGGCAGCGTGTTGAGTAGTGGCGGTCCACACCTCCCTGTCCCTGGTGACAGACTCCAGCACTACTACACTATACACTGCTACACTATACACTACACTATATACTACTATACACTATACACTACACTACTGCACACTACACTATACACTACTATACACTATACACTACTATACACTACACTACTGTACACTACTATACACAGACTCTAGCTCTTCCTGGGGAATTTCCAGGCGTCCCCACGCCAGCCGAGCGACATGATCCCGCCAGCGTGTCCTGTCGACGTGTTGTTATTACTATTATTATTTTGTATTCCTGTTGTTAACACAATTATTGCATTCGCTACGACGCTGCATGCAAACACTGCCTGCGCATGTTCGTTGCCTTTGTGGGCATTAAAGCGGTCGCTGGATCTAATTCGATGATTCGAAAAATGTAAAGAACGCGCCACCTCGGTTGCAATTACCGCACGCGCAGAGCGCACAGTATTTTAACGCGCGTATATTTGCACACTCGCGCGGTGCGTGCCTCGTAAATGCACGATAATTTGACGCTAAATATACGCCTGGGTGGACCAGTGGCGCAGTGGTTCGCGTCCTGCAACGTGACCCCGTTAAAAATAAAAAAATAAACTGCGGGAGACGATGCAATTGGTGCCACTTTGTCAGGAAGTGAGCAGTGATTTATTTTCGGGTGGATAGCCTCGCTCCTGTCACAGCAATGTGGAATTTCCCCCACTGGCGCAGGGCTCCAGACAGGCGATAAGCAACGCCGCAATGGTCATTCGAGACGCAGGACATAATATCTGAGTGCGAGACAAGCATTGACAAAGGGATCATTCCACCGCCATGTTAATCTCGACATGTAACGTGAGCGCAAGTGTTAGAGCGGTGGCGCAGTGGTTAGCGCATCGCGCTAGGAACCCGTCGGTCCGAGTTTGATTCCCGTCCATCCAGCAGTGGAGTGACAATGAGCTGTAAATGATATTGTTGTTTGCCGTAATGTTGCTATTTACAGTAATATTGTTATCGCAACATGAATTACACACTATATGAATACTCACTGAAGAGTACGTATCGTATATGTATTTATGTAAAGCTCTATAATGTGCCGATATGTTTATAGTGGAAATCTAAATCTTCACTTAAAGCTTTCATGACGGCGAGAATTATTTTTCTTTGGGTTTTTCGGTAAAGTCACGTAGATAGAACAATACAATAAAAAATATATTAAATATATTAAATACAATAACCGTACTAACAATTTGCAGCCTATTTTGTCATTAAAAGCACCCTCGTTATTATTCGACCATATCGATTAGCATTGCAGTTATATAATTGTTGAATACACTGCTGGATGAAGGCCCTATCCCTCTCGCATCGGTCACGATGTTGTTGGACCATACTTGACCACGCTGGTCAGCGCCGGTTAGGGAAAGTGCGGCTCAGGACGGGGTCAAGCTCTCTCCTTCCCTCGCCACTGATGTCTCCCTCGCCACTGACTGGGCCAATTAATCGCTGGGCTCATAGCGCAGTGCGCTAACCACTGCACCACCGCTCCCCCCCTACTATGTACTATTGTGTCATAACTACGATTGTATTATCCAAGTACTGAGTTTATAATAATGATAATAATTTATGGTTACGTGGCTATTTTCGTTCCGTAGATTATTCCGTTGGGAGACTATGGTCAATGTGTCATGCCCTACCGGGCCCGTCCAACAATGTAAACATCAAAGAGCGATTAATCTGATTATTCGTTCAAAGAATAGGTTAATGTACAATTCTAACTTTTCTAAATGTAAATAAATGAAGATGTATATTGTTTAACAAACAAAAAAACATTCACTGTTATTTAAATTACTTGGAGGATCGGATGTCGGTATCATTTCACGTCTCGGGGCCACGTGGATCATCAACATCGCAGGATCGCAGAGATGATGACGGTTTTGGGAGTGAGAATCAGGATCGGTTTTTTATCCCGGAGGAATCCGATGAGCTATTAAGCTCTTTTTTTCCACAGATGTTTAGTAGCTTCACAGATGGGTCTTTCATCCAGCTGTGGATTTGATCTGTCGTGGCTGCTGCTGATGATATCGATTTTAAAATATCATACATGAATGTATGTTGAACTTCTTTCGCACCGTAGTCGCCAACCATATATTGTATACAAGTGTGTATACTGTATATATGTGTATTCAATTATATACACATATATATTTCGGTGCAGACATCAAAACATGTTTCAATTGATTTGATGGAAGTAAACCACAGACAATTCTATCTGAGCCTGGCATGGTCCTCCACTAGGTCGATTCAACCTAAAAACGACTTTCCAGGTGCTAAATATCAAGTTGATTAAATACATGCACCTAGACTTCTGGTATACTGTACAGACAGTATATATGTATATACTGTATAGAGATTATATATACTGTATATACAGTATATATACTGTATATATATTATATATACTGTATAGACAGTATAGATGTGTGTTTGCCAATAGAGCGAAGGAGGCATTGGCTCTCTGTCAGGCCTAATTGCAACGGGAGCTGTCCGGGGCTGATGTACAGAAATTATTTAGGGGCAGGGGGGTGGGGTTAACGGAAGTTGAATGGGCTACCCTGTCGTATTGGAGGTCCCCGAGTATATTTGATGAGAAATGAAGCCCTGTATGTACACACATATACACATATATATATACACAACGTGGGGCTGCGTGCTGTGTGCATACTGTAGACGTACATGCAATAATACATGAATCGCAATGTTATTTATAGATGGCCGGGTGCCCAGGGAGATGGCGTTGTATCCAAGGCCGTCCACAGTTGGAGGCGGGGGGAGGCAGGGGAGGGAGGAATTGGGGGATTTGTCCCGGGCTCACAAAGAAGAGGGCCCAATAATGCTCTATTTTATATATATATTAAAAAAATTGTAATTCTCTCGCACGTATTGGCTGTGATTTTAACGTCTATTTTTATTTTGCGTCATGGGCACGTTTCGCGCTCAATTCCATCATCACGCCGCGACCGATAAAATAGATACCAATTTGCGGAACAGGTATAGCTGTGATTGACCTATGGGTTCACTAACCGCCCCCCGCACCATACCACATGAGGAATGTGGTATTTCCACCACGAGCCCAATAATGTGAACACAAGATCACCACAAGCCCCATACTAACCGGCAAATAACGTTATAAATGACGTTATAAATAACGTTTACGTTATAAATAACGTTCGCACACCGAGATATATTGTACCCCCAAGCCCTGCTTTTTTTGCGAATGAGACTTTCGTCCCAAATGGGCTTTCTATCGCACGCTTGGAAACAAAGTCCACGATGGGAACGAATTGTCGAGCAGAAGAACCTCGACCCAGTCTCGAGACTCGCCCCATCCCGAGGGTGCCCCGCTACGCACTGCGCTTGGCTCCCTGGTGGCCCGGAGAAAAGCCACGGCGGGATGAACGACCCACGTGCCCGCACACGCCGCGGTTCGTGAGCCCACATACACGAAGGTTCATTAACGCCGCGTGATAGGCGAACAGCGGTAGCATGATGGTGTGCACTGGGTGTGTTTTTGTTGTCGTGAAACATTGCAAATCAACGCCGTAAAAATTAATCGTGGACACGGTCACAGATATATGTACAGTACAGACGTGCACGAGAAATGAATGGCCTTTTCTGACGATTTGAAAAAAGGACCATTGCTCGAAACGTTAGTCAATTTATATTTAATCTTTGCCTAAGCTTTCATGGTGATGTCGTTTTTTAATATTATATCTACATGATTATTTTAAATATTTGTATGCATTTGTACTATTGTAAATTTGGATAGGCTGTCATTCACAAAGCAGTCCATTGAATTCTCCTTTGAATGTCAACATTGAGAATGTGTAAACAGATGTATGCATGCTTGTGCATCTATGAATCTACATGTTCTTACGTGTGCTTGCAATACAGATACGTGCGCAAGATGTATGCATGTAGATGTTGGATGTATATATACATCGACATATGTGTGGCTTGTATATGATTGCAGTACAGTGGTAATATATAAGGTCCTGTAAGACACTGTGTGTGTTGGATATGTGTGTGTTTGTAATTGCATACGTGGGGAGCGGTAGTGTAGTGGTTAGCGCGCTGCTCTATGAACCCGGCGGCCCGAGTTCGATTCCCGCTCACGGCCAACACCGACAACGATATCTGAACAAGTTCTGGGCATCCCCTAGGTCGACTCGGCCTTAAAGAAGTAACCGGTCTGGTTCGTGCATGAAGAACATCAGCACTGACAAAGTAGTCCGGGCCGTGTTAGCCATGACAGGTGCTCGATAACAACACTTGCCCCAACAGTCGGTTAAGGCTACGTGGGGGGTCTTTGTCGGTGTAATTGTCGGGCTAAGACGGTGGTCGACAACCTTCGGCTCTGGAGCCGCATGTGGCGCTGCAAGGGCTGCTTTGTGACGTTTATTATTATTATTATTGATTGTTTTTTACCAAATTCGAACAAATGAATGTTGCACTTCTTTCGCACCGTAGTGTGCCGCCAACCGTGATTAATTTGGGTTGCCGACCCTGGCCCTAAGACGATCAGACGATGCCTCCCCCGCAACCCCCCCCCCCCGCCCGAACTGATAACGCATGCACGATATTAACGCCGCTTGTACCTACCCACCCACCTACCCAACACCTACCTACCCAACCAACCACCCACCTACCTACCCAACCACCCACCCACCAACCTACCCACCCACCTAAATACCCACCTACCTACCCATCCACCCACCCAACACCCACCCTACCTACCCACCCACCTAACACCCACCCACCTACCCAACACCTACCCAACCAACCACCCACCCACCCACCCACCCACCTACCCACCTACCCACCTACCAACCCACCCACCTAACCAACACCTACCTACCCAACCAACCACCCACCCACCTACCTACCCAACCACCCACCCAACACCCACCCTACCTACCCACCCACCTAACACCCACCCATCTACCCAACACCTACCCAACCTACCCACCCACCTACCCAACACCTACCCACCCACGTACCCACCCACGTACCCACCCACCTACCCACCCACCTACCCACCTACCCAACACCTACCCAACCACCCACCCACCCACCTACCCACCCACCTACGCACCTACCCAACATCCACCCACCCACCTACACGCAGGCGCATGTCCAAGCAAGAGGGTGAGATCGAACTGACCGAGGATGGGCGGCCCGTGCAAGTGAAGCCTCCCAAGGAGCCCCTCTGCGAGTGCCGCTGTTTCGGAATGCCCAAGCGTTACGTCATCGCCGTGATGAGCGGCCTGGGCTTCTGCATCTCCTTTGGGATCCGTTGCAACTTGGGCGTGGCCGTGGTGGACATGGTCAACAACAGCTCGTACCACTCGGGAGATAAGCTCATCATGCAGGTGCGTTGGCGAGCGCTCGCCACTGTTATACAGATTTGTGTGTTTTTTTTTCGGGTTGTTGCTGTTTTTGGTCGGAATGATGTCCGACATTGGAGGTTGGAGGTTATTTTAAGAAGAACTGATATTGAGCGTGGAGCTCCTTCGGGAACTTAACATTATTCTTCTTCTTCAGGATATCCAGGATGCCATTATCTATCCATCTCCCAGCCCCAAGCACACAATCACGTGGCATTCCCAGACAGTCTCCCATCCAAGTATGAACCAGGCTGACGTTTGCTTAGCTCTCTATATCTGACGATGCCTGACGCATTCAGTGTCCATTGCCACCTCCTGAGAAATTCCATCGTTTCACCCGCACCTCCGATTAGCACGGTTTGCTACGTACGGTGCGAAATAAGTTTCGGCGCGCACACCCACACACACGCCTTTACGATGAGCAATTCACAACGCAGGCGTCAATGCGGCATTTCTACAGACAGCGTTGCAGTTGTACGTGTTTGTAATCCGGCGATATACTTTACAAGAGAATTACAACTGTGACATCACCATGATTAGCAGTGGTACGTACTGCACTACACGCCGTACGTATAAGGTAGACGCTGTCAGTGAAATCCCACGGCTCTAATCCCCCAAGAGCCCAGATGCCCCCTTCCTTGGCTCCATTAACCCCCCCCCCCCCCCCGCTTAGGGCGAGACAACACCCATACCCACCCCAGCCGTCGATCATTCTCCCCAGACCTCACGTCAGCGCAACCTATTTATAATTCATAAACGAACTGCTATTTTTACTTAGTTTCGTTAATGTGTTATTTTGAGAAACTTGCACATTCAGAGATCTTTGGGGGTATCGTAATTTTTTTTTGTGGTTAATGCAGAGGACAGTGCGACAAAATCTGTTATTGTCAGCACCTCCCCGCCATGCCGGAACGTCTATGCTCGCCGCGTTCACCAACGAGCATGGACCAGCGCGGTGAAGTATGGTCAAACAAACCCCCACTACCCTCATCCAGCAGTGGATTGACATAATGGCTTTTTGCGAGTGCCCATACTTCACAAAAGCCCTCTCGCGGACCCCCTGACCCAGCCTACGTCCACCTCCTCGCGCCCCCACACAGGCAATGTTAATATTATTATTTAATAGGTAAAGTGATACGTGTACGTTGATTGGATAAGCGAGGCTATCGTTGCAATGGCAGAAAAATGGCTCACGCATGCGTTGTCTCGATCAGCGGCTAAACACACCTTTGCGTTACGAACCTGGTGGATGAGAATTCGATTCTTGGCCACGGCTATCATCAGTGGTGAGCGATTACCCCATGATCACAAAGGTGGTGAAGTATGGTCAAACAACGCCCATGACCCGCAGGTTGTTGGGGGGTCGACCTTCATCCAGAAATTGATTGACGAATGACTGAAAATGATGGTTGTATGCAGTTGCTATATATATATACTGCATAGACTGTTCCTTTCTGCGCATGGTCGTGTGATGATTTTGAGCAGGGTTGTAATCATAAATAAGCAATTTATTTACAATTACGCATGACAACAAGCGACGTGGATTCTCGGAATTTAATGAAACGTGAAACAATATTGGATGCATTGTTAATGCTTATACCGGAGTCGGTGCTTCACGTGTCCGTGTGTTTACAATAATATACTTTTACAAATAATAAAACAAAATGTGTGTGTGTGTATATGCAGGATGTGAAATGTTTAATTATAAATTAATCATTAGCTTCACTGCGTATATGCGTGGATACAATACTGGCAATTAATGTTCTATGTTTAAATGCAAATAAATTGACTCTCCCCATTACATGCAATCCTAACGGATTTGGCAAATCTATTCATGATGGTTGTTTCATTTTCTGTTAATGATTTTTATACTAAACCCACTATATTTGAAACCGTGACATATGTAACATTACCTGACATTCACGATGTTCAAAAGCGTTGAGACAGAGACACACACACATATACAAAAAAACAAAAACAAAGATCCCCCGTATAGCCTTAACAGACTGTAGGGGCAAGTGCTGTTGGCGAGCACCTATGAAGACCGGGACGGTACACGAAGGAGTAGGTGGCCAGGACCACGCCCGACCGCCTTTGTCTCTTCAGTGGCGATGTTTACACACCGCACCAGGTACTCATTTGCGGCTGAGTCGACCTAGGGGAGGCCTAGGCCCGCTTCACATAATCGTCACTGATGTTGGCCGTGAGCGGGAATCGAACCCGGGTCGCCGGATTCATAGCGCAGCGCGCTAATCGCTACACCATCGTTTATAGAGAGAAACACACACACACGCACATATATAAACACGAACACACTCTGCATGTGTGATGACAAAAGCGAAATTTAGGTTTATATGCGTATACACATACGGGCCAAACGCTGATGTGTGAATTGCGTCTGCAGAAAGCGGAATTCAACTGGGACTCTGGGACTGTGGGGATGATCCACGGATCGTTCTTCTGGGGCTACATCGTCACACAAATCCCAGGAGGGTTCATCTCCAACAAATTCGCTGCCAATCGGTAGGTGGCTCCGACAACGCTCGCTCGCTCGCTCGCCGTGGCCGTTGAGAATTGTACTGCGAAGACGTTTTTCCTGCATCGTCAACTCTCGGTTATTTTGATTTAAACATAAAAGTTTTGCTGGCTGGCTGGATGAAAGGAGGGAGGGAGCGAGGGAGGGAGGGCGCAGGCGGAGAGGGAAGGAGGAGGGGGAGGCAGGGTGATCGGGGACGGGCGGACCGTCACGTACAAAGGACGTGGGGGCTGCTGCTATATTTAAAAATGAATGAATAAACATCCCATTGTTTCGTTCTCTGTGTTTTTCGGATCGTTACCGCGCTTGTTGTTGTTCGGCGCGATGCCCCACGTGCTCGCTCCCATACGTGCTGGGAGCTTTCTTCGGAGATGTACGCTTCTTCAGGAACTGAATGCTCCCAGCACGCGGGAACGAAACGTCGTACATCATCAACAACAACAACAACCCATTAACACAATATAATATCTTCCTTCACGTGCGCTGGTTTATTACATTAGCTGTTCGTGCTCACTTACCATAGGTCAGAGACTCAGTACCCACGTGGGCGTGAACACGTGGGCAAGAAATCCGATCCCTCTTAAGAAGCAAGCGAAACAGACGACAAAATTCTACGTATTGACCCACTCTGTGCATCCTCCCTCATTATCCCGGATAATCTGGCCTCTCTTTGTGCTATTCAAAATGGGTAATTGCCCGAAACGTCGCCTATTACACATTTGTTCTGTTAAGGCCACACGCAGTGCTACTGACGAACGTGTTGAGTTGTTTTTGTTATTGGTGCTTGTGCACAAATGCCAACGCAGCAGCACCATCAAATAATGTGCCCATTCATTCGAAAGATATTGCAGTCAAATCGCGTTGGGGTTTTTCTTTGCATCTTACAATTTCCTGACGTGTAATCGGTTCTTCTTCGTTTGATCATCGACCGTTTGTTAATGAAGTTGTTAAAATCCACAAATGGTCGAGCTCGCCGCAAATGCTCGCCAATCATTGGGCGCAGCAAATGGTGGAATGAACGCTCCCAAGCGCCCTGCTGTAGTAATTATTATTATTATTAAAGATGCGTCTGTGCGAATATTTCACGACGCAAACGTTCTCTCCGTGGTAATTGTACGGCGCCAAGAGTGATCCATTCTAGATTTGAAGCTTTCGTGACTGCAAGGATTCATATTCTTAGGTTTTTTCGGTAAAGTCACGTAGGTAAAAAATAAAAAATAAAATTAATAAAAGTAAAATAAAATAAAAAATAAAATAAAAATCCCGACGTTTCGGAGGCAACACAAGCTTCCGTCTTCAGGTGGAACCGTCACAGCACGATTGCTGACTTTTACTTTTATTAATTTAAAATTTTTACCTACGTGACTTTACCGAAAAAAACCTAAGAATAAGAATGATGCACTCTCGAACGCGCACGGCGCTGTCACAGCTTTCCAATCACGATCTGGTTAGCGGAGTCGCGATGGATTATGACCATTTTACGAAAGTTGCATCACGGGAACTTCTTACTATCACAATTGTAGTGTGACGTCATGTCGTGATTAGAGAAGCCAATGCCGCATCGATTCACCCATTAACATCGATTAACTATTAAAGGCTCTCCATGCACGGTTCGACTCGATCTATTTCAACGCATGCAATGCAACGCTAACGGTCACCCCATCCATGATTTGATCTTCATCAGAGACGAACAGATTGCACTGCAGGATTGCACTCACCCTAAAATAGCAAAGTTCCAGTCGCGACCAAGGCTACTGAAAGCCTCCGCACAGCCGTTATCTAACCACCCAGCAGCAATACGATGCACCCTCCCCCCCCCGCTCCCTCTGTGGACTCAACCTGAAATGTCTACCCGGTGTCGTGGCGTCGTCACCATCAGCGTACCGACGAGACAAAGGCGACCCAGGCGTTGCCTAAGCGCTCGCCATACCGCCTGACCCAAATCGGTGCTCGCTAACATTATTTAACCCGGGGATGAATTTCTGAAAGAATATTCGAATATTGTCTGGATCCGCCAGAAGCCGATGTAGCCCACCCTGCCAACCTTCCCCTTTAAGGGCGTAGAGGGAGATAATGAAATATTTTCCGGAGCTCAGTCCCGGAGAGCTCCGGTTGAAATGAAGCTCTTGTCTGAACTCGTGTCTGTCTATAAGGCTGTCGACGCTGCTGCTGCTGCTGCTGAACGTGGTGTGATCTGTCTATTGTGTGCGGTTGCGTGTGTGTGTGTGTGACGGACGCAGAGTATTTGGCCTTGCCATCGTCCTAACGTCCACACTGAACATGTTCATCCCGACAGCGGCGCGGGTGCACTATGGCCTCGTTATCTTCGTGCGTATCTTGCAGGGACTCGTTGAGGTAAGTGCACGGAGCGGTGGCTCAGCAGTTAGCGCACTGCTCGATTTGAACCCCGGCCGCGCAGGAGTTCCATTCACGCGCCACGGCCAGCGTCTCCGATGGATATCTTAACCGGTTTCTTGCCCTCCACTCGGCCGACTCGACCTCTGATGAGGAGCTGGGTGGGGCGTTTAAACTTTAGCAGTGGGGAGACAAATACGGCTGGGAGTTGCTCTGACCGCAACACCTCCTCGTGTGCCATGCCGGACTTTCAGGAGCTCGCTAACGGCACTTGAAGGTGACACAGGGGATACAGTATTTGTCTTTGCCTTACGACTAAAGGGATACTGCGCTCTTGGCTATGTGTGTGTACCCCGTATGTAACGTGCCAAGCGCGTGAAATGTGTAACAACCCTAATTTAGCATTTTAACGGAGGAGGTTTTGCAAACGGGCGGCCGAGTACGGTCCTTGAGTTAGTGAAGCTTGCCCACGTTGTGTCAAGTGCCGCGCCCGAAGATCGAATCGACCTCTGTCCAGTATCGCTGACCATCACGCACCACGGCGGCCAGCGTCCACGGGCAGATGTCAACTCGCCGTATCGACAGATGCGCCGCGTGCGTGCCCAGCAACGTTCATGAGCTGTGTAGGGGAACAGACGCATTTTGATGCACGGTGTGCGTGGCAATGATCATCGCGAGTTGGGGGTTCAGGGTAGAGAAGGTAACATTGGGTGAGAATCACGGGGAGGATGGAGGAGGTGTGAGTGCCGGAATTGGAGGTTCATTCATCACTCACAGATGCTGTCTTCTTAGAGAAGGGACACGATGATGTGGCCCTGTGGCCCCGGCAAAACATGAGTTTGGTTCCCTCGTGACGCTTAACATTGAGTGGGGAGCGATAACTGAACAGGCCCGGGGTCCCACATCCACCTTAACCTCCTTTTCCCCCACACACTAATGACTAAATCAACATGCACTGACCAGCGTCGTGAAGTATGGTCAAAATTGCCCATGAGCAACATGCAATAGGAAGGCATTCGTCCACCAGTAAAGCGACCAAGGGCTGAACTTTACACTGCAATATTCATACCGTCCAAGTCACACCCAAGTGTGTGCTCACATTTATTTTGACACCTGCACAACATTATTTATATATATATATATAGCAAAAATGTTAATTACATGGCCTTTAAAACTGTGGGATGTGAGCCTTTGTGTCATTTAAACAGCCTTTGCCAAATATGAACAATTTTGATTAAAATGGTTAGCTATTCTTGGCTTGCTTGGCTTGTGGCACGGAGCCCGTGTAAGCGGATGGACCACTCATTCTCCCTGAGAATCACCACGCTGAATTATTGAGGTTTGACCTGTCCTTTACAGAAGTTGCCACTTCGAGAGTTTCTTCAAGGCGCACGGTTAATACAGATTGCATTTGTCTGTACACCAAACGAGGCATCATGTCGCGGTGCAATGAGTGGCACGCTGGACTTGCAAGCCGCGGTTCATCGGTGCGATTCAATCTCCCGCAGGTGGCAATTGAAACAATCGGAAAAGTCTCATCAACCCGCCAATTTGAATGGGTGCACCACAGTTAGTTGATTGGCACGTCACGTGTATGTGTGTGATGGAGTAACGTGTGGGTACTCCCACCTCTTTCAAAACGTCAGGCCAGCGTGGAAGAGTAGGCCAAATACCCTGTCTAGAGCTCCTTTTAGTTAAGACCCTTTCATCAGCAATGGGGGGGGGGGGGGGGGGGGGCGAGTAAGCAATTACAGATCTGCGCTTTTACTCCCTCAGGTCGAGTTCAATTCCTTTGCGAGAATCTCGCAGCGAGCACTGCAGCCTCACCCACGTGTCCGTGCAGGCTTGGCTGCTGATGGAAAAAAGAAAGCAAAGGGTCACTGGGCTGGTCTATGGATCTTGCAATGCAATTGCACGAATTGTTTATTTTTTTTGGCCCACGTGGAAAGGGCATATTGTGATCAAATCGATGAGTAGACAGGAGAGAGTGCATCCACTCTCCCACCTCACTGGGGCGTGCAATATCTCGAAACATCGAATGTCGATGTGCACAGTGAGTGTAATTGTTCTCTTTTCAACACGTGGGCTTTCGCGACCAATGTTATTCAGAATAACAGTTATTTTGGAGTTACTACCCAACACACAAGCGGTGTGCTGAAGCAGTAACTAATTGCACGTTTTTGTTTACGTGACAAACCTTAGTGATTGGGTGTATCGGGTGATGGTGGGTTAACGACACATTTAAATTCACGCGATCTAACCCAAAATAAAACATTTGTTATGATTAATATCCCTTCGTAGGTTGTGATGACTTTTTTTGGCTACCCGTGCGCGTTGAGGAGCGCCGTGCGGTGCCGTGCGGATGTTTAACGTCGTTGTCGTCGTCGTCGTCTGTGGAACAGGGGGTCACGTACCCGGCTTGCCACGGAATCTGGGCCAAGTGGGCCCCGCCGTTAGAACGCAGTCGACTGGCCACCACGGCCTTCTGTGGTGAGCATCCCGTCGTGGATTTGTGAAATCCCTGCGCGCACACACACACACACACACGTGCACGCATACAAAAGATCCCCCCCCCCACGAAAGCCTTAACACAAGCACGCACGCACACGTATAAACGCGCATACAAATGCGCAAGCACACACAGAGCAATGCACGCAACGGACGCACGCATGCACACATAGGTGCACGTGGGCATATGCAACACACGTGCAAAGATCTCCCGTATAGTGCACGCACACGGGCACACACACACACTGCTTTTTGTGTTTAGTTTGTTGTCCTTCCCCCGCATCTCCAGTTATGACGGTTGGCTACGTAAGGTGCGAAAGAAGTTCAACAGACGCATACACACACATACGATGCAGACAGATGCATAACACACACGAGGCGTGATCACCTCACTGCACGTGCCGGTATAAGCTCACGTGTGCCAGTGGCTCTCGCAGCTGTGACGTCACTTCACGTGACAGTATCGGCTCACACGTGCCAGTGCCTCGCAGCTGTGACGTCACTGCACGTGACCGTATAGGCTCACGCGTGCCAGTGGCTCTCGCAGCTGTGACGTCACTGCACGTGACAGTATCGGCTCACACGTGTGCCAGTGGCTCACAGCTGTGACGCCACGCGATAGAACGTATGCGTTGCAGCGAAGGTCAAGTTACCACTCGTTTTGTTACAAAATTTCCCCCTCCCTCATGAATTAAAGAACAAAGGCAAACCCCTTCTTTGTATCGTGGGTACACACCCGACCTGTCGCGCGTCTCGGGCCGCGCCGCGTCGAATGTCAAATTTGGTCGACAGAGGCGTTGCTGCGACGCTGACTGCTCTCTGTGCTTTGTGTGTGTGTTGTTTCTGTTGTTCGCATACACAGCCACGCTCTGTGGTGACGTCACCAGTGTTAGAGGTGGCGCACGTGAAAGTCACTTTAACAACAACAACAGCAACAAAGTTATTTTTGCTCGTTAGCGAAGCTTTAAGGCTCACGTGGGCAGCGCCTGGCATGTTCGGCGGCGATGATTTGTATCTTACAAGGGCTGCTTTGTCTTGTATGTAGCTGTGTTTCCTTCTTTCGTTTAGCTGCGACCTTTCATTTAGCCACGTTTTTCATTCGTCTAGTAGAGGCTTCTTTCGTTCAGCTGCGTCCTTAATTTCTTTAGCTGCGTCATTCCTTCATTTTAACCGGGTCCTTCTTTAAGAATCGTGTCAGTCGCAATCATCGCCCATCTCACGATCGTCAGCCACGATGTTACCCGCTGCCCGACGAACCCCCCCCCCGCCCTCTCTCACCGGTCCCGTTGCCACTGCTCACAGTCCAGCGTGGCCCACGATCCATCTCACGCCGATTGCTCCACTCCAGAGCTGCGATAGACATCCTCCACCCCCCCTCACCCCCTTGCCTCGATTTACAAGAATCCCGACATTGTATCTATGGATGTATAATCATTGTTGAGTTTGCCCAATAATAATGTAAAAAATTGCAAGTCTGATTTATAATACACGATGCAGGTGGTTATTTGGACACCTACATTCAAGCGGTGTCCCATATAACACAACCGTAGGACTGTTTGTTTAGGCAGGGATATAAATGTCTTGTCTAATGCAATATTGTTACACGATTTGTGTATTATTGCGCAATTGGCGGCGTTTACATTAATTCCCATTGCGGTGCAGGCACGCGCAACGATGCGTGCAATTTTTTTAAACTCTGGCATGCACACTTATTGGGGATGCGTTACGCCGTTGCATTATCGTGCATCGAGTTTCGGGGCCAACAGAGAGCAAAATGAAACGTAGCACCCCAGTGATGACGAAAGAAAAGGCCTTTGAGAAAAAAATGAAAAGGCAGATGATCAAGGGCTTCAACGTGAATGCACTTCTGAAAATCCGATTAGATGCCAATGCCAGATTGCACCTGTGCACTCGCGTCGTCCGTGGACAGCTGCCTGTGCATCACTCGTCGTTTGGACTGTGTGGTTTTGGTTATCATCATCATCATCAATATTTTTATGTCGTCATCATCATCAGTCTTTTTACATAATCATTCATCAAAATGTTTACATCATCAGGATAATCATCATCAATATGTTTACATCATCGCTAAATAACAATAATCATCATGCCTTTGCGTTTTTCGGTAAAGTCACGTAGATAGGTTCAAAGAAAATTACAAAAAACTACGACGTTTCGATCGCAAGAAAGGGGGGTTGGCCTCTAAAGGCAAACTGTTTATAAAGGTTTAAAATGGGCGTAGCCCAAATGTGAGCCCAAATGTGGGCTATGTTTATTTTGAACCTTAATTAACAATTTGCCTTGAGAAGCTAACCCCCTTTTCCTGATGACGACCGCTTGTGTTGCGATCGAAACGTCGTAGTTTTTTGTTATTTTCTTTGAACCTATCTACGTGACTTTACCGAAAGACCCAAATAATAGGAATTCCTGCAGTCAGGAAAGCTTTAAGTCAAGATTTAATCATCATGCCATTCATAGCATCATCATAATCAGCACCTTCCTCGTTCTTACATCGTCATCATGAAACAATTAATGGTAATGATTGTTTCCCATGGCCATTAAAAGTTAATTTCAATTTCAAATAAACAGGACCCTGCGGGGTGGGCTGGTAGGAATAATACTAATACCAGTACAGGGATATCGACCGGGTATAGAGGAGTTAAAAAGAAAATGATTTGTGCATGGGGGGTGAGCGATGACGTCCACACCACCCTCCCCACTGACTCGCGCGCCCACAGAGCAATGATTGCAACAGGCGATGTCATTGGCTGCGCCGGATGCGACGGCCATCTTGTTTAGTTCATTTAGTTCACGGATCGCAGGGGGAGCGGGCGGCCATCTTGTCGGACAGACGGACAGTCGGACGGACGGACGGACACATTAATCTATTGGTGGTCTGGTCCACTTCGTTCCTACCAGTATAATACATCTATATTTTCAATTTCAAATAATAATAATACATCTATATGGCTTTGTCAATCCAAAGCCTCCCCCACGCCTGCATGGGGGTTGCTTGACCATGCTTCATTATGCGGGTCAGTGCGGGCTGGGTGGGTGGACGTGGCGGCCGAGGCCCGGTTCAGACATCACTCATCGTTTGCCACGGGCTGAAAGTCATATTTTGTGCATTTTAGACCAAGGGCAATAAAGAAACTGCTTTGGCACTGGTGCGGAAGCTCAGCAACACAACTAGCTATCTTTTTGGCTTTTAACGCTGCCTTATAACTTAAAATATATATTAGTAGGGAAACATTTTTGGAAGTTACTGCTCTTCAGTCAGAAGGACGGACAGCTTGATTGGTTAATATTTGAAGACTGCATTTTACTGTCGGGTGTGTTAAACCCAGGATATATTTTTAAAAAGTTGACATGTGAACGGCATTGATTGACACGAGCATTTTTCCATGATAACACATTAAGCAGCAAACGCTCTTTTAAACAGTCTAAATGTACATATATACGGTATATACATGTACATATGTATGTATGTTGACCTTCTTTCGTACGCAACGTAGGCAACCGTGCTAATCGGATATAACACAGGGGGTTTGGGGAAGAGGGGGCATCATGCCGATACAAGTGAGTTTTCTTCACAGGATATTAGAGCTCATGGACAAAGGCAGCTGCATACTCGTGACAATGGAAATGCCTGCCATTCCGGAAAGCCTCGTTGAGCGTTATGACACTTTTTTTCAGGATGGTCCTGCATTGCAATGTTTGGCCAATTCACTCGTTGAGGTATTTAGCATCGGTGGTGAACCGGGGCATGTGAGAACTGCCGCATACGAGGAGTTAACACACTCACAAGCTCCGTGCAGATATATTCAATTTTCCATTTCTGTACTCTTGGCCACCTCGCAGCCCAAACGTACAACACCTGACATTCCCAGAAAGTCTCCCATTCAAGAACTAACCAGGTTCAATCCCCACTTAGCCTCCCAGATCTGATGAGATCAGGTGCTTTCGGGATGATATCTTGATGGGCACTCTTGAAATTGGCGGTGAGCTGCCACGTGTTGCTGCCTATACCAACAGCCGCAGTGTGAATGCTGTTACTGCTGCTGCTGTGTGTGTCCGCATGTTCTTTACAGGTTCCTATGCAGGAGCCGTGGTGGCAATGCCCTTGGCCGGGATATTGGTGCAGTATGCAGGATGGTCGTCAGTGTTTTATGTGTACGGTGAGTGCAACCAGGTATGGATGCTCCAGTACAGGGCTGGGGAACCCGATGACGGAGACTTGTGTTGCCTCCGAAACGTCGCGATTTATTATTTTATTTCTATTATTTTTTTTTTTACCTACGTGACTTTACCGAAAAAACCTAAGAGTATGAATCCTTGCAGTCACGAAAACTTCAAATCTAGAACGCTGCATTTCTCAGTTAAGGGTGCTCAGTCACTTCTGCCACGCATTTACACGACACTCAGCATTCACGGATTCAGGTGGGAATGCGCATCCTGTAGAAGGGATGTGAAAGTGCTATCTGGCCCTTGTTAAAGGTAAGATTGCCCCCGCTCCTGCCGTAGGGCACGGATGCACCTCCGATTAGCGCGGTTGGTTACGTATGGCGCGAACTAAGTTCAACGTACACACCGACTTGCTGCCTGGGTGCTGTGGCAGAGTGCGTTGCTCACGGCGGAAAAGGAAGCGAGCTGGGGTTTTTATTCTAATTGGTGTTCGGCTCAGCCGCAGAGGCGGATCTGGAAACTTTCCAAGGTGGTTGGGCAATTACAAATTGAAATCTTTGTAAATAGGGCCCTACATTAATAACAAACAAAAACACACACACACACATTGAATGCATCTTCTCTGTAAGTATTAATAAAATACCAATTTTCAGGGCCTCGTGTCTGTGGGCGATCGCAACCATTGCCGCCACCCCCCCTGGATCTGCCGCTGACTCAGCCCATCACTCCTCTGGGGGCCGATATAATGAGTCCTAGCCACGTAACAATCGGTTCCCCTGCTAATGCGATGAATTGGCATGATGGGCAGTGGCCGTTCAGTTCCAGAATTGATTCTATTTCTTTAATTTGTACTTCCACACTTGTCTTGCCTGTAATATATCTTGCCGTTATTCTCTTCTTGGTTATTTTATCAGCCTAAATATATAACGATAACGTACCATTTTTGGAATGGATCGTTCACAACTGATTCTTGAGTGCCCAATTTCAATGCACGTACCACGAACATAGGAATCGACTTTAATTGGCGAATCATTGCATGAGTTAAGGAGCATCACTTCACGGGGATGTTAACAGCAGTTGCCCTTTGGAAGGGATTAGGGGTCGGCACGGTTTGAACCAACTCAAACTGGTTTCAAATTGAGCAATCCAAACCAAACCAGCGACGACTGAACCAAACCAAACCAAAACCAAACCAAACTAAGCTAAACCAAACCTCTTAAGTTGGCTTGAACCAAACTAGTTTGAGCCGGTTCCACCCTGTCCGAGCCAAACCGAGTCGGTTTTCGTAGCCCCAAACCAAACCGAACCAGTTCAAACAGAGCCAAACCAAACCGATTTGGTTCGGTTCAAACCGCGGTTTGGTGGTTTGAGCCAAACCGTGCCGACCCCTAGAAGGGATTGGCCCCTGCTAAATAAATGTGCAATTTACCACGACTAGCTCAGAGATTAAAACCAAAGATGAGGCGCTGCCACTTGCACAGCTCAACAGGGAAACCATTTAAAACGAGGCAATATCGATCAATCAGTGTAGGGATGTCACGTGGCATGCATGGCTTGATAGCAGGGCTGACCCCTATCCTGAACCTATACTCACAATGTTGCCTCTCGCAGTCCAGAAACCACCCTCTGAACGCGCGGTAGTGCGATGCTGTATTTGTTGTTCGGCCTGCACGCACGTTTGAGTCTTAACGAGTTTCTCATCATTCACAGAGAGCGTTGTAATTGGCTTAACGAGATGCATGGACGTCCTCAGTCATTTACAAATTACCACAGGGTCGAAGCTCTTTTGGAATACTGTACAGCCATATACACACACACACAATAGATTGCGGACAAAAAATAATCATAGAGAAGACCTGAGTACCCATTCAGAACTATTGTTGTGTGTATTAGCTATGCTGCATTGTTTTAAAAACATTGACTTTGGTCTGAAATCACTTCCTTGCTGAGGATTTATCTCAAATACCCCTTTTGCTCTAGAACATCGAGATGTACCGCATGGGAAGCGTGGTATAAATAATAATCATGATCGTGATGATAATACATTATAATGAAGATGATCTTCAATTAAAAAGTACAAGTGTACATTTCATTCACTGTCCTTGCATTTTGTTTGTGCGTGCATGTGCGCGTGTGTGTTTTTAAATGTGCAGGATCGTTCGGCCTTTTCTGGTACATATTCTGGTTGTGCATTGCCTACGAGAGCCCGGCCAAACATCCCACCATCTCGGACGAAGAGAAGACCTACATCGAGGAGAGCATCGGCGAATCATACGGGATTTTGGGATCGACGCAGGTGAGCGTCGATGCCATCGCACCCAACACGCGATGTTTACTCCCTCGCCTGGTATACAGGAAGTCGTGGGTTCGATCCCGACCCTGACACCTGCTGCAGTATATTTGGAGTTTGCGTGTCTCTCTCTCTCTCTCTCATCATCATCACGGTGGCTAGGAGATGTTTACTCCATCGCCTGGTATACAGGAGGCTGTGGGTTCGATCCCGACCCTGACACCTGCGTCTGTATATGTGGAGTTTGCGTGTTCTCCCCGTGGCCGCGTGGATTTTTCTTTGGTTCCTCCGGTATTTCGCTCCACATTTAAGTAGCGTGCATTGTTTCGCTGCCGTACATTTCCACATGATGAGCCACTTTTGTTGGCCTACCATTTGTGGCCAGGTCGCTTCGGAAAAAAGATCTGTAAATCTCGGTGTGCCTTACCTGGTAAAATAAAAAATAGTAAATAAATACAAAAATGGCCTTTAACATTGTGCCGTGCATGTACTGCTTGGATGAGGGCCTCCCCACGTGATATGCGGGATCATGGCAGCATTATTTGACCACGCCGGTCATTGCGAGTTGGTGAAGGTGGGGGCAGACCCTCATCCAGCAGTGGATTAAGACAAGTGCGTATGTGGGGGGGGGGGGGGGGGGGACATAGACGAGGGGGTATAGTACAGTACAACATTATATGGCAGAACTACTCTCTGCTGTCAACACCGTAGCCCCGCAACGGCCTATGACAACCTGTTTGAATGCGTAATGATTACCTGTGTTAGTTACTGTTCAGGCTCAAAATCCTGCTTAGCTTTCGAGATCTGACAAGATGATTTGAGTGATGTCGTCAACAACAATTGCCACACCATAATGGAACTTGTTGTTATGATTGTTTTTGGCTGTCACTCTATATCTATACGATGTCAGTGGGTGTAATTTTGATTATTTTACTTTTATACACGGCGCTTTGAGATACCTCAAGATTAATTTGTTGCCATTGAAGAAACACAACTCTGCACAGAGCATCAGGAGGCCGTGTGGATTCTACAGGGTTTTTAAAAAAAATGTGCATACTTATATGGGACTATCGTATTTAATGGAAAATAACGGAAAATATACTGTAGCATCTTCTTCTTGGTTCTTTCGGTAAAGTCACGTACAAGGGAAGTAATAAAATAATAAAAATAAAACATAATAAAATGAAATAATTCTCACGACGTTTCGGCTACAACGCAAGCAGCCGTCTTCAGGTGAAGAATGAGACACTACCAAGCTAGGAGCTTATATATAAACTGGGTTGGAGGTGGAAGAGCGCCTTAACAAAAAAGAATGTGCATATGAAGAGGAATTTAGCATATTCATGGAAAATGCGTAGGAGGTGGGCGGGGGGGGTTTCAAAGGCATATTATGCCCATGCATTATGCAGGATCAACAGCACCAAGGGGGGGTGCAGGGAGTAGCATTAACAAAGGAAAGGAATGTTATTGATATGTAGCTGCAGTTACTAAACAACCACGTAGAAAACTAAAGTATAAACTACATAAAAAACTAAAGTATAAACTGCATAGCACCATCAGTATACTTACTATACTCTACAATAAGCTGAGTTAATAACAGCAAGTAATACATTACAATTCTACGTCGTAAAAATTATATAATATGCTTCCATCTAAACGTTATTCTCTTACATCACACGAGCATATACCGTACTATATACTGCCATAGATAAACCCAACATTAAATTATATACTGTATTACTATAAACCTTATACATTTCAACATAACACTATGTATTATTCTACCCACCCTAATGTGTATCGAAATGGTTTATTACGTCCTTCCAATGATTACTAAGCCAGAATCCATCTTCCCGGTTAAAATTGTCTCTGTGTTTGTATATGTGGATCGCCTCATGAACGAATCTCTCATGATAGCCAGATGGCTTGCAGAGAACCTCTGTCTTGGAGAAGTCAATGTCATGTAACATGATAACAAATGTATGTTAATAGTTTCATAAAGTCAAAGAGTCTCTACTTCTTCTTGGTTCTTTCGGTAAAGTCACGTAGAAGGGAAATGATAAAATAACAAAAATAAAACATAATAAAATACAACTCTCACGACGTTTCGGCCACAACGAAAGCAGCCGTCCTCAGGTGAAGAACATCTCTGGGTTTGATCTTCCACGAAGCTCACGGTGACTTTACCGAAAGAACCAAGAATATGAATCCCTGCAGTCACGAAAGCTTAAAATCAAAATGTAGGTCCACCATAAATCGCATCCGCACAAACCATGGCAGATGCGGATACCTGATGCACAAATGTAAATTTAAAAACTCTCAAGCAGTCTGCGACTGTGGTCATCCAGAACAGACTGTACAACATATAACGACGCGATGCCCCGATCCACAAAAACCAAGGAGACATCGCAGCGACACACTCCGTTGTTCCTGACACGGCTGTTATCTGGGCTTGACCACCTGAATGTGAAATCTCAAGATGTTGCTCTGCATCTACATCAGCCATACAAAAGAAGAAGAAGATCGAGTAATACGGTTGGTTACGCTTCAGTAAGCCCATGGGATGGTATAAAGTTTCATCTGCCCCAATATATAACAGTCGCGGAAGCATTGGCAAAAGTTGGCTGAGAAATCATGAATGTGCATTTTATTTGCACCTGGGTAAGATGTGTGCACGTGGTTCGCTTTGCGATTCCCATTTTTTGTTGGAAAACTCCGGGCTCCTCCTGTCGTTTCTCAGCTTCGCCATGAATTTATACGGTGGATTCATACAGTGCATTCATACAGTGAATCCGTACAGTAGATTCATAGAGCGGATTAATACAGCAGTTCATACAGTGAATTCATGCAGTGCCACTTGAGACTTCTGAGCATGAACTTCTCATGAAAGTGCTTCTCTGTAGACTGGCCGGAGCAATGCCCTCCATTATTCATGATCCAATCTATATGCAAATATCGTGGTGGCTTAATTATGGCTTATTTATGGCTTAGTATTACCGTTGTGCATTTGTATTTCACTTGAATTAAACACCCCCATGAAGTTGTTAAATAAATCAGTTGCACGTTTGTACGCTGCGCAATATGTACTCTGAAAACCGCGTCACAGCGAGGGCCATCGATCTCGACACGTGAGTGGCAATGAATCTGAACGGATAAAAATTGACACCTCTCAGTTCATCTTCTTGGTTATTTCGGTAAAGTCACGTAGAATGGAAATAATAAAATAATAAAAATAAAACATAATAAAATAATTCTCACGACCTTTCGGCCACAACGCAAGCAGCCGTCATTCAGACTCTGTCTTATCGACAGACCTGTTCTTCACCTGAAGACGGCTGATTGCGTTGTGGCCGAAACGTCGTGATAATTATTGTATTATGTTGAATTTGTATTATTTTATTATTTCCATTCTACGTGACTTTACCGAAAGAACCAAGAAGATGCATCCCTGCAGTGACGAAAGCTTTAAATCGACCTCTTAGTTCATCCATTGGTGGGTGAAAGATTTCCCATGCCACCTTGCTTTGCGCAGAGTCTGTCGAGTTTGGAAAGCGTTGCTGAAATCGACGTGCCTGCACACGATTTAATTGTTTTTTCTTCTTTCCCTCATTCTCTTTTTTTTATTGAATCTCAGAAATTCAAGACTCCCTGGAAGAAATTCTTCACCTCCATGCCGGTCTACGCCATCATCGTGGCCAACTTCTGCCGGAGCTGGACCTTCTACCTGCTTCTCATCTCGCAGCCCGCCTACTTCGAGGAGGTGTTTGGCTTTGAGATCAGCAAGGTGACCGCAGAGCACAGCACGCGGCGTGGTGCGGCATAGCGTGGTGTAGCAGCGTGGTGTGGTGTGGCGTGGTGTGGCTTAGCGTGGTGTGGCGTGGTGTGGTGTGGCGTGGTGTGGTGTGGCGTGGTGTGGCGTGGTGTGGTGTGGCGTGGTGTGGCGTGGTGTAGTGCACCATAGCGTGGTGCGGCATAGCGTGGTGTAGCAGCGTGGTGTGGTGTGGCGTGGTGTGGCTTAGCGTGGTGTGGCGTGGTGTGGCGTGGTGTGGCGTGGTGTGGCGTGGTGTGGCGTGGTGTGGTGTGGCTTAGCGTGGTGCGGCGTGGCGTGGTGTGGTGTGGTGTGGCGTGGTGCGGCATGGTGTGGCTTAGCGTGGTGTGGCGTGGTGCGACATGGTGTGGCGAGTAGCAGCGTGGTGTGGTGTATCGTGGCGTGGTGCAACGTGGTGTGGCGTGTTGTCGTGTGGTGCAGCGTGGTGTGGCGTGGTGCGGTGTGGTGTGTTGTGGCGTGGTGCGGCGTGGTGTGGCGTGATGTGGTGTGGTGCAGCGTGGTGTGGCGTGATGTGGTGTGGTGCAGCGTGGTGTGGCGTGGGGCGGCGTGGTGTGGTGTGGTGTGGCGTGATGTGGTGTGGTGCAGCGTGATGTGGCGTGGGGCGGCGTGGTGTGGTGCGCCATAGTGTGGTATAGCATAGCGTGGTGTGGCGTGGTGCAGTGTGGTGCAGCGTGGTGTGGCGTGGTGCAGCGTGGTGTGGCGTGGTGTGGTGTGGTGTGGCGTGATGTGGTGTGGTGCAGCGTGGTGTGGCGTGGTGTGGTGCAGCGTGGTGTGGCGTGGTGTGGTGCAGCGTGGTGTGGCGTGGCGTGGTGCAGTGTGGTGTGGCGTGATGTGGTGTGGTGCAGCGTGGTGTGGCGTGGGGCGGTGTGGTGTGGCGTGGTGTGGTGCGCCATAGCGTGGTGTGGCATAGCGTGGTGCGGCATGGCGTGGCGTGGTACACTGTGGTGCGGAGTGGCCTCCTCGTGTTTTGCTGAAGCCACCGGCTGCTCTGGCTCCTGGCTCAGCTGCTGGCTCGGATGACAGCTGCTCCATCGATCCAAACCCTGAGCACACACTACCGGGCCACTTCGCAATCCCCCAAGCTGTTGCGTTCAGTGCGCCCGTGCAGTTAAAGACTTGCGTTTCCTTCCCAGCCAGGGATAACGTTCGTGGCGAGTGATGTTCGAACCGGTTCTGGGTTGCCCCGAATTGTTAGCTCCCTGCGCTATGAACCTCGCAGCCTGAGTTTGATTCTCAGTCACGGGAAACGTCAGCGTCTACACCAGTACTGGTCTCCTTCACCATACTGGTCGAAAGTGGTGAATTATGGTCAAGCTATTTCCATATCTGATACACGTGGTGTGGTAAAGCAATGTAATCTAATCACCAATCTTATCCAGTATTGAGATACATAGTTGTAACAACGCTTCGTGCTTTTATGTGTGAATCATAGATGTGTGTTGTATATGTTATCTTTTAATTATTGCACGTGTTTTTCAATTCTCGAATCAATTTATTTAATCAAATTGTGACAGTTTATCCAACAACAGGAAATATTCATTGTTACAAGCCCAATCTTCATCGTCGTCGTCATCGTCATCATGGAATCATCGTCTTGATGTGTAACCAATACGGGGGTCTTCCCTTACAACTCCGACGCGTGTGGCTTTGAGTGTCTGGTTCAGAACACCTGTTAGTGTCACCCTATCTGGCGTGAACTCTATGTGGCCGAGCAGTGTGTGTGTGTATGTATGTTGGACTTCTTTTGCGCGCGTACGTAGGCAACCATCTTCACCGGAGGTGTATGCAGACACGGGTAGTGACCACGCCCGTGCTGTCCACGTCTGTGTCTGTGCGCGCGTTCACACGCGAGTTCGATTCCCGCTCATGGCCAACACCGGTGACGATTATCCGAACTGGTCCTGTGACTTCCCTACGTCGACTCAGCCTCAAATGAGTACCTGGTGCTGGCCACCCGCCTTCATAGGTGCTCGCGAACAGCACTTGCCCCAACAGTCTGTTTAGGCTATACGGGGGATCTTTGTCTTTGTTCACAACGGGGATGGTGGCACAGCAATGAGCGTTCTGCACGATTTCGATTCCCAGTCATTGATAACGTCAGCGCTGCTTATATTTATCCATGCAACTATATTATTGCATCAGCATTAACTACATTCTTCAATTAAAGTGTGACCCCAGATTGTGGCAAATTCTGGAGAGGATGAATACAACAACAAAAAGTGTGTAAACTCACGTGCCTGGCGATATCTATGAACATCTATACAGCACTGCGGAGACAAAGGTCACCAACCGGGCGTGGTATTGGCCACACCGACGCCCCGGTGTGTCCACGCTGGCTGCCTTCACGAGGTGCTCGCTGAGAGAAACTTGGCCCCCAACAATCTGTGTAGGCCACGCGGGGGGGGGGGGCGGGGGATCTCTTCATATTTTTGGTCACAAAGGCAGCAAGGGAGAGAGAACCCCCGTTTGCCGATGTCACCTCTGGCAATGGGGATGCCTCTCGTCGTAGCTTTGTGGAGCGGTGGCCTTGACGCTTCATTATCTGTGCTCGCGAGCGCGCATCCATAGCGACGGCGGGTCGGACACTTAGCCACAGACGCTAACGAGCAATACCCACAGTTAGTCGTCCTTCGAGCACGCAGCCGAGGCCCGTCTGTTGCGATTGCAATTAATGCCGTTAATTAAATGCTTTGTAAAAGGCACCCACAATTAATAATCTCGCAATTTTCGCCGTACATTGAATGTATTTAATTAGGTTTTTTTTATTTTTTTTATTTTTTTTCCTTATTCTTCTTCCCCTTTTCATAAACAGATTATTCCTTGTTGGCTTTGCTTTGCCTCGGATGGTTCATTTTATTTAATGGCCATGTGTGTTTCGCTTTCCCATCTATAGCGTGGCGGTGAACAAAAACACTTCCCCCGTAATTAATTTGTTTGCGAAACAACAACAACAACTATGATCCACCCAGTAAAAGTAAAACAAACACAAGAGAAAAAGGCCTCTTGTAATCTGTCCGGCAATTGATGTGGGATCGTGAGTTCGGCTCTGTAGATTGTTCAGGCGAACTCGTTGAACTCTGAAGAGGATGCCCATTCAACGCGTACTGCCGAGTCAAAATTCGGCACTCAGTCAGTTCTCACGCCGCAACGCTTATTTACTGCTCCCAAATGTGACGGCAGA
Source organism: Lampetra planeri (assembly GCF_965212315.1). Lineage (NCBI taxonomy): Eukaryota > Metazoa > Chordata > Hyperoartia > Petromyzontiformes > Petromyzontidae > Lampetra > Lampetra planeri. Next base: position 10,615,077 of record NC_136122.1, on the reverse strand, counting down.
TCATGGTGCTCGCGTGAAAGCGTTAGCACGAGGTGAACCAGCCTGCCGCGTAGTTATAACTATTATTATCACCATTCTGGCGAATTGCCCGATGATGCTGGATGCAATTACCAGCGAAACGTCGTACTCAAATTGTAAATGTTGTAGTTTCACGCTTCAACACACCGGTGGGCTAAAGCAGTGAACTATTTGTCTTTTGTCAACGTGACACTTTTTTCTGATTGGCCGTGTCGGGTGGTGGAGGTTTACGACACATTTATAAATAATGCGATCTAAACCCAAAAACGTTGATTATGAATAATATTGGTCGCGAAAGCCTACGTGTTAAACTGACTATTATTATTGTTGTGATGTAACTTGTAACGTGAGGCACGGCACACGCTCGCTCTCAAGGGGAGGCAGAACGAGGGCCAATTAACAACCGACAAACAGGAAGGAATCCACGCGCCGGCACCAGACAAATGATCCTGATGGCGGTACCCTGGGGCACCAAATAACACAAAATGGGTGAGGCAATGAAATATTGTATTTCTGGGACACTATTTTGTCCAGGGGTGTACTTAACTTCTGGGGTACCAATCAACCCGAAATCAGTGCAATTCCGCGATGTCGAAACGCCAAACATCAGCATAAAAAATCCGTTATAAAAAATTCAAATTTGAATAGTGCATCGTGTACAGCTCGTCTAGACGAGTCGATTGCCGCATCGCCGACCATCAACAGACTAAAAATGACTGCATCACGGACATTATGCGAGAGCCGGGGTACAGCCATAATGTTCAATTGCCCAAGCTCTGCGGTCCTCTATATATGAAGGTGTTATCGGCCAATTAACGGGTGTTTACATGTGGGAGGAGTACCACCCAGAGATAAACGCACGTTCACGAAGGGGAAACTGCATCCCATATGGACGCAGCGGGGGCGGAGTCTACACTCTGGCTGCATCGCGTTCTCCTGGCCAGCCGGGGTCACGGCACCTGCAGTGCAACTGCGCCGTTGCCCACGAACTAGAAAGGGGGCCTTAGGCGCCGGGCTATGCGGAGAGAGGAACAGGAATTGCTCATGGGCGGCTTCATGTAATTGTTTACACCCAGGGAGCCCATTCTGACCTGCTACGCCACCCAGACCCAGTGTTGCGCTCCTCGCCACGTTGTTTCAGTGACCGCGACGATTCAGACGCCGATTGCACCATGGACAAGGCATTGGCACGCGCGGGTGGATTTGGTTTGATGATGAGTGGCAGGCACATTTAATACTCCGGGTCAGCTTTTTAATTTATTTATATTGAGCTGAGTTGCCGGATGGCTGGGTATGCTCACGTGGCATGTAAACATCCAGCCCCCATTCCCTCTGCGATTACATGAATCGTCACAATTCAGCAAATAATTCGATTCAACAATCAAGATGTTTTCACGTCCTCTTCTTTGTATGGCTTTGTTGGTAATGTCTGCCTCACATTGCAGTGTCTGTATTGTCTGTTTCACTTTTACTGTCTTGTACACTCAGTAGTTTTAGTTTTTTTGTGGTTGACTGTCTCATCCATTCGGCAAGTTTGCCCCGCGATCAAACTGAAAGGTCTGAAACACAGCTTCCTTTGTGATAGACTTGTGCCGACAAGACTGGTGCGATTGACAAACGTACGGATGCCCTCATAGATTTGTTCACCACTCCCATGTCCATTCATTCATCCGTGCATGTACGCATGTCTCCATCTCCTGCAGGTGGGCATCATCTCGGCTCTTCCTCATCTGGTGATGACGATCGTGGTGCCCATCGGAGGACAACTGGCCGACTTCTTCCGCAGCAAGAAGATCATGTCCACCACCACCGTGCGGAAGATGATGAATTGTGGAGGTGAGTGGCCCCTCGTGGCTAAAGCTGGGGGGGGGGGGGGTCTCGTGGCAGGGGTTAAGGCACTTTGGTCAGTGTAGAGGAGGCAGTCGTGGCCAGTCTGGCCTCGAGCTACATGGAGAAAGTACGATGGCTGGTGGACAGAAATAATGAGCAGCTTGGGAGGGAAATGCACCGGAGAGCATCACCACCGAGGAGGAGATGGAGCATTGCCTTTGTGCATGCATTGCCTTTGTATTTGTTATGATGGTTACTATGGTTACTTCTAGATTTGAAGCTTTCGTGACTGCAAGGATTCATACTCCCAGGCTTTTTCGGCAAAGTCACGTAGGTAAAAAATTTAATTAAAATTAATAAAAGTAAAATAAAAAATCACGACGTTTCGGAGGAAACACAAGACTTGATACAGCAATCGTGCTGTGACGGTTCCACCTGAAGACGGAGGCTTGTGTTGCCTCCGAAACGTCGTGATTTTTTTTTACTTTTATTAATTTTAATTTTATTTTTTACCTACGTGACTTTGCCGAAAAAGCCTGGGAGTACTATGGTTACTATGCCGTTGTATTTGTTATTATGGTTATTATGCCTTTGCTTTGTTTGCCTTTTGGTGTTCTCTGGTCTAAAATTGTATGAGACAAGGCCTTAAAGAAGGCTGTGTCTGGTGTAGGCCAATCAGTTTCAAAGACAATGCATATATTTCGATTTAAAGCTTTCGTGACTGCAGGGATTCATATTCTTGGATCTTTCGGTAAAGTCTACATGACTTTACCGAAAGAACCAAGAATACAATGCATATAATTATATTATCCGAGTATGTTTGTATGTATGTACGTGTGACTAATGCTGACTTGCAATAGTTACCTATTTGGTGTTTGAGCATCTTAACGCCTGTGTTATTGCCGGAAAGGGTAAAACCTATTCTTTTTTTCCCATGTGGATTATTACGTGACGGGAGGGTGAGAAATAGTGGCGTCTTTGGGAGGCCTTAATCCAGCAGTCGATTAAAAATGATAATGAGAATTATTAATTCAGGGGTCAAATGTTTTTAATGGTTTTTTTTGTGAAGCCTAGGCCTATGAATATTTGTAAATGGAGGTTTCCAAGTGTGCCGAGTCTAAATGTAACATCATATATTTGGATAAATTAGATTCCTTAGGTAATTCTTTGGATGGTGTGATGCAAAACCAATTGAAAGTCAGATAAGCCTAATTTGGTTATTTGAGTACAATAAAAAATAATGTTCTGCCATATTCATAATATGGATATCACAACACAGATTTTTTTTCTTCATGTATCGTAAAACTGGACATGAAAATTATTTTGACACGGCATGTACTGTACTCCTGGGCATCAAATTTTAAGCCACTAATCTTGAAAGCACGGCTTAGTGGCAGAGAATACTACGCGCGTTCGTATTCAGATTCAAAAGTCTCTGCACATTGGTGTTTCAACTCAAACAAAGCCACTGGACAAAGCATTAGGTCGGCAAGACAATCTCCAAACAACGACACCTCAGATGCTTCCGTGTGAAATGCGCCAAGATTGAAGCAAATGTGCAGCGCTGCAATTGCTTGCTCACGGAACTGCTGGTGAAACGGGGCCTTCCACACTAAAAGTTGCTCCAGAGAGCACCTCCAAGAGGGGTATTTTGGCCTGCTTTTCCATGCTGTCCTGACGTCTTGGAAGAGGTGGAAGTAGCCACACTTTACCCCACCACACGGCAACCTGTCGATCGCCATCTGTCGTGAACCCAACTGTATACTGCTGAGTGGACAGACGCAGCGGTGAGGCGGGGGAGATTTAGGAAACTCGAATCATTGTTTCAACTGCCGTGCTGGGAGAGTGAACCCGTGACCTCTGTGCTCAGTGGGCTACCCATTACACCAGGGCAGCCGTTAAGTCTAATGCCGAATTACGATTCGCAAGAGTTCTTAGCTGGGACGTTGGCATCCAAGCGTCATTGGTTTTCGAGTTTCATCTCAACAGAATGCGTTATCCCCCCCCATGTAATCCAGGCTTCCCGCACACGGCGGGAATTGTGTATTTGTGCTGTGAATGTGCTTTGATTTCGGCTGATTATATTCAGGACATGCGGTGCAACCCGAGTATCTGCCACAGTGCAACATTCACGCAGCGGGAGAAAAATAAAGGATAGAGAAAAACGAAATTAAAACGAGAACGAGTTTTATGTTTTACCAGGTAAGACCCACTGAGGTATATTGCTCTTTTTCACAAGCGATCTGGCCACAAATGATAGCCCAACGAACTGGCTTTTCACGTGGAAATTTCTAGCAGCGAAATAATATAAACACGTGTTGATTCTAAACGTGGAGGGGAAAAACCAGAGGACGTGACCACGGGGAGAACATTCAAACTCCAACTATACAGGCGTCAGGATCGGGATCGAACCCACGGCCTCCTGTATACCAGGTGAGGTAGTTAACATCTCGCCACCGTGACACCCCAGCGAAGAGTAGCGGGCGGAAGATACGACGTCAGGTGATAGGGCCAAATCTGAAGTTTTTTCAACAGAAGATCGAATGTTCCTGGAAACCAGATTGCGCGATGTTTTTTTTTTCATGATGCCCGTCCCACGACGCCCTGAAGTGGCTCCCGCACAGCACGGAAAACTCATCGCAGAGTTCTACTGCTCGAAGGAGGAAAGCTACGCAGAGGATGGATGTTGAATTACTTCGTCGTGGCATTCCAAGAAACACCGCTTTGTGCCCGAGCCTAGCGTCCTCACTCACCCATTGATTTATTTAACCATTCTTTCAATCAATTAATCAATCGATCCATGCATTATTGAGCGCAGCCATTAATTCACTCACGCGTTCATTGACGAATTCACCCGCTCGATCATTCGTGAAATGCACGGACGCGTGTTGACATTTCTTTCGCCCCCTTAACGTAGCCCAACCGCGCTTTGACCGTTTATCCGGCTGCACATTGTAACGATGCGAGGCGACGCTCCTGTAGACCGCGCGGCTGACCGCGCCGTTGTCCCTGCTGTGTGGCGGTGCGAGTTCAGGCTTCGGCATGGAAGCCACTCTGCTGCTCGTGGTCGGCTTCTCGCACGGCAAGGGCATCGCCATCACGTTCCTCGTCCTCGCCGTCGGCTTCAGCGGCTTCGCCATCTCAGGTTTGGGGGATGAGGGGGCGGTACAGCGGCGGCCGGGGCCCTCGAGCAAAATACAATTTAACAACAAACAAAAATCTGTTTGGTTCTTTCGATAAAGTCACGTAGTAGAGAAATAATAAAATAATTAAAATTAAACATTATACAATTTTTTTTGTCCCTTCTACGTGACTTTACTGAAAGAACCAAGAAGATGAATCCCTGCAGTCACGAAAGCTTTAAATCGAAACAAACCAAAACTTGCACGGGGAGGCCACGATACGGAGGCTCTGGGCTTGGTGGCCATGAATCAGAGAGCATGATAATGGTGGTCATAGTCCTGACATTCTTGCGATGGCGACTGTGATAGACGGACCCTGAGTATCGTGGCTATGATACAGACTCCCTGAGTATGCGCGAATATGATGCATACATCGTGAGCATGGCGGCTTTGATCAATCTCCGCTTGTTAAACTCAGCCGCGTCTTACTCTGTCACTATCTCGTCGACGGCTCCTCCACATAGGGAATGCAAATGTTGTTGTCGTTACGTAACATCGCCTCCGATTCACCCCCTCACCTTCCACACTCTCTCGTACATCGTTCACCCCCCCCCCCCCCACTCTGACTTAAGCCAGTTAGGGGCCATCCATTGAGTACGTACGCATGGAGGGGGGAGGGGGGGTTAGCCTAAACGCGTACGCTTGTGTATGGGGGGTCTACTGACAATGCACGCATAGGGAACTGGGGGGGGAGGGTGAAGCCTCGATAATAAATTGTCTACATTGGCCTTCAAATGAGTTAGATAGTACTGCGGTGGACAATCTGTTTGCTTAAACACGTTAATATTATTAATCCTTGATCGTTTCTGCGTGGATTCAATATCGGCCGTTCTATATGATTCGGGGGGGGGGGGGGGGGTGCGTCAGGCGTACGTACGCAGGTGAGGGTTGGGGTGTTAAAGGTCCGCGTGCGTACAGGGAGGGAGGGGGGGGGGGTCAAGTTTTGACAGATGTTTGAGTACCCACTCAATGGATGGGCGCTTAGCGCCACCGCCACTACTCGTTAAACTCTCACGCCTTGGCTGGTGCCGTGTGCGTGTGCACAGGCTTCAACGTCAACCACTTGGACATCGCCCCTCGCTATGCAAGTATTCTCATGGGCATCTCCAACGGCGTGGGGACCCTGTCGGGAATGGTGTGCCCTCTCATCGTGGGCGCCATGACAAAGGGCAAGGTGAGAGGCGTGGCGCCACGGGCTTGCCGCAGCACGGGCAGGGCCGCCAAGGTGGCGAGATGCCACCTGCCTCGCCTGCTTGGCAGGAGATCGTGGGTACCATCCTGACCCTGACACCGCTGTATGTTTGGAGTTTGCACGTTCTGCCCGTGGTTGTGTGGAATTTTCTCCGGGTCTTACGGGTTATTCCCTCCACTATTATATTGGACGTGCGTTCGGAGTATTTGTGTTGCGAAAATGTCCACGTGTTAAGCCCCTTCCTTGGAGCTGTCATATGTGATAGCCGGGTCGATTCTGAACAAAAGAGCTATATAGCTCAGCGGGCGTGGTAAAATATTTATTAAAAAAATTGCTCGTAGTTTTAAGTTCACATGCACGGAAAAAAATTACCCCACGGAAATAGAATTCACGAAACGAGGGCACCTCCTGTTATGCGTGTGGCCCTACGGAGAGATTCGTGAGCGGATCGGTGTCAGGAACCGAGACTTCGATTCGGTGCTTCGTGAAAATTTGAAGACAAAGAGGGAGCCGAGGCCGCGGGTGAGTCACGCAGACCGGAATAGCAACCGCGGGAGATGAAAGCGGCAGGCGCTAATTGGCAGCGCTATTTATTTATTCATTACCTTCAACGAGGGAAACGGTGGTGGGGGAGGGGGGGTGTTGTAAGAGCAAATCAACGCTTATTATTTTTAGCCTAGTGCTGCTTTGTGATGAAGCATCCGAGTGGTTGCGTGTATTTTAGCTCGTGAACGTGTTTTACCCGAGCGTGCTGAATGAGTCACTTTTGATGACTTATATTATTTTCACAATGTCTTTATTATATACAGGAAAAAAAATGCATTGAGATGTATAAATGCAATCACGATTTGTGAAAAACGAGCAAATAAATGAGTGAGTCATTTAATAATAACGGCATACACAGATCAACTCAGACTTGGGTGTTAAAGATACATCGATTGATCGATTAGTATCGATCAATATCGATTATTATGCTCACACGATATATGCATCTATCATGTTGTATGTGATGGTTTCATGCGAAACCTCTAAGCACTGGAGGCCACTCCATTGGCCTTTCTTGGCCATTGCTACCTTGAATCGTGAGAATTCAATTGCGAGAGGGGTTATTCGTTGCACCCATAGCGATATCATACAAGCTACAACGCACATGAGAACTCATCCTATTATCCGTGACTCCTTTTATGAACGGGAGCTGTGGGGTATGAGAGCCGCGGGCGACTCTTCCTATTATCCGTGATCATCGACAATGTTTCCCTTCCTGCATTGTAGGAGAGCTTCCTATGATCTGGAAGAAAATAAATTGCGGATAAGAGGAGATGCTTGTTTCCCACATCACAACGGATAAGAGGACTTCGACCATAACTCTTCATTAAATTGATCCGTATAAGTACGTACAATCTGAAAAGGCTACAAAACGACGTAATGTTCTCTTTATATTTTATTGCTTTATTTTCCTTTCAAACTGCATTTTTGCCGAGGAGTGCAAGTGATAAACCCCGACGGTTTGTCGTCACGGAATCGCGCTGCGTGGCAGTGTGCGACGTTCACGAGCATGCGAAAATCTCTCCGCCACGAAACTGCCGTGGGTACAAGATTGCCCTTTGATTTAGTAGCACGGCCCGGCTGCAAGCATTAGCCGAGCAGTAAATGCTCATTAGGCTGATATACGATGCCAGCGTCGATCGATCAGTGTACTGTGGCTGCATCAATCATAGCGCTGTACAGTCCAGACTGCGCAGGGTTGAGTGTGCGCGCGTGTGTGTATGTATGTATGTTGAGCTTCTTTCGCACCGTACATAGCCAACCATGCTCATCAGAGGTGCGGTGGGGAAGGACAACAAAATAAACACAAAAAGCAGTTGTAAAAAAAAATTTCGATGTAGATTTTAAAAGTGCTCAGCTCCAGTGGCTTTATAATATTTGGTGTAAGACATGTTTGCATGATTAGTGACATGCTGTCAGCCAGAGTAGAAATATGTGCATTCCCACTTTGAGCTGCAGAACAGCAGAACTCCAAAAATACACAAACACACAAATGCATATGTATATTTGAGACGCAAAAATATAGCCGAATTTTTTTTTAAATTCGGCTATATTTTTCCTATACGTAAATGTTTCCAATCTCTTACTGTGGCACGGGGTTAGTTTGAGCACAAATTCTGACACGTACCCGAGTTGGTACCGAGGCCCCAGTCGGCGTGACATTTGTATCGTCTGTGTTTTGCGAGACATGCGGCAGACAGGTTACCTCGTAGCGCATCACCGAGCCTCGAGGCAAATTTTCGGGAGGGTCCTGCGTTTGGGATATTTGGCAAATTCCATTCATGAGTGTTTGGCTTCGTGTGGGGTGAAACCAGAGCACCTGGAGAAAATTCACAATGCCATCCGTCTTCCGCGCGCATGCCAACATCACCTGCCAAGTCCTAAGTGGTTATCCATCCAAGTACAGTACTAACCGGGCTCAATCGCAGATTATCTTCGAAGATCGGATGAAATCTGACTAGATCCTGCACCGTGACGAGGCAAGAACAATGGAGGCATATCGGATGCTGCGATGGAATTGACCTCTTTCGTGGACTGCATCGACTTGCCGTGGTAGAGCGTTTAGCAAATGTACGACCACCAGTGCCGCGCGGTCAATATTGTGCCGATCAGATGCGGCTCTGTGTTCCGAGCTGCAATTTCATTGCCATGGCATTCAGCGCATGCAAATCACTATTGGGAAATACCTAAAGGAGTCTTGCGACTGTGAGGCTTGTCAGAATAAAAGACAATATTTTGTTCAACTAGAAGACTATTGTAAGCATTCCTTGGATGAGGTTTTTTTCGTGGCATTTCTGTTTTACTTGATGATTTCAAGCGTTTGCTAAATAACACTGCGTTTTAAAACAATTTCGTCTTTAAACTTTGACACGCACAGGAATTTACGAAGCATAGAGGCTTATAATGACATAATTAATACGTGCGTCGCGAGTGCCTGGTTAACTCAACAGCGCTCGTGAATGGGGCCGGTTAAATTGAGCTCAAATCGGTCGCTCAATTCAGGCTCTTCACCGACGGGGTCACCTGTAATTTTCGACGGGCAGCAATTTTCCTATTTCCCCCCCCCACCGCCACCACCCCTGCATGGCAATTACCGCCGTTTCATCGGGCACCATCAATTTTCTAAAAAACCGTTCCGTGGTATTATCCCCCCCCCCGCCCCGCCGCCCCCTCCTCTCTCTCCCATCGTCTCTCCACATCTCCGTCGCGCGCGCTCGCAGACTCGCGAGGAGTGGCAGAACGTCTTCCTCATCGCGGCGCTGGTGCACTACGGCGGCGTCATCTTCTACGGCTTGTTCGCCTCCGGCGAGAAGCAGCCGTGGGCCGACCCCGAGGAGACGAGCGACGAGAAATGCGGCTTCATCAACGAGGACGAGCTCGGCGGGGACGACTTCGCGGAGGGCGAGGCCGAGACGGCGCTGGGCGACGGTGGCGTCGCCGGTGCCGGCGGCGGCGGCCTTGCGGGGGCCTCGGGCGGGAAGTCGTACGGCGCGACGGCGCAAAGCAAAGGGAGCTGGCCCAACGGCTATCAGAGCAAGGATGCGCCGGGCCAGGGGGGAGACAGGGAAAACTACGTGTACGCCGATCCCGGCGAGAGGGACTCCTCCTGAAGCGCTCGCCCTCTTTACATTTTTCTCCTCCTCGTCCTATTCCCCTGCCCGCTGCCTCCCCCACCCCCCCCCCCCCGACCCACCACGGTCGCACCCTCTTCGCTCCATCTTTGTCGCAGTGGCGTTTTTCAGGGCGACGGGTTCAGGTCGCCGAGTCGTCCCTACGAGGTACGAGGCGTGACGGCCCCCCCGCGGTCAATGCGAGGCGACCGAACGCGTCCCTACGGCCCCCTACGGCCTCCCCCCACACCCCCCCCCCGCCGCCCCCCGTGTGATGCTGGCGGCCGGACGTCTCGGCGGTTTGAGGGTCAAACCTCGGCGAGTTGATCGGAAAGCCAAAGTGTAGATGATGAGGCCAGATTGCGCCAAACGTCACCCGAGGAGATGCATCGGCCTTGGGGATTCACCACGTTGTCGGTCGGCACGTAACGATTCATCCGGATTAATTTCATGGCCCGCGGTCGTGATTTAATTATAAAGTAACAAAAAAAATGTTGCTTGTGGTCACTGCGAGCTGACTGCAATGTTTGTGAATTGAAAATAATCGATGCGCACGTGCACAATTATGGCGCAGAAATCTAAGGCATGAGAATAGATTTTAATTGCACACCTCACCGTTGGCAAAATATTTGCAAAATCGTCGAACAAAAACCACTTGAATTGAACCTTAGGTTTTTTTCCCCAATGAATAAAAAATGATAGCTCTCCAATTAGTTTTCCGGTTGTACCGCACGTTCATAATTCATGTTCGACGTTTCACTCCACACGCTGGCACCCCTTTTTCAGGAAGTGAGTGCAGGGGACTCCCAGCACGAGGAGCGAAACGTCGCAGGTCTTGCCGAGCGGCACGCGGCACGACGCGAAAACGCAGCCGACAGCCGTACGATGGCACAACCGCGAATAAACCTGCAGAGAGACTCGATAGATATTTACACTCACCCCACACTACGTTATTCCGGATTAAGGTAAAATCTAATTCAAGAAGCAAATAGATCAAAACAGCATCTTCGCCGGGCATTAACGGTTAAGGCTGTCATTCCGTGCTGTAGGGGCTGACAGTATTGAACTCCACTGCTGGACACATTGGTGGTGTGTGTGCATTTCTATGGACCATCTTGCTTGAAATATTTTTACGGTTAGGATCATTAAAAAAAAAGAGAACAATAACACAGATGTATAAGTGTATATATGAAAACATAAAAACAAAAACAGTAAAAAAAAATATATAATATAATTATAGCAACGCTAACTAAAGTGAAAATTGAAAGCATAGTCGCGGGTTAATTTTGTCCGTCGTTATTTGCGCTCGAGTGTGGAAGACATTTCCCAAGCAGTGGCCCATGTAAATGTTGGCGAGCGTCTACCGGGGCACGTCCGTCTCAACCCTAACGCCCTGCGCCACCCCCTCCCGTGTGTTTCTCCCCATGACGCGACACGCACGGACATACACGCACGGACACGCGCGCACACACACACACGCGCACGTGCTTGACGGTAAATGTGCTGTCCTGTTGGTACGTGTTCCTTGTCTCCTGCCCGCCCGCCCGCCCGTCCGCCCGTTCTCTACCCGCTCTGCCATCTCTCCGTTCATCGACACCTCCTCGTCCCCTTCCGACCAAACCCTCCGGCGCATCATCGTAATAGCACAAAGTCGTTATGCAGCTTGAACAAAACGAAACGGGGGAGGGGGGTGGGGTGGAACCGAAGCGAGCAACCGGCCAACCAACAAAGCACACATTATGCAGTAAACGTTTCTATCACGATTCGCTGTCCCTCGCTTCTCTGATTGCCAATCGCACACATCTCCTGCCCCCCCCCCCCCACGGTGTGCAGTGGGCATGTGGTTGGCGAGCCCGTTGCTCCGCCGTTCCCGCGGTGAAAACGGAGCGTGCGATGTTCTCTCTCTCTCTCGTGTTTTCGTGGACAGAGCCGGTTTCCCTGCAGGCATTTCGTCACGGGAAAGTACGTACGAGTCTTAAGTTTGGAAGTCTTTCGCCCCCCCCCCATCCCTCCCTCCTTCCTTTCACTCTCCCCCGTATTTCTCCCGACCCAACGTTTGTCTCCACGGCTGTGTTGCAGACGACTTTTGGGGGGGGGGGGGGGGGCTGAATGGGATCTTCATGTACAGCCACTTGCACTTTTGGGAGCTGTACTCAAATGTTGTGTATCACGGTGAATATAAATCATGTGGTGGAAGAGTAATTGTTGAAGAAAAGAAAAAAAAAGTCCATTCAAAAACTTATTTTTGTTCCTGTGTGTAAAACTGTATCTTTTGAGTTGTTATTTTGAATCGGCAAATAAAAAAGCACAACAAAAACAACTGCTCTACTCCGGTTTTTAACGCGGGCATTTTCATACAAGTCAACCCATACGGTTTTTCTCGTATTCTTGTACAGGGAAATTGAGTTTTCAGTTCCATACGGCGTACAACCGTTTCAATGCGTGCAACACCATTGTTTAGTCTGTGTTTCTTCCTTGTGATGGGACTTTGCATGATGAACTTTGAGATGTATAAGGACACGGGGTGCCCAAGAAGGTCTGAATTGGTCTGTAATAAGGTCAGGGGATTTTTATATTTAGTTTGTCACCATTTTCCTCTGCTGCTTGAATGGGTTCCCGGTCAACCTGGAACGTCAAGGTGATGAAAAGCCACGTCTTGGCGGTTCGCGCTCATTCAGCGTGAGTTTCATTTGCCAGAGTGACCTTGAGGCACGTGTCCACTGTCGGTAGGGGGCGACGATTAGTATCTATAATCTCAATTGAGCAAAGTGCATTGCAATTGAAACACGTGGCAAATTTGGACCATGGCACTGGCACACGATGGCCAACTCTTGCGAATGACGTCGAGGGCATCTTTAAATGGACACAGTCAAGTGCTGGGGGCTATTACACACCGCAGCATTGACCGGTGCGGCCCGCTGGATACGAACCGTGAACCTCTGCAACGAGTGGCGAACGCTCTACCGCAGCTTATGACCAAATCACCTAACATCACAAGCTGAGCAGAGCTCACCAGAGCGAGCGCTAAGGTGCAAAAAAATAGTTGACAGAAATGATGAATGTTATTATTTAGATTGGTGACCTTCGGGGTGTTGCCATGTTTTGCATGTGTGTGGTTGTGAGGTGGCCAGGGGGGTGAATGTTACTCTCTTGTACGCACGGGATTTCTCCAGGTTATCTGCAGACTGTCCCGTTTTCTTCCCACATGCCGCTAGACACCTTGAAAAACTAAAACACTACAACGAGCTACCTTAGTTTGAACGCGGAGGCTGTCGCGACCAATATTATCCATGCCAGTATTTTTTTTGGGGGGGGGGGGGGTTAGATCGCGTAAATATAAATGCCTCATTAAATCTGCCACCACCCTACACAGCCAATTAGTAAGGTTTGTCACGTAAACAAAACGTGTTAATTCGTTACTAGTACAGCACACCAGCGTGTTGGAGAGTAAACCCACAATATTTACATTTTAAGTTCGACGTTTCGCTGGTAATTACAACCAGCCTCATCATGTTGTGGTGGCTGGTTTAACGACACATTTATATTTACACGATCTGACCCAAAAACAACTCTTGTATGGAATTGTTTATTTTATTTTACGAGGTAAGGCCAACTGGGCTATGTAGATATTTTCGGAAGCGACCTGGCCACACATGATAGGTCAACGAAGTGGCTTACCGTCGTGTGGAAATCTATAGAAGCAAAATACTCTAAACGCATGTTTCCAAATGTGTAGGGATAAACCAGAGAACCCGGAGAAAAATCCACGCGACCACGGGAAGAACACGTAGACTCCAAATATACACGCGTCAGGGTCCGGATCAAACCTACAACCTCCTGCATACCAGGCGAGGGAGTTAACATCTCGCCACCATGTTGACCAAGGGCGTCTCTGAACGATATCTAAAAAAATGTTGGAGGTATCCGGACACCCACTGTATCCACAGTGGGTGTGCTGTTGCCTTGAGTTCAGTTCACCTTGGCTGATATAATTCATCTTGATTTGAAGCTTTCGTGACTGCAGGAATCCATACTCATTGGTTCTTTCGGTAAAGTCACGTAGGTATATATATATATATTTTTATACCTACGTGACTTTACCGAAAGAACCAAAGAGTATGATACTATTAATCTTTTTGGTTTCCCAACACGGAGGCTTTTTTTGTTCCAAAATTGATCGAGTTTGCTGATGTGGCTGAACATCTTGAGCCCACGTGTTCAATTAGCACATCAGCAAAGTAGGCCACCCCCAAGCACATTACTGGTGTGAATGCAATTATTGCCACTCGAGGTTAGATGTTAAACAGGATTAACTGGTTACTCGTTATCAGAAACGTCGAACAGGAGACGCTCTGCGACTTCTCTGGCACATTCGGTGTGTATAACCCAAACAAAGAACATCTGTTTTCACACCCAATTACCACGACAATTTATGTTTTCACAAATAGCTTCAGTAAACGCTTTCAACCCTTCGTGCAGCATAATACAAAGTATTATGATTAAATAACGGTGAAATTACGAACGAAATTCACGACACAGAACCAAAAGTTTATCCTTTTAAAACGCAGTGTAAAAACGACAAAAGGGTCAGCGACAAACAGTACCACTGAAGGTGTAATAGATACAGACGGCTTAATAAAAAAAAATGTAGAGTACATATATGTTCAATCAATGAAGTACGGGGCGCAGAGCTCAAAGCAACGGGGTGCGGTGCATCGAGATTGAAGAGATGAAAACGGAATAGAAAGCGCAGCAGATGCGGAGATCCACCCCAACGCGACGTGCAGGGGATGCCGCGTACGTTTTAAACAAAGCCCACCAGGCAGCCCGTGAGTTTCGATCTTGGCTCTCTCTCTCTCCTTGTGTTATAACCGTTCGTGCACCAGCCATACGTAACGCATCTTCTCGGCTGGAGTTCCTGCATGTCGTGAACTCGCTTCTCCACTCCCAGCCATCTGTGCTGTTGACTCCCTGCGCCAGGTCAAGTCCAGGCTCAGGACGTTGCTCGTTGCCTCTGCCTATGACTGGCTGTCTCCTCTCTGCAATGGCACACGACCTTCCGAATGTTTACCAGGGCTGGGATGGATGTCAACTGTGCAATAAGGGTGCGTATAGGCTGCAGGGCTGCGTGGTGGGCAACCTAAGTTGGTGCGTCATAATTCATTACTGTACTATACTTCTATGGCTCCTATATCTATGTTCCCCGCATTGACTAGCGTGGTGAAGTATGGTCAAATAACATGCAAGATATTTCTATGGCATGGGGAGGTTCTCATCCAGCAGTGGATTGACAAAAGGGCTGTACACGTACAATTGTCATTGGGCGTGGATGGAGCGGTGGCAGAGTGGTTAGCGGCCCACTGCACTCCAAACCTGCCCGCCACAGTTAGATTCCCCAGCCATGGCTAACATCAGAGGGGAGCGACATCCCAACCGGTTCTAGGCTCCTCCCTTCACCAAACCGCACCGACACAGTGCGGTGAAGTATGGTGAAACGTCCCCACGACGGTGCTGCTACGGTGTGGGGAGGCTTTCATCCAGCAGTGGATTGACGAGGGGCTGTACAAAGGTCACCAGAAGAGCTCGAAAAGGCTTATGCTTAATAAGGGGTTAGCTTCAACCCTTCCAGATGGTGCGTTGCAACTGCCCTGACACCTGCGTATTTATAGCAAGGATTGGTTATTGCTCTTCCTCCCAGGACACGTGATCAATGTCACATCCCTCGCACGTAAGTTTAGTAGGTGTTGGGTTTAATTCACTCCACCAAAAAAAGGCCCGTATAGCCTCAACAGACTGTTCGGGCAAGTGCTGTTAGCGAGCGCCTATGAAAGGCCGGCACGACACACGAGGGGGTGGGTGGCCAGCACCACGCCCGGCCGCCTTTGTCTCCCCATTGGCGATGTTTACACCGAGCACAAGGTACTCGTTTGAGGCTGAGTTGACCTAGGGGAGGCCCAGAACCGGTTCAGATAATCGTCACCGGTATTGGCCGTGAGCGGGAATCGAACCCGGGCCGTAGCACGGCGCACTAACCGCTACACCACTACACCACCGCTCCCCGCCTGCCACTCTACTCCTGTCACGAGCACACGCACACACATACGTACTTGCATTAACAGCAACCACAACGAAACCCATTCGCCAACAGCCCTGCTCTCAAGTTGAACGATTATGCAACGATGGCCCTTTCTCATCGCAATATCGCCGTGATGAAGACTCATCAACGAGTCACTCGTTATTGTACGTGCCAATATGTCCCCACAATAAAGTGGGCATCGGTGCCACACCACGAGGGAGCGGGAGCGGTGCAAGGTGGGGGGAGGGGGGGGTTCACGGTGCAACGGGAGTGGAGACAGAAACCCGTCACGCTCTCAGCGGCGAACACCGACGTTCTTACGCAACGAATCGCACGGGAAAGTTGTGGTAAACAACAATGAATAAATAACGATACATTTAAAGGGACAGTTTTTTTATGTTTGCGTTGTGGCCGAAACGTCGTGAGAATCGTATTTTATTATGTTTTATTTTTATCATTTTATTTTTTCCCGTCTACGTGACTTTACCGAAAGAACCAAGAAGATGAATCCCTGCAAGTCACGAAAGCTTTAAATCGAAATTTAAATGGTATGACCGTACTTCTCCGCTCCGGTCAGTGCGGGTTGGTGAGATGCCCCCACGTGATATGGGAAGCCTCCGTACATACCACACACGGGCTGCTAAACATATACAAGTGAAACCCTAATCAAAGGTCACTTGTCACAGAAAATGTATTGACATGTAATGGTGACATCGTCATATCCCTTACGAGCCGAGGTGAACGACAGCCCATTGTTGCACGACTTGGGGCGACAGAACAGCTTTAGCAGGATTGCGACCTCTCGTCTCGTCGCACTTTGCAATAATTCACTGTAATCCCTGCACTTTCTGCAAGGGGACAGGTTACGGTTTGCGTGAGTATCCTGATTAGCGTCAGCAGCCGGAAGGTCATTGGTGTGCGGATGGCACATGCCACAAGCTCTTTGGATAACCTCCAGACGTGGAATGCGGGTGCACTGGCCTGGAAGCAAAGCGCGTTAAATACAAATAATATAAATAATAAATCAAACGGAAATACCGATGGGTGCTAAGTAAATCGATCGACGACGGAAAAAATGAACAGAGTTGTGCGGCGTTTTGTGTGTATTTTGAACGTCAGAGTGATGAGAGCTCGGGGCGAGCAGCTACATCATGGGACCTCCTTTGCCAGCACCACAATATACTAATAGGGGTTTTCCCCTTTTTTCTGGCAACAAAACTGACACCGTTTGCAAGGAATCATGTTTACATTAGCCACAATACTTGCAGTCAAATGCAAAGGAGGTCCCATGATGTAGCTGCTTACCCCGAGCTCTCATTACTCTGATAGTGCGTTGTCTTTGAAATGTGCGCCTTTTGGCATCATCTGGTCGAACACCATATGAGACCAGGCTCTAAAGAAAGCTGTCTCTGGTTTGCGCCAATCAGTTTCAAGGACAATGCATAAATTATCAGAGTATTGCTTTTTTTGTTTGCATTTGACTGCAAGTATTGTGGTTAATGTTAACATGATTCCTTGCAAAAGGTGTCAGTTTTGTTGCCATAAAAAAGGGAAAAAACCTATTAGTACACAAAAAGTGGTTCTAGAGAAATGAGTTTTCAATCGAGATGATTTAAAAGTGCATAGCTCCAGTGGCTTCCTAATATCGGAAGGAAGAGCGTTCCAGACGGCCGCAGAAGGCGCCTCTGAAAGCGCCGCGCGATGCAGTGACTGGCGGAGCCAGTGGGGGGGGTGTCACGTGCCCCCCAAATGATGCGATTGGAATCCCTAATTTCGATCGGATCATTGGGTTTATTAGTAATACATCGGCATTTTGCCACCCCCACTGCCACTGTGTAGCATATTATTAGGTGCCAGGACTCTATGAGATGATAGGACAATAGTCTGGGTCCATAATTGGCAATAAGTAACGGCAAAGCAGTTATAAGTGACTCACAGAATTGTGCGCAGTTGCGTCTACAGCACACGACTTCCCTGAAGGCATCAACACCTTCAGCGAGCGTGATGCCGATCACACAACGCGGTTCGAATTCGACCCTCGATCGATGGCTGCGCCATCGCCGCACACGCGTCGAATAAAAAGTAAGGGACAAGTCCTTAGGGGCCGTCCATAAATGACGTCACGCACCTGGGGGGGGGGGGGTTGAGAAATGTGACGTCACATCAAAATGCGCAACTTTAAATAAATATAGACACGTTCTTCTTAATTAAATAGACTTTTAAATAAATGTTTTCTCCTACAACATCAGAGTACAGCGCCACATTAAATACGCACTGCAATGAAAATAGTTTAAAGCGATTCGAAGCATGTTTGATTTCTATGGGGGGGGGCAGAGCTTTGTGACGTCATATTTGAGGGGAGGGGTTCTGACTTTTTGTGACGCCATGTGACGACGGGGAGGGGGGGTAAAAAATCGTCTAAAATCGTCTAAAATCGCGTGACGTCATTTGTGGACGGCCCCTTACTTTCTAACAACTCCTATAATTTTTCATTGCTGGATGGGTTGCCCCCGACCCCCCCCCCCACCTGAAAATCCTGGCTCCGCCATTGGATGCAGTGACCGTCTCTGTTGGGCGGCGAGCCCGAAGCCGCTGCCGCGAGGCTGATCATGGTGTCGCGTGACGATGGCTCAGAACTGATTCTAGAATTGAAGCTTTCGTGACTGCAAGGATTCATATTCTTGGCTTTTCGGTAAAGTCACGTAGGTAAAACATTAAAATTAATAAAAGTAAAATAAAATAAAAAAATAAAAATCACGACGTTTCGGAGGCAACACAGAAGACTCGCGTGACTAATTGTGTTGCCTCCAAAACGTCGTGATTTTTATTTTTTTTTATATTATTTTACTTTTATTAATTTTAATGTTTTACCTACGTGACTTTACCGAAAAACCTAAGAATATGAATCCTTGCAGTCACGAAAGCTTCAAATCTAGAATTAATGCCCTCTACGGGGAGGAATTCCGGCTCAGAACTGCTTGACGCACCCCGCTCGGGCAATTCTTCGCGCGCGCGTCGCATCGCGGGTGATGGATTTTGCGTGACGTGTGTGAGATTTGTAGTGGTGACATTAGTGGCGAGACTTGCTCGAGCCATTGTCGGTCCTCGCCAGAGTCACTGGACAATTAGTCACGCGAGTCTTCTTGGTTCTTTCGGTAAAGTCACGTAGAAGGGAAATAATAAAATAATAAAAATAAAACATTATAAAATAATTCTCACGACGTTTCGGCCACAACACAAGCTGGTCTTCACCTGAGAACGGCTGCTTGTGTTGTGGCCGAAACGTCGTGAGGATTATTTTATTATGTTTTATTTTTATTATTTTATTACTTCCCTTCTACGTGACTTTACCGAAAGAACCAAGAAGATTATTAGGTCAGTTGAGGAGTGCAACTTGTAAGTGGCATTGTTCTACCCGAAGTGACCCGCGGATGAGTCACGTGAGCTCCGAGTTTCGCGTCGGGGAATGTGCGAGGGCGCTGGGGCATTTGTGGCGGTTTGATCCGCGAAGAGGAAGTCTTGCTCCACGGACGATGTCTCTAGCCACAGGACATACGCAGAAGTGGTTTCGACTCTTGAATGTGGTCACGTTCCCCTGCATCTACCCCCAATATGTGCATTACCCCTATTTCTGACGTTACAGTTGTTGCGTCGGATGTTGGAGTGCACGGGAAAATTTGACAGCTTTAAGACAGATCCTCCCATTTCCCGAAACATGTCTTTTTATCATCATCATCATCCTGGATATTTGCGAACAAAGTGGAATAACGCAAACATTCCCATTGTTGAAGAACGACTTGCCAGATACTACGTCCTCACTTGTGATGTGGAAAAAGAAAAACATTCTGACGTCATCCAAACAAAGCATATCTCAGTGGTATAAACATGAAAAAAAAAACATTTTACAGACCCAACCGCACATTCCACAATCTTCCATTTAATAAAGAGCCTTAATCCCAAATCCTCTTTGGGAGGTAATCCGGGTCAACCGAGCCCTTTTGTTGATCGAGAAGCAATAACACACCCCTCTCTCCAACCACAGCCTGACCAGGACCTCGCACCATGATACCCAGCCAATAATTGACACGTTAGTCATTACATGTTATCAATCCTTTCACCAATTTTTTATGCACATAGTTTTGCAAGAAGCGTGATTTTAGTGCCAGTAAAAATGCTATAATTGATTTGATTACGTGTATAAAATGCAGTATGCTTATGGCCAAATCACATGCAATGCACCCAATCTCGTCAGATCTCAGCCGTGGTCGTGCCACTGCTGGATGACTTCCCACACCGTCACCACCCCCGTGGTCGTGTGATGT
Source organism: Lampetra planeri (assembly GCF_965212315.1). NCBI lineage: Eukaryota > Metazoa > Chordata > Hyperoartia > Petromyzontiformes > Petromyzontidae > Lampetra > Lampetra planeri. The sequence goes on along the minus strand of NC_136122.1, from coordinate 10,594,801 downwards.
CAAGAACCAGTCTGACACGCACGAGCTGATCTCATGATTTCATTCCCACCTGGGAGAGAGAGGGGGGGGGTCATCACCTTAGGGGTGTTTTCTTATTTGGGCTCTCATTCCATCACCACTCTTTGTTCATTGGCCATCACCCCTTCAAGAAATATATCTTGCCCAAGCTCGCGTTATATTGACCGTCGATACGATGTCTCTAGTTTGCGTTTGTTCCCTCCCTGATCAGTGTGTTATACTGGTAGGAACCTCCTGGTTACACCAGCCCACAGGGGATTATTGTGTCCGTCCGTCCGTCCGCCGTGCATCCAAAAATGTGAAGGGTGGGGCTGGGTGGAGAGGGGAGGGTGGGGAGGGGCTGGGTCGGGAGGGGCTGGGTGGGAAGGAGCTGAGTGGCGAGGGGAGGGGCTGGGTGGGGAGGGTGGGGCTGGGTGGGGGGTGGGAGGGGTGGGGCTGGGTGGGGAGGGGCTGGTCACCCCGTGGTGCCCTTATAAAACTCAACGTTTAACCTACTCACGCCGGCCTGTGCCCGCCCTCACAGTCGGGCATATTTGCGGAATACACCACGCCGCCGTTGACCCTGTCCATTGACCGAGCAACCCAACGTTCCTACCAGCTCCCTCCGCAGGAATGTGTTTCCTCTTACCGCCTCTCGGGTGCAACTATACGCGCGCGCCTCTCCATGCGCGGTCTTTGTCGTCGTCTTTGTCGCTGTCCGTGTTTCTGAACCACGTGTAATCGCGCGTATATTCGCACAGATTGCAAACTTTATTCCCCAGTCACAGTGCAATTCTGCCTTTCATCATCACACTCTCCCAAAAGCACTCCACCCTGCTCCCGTTCACCTCCTTATGTTATCATCTTGATCCTGGTTTGCATTCAAACATTGCCCTAGGTTTACACAGATTCTACCGTGTTTGGTTCACTTGGTTTATTATCCATTGTCGTATAACTGCTAAGCCCTTGCATGATCAGAATAGTATTTATGAGCAGCCAAATGCAATGCATTCATTACATTATGTATTCGTAATCCTTAATCTAAAAAAATGGCTTTTGTACAGACAGCGATACATTTGTACCACCCTTCACTTTCCATTTCCAAAAGCCATTTGAATTTCATGAAGCAGATCACTTATGAGTTGGCTGGGAGGCTCAGCCAGCTAATACTGTCTGAGCACTGGGCCAGCACTGCTGAGAGGCTGGGTTCGAATCCAATCTACAGTCAACCGTAATTAAATCCGGTTCCTAAGTTTAGTGAGTTGATGGTATCAGCCCATTGACCGGTAACTACAGAGAAAAATACATTCTCAAATTGGCATTTCATAAAATGTAGCCTATGCTAATACTGATTATATCTATGTTTGATTCTGTTCAACAAACAGTACTATGCAACAGGGCATGTGGGAAAGTGTAGTGCCTCTTATGCCAACCTTATGAATTAAAATGTTACGTTTGTTCGCAATATGAAGAACACTCTTTTCAGGGCATATAAAAGGTGTGCTCTTAGTATTAACAGGAGGATCCCTATTGGATTGTCTTCAGCAGTAGTTACCTGCCATATCCCAGGGGTATTCTTCCACACGAGGTGATGGACTGCGAGCTTTGATATGTGCGATTGAAAATGTCGTGGCTACGACACCATGAACACGATGTCAATAAAATTGGAAAATACAAAAAAATGAAACATAAAATGAGCACTTTAATACACGCACACACACACGGGGAAGTGAATCTAATTGGATATTTTAAAACATGGGTTTTTTTTCCCTGCGAGGTGCGTGGTTTGAGCCCACTCTTCTTAAATGTCATTAGAGGGGGCATTTGCGATGGAGGCCAAACAGATGGCAGGCACAGTGAACGGCTCAACACGGCATGACCTCCTGCCAGAACTCGGCATTTTCACATTCTCGCCGGACGGTGCAGAATAAAAGCACGAGCTCTCGGGACGCCCTGCCTGAAATAATGTCCAGCGTCTGTTGTGCCGGCTCACAAACCTACCCGCTTAACCCCACCTGCAGTGAAATTTCGATTTAAAGCTTTCGTGACTGCAGGGATTCATCTTCTTGGTTCTTTCGGTAAAGTCACGTAGAAGGGAAGTAATAAAATAATACAAATAAACATAATAAAATAAAATTCTCACGACGTTTCGGCCACAACGCAAGCAGCCGTCCTCAGGTGAAGACCAGGTCTGTCGGGGAGACAGCTTCTGAATGAAACACCAAGCGTGGTGGCGTGGTGGTGGTGTTTCATTCAGACGCTGTCTCCCCGACAGACCTGGTCTTCACCTGAGGACGGCTGCTTGCGTTGTGGCCGAAACGTCGTGAGAATTATTTTATTATGTTTTATTTTTATTATTTTATTACTTCCCTTCTACGTGACTTTACCGAAAAAACCAAGAAGACCCACATGCAGTGCTTTATATGTATTTATTGTGCACAATCCACCGTTTCCGCTCCTTTTCCCTACATGCCCCCTTACACTAGAACAAACTTCCCCTCCACATTAAGGCAGACGCACCCTCCCTGTGGAGTTTCCGCTCCTCTCTCAAGACCCACCTCTTTTCTTTAGCCCATCCTTCCCTCCATCCCCAAGCATCCCCGTAATTCCCACTAAACATCGCTCCCTATACCCCATCCCTATTCACCATATCACCTTTAGCTACCCTCATTTTACCGCTCATAACCCTTATAAAGCGTCTTGTATAAAAGTGCTGTATAAATATAAGACAGATCAATGCATGTATTCGATTGATCGCCGTTCTAACTCTAACCAGGTGAGAGCGGATTGGCGTCCATTGCCCCTTTTGCACATTCGGCAAAACAACCTTTCAAAGCCCTCTCGCCTGGAAAAATAAAATATATTGCGTTTCAATTAAATGTTGTCCAATATTTTTTAAGGCACATCGCTTTATTAAGGGTTCCTGTGTGATCAGAATAATATATTCTAACATTGTTAGCATATTATATTCACAACAGTTATTGTAATTGTAATCATAGATCAAAAAAAAAATTATAATAGGGTTTTTACCATTTTTTTCTGGCAACAAAACAGTTTTGTTGCCAAAAACAGTTTTGTTGCCAGAATAAAGGGTAAAAAACCTATTATATTTTGCTACTGGCAAAGGAGGCCTCATAATGGATCAAACATTGTTTACCAACATTTATCTTGTGAATGTTGCATCTCAGATAATGTTTGCTGTTGATTATTGCAATAACCGCAACAGGGGTGACTTGTCGATCAAGTTGATCAATCAGCTAAAATGATAACACTAGTCAACACACTTTTTCTGGCATAAGATATTCCAACGGTTTTAAGGTAATTTTGGGTTTCTGATTTCAAATCTGGCATAAGTTTTTGTCTATCACGTCTGGTTTTTGAGATATCAAATATTGCATTTTCAATAAAAACTGCAGAAGAAAAATATTAAATAAATGTGGATATCTACATAAAATGATATTTTAAACACACTATCCTAAAAATACAGCACCATATTTTAACACTAAAGCAGTCACTGACTCGCAACAACTTGCAATCATAAGTGACAGAGTTAATTTCGGGTAAAATCAATGAAAATGGGGTATGCCGATAGCATAAAAATGAGATGTGATAGGGCAAATCTGAGATCAGATTTGGAATCAGCACCCTGAAATTAGTCTAAAACAGCTGCAAAAGTCCAGGCCAGAATTTTTTTTTACATTTTTTGTTGACCAGTGTAATTGACTACTTATTTTCTGATCGATTACTTTGGCCCATTTAAAACATGGCAGCCACCTCCACATCCGGTCTCCTGAAGTCAGGAAACCTCGTGTAAGCCACGCCCAGCATGACGCGGCTGGTGTTCATACTGATGACGTCAGCACACCCCGCTCATCACCTCCCGTCCAGCGGCACATGTGGGAACAGAAGTGAGGCTCATTCGATTAGTCGAGTTATCAAATCAATAATCGTTTAGAGCAATTGATTACTTGCATAATTGGATGTCTCAGCTTTAGATGCATGTTCAGTGTTTTAAGTGCTGCTGACTCAGTGTGTGCGTCTGTGCATCTGTCTGAAATCTTGTATTTAACGTGAACGTATACACATTTGTACGTCACATTTGTATGTCACATTTGTTTAAACAATTAACTGAAAGGAAACACAACGCAGAGCAGCGTTAATCTTTTTTCCGACGGATTAGTACCGTAATCTCAAACTTTCGACAAGCAAACCAACTTAAAGAAAAATTACAATACCATTAAATCTTGTGTGCGGCATATCAAAACAAGGGGATGCAATTAAACTCGCTCCAGTGTTTTCGTGTAATAAATTCCAATTATTTGCAATTTTATACACCGCAAAGTAAGTATATACTAATGGTGGTTTTCAGAGGATATAACTGCTCGATCAGACGGTGCTGCTGCATAATATCGGTCTTGACGGGAGGTTAATTGACACAGCATAGCCCGTTCAAAATTGGAAAACAACAACCCAATTTCCACAAGCCAGCCAAGCCCCCACCGAGTGTGGGTGAGGATGAAACAAGGACACGGACCTTTGACCATGCCACTGGCTACAGAGGTCGCAGCGAATGGAGCTGTGATCATTAGGAGCGTATCGCACCTCCCTCGGTTTGTTTTAGGGGATCTGCTCCCACGTTGGATGTTGACTCCTCCGAGGGAGGATGTTTGATCAGAGCCGTGCGGTGCAGTGAAATATTGAAAAGGCCTGTCCTGGCTCTTTGGGAAAGTAGTTTCAGCTTGAAGTGGTTATTTTGGTGGTACAATAGCTCTTTGAAATTACTATTTTACATTTTGATTTAAAGCTTTCGTGACTGCAGGGATTCATATTCCGGGACACCGATCTGGGAGTGTGGTTGTTTGGCCCTGGAGAAGAGGGCCGTTACAAGGGATTGAGATGGTACTCCTGAGACCGTGAGATGGTTGCATACCTGTCAACCCCTTGTCAGTGCGCTAGCTTAGTACAGACCAATTCAGACCTTATTGGTCACCCCGTGCCCTTATAAGTCTCAACGTTTTATCCTACAAAGCTCCATCGCAAGGGAGAAACACAACTAATTTTGACAAATAAAAATGTTTGTGCTCAATTTTCCTGTACAATAATGCGGGTACACGGTATGGGTTGACAGGTATGTGGTTGATCAACGTATGTTTGTATATGTGTTGAACTTCTTTCGCACCGTACCTAGACAACCGTGCAATTCGGAGGTGCCGGAGAAACGACAACAACCTAAACACACACGAAACTCAAATAAAGTAAACAACCCGGTGATCGATGTTCGCTCGCCGGGTCGAGGACGATGCTCGTCGTCGTTTCTCACCTGGACAGAGTGGGGGCTGTTGTGGAGGCCCCCACCTTCCCACTGCCCTACATCACTGACACGCGTGAAGAGTCTATTCTTGGTTCTTTTGGTAAAGTCACGTGGATAGAAAATAAAAATAATAAAAGTGGGACTTTTTGCTTTTATTTTAATATATTTTTTAATTTATTTTATTTTTATTTTATATCTACGTGACTTTACCGAAAGAACCACGAATATTAATTTCTGCGGTCATGAAAATTTTTTGTCAAAATTTTTTACTCGTGAAGAGCTTTGGGTTGATTGTTAAGTCAGTCAGGCCTGCAACCGGCCGCTCCTTCCACGCAACTTTGCAAACACGCCTCACCCGAATGGTCGCTCGCTGAAGGGTCGCGGATAAATAGCGATCACTGGGTGGGTTTGTTCTAGAAGGGTCGCGACACGCGATGGTGCATTTGTCAGCCCAGTCTGGGTCGATGTTTTGGCAGTACAAACAGGTGAAATGTATTTCGGGCACAGGGCGCACACACACTTAGGCAAGTCACTCTGTAAACTTTACATGTAATGTTTAAATTTCCACACCTTGAAAGTAACTCGTGCAGCAAGTCTAAGCATGGCAACCATCTCGGGGTGGTGTTTTGTTTTAAACGCTTGGTCTGACCTCCAACTGTGCTGAAGAGACGGACAAAATGTCTATTCGGAACTCTTGCAGAAACTGCATCAACTCCCCATCCCCTCCCCATGTTAGCGAGTGACCCGCAGAATGTGATATCATGGAACTAGTTCTGAGGGCCCACCAAGTGACCTCTTATCCACACTCGGAGGCCCACACTTGCCCACGCACTCTGCTGCGAAGAAATGTTTGCCTCATGGCAGTTATACCAGAATGATGATGCAATTTAGCCAAATTAATGGAATGCAATTCATCGGTGCGGCTTGTTTGTGTAATCATTCGTTTATGGACCCGACACCATCATCTCGCACTTGAGAAGCCAGCTTAATGGCTGATGGCTGAAACCCAGATGCGAGCCCACAATCTCTCTCTATATGTTTTTTTTTACCAGTTAAGGCCCACTGAGCTATATACAGTAGCTCTTTTTCAGAAGCCACCTGGCCACAAATGTTTGACCATACCGCACCACAGCTAGCATTGCCAGCTGGTTATAAGTGGGGTGACCTACTCGCCAGTGATGTTAGCCGTGGCCGGGAATCTTACTGTTTCTTTATTGCAGTGACTTCACCACTGTGCCACCGCTCCCCGCAAGTAAACACAATATAATAAAATTAGCATTTAGTATCTGCGTGTTTTCTTACACAATGCAAATTAGTCATTCTTCACAGTTAAAGTAAACAGGGTAACTCTTAAGTCTGTTCATGATTCGATCCGAGTTCGTTTATTTAGTGATGTGGTCAGGCAGGCCGTTCCTTAATCTCGGTGCCATCACAGCAGAGGCAGACTCTGCAGTTCTGACGTCTGCTACTGGACCTGTGAGCAATGCAAAGTACAAAAACCCCACAATGCATTCATCAATAGCACTGCCCTCAAAGGAAATCAAACACCCCAGAGATTAGCACTACCTATATGCTCATTTTGAGCAAGAAGTAAGTTTTCACTTTTATGTTTAAGGAAAACAAGATATGTATCAAACAGGTGACGTTTCAGACAATGGCTCTTCTTCATAATAGAGGCCATGGCCCAATACGTCGCCTATCATATACGTTTCATATTCAGTGCAATGTTATTGGCGAATGTGTTGAGAGTTCTAAACTATTTTGTAACTATTCTAAACTTTTTTTTATTTTACCAGGTAAGGCCCACTGAGCTACGTAGCGCTTTTTCAGAAGCGACCTGGCTGTTACAAATGATAGCTCACCGAAGTGACAGCTTATCACGTGGTCATTTAGAGCAGCCGAACACTCTAAACGCGTGTTTCTAAATGTGGCGGAAAAAAGCGGAGGACCCTGAGAAAAACCGACTCGACCACCACGGAGAGAACATGCAAACTCCAAGTTTGCAGGCGTCAGGGTCAGGATCGCACCCATGACGTCCTGTACACCAGGCGAGGTAGTTAACATCTCGCCACCGTGACGCCCATCTCATTGGCGCTGGCTCAGTGTTCTGACTCCTGAGCCACGTGATCGCCTCCTGGGTACAAGTTTTGGCATCGAGGCCATCAGAAGTTGGAGTTTTGACTATCTGATCCGGCGCCACCTGTCACGATTAGTGTGTGTGTGTGTGTGTGATTAGAAAGTTTATTCACTCTCCCCACTTCTGTCCGCAGAATTATTATGGGGTGTACCACGATTGGCTGCTTGGCACATCGCACGCGGTGGGATAATGTGCGGCCACTCCAACGTATTCCTCGGGGCTCCTTAGAGCTCCCTGTAAGTGTAAACTCTATCGCCAGCAGTGACCTGAGCAAGAAATTGCAGGGCTGCACCTTTACCGTGTATATATATATATATAACTGGAGTAAAAGTGGAAAGTAAGTTTAAGAATTTGAAGCTTTCGTGACTGCAGGAATCCATACTCTTTGGTTCTTTCGGTAAAAGTCACGTAAGTAGAAATAAAATAATATGAACTAAAATAAAAACGAAACACGACGTTTCGATCGCAACACAAGCAATCCTGATCACGTGGGAACACCCTTGCTCCTCCCCCTTTCTTACCTATATAACCTCTTGCCACTGCAGTTCTCTCGCCCACTTCAGCTTGTTTTTTATTGCTGTGGTTGTCCCACCCGATGAGGATTTCTTGTGCTGCGATCGAAACGTCGTGATTTGTTTTTATTTTACATTCTTTTATTTCTACCTACGTGCCTTTACCGAAAGAACCAAAGAGTACGTTTAAGAAACCGGTATGCCCATTACACCGCGTGTCTTCCGCGCGCGTGTGCGTGAGATTCACAACTCCACGTGAGCACTGAACGGACTTGCCTCTGTGACTGGCAGCAACAGCAGCAGCAGCAGCATCATCATCCTCCGGCAATTTTTTTTTAAGTGTCTTCACACAGGCAGAGCGAGGCGCAAATTGAGTTTCGGTCGGGCTGTCGGAGAATCAAATTTCCAGCCGTGGGGGCCCGGCGATTTTCTCGCGAGACGCCGCGCTGACAACCGTCTCGCTTTGTCCTCGGCAATTAGCGCCGAGAAGCAGCGCCGCTCCCAGCCACAGCAGCACCCGCCTTACTCCAACACTCCCCCTTCCTCTCTGCTAGTAGCCTCATCCCAGGGGAAGTGGCAATAACGTGAATTTTATTCTGCGTATGGCGTCGTGTCTCTGGGATTGGGGAGCGGCGGGTGCTGTTAGTTCTGTGCTACGAACGCGCCAGGCCACCCGAGTTCGATTCCCGTTCACAGCCAACGTCGGTGATGACATATCCTGAAGCCGTTCCGGGACTCACCTAGATTGGCTCAGCCTGCAATGCGTAAACGTCAGTATTCGGCGACAGGCGTGGCCGGGCGTGGTGCTTGCCACCCACCCCTTCGTGTGCCGTGCTGGCCTTAATAGGTGCTCACTAACAGTACTTGCCCCAAACATCTGTTTAAGGTTATACGTGGGGGTTATTGTACACCAACATCAGTGGCGTGGTTTTTCTTTTACTTCGTGCTGTTGAAAGACAACATTGTGAACATGAGCAAATAAAAAATAGATAATGAACACAACCCATTGACTACACAAAGACAAAGATCCCCCATATAGCCTTAACAGACTGTAGGGGCAAGTGTAACTCAGATGTACAGTATGTTGATCTTCTTTCACACCGTACGTAGCAAACCGTGCTAAATCGGAGGTGCGGGGGAACGACAGCGAACTAAACACAAAAAAGTACTTCCAAAGATCGAGTTTTCAATCTGGATTTAAAAGTACATCTAGATTTAAAAGACCATCGGCTTTAGGTTATTTTTTCATTACTCAGTATGTTCTGACTTTAAAACACGACTTTTAACTCAGCAAGCATCAGGCAGGCAGGCAGGCAAACCTTCGCATCTGCGTGTCTGCACGCTCATAAAACCGCAGCGCAGGTAACCCATTGGCTGAGTGAGCCGTTTCGTGCCACGCAAAGTGTGCCTCTGACGGCGGTGAACATTTTTACTTTTTTTTTCTTTCACGGAAGCAACTTCACTGGCGACCTTTGGAATACAGAATATAAATCAATACGGCAGCCTCCCCGTGGAACTCTGCGCTGGTTGCACTTGACACTGGGCGGCCACGCTTTTAAGACGGTGAGAAGCAACCGGCGAGCGATGGTTCCCGAGTTCTTCCTTCTTGCCGCGGAGAATTTCGAAGACACATTCCGTCGAATGACCCCAACTTGCTCCCCGCCCGCATGAGAGCCGCCGTGTCGGTGAGTCGATCGCGCTCGCGGGGTTGCGCGCCGCACCAATCCGTACCTTTCAACTCACCGGCGGAGTTGGCAGCTGCGCGTTTGTTATATGTGCGCGTGTGCGATTACGTTTTCGGCTCGCAGCTGTTATTAAACTTAAACTTGCAAGGAGAAGGGGGGGGGGTTACTGTGGTGTAGCGTTATAAGTGTGTCGACGTCTTTGTGGTGAGCGTACGGGAACCTTTGCGTGCGTATTTGCACAACAAATTCAAACTTCGTTTTCTCGCGGTCTATAAACGCGCACTTCTCAGGGTTCATCGAGCCGTAAAACATACTTAAAGAGTAAAGGTGGCAGGTCCCATGGCAACGAGGATAATCCCCGTTTTAATGTAAGTGGCTGAGCATTCACAACCCTTTTTGGGGGGGGGGCACCTGAAGAAACGTTGAGTCCGCTCCCAATTATTTCCCTTCTCGAACTTGTCTCATAAATTCTAGATTTGAAGCTTTCGTGACTGCAAGGATTCATATTCTTTGTTTTTTCGGTAAAGTCACGTAGGTAATTTTTTTTTAAATTAAAATTAATGAAAGTAAAATAAAATCAAATTCACGACGTTTCGGAGGCAACACAAGCTTCCGTCTTCAGGTGGAACCTACGTGACTTTACCGAAACAACCTAAGAATATTTGTCTCATAAAGCCTGGGGCTGTCGCTTGCCAATGTAATTCCCGCAGTGCGCTTGAAGCGGTGTAATTGGTGTGAGGCTGTTGTGAACTCCTTGCTCTCGGTGTCATCCCCACCTGTGCAGTCTTCTAAAAGCGGTATTCGAGTGGGAAATACTGATTTGCAGTCACAGAAGATGGGAAATACTGCTCACACTGTGCTGCTGCTGTGTGAGCCCCCCCACCTCTCCCCGCCCACGGCTCATGGCGTGCGTCACGTGACAGTGACTTGACCATACTTCACCACGGCTGGTCACTGCCGGGGGTTGCTGTCGACGGGTAGCACGGACGTGGGAGCAGGGAAGGGATTTACAGCCACCGGCGTCTGTGGTGGTGATGACGCGTGTCTAGAAGCAGGGGGGGGGTGCGAAAGCTCCACTGGGGGGCTAGGCCGGAGGTGACGCATGCGAGTGGTGGATTCATCGCCCAGTTGATGTTTGTTGTTGGATTTCTTTTTGTCGCGTAGTCATTTTGGGTCGAGGCAACAGCTCCCTCCACCACATGTGAGAAGCGAGATTTGAACCCAGGATTTCAGCCGCATCGGCTCGTTACTCTGATTCGCACCTCACGATTGGCACAGTTGGCTACGTACGGTGCGAAAGAGGTTCAACATACGTACGTACATCCTGCGCCGCCTCTTGAAGTTAAAAACTATTCTGAGAAAAGGGAAAGGAAAAGACGATAAAACAGAATATTATAACGGAGTAAAAACAAGAAATATGATGACAACCGAAATAAAAGTATTAGAAAATAAAACAAACAATTGACCAGTATCGTGTGTCAGAAATTCATTTTATTGGAAACAAAATAGATGGCACGGCAATAAAAAAAATTTAATTGTTATTTTTAATGCATGGCTGTAGCATACTTTGGAAAGGCAAAGACCACGAATGCTATTTCCACACTTGGTGGGAGCTGCCGCAGGTGTGACGCCTATTCCACGCGGGACAATCTACCGCAGTCCCGACGCTGTGCCACTCCTCGTGGGTGTTGTGACCAATTGTTAGAACAAATACACACGAGGTCGCCTTTGCGGGATGCGATTTGCCACGGGTTAACTTTCGAGCACGCATCTCCGTCCAATTTTCACCCGTATTCCAAAACACGCAAGGCCGTTTCACGATGCACGGCGAAAAAAAGTTTTCGAATTTGACGTTTTCTTGGTTCTTTCGGTAAAGTCACGTAGAAGGGAAATAATAAAATAATAAAATTAAAACATTTATTTATACATAAATATAAATATTGTAACTTTCAGGTTGTGATAACTGAAGTCAAGTAGAAGGGAAATAATAAAGTAAAAAATAAAACATACATTTAATTTGTATTATTTTATTATTTCCCTTCTATGTGACTTTACCGAAAGAACCAAGAAGATGAATCCCTGCAGTCACGAAAGCTTTAAATCGAAATTTTAATTCGACGTTGTGGATTGCCACGTGGCTGTGTGCCAGGCAGGCGACTCTAATCTGTGTGTTGGCCTCATCCGCAAACCTTTCGACGCAGCCTTGACGAGCTCTCTAAGCCTCTCGTCTGTTTTCCCGAGGTTGGTTCACGTGCATTGTACGCGAATGCGCGGAATTAATTGATTGGGAGAACATTGATTCAGGTGACATTACTCTGTGAGCAAAGTTTGTTGTTGAAGTATATATTTAATACGTCAGTTATCACAACCTGAAAGTTAAAATATTTTTTTATTTATGTATACATTTACAGCCCAGAACCAATCAACCCACTGTTGGTTGAGGACCCTCCCTATACCGTGTTGGGCCTGGGGGTTGTTTGACCATACATCACCACGCTTGTCAGTGTAGGTTGGTGAAGGGATGGGGGGGGGAGGCAGGACCAGGATCAGTTCTGATATTTCACTGCCCGCTGATGAGAATTGAACGCAAGTCTCCGAGGATCTGGTCAGGTAGATCACTGGCCACCGATATTAGCCATGGCCAGCTATCGATCCCGGGTCGCCGGGTTCACAGTGCACTGTGCTCAACAAGAGTTAAATGGCCTCTAAATATGGGCGTGTTTGCATTTCCTTCATGTGCACGGAAATGTCTATTTCTCCGCACAACATTATCTGGCGGCAGACATTCGATTCGTTTGGCACGTCCTTGAAAAAAATGTACACTCACCCCGAAACGACACCCAGCGCCACCGCTAGAGCAACGACCAATCGCGGCACGGTTGGGGCACAGCCTCCCGATCACGTGGCCTTCAAGGGCACAGTTGAATGGGTGCTGTTAGGACGCGATAATGAAGTTACATTAAAAAAAAATCTCTCCGATATTCACCGTGACCACTTACGGGACAGACCTTGACATGATGGCTACATTACAGTCATTTATGTAACCTTGTTGGCCCTCTGTTATTTCACACACAAATGTTTCAGGTTTGTTGCCAATTGCAGAGGATACAGGAGTGATTTTTTTTCGCCGAACATATCTCCGCAAAGAGCATTTTTAAATTCCTTACGCAATGACCAAAAACAATAATTCACCTCCCTTGTCTTTAACCGACCCCTTTAAATCGGTGACTGAATATTCCAACATAAACTAAATATGCAGCTTCACGGTGTTGATTTACTTATACAGCACCGCTGAGTCTCAGGCACGAAATTCACGAAGTTACAAAAAGGTTTTTTTCTTTCGATATTTTTTCGTGGCCGAATGCTATGAACGAGTGTTGAGCAAGTATAAATGCGTCCTTAAATCCGACACCGCCCGGACGCAGCCAATTAGTAAGGTTTTTCATGATAACAAAACATGCCAATTAGTTACTAGTTCAGCACACCAGTGTGGCTGGATAGTAAACCCATACCATTTAATTGGCTGTGCCGGGCGGTGGCGGGTTTGACGACACATTTAAATGTATTCAATCTAAAAAAAAAACTTCTATTATGATTAATATTGGCCTCACAAGCCGACGTGTTCAAATAACGAGTGTCGGGTTTGTGGGATGAAAGGAGACACCCACGTGTACGAAGCGACAAACACAAAGATCCCCCGTGTAGCCTTAACAGACTGTTGTGGCAAGTGTTGTCAGTGAGCAGCACCTATGTGACGGACACTCAATGGTCCAATCGTATGTAACGGGTCCAGAGAACCCATTCGCTGTACTCCTATCTCCCGTGATCCGTCAACTCTCTCCTCCAAAGAATTACGCTAAACGTGTGCGCCACCTCACCAGGTGTAAGATGATACAAATAAATAATGACTTTTTTAAGCAGTACATTGCGTATACCGTATTGTATTTGGGAGCATAACAATTTTTTCCATGCTTACAGCATGTATTTACATTTTCCAATAAATCATTGGAGGTGTTATAATTACATGTCAGTATATTTTAGCCATCACTTCTACTTTTATGCTAAGTTGAAACTAATACGCCTTTTCCGAGCAGTGCAACCGCAAAAGTGATAATTGCTTTGCACGTTTATATTTATCAATTTTAGAAATAAGCTTTAGTTGTGATGATGTTGGCATGAATGTCTACTAAATATATGTGGCTATATTTATATTTTTCGCTGGCCATCATCAACCGCATCACCACAGGAAGCAGCTTCAACGAGGGGCAGCAGTGACGCAGTGATGAGCGCACTGCGCTATGAAACCTGTGACCTATGTTCGATTCGCGGCCAGGACCAACAACGGTGGCAAGCGACTGATATCTGAACCGGTCCTGGACCCTGATGCACCAACCCCCGACTGAGCAGCGTGGTGAACACTGGAAGAAAACAAACAAACCCACGTGACAGACGTGGCGTGCGGATGTCTTCATCCAGCAACGAATCGACAAACGGGCCTTAAAAAAATTATCGTTAAATTAATTCGGCTGATCTTGTGTCCGTCACGCCGACTCAGTCAGATCAATGACGACCGTTTGTGGCCACGACTCGTGGCCACGGTGAGTAACGGTGATTATAAACCACCGGCCGTGCAGGGCCTGCTCTCACTTACGATGACCGGAGCAAGGTGAGCGAAGGCAGACGTACAGGTCGTTAGTCTGGGGGGGGCTGGTCGAGACAGACCCCCACCACTCCCTGAGGACTGCTCTTGCAGCAGGCGATGACACCTGTACAGAGGCGTTTCAGCCATCGTCAGATTGCCCGTGGTTATGCTAACCCATGGCTGATTGTTTTTAATTAATAACTGCAGGGGGGGGGGGGGGGTCAGTGCTCTATGCAGTGCGGCTCGCACGAGTGATGTGTGATATCTGAAGCCATCCTGAATCTCCGCCTTCACTGATACACACTGACCAGCGTGGCGTGGTGCAATCCAGACTGCCAATGACGGTCTTGAGCAAACAATATGATTACAAAGGGATGAAAGCTATACTTATTGAATAACTGAAATCATTTCCTTTTTAAGACATACTTACCAAAACAATAAAAAAATGATTTTGCAATGGTTAAGCAAACATATCCACACACGAAAAAATAAAAACAGTTACTGCTTCCCATGAATTGGTGGTGATAACCCCATTATGCGTGTGCCAGGCTAGGTCCACTTTAAGGCTACATAGCATGGCAAGAGCTCTCTGACAGAATGCCAGGTTACAGATCCAGATGTTATTGAATTAACTGAATGAGACGACTGGCAGATGCGACACCCATGTTCAAGGAATGCGGCCACGCACGTTTACAATAGCTGCCATTTGCCGCTAAGTGGCTGTGATGTCACCACAGCGCTTGTGCCAGGCTAAGTGCACTTCGAGGCCATGTCAAGTATTGAGGGCTCGCTGGCAGGAGGCCACGGGACAGACCCAGGTAGGCCATTGGTTGACTGAGATGGCTGGCAGATGGATTGCCTGTGCTCCCAACTACACCAATTTGCATCATTTTATCCGCCCGGCGCTCCGCTCGTTATTGTGAGCGTCGCTCCTCCGCCCTCCATTGTTTATGAAGGGCGACTGCCTCCAGCTGTCCAGTAGCATTGTAAGGAGCCTCCTCCACAGAGACCAGTCACCGGAAAGTCCACTTAGGTCCACATTCTCTTGGACCGCATCGGCCCATCTCCTCTGCAGCCCACGCTGTGCCCGCGTACACGTACAAAGACAAAGACCCCACCGTATAGCCTTTACAGACTGTTGTGGCAAGTGCTTTTGGCGAGTACCTATGAAGGCCGGTCCGGCATACGAGGGGGTGGGTGGCCAGCACGATGCCTGGCTGGCTTTGTCTCCAGAGTGGCGAGGTTTACTACACATCGTACCAGGTACTCATTTGAGCCTGAGTCGACATTTCTGGATATTGAACTTTCTGACCTGACCCTACTGGACATCTCTGAATAAGAGCTTTATAGTTCATCGGATTCCTGCAGTATAAATAAAGATCATAATCCTTCCGCAGCGTACGTAGCCAACCCGTGCTCATCGGAGGTGTATGCAGACACGCACACACGCATTAATGCCCTTGCACACATCCGTACGCACGTGTATACACAAAGACACATTTGCCTAGATCTCTTGGCCCTATTCTGCTACAAATGTCATCACTTGTTCACGCAGTATTTAACTGCGTGAACAAATCAGGCAGCTTTACACGCAAAAGAACACCACGAATACGCGAAGGGCTTCAGTGTGCATCTATTATAGAAGCCCGGCGTTCCGTTTGTCCGTCATCTAAATTATAAGAGCCTTTCAGACGGCCTGAATCAAAAAGTTATAGAAAGTGGACTCCCCCCACCCACCCCCGATGTGGGGGTAAAAAGTTGATCCAACAAGTTTACAAACATTGTCGACCCGCACACAACCCCCCAAAAAGATCACCCCCCCCCCAAATTAATACATGTATTTTGTAGGCATATATACAGCTACACACCCTATATACAATAGTCATATACACCTACACACCCTACATCAGTGGGGGCGAGGAACTGAGAAGCCCTCATCCGCAGGCCGCCGAAATTCTAATTTTGCAAATTTGTGCAATTAATTCAAAGCATATTCTTAGGTTTTTTCGGTAAAGTCACGTAGGTAAAACATTAAAATTAATAAGTACTTCATACAGCTGTCGTGGCTGTGACGGTTCCACCTGAAGACGGAGGCTTGTGTTGCCTCCGAAACGTCGTGATTTTTATTTTATTTAACTTTTATTAATTTTAATGTTTTACCTACGTGACTTTACCGAAAAAACCCAAGAATATGAATCCTTGCAGTCGCGAAAGCTTCATATCTAGAATTAATTCAAAGCATTGTGTCCAATCGGTTTTTTTTTGGAGGGGGGGGGGCTATTAAAGCAACGTGAATCGGTTACCGTCCATTAGCAAGAGCAGACAATTGAGTGTTAATGCAATTTCATGAAATAGTTTTCGGGTTTTGATTTTGCGTAATGAGTATTGACTTCCAGGGGATAAGGAGGCAGAGTGAACGGAGGTGGTGGCTTCGATCGGAATTGAGTTCTCACAATAACCTGCCGCTTGTCTGTCGATCAGAAGAACCACGGCCCGCTGGAGCCATCGTGTCGATCGCTTTGTTAGACACGCGTGCACGTGGATGCACACGAATACATAAATATACACAGAGTAATACACATTTCCTACGTTAATGAAATGCTAAATAATCTCAACAACGGCGCTACTGCAATAACTGCGTGAATAAAATACAAAATACAGTATCATTGTTATTGTTGTTGTTTTTACTTAAAACAAATCAAGTTCAAACTGCACAGCTGTAACCTTAAACTTGACGCCAAGAACTATTGAGCATCTAAGTGGCACATAGATTTAAAAACAACTTTTATTTGAAAATGTTAATGCCATTAACACACATTGTTTCATTAAAACATTGTTCGTTTCATCATGCATGCGCTAATCTGGAAACAAGGACAATTGCTGGAGCGGTTGGTGCAGCGGTAAGCGAATTGTGCAATGAACCCAGTGATTTCGAGTTAATTTCCTGGGCACGGCAAACCTCGGTGTGCGAGTGATTTCCTTGGTACGAGGTTCCCTCCACTCCACGCTGTAGTCGAAGTAGTAGATGCGTTCCAAACAAAGTGCGCACAAAAGAGAATCCGCACGAGGAGACAGCTGTCTGCCGAGTAGGGCACACAACAACAACAACAGCCGCCATTCGCCACGAAGTGGCGGTCACGTCACCACGGCGCTTGTGCCAGGCTATGTGCACTTTGAGGACACGTGAAGTGTCGAACGCCCGCTGGCAGGAGGTCACGGGCAGCGCCGGATTATCCTAGTAGCAAAAGTAGCTACACATGCTACAGGCCCCGCACTTTCAAGGGCCCCACGCTAAATGCTTTCAAGCTATTAATTCTGGATCAGTGATTCTGCACTTGCTTTATTACTATAGTACTATACTGCCTTCAACTTTTATGAACGACTGCGTGTTTAAGGTTAGCGATTTGTCGTAGTATCTGCCTGTATAGCAAATGAAAAAATATAATTACTTTACAACGCAAGTAAAAAAATTGTGTTTTAATATTTACGTGTTTTTTTTTATTCATGGCCACTTCATAAAATATACTACAGGCCCCGCACTAGCTTAATCCGGTACTGGTCACGGGGCAGGTTAAGGTGCCACGGGTCGACTGACTGAGATGACTGGCCGATGCACCACCTGCACACACAGTATACACACACACACATGCAATGCCCCGCATCCGACCGCATTGCCGCATGTCGAGTGAATTCAAACCCCATAGAGCAAATTTTGAGATGAAATAGGCTAGCCACGTACACGTGAATTCGCACAAACCGAACCCGCGGAGAGAGAAGCAAAGCTGTACTATTCGCGCATGCGCAGTGAGCAGTGTGATGGAGTGAGGTCAAACACAGCGACGTCAGAAGGGGAATCTTTATTTTGCCTGGAGGAGGAATCCGAGGAGCTAACAAGCTCTTTTCACAGATATCAGCAAGTTACAACAACAAACAGAACAAAATAAAACCGATAGGAGTGCAAATAGAGGAAAGGTTAAGCAAGTCACGATAAATAACTAAGTAGAAATGTATAACTAATTGCATGAGTAGATAAATTGCTGTTGATTTTTCAACACAATGCAAGCTTGGGCAAGGCAGCAAATAAACAAAAAACAATCTCAGACCACACCAAGACAACACACAGTCCCTCAACATCATGGCGCATTCACATTGAACCGTGGGTACGTGGCATGGTGATAGCCTTTGTCCAGCAGTGGATTGACGGAGCTATGCAAACTCATTCGTGAAAATGTCTTTTCATGCAGCGTTTTGTTTAACCAACAATGCCTAAGTGAATTTGAAGACTCCTTTTTTCAGGAGGGGTCATGGATTCAGATGTTTGACAATTCCATTAAATATTAGCATTTGCATAAGCAACAACGTCGCTTAGTGCAGGATGGATATCGTGTATCTGTTGTATGCGTCCATTGCAAATCTATTTTTATGATAGTGGTGATTTTTCATCTTGCTCTGAAGAGGTAAAATTGCCTATAACAACACGTTAATGTATACAGTAGAGTTTGTATTTATTCCATATGGTGGTGTTAATGAATGATGGTGGTGTTCATATGTTTTCAGAATCTAGTGTACATATGTGAGTATGTCCTTTAAAGCAAACTAATTTTTTTACAACTGCTTTCGTGTTTAGTCTGTTGCACATCCGATTAGCACGGTTGGCTACGTACGGTGCGAAAGAAGTTCCACATAATGTACGCACATCGTTTGTGCCAGGCTGCCTTGAAGGTCTCGCTCGCATCTCCGTTGCGCACGACACAATGTGTGGGCGCGTCTTTGCCAGTGTCGCGTGTTTAAAAGATAAATAAAAAAAACCCTGAAGCCTGCTCTTACAACGCGAGGTATCAAGGACACGCAGGCACACGGGACGCCCATTATCCCGGCATAATAAAGTGATGTCCCTACAACAGAGGAGATCCAACTCCATTTGTGCACAGCCATTGCCAAGGCAGCAATGCACAACACGCGCACGCACACACGCACACACGAACACACACGCGCGCACACACACGCACACACGAGCGCGCACACACATATGCACACACACACGCACACACACACACACGCACACACACACACACACGCACACATGCACACACACACGCACACACACACACGCGCGCACACACGCACACACACGCACGCACACACACACACACACACGTCCACACACGCACGCACACACACACATGCACACACACACACATGCACACACACGCACACACGCGTCTCCCTTTCAGAAGAATACAAAGCACCGTGAAGTGTCTCCTTGCATTTCTCATTTCTCGAGGAGAAAATAACAAAAAAAGGGAGGGGGGGGGGCAAACAAACGAGTCAAGATTATTGCCTCGGCAACGGGCGCTCGCAAAAAACAGACGAATTCTGCAAAATGTCACGCGAAAGCGCTGTTGAGGATGCGCGCACAGCGATCGTCCTCATTGCGTTCCGCGGCGTTTTACTCCCAATGTCTTGCAAACCAAAGAAAAAACGCACCCGTGGTTTGCGTGAGCGCGCTCGTTGATTTTGAAATTGAGGGGCCCGCTTTGGCCACGCTTCGTCGAGGCTGAGGTGCGTTTCTTTTGTTTAAGCAGAATTTATCGAGCTGAATTGAAGTCTCAGAAGTTGACCGCTCAGATTTTCACGTGGGTTCAATGGTTTTAATTCGATGCGTATACATTGTACGGTGTTACCGTCAAGCTGAAAATGCATAACAGCTATGCTCGTTAGCAAATCCTGATATGAATAAATTTTAAGTAAATAACCTGCTATTTTCTAATTGAACAATGGCCATGCTCTAAACCAGGGGTGGGGAACCTTTTTTCTGCCAAGGGCCATTTGGATATTTATAATATAATTCGCGGGCCATACAAAATTATCAACTTAAAAATTAGCCCGTTATATTTGGCCAAACATTTAATTAACTCACCCCTAATGTGATGGCTGGAACTGCTTCTCTTTGGTGAGGCGTGTGACGTTAGCTGGTATTGATGATGTTGCTACTCGCAACTGCTTTTCCAGGCTTGCTCCTAGATTTATTGAATTTCGAGTCCCGCCTGCGGTTGCCTTGGCAGGGCCACACCAAATGATTTCGAGGGCCTCATACGGCCCGCGGGCCGGACGTTCCCCACCCCTGCTCTAAACACAGAAGGCAGAGTAGGATTTTTGAGAGAGCATTTTACAATTCTCAATGCACAGTATATCAAAGAGATTAAATATTAAAACACGGCTGACATATAAACACCTTTCCATTGCATACAGTAACATTTAACACGAATAAAAAAAAATACAGAGATAAAATATACAGTTACAAAAAAACGCCAAGTTAAATACGTAAACTCTTGACCCAACGTAAATATTCCAGGGTACGTGGGGGCGAGTGGTGACCAGTGACGTGGGTGCTTACTGCTGTTCTGCTTAATGCCAAAGCAGGCATCTTGCAAAAAATGTCCGTCTGTGTTAATACAGGCTGGAGGAGGACAGCACTGACATTTGTATCTATCACTCGTTGTTTGTTTAAAAAAAAATAGTGCATTTGCCAGTGAGCCACAAGCCAGAGATTATTTTCTTATTTTGCACGCTCAATGAACACTGTTTGGAGCTTTTCTTAATGGTACAGGATAAATCTGCACGCGAGCAAGTACTGCGCTGTGCGGTATATTTTTTTAATGATCGATTAGTGAATGGTAGAATGGCATTCTTTGCAAATCGGAGAGCCACGTGTGATTACTGCAATGCCTCGCACAACAAAGATACAGTCCACCTTTTGAAATGGGTCAAAGGTCAATGTTGTGTAGTGGGGGTTTTTTGGCAGAAAAATAGAGGTTGTTTTACGGGGTCAGCTGTTCCCTGTCCTAACTATTTTGTAATTTCCATTACTGGCTCAGGACAAATAGAATCGCACAATGCGTTTTCATATCGCATGTAAATCTGGCAGGGTGCAAATAGATAGCACAATACGCTAAGAGCGCACAGATATAAAGGTTGATTCCCGTGGATAACATCAGTGATGTGTGATATCTGAACCAGTTCCCTTATCCCCTCCGTCACAAAACCCACCACACGAACCAGCGTCGTAAAGTATGGTCCAACAAGAACCTTCACAGCACGAGGAAGCCTTAATCCAGCAGTGGATTGACAAAGGACCTCCAATCTGAACGCTGCGGCATCTAAAGACAATGAAAAGTATACATTCAATAGCAAGGTACACATACGCACATAGTGTAGATATAAACATCGATGCCCCAGAGTGTATTTGCTTTTTGCCAGCGCTGGTAAATGTTTGGCGTGTTATGGGAACCTATAATAATAACAAATCTGCCCATGTGGCTCGACAGAGTTTATGTAATTTGCTGTCAGTCGTTATCTCCGGGAAAGGCAAGACACACACACACAAAGACACGCTCACTCACACACGCACACGCGTGTTGCTCAAGCCACTCTCCTTACGTGAACTCCTTTGCCTTGCATATTGGCTCGCTCGCTGCTCATTCTCCCATCTGTGCGGTAACAAAAAAAAGGAGCCAAGGCGAGTGAGTCATCTTTGGCCCGGTGGTTTGTCTGGCCTGTAAGCGTCACATTATTATGTTTCTCTTTCATTGCTACGTACCAGTCAGTGGTGGTGAGCGAGTGAATCTCGGTTCTTCTCTTGCAGCGGTGCCACCGCTTTGTGTGTGTGACTGTCTTCCCAGGCGCAGAATTGAAAATGTCTGACGTTGGAGAGTCATCCGAGGGGGCACGATCATCCATCGAAAATGCCTCTATGTTCGGTGAGTGAGTCCGAGTTGAGCTGACTTTCGCCACAACCTCTGCCCTCGAAGGGTCTGGCTGCGTATCGCACAGATCTTGCTGCTTTTTTCTGCTATCTCAGTGCTTCTGACGGGCACTGTTCAATTATTGCTCACCGCCGCAAAGACAAAGGTCCCCCCGGATAGCCTCAACAGACTTGTGGGATGAGTGTTGTTAGCGAGCAGCACCTGTGAAGGATGTCAGGGTGGCACACGAGGGGGTGTGAATGTGCCAGCACCACACCCGGCCAGGGCCCGATTAAGGTAGTTGTAGGCCCTCGGCACTGCTGTTTCGTCGGCCTCAAGTGATCGCTTTCTGCAGTTGCTGCTGCTGCTCTGTGTTACTATCGCCGCTCTCACTCCTTCAGTGATAGTTTTCTGCACAATAGAGGTGTTTTTGGGTTAGATCGCGTAAATATATGTGTCGTTAAAACCCACAACCACACGACACAGCCAACGAGTAAGGGTTGTCACGTAAACAGAACATGCCAATTCGTCACGAGTACAGCACACTTATATATTTACGCGATCTAACCCAAAAAACCTCTATTATGAAAAGCCTATGTGTTAAACATTGTGAAATTGCTGCTGCTGCTGCTGCCCCGTGTTACTACCTCCGCTGTCACTCCACCTGTTTTTCACGCGCCACTTCGCGCAGCCTCTGGACCGATGTCGTTACTGCTGATACGTTCACTATTTAGTCGGTGCCCTGCGGCACATGATGAGCAGATTTAATAATAAATTGTTGAGAGAAAAAATACTAGGTAAGCCTAAAAATATTACAGGTAAAATGTCTTCAACAAATATTTTTTTTTACTATGATTATCATGTCGGATGACGCAGCTTTAAAATGGTGGCGTTGATTTTCATCGATAACACAATTCAATGTTCTGACAGGACGACCGCATGGCAAGCGCCATGTTGCTTTTTTTTCGTTTAAGCTGAAGGATTTTTTCGACTGTTATTTTAGGTGTAATAAGCCTCACTTACAACGAGTCAACGACTTGTTACCACTGCAAAGAAATTGAAACGATGAGCCAACAAATTAAGTGGCAAAAATAGTAAAATAAAAGTTTTTTTTCTAAAATACAAAATGTTGTCAAAATGACTGCATAAAAAAATCACTTCTGAAGTGTACACGTTGACTATGGCAACTGATTATCATTTCTGAAGTGTCACGGACAAAGGCTATTTGGCTGCTATTTTAGGCTAAAATATAAAAACATAGTAAAACATTTTGTCGTAGGCCCTTTAGTTTTCATAGACCCTTGGCACAGCACCTACTGTGCCTATTGGAGTGCGAATGTTAACACATCGCGCCAGGTACTCGTTTGAGGCTGAGTCGACCTAGGGGAGGCCCAGGACTGGATTTAGATAATGGTCACTGGGGTGTTGGCTGCCGTGAACGGCAATCGAACTGGGGTCGCCGGGTTCGTAGCGCAGCGCGCTAACCGCTGGTGGCCCACCACCACACACACATACACGGTAGTCAGTCACCTCCTTGTCCACTCTTTTATCGCCGCTATCATGGTTAACGTGTCCACGACGCCTTCACAATTTCACTCATTTCTTCTCCGATTGCTTAGTCTCATCCAACATGCGATCATCCGCCACACTGCATGTCGCAAACCCGTCGCTTTCCGCTTGTTTTCCTCCCACTGCTCAACGTTGGAATATCACTCGCATCGTCGCTTTCCCCCAAGTTCGCATACTAAACTTGCTTCAGAGCCAGTTTACACGGCGTTGCAGATGACTGGCACGAACTTGCGTAACAATGGTGGGCCAGTCTAGCCACACACAGGTTGCGATGTTACAGTCATCCCTGTCTTGACATGGCCACTCCATACGTTAAAAAACTCTCATAAAAATAAAGGCATACCCAGGGTTCTTAAACAACGGTAACATTGAGCCGAGCTGTTTCTATACTCGAGATATAGTTGGTGGATGAGATATCCCCCCCCCCCACCTCGATTCGCAAAGCACGCATGGGTGTCCAGAGTCACAGACGAGGTTCTAGAGAATGGGAATATGAATTTATTGGGAAGGAAATAGTTGGAATGCCCGTGTGTAAATGAGATTGATTCATTCTTCAATGAGCACGAAGGTAAACATGACCTTACAGCGGTGCTAATGGTACAGGTTCATCCAAGATGGGATAATTGGATCACAAATAAAGGGCTCGTAGAACTGAAATGCTGTGTGTTAGTTTGCCAATAATGACGCAGTGCTCTAAATAGTGGCACAGTGAGTGAGGGGGGGGGGGCATTGAGGATCAGATTAGACAGTAAGTGCTTCTTCTCTGAAGCAGGGCCATTGCTGAAACGCCGTAAGGCAGTGTTAATGACAAAGTGGTGAGTTTCTTGTTTGTATACTCTTTGGTTCTTTCGGTGAAGTCACGTAGGTAACAGCTCTCTCCCTGGTTCAGCAGTTCCACTGCTGGATTATTTTTTTTCGCTTGTGTTGCGATCGAAACGTCGTGATTTATTATTTTTTGTTTTATTTTATTTATTTTTCTACCCACGTGACTTTACCGAAAGAACCAAAGGGTATGGATTTATTGCAGTCACGAAAGCTTCAAATCAAGATTGTCTTGTTTTTTGCTTGATTTGTGCTCGTGCGCTCACTGCCAGTGCAGTTGCTTACACTGTTGTTTTGACTCGAACAGGGGGTGACGGCCTCACTGCACAAGTACTGTTAGTGGAGTCTGTTAGTGCCGATCGATATTAAAGTATTTATCGTCCGTTCAACGCTGGGAATATATTTTGATGATTGTAATGTCACTCTTGAGCTAAATTTTACGATAAAACACGTTGAAATGTCGTACATTTCTGAATTATATTTTCAGTTTGGGTGTCACGGTGGCGAGATGTTAAATACCTCGCCTGGTATGCAGATAGTCGTGCATTCGATCCCGACCCTGACGCCTGCTGAATAATTATAGTTTGCATGTTCTCCCTGTGGTCACGTGGATTTTGCTCCGGGTCCTCCGTTTTTTCCCCTCTACATTTAGAAACGTGCGTTTTAGAGTATTTGGCTGCTATAAATGTCCACGTGATGATAAGCCACTTCCTTGAGCTATCAATTGTGGTCAGATCCCATCTGAAAAAGGGCTAATAGCTCAGTCGGCCTTACCTGGTAAAATAAAAAAAATAGTTTAGTTTTAATACCTGCACGAAATATTACAAATCATTTACAATGGGCAGTTCTTTTTATTTTTCAACAAGGAAGAGTATTTTTATTTACAACTTAGAACTTGACAGAAACGTTGTGCCAGTTTCCCCACCCCTCACCACCTCACTGTAGTCTTTGCCATTGTAATGCCATCACTCGACATTGTGCAACTTTTCTTTTTTACAGTGCAAGTCCTGAGGTTGCTTCTTCTTCTTTTTATGGCGATTTTATCACTTTTTTTGGTTTAAAGCGTGTCGTTAAATCAGCTTCGAGACGAGCCACATGCTGGTCAAATTCCTCGCGTGAGCTGGGACCCCTGCACCGGCGTGGAACTTTCAGATTTTCTCTCTCTTAACCACCCCCTCTACCCCCTTGTCATATTGCCCACGAAGAGATAAGCTGTCACGAAAATGATGGCAATTCATGCCGGTCTCTTTCTTCAGACAAAAAACGAAAAAAAAGTTCCGTGGCAAGCTACTGTAAAAAAAAAAGCTGCCTCACAACTCTCAGTTCGTTTGAAGATGCTCACGCAACAAATAACGGCAATGCACGTACGGCACTCGGTTATTTAATTACCTCCAGCGAAATGTGCTATTGCCGTAAACGCCCAAGATGCATGTTTGTACCCAGGTGTTTTAATGCCGCCACTTTAAAAAGTACCTGTTGAGGAGAGAGAGAGAGCGAGAGACAGCGAGAGAATTGTGCAGGCTAAGTTGGCATCAGTCGAAGGTCAAATATAAAAGTGTCTACGACCAATAAAACTCAATTGATTGATTTAAAACGATGTGGCCAGGTAGCTCAATGGTCAGGGGTGTTGAGCTGGCACCACTGACATCCTGGGTCCTAATCTGGCCAGCTAACCGTGATTCAACCGAGTTACTCAAGCATGGCGAGCTGCTGGCCTCAGCCTGGCAACCGTTGGCTGGATGAAATAACTACAAATATTACATTTCGATTTAAAGCTTTCGAGATGTATTACTTACTGTTAGTAGCTCAGCTTATTGGAGAGTATATTTAGTATACTGATGATACTATGTAGTTTATACTTTAGTTTTTTTACGTGGTTGTTTAGTTACTGCAGCTACATACTATTAAGATTCCTTCCCTTTATTAATGCTACCCCTATCCCCTACCTTTGATGCTGCTAATCCTGCATAATGCACGGGCATAATATGACTTTCAAACCCCCCGCCCACCTACGCATTTCACAAGTAGTACTAATCACATACCTGCATTTCCCATAAATATGCTAAATTCCTCTTGATATGCAAATTATTTTGTCAAGGCGCCCTTCCCCCTTCCAACCCAGCTTAAATATACGCTCCAAGCGTGGTGGTGTTTCATTCAGACGCTGTCTCCCCGACAGACCTGGTCTTCACCTGAGGACGGCTGCTTGCGTTGTGGACGAAACGTCGTGAGAATTATTTTATTATGTTTGATTTTTATTATTTTATTACTTCCCTTCTACGTGACTTTACCGAAAGAACCAAGAAGAAAAATACAAATATTACATTAGGGTTTTCACTTTATTTTGGCTTATTCCAACCTGTTAACCGTAATAATTGTTGTTGTTCGGACATGCAGCAAACATTACTTGTTGAGAAATACTAACGGTGTGCGGTTAGTGTGGGCCAAAAGGTCCATTTAAACGAGTTCAGAAGTCGTTCTGTTGATGTCATATGGGGCCAGATCTTGACGCAAGGGAGAAGACACTCATACCCATATGAATGCAAATGGAAAGTACTTCACCTCACGACATGTGACACCGATAACTCAAATCTTTGCGAACTCACCTTCCCGGGACGTTTTTTTATTCGCTCGATCGAGTTCCCTTCGCCTGGTGCTCATCTCCTCTCCAAGACATCCATTCACTCGTCCTTGTGTTTTGACGCAATTTGCACGTTTATTTAGTGAACATTGTTCGTTCTTGTTTCTTCAGCACTATTTAGTTTTTTTGCCGTGCTCCTCCGACACGTTCCGTCGTTGCCAATTCCTCTGTACGGATCTCTCCGATGTTGTCCTGGTTCTGCGCTGAGGCACCGCGGATCAGAGGTGGGACAAAGTCATTGTTATGCAAGTCCAAGTCGAGTCGCAAGTCATCAAATTCATGACTCGAGTCTGACTCGAGTCCAAGTCACATGACTCGAGTCCACATCTCATAGGTGGGACAAAGTCATTGTTATGCAAGTCCAAGTCGAGTCGCAAGTCATCAAATTCATGACTCGAGTCTGACTCGAGTCCAAGTCACATGACTCGAGTCCACACCTCTGCCGCGGATCTCCCTCGCAAACTAGCTGAGTAGAGTAGCTGCGCACTTGGGATTTCCCACGCAACAAATGAACGTATATTGATTGACTGGATATTTGAATATTATTTTTAGCGGATGGGGGAAATGAGAAAAATATGAAATGCGAGCACGATAACGTTCAATGTAAATGACCACCTCGCAAGTAAAGCGCGTACGGCGTAGGTTATCCGAACGGTAGGTTAACCCTGAACCCAACGTTACCCTGAAGTGGGATTCGAGTCCGGTCTATGGAGTTGCCACTCTGCCTCCTCTGCGTGTTTATTTGTCACATCCCTACCCCCTCCACCATCAGACTCATTGAGTCGAAGCGTCGTTTGTTGTCGTTTGTGTTTTTTTTCCGTGTTGTTTGTGTTCGATCTTTGTTGTCCCAAGACACGGGGTGGTATAGACTCTGCATACACACTCAGCGACTTTGTGACATGGCCTTTCAAAGCAATGGTTGACGTGTTCCGTTTACCTCGCACTAACTTTTTAAAACCATCACCAACTTGGGCTTGAGATTGTGGCTGTAATTTTTTATTGAATTTACCAGACCGTCCCCCCACTTCCCCCCCTCCGCATCCCAGCAGCAACAGGATTTCCAAAACTCTGCTCATTGATAGCGAAGTTTAATCGAGACGCGTTTCAAGGCTGAGAAAATGCTAAACTTCTGCTCTTAACGAAATTTGGAACGGTATCGCAGCACAAAAACGTTTGCAATAAATATGCTGCTGAGTTGAAACAGGTACAAAGGACACATTTCATTGCCCAATTGCACAGTGGAGGTCAGAGGTAATGAGTTGTAATTCATTTACCTGGAACCCACCACCTCCCCACCAAGGCCGCGCTCGGCTCTTTACTTTTATTTACCAACGGTGAAGGCTGTCTGGGAGTTGACTTTCTGTGTCACTGTTTGTACTCTTCAAAGGATTGTGTAAAAAAAAAATGTATTTTTACAAAAACAGGTTTCCCTGTGCCAGAAGGGAGGGGAGGCGTACAAAAAAATAGCTCCGTTCAAGGTCCTGCCTGGCACGGGGACATTCGCCCGACTCTCCGTGGTCCCCCGACGGGGTTTTCCTCTAACCTCGTGCTCGCTCATTAGGAATAACGTTGATGAAGGAGGAATAATTTTGAATCTCGGGATGGCGACATCGCTGATGGGCACGGCGACGCGGTTTCGCTCGCTCGCGCAATCCCCCCGAGCGAGCAACCTCTGAACGACGATGCGTAATCCACCAGCCCAGCGCAGCCCAGCGCAAGACCGCAGGATTCTTCTTCGTATGGCTGACGTAGATGCAGAGCAATGACCACAATTTCACACTCATGTGGTCAAGCCATATAACCGCGTCAGGAGCCAGCGGAGTCTATCGCTGCGATGTTTGTTCATTTCTCCATCCGCTTTTCCTGGTGAGGGTCGCGGCGGCAGCGTGTTGAGTAGTGGTGGTCCACACCTACCTTTCCCTGGCGACAGACTCCAGCACTACTACACTATACACTACTACACTATACACTACACTATATACTACTTTCCACTATACACGACTATACACTATACACTACTATACACTACTACACTATACACTACTACACTATACACTACTACACTATACACTACTACACTATACACTACACTATATACAACTACTAGCATAAGTACCCGGCGTTGCCCGGGTGAAAAATATATTTCTTAATAACCTTACATATATACACAGATGGGCTGCTACCCCTGCCCCCCCCCCCCCCAGCCGCGATCTCCTCGGCCGCTGTGCAGTAATATGTACGGCCTATAGTGTGGTGGGGTGTCGAGGCCTAGTACCGTGCAGAGCCTCCGGCCTCGCCTAAATTGCCCACCCGGCTGAGGCTGGGTACGGGTGCCATTCCCCCCCCCCCCCCCGCGCTACAATAATACTGTCTAATCGCTACAATTGTATTATCTACCGACCCTATAATAGTAATTGCACACATTGTGGTGGGGGGGGAGTGAAGAGGACGTGAAACTTTGATGAATTTACCTCAGAGTCGTGTGTTAATGCGTGCGCATATTTTTAACGGGAATTAAAAATGGCGTCCACCCCGCAGCGAATGCGTCGCTACCCGTTGCCAGGGGCAACCGCCGTCCAATGAAACTGCGTATGGTCCGGCGACACACAGACACACACACAGACAGACAGACAGATTTGCGATTTTATATATATAGATACACTACTACACTATACACTACTGCACTATACACTACACTATATACTACTATACACTATACACTACACTACTGCACTATACACTACACTATACACTACTATACACTATACACTACACTACTGCACTATACACCAGAGGTGGGACAAAGTCATTGTTATGCAAGTCCAAGTCGAGTCGCAAGTCATCAAATTCATGACTCGAGTCTGACTCGAGTCCAAGTCACATGACTCGAGTCCACATCTCATAGGTGGGACAAAGTCATTGTTATGCAAGTCCAAGTCGAGTCGCAAGTCATCAAATTCATGACTCGAGTCTGACTCGAGTCCAAGTCACATGACTCGAGTCCACACCTCTGCTATACACTACACTATACACTACTATACACTATACACTACACTACTGCACTATACACTACACTATACACTACTATACACTATACACTACACTACTGCACTATACACTACACTATACACTACTATACACTATACACTACAGCAGCGTGTTGAGTAGTGGCGGTCCACACCTCCCTTTGCCTGGCGACAGACACCAGCACTACTACACTATACACTGCTACACTATACACTACGCTACTACACTGTACACTGCTACACTATACACGACACTACTATACACCACTATACACTATACACTACTATACACAGACTCTAGCTCTTCCTGGAAAATGTCCAGGCGTTCCCAGGGCCAGCCGAGTGACATCGTCCCGCCAGCGTGTCCTGGGCCGGCCCCGGGTTGTTCACCCCGTGGGACGTACTTCCGGTAGAGTTCCAAGGGGACTCTACAGGTGGGCATCCTGACTAGGTTCCCGAACCACCTCAACTGGCTCCTCTTGAACCACAGGAGCAGCAGCTGGACTCTGAGGCTCTCCCGGATTACAGAGCTCCTCACCCGATCACGGAGAGCGAGCCCGGCAACCCCGCAGAGAAACCTTGTTTCGGCCCCTTGTACCCGCGATTTCATCCTGTCGGTCATTGCCCAAAACTCATGACCATAGGTGAGGGTGGGAACGTAGATCGACCTGTAAACCGAGAGTATTGTTCGGGAACTCAGCTCCCGCTTGACTACCATGGAACGGTACAGCACCCTCACAGATCTGCTGGCCGATGTCCCGCTCCCACTTACCATCACTCGCGAAAGAGACCCCGAAGTAAATTTCGATTTAAAGCTTTCGTGACTGCAGGGATTCTTGGTTCTTTCAGTAAAGTCACGTAGAAGGGAAATAATAAAATAATGATGCCTTCTTCTCATTATTTTATTATTTCCCTTCTGCATGACTTTACCGAAAGAACCAAGAATAAGACCCCAAGGTACTTAAACTGCTCCACTAAGAGCAGCTGTACCCCCCTCACCTGGAGAGCACGCTCCATCATCTCCCGGGAGTGAACCATGACCTCAGATTCGGAGGTGGTGATCCTCATCCCAGCAGCTTCACACTCCGCATCGAACCGTCCAAGTGCACGCTGGACATCGCAGACTGACCAGGCAAAGAGGACAACGTCATCTGCAAAAAGCAGCGACGCCACCTCCATGCCCTCGTACTGGATACTCTCGCTACCTCGGCTGTGCCTTGATATCTTGTCCGTGAAAATCACAAACAGGAGTGGAGACAAGGCGCACCCTTGGCGGAGTCCAACACCCACGGTGAGCGACTTTCACTTAGCACCAAGAATACGGACACAGCTCTCACTCCGGGAATAGAGGGACCGGATAGCGCACACAAGCAGCACCGGTAGATCGTACTCCTGCAGCAACTCCCACAAGACATTGCGGGGAACACGGTCACGTGCCTTCTCCAAGTCTACAAAGCAGAAGTAGACCAGAGAAGCATGCTCCCATGACCCCTCAAATATCTGTGAGATGGAAAAGAGCCGCTCCATTGTTTCACGACCCTGACGGAATCCGAATTGTTCCTCCTGAATCTGAGGCTCAACCACCGGGCAAAGCTTCCACTCCAGCACCCTGGAGTAGGCTTTACCTGGGGCGCTGTGGAGTGTGATCCTCTTTGTAGTAGGATCACACCCTATGGTCTTCTCTCTTGAAAATGGGGACCATGACCCCAATTTGCTAACGCTCGCCGTGATGTCTCCTTCGTATTTGTGGATTGGTCATTGCGTCGTTATATGGTATATGGTCTGTTCTGGATGGCCAGGTATCCGCATCTACTGCGATGGTTTGTGCAGTTGAAGCAGTTTATGGTAGCCCATGAGTGGTAGCCGAGGTGTGTTCGTGAAGGTTTGAAAGCTCGCCAGAAAGGCGTCTTACTTATTTTTGTCAACTGTGTGAATGACGAGAAAACCCACGGCGACAGGATTTAACATCGCAGGCTTACAAACAACGAGCTTTTCCAGCGGGCATCGATGTGCGGCATTGCGTGTGTTACAGAGAGGGCTCGCTCAGCCTCAGCCAAAACGCCAGCTCTAAAAAGAACCGAATGTGTGGACATTTTGTCGTTTTGGACCACCAACTATCGCAGAGTGAAAATGTGGCCATCCCAACAGGTCGGAAATGAAAGAAAAATAAACGGCAACTAATTCAACAAAAAAGTGTTTAAATGTGCATTAAAAAAACTTACGGTATTTCCAATAGCAGCGCGATTAGCGCACGCCTTAGAATGCATGGCCCCTACCCTCGGGTGTAAGCATTTGCCTAACGCGCGTCTGGACGTTCGTTTGCACGTTTCTCCTCACTGGAAAGACTGGGACTGAGATTGCAGCTTGCAATTGAAATAAGTGAAGAATAAGACCAAAAATTGCACCCCCCCAACCCCCCCCCCCCCAATCGCGACAGTAACAACGCCCCAGATTATACTTTCGCCCTAGGTCGCGCAATGAGGAGGAGGAGGAGGAAGTGGCACTTGTGTCTCCTGCTCAAGTGGAGACACCCTGACAGTTACCCATTTACCATGGGCAACGGGTCGCGTAGCCCCTCGCCGCCCACGCTCCCCACGTGAACCTGAACGGACAATAACAAGGGGAGGATTAACACGGTGGGGGTGGCGGCAGGGGCGGCCGCCGCTTTCAACCGAGGCCACTTCACCTCGGACGACCCACCGTGTCGAGCGATCGGTGGCTGTGTGCCATATCTCTGACCATAAAACCCAATGGCTGGCAGGAGATAGACTACTAACTAACTCCCTCCCTCCCTCTCTCTCTCGGAACGGGTTATCTCTCGGTTGGAGAGGGATACGTGGGTGGCACAGGGCGTGAGTGTTTTTTTTTTCTTCCAGAATTGTCACTGCTGGGAAAAACAAATATATTGAGTTCGGAGTTTGTGCCGTTTCAGCTGTGGAAAAAAAGATTGTATGGAGATGCATTGTTACGTTTAACTTCTTTCGCACCCTACGTTGCCAATCGTGCTAATCGGACGTGCGACGTGTTTCAAATGACGAAAGAGTAAACTAGATTTTGTAGTCGGATGATTACTTTTAATGAAATGATGAATCATTTTCAGCCCTTTGTTAATCTGCTTCTGGATTAAGCCCACCCCCCCATATTGATTGTGGGGATTTGTTTGACCATACTTCACCATGTTGGCTCGTGTGTTTTTGGGGAGAGGATGGCGTGCGATAACCAATTCTGATATCCCGCTACTGATGTTAGCCGTGACTGGGAATCAAACAGGTAGGGCCCACTTAGCTACTGTAGTAGCTCTCTTTTAAAAGCGACTTAGCTATCACAAATGATAGCTCAACCAAGTGGCTTATCACGTGGACATTCATAGCAGCCAAACACTCTAAATTCATGTTGATTCTAAATGTGGAGAGAAAAATCGGTGGACCCAAACAAAAATCCACGCGACCATGGGGAGAACATGCAAACTCCACATATACTCTTGTATAACCAGGCGAGGTAGTTAACACCTTGTCAGCGAGGCGAGATGTTAACATTGCAGTAACCGCTACACCACCACTCCACCACCCAATAATGTATAATTTGTCCGCAGTGTAAGCCGTACATATTTAATTACAGAATACGAATAATCGCCAGTTAAACAAATTGCTTCACAATTTTCTGTACTGTTATAATCGGTGTAATAATTGTTGACTGTGGGAAGAGCTTCCACGAGATGGGTGCTCTGGAGAGCCCCTTTGCAGGGTGTATTTTGTCTACTTTTCCATGTTGGTCAGATATTTTGAAAGAGGCAGGAGTACTCGGAATAAGAATATTTATTTATCCTTTAGAAATCAGATGAGCTATGAAGTTCTTTTAATCACAGATGTCCAATAGGGGCGGGTCAGAACGTAAATACAACAAATTAAGCAAACACGATATGAGTGCAAGGTACCTTATAGGAAAGGTAAACAAATAATAATAATAAATGTACAAATAAACGATTTTTTGTATCTTACCAGGTAAAGCCCAACTGAGGTTGAAAATTATTTTTCAGAAGCGACCTGGCCACGAATGTCAGCTCAACAAAGTGGCTTATCGCGTGGAAATTGATAGCAGCAATAAACAATAAACAATACAATTATAGGAGGGGGGGGGGGGGTCAGACATTTGTGACGATGTGTGACGAGGGGGGGGGGGTTGAGAAATATGACGTCACTTCAAAATGCGCAACTTTAAATAAATATAGACAACACGTTCTACTTAATTAAATAGACTTTTTAATAAATGTTTTCTCCTACAACATCAGAGAGAGGGGGGGGGTCTGACTTTTTGTGACGCCGTGTGACGAGGGGGGGAGGGGGTTAAAAATCGTCCAAAAATACGTGACGTCATTTATGGACGCCCCCTAAACAGCGCACGCGAACTGCCGATCAACGTTTAAGTGCACCCGTTCACACTGCTGGGTTTGACAGAGGTGGAGGAAATTTAAGGACATTTCTCGCATTGTTTCAACTGCCGCGCCGCAAGTTCGAGTCGAACCAGCGCCGTGTGAATCACAAGTCCAGTGCGCTGACCATTAACACGACGGCAACATCCTTGCTTGTCTTTTTTTTTTAAACTAAACAGCACGAGGTTGATAGCTGGCATCGCGATTGCCCCATTAAAATCGCGTTCCGGCGACGTTAGTAGGAGGAAAGGTTGCCAAATGTGCGCGGCGCTATGCGAACCGTCCGTGGGACGCCGTGCGTGGAAAGAAACGCTGCGCTGACAGTCGGTGACGCCTCCTGTTACCACGATTCATCTCCGGCGTGGCCCCCCGCGCGCACGCGTGTTGCGGAGCCTCCCAAACGTGAACGCGGAGGCGGAATACGAGCCCGCCTTGTGAGTGCGCGCACGGTGAAGGATAACGTTTCTCACGCGCACACGATGTCTCCGGTTACCCCCAAGGACAACGCGTAAAAAATAAAACAGTCGGCTGCGTCGTCGAACGGTCGGCGAAATGATCGGGCTGAATGGAAGAAAAAAAATGTTGATCATAAATACGCCAAGCGAACGTGGATTGCCAAGTAGATTCGTGATGTACGATTCCATGATGTGCCACATTTGGTTGGAATTTCGTGATACTGCACTGGCAGAGGTGTGCCTGCACAACGAACACAGATGTTAACTACCTCGCCAGGTATACAGGAATACATGGGTTGGATCCCGACCCTGACGACGCCTGAATATATGGAATTTGCATGTTCTCCCAGTGGTCGCGTGGATCTTTCTCCGGGTCCTCCAATGTTTCCCTCCACATTTAGAAACGTGCCATTTAGAGTGTTTGGCTGCTCTAAATGTCCACGTGATAAGCCGTCACTTCGGTGAGCTATCATTTGTAATAGCCAGGTCGCTTCTGAAAAAGCGCTACGTAGCTCAGTGCGCCTTACCTGGTAAAATAAAAAAAATTGTTTAGAATAGTTAAAAAATTGTTAATAACTCAACACATTCATCAATAACACTGCACTGAATATGAAACATATAATAGGCGACGTTTTGGGCCATGGCCTCTATTATGAAGAAGAGCCATTGCCTGAAACGTCACCTGTTTTATATATTTTTGGTTTTCCTTAAACATTAAAGTGAAAACTTACTTTTTGCTCAAAATGAGCATATAGGCAGCACTAATCTCTGGGGTGTTTGATTTCCTTTGAGGGCAGTGCTATTGATGAATGCATTGTGGGGTTTTTGTAATTTGCATTGCTCACAGGTCCAGTAGCAGACGTCAGAACTGCAGAGTCTGCCTCTACTGTGATGGCACCGAGATTACGAAACGGCCTGCCTGACCACATCACTAAATAAACGAACTCGGATCGAATCAAGAATAGACTTACGAGTTGCCTTGTTCACTCTAACTGTGAACAATGACTCATGTGCATTGTGTTAGGACACAGGCAAATACTGAATGGTAATTTTGTTATATTGTGTTTGCTTACGGGGAGCGGTGGCACATTGGTTAGGGCACTGCAATATGGACACACTTAGATTTCCTGGTCACGGCTAACATCACTGGCGAACGATTACTTGAACCAGTCCTGGGTCATCCCACTTATAACCAGCTCGCAATGATAACTGTGGTGAAGTATGGTCAAACAACCCTCCATGACTGACATGATGTGACGAGGCCTTCATCAAAGGGCTGTGAATGAAGTACTTTACTCATTGTTCTGTCCCGTGACCTCCTGCCAGCGGGCCTTTCGACACTTCACGTGGCCACAAAGTGCACCTAGCATGGCACAAACGCCGTGGTGACGTCACCGCCATTTGGTGGTGAACGGCGGTTGTTGTTGTTGTTGTTGTACTTATTTGTATGTTTATTTCTACACTAATTGGTGGTTGTTATTGTTATTGTGTTTAAAGATCTGTGGACATTTGATTCACATGTTGGACTATCTTGCATGCACTTTAAGGTGTGAAGCGCATTGAAAATATGAACTGATGATGATAAGATCATTGGGAAGAGGCTTTTGCAGTGAATCCAAACACATCAGTGTAAATTCAAGTCACATGCTATTGAAATAATAGATGTATTTCCTAATAAACACTCATTCGGAGTTTTTGTGGAGCAATGTGGATTATTAACACAATAAATGTCACTCAATATCAACACCAAACCCGAGTTTGCTTCTTTAAGCAAATTCCGTTGGATAACGCTTCAATCCACCAGTCTATCGGCCTTCCAACCCAACATAATCGGACATTTATTTCACGACCAAACTCTGGACTGGTTTCAGACCTTCATGGCATCATCAGCGGTGTCAAGCGTGTAAAACAAATGCTGCACACCATTGGAACCTCATTTGCCAGTAAAAAAATATGATAATTGTTTTTTTACCCTTCTATCTGGCAACAAAATTGACACCTTTTTTTTTTTACAAGGAGTCATGTTTGCATAGACCACAATACCTGCGGTCATAATGCAAACAAAAAACATAGCTCTGATGATGTATGCACTGTCCTTGAAGTTGATTGGTCAATACCCGAGACAGTTTTCCTAGTCTCACATGGGTTGCGCCTTTTGGCGTCATCTGTACGGGGAGGATGCACGGCGCTGTAGAGGCGGAACGTTGTTGCCGTTGAAACTCTGGATTTCGGGCTTTACGTGCGATCAGCGATCCTCATCAGCTCGGTCTATAGACTGCTGGATGAGGGCCTCCCTCTACCGATGCCGTCCCTCCTTTAAGTTCACGGATTCACAGACGTTTGTTTGCTCGCCACTTAAATTCTACATCACGGCACCAGCCAGAAATTTGCTTAAAGCCAGATGGAATGTCAATTTGAGCACTCCGTTTAAGCAAATTGCTGCCTCGGTAAATAAACCAAAACAATAATAAAGCAATTCTCAAGGTACATGAACACAATTATTGAGGAAAACAAAAGGGACAATGTTAAAGGTAAAAGTACCAACGCAGAAATGTTTTGATCGCGTCAGTGCCGGTGGAAATATCTCCACTAGAGGAAGCACCGGAGAGCCCCTCTGGATTGTATTTGGCCTAATCTTCCAAACTAGCCAGACATTCTGGAAGAGGCGAGAGTACGCACACGTGACCCCACCGTTCGCGATCTGCCGACTAACTGTGGTGTAGCCTCGATTTAAAGCTTTCGTGACTGCAGGGATTCATCTTCTTGGTTCTTTCGGTAAAGTCACGTAGAATGGAAATAATACAATTATAAAAATAAAACATAATAAAATAATTCTCACGACGTTTCGGCCACAACGCAAGTAGCCGTCCTCAGGTGGAGAACAGGTCTGTCGAGGAGACAGAGTCATTCAGACTCTGTCCATTCTACGTGACTTTACCGAAAGAACCAAGAAGATGTGGTGTATCCATTTCAACTTCTGGGTGGACCGAGGCAGAGGGGAGGGATTTAAGAAACCTGCACCGTTCTTTCATGGTGTGCAACTTTCTGACCCGACCCTGCTAGGTACCTGCGAAAAGAGCATCATAGCTCATCGGATTTGTCCAGGACATGTATGTTGACTTTACCGAAAGAACTAAGAGTATTAATCCTTGCAGTCACGAAAGCTTCAAATCTAAAATGTATGTTGAACTTATTTCGCACCGTGCGTAGCCAACCCGCGCTAAATAAAGATTCTGATTCTGTTTCAAATTCCACACGGGGCGGGATGATGGAACGGAAAAGGCAACCAATGCGTCGCGAGTCCATCGTCCTGACCGTGACAACCGCAGCGGCGTCCACCAACCCCTAAAACAACGGCTGTGCCCCCCTCTCTCGCAGACGTCATATCGGAGCACATGGCCCTGTCTCTGCCCGAGCTGGAGCTGCAACTGCTCCAGGCCGGCACCTTCCCGGACGTGCACTACGACTACGGAGGCCTCCCCTGCCCGTACGCGCACGACTCGTTCGCCGCCGTCGAGCAACGTTCGCCGGGCAGCCCGCGAGGCGCCTACCACCGGACCCACAGCGCCCGGTGGCCAGCGGAGACGCCCGGCAGGATGGGGGGCCCCAGCAGCAGCTGCAGCAGCAGCAGCGGCGGCAGCGTCGCGGCCAGCGTGGGAGGCAGCAGCACCAGCGGGAGCCCGCAGCCGCACCTCACCGAGATGGAGGTCGCTTCGTCGAGCAGGCAGCAAAGCGGAGGTCGAACGGTCAAGGACGCCCAGGACCTGTGCCTGGTGTGTGGGGACCGGGCCTCGGGCTATCACTACAATGCCCTCACCTGCGAGGGCTGCAAAGGTGAGGAACACGGGAGCAGGGCCCGGAGTGGGCTTCGTCCGTGGGAATTTGTTTCCATTTCTCCGCTGCTCCGATGATTTTCGAAAAATGTGTTGTTTTTCTGTCTGCATTTCTGACCTCCTGACCTTCTGACTCTCTCTCTCTTTGTCTGTCTCTCTGTCTCCTAGCTAGATTTAAAACACTCTGTGTAGTCAGCGCTCATGGTAATATGTCCCAACCACCAATTGCAAATTTTTTCTTTTGAAGTTGGTTGTTCGTACGTCTTTATTTTGCGTTGCCTCGCCGTCACCATTAATCATCGTCCTGTCGTGAATGTACGGCTTTTGCAAATTGATGCTGTAAATTTCGATTCGCTGTTGAACGAGGATGACCGTTCATCTCACGGAATTAACTCTCGAACAAACTCGGGACTTGACCACGGTTAATATTTTCTCAGGTTGACGGCACTTTTGACATCATTAGATCTCCTTTGGCAGTACCAAAATATAATAGGGTTTTTCCAATTTTTTCTGGCCAAAAAACTAAAACCTTTTTACAAGGATTCATGTCTGCATTAACCACAATACTTGCAGTCAAAATGCAATTGAGACGAGGCTCAAAAGAAAGCTGTCTCTGGTGTGGTCCAATCCGTTTCAAGGACAATGCATATATTATCAGAGTGTGTTTTTTGTTTGCATTTTGACTGCAAGTATTGTGGTTAACGCAGGCATGAATCCTTGTAAAAAGGTTTCAGTTTTGTTGCCAGAAAAAAGTGGAAAAACACTATTATTATGGCACTTTTGACGTTTACGTTATCCGGCTGCTGTCTGCATCGCTGCGGTTATCTTCAGTGATATTTTGACCGTACGGATGTAAGAACTCACCTTCCTCGAATCCATCAAGCATGAGATGATTAACCAGAACATGCACACGCGAGGGTTCACAATTATGGCACCAAGGCCCTAAACGTTTAAGATGCCCTCTGCCTGCTACCTTGAGCCGTCTCTTCTGGTACAATCCGTTCGTCTGTGCGGCACGAGGCAGGTTAACCTTCTGTCCTTGGAAAGTCGGCCTGTTCTGGCTAAAATAAGAATGGTCGATGTACATTATTGAACATGCTGGTGAATCAACTTTTGTCATTCACCACTCATCAGAACTTGTGAATAATTTATGGGGAGAGTGCCCGTTGAGAGGTAAGGCCCGAGGGGAGTTCTCCGTGCGGTGGAGTAGTGTTTTAACTTCATTTTTGTGGCCAACATTTTTTTCTTAATTCCTAACGCTTTTCGTGGCATGCATTGGTTTTTTTTTATGAAGCAATGCACGCATTGGAAATTAATTGATTCCTACTTTTTGGTAGTGAAACGAGCTAAATAAGATGACGCAGGCGAATTGATTAAGTGGAGGAGGAGGTGGTAATGATAATGATTTGCTAATGACGACAGATGAAGATTGACGCTGCCATTTCCAAATAGACTGCTGACGAACTGTTTCACTGACAACAAAGCCAATGGAACTCTATCTACAGCCGGATGAGGGATGTTGTGTGTTCTTCACGAAGTATCACCGCTGCTGATATGTAACAGCATCATCTCCTGTGCCAGACTTTTGGAGAAGCTATCTCTGCCATATTCGACCCCGGCACAAAGACACACACACGGGACTACTCGTTTTTGAACAACGAATATAAAATCCACCGCAAAACAGATGGCGTGTATGTTATGGTTGATACACCCGTAGCGGTATTAACCAGGGCTGTCTCTGGGCTCCAACTGTGAAATCTCTGCAGCAAGGGTGCTGCCGCTGGAGCAATTTCGCTGCCGTGCTCCTTGTTTTGTGAGTGTGACGCCTTCGTAGGGGGAGAGCTGTGGCGTCACGGGCTAGCGCGCTGCGCGACGAACCCGGCGACCCGCCTTCGATTATAATCTGAACCGGTCATGGGCCTTCTCTAGGTCGACTCAGCCTCAAATGGGTACCTGCTGGCCACTCGCCCCCTTGTGTTTCGAGCCGGCCTTCATAGGTGTTCGCTAACAGCACTTGCTCCAACAGTCTGTTATATGCTAAACTGAGGATCTTTCTCTTTGTCTTCCAATGCCTGTGATGGGATTCATAATGGAGTGATTGTGGAGGTCGCTCCAGTGCCAGAGGGCAAGGTGAACAAACACACCTCTGGGGCAGGACACCAGAGCATGAGCTACGATACCTGGAAATGCGTCGAGCACAATTTGTCCTTCTAACTGTCTGAGCTCGGGTGTTTGTGCGCTGCGTTGGTAAACCCATAACGTAGAGCTGAGCACGTGGCCGAAATCGATACGAGTCAAAGATTAATGAAGATGTTTGTAGCGCGCGTATGGAATTGTTTCGTATCAATATTTGAGGGGTGCAGAAGGTCACATCGATTCGGGCTTCTCTTCTGACATCCACGTCAGTTCAGAATTTCATTGCGGGGGTTTGGTACGCAAATATTTGACGAGTGCACGCGCACGCGAATATGAAAACAAAAATACGCCGTGCGAGATAATTATACAATTCCGCGCTCTGTTCCAAATGCTTTTTGTATGAAATCACTGCAGTTGCCATACCCAAAGTACTTATTTAAATGTTTTGATAGGTGCAGTCTATTTACGAATTAGAATTAACTATTTTACTTGGCATTGCGTTTGGCAAGTAAGGAAGCATTTACTCTCCCACTGAAATTTCATCGATTGTCACAATCGAATGTCATAACTGGGTTAATTCATCCTTTTTCCCCATCTTATTCGTATTGTTTCTCATGTTTCCTTCTTGTTTCTTCTGTCCCATTCATTGCATCAGTCTTCATGTAACAAAAGTGTACAATTTACATACAATTACGACTACTGTGCATTATAAATAGTAATGTGACAATGTTTTTTCAACATAAATGATCAATTCCGCACCCACAATTGGTTTTACCCATCATGAGCAGGAGAACAAAGTGTAATCTACGCTTCGATACGTGCTTTAAATTTGTTTTTTATTCATCTAAATATATTTTTGTTACCTGGACAATCCCTCAAGATGTAACATCTCATTTGGCACGCTGTCCAGAGTTGAATGTAGCATGCCTATACTCGTTCCCTGGCTGGCAATCGGACAATCTCATTCATAATGTCTGTCCACCCGCTTAAGGAGGAGTTAAGAACGCGCAGAGCGGCACAAGCTACGGAACTGCAGGTCGAAGTACCAGGGGTGACCCCAATGAGCTTGGGTGTCGGTTAGAAACACATATCGCGTCGGCGGGATGAGTGGGGGGCCCTGAGCTCGCCGACTCTGTGCCGGGACGTATGGGCGGAGTGGTGAGGAGGAGGAGGAGGAGGAGGTGGAGGAGGAGTAGGAGGTGGAGGAGGAGGAGGTGGAGGTGGAGGAGGAGGAGGAGGTGGAGGAGGAGGAGGTGGAGGAGGAGGAGGTGGAGGAGGAGGTGGAGGAGGAGGAGGAGGAGGAGGAGGAGTAGAAGGTGGAGGAGGAGGAGGTGGAGGAGGAGGAGGTGGAGGAGGAGGTGGAGGTGGAGGAGGAGGAGGAGGAGGAGGTGGGAGATTAGCAGGAGTGGGAGGAGGAGGAGGAAGGCACAGTGGGGTCACGATGGTGGCAAATGCGAGGAGCCCTCAGGGCTCTCAGTAACCTCGCCGGCTCCAACCCCACGCTCACCCGCATCACCACCTCATCATTGCCGCCTTGCACCCATTGTAGGGGTGGGGGGGGGGCAGTGCTCGCTTCGTCATTCCGTCCATGAAATATTAATTGTACAAGTTGGTCCGGATGTCTTGTGACCCCCGAGTAATTGACCCCTCGCAATGTTTCTCTCTTGCGTATTCATTTCTGTTTTCACATCCATTTGTGTCCGAAAAAGATGAAGTTTTAGAGAATTAAATTGGGGTCACAAGACATCTGGAGCACTCTGTATATTGCGTCGTGATTATAAATGTGTGGCCCTCACTCTTCGACTATTATGATGGAATGTTCTTGTCGTTTACAAATTTCGTTATCCATTGTTGTGGAAGGACTATGGGCAAAAGTGAAATTGACCTTTGTGTTGGGGAAATGCTCATCGAGCCTAATGTAATTTTACAAATATATATTACAGTGCTTTGTCAGATCTGCGTTGGATGAAGGCCTCTAATACACCGTATCGGTCATAGAAGTTTCTTTATTACCATACTTCATCCTTTTGGTCAGTCTTGTAGATTGGTGAAAGGGGAGCCCAAGACCTGTTCAGATCTCGAGCCCCATTGATGTTAGCAATGACCAGGAATACACATCTCCACATAAATATTTAATATTATCAGTCATCAGCCTATGCTATTTCCAGACAAATATTACCCAGCTGCCATTTGTTTAACCAGGGAAACTTTGGACTGGCTTTGAACTTCAGGATATCATCAGCAGAGTCAAGCACGCTTAAGCAAATACTGACCGAATGTTATTGGTCGGAGGAAGAGCACTTCGTCTGCAAGATGGGGTACCGTGTCAATGCAAACATCGGCGATGGATGAAAAAAACACTGTTTTCGTATTTTGCCCACGCAAATAAATACGAAGAGTCAGTCAATTTGTCCATCGGCACCATCTTATAGACATAGACAAATATCACATGATAAATATAACATGTTCGATGCTCGGCAGGCATTGAATAACATCCCAACAGGGCATTGCATGCCAAAACCAAATCAAATAACACGAGCATTGAAACTGCCCAAGTAATTAAAACGCTCAAAATACCGTACATTGCGGGAGTAACTGATAAACTAGCCAGATGTTTGGAAAAACAAAACATCCGAGTCAGATTTGGCACGGTACATAAAATACAGAAATTTATATCTGGTACAAAAGATGTGTTACCGAAGCTATCATCA
The DNA here is from genome assembly GCF_965212315.1 of Lampetra planeri. NCBI lineage: Eukaryota > Metazoa > Chordata > Hyperoartia > Petromyzontiformes > Petromyzontidae > Lampetra > Lampetra planeri. The sequence continues at coordinate 10,551,150 of NC_136122.1, read as the reverse complement.
GAAGGTGTGTACAGGATTAACTGCACGTGTTGAAAATGTTATGTTGGGCAAACAGGACGAATGATCAGCACAAGACGAAAATAACATCAGAGAAATATTAAACACTCCCAAATACAACTGTCAGCAGTAGCAGAACACGCGTGCCAACAAGGACACTCAATTGATTTTTATAATATTGAAATTCTGTGCAAAACTAGCTACTACTGGCCAAGACAAAATTAGATTATCGATCGAAATTGAAATAAAAAATTATAATTTTAACCGTTCGGATAGCTACCGCCTTAGTGCTGCGTGGAAGCGAATCATCAAATAGTACATTGTTTAAATGCATGCCTACAAAGGGCAGCGTACTTCAATAGGGATTACCGTTGGTAGGGCTATTTTAATACACAATAGACAGGAAGGACAAGATCAAAGGGCTCGCATAATGCACATGCATAATATATGTTGACTCAGTAATCCCCCCTCCCCCACCACTTTGCGCAAGAGCGCAGAAGCGTGGTCACCACTTCTACGCCTCTATATAAGGAACGAAACAGGTGGACTTCTCCACAAATCTGGCTGTCGCCTGATGAAGCTAGTTGTAATTACTGGCGAAACGTCGTACTCAGACTGTAAATGTTGTGGCTTGGCTCTCCAACACACCGGTGTGCTGTACTAGTGACGAATTGGCCACGTTCTGTTTACGTGACAACCCTTACTAGTTGGCTGTGGTGGGTGGTGGCGGGTTTAACGACACATTTATATATTTACGCGATCTAACCCTCCTACGTGTTAAACCATTCCATTGTGGTTCTGTGAACATAACAACCGCAATCCGAACACTATCCATTCTCAGCCAAACTTTAGTGCGAAATAAGATTATGAATTTTCGTGTTTTGGAATTATACTGGGGTTACAGAGGTCAGTGCAGCAATTGTTAAACCATGATGTGTCAATAGATATCAATTCATAAGCGCATGTCATACGCGTTCCATTGGGTGTGTGTAAGAATCGATATTTTATTTTTTATCCACAACGATATACATTCCACTGTCCATCCACTGCCCGATAAAGGCCTTTACACACACCGTGTCAGTCACGGGGATTGTTTGACCATACTTCACCTGGTCGGCGTGGGTGGGTAGAGCGAGTGCCATGAGCGTTGCGGATTGTGACGCTCCACCTGCGTTTACACCGCTAACCGTCGCGCCACCACTCGCTCCGCCCGCCGGACGCCAATCAGCTTCATCGGCATGGGAATCGAACTGGGAAAGCCCGCCCCATTGTCTCGGTTTCCTCGCAAATCTTTCCCGAGTGCCTCCACAATTCCCTTGAATCCTCGCTCCCCGTCCCCTGTCCCCTTTCCTTTCCCCGCGCCAACCACCGCTGGGTAAGGCCGTGCTGTGGTGGGTTTTTTTTCTCTCTCCCCTATCGTCATTCCAGGCGACAGGCTTCATACATAAATGATGGGCCCTTCCTTACGCACCTGTCAAAGAGGGAAAAGGGCAATTGATAAAGTGCTGATTGAACCCCATTGTGTGTCGGATGCATTCCCGTGACCCGGCGGCCCCCTCAACTCTCAGGCTGCATCTTTGCCTTGTACAATGAGTAAATAAATAAATAATACATTTTACGCAGCATTCTGCGTTCTCACCTCCCCCCCCACAGCTGTTAAAGCAGCGTCAACATTTTATTGTAACGTGGACTAATGCTAACTCGCTGAATAATGCGATACAATTGAGGAAGTAAAAGTAATGTATTATTCGTGCACATTGCTATTGATAAACTAATAATGATGATATCTATCCCCTTGGATGAAGATCTCCCTTCATACATGGAAGGTCTCCCCTCATCCAGCAATGAAAATCATGGGGCTACTTACACAACCGACCAATGTGCTTGTCAGGAGAGCAACCCTGAGATGTCCTGCAGCACCACAATGCCACTCCCCAAGATTTGACGATGCCAACACCCAGACGCGGTGGTCTTTGCAGACTATTGGGAATAGACCATATAGGTTGGATAGGAGATACAACAACGAAGACGGAGGCCACATTGATGAGGGCATGTTGACAAAGGGGGGAAGATACTCTTTGTTTTTTTTCGGTAAAGTCACGTAGGTGAAAACTAAATAAAATAAAACAACTAAATTAAATCGCGACGTTTCGGAAGCAACACAAGCATCCGTCATCAGGTGTGACTGCTCCAGCACAATTACTGTAGCGTATGAAGAGAGCTATTCAAATCTAGAAAAATAAGGGGGAAGACCCAGGACAGATTTAGACATCACTCACCACTGCAGTGAGCCGTGACATGGAATCGAACTCTGGTGGTCAGCTTTACAGCGCCTGTGCGCTCGCCGCTGCGCCAACTGCTCTACCCCTTGCTGTGATTAATAGGCAGCAACATACATATGAGATCAGTCTCACACTTTTAAAGGTGTACAGATGGCAGCAATTACAAGGCAGAATAAATCTGTGAGCATTACAGGAGAATAACAATTTAAATTTCTTTTTGGGCAAAAAAAAATCTATCTCGGCGCGTTAGGCAAACTGCAGACAGCTGTTAAAACACTGCTCGTTTATTGCAGAAATGGGAATTGATAACAAAACTGAGCAATGTGGGGTCATTATTCTTAATTTATTTAGTTAAATCTCCTTTTATCGTGGCAGTCCGTGGTAATGCACTTTATTTTTGTTAAACTGAGCTTCTATCAAGTCTGCTTGATAGCAGATCAAGTGTGCTCACGGTTCAAACGAAGCATGAAAAACGTTGTGTTGATGGTTCGTGCATAACACGAGGCGATGTGTACATCGGCCATGATATATATTCAGACTCAGAACTTGGTGTCTTTTTTGCAAGAGGGACTACAGCCAAAAATCCGTTGGCAATGCCAGCAAGTTACAGGGCATTGCAGGGTGGGGGGATGTCCAAGCTAACACAGAGCTAAAACAACAACATATTTACACACGGAACCCATGCCAGGCATTTACTGCAAGCAGGATAAAAAAAAAAGTGTTTTAAGTACAAATCAAAAACAGACGCACTGTGAAAGAAGGCCTCTTGAAGCCATTGCTATTTCTCACGAACTCGCGATGCGACAATCCATCCAGCTCCTCCACACGAGCTGATTACATCACTACTCTACACAGCGGAGGGGGATGTGTTCGTTTCCCTCCTTGGGCTTCCACTCCATTATTAGTCTTGATCACAGCCATCATGCCACGTGTCTAGGTGTCCTGTCCAAACTCGCTTATTTTTTGTGAAGTCAATCTGATGTCTCGAACTGGTGCGTGTGCTCCCAGCCACGTGTTCTTCTTTTTAAATCCTTTAAATTAAGTTCACTTGCTTGCTTGCTTGCGTGCTTGCGTGCTTGCTTGCTTAGGACCGTGCAAATCTTTCGGTCGTTTTTTAACCCACTTCCCGTGATCCAATCGAGCTGACATTTTGCACACAGACTCGTTGTGCGTGACAATAAATTTTCGTGAAAAATGTTTTCCAAAATTTTACACTGTTTATGGAAAATGTTTTAAATATTTAATTACCAATTGCTTAATGATGGCAGACAATCATCTGACCCATAGGTGGCAGCCATCTCAAGCCAGAGGACGAGAGGACTCTAGCCGCCCCGATGCCACGCATATAAAGGATTTATAGTGAAAAACTTTGTTTTTACGGGTTTATTTTTTTCCATTTTAGTCTTCCACGAATTTACCTCGGCGTGCCTCCTTGCGCACTTTTCGGCTTTGTTTCAATACTTTGTCACTGCCCACGTGTCTGACCCATGCGTCATTTTAAAGTGATGAAAAACACACCATTGTTGTTGTTGTTGTGCTGTTGTGTTGTGCTGTTGTGTTACATGTGGGTCATACATTTATAACGAATGCGTTATTTTAATACGTGGACAGGGAGGCTTCTCGACATTTTCTAACTACGCTGATAATTTCACTCAAAATTCTCTCCGATTATCATGGTTGGCTACGTACGGCGCGAAAGAAGTCCAACATACAGTTCACACGTTTCCACTAAGATGACCGTGTGCTGCTGTGCAGGTTTGCAACTCTTGTGCTGTGCCGCACTGAACTCAATTATTTTCCGTAAGAAGCTCCGAAGCACGCAGAGCCAAACTTCGGGCATCGTGTCGAACAAACGTGCGGCGCAGCCAGAACACACAACGAGAGAGCCGCCGTGGTCCAAACCACGGGGCCCCTTCGGCAGTGTCAGCATGGCACAGGCAGAAGGCGATGACGTGCTCATACTGAACGGGCCGCCAACAGAGATGTTGCGCCTGTCCACTCACGAAGACCCTCGTGCTCGGATGTTACCCACCGTTCTTCTCCATGTGCCTGGGAGCATCTTCAGGAAATGAATATTCATGTAATTCTAGATTTGAAGCTTTCGTGACTGCAAGGATTCATATTCTTAGGTTTTTTCGGTAAAGTCACGTAGGTAAAAAAATGTAAATTAAAATTAATGAAAGTAAAATAAAATAAAAATCACGACGTTTCGGAGGCATCACATTTACTTGATACAGCAAACGTGCTGTGACGGTTCCACCTGAAGACGGAAGCTTGTGTTGCCTCCGAAACGTCGTGATTTTTTTATTTATTTTTAATTTTAATTTACTTTTATTAATTTTATTTTTTATTTTTTACCTACGTGACTTTACCGAAAAAACCTAAGAATATGAATATTCATGTCCCGAATATTTAGTTCCACCGCAATCACCAGCAGCAGTATCACCAACATCTCTGCCATGCCTAACACCGCTATCAACTCTGCCACCACCACCACAATCAGTAGCATGGAGCTCTGCATGAGCCCTGTGTAAGTCTATGGGGTCTCTGTTGTCGCTATTTGGGCCTCTACGTGAGTGGTGGGTCTCTGTGTGAGTTAATAGGAAGCTCATTTTATTTACACAGCATCTCAAGACGCCGTGCACATCATTGCGGTACAGCACACGGGGCAACTACACAGCGCCAGGCCCGAACCCCCACACTAGTAGAGCCCCCCCCACACCCCCTTTACAAGCCACATCTCCCCCAACCTCTCTCTCCCCTCTCCCGACTCCTTTATCTTCATTTTCGTTCGGCTGGGAGCCCGCTGGAGTGCGACGACACGAGACCGATCAATAACGCGTCCGAACACGTGTTTGCGATTAGGATCGCTGGGCACGCGTCCCCTTCTCGTGGTGCGTTCCTCGCTCGCCGAATTTACGACCCCTGTCCACTCCCCTCGCCGCCCAGCAACCCCCCCCCACCATACCTCGTTAGGGAGGAATAATATCACAGCTATTAGAGGAATGGGCGGGGGAGGAAGAGGGGGTTGCACGGTTTGCTTGCTGTGCTGGTTAAGAGCGAAGCAGGAGGATTGCCCCACAAACCGTGGCTGTCCGCCTGATGGTACTGGTTGTAATTACTGGCGAAACGTCGTACTCGAATTGTACATTTTGTGGGTTTAATCTCCGGCACACAGCCCGTGTGCTGTACTAGTAACAGTGCCGGATTATTCTAGTAGCAAAAGTAGCTACATATGCTACGGGCCCAGCACTTTCAAGGGCCCCGCGCTGAATGCGTTCAAGGTATCAATTCCGGTTCAGTGATTCTGCACTTGCTCTATTACGATAGTACTATGCTGCCTTCAAATTTTATGAACGGCTGGGTGTTTAAGGTTAGCGATTTGTCGTATTATCTGGCTGTATAGCAAATAAAAAAATACAATTACTTTACTATGCAAGTAAAAAATGTGTTTTAATATTTATGGGGTTTTTTTAGGGCCCCTTCATAATATATGCGACAGGCCCCGCACTAGCTTAGTCTGGCACTGACTAGTAACTAATTGGCACGTTCTGTTTACGTGACGAAGCTTACTAATTGGCTGTGTCGGGTGGTGGTGAGTTTAACGACACATTTATATTTACGCGATCTAACCGACAAACCTCTATTATGGATAAATATTGATGGCGAAAGCCTACATGTTGAACTGGTTAAGACACAGCAGAAAGCCGCGCGTATATAACCGGTTTTATCTACTCGCTTATAGTAGGTTTTCGCAGTCATTCTTGGGTCGCGCCGCGTGTGGTTCGCCGAGATGTCCCGACGTTCCGCTCCACGGGTCTGGAAGCTTATTTTCCCGACACGTGAAACAAAACTTCGGACATCGTGCTGAACAACAACACACCGTGCAAACTGAAAACGCATCGGAGAGGATGTTGCGTCGGTTGTGAATATTAAATAAGTACGGTGTGTTTTGTGTGTATGCGTTCGCTAACAGCACTTGCCCCAACAGTCTGTCAAGGCTATACGGGGGGTCTTTGTCTTTGTAGCGGAGATTACCAGGTAACTCACGGAGCTGATATTCTCTCAGAGCCCCTGAGCCGTCAAATTATGCTAACCTGGCTTGGACTTCTGGCGGCCACTTTCTTTAATTTATTTGTTTAAACAGGTTTCTCAAATCGTACGAGTTAGCATCCCCAGCGTTGTCACCATTGGCTATAAAACGTCTATGCCCCATGAAAAGCCACCGATGAGACCAAAATGTGCTTTCATTAGGTTCTGACCGTCTTTTTCTTCTTCATCATCATCATCTTATTCATGAATGTTATTCCTATTTTTAGCTCTGTACGGAACTTTGCGACCTCCGGGTGAAAGTTGCGAATTGCGTGTTACGCGCGCGCGTGCGTGCGTGCCGCAGAATATAAATGTGCACGCGGGTGCACACGCCGTGTGCACGTGCACACGCGCTTACGCACACGCGCTTACGCACACGCGCTTACGCACACGCGCTTACGCACACGTGCAGACGTGAGACCGATAATTACATTTATACAACGTGTTGATGAACAGCGGCATAGCTTTTGGAGCCGCAAGTGCATTTCCATGGTGATTTTAAAGGGGACTTGGATTATTGCCACCGTGTTTAGCATTGCCTCCGGACGCGGTTCTAATTAGTGGTCCTCTGCAGCTGTGCTGACAGCTGGTGGGCTCTCATCATCGTCTTCATCAGCCACGTTATATCCACTGCTGAATGAATGCCTCGTCATGTCATCGCTATCCCCTCCGTGGTTCCGTGGTGGACAATCCTTCCATGAGTCGACCCGATTGTTCCATAATTATCTCGTCTATCGGCCTGCTATCCCTTCAGGTGATGTGTTCTGCCCAAGCCCCGCTTATTTTCTGCAGCAATGCGATGTCTCTGATCTGCATTGGCTCCATCATCCACGCGTGCCTGGTTTCCAAGCGTGCGTCTCTCCACGCCCGTTCGCGCACTCCTCAGCTTCTGCTTAGTTTGTGTGTCGGGGTCGCCGGGTTCAAAACGCGGTGCGCACACCACCGTACCACCGTTGGACCCCAGCGTGTAGGCGGAGGGCAATAAAACCGTAAGTTAGATGATGATGATGATGATGAAAAACCACATGTTAATGTTATGAATGAAAATATTGCCTTCATCTCAGCAATCTGAACGCATCGTGTCATCCATTTCAGGTTTACACGTAAGCCCGTTGTTGAAAATGATATGGAGCTGATGAGCGAATATGAATAATCCATAATAGAGGTTGTTGGGTTAGATCGCGTAAATATAAATGTGTCGTTAAACCCACGGATTTATATTCATGCGATCTAACCCAAACATATCTTACGGATAATATTGGTCGCGAACGCCTACGTGATAAACTGAATATGAATCAGTTTGTAACTTGGGAGTTGCGTTGAATCTCCATTGAATCCAATGACAAATATCAGAGGTGGTGCTGCTGCATTGGGGACCCTAAGCCGCAAGATATTTTTGGGGAACCCCCCCCCCTCCACCTTAAGATATATAAACTCCTCGTGAGATGAGCGAAGAGATATATGCATGAGATAAAGGTGTAGCGAGACGAGAGATACAGATGAGCCAGAGATGTAGTAAAATTAGAGTGATGAAGACAAGATACAAAGACGGTGTTAGATGGTAGCAGAGAGCAAGGGACAAGATGGTTGGCTTGTTACGTTTATCAGGATTTGAATTTGAGCTGATATTTGGTTCATCACAATTTTTTTTTACACGAATGTAGAGCCCTTTGCGCTGCTTGGGGCCCTGAGCATTTGCTTGTTCGGCTTTTGGCTGGTGCCACCGCTGATGAAATCACTGGCACCGTTTGGAAAGGCGTGGAGTGTAATGCTCTTTTCCGTTCGCCCGTTTCAAATCGGGACACCGAAGCCACTATTAATTTTTTATCAGACCACAATTTTAACCAGGTCAGCTGATTCTGGCATCAGTGATGGGTACGTTGACCCAAACAATAGGAACTCGCCCCAAATTGTTTTCAACTGGCTGTTCTGTAATGTTTGTATTTGCCTTGTGGTGCTGGTGGCATGATGAGCCAATACACACGCTCATTGGTCCCACTGTTAGCTGTCGGTCATACCAGGAAATAAACCAGTATGTTGTAAATTCCTTTCTCGGGTGTTAAAATGATAAATAACATCACATATTTTTCGATTTAAAACTTTCGTGACTGCAGGGTTTCATCTTCTTGGTTCTTTCGGTAAAGTCACGTAGAAGGGAAGTAATAAAATAATAAAGATAAAACATAATAAAATAATTCTCACGACGTTTTGGCCACAACGCAAGCAGCCGTCCTCAGGTGAAGACCAGGTCTGTCTGGGAGACAGCGTCTGAAACGCTGTCTCCCCGACATAATAATTTATTTTATTATGTTTTATTTTTATTATTTTATTACTTCCCTTCTACGTGACTTTACCGAAAGAACCGAGAAGAAACATCACATATCGTACAGCTATTTGTCATTACAATACTGGATCAGGGCCTCCCCACGCCTTTTGGTCACGTGTGTGTTTTTTGATCCAATTGTACCACGTCACTACCGATTGGTGCCAGTGGTTAAAGCAGCGAGGCCCATGACTGGTTCAGATTTCATTCGCCGCTGATATTATCTGTGGCAGGGAATGGACTTCAGGTCGTTGGGTTCATAGAACAGGGAGAAAAATCCACTCCACTGCCACTCTATAACCTACGTAATTATATATTGGGTCTATTTAAAATACACCATGCTTCTACGCTTTTTAAATAGAAATGTATCCTCGAGAATGGCATGTGGCAGAAGGTGTTAAATAACTACTTTTTAGATCGCTTTCGGTGACCAATTTATCTGCACACTCGAAGGGAACACCTTCCCACATGCGCTGTTACATATGCTCATTGCACGGGTGTCAAGTCAATGTTGTTAATTCTCATTAACAAAACTAATTGGACGTGACGGGTTTTTTTTTGTGCGTGTGTGTCTGCAGTCGTTGGTGGCTGGGCCAAGGCTATCAATCTACGGCATATGATAACCCAATTTAATGACTTTGAGCTGAAAAACCACATTCAAGCCTGAATGACGATTGTCCTAATATTGATCAATTAGTGACTTTTCAAGCACGTCACATGTGCCACCTTAAGCGCACTTAATGAATCAAACTCTAAGGTTTTTCGGTAAAGTCAGGTAGGTAAAAAATAAAAAAAATAATAGAATTAATAATAGAAATAGAATAATAAATCACGACGTTTCGGAGGCAACACAAGTCTCCGTCATCAGGTGGGACCATCACAGCTAGATTTACTGTCTCAACAGTTTTATTACAATTTATTATTTTATTTCTATTATTATTCTATTATTTTTATTTTTTACCTACGTGACTTTACCGAAAAACCTAAGAGTATGAATCCTTGCAGTCACGAAAGCTTCAAATCTAGAATTAATGAATCAAGTTTTTTCTTTGTATTAATCTGTGTGGTTTGTTTCATACAATCTGTCTACAATCGCAGCTCCTGTCCTTGCTTTGAGTTTGCGCACGTACTTTTAATAGTGAAGCGTCAAAGTAGTCTGTGGCTCTGCCCACGTGGTCACAGAAGTAGTCTCAAAGCACTCCCTGGCAGCGTGATACCGTTATGTAGTGGTTTTATGGCTACATTAAAGACCAACCCACATTTTTTCTTAATAACATTAAACATTATTCACAACATGTCGGTAAAAAAGTGCTACTTTTTCATGAAAATAAGGCCATTGTTGCCGAATGATTAAGTGCGTAGCTGTTATTAGAATGTTTTATTAACGCTTTAAATCTGTTTAATAAAAAAAACCTTGAAAGTAGAAACAATAAATTGATTCGTAAGTCAATTACACCATTTCTATTGGTAGCTTATAAATTGTAAATGACGCTGATGGAAAGGTAATGAGTTTTTCAGTGCGCGGCTCATACGGCGTAATAACTCTTGCAGGGCATACGCGTACACACCAGAGGGATATAGCGTTCCCCATTTTAGTTTTTCCTTCTCTCCCTTCTGTTCGTTTTGCGACAAGCGCTCTGGCACGGGCGAGCGGGCGCTAATGAGATCGTCCGTGCACTCCGGGCTTGGAGAGCGCGTGTTGGGGCGGGGGGTGGGGGTGGGGGTGTGGGCGGGATATGTGGTGGATCTGCTGGGGACCAGGGTCTACGACGCCAGGCTTTGTACAGTATTTCCCAAGTGGCTTCCGTGGCTTTTCGTGGGGATTACAGCTGGTGTCTGGGGGTCAGGTAGCGAAGTGCCCTTCCGCGTGCGGTGCTGCTGCCCTTCCCCCCACCACCACCACCACCCTTCCCTCCAGCCGTGGCACTGCGACCAAAGAAAACAGGGGGCATCCACATAGTCGCCTTGGTTTGACTTTTCACTTTTTGTTTCTCTTCACGTTCACTCCTCGACCCACTTTTCCCGCCGTCGCTGCAAAAAGGGCTCCTTTTCAAGCACGCTAATTGATGCACTGCTTTCCGCATTGATTTCGCCGCTGTTTTTTCTAACGGGAATGAATTGCGATTGATTTAATTCACCGCCGTTGCTTTCGTGAGCTTCCCTCCGGACGGTGAATTTTAAGCGACGCGTGCAATCAAATGCAAAGCCACATGCGCATTTGTGGCGATATGGAATTCATTAAAACGTTACGCAACCTGCACACTAAAACACGTATTTATTGCTGGGGTATATGTAGTAATTGTGAACTGTCCGTAAATGTTGACTCAAAAAATATGAGACCCAAAAGGCTAAACAAATGCGATGATTGAACGTATTCATTCCATGACTACATCACGATAAGACGTTAGCGTTTGATGGTGGCGACTTCTTACACGCACATAGCATTGCTTTGTCATCACAGTCTCGCGCAGCGTTACGATGTCAAAGGCGCAGTTTCACTCGGAACTAAGCCTCTCAACGCAAATCGCCTTCGCCAGACAGCGACGCGACGCGCACGCCGCCGCGCGTTCGTAAGCATGTACGTCGAACTCCTTTCGCACCGCACGTAGCCGAACGTGCTAATCGGAGGTCCGGCGGGTCGTGGTGGTAGTGGGGGTGCAGAAGGACAACAAACCAAACACAAAAAGCAGTTCAAAATTTCGCGTGAGCTCGCGCGCCGCCTGATTCACGCGACTGACACCCAGCGAATTCGCGTGCGCGTGCGTGCCCGCAGGCTTTTTCCGCAGGAGCATCACCAAGAAGGCGAGCTACGTGTGCAAGAACGGCGGCGCGTGCGAGATGGACATGTACATGCGACGCAAGTGCCAGCAGTGCCGGCTCAGGAAGTGCCGGGAAGTCGGCATGCTGGCGGAGTGTACGTACTCGCCGCTGTGTGCATGCATGCTGACCATCTTTCGCGCCGCACGTTAGCCAGCCGTGCTGTCACTCTTGTCCAGACAGATATTGCTCAGCTGTTTTAGCTCATCGTCTGGATCCCGGTCTAGAAATAATCCGCCAGTGAATTTGTGGATAACAGGGCATTCCGTAGATCGATTGGGGCAACAGACGATAGGCGTCACGGAATTATAGGACCGCAAGATACAATGAGTTTACTCGACCAGTTCACTGTAATGTGTCTCAGACCATAGCAATATGTATGTATCAGAGGTGTGGACTCGAGTCATGTGACTTGGACTCGAGTCAGACTCGAGTCATGAATTTGATGACTTGCGACTCGACTTGGACTTGCATAACAATGACTTTGTCCCACCTCTGAGATGTGGACTCGAGTCATGTGACTTGGACTCGAGTCAGACTCGAGTCATGAATTTGATGACTTGCGACTCGACTTGGACTTGCATAACAATGACTTTGTCCCACCTCTGGTATGTATGCATTTGAGCACGTGCACGGCCGTATTTAACATATGCAGCTCTGGCCTTAATGTCAATTGCACCCTGGGTAAACAGAGAATTTAGAGCCCATTGACAAGTAATCCTTCTATAATAACCCGTCACTTGTCTTTTGTCATCCGTCATGTGACTCTCTGCCTGTGTGTGTGTGTGTTAATGATTACGGCGCGTTTGTAAAATCTGGTGACAACGAATTAAGGTTGTTTGTGTACCCCGTGTATTTTATGTGGCTCCCTGCACGACATTGTGTCCTTGGAGGTTGCCACGCTGGTCCCCCACCCCTAAGGCCATGCCAGAACGAGTGCATGCCGCATTCGGCATGCCAAGCCAACCGACCCACAATGGCCTTGCCGTCGCTCAATCCATCTCACTCCATCTCTCCGTTGGTCATTGTCTCTCCGTTGCGTTCGCTGCCGTTCTGTCACCCGTCTCATCCACGCGCCACCGTGCCCTCTCGTGATGTGCCCTGCCCAAACCCATTTGTGTTCACGAAACATGCATGATATTCTTTATTTGAAGCTTTCGTGACTGCAGGAATCAATACTCTTTGGTTCTTTCGGTGAAGTCACGTAGGTAGAAAAATTAACAAAATATATAGCACGACGGTTTGATCGCAACACAAGCGGCCGCCACATATATAGCATCTTGTTGTAACTGCTCTCTCGCTGGTTCAGCGGTTCCACTGCTGGATTTTTTTTTTCATCCGCCCGAGGACGACCGCTTGTGTTGCGATCGAAACGTCGTGATATATTATTTTTATTTTGTTTTATTTTTCTACTACCGTGACTTTACCGAAAGAACCAAAGAGTATGCATGATATTGCACATCTTAGAAAGTACGACGTACGATTTGTACGTATTGTTTGCATTCATCGTGTGCTGATAAAAAAAAAACGCTTCAATAAAACAAAGGAGACAGAACAAGACAGAAGTTTAAAAATAATCACGTAGTCATTTTACCGAGCAAGGAAGACACTACAGAGGAAACATTGATCTTTGAATCAAATTGATATTTAATCATCGTTACAACCATAATTTCAAGTACATTATGAACTCCATCATCTTGTTTCCCCAACTAAGACTGGACACACACACACGAAATTCCAGTGGCCTAGCTGTCGAATGTGCAGGCGGTGCAACTGCACCGGGGCCTACGAGCTGGAGAAGCTCAGGTCCCAGGCGAGGAGGAAGAGGTTTGGGGGAGTAGGGGGAGGGCACGACATTGGGTACAAGGGGGCCCATTGTCATTCATTGAATCAAGGCCCATGCCAACCGCCCGATATGCCACTGCACCAGTCTGAAGCTAATACCGGTGAAATGCCCAATTACTTGAGCGGTAGTCCGCCGCCGTAACGAAGACAATGGAGCGGTTTGCGTCGCCATGAATTATCAATGCCGAGGAATCTATTTATTTCCTTCCATTCACACGATCGGAACTCAAATTGCAGCCGCGCTGAGAAACGCATTAATATTTCATGGGGCTGCCGATATCTGTTGCCTCATGAATACAACATCAGCATTAACATGAATCTTTCAGACCCTGGAGGGCGGGGTTTGTTGCTCTGCCCCGGTGTGTGTGTGTGTGCGAGGCTTTGTAGTCAGGTCTGCCACTTGAATGTACGAGTAGCTTAGTGGGGAGTGGTCGCGTCGTGGTTAGTGCGCTGTCCTCCGAACCCGCTGACCCTTAGTTGGATTCCCGCTCACGGCTAACGCCACCGATGACAATGTGAACAGGTCCTGCGCCTATCCAGCACCTGGTGTGGTGTGCAAACATCGCCAAAGGTCGCCCGGGCATGGTACTGACCACCCACCCCCTTCTGTGCCATGCTGGCCTTCATAGGTGCTCGCTCACAGCACTTGTCCCACATGTCTGTTAAGGCTATACGTGGGATTTGTGTCTGTAGTGTAGAGGTTAATGGACTGAACAACGAATCCGGATACCCAAGTTCGATTCTCGCTCACAGCCAACATCAACGGCGAATATCAGAACTGGTTGTGGGGCTTCCCCTAGACAGCACCACGCCTGGGCGACAAAGGCGGCGGTTTGACGTTGGGATGGTGACACCACCACCCCCTTGCGTGCCATGCCGGCATTAATTACGTGCGCACGAAGAGCACTTGCCAAAACAGCCTGTGTCGGCTGTAAGGGGAGTCTTTGTATTTGTTGTGTATGGGTGCATGTGTGTGTACGCGTGTGGGGGGAGCGGTAGTGTAGCGGTTAGCGCGCTGCGCTATAAACCTGGCGATCCGGGTTCGATTCTGGCTCACAGCCAACACCAATGACGATTATCTGAATCGGTCCTGGGGCCTCCCCTAGGTCGACTCAGCCTGAAATGAGTACCTGGTGTGGTGTGTAAGCATCGCCACTGGGGAGACAAAGGCGGTCGGGCGTGGTGCTGGCCACCCACCCTCTCGTGTACCGTTCTGGCCTTCATAGGTGCTCGCTAAAAGCACTTGCCCCTATAGTCTGTTAAGGCTATATGGGGGATTTTATCTTTGTGCATGCGTGTCTCTCTTGGACCCTGAATCGTTTCAGCGGTGCACAATGTTAATGCAAAGTCACGACTTGGCTACAATTCATGCTATTTAATTCACACACACGGACACACCACACGGACACACCGCACGCACCGCGCTAAATAAACACGAAGGCCTTTAGGTTAGCCTTAGACACCGTTCGAGCCAGTGCTGTTAGCGAGCACCTGTTAGAGGGTGGTGTGCCTTGCTTTGCCGCCTTTGTTTCCTCTGAAATAGTTTTCCACCCACCATACCATGTACTCATTTAAGGCCGAGTTGATCTACAGTAGGCGCAGGATTGATTTAAATAGCACTTGCCACTGATATTAGTCGTGGCCAGGATCTCAAGCTGCAGGGTTTCTTAAACAGCTCACTCAGCGCACACATTTACACTCACAACCTGCTTAGTTCAACGATAACACTGGTCAACAAGAAAAAAACATTTATTTCTGGCCTGGACTTTTGCAGCTGTTTTAGACTAATTTCAGGGTGCCGATTCCAAATCTGATCTCAGATTTGCTCTATCACATCTCATTTTATGCTATCGGCATACCCAATTTTTATTGATTTTACCCGAAATTAACTCTGTCACTTATGATTGCAAGTTGTTGCGAGTCAGTGACTGCTTTAGTGTTAAAATATGGTGCTGTATTTTTAAGATAGTGTGTTTATGATATCATTTTATGTAGATATCCACATTTATTTAATATTTTCCTTCTGCAGTTTTTATTGAAAATGCAATATTTGATATCTCAAAAACCTGATGTGATAGACGACAAAAACTGATGCCAGATTTGGAATCAGCACCCCAAAATTACCTTAAAACCGTTGGAATACCTTATACCAGAAAAAGTGTGTTGACCAGTGTAAGTGTTGCTTGCTTAATTACAAAAATATATTACACGAATTTTAGTATTTACCTTGCTCGGCATAACATACTGCACTGGTATATTATACCCTTCCATGTACATGCATCATGCTCGGCCACAATTACAGGATTTAGCCATTACATTTTGTTCCAGCTGTTGTAAATTGGATTTCTGGGCACGCGGTCACATTTAATTTGGTTTCACGACACATCACCACTTCATCGTTCAATATTGCGTTTGCACGTGAGCCATGTTTCAAAGTTCAAACAAATCCGTTCATAGATGTGCATACAAATATAAAATAAATCCAGCAATACGCAGAAACCACGAAGCCAATTTTTGAAAATGACAAAATCATTTTGCAGTACAGCAATTTCATCAAGACTGCATAGCTATTCGTGTCTGCGCTGCAGCAGAGATCTCCCACGTGTTTCTGTGTCGTGCTGTTACGCGCACTGTACTAGTTACACATTGGCACTTTTTATTTAAGTAACAAACCTCACTAATTGGCTGTGTCGGGTGGAGGTGGGTTTAACGACACATTTATATTTACGCTATCTAACACGAAAAATATAACCTATATTATTGATTATATTGGTTGCGTAAACCCGATTACGTGTTTATTAACTCAGCCTGATTACCAAGGATTGCATAACAAAAACCGAGTCAAATTTGTGGGGGGGGGGGGGGGGGGTTACCGACTGCTTAATTTGGCATAATTCTAACGCTGAGATAACATAAAAAATATTGGTTTGAGAGCTGACAAAGGCTCGTTGTTGGGCATGTAAAATTAGTCATAATTCTAGATAGAGAGACATTGAAGTGATGTCATCATCATCTTCTTCCAGAGCTGCAAGCTGCAAAGTTGCAAAAAGAGATGTATTTATTTTACAACTAGACGCTTAGAAAACAATCCAGAAAATGTATTTGTTGGTGGGGGGGGGGATAAAAAAACAATGGCACAAAACTACAATTTAATCAACTAACCTTTCAATTAAGCACATTTCACAGAGACGGAATATACATGCCAAACATGACGTATTAATTATCTTCCTACACCACTGTTACAATGTATCACTGGTCACCATCCACGTAGTATATACATTCATGTTTGACTATAGATTATAAACGTTGACAGTGTATTACTTTGTAAAACAAAAAAAACCCATAACCAGACTGCTTTGACTTCCAACGTCATGAATATCCCCGTTGGCTTCCTGCAGAGAAATACACGGGCGTCTGCCTGTCCGTTGCACAGGTCTTCTTACGGACATCCAATGCCAGTCCAAGCGAATGCGCAAGCATCCCAAGCGAGCGATGGCGAGGGCAAGCCTCTCGGACGATGTCTCGGCCACCGAGGGACGCCACAATCTCGCGCCAGGTGCCACGGTCTGCAGGCAACTGGTGAGACCCTTGGAGACGAGTTACACCCCACGTCCTGCCTTTACCTGTGAATGTTATTTCGTCAAATCTGTTGGTGAAGCAACAGGCCTGGGCGATTAGATGGATGCTACTATCTGCACAGTGAGACCCATGGAGATGTCTTCCACCCCACATCCCTGCCTTTAGCTGTGAATATTAATTTGTCAGACCTGCTGGTAAAACAACAGGTCAGGTCTATTAGATGGATGTTCCTCTCTACACAGTCACTCGCTGGATTTTCAGCCAGCACAGACGGAATCTTTAAAATTCATGTGAAGAACTACAAATGATGTTCGTAGCAACGAGATTGATTTCATTCTGATAGGAAAACCTCCAAATTGTGAGAGATATCTCTGGTCCTCAACACGTTCACAAGAAGGGCGTGAATAAACACTGGTGGGAAGCAAGTTGCTCTTCAGCAAACCAAAGAGATCATATATTGCATTGTAGGTAAAACCAAGATAGTTTACCTAAAAAAAAGGTATCTAGATCCACAAGTGGGTGATTTTAGGCAAACTCTAGGAAGCAGATTCAAATGGCGAAAGGATGAAATTGGTTAAATAGATGTCACCACTTTAAATAATGAATTAACCATCATAGTAATGGATAATGCATTGAACTTGTGTTTTTAACCACAGCAGTAGGAGTGATAATTCGACCTATTTCAATAAATATTACATCTTTAAATTTCGATGTAAAGCTTTCCTGACTGCAGGTATTCATCTTCTTGATTCTTTCGGTAAAGTCACGTAGAAGGGAAATAATAAAATAATTAAAATATAACATTATATAATACAATTCTCACGACGTTTCCGCCACAATGCAAGCAGCCGTCCTCAGGTGAAGTCGAGAAGAACAGGGCTGTCGGAAAGACAACGTCCATTTTATTGTTTTATTTTTATTATTTTATTATTTCCCTTCTACGTGACTTTACCGAAAGAACCAAGAAGATATTACATCTTTCTTGACAAAAAACAGTCGTGGAAATTAACGATTTCTCCCGACAGAAATG
This sequence comes from Lampetra planeri, assembly GCF_965212315.1. Classification (NCBI taxonomy): domain Eukaryota; kingdom Metazoa; phylum Chordata; class Hyperoartia; order Petromyzontiformes; family Petromyzontidae; genus Lampetra; species Lampetra planeri. Next base: position 10,533,185 of record NC_136122.1, on the reverse strand, counting down.
TTTTCCCTTCATGACCGCTTCTGGAATCGTGTCCCTTTTGACTCAGATAGCAAGCCAGGGTCTCACTGGTGGTGACTCTTTGCACTGAATTTCGCTTACGTTTGTTTTCTTAAATTCTTGACATGAAAACAAACGGATTATGCCGCTTACCCACTCTCCGTATCAGTGCTGATTGGTGACGTAATAAATAAAATCACAGTCAAGATAAATGCATGGATTTTTTTGTACAGTCGGTGTTAGCAACATTTCTATTATAATTTTTATCATTTTTATTATTTATTTGTATTGTTTACCTACGTGACTTTACCGAAAAAACATAACAGTATGAATCCTTGCAGTCACGAAAGCTTCAAATCTAGAGTTAGCAACACCACCTAATCGCCACTCCTCCCTGGTGTCCCGTACCAAGCTCAATAGACGCGCACTTGTAGGCTATACAGGGGATATTTGCCTTTGTAAGTACGTGTGTAATTACAAATGTTCTACCGAGTGCCTATCGTGTGAAAACCCGTTGTCATTGAGCCCCTATGAAGGCCGGTAGGATGTACAAGGGTGTTTTGTCGCCAACAACATTCCCAGCCACCTATGTCTCCCGAGTGCTGATGAATTTACATATTGCACCAAGTATTAATTTAGGGCTGAATCAGCCTAGGCAAGACTCGGCACTGGATTAAATAATCACAACTGATGCTAGCGGTGGCCGTAAATCGAATTTGGGCTGCCGATTTCATAGCGCAGTGTGCTAATTGCTACACCACCATTATCCTCACACACACGCTCACACACACAATCACAAACGTGCACACACACGCTCGTACACACCACAAAAAAAGCACGCTCACACACACAACATTAACAGTTTCATTTTCTTTCAGTGCCCTGCAGTGGGGAAATTGCAATGGCAGATTCCAGGCACAGGGCAATCTATAATTCTACACAATTTCCCTTCACAACACCCCACCCCCGCGGTGGCAGCAGCAGCGGTGGTGCGGTGTTTTCGCACGCACGGTTTTTATTTTTCAGCACAGGCCCAAGTTTCCCGACGTCCCGTAATTGATGAGGCCCTCGGTGTTGGTCATTACAAATGGCCTGCCTCCGGCCACTTCCTAACAACTCTCGTTTCACTGGAAGGAGGCCTCATCCCATCAATAACCTTTATTATGGCCCATTTATTTACACTCACGGTGACCCGTAGCCTGAGGCACTGGCCACGGATGCCGGCCCAGGAGGCACTTGGGGCACAGATTAGCGCAGTTGGCAAGACGCGCGTCGTGAAATTTAATATATTTCCTCCCGCCTGCAAAATGCAATTGATGAAAGCAGTCAAATGCGGCTCCCAATGCCGGATGCAAGCTGCGTGCGTGCGAAAGCAGACAGCAACATCGCTCCACGCCTCCACCGTGAACATGTTTGAGGGATGAGCAATGGATTGTGGTTGACCAATTTTGCTCACCATGTCAGTGGAAATGCTAAATTATTTTTCCTGGTGGAGGGAATATGTAAGTCACAATACGTTGAACTGGGCTCTCTGAATTATTGAAGCAATTGACACACAGTCTCCGTGTGTCTATGTTGTGTGTCTCTCTCTGTGTGTCTGTGTTGTCTCTCACTCACTGCTTGTGTGTCTGTCTGTGTGTCTCCGTGTCTGTGTTTTGTCTCTATCTCAAATTTAGTTCTACCTGCTGACGACTGCTTGTGTTGGAATCGAAACGTCGTATTCTACTATTTAATTTATTTTATTTCTACGTGACTATACCGAATGAACTAAATAGTAATTCCTGCAGTCACGAAAGCTTCAAATCAAGTTTCAATTGATAACGCTGCTGATTATTGTTTTGTTCTCGTATGTGTCGCTGAATGGAAAGCAATGAGCAGGGCTTGGTGAAGTCAAGCCATTACTTTTCTTACTTGTCAATGTGATGTCTCTCATGTGTGTTTATTTCTCTGATCCACTGGCCATCATCCATACAAAGCCATGTGTCCTGTCGAAGCCCACTTATTTTTCTGAGCAGTCAAATTGACGTTGAATGTTCATTGTTCTCCCATCTATACGTTGCTAATGCTGTCTCTCAGTGGAATTCCACGCATGCATCTCTCCATGCGTCTTTGTGCACGTTTCAGCTTTTAGTTCAGTCGTCTTTGCTCATGTCCATTATAAAAAAAAACGCTAGAACGTCTGAACATTTTTCGTTTTTTGTTTTTGCAATCGCATGCAATTTGACAAGACAGGGACGTCGTGTGTGCACGTGTGTTTAGACGGCGGATCAGGATGAGTGGGCGCTGACGGTCGAACAGCAGAGACTCATTGACTTGATAGTGGGGGAACACCGCAAGTACAGGATCCCGCACGACACCTTGCAGAAGTTCGTCGTAAGTATGACATCGCTGAGATGCAAACCTTTCTCCTTAATTTACAGGACCAAAACATATTTGTAATTGAAACACACGATTGCGCACGTTGTGATTCATATTTTCATATTGTCATTGTATCTCCGTTGCATTTGTAAGCTGATTCAACGCGAACCAAGCAAGTTCAACAAACCGTCGCCAAAATATTGGGGACACAAAAATAACTATACTCTTTGGTTCTTTCGGTAAAGTCACGTAGGTATAAAATAAAATTAATCACGACGTTTCGGGCGCAACACAAGCGTCCGTCATGGACCCCTGCAGTCACGAAAGCTTCGAATAAAAAATAACGATTGAGAGGTGGCCGTGACTCGGAGAGGCCTTCATCCAGCAGCGGATTGACCAGGGTTGCTACTGCTGATAACATTAAAAAAAACAAAGACATTTAAATTATTTCCACGACCGCTGTTGCCGTTGTTGTTTTGCGTGCGCTGCTGCTGTTGTCGTGAGACAGACAACAGGGAGAGACAACCTCACAGAGGCAGCGTGTACCGGGTTGGGCAGCGCATGAACACGAATTGCCACGGCAAATGTCACGCCGGCCCGGCCGAACACGTTGCACATGGGCGCGACGTTTGTAACAAAAAATGAAAATCGCAGCTCATCAATAATGCATGCGAGCCAGGAGCCCCGACTGAGCTCGTTGTTGTCACTGAGGTTGGAGGAGGAGGGGGGGGGGCCGCCCGCCCCCCACCCTATTTGCAATATGCCTGATTGACAGGGGACAGGGCTTGCTTACATTAGGCGTGTCGGGGGTTGAGTCCCCCATAGGACCCATATCGGTGTTTATTACACCGTGTTCACCACCTGCACCGGCACCCCCCCCCCCCCGTTCTCGCACCCCTCCCCTTTGTTGATGAGCCTGCCAGAACAATCATCTCGCGTAGGGGATTGCATGCATTTGTTGTTTTGAAAGCACAGCTGCCGGGCACATGCCCCCACCGCCACCCCACAATTTTTGTCCGAAACGTCAAGCGGGCAGCAACAAACGGCGCCATTTAATATATGAGATTTAGGACGTGTCTCGGAGCAAGGCGATACACGCGTGGGGGAGGAGAAGATGGCAGGGAACACCAACGCCGAGCAGTGCGGGGAGGGGGGAGATGCACAAAGAGAAGTGTTGGGACCTGCAGTGTGGTGAGTGAGTGGGTGAGTGTGTTGTTGTGACCTGCAGTGTGGTGAGTGGGTGGGTGAGTGTTGTGACCTGCAGTGTGGTGAGTGGGTGGGTGAGTGTTGTGACCTGCAGTGTGGTGAGTGGGTGAGTGTGTTGCTGTGACTTGCAGTGTGGTGAGTGGGTGAGTGTTGTGACCTGCAGTGTGGTGAGTGAGTGGGTGAGTTGTTGTGACCTGCAGTGTGGTGAGTGAATGGGTGAGTGAGTGAGTGGGTGAGTGGGTGAGTGAGTGAGTGAGTGGGTGGGTGAGTGTGTTGTTGTGACCTGCGGCCCGGTGGTTGAACACTGCGATGCACGAGATGAAACAGGCGACACTGTCGAATCGAGTCCTCTGTACGGGTGGAGGAATCAACGGGTGAAGTCCACGGGAACAGTAGCCGTGGCAGTAGCGACAGAAGAGTGACAAGGGGGTTACTGCCTGCCAGTGCACGTGTGACTGGAGTGGATCAATGAGCGTTGGTTCACAAATCAACCGGACTGATTGACGTTGAATTCCATCAAGCGTGGGACTCGTACAGCACGCTTTGTGATACTCTGTTGGCAGTGGTGCATGAACATAGAACACACAAAAGGCCAACACGTTCGCTATTAGCACTGTCCTGCATGGAATATAAAGCAGGTGGAGTTGTGGACAATTCACATTTATCACGATCCTCTCTGCTAATGAAGAAGAGCCATTGCCCCAAACCATCACCTCTTGTGTCTTCTTCTCATGTTAGGGCAGTGCAATTGATGATTATGTTGAGTTTTTATGACCTTTTTGTGAGATTGAAACATCTCTCCTTCCCTCCCTCCTCCCTCGTAGCTGAATTGTAAAGAAAGGGATAACGTGCTTTAAATTAATAAACATGTCTTCCCGTATTCTCTGGATTCTAACATGCTCCCAAAACTTGTCTCCGTTGTCAATGTATGAATTTTGTTGAATTTCTTTCGCGCCGTACGTAGCCAATACAGTTGCACTAATCTGTCAACATAGTTACACTAATCTGGTCACACACACACTCGCACGGCTATCGGAATATAAGAAGCGACTCCCAAAGTGTGCCTTGTCATCCACAGAATGCCGAATTGCACAAATATGCAGTTCCCACATTGTCCCTTGGCAACTTGTTATTGAGTCATTAACAAATGATATTAAATACATATTCTTGGGTTTTTATCGGTAAAGTCACGTAGGTAAAAAAATTAAAATTAATAAAAGTAAAATAAAATAAAAATAAAATATTTTACTTTTATTAATTTTAATTTTAATTTTTTACCTACGTGACTTTACCGAAAAAATCCAAGAATATGAATCCTTGCAGTTACGAAAGCTTCAAATCTAGAAGATATTAAACACACGCTATTGCGTGCATATAATCTTTTTTTTTTATCGCACAGCCCTGTGTCAATCCACTGCTGGGTGAAGGCCTTCGCCCCACGCCTCGTCGGTCGTGAGGGTAGTTCGACCATACTTCACCACACTGGTCGTGGCCGTTTGGTGACGTCACCGCTTCGGATATCACCGCACGCATTAGACGCGAGGCCCGGGAATCAAGCTCGGGCGCCGTCGCGTTCGTGGCGCGGTGCGCTAACCACTGCGCCACCACTCCGAGCTGAAATTGTAGCCGTGGCTTCATAATGAAATCCTGACGTTGTGTGCACGTTGTGTGCACGTGTGGAGCAGTTTCAAGAATACTGGGAAGGAGGCGACAAGGAGAAGTTGTGGGAGATCGCTACCATCCAAGTCCAGGTGCTGGTGGAGTTCACCAAAAACCTCCCAGGTAGGGGCTACACACACACTTCATCACACCTCATCATCATCATCATTTAATATTCATGCCACTCCTCCCATGGAGTACGTCTCGCGGTGCCCTGTGGGACCCCCCAGTGCCAGCTGTCCCTGTGAGGCCCATGGCTTCCTAGTTAAGGCACCTGAAGAAATGCATCAACGTTTGGCACATGACGTCACCGCGCATGGTCTTACTCTTTACTCGAACGACGTCTTGGGATCTCCACTGCGCACTGTGAAGCAAGCGGAAAGTTACTAATGGTTAATGCACCCCCAGCATTGACCAGGTTCGCAGCTGGGCTCAAACCGCTCTACCGTTCGACCATGTCACCTCCCAAGTGCCATTTTGTCGAAAAACTACTGCAAGTATTCTAGATTTGAAGCGTTCGTGACTGCAAGAATTCATATTCTTAGGTTTTTTCGGTAAAGTCACGTAGGTAAAAGATCTAAATTAATTTTACCTACGTGACTTTACCGAAAAAACCTAAGAATACTGCAAGTATATTATACGCTGGGTTGTCTGGGGTGGATCTATGGCATAGCAGTTAGCACACTGCACTATAAAACCAGCAAGGTGAGTTGTCCATAATAGTTTTTTTTTTAGGTTAGATCGCGCAACTACAAATGTGTCGTTAAACATGCCACCACCCGACACAGCCAATTATTAAGGTTTAACACGTTAACAAAACAACTTGCGAATGTGTTACTCGTTCAGCGCGCAGGTGTGTTGGAGGGTAAATCCACAACATTTACAATTCGAGCGCGACGTTTCTCCAGTAATTACAACCAGCCTCATCAGGCGACAGCCAGAATTGTGGCGAAATCCTCCTCACTGTCTCGGTCTTAACTAGAGGGACGAATGTGATGTTAAATTTCGATTTAAAGCTTTCGTGACTGCAGGGATTTATCTTCTTGTTTCTTTCGGTCGTGAGAATTATTTTATTATGTTTTATTTTCATTATTTTATTACTTCCCTTCTACGTGACTTTACCGAAAGAACCAAGAAGACGAATGTGATGTTGTCACTGTTAGACAATCAGGTACAAAGACCAGAGGCGGGGAGGGAGGGTTAATGTATTCATATAAATTGCAATGGATATGTGTTATTGGTGTGGTTATTCACAGTAATCAATCTTACTTATTGGCCATGTCGGGCAGCGGCGGGTTTAACGACACATTTATATTTACGTGATCTAACCCAAGCAAAAACACTTTTGTGGATAATATTTGTCGGGAAAGCCTCCGTGTTAAACTAACCTCAGTTGTATTCCTGCTCACGGCTACCATCGGCGGCGAGTGATATTGGAACCCATCCTGGGCCCCCTCGCTCAACAGCGTCTGAGATCTGCTTTAGAATGTGCACATTCAGGGTGATCTGATTGTAGGCGTCATGGTGATTTATCATAGGCCAATAGATGATGCAATTTTGTTTTCAAATCCATTGCCGTGCATGAATCAACTGCCCCTGCGATTGTGGATCAAAGACAGTGGCGTGATGGATGTGCAGACTTTCCACTGAGAACGCATCAAGAACTGATTTATCAGTGATCGAGTCTGCAGTGTCAGTGCAGGAGTTGAGTTTAAAAGGGCCCTTGTGAGTTCCATTGAGGCATAGGGCCGAGGCACAAGCTGAGCCACTGCGCAGCCTCGGCCTAGCTCGGCGGTGGGAGTTGAATCACTTATGCAGCCGACAGAATAATATCTGAGATCCCACGTTGGTGCGATATTGCAGAGAGCGCGAAATTGGATTTGTGCCCCAAAAGGGGCGGCAAAATCTGCGGGGAAAGTCGGCGTACGGATGCGGAGCACGTATCGTTACGAAGGGAAGATCCGACCCAGTCAAGAGCAATTCGCAGCCATGGTAGGAGATATCCGGGAATGACTTTAATTTCCGTGAAGATATGTCACTTTAGCGTCACAAACAATTTTCCGGTGAAAATTGTCGACACCGGTGGTGACGGTGCAGTCGAACAATCATCTCATCCACGGCCTTTAAGCCCCCCGCAGCAGGAATGGTTGAGTCGGCACGTAGGACAACCAGTCTCCTTCTCCCCGCCACCGCGCCCTCTCGCAGCCTCTCCAAAATCCCTGGCATCGCCCAAATAAATGAAGGGCTCTTCGATTGCATTACCTCTTTTCATCCAAAACAGCGGCGTAGCTTTCTCCAATCAATGTTTTTTTTTTGTTGTAGATAGAAACGTTGTATAAGACAAATGTGAGCATTGTTGATTAAATATCATTATTTGGCTTCCAAAATATGTTCATACAAGCGAGCCATGACTGTCAGTGCAATCTCAAAAGCCACCAAATTTGTGCTGATTGATGCATATAAAATACGCAATTGAATTATTGCTGAACCAGGTTCGCCAATTTCACGTCCGTGTAAGCGGCATATTAATTTGACAATCCGCTTTAAACATTTCAGAGCGAATTGACCAATTAGGCAATGCGCCACAGCCTTCCTCCACGGTGGAAGCCTTCAGTGCCGGAACCCGTCGTGTTAAATTAACTCGGTGTGTCCACCGATTTTATTCTTTCTCCCGATTGACACTGTCAACGTCAACGTTCATCAAATAGGAACCCGACGCACCCCACCCCCGGCTCCAGCGACGCAATTTCCCCCGGGGCCACGAGGCCTCCGCGGGACACGAGGATGAATTCTTCGCGGCGCTCGCTCGGAGTTATTAACGGCCACGTTTATTTATATATTTACACATTTATTGCTCTAACGAAGTCAGGGTGTAACTAATTGAGCAGTGTGTGTGTGTGGGTGGGTTTATTTTTTTTGTCGGAAAAAGGCTGGAGGGAGGGGAAATTGAGAAACAAAGTGAGTAAGCTGACCCTAGAGATCACGCGCTCTGTCTGAATGCAGTCAGTCGATCGGCAGGTCGCGTATGGTGGGATAAAGTGTGGGTACTCCCACCCTCTTAGAGGAACTCTGCAGAATTATTGACAGCCCGTAGTCATTTCCACCACAGTGGCATGAGAATGTAATTTCAGTGCTGCCCCCTTTACCTTACTGACTAACTCGACCAGTCGCCCCAGCTCTACTCAAGGACAAAGATCTCCCCTATACCCTGATCAGACTGCAGAGGCAACTGCTGTTAGCGAGCACCTATGAAGGCCGGCACAGCACACGGGTGGCCAGCAGCACGCCCAGCCGCCTTTGTCTCCCGAATGGCGATGTTTGCACAGCGCACCAGGCCTAGGACCGGTTCAGATAATCCGTCACTGCTGTTGACCGTGAATAGGAATCGAACTCGGAATGCCGGGTTTGTAGCAACAGTGCGCAAACCGCTAGACTACCGGTCCCCACAAAGATAAAGATCCCCCGTATAGCTTAACAGACTGTAAGGGCAAGTGCTGTTAGCGAGCACCTAGGAAGGCCAGAACGGTACACGAGGGGGTGGGTGGCCAGCACCACGCCCAACCGCCTTTGTCTCCCCAGTGGCGATGTTTACACACCGCACCAGGTACTCATTTCAGGCTGAGTCGACCTAGGGGAGGCCCAGGACCGGTTCAGATAATCGTCACTGGTGTTGGCCGTAGAGCGGGAATCGAACCCGGGTCACCAGGTTCATAGCGCAGCGCGCTAACCACTACACCACCGCTCCCCCCACAGACACATTCACACACATGCGTCCCACCTACAGTAACCCTCTCTCGCACCTCACCGACCTCTGCAGGCTTCCAGACCCTGGATCACGAGGACCAGATCGCGCTGCTCAAGGGATCGGCCATCGAGGCGATGATCCTGCGCTCAGCCCAGGTCTACAACAGCCGGGCGACGGATCCGCACGCCATGCTCATCAACGAAAAGAAGATGCGCACACTGAGTGAGTCCGTGCATCGTGCCGGCGTGCGCGTTCGTAATGCAGAGGTCGCCAGTTCGATCTCCCGGCGTGGCTGTTGAAGCAACGGGCGAGTGTCTTGAGACGCAGCTGACTCTGGTCGCTTAGTGGTGGGGTGAAGATGTGTACGACAGCCTCGTCGCCTGTGGGTGGGTGGGTCATCGTGAAAAGGTAAATAGCTCTCGAGGGGCCCTTCCTCAGCGCGCTCTCGTTGAGGTTCTTTCTCCAGAGCAAGACATTGCGGGGGCCGCGCCTTTACCGTTCATGCGTTGTTGTGATTACTACGTATTTTTATGGAGAACTTCATTTCTCACTGAATATTTTTTATAGGTCACTGATAGGCTGTAGCAGGCCTAGAGACAGCTCTGTAAAGTAGCCACACTCACATTGTAAATGTTGTGGCTTGGCTCTCCAACACACCGGTGTGCTGCACCAGTAACGAATTGGCACGTTCTGTTCACGTGACAAGCCTTGCTAATTGGCTGTGTCGGGTGGTGGCGGGTTTAACGACACGTTTATATATTTACGCGATCTAACCCAAAAAAACTATATTGTGGAGGAATTATTTACTGGGCGATGTGGCTACGCACGACGAGGCGAGGGTTGATGATCCCATAAATGTTGTGAATTTCCCTTCCTGTTGGCTTCGAGGTGCCTTACCCTGGCTTGCCAGGAGAGGGCAGTACAGCAAATGTGGATCTCACCTGTTCCGTCTGTATTGGATGTAGCGTTGCCCCCTCGCATGTATGGGTTTTCCCGAAACACTCATCTATTGACACTCATCTATTGACTGATAACACCTCGGTATATGGAGTACGCCAGAGCTTGGGCAGTTGTTGGTGCCGGCTGGCTGTGTAGCTGCCTTCCCGCGTGAACTGTGGTTCCTCGCAGCCCTGAATTGTTCCCTCTCTTCGAGAGTGGGTGACTATTGTGCATGTGATAAGTTACATTATAGATAGATATATATTACTATTATATATTTTTTGCTATGCAAAAGGACCATTCCCCCGAAACGTCACCTATTATGTATATGTTCCCTTTTAAAGCAGTGTTACAGAAGGAGCGTGTTGGATGTTTTTGTCCTTCGAGCATTTGCGCCACTGCCAATGCAGTATGACGAAGTGCTCGGTGCACAGAGTGATGAACACCAAAAGTGCATCGCTGAGCGAGGCAGGAACAGATTGTGCAAAAATAGGATGCACACACCATGTGCAATTCTGTGCCAGGGAAGGCATAATGAAATAATACCAACGTTGATTGATGTAATGTGTTCTTTACATTGTGGATTTAAACAGCAGCAATTATACAATGCATGAGATGTATGCAAAATAACGTCTAGATATTTTAACATTTTACATTTTAGATATTTCATAGGGCATGTTCAGCCAAAGGCTCTTGGAAAGTGAGGGCTCATTCAGCAGTCTCAATGCTATTCCCAGCAGAGCAGCACAGCTTTGTGTTGGGAAAATGAATGCGAAATGTCACATCATCCGTCACCCTATCGGCTTGCATTGAATTACAAACAAAATTCCAGGCTGGGAATAGAGCCATGACTTTTGATGTCCTTCGGTGATGCCTCCTTTGTTTGCAAATAAACTTTGTAATTTATTTTTGAAAAAAATCATTATTATTTCACAGGCTGAGAAAAACACCCACCCACACGCACGCACACACGCACATTTAACTCACACATTTAAATTTGCCACGTTGCCACTGTCAATTGGGAATTTTGTTCCCGTGTGATTAAGTGTCGTATCAGTTGTGATTTCACGGGACCGTCACGCCCAGAAAACCGCCTCGTCAATTTGGAAGGAAATTGCCGGCACGAGGCACGCTGCCTGTCTTGAGAGAAAGCGTGCATTTGAATGGGCCCCATTACCGGCTATGATCCGGGTCTGTTGTAGGAGAGTGGAACGATGCTTCTTGCCGCTAGACACGAACGGATGTTGGCTCTTAAGCAGGCCAAACGTATACGTAACGATGATTCACCTCCCCCCACCAAGTGATTCAGTGCATGGTTGCAATAGAGGGGTCATGGTCCAAGTCAAATATACGCCGCCGCATGTGTTTTTAACATTGTAGTGAATGTTAGTGACCACATCAAAGCCGTTACGTACAGCACACACGAATTCAAACGCATTGATTCTTGTGCACGATGTCCCATGCACCTAGTGTGATGAACAAGCGATACTAACCCCGATTAATCGACGCATCGTTCAATCTATTACGCACACGCGAATGACCGTTAGGTTAGCAGAGGGATGTGTAGGGATAGCCTTTTTAAATCCTTTATATTAAGTTCGCTTGCTTGCTTGCTTGCGTGCTTGCTTGCGTGCTTGCTTGCTTGCTGACGACCGTGCAAATATTTCGGTCGTTTTTTAACCCACTTCCCGTGATCCAATCGAGCTGACATTTTCCACACAGACTCGTTGTGAGAGACAATTAATGTTCGTGAAAAAAAATTCCCAAAATTGTACACTGTTTAGCGAAAACAAATTAAATATTTAATTACCAATTGCTTAATACTGGCAGACAATCATCTGACCCATAGGTGGCAGCCATCTCAAGCCAGAGGACGAGAAGACTCTAGCCGCCACGCATATAAAGGATTTATAATGAAAAACTTTGTTTTTACGGGTTTACTTGTTTTTCTCCTGACACTCCAGATATTGATTTTATAGCATACTTACTGGATTGCACTAACACTGCTCGTGGCATTTATATTGGACAAAGTGGTCTAACCATTTGTACATCTATAATACAGGTTTTTTAGGGTTAGATCGTGTAAATATAAATGCGTCGTTAAACCCGCCACCACGCGACACAGCCAATTAGTGAGGTTTATTACGTAAACAGAACATGCCAATTCGTTACTAGTACAGCACACCGGTGTGTTGGAGAGAAAATCCACAAAATGTAAAATTCGAGTACGACGTTTCTCCAGTAATTACAACTTTTTTCATCAGGCGACAGCCAGATTTGTGGAAAAATGGCAAGCATTTGCACCTGCTTACCATAGCGTGACAATGGTTGTATATTCCCCCACACTAATTAGAGATTGTGACTCGCAATGCAAGTGGCGGTGGCTTCTTTGCTGTTGTGACAAGTGCACTATTGCACTAATGAGGATTCTTGTATTTGTACGTGACAAAGAGATAGGCGCTGGTAAAAAAAAACGTACTGCAATATCGCCTCTTTCTTTCTCTCTGATGTCGAGCAGCAGTATGTTTTTTTTTCTTCTTTTTATTCTATTTGCATGCTCCTTTCATATATCAAGCCTTTCCGTTCATTAGCATGCCCGGGTACTGCTGCTATTGCATCGCTAAATCCTGCAGATTGCACGTGCGGCATTTTGATGTGATCTCATTAGCATAGAAAATCAAGACTGCACAAGCCAAGTCAAAAATATTACCTATTGACATTTACAAGTGACCAACAAATAGAGGCATTTTCAAAGGCCAACATTTTTCAAATTTACGACCGTCATGAATTGAACGTTACATTTCGCAGGAGTGCTGCGCTGCGGCAGCCATTGTTGCGATGTAGAGCATAGCATATAGTTATGTTAAATGTGATGTAAAAAAATATATTAATTGACAGTTCTTTGTCATTCCACTGCTGGATGAAGGCTCCCCCCCCCCAAACTGTCAGTGCGGATTGGTAAAGGACAGGACCGAAAGACCCGGTTCTGAAATCACTCTCCACTGACATCAACCCTGGCTGTAAAGTAAAATCAGGTTGTTGTGTTCACAACACAGTTGCCTATGACCACTGTGACACAACTCCACCAGGTATATAATACATATTCCGAATATTATTCTTTGCATTTTCTTTTACCTCAATTTTATTTCCAGTTACGCGAACGGGAATTGTTTTAATTGCATGTAATGGGCTCACATTTTTTGCATTTTCTTTTACCTTAATTTTATTGACAGTTACGTGAACGGGATTTTCTTTAATTGCATGTAATGGGCTCACATCATTCCTACCGTTCGCGGCAATGCAAAAATATCAAACGGATTCACAATTGGATTGATTTTCGACACTGAATTGAGATGATTCATCAACTCTTAGTGGGAGCTATTTTTGCACGCACGAACCTCGGATTGAATGTCCCCATAGCCTCCAAATGTATTAGTTAGTCACACTTCCATTCTGTAAGTGAGTAATGACTATTATTGCCTCTGTTACATTACGTACCAGCACCAGGGCTTCATATAGACACCAACGAATTTAAATTATAGCTCTTTGGATTTTTATTGTAGGAGACCGTGGTGAGACTCACCAAAGTAGACTCTATGTAATTATGCATTTGGTAATCGGTGAAAATATATATTTTATTTCTTTAATTTCAATTGTGCTTTTAACACGAGACTAAGTATTGTGCTTCGTGTGTCAGAGAAAAGCTGCAGAAGAGAATTTCACAAGAGACTTCTCAAATAAAACAAGTAAACCCGTAAAAACAAAGTTTTTCACTCTAAATCCTTTATATGCGTGGCGGCTAGAGTCCTCTCGTCCTCTGGCTTGAGATGGCTGCCATCTATGGGTCAGATGATTGTCTGCCAGTATTAAGCAATTGGTAATTAAATATTTAATTTGTTTTCCCCCTAAACAGTGTAAAATTTTGGAAATTCTTTTTCACGAAAATTAATTGTCACACACAACGAGTATGTGTGGAAAATGTCAGCTCGATTGGATCACGGGAAGTGGGTTAAAAAACGACCGAAAGATTTGCACGGTCGTAAGCAAGCAAGCAAGCACGCAAGCAAGCAAGCGAACTTAATATAAAGAATTTAAAAAACCCACATCACGTGGCCTTTGCATCATTTACACAGTAGGGGGCACACTTTCCCACACACTCTGCACATAGCGGTTAAACAATATATTTTAAAAAATTCCCATGCCTGGAATTTGGCCTACTAAAGTGCAAAACAAATTTACCGTGATATCTTGTTTTGCGTGTGTGTGTGTGAAGTCATTGCACGCGTAATCGGTGGCTGAAACCTGGATTTAAACCCAGATTTTTTTCGTGGTGCCAGCTCAACTCTCTCACCTCAGACTCAGACTTTATTTCAGCTGGCAAGGCCCCATTGAGCTAAACAGCTCTGTGACGAGGACGAACAGAGTCCCAGATTGTCGGGAGCTACGGGACATTACTAGGTGCGAATGTGAAAACAAACAAGCGCAAAAACAAACAAACGACTTCTTAGCCATCCGGCAACCTCAGCATTAATTATGTCTCACTATACACACGAATAACACTCAGCTTGGCACAGACTCGGCTTTGAATCAGCAAACTCTGGACCTGCACCAAGTCACGTCTTGAGCTAATTTCTCCTGCTAAGTCATGCATGCAAGGTTTCTGCAGGCCCCTGCATATTTTATTTAAGGTTCCGTTTGGATCCTTGGCAAAGTATGTCCTTACGGGCCCCACAAACACCGCATTTTTCCGCTGACCTTGCTCCGAGAAAAAGGCACGTATAAAAAAAATCGCATTTCTTTAGTTTGATTTCCGTTTTATTTTATTTTATTTTTTTGCTGCAGATTAAAATTTGATGGATTCCTCACATAAATCATTCTTGTTTTGGCGCAGTGTGCGGTTTCCAGAAAGTCGCCGCTGCATCGTGAGTCATGCTGCATTCACGGTGCAACCCAGAGAAACCTCAACATGACTTACTGATAGTATTTTGTTTACCAAATTCCACTATGCATTTGCGGGTACAAATAACAGTTGGACTAAATAATGGAAATGAACAACCTGCGTTGACCAGCGTGGCGAAGTATAGTGGTAAAAAAAAACATGACCGACACGGCCATCGGGCAGGCCGTTAGCCAGCAGTGGATTTGCAAAGGGCTTCACTTGCACACATACACGCGTACCTTTGCAAGTCTTTCGTGAGAAGCCAGTTTAGTACTGCCTGGCTCAGTGCTTTCTGTGCGGAATTCCAACAAGTGCTTTTAACGATTGCACATTGTCAGGCCACAGCTGTAGCTAGCTGTGTGCCAAAACAAAACGGCTGTTGCTATGGTTATAGATGGATACGTGTGTTGCTGCTGCTGCTGTTGTTGTTGTCATCGCCGTACCAGGCAAAGGACATCCGCTTGCTTTGATCTCCCGCATTGTACAAAGGTCATCATGCATTTACATTGAGAGCAAAGCCTTGGAGGGCAGCGGCATGAGTGATGGGCTGATAGGCATGCGTGTCAGCACCTGTGTCACACGCGCGCACGAGTTTCTTGTCGTCTCACGCTGAGTGAAAAGGCTCCGCGTTTCGCTCGCATTTGTATCTCGCCGCCATACGAACAGTCGCGGCACGTATCCGACATTTCTGTCCTTCCTGATGTGACGAAAACCCAATGCAACGCTAATATCATCACCGTGTTCACACGGATTATAAGGTGCACTTTTATTTCACCCTATTTTTAAGCGAAAGTTGGGGGGGTTTCTTGCCATCTGCAGAATGTATTGTGTTCGGGAAGACAAGTTTTCATCTCGTTGTTTACAATCATCTTCCTCAGTGCAGGTCTCCAAAGCAATACATGGCCAAGCAGAGGATGGAAGACCACCATTACGAGCCGTTCAGAACAATCTTCCAAAAGTCATCTCTCCGCAACTTCAGAATCAGAATCTTTATTTATCCAGGAGAAATCAGACGAGCTCCTGGGCTCTTTTCAACAGATGTCCAGCAGGGACGAGTCACAATTTTACAACAAACAAACAATGCAATTTAAAGCAACGCATTCCTGAATCATTTGGAGCACAGTTCACCACGACCCCATATGACCACCCAGAGAACAGAAGCTGACCAGCATTGCCACCCATTCAGAATAAATTTAGCTAGAAGACATCTCACTTCAATTTAGAGCAGGCCTTTCATTATCATCATCTTCTGGAAGACAGCTCTCCATACAAATACCGTATTCTCTAGATGACAAAAATATATGTTTTTATTACCCCAAAGTTTGAGGTGTGCCTTGCTTTCCAGAGCATATTATAACTAGGATGCTATGGTATTGTCATTATTATTGTATCCTCCCTGCCCACAGTGTCTAACCGGATTGGTGGCGTGGCACTTTAAGCCAGGGCATTAATGTCGTTGGCACCAGCCAGAGATGTGCCTCGTTGGCGAGATGTTAACGCCCTCGCCTGGTATGCAGGAAGTCGTCGGTTCCATCCCGACCCTGACGCCTGCTGCAAATTTGAAGTTTGCATATCTCTCTTCCCGTAGTGGTGGCATGGATTTTTCTCCGGGCCCTCCGGTTTCAACCTCCACATTTTGAGTATTGGGTTGCTATCAATTTCCACGTGATCATAAGCTAACTTCGTCGAGCTATCGCTTGTGATAGCCACATCGTTTCTGAAAAAGAGCCGTGTGGCTCAGTGGGGCTTGCCTGGTAAAATACAAAAAAAATAGTTTACAGTTTTCGTTCATAGATGGAAGACGACTGCCGTCGGTCTGACTCCCCCACCCCCCAGGCCCCCACCAGAGCCGATGCGTTCACGCACCTTGGCTTTAACGCCCATAGCCTCCACGTTGTCAGCCCAGACTGACGTCAGTGACGTGCTTCTAAAACAATGCAACAATACGGAGTGATGGCACTGCTCTCGTCGTGCGCCTTGTCTAGCTTCGAGTGGAGCGGCGTTGGGCTTAGCTCGGGAGGCGAGGGGCACGCTCCGTGCTTCGTTTCAGCCGGTGCGGGCCGAAACGCGGTTCCGGAAATTTGTTACGGCACGCTACATCGATCATCTCCAATTATTTTGTCCGATTGAAATGTTTAAAACGTTTCGTCTTATTATTATTATCTTCTTCTTCTGTACTTTTTCATGCATTCATTTCTACATCTGTTCATAGATTACAGTAAAGAAATGTAGGGTACGATAATGTAGGATTATCATGCGTCAGTACACCTGCTGTATTCCGGCATGGGGTCTATGACCGAAAGGTGTCCGTGCAACGGTTCGCTAGTGGGCTTTTTTTTCTAGTTGTGAGCTAAAGGTCGCAAGTCTTTGCTGCTTCCCTGGGAGTGGGGAAGGGGTGGGGTTGGGGTGCGAGGTGTAATTACATCTTTTGCTCCGAGTCACCGTGCAGTCACCTCCTTCCCGTACCCAGCACCCCCTGGTGCTCCATCGCAGCCAAACAAAACTCCCATCAGCTTCCCCTCCTAGGCCGCTCCGTGCCGCGTCCCTTCCTCCCAGAAGGCTTCATTCCTGGCTTTCGGATGCAGGTCACGCCTCCGTCTGTTTCCAGCCCTTGGCTGCCAACTCCCTCCCCCCCCACTCTCTATTTCTCACGTCCACCACCTACCCGCTCGTCCATTTCGTTTTCCCAATCCTCAGGGCTCGATTCCCTTTGGCTGCCAACTCCCTATTTATGCCCTCCGACATGCCGCCTTGTACGTACGCGCTGTATATCTACGGGACCTTTTTGCCATCATCAAAGTGATGAAAACATAATAGTAATAATAAAAGGTTTTACCCTTTCAGGTAATAACACAGGAGGTGTTAAGATGCTCAAACACCAAATAGAGGCACCGCGACACATACTTGTGGCAATGCATGCTCTGGTAATTATGTATGCAATGTCTACCACTGGTGAGACAAGGCCATGAAGAAGGCTGTCTCTGGTGTAGGCCAATCAGTCTCAAAGACGATGCGAAAAATTATCAGAGCATCCGTGTTTGTGTGTATGCGTGTTGAACTTCTTTCGCACCGCACGTAGCCAACCCAAACCGCCGTCCGCCACCGTCTGGCTCGTCCATCAAACCTTCCCCATTCCTCCCTCCTCCCTTCTCCTGGCTCCTCTCGATTCCCCCTCTGCTCCGTTCTGGCCCCAAATCCCCAGTTGCTGCTGACGGGCCCTGCCACGCACCTGCTCTGGTTGGCGGGAGGGAGGCTGCTTCGCCCACGTTGTGCACAGGCAGTGTGTCACTGTCTCCAGGGATAACTTGATCTAGGCCGGTCGATATCTTGCCGGGACCTTCCATTAAAGGTCAGGGTTTCCGTCGCAGGGGGTGCTAATTGCTGAGCGTGACAATCGATTAATTTGCGGAATGGAGCCAGGAAGACCACGCATTATTTAATCACGGCGAAGTGGGGACCTAAATTAAAACCAGTTTATTAGTGGGACGTGCTATTAAAAGAAAGACGGCGTTAGATGCGTTCTATTGGAGCTACCGTCGTTTGTGTGTGTGTTTGTTTGTTATTCTGGCGAGGTGGTGAAATGCTGCGGGTTCCATTTATTTTAAACCGCAAGACAACACCGCAGACATTGCCGTTGTCGTCGGCTAATTACGCGTGTGATTGTTTAGTCGAACATTGCGGATATTGTGGTGGCACCGTCGAAAAATCACTGAGTCAATTGAAAAATCCACGGGGTGCAACTGACCACGTTATGAAGTACATTGATTAGAATTGTACACACGTGTAGTAACCATCGTTTGAGTATAAAGATACCATGCATAAACATTGCTATTCAAATACTTTTGGGGGGGGGTGGGATGGGGCGGTGTAGGAAAGCAAACCTCTGTTTCTGTTTATAAAAGTAGAATACAATACGATCTCTATTTATATTATATATTACACATTTATATTATTTGTAATTTACCAGGTAAGGCTATGTAACTCTATTTCAGAAGCGACCTGGCCACAAATGATAGCCCAACGAAGTGGCTTATCGCGTGGAAATGTATAGCAGCCAAATACTCTTAACGCGTGATTCGAAATATGGAGGGAAAAGCCGAAGGACACGGAGAAAAATCCACGCGACCACGGGGAGAGAGACATGCAAACTTCATATATACATCAGGCGTCAGGGTTGGGATTGAACCAATGACCTTCTGTATATCAGGCGAGGTAGTTAACATCTCGCCGAAGTGGCGACCCTTATTGTTTATCTAATAACCACGTGGAATTGTCCACGAGTAGGACATTCACCCACGTAGAGATCTTTTAGCATTCACAAATACGGTGTTTTGTTAATCTGTAATCTATCCAATAGCCACTTAGAACCATCCGCCAGGAGAACAGCACTCTTCATGACTTCCAGAGCGTGGCCTACGGCTCTCTGCCTTACGGTCATTATTCTGAGCGGATTTACACCCCTCTAGGCTGTCGTGGCCACCGCGACAACCCAAGGCCCTCTCGACACCAACTCACTCAACGACAAGAGCCGGGGTGGGTGGTGGGTGGGGTGGTGGTGGGTGGTGGTGGGTGGGGTGGGTGGGGTGGGGGGTGGTGGGTGGTGGTGGGTGTGGGGTAGTGGTGGTGTGGTGGGTGGTGGGTGGGGTGGGGTGGGGGGTGGTAGTGGTGGGTGTGGGGTGGTGGGTGGGGGTTGGGGGTGGGTGGTGCGGTGGTGGGTGTTGTGCGGGGTGGAGGGTGGTAGTGGTGGGTGGGGGGTGGGGGGTGGTGGGTGGTGGGTGGGGTGGGTGTGGGGTGTTGTGGGGGGTGGGGTGGGTCGTGGTGGGGGGTGGAGTGGGGGGTGGTGGGTGGTTATGGGTGGTGGTAGGTGGGGGGGAGCGACGCTGAAAGATCCTGGTCCCGCTCCGCGTTGATAGGAGCGTGCGCGAGAGAGAAATGTCCCTCCCACCCCACCCGCTCCTCGCATTTTACAATTCCGATTCTAACGAGCGGGCGCGGCGTCGCGAGAACGTCGCGGCATCGCGAGAACGTCGCGGCGAGGGCTCCTTACGGCCGCGCTCGTTAGCATCGTCGAGGCCGGGATGGCTCGGGTTGTGTTCCCTCCAAGGTTCAGAAGTGCAAATGAGCCGTTCGACACTTACCTGGGAGCTTCTTTTGAACGTGACGCTGTGTGTATAATATATAGACACACACATCACCATTCATGGCCTTTTTTCTCTCAATGCATTGCTTGGTGAAGGCCGCTCACCCCGCCCGCTCGCCTCTCCCCATGCTGTGTGGATCGTGGGGGTTGCAGCTCTCTGCTTGTGGCTTCGGGTTTGTACCGCGGGCAGAACGTAAGCTGCTTCGTTCGGTTGCTGAAGGAGCTCCCCCGCGCGCGGAGCGAAACGTCGGACATCGTGCCGACCAGCGCCGCGGTACGACCTGAAGACACGTCAGAAAGAGGAGATGTGGGTGTGTTGTTTGACCATACTTCACCACGGTGGTCGGTGTGTTTTGGTGAACGGTGGGCCCAGGACCAGTTGAGAACTCACTCATCACTGATGTTAGCCAGGAACCAAACCCAGGTGGCCAGGTTCATAGATCAGTGCTAGAAAACCACTGTGCCACTGCCAACCCCCAGTATTCACACATAATGAAAACATGCATATAAAATGTAATACATAGCATAATATACCCTTGGTGGCTGTGGGAGGTTTTCAATCAGCCGTGGATTGACCGTGACTGATTATGATGATGAATGTACCATATAACAAGATCGGGTAGGTTCTTGCGCTCGTTAAAATTGCAAGCCTGGTGAGAAAAATAATTATCTTCAAAGGGAAAATAATAAATAACTCGCTCGTGGCCACTGTCAGTGGGCCGTCTCTCATCTCGCGCGCTTGTGATGGCATCGGATACTTCATCAAAAACCGGTAGGAAATGCGTGCGCCCGTAATTCACGAGTTGCACGCACGGAATACACGAATTCAAAAAAGAGCACTGGCCAAGCGGTGGCACAATTGTCTATCGCGCTTGCGACCTGACTTTGATTGCCGGTCATCGCCAACATCAGTGGCGAGTGATATCGGAACCCTCACTCGATCCCCCCCCCCCATCACTTCACAAATCCACACTCATCCAACGTGGTGAACTTAGGGGTCAAGCAATCCCCATGATTGACACAGTGTCGGGAAGCCCTCGGTCAGCATTGGATAGACAAAGGGCTGTGTACTTTTAATTAAAATTTCTTTCTATTTTATAGAAATAAAAAAAATCCATAGTTCGTGCTGGTGACCAGCATGCTTGCTACTTGTATCGGTTTTCCGAGGATGGTCCTCCTGGGAAATCTGCAAGTCTTCCTGGGACATTAAAACAACAACAACAACACACCGCTCAAGACAATGCAATCCCCACGTAGTTCTCCCCTATTCCCTTATTGTGAGATCGTCTTCTTCCCACGATTTGTCCCGGTTTCTTTGTATCGCCGTGGTGGTGGCAACCCTCGTAACCAGGCATATGGCCACGGCACAGAGACCTCCCCTGGGAGGATCGGACAGTGGAGCTCACGGGAGCTCAGATCTCAAGGAATGGATTGGCTACTGCAGCATTAATGCCTCATGGTTTATAGATTAAAAAAAAATCTTTCTCTCACACAGTTGCCGTTGGCTTGATAGGCCCCACCGTTAATGTTTAAATTTAATAACGTTAGGTAATTTTTTTTGGGGTGGGTTATTTGTAAGTATTTTGTTATATTTTTAATAATGTGAATAATGTGTAAAGTTAGAAAGATGGACTATGTGAAGCTCCTAGAGGCCAGTAGTTGGTCAGTCTGTGATATAGCTGAATACATTGTCAATTTATATAAAAAAAAAGATTATTACAGAACTGTTTGCTGTAAATAAAAACAATGGTAATTTGCAGACACTTTCTCAATCCACTGCTGGATGAAGGCCTCCCATGCCATGTCGGTTATGGTGAATGGTTGGTTATTAGTCACCACGCTGGCACTGTGAGGGTTCATGAAGGGTGGGGAGACCCTGATGTTCGCCGTGGCCTGGAATCCAATCCGGCGCATTGTGCTCATGATTGCACCACCGGTCCACTCATTAATGGTACGTATTTAATTACTTGGACAATCTTTGCTCATGCGATTAGCAATAGAAAAGAGTAAATATTTGGTAATGCAAACCATTTGCTTTCTGCGACCCAATTAGTTTTACTGTAATTTAGGTTCATAATAAGATGAGAATGGCATAGTTAGGGCTGTAGAGTCATATATCACTGCTGTAATATAACATTAAATGTTAATGCAGATCTACTTTCTTATGCAAAAGCTTTTACGAGCGCATTGTTGCGCATTGTGAATTATGATCTGAAAATGTAATTGTTGTCCAACGCGAGTGAGTGAGATTTTTTATCCACCAGGAAATTATCAGCATAATGTTGTACACCAGGCATTCGTCTAATCTTACAAATGTTTTGGAAAATAGTTTAGTTATTGAAAACAAAAATTCACCGACTCATTTTGAGATGGTACATGCGGAAGAACACTATTTGTATTGCATTTTTCTTTCCTCGTGCTTACCTTTTAACAAAAGGCCAATATTTTTTATTGGAAAGACGAACAGGTTAATTTTCAGATGTAGACTGGACCCTCAGCAGGCAGTGCTCAGAGATTGCACAGCAGATGCGCCACCACTCTGGGGAGCTGTGGAAACCGCTAATGAGCCACTAATCAAAATATCCTACTTGCAAATTTATCCGGAGCATTGCAGATTCATGAGCTTGATCAGCGCGACTATATTTAGCATTAAATTGCCAGTCACGTCTCGTCAACTGGATCTGCGCCTTCACAGTTGTCGGTGACGTTCTGGCTTTTAACCACCTAAACGATCGATACTGGAATTTTTTCTTTTAGCTTTATGCGGCACCGCACGTCCAGCCGGTGTGCATTCCCTATTGGATGCCTTCGATGGAGGAGCAGGGGATGGGCGCAGGCCTTGGCAGCAGCAGCAGGATTCCTGATAATTTCATTTCGGATGACAAATGAGCGCCTTCAAGGCGGTGTGGACGGAGAGTCCAGGGTTACTGTGTTACTGGAAGGATAGACGGATGAATTTCGATCGAGGATTCGTAGCGCGCCAGTTGAAAGCCTTTATACGGTGCCCCAGATGCACACGCACCGCGCACGTGAATGTTATCCTTCGCTTGATTCTGCGCAAGAGGGGTCGATTGCTTTGGAGAGAGAAAAGAGCAGCATGGGCCAGAGGTCCGGTGAACGCGCGAAGGCTTGGATGTACCCAGCGCCGGATTAATACGGGGGGGGGGGGCTTTAGAGGCTGCAGCCTGGGGCCTCAGTTTTTGAGAGCCCCCCCTCCCCCAAAAAAATACATTCACTGATTTATAATGCCTCCAACGCAATCAAACTTCCCCGCTGATTTCTTAATTTAATGTCATCGCATTACTATTTGTGCTTACTATTTGTGCTACTGCCAATCATAAACCGAATTCAATAGTTTTGACTTTCATTTAGCTTGACAATTCATATCACATTTAAAAACTAGAACCGAAATGACCGAGATGAATGACGATGGAGTGTTTGGCATTGGGCATGGGTGATGGGAAAACAGAAAAGGGAAGGAATTTAGTTTAACAAAGAGGGGTCTCCCAAAACTACAACAACCCTGGGTCCATATCAAAGTTCATCTGGCCCTGAATGTAGCTGCATTGAATGTTGAGTGGGGTACCTGGACAAATATTCCATTCCTTCCTCAAGGCCATGGGCATTTGTAAGCGGTGCCTGTCAGTGGAAATCGACACTGCAACACATTTACCATGAGCCACCTATGTGCATTTGGCATGGCAATACAATAGAGTGGTGGGAAGTCTGTCCAGTCAAAAAAACTGACTTTATTGAAAACCGTTTACACAATGCAACACAATTTTTATTTAATGGTATCTCAATGTGATCCAGACACTGCACAGAAGCAGTGAGAATATTTATTTTGTAGATGGAGGCAGTCATAGGCAGAGCCTGGCTCAAGGGGGAGGGAATTAATCACGTGACAATCGAACGATATCTTTCTTTTTATTATAAAATGTATCCAAATTAAGTGCAGAAGCAAATTTTACGTGATGGGTTTTTAGTTTTCGTCTACTCATTGGTGACCAGGCTGAGACAATCAACTTGGGAACCTGGTTTAATCACAGGCATCTGGCTGCCCGTATTCAAACCCCCGGATCTCAGGATTGCCAGCTCAGCGCTCTGACCTCTGAGCCACCCGACCATCTCATGAATACATATTGTCAGGGAATAGAACCGTATTTGATTTTGCCACCGCCTTCTGCAAGGCTGGCTGCATGTTTTCCCCCGTGCTCACGTGTATTCTTCTCCGGGTCCGCCGGTTTTTCCCTCCACATTTGAAAACGTGCGTTTAGAGCACCTCACTGTGATACATTTGCACATCTTCTTGGTTCTTTCGGTAAAGTCACGTAGAATGGAAATAATAAAATAATAAAAATAAAACATAATAAAATAATTCTCACGACGTTTCGGTCACAACGCAAGCAGCCGTCCTCAGGTGGAGAACAGGTCTGTCTTTATTATTATTATTTTATTATTTCCATTCTACGTGACTTTACCGAAAGAACCAAGAAGATGAATCCCTGCAGTCACGAAAGCTTTAAATCGAAACATTTGCACATGACAAGCCACTTCGTTGAGCTGTCATTTGTGGCCAGGTCACTTCTGAAAAAAAGCTATATAGCTCAGTGGGCCTTACCTGGTTAAGTAAAAATGGTTTAGTTTAGATGTAAGCTTTGTGTGCTGACTGCATTTATAAGAGCCATCTCCCGCCTGTGAGGATTGTAACATGCTTGTAACGTGCAGACAAATGTATTCCCGTGCAGCCAAGGGAATCGATTAATCACACGGTTTGGGACACATGGGGTCCCTATGCATCTGGTGTGAGTGGCTCTGTGCCAAGCCAGAAGCGTAATGCTCCCAAAATAACACGCACCCTACAGCCCCCGTAGATTTGTAATTTTCGGCCTTTGAGTAACTGCCGTGCCGCGTCACCTGACAGATTGTTCCTGCGAAATTTACATAACCAATTCATGTAATTTAATGACCGAGTAAGATTATATGGTTAAAATATGGCTGCCATTTTTTTTTATATATAATTAAGATTCATATATAAGGCCGTGTTTATGATGATGGTTATGCATGTCTATATGTTTAACTTCTTTTGCACCATACGTAGCAAACCGTGCTAATCACCGACTCTCAAGATTTCACTGACTCAAAATGTTTATATTTTTATATTATTTTATATTATTATATTATATTATTATATTATTTTATCATGTTTTATTTTTATTATTTTATTATTTCCCTTCTACGCGACTTTACCGAAAGAACCAAGAAGATGAATCCCTGCAGTCACGAAAGCTTTAAATCGAAATTTTGCCAGGATGGTTCTGCATTGCGATGTTTAGCAAATGCGATCCATGAGCGTCGTCCTTGTGGTAGGAAACCAGAGAACCGGGATAAAACTCACGACGCACATGGTGGAGGTAACAGTTCCGCCACCTCGAGGCCTCCTCATAGCCACAAACCTACCACACCTGGCAAGCCCTGGTAGTCATCCATTCGCATATTAACAGAACTCAAACCTGCTTCGCTTCTGAGATCTGATGAGATCAGGTGTCTTCAAGCAGATAATCGTCAAGAACATACCAGATTTTCTGGGCTCAGAGGTGGCCATGAAATGGCAGCACAGAAAATGAATTGATGAATCCATCTGTGCTGAACTTTGGGTGCTTGAGTGGTTCGTTTTCTCTGTGTACTCCAGCTTCTTCCACAAGGAATATATTATATCATGGAATTGCCCAAACATCCAAATGCACTAGCCTCCTGAATAAATTATTGTGACTTTGAAGCTATTTTCTTGATAAAGAAGAGTTTTATTATTTCTTCGAAGCTTGAACCTGATTCACGACTTTAGTTAGCATCAGTGGTGTGTTGAATTTAATCTGGTTCTGAGCTCTCTCCCTTCACAAACCTGCAGTAATCATCATCATGCCGTATGGTAAAACTGGTCGTGAGGAGGCCTTCACCCGACTGTGGATAGACGCAGGGCTGTATATTATTATTAATATTACATATTACTACAATTTTATATATTAATTGTATACAAACTTTCTGTTAAGAAAAGTCAGAGGGCTTTGGCAGGACACATTGCTAGACGCGATGATAGGCGCCGGATAATGTTTCAACGGCGACAGCCAAGGGGACGGAACAAATTCAAAAGCACGCCTACCGAGGAGATGGAGCGGTGAAGTCAGCTTGTGTACAGATGCTCGGTGGATGTTTGCACCGCAGGATTTTGAGAGATGATGACGGCTTAAGGAGGCCTTCACCCAGTGGTAGATGTATCATGGCTTCTGCTTATGACTACGATGCTGATCTAAATATTACCTTCCTTCAATTGTATGATACCATATTACAGTATTGTGTTATTTGCGTGCTTAATTATGGAGGAGCGAGTGTCATTAAATAAGGTGAAATAGCTTTAGCATTGCTAGCTTTGGTTGCTTGTTCCTTTGCAGGCAGTTAGTCACGGTCAATGAGCCAAAGAACATGCTGGCTGGTAGGTCTGCTCATGCACTGCAACAACACTGTTAAAGAGGTTCATGATGTGTGACTAATTCGTGCCATCTTTTACACATAAAGGGTGGAAGCGTGCTAATGTCTTTGCTGCGTGGCACAACCTGCTTTTCATTTAATGCACCTTATGCGGTACAATATGTCATAAATCTACGATTGTGTAATGGGGATTTTTTACTAATGTTACTAATGCCGTACGTATGTATGTATAGATATACAAATATACTGTATACGTCTTTAAAATTGTAAATGAAGAAAAACATCTATCACAACAAAAACATATACTGTACGTGTGTGTTTTTGAATAACTGTTTTTTCGTCTTTGCCTCAGTTCGATTGCCTTTAGCGTGACAGTCCATGGGAGGAAAATAACTTGGTGCTGATGGGTATCATATATATTGTAAATGGTCAGCATGAGACCTAAATAAATGTAAAACTTTTTGGCTGACCCTACTCTTTCAGTGAAGCCATTCAACCTCTGGCCAACAATGTTTGCAGGCCCCAATTTAAACGTTGAGTTTTTCAATTCCTCTGGTTATGATCACGGACGTGACTATATTTGTGGCAAATATCAGATTTTTTTTTACCTATCTTGGAACATCAATATAATTTACATCACTCAGCCAATCAGAGGGATCTGCATTGATATTGGATATGGTAATAGTAATAGCGTACAGCCCCTTGTCAGACAACGCCGTGGCGAAGACAATTCTCACACCACGTGGGTCGTGGAAGTTGTTTGACCATACTGGCCAAGCTGGGCAGTGTTTGCTCGGGAAGGGGGGGTGCCCAAAATATCTTCTTCCCTGCCATTGGAGAACTGATGTTTACATAGGGAGAACGTAACTCATGTGCATATACATTCTGTAAACATGCAACGACTGTATGTCGATCCACATTTTGTAGATAGCCACAAACATGCATTAGCATTCAGTGTGTTTACATATACCGCACAAACATAGCACGGATGTCATCCGATTTGCACGGTTGGCTGCGTACGGCGCGAAAGAAGTTCAACATAGATCCATCAATAAATAGCACTGCCTTGACACACAGGCAGACAGACGCATGGCACAGCACGTTACGCAACACACACCGGGTCAGACTGAAGTAGTTGCACAATAATAAATAAAACATCTTTTATGTATTTTTTTTTTGCCCGTAAAACAATATGTTTTCGTCTGACGTTGATGCATTGCCGAGATGGGATAATCCCCGCAGCTTTGTTCGCCTAAGTTATTCCCTGGTGACCCCGTAATCCCGGCAAGACACTCCGTGCCGCGCATAACTTCCCACCTCGGCCAAGCGAGTCCCACGTGCCGTAATTCGCAATCAGGATGCAGGAAGGGAGGTGCCCCAAATTTGCGCCGTGCAGATGGGCGAGGCGAAGCGCCGTTGCTCCAATATTCGCCCCGGACTTAATGAATAAATCCCAAACCACCCCTCCCATCCCTGCCCAACAGCGGTTAATCCATACACTTAATGTTGAATATCGCGCTTCCGATGCGGCGAGAGTCAGCTGAGTGAGCGGGGTGGATGTGCAATGCCGTTGTCCGTTGTCAGAGGAGGGCCTGGCGTCCACGCTTTCTATTACACGCTTTCTATTAACTCACTCTGTCTGTTGTTGTTGTTGTCGTTGTTGTTGTTGTCGTATCATCAAATCTTGTAACTCAATTTTAACCCACTTCCCAATGTGGTATCGACTGTAAACTTGGTATACTTACGTCATACTGATGACAATACTATATCGCAGAGGTGTGGACTCGAGTCATGTGACTTGGACTCGAGTCAGACTCGAGTCATGAATTTGATGACTTGCGACTCGACTTGGACTTGCATAACAATGACTTTGTCCCACCTATGAGATGTGGACTCGAGTCATGTGACTTGGACTCGAGTCAGACTCGAGTCATGAATTTGATGACTTGCGACTCGACTTGGACTTGCATAACAATGACTTTGTCCCACCTCTGCTATATCGTATCATAAAACTATCTATATTTTTAAACAGTGTTCTTTATATGTTATGTTTCGGCTTGGGTCTAATTGTCCACGGTCAACTGACGTTGGCTGTAATTGGCTACGGTCCCTTACGTTACGGCAAGCTTCGGGGCCACTTCCTGGAGTCGTGGAGTTCTGCCATTACTAGTACATTTCATAAAAGCGTGTTTTTCAAAGTTTTTTTTTTTTAAATATTACTTGTATCTGACCACGTTGTGGGGGGTGAGAGGCTGAGAGCTATTTCAATGCGTTGCGGATATGCACTCGGGAAATGTGCCTCTACATCACGACACCTTCGCAGTATCTCCCATTTGAGGGCACATTTGTAGCAACGTATACATTTTTATTTTTCGTTCGGTCGTTCCCGAGTGTCCGGCAAAGTATTATAATTGCACTAGATCGCAGTATTATTGCAGACCTCCGAAACTAGATTGGACAGATAGGACTGTTTGAACCATTTGTAGTTTTTTTTATTCTCCCACAAAATATATATTTGTGTAATCAGCCAGATGAATTACACATTTATACAGTATAACATCGCATATCCGACTCAACTGAGGACTTCGGTACGGATGGATCTGTGAAAGTCAGATTTGTGAACACCATCAAACATAATTACAGGGTTTTTTTTGGGTTAGATCGCGTAAATATATAAATGTGTCGTTAAACCCACCACCACCCGACACAGACAGTTAATAAGGTTTGTCACGTAAACAGAACATGAATGTTGTGGCTTTGCTCTCCAACACACCGGAGTGGCTGTACTAGTGACGAATTGGCCACATTTTGTTTACGTGACAAACCTTACCAGTTGGCTGTGTCGGGTGGTGGCGGGTTTAACGACACAATTATATACAGGTAGTCCCCGACTTACGATGGAGATGCGTTACGACGACCCCATCGTAAGTCGAAAATATCGTAAGTCGAAAATGGCCTAGCCTACCCAGGAGTCTTAAAGAATGGTGATAATTTAGCAAAACAGAGCAATTTACAGTACCGTACTGTATAAACTATATGCGTACAGAACATCCCGGCAGCGTCCCAACGTACAGCATCGTACCTCGTACGCTGCTGCGTTTTCCTGCCGCGCGAAATGTAATATATTTTACAATTTTGTCAAATCGCTATCGCCATCGTAAGATCGAAATATCGTAAGTCGGACCATCGTAAGTCGGGGACCACCTGTATTTACGCGATCTAAGCCAACCGCACCCCCCTCCCCTGTATTATAGATGATATTAGTCGCGAAAGCCTTTGTGTTAAAACATCATCAAATGTACGGCTACATCAGGTCAGGGCGGATGTCTTTTCAATTCCCCATGAGACACACGTTGTGTTTGTTTTGATTTATATTTGCTTCCTTGCTGCTATTTGTTTTGCTTTTGGTCATTTTGGTAACCTCCAGGCTTGTATCACTTGCGAACGAGACTCATCCTGGTCTGTGAGTTCACGCCTCTGATGAAACAAAAGCAAAGCGGAAACTCCTTTCATCCAAACAATATCCGTTTTTACATTGAACGGAAGCTCTTTACATCTAGTTGCAACATGAGGATATTTACATTTGTGACACATGTGTGTATGTTGATCTTATTTCCCACCGTACGTAGCCAGCCGTGCTAATCGACCGCTAATCGATTAGCGCTCTGCCCATCGAGCACAACGCCAACAGCTGCACTTGTTAAGATACGGGCGTGTGAAAACCAACGTTCATCATTTAACTAATAACGATTTAAACTTTTTTTTAAATCCTTTATATTAAGTTCACTTGCTTGCTTGCTTGCGTGCTTACGACCGTGCAAATCTTTCGGTCGTTTTTTAACCCACTTCCCGTGATCCAATCGAGCTGACATTTTGCACACATACTCGTTGTGCGTGACAATTTATTTTCGTGAAAAAATGTTTCCAAAATTTTACACTTTTTAGGAAAAAATAAATTATATTTAATTACCAATTGCTTAATGGTGGCAGGCAATCATCTGACCCATAGGTGGCAGCCATCTCAAGCCAGAGGACGAGAGGACTCTAGCCTCCACGCATATAAAGGATTTATAGTGAAAAACTTTGTTTTTACGAGTTAATTTTTTAATTGACCAGGTAAGATCCATTGAGCCTACAGAGCTCTTTTTCAGAAGCGACCTGCCCACAAATGATAGCCCAACAAAGTGGCTTATCACGTGGACGTTTAAAGCAGCCAAATACTCTGAACGCACTTTGATTCTAAATGTGGATGGAAACGTCGGAGGACCTGGAGATAAAGCCATGCGACCACGGGGGAGAGAGACACGCAAGCTCCAAATATACAGCAGGCGTCAGGGTCGGCATCGAACCCACGCTCTCCTTGTATACCAGGCGAGGTGTTTAACATCTCACCACCACAAACAGCAAAATCATACCTTCATGAGCTCGGTCCCGTTCTTGAAGCAGCTCCCAGACGTGGAGCGAAACATCGCACATCGCGCCGAACAAACACACCGGACCGTGTTTAAATTCTTGAATTCTTGAGAATCGGTGGGCAGCTAACCTCAAGCAATGCATCGAACGGCGATTCGAACCTTTGCTGGAGACGCATCCCAAGCCATTCCGCGTGGGTTTCTTGTTTAAAAAAAACAAAAAATCAGCGTCCGTGTATTTTCTAGACACCATGAAATATTACGGCAGAATCCAGGTGGACAGGGAATCCCGCACCGGTAACCATAACAACTACTGCATTATGCATGCGAAACTGCCTGTAATTTAAGCGAATTCCAGCAGCATTCTCTCCCGTTGTGTGCACTATATTATCAAATTAATGTATAACGCAAGTTATGAGCAATATTTCAAGTTATAAACAAATGTACAATGATATATATATTTTAAATATAGTGCTGTAAGACATTTAGTACATTAGATTTGTATCATACACATGTACATCCCGTGAAGAATATTTGACCATGTACAGCCCATGAGCGATATTTGGCCATACTTCACCATTCTGGCCAGTGCGGATTGAAGACGAGGTGGGAGTCGGGGTATAGAACAAAAATAAATTTAGCTGTGCTGCCCTCAAACTGCCCACAACACCTATTACAGCCATTGGCATACATTTTATATGTAAAACAGTGAAACTGCTTGCATACGTACCACGTTTATCGACCCTTTCCTGTCATCCATGTACTGTAACGCTATGCCAACTCCTCTGATCGGTGTGACACAATCTTATCATCAAAGCCCTTTTGTCGGTAAGAGGAGTCACCCTGCAGCCGTCTCCTGGAAGAGAGCACGGCGTTTGTTTTTTTGGGTTGAATTAGGGTAAAGTCACGTAGAAGGGAAGTAATCAAATAATACAAATAAAAATAATAAAATAATTCTCACGACGTTTCGGCCACAACGCAAGCAGCCGTCCTCAGGTGAAACCAGGTCTGTCGAGGCGACACTGTCGCAAAAGAAAGAACCAAGAAGATGAATCCCTGCAGTCACGAAAGCTTTAAATCGAAATTGAATTAGGGTGTTACGAAGGGGTGAGGGGGTAGGCCGGAATGGATGTCCGCATCGATCCACCTATGCAGGCATCTGCATGTCTAGCAGAGGGGTTGGCCGGATTTTGCGTCTGTTGTGGAGGGCTTTGCTGGGTCAGATGTCTGCTTGTGTCATCCACATTGTAGCTGGTCTGGGTCGTTTGTGCCGGGGATTCACCGGGGGTAACCGCTCGACCAGGAGGAATTGGTGCAGGTCAGGATCTGGGCAAGACTGAAGGTTTGGGTGCAGTTGTCGGAGGTTAGGCGATAGGCAGAAATGGGGGTTTGGATGGAGTTGGTGGTCAGGGTGTTGGCAGGGCTGGGGGATTGGGTGTATTTGGTTGAAGTCAGAATCTGACCAAAAATGTAACATTGGACGACAACATGCCGGTGGCTCTGTGAGTGATGTTGTCCGTCTGGGATTCCTCAACGTTCTGTTTTTTCTTGTTTTTCCTTCAGTTGACTTCGTTACTTTGTGATATATGGAGCTCTCATTTTGACGATATCTAATCCATAATCAATCGTT
This sequence comes from Lampetra planeri, assembly GCF_965212315.1. NCBI lineage: Eukaryota > Metazoa > Chordata > Hyperoartia > Petromyzontiformes > Petromyzontidae > Lampetra > Lampetra planeri. Next base: position 10,500,674 of record NC_136122.1, on the reverse strand, counting down.
TAAAATGAGGGGTTGATGAGACGCACTTATTCCCCTGTATTTCAGATCACACATGTGGGATGTATCTTACATTCTGCAGGGTCTTGTTATCCAGACAATATGGTGGATCCGCCTACAACACATCGACATGTGCACACTACTCTTGTGTGTGTCAATTTTGCTAAATAATCTTCATGCCAGAGAAGCGCTTGTCTTGTGGCGATGCCCAAAGTCCAGTGCACATCGCAGACAAATAATATGGACGAGAAATAGACCGCTTGAAATGTCACAGTCCTGATTTAAATTGCATGCAAACAGTGTTAAGCTCTGACATATTGATGGCACATTTGCACTGATGCATCACCTTGTCGCGCTGTTGAGTAATGCGCAATATCGGGGTGTTGTAATAAATTATGCTCCTTTGCAGTTTGCATCAACGCATCGCCTTGTATGACATGAAGACTGTAATTTCGGCGAGATGTTTTTTTCTTCCTCGCTGGGTATACAGGAGGTCGTGGCTTCGATCCTGGACCCTGACGATGCCAGTTGTATATTTGGAGTTTGCATGTTGGCTCTCTCCCTGTCGTGGTCATGGGGCTATTTCTCTGGGCCCTCTGGTTTCTCCAGGATAAATAAAGATTCTGATTCTGTCTTTTCCTTCCACATTTAGAAACATGCATTTATATTAGGGGCCGTCCATAAATGACGTCACGCACCTGGGGAGGGGGGGGGGGTCAGACATTTGTGACGATGTATGACGAGGTGGGGGGGGGGGGGGTTGAGAAATGTGACGTCACATCAAAATGCGCAACTTTAGATAAATATAGACAACACGTTCTACTTAATGAAATAGATTTTTTGATAAATGTTTTCTCCTACAACATCACAGTGCAGCGCCACATTAAATACGCACTACAATGACAATAGTTTAAAGCGATTTGAAGCATGTTTTATATTTTTTTGGGGGGGGCAGAGCTTTGTGACCTCATATTTGAGGGGGGGGGTCTGACTTTTTGTGACGCCGTGTGACGAGGGGGGGTGGTAAAAATCGTCCAAAATCGCGTGACGTCATTTATGGACGGCCCCTTGATTTGGCTGCTACTACAAATTCCCACATGTAATCATATAAGCCGGTGGGGTAAGCCATCACGTGTGACCTCTAAAAATGAACTAATAGCTCAGTGGGCTTCACCTGGTATATTAAAGCGTTTCTGTTTTGGCAGATATTGCGGAGGAGTTCATCGAGCCCATGTTCATCTTCTACCGCAGCATGGGAGATCTCAACGCGACGGAGACAGAGTACGCTTTGTTAACGGCGACCGCCATTCTTTCAGCAGGTACTGTAAAAAAAAGACAAAGATCCCCCGCATAACCTTGACAGACTGTAGGGGCAAGTGCTGTTAGCGAGCACCTATGAAGGCCGGAACGGTACACGAAGGGGTGGGTGACCAGCACGGGCAAAGCGCCGGGCAGCTAAAAACACAGCGAGATGACACAGTGGGGCGAGAAATTGGTGCATCTTCCAGTCATATCAGTCAGTCAACGCATAACACTTGAGGTGGCCGGGTTTGTCACTGGTCAGAGCACTGTGCTGGTGCCTCCAGGTAACCAGCTGCAAGTTCACTGTTTCTCAGGTGTAATGAGCTCATGGTCTCAGCTTGGCCACGAATGACCGCAGGCAGAAAAATAATCAATATTAATTTATATTTCCACTTAATTAATTCCGACAGTGAGAATCGAAAATGTCAGTTTAACTTCTATGAAACAAACATTTCTCGCGAGCACAGGTGTGAAGGGAGTGCAGAACAGAGGTCACAAACGGGGTTTTGATTCCTTACCCGTACCCGGCCGCACCAGGGTCGCAAATGGGTACCCGTACCCGGCCGGGTAGGGGTACCCGTTCCCTACCCGTACCCGTACCCTACCCGAAATGAGTGACAAACGGTTACTCACCAGTGACTCACGGCCTACCCGTACCCGTACCCGGCCGCACCAGGGTCGCAAACGGGTACCCGTACCCGGCCGGGTACGGGTAGCCGGGTATCGGGTAGGGTACGGGTATCGGGTTCCCGGTTGCGACCTCTGGTGCAGAACTCTGGCGTGGCCGAGGGAGCACTTGAAGGGATCTCCGACGTACTCGGATGCGATTTAAAGCTTTCGTGACTGCAGAGATTCATCTTCTTGGTTCTTTCGGTAAAGTCACATAGAAGGTAAATAATAAAAAAATAAAAATAAAACATTATTAAATAATTCTCACGACGTTTCTATATATTATTATATTACTTTATAATGTTTTCTTTTTATTATTCTATTATTTCCCTTCTACGTGACTTTACCGAAAGAACCAAGAAGAGGTACTCTGACGCGTTTTCGGGATGTGCCGCGTGTTGTTCGGCATGACGTCCGACATTTCGCTCCACGTTCTGCGAGCTATACAGCAGCGCCACCGCAAAAGCCGACGCAGTCGTATGATCTCAAACAAGTGCCTCAGTGATATCACCTTCCACACTCCGCTCCGCAGACACTAGGCGATGCCCTTCTCCATGGGGGAATTCAAAACGTGCGCCGCCCTTCGTCTCGCAACACGACGCCGATCGCAGCCGTTCTAGAGTCGGTGAAAAGATGCGGCGACGAAAACGGGCGTGGATCTTTTCAGTCGACCGAATGATGCCAATTAAAAAAACAAACTTCCATTCCCCGCAGATCGACCGTACGTGCGCGGCCACCGCCTCGTCGAGTCACTGCAGGAGCCTCTGCTGGACATCCTCTACAAGCTGTCCAAGCAGCAACACCGACAGGACCCCCAGCACTTTGCCCGCCTCGTGGGCAAGCTCACCGAGCTGCGGACGCTCAACCACAATCACTCGGAGGTGCTCATGTCCTGGCGTCTGCAGGACCAGAAGCTGACTCCGCTGCTCTGCGAGATCTGGGACATCCAGTGACGCCAGCTGCTCAAGATCCACTCGCTCGCTCGTTTGTATCCCACTCATCTTCCTCGTCCGCCGAGTTTTTTTTCACTCTCCAGAATTTGGCTTACATGTACATTTTATACGTTTTGTATTGAAGTGTAACAACGTGGGGTCGTCACGTGTGCACGGTGCAGCGTGAATGTGCGACTGCGGTGACGGTGACACGCGCTAGACAGTGGAAGCCGTGGTCGCTCTGCGTTATTGAAGGCGCTCACGTTATTTGATACAATGCCACTCTCTTATGGTCACGGCAGCAATAATACTTCAGACATGCCGTTGAATTATTTACGACTCGGAAATTAACTGTCCGAACAGAATTTTCTTTTACAAAGTTTGTTGTGGGTTAAAAAAACATTTTCCCCCCCATTACCTCGCGAAATATTTCAAATCCCTTTCGATTCATTGAGGCAGAATATTGTACACATTTTGTGAAATATATATTTTATCGGTTCAGGCTGTAACTGAACCAATGGCTGGATCAGGAGAATCTCCAAGGGTCCCATTGTCTTCCGTGTGTGGCAGCGCACACAGCACTCTCAATTATTCTTCATTTGCCCTGCTGTGGACAAACTGTCACCTCACAGTGCCCCCCCCTCCCCTCCCCCCTGCTGAATTGTTTTGCTTACACACAGGAAAGAGAGCAATAAAAAACAGCGGTATGTGGGACTGTCTTCTTTAATTGTGATGCATTTTTTCCCAATTAAATCTCACCCATCCGAATTGTACAACATACTGTAATATGAATTGGATGCATATGCTTTAGGACCTAAATACGACGTCATCTCAAAGCACTATAAGGAAATAATTGGCATATGTATTTTTTGATGGAAAGATACAGTCGCGGTCAAGGACAGAGGGCGGGGGGGATGAAAAATGAACGTTTTGAGTCTGGACTTGAAGAGGGCCAGGGAGTCCACATTAGAGATGTCAGGAGAAAAACAATTCCATACCATGGGGGCAGCAAAGGAGAATTAGCAACTGCCCACTGAATTTCGATTTAAAGCTTTCGTGACTGCAGGGATTCATCTTCTTGGTTCTTTCGGTAAAGTCACGTAGAAGGGAAGTAATAAAATAATAAAAATAAAACATTATTAAATAATTCTCACGACGTTTCGGCCACAACGCAAGCAGCCGTCCTCAGGTGAAGACCAGGTCTGTCGGGGAGACAGTGTCAGACCTGGTCTTCACCTGAGGACGGCTGCATGCGTTGTGGCCGAAACGTCGTGAGAATTATTTTATTATGTTTTTTTATTACTTCCCTTCTACGTGACTTTACCGAAAGAACCAAGAACTGCCCACTGATTGAAGGTTGATTCGAGGCTTCTAACTCTGCCAACCACACTACCCTCACCATCGTTATGGAGTTGGCCCAACATTATAGATGTATGATTATTGTGAGGCTTTGCCGAGTAAACAAAGGGGCATTATTGCCCTTCAATGCCCTAACACGGGTTACTGCCGTGACCTACCAACCACATATCGTTATCAACCGTACGCAACTTTCTCAGTGCGTCAAGCCTGGCACAGATCCGGTGGGTTTCACATCCACATTCAAGTAAATGGCAGTTGCTGCTGATGTTTTTGTACCATATCGTTTATAGATGTAAAAAAGTGGCGTTGATAATGTTACAAATCAAATGTAGATGTTATTTTGTTGTCATAATTAAAATTGTACCTTATGTTACCCTTGTTCTATTGTATAGCTTTCCAATGTAGTTAAGGTTGCATACACATATCTGGTGAACCAGTAAAAATATTAATGTAATACTAAAACATTGCATATTTTGGCTTATCCATGTTTATCTACACCTACATGATTTAATTGGTGTGTTGTAAATATCAAATACCTGATTTCTATCGTAAACAAATGGCCCAAACTGATAGTTTTTGGCGATATGCCCCATTGTTGCTGAAAGAGACATTACATTAGCACGTTTAGCAATGTGTCTTGATGATCATCTGTTAAGGTGACAATCTGGTTCAATCTGTATAGCTAAGTCACGTCAGTAGGTAGGTTAACAGAGATAAGGGTGCGGCTCTGCCATGACTAAACTCGCTCACGTTGTTGCCGGGCAGAACTGCCTCCACAAGGCCCAAGGGGCCACTGGTGGCTCCTGGCGGCCTTTAGTGCGGCCCCTAGCGTGCGGCCCCTGACAATACGCAAATGTGAAAAAACCCCTTGCATGCGGTGTGGCGACCCTCACACCGATGATGTCTTATTGGCGAAAGTGCCCCACCCCGCCTCTGAAAATTTGTGAAGAACACCGCTCTAGAAGGTGTTTGGCCTACTCTTCCACACTGGCCAGTTATATTGGAAGAGGTGGGGGTAATCACACTTTACCCTTACCGCACATGACCTGCCAATCATCTGACTGCGGTGTACCCATTCATACTCTTGGGTGGATAGAGGTAGGGCTTTCAACAAATGTACCACATTGTTTCACCTGCCGGGCTAGGAGATTGAACCGGCGACCTATGGATTGCAAGCCCAGCCATGCTAACCATGACACCATGGCAGAATCCCAAGTAGGTAGGTTGGTTCGTATTATTTTCAACCAAATGGTAGCCCGTGAAGACCGTAGGTCTGTTTTTCCAGGGTGACCCAGTTACTTTTGAAATCTTACTCATGACTCTAAAGCAATGTCACATGTTTTTTTGTTTACTCATCATCCATATCCCTTGTACCCTGATCTTTTCAAAGCAGGGCAATGATTAAGCGGTGTGAAAATTCACATCCTTGGCAGTGCCAGTAGAGTTGCAAACACATGCGGTTTCGTTTTTTGTAATGAAAGTAGTTTATTACTGAACTTTTTCCAAGTTCCCCAAATATATTCCCGAGCAGAGCTTTCTCTGTAGAATTTAAATAATGTTGTTTTGCGGCAAATAACCACATCAATATCAAATGGACATTGCGACATTAGTCTGTTGCAAGCAGTTTTCAATGGACACAAAGTCGTAATTCATCGTACTTTGTCAATGCACTGCATTCAATCATGGGGTTTGTTTGACCATACTTCAACATGCTGGTCAGTGCGGTTTGGTTAAAAAGGGGAACCGTGACAGGTTTGGATTACCACTCGCCACTCATGTTAACCCTGGTTGGGAATTTAACTCCGGTGAAATGAAACACATCTGCAAAGAATTTGTCAGTTAAATTGGTAACGTGGAAGTCTTGAGTGTCGTGAAAAGTGCCACGTTCTCGGAGTGTCAACTTTAAAATGTAAGTTTTTCAGGCGAGTCATGAAAAAATTAAGATGTCTTTTTAACTATTTTGCTATAAGAAATATAGTTTCCAAATGTGCACGATACATACCTATGAGCTGTGTGTTTTATATGCAATGTATAATTATGGAGTCCGATTATTTTTTTAACACTGTAATATATATTTTATTACCTTCGTTTTTGAATATAAGTGCAATTACTTGATTTCTACGTAATCGCAGTGTGTTGTTTTTGCCGTATTAAATTAACAGAGAGTATGGATATTTCATTTAATTAACTTACTCTTCTAAGTTACTTTTGTCGTGACGTCTGCATCCCTGGAGCAGAATACCTGAGCTACTTCCACTAATTTACAATTACAATATTGAAACACATTTTAAAGGAGGCCAATTTAAAAGATCACCAGCTTCACAACTTTTTCTACTGGCCTTACAATTGCTGTACCACTGCTGGCAATCTGCATGAATCTGTATGGTTACAAACCTGCAGGCGTAAACCTTACTCTTTAGCACCCAGATGTAAATAAAAAGTTAAAAGTGCAGCCCTACAATGGCTTGCTCATGTGACTGCTGTAAAAATGCCCTCCACTGGACGGTACTCTGACTTACACTATCATGCTGGCCAGACATCTTAGAACAAGTGGTCGTACACCCACACTTTACCCCACCACATGCAGCCTGCCGATTGACGAATGGGTATATTGGTTCATACTGCTGGGTGGACAGAGGCAGCGGGGTTTAAAAAAAGCCCATTGTTTCAGCTGCCACATAAGGAGAATGAACCGGTGACCTCTGGATTGCAAACCTCGTATACGAACTATTACGCCACTGCAGTTTCCCTCGTGTATTTGCTATCTAATCCTGTACAACCATTTTACAATTCACAGCCAAACCTCTACTTAGGACCTTCTATTGCTCCATGAGTGTGCGTTCTTATGGCGTTCATATGGTGTCACTTTCATTGGGAGCATTTCAGAGAATGTAAATGATTCCTCATGAGTACTGTTGGCCCCGCGTTCATTGGCCACTATTTCAGTATTCTGATTTCACACATTATTTCGGATTTTATTTCCCCACAGTTCATCACATTCTCTCTCCGTAATAGTGCACAAATTGTCCTTGCAGAAGTTCAGCATTGGCAGTGAAGAATATTTCTGAGTGTGTAGAGAGCTCCCCATGCTCTTATGCCAGACACTTTACTGACCTTATAACCAATTTCTCTTGAGGCCCAAGAGCCAATCCTCTTTCACTAGGAAACATTATAGCATGTGCTGATCAATGGGCCACGGCTACATCTCACTGCGTTATAAGGGCATTATTTGATGGAGATGGCATTCGCCTTCACGGTTAACATGGAAGAGAACATCCAGGGCGTTTCAGTTATGCCCATAACGCCTCTCCACGTGACTCACGGCTTTTGATCTAAATATGCAACCAAATACTATATCACGTAATGTAGGTCTATCGACTAGCATGAAATCATTGTCACAATGTGTCCAGCTACTCTTTTGAGGTGTACGTCGTAGGTATGTGCAGAAGGACAAGCAGGTGGTGCAGATGGTTCAGGCAGACAGCCGAGCAGATGTAAAGGAAAACATCGCAGGCGTGATTACTTGCTCTTCCTCGCCTTGGGGGGAGAGATAATTAGATTTCCTTTTCTAAATTGATGTTAATCGATGAGTCTCGGAAACCAGTCCATCGCCCAAACGCCCGTCGTCAACCTCCCGCCTGCTTGTATTGATCAAAGGCTTTTGTCTGTGGAGCGTATTCGATCTCCTCACGAGAGGTTTGCAGGATTCGTTGTACCTGTTGGCTTGCCTATGTTGGCGCAATATTCATAACATCGTCTTTGCATCGCTGCCGTAAACCTCAGCCCTTTTGTCGAACGCGACTCAAAATAAGTATCAGTAAAAGGCAGTGTACGGCAAACTACCCGTAGTACATTGACAAGTCTAACAGCCTCCTCCACCACCTACCATGCAGAACTGGCTATCCTTACACAAATAGAACAAGGGCTGCATTCTGATTTCATCCATTCAAAACATGTGCACATTTCCTGGTAATGGCATTCTCGTGAGAATGAATGTTCGTGGACACTTAGGCTGCTGATGCAACATTTCAAGCATTTGCAAAAAAAAAGGAATATGCCTCTCCTTGTGGTTGCTATGCCAGTCAATTCTACAAATGCATTTTTTTGTTTTGAGTGTGCGGCTTGATATTGAACTATAAAAGTGTATTCCTCATTACCTGGCACTTGTGTGCAAGATCCCAGGCGCAATACATATCCACTGATATTGCAAATAAAGCACCGTGATTGCACCAGCAGGCTTCTAGTGCTCAACACAGCAGCAGCAGATCCTGCTAGAGATATTTTGAATCGTGTAGTTGAGCCATCAAATGAGTATTTTTCAGGGCATTCTCTTGTAAAAAAAAAGGTCACTGTGGTACAGAAAATATTGCTTTATTTACTGCATACGTATTGCTCAATTGCTGTTGAGAAAAACTGTTTTTGTGATTGCTCCAAATAAATGGCATGCTTTTATAACATACATTCTATGTGTTTTTGTGTCCGATGGATGTCAGTTTGCTTTAAATTAAGATTCTCAAAAATCCCTGAAAAACAAAGCGTGACAATGTGGTGACTTTTTGGCTGTCAAGTAAACTCACCCAGCTTAATAACCATTGCTACAGTCTACTTTATAAACTGCCAGTACACTCCGATTAAGAACCAGGCGACAGTATACATTAGTGTTTTTTTGTTATTATTTTTATTGACTTATTTTTATTTTTCGATTTAAAGCTTTCTATCTACGTGACTTTACCGAAAGAACCAAAGCATGTCATAAACTTTCCAAATTGGCTGTGTCGGGTGTGACGGCGGGTTTAACAACACATTTATATTTAGACGATCTAACCCAACAAAAACCTTTATTGTCGAGCATAGTGTCTGTTTAACAAGCCTGGCTCTGCTGATGAGCTGGAAGATCGACACCTGCCAGAAGGGGAGGGGCTGGGTGGGGAGGATGGGGGAGGGGCTGGGAGGGGAGGGTGGGGGAGGGGCTGGTTGGGGAGGGTGGGGAGGGGCTGGGTGGGGAGGGTGGGGCTGGGTGGGGGGTGGGAGGGGTGGGGCTGGGTGGGGAGGGGCTGGTCACCCCGTGGTGCCCTGATAAAACTCAACGTTTGACCTACTCACGCCGGCTTGTGCATATTTGCGGAATACACCACGCCGCCGTTGACTCTGGCCATTGACCGAGCAACCCAACGATCTTACCAGCTCCCTCCGCAGGAATGTGTTTGGTATGTGCACTACTGCAAATACGGTGCAGTATTACCATGTTCAGTATAACTGCAGTACTTTCGATACAAAATATAACAATAGGTTTTACCCTTTCTGGCAGTAAAACAGGTGTTAAGATGTTAAAACAGCAAAGAAAATCCTTTTGCATGGAGGATGTTTTTAATTCGATGGCACTAAATCGATTTCACACTCAGCGTCAGCCACGCGAATATCTTCAGGAAGAGGCAATCGTATTTCTTCGTAAAAAAAAAAGTTACATATTACAATTGTAGTGAAGAAAAGTATCCTCCCCATAGAGGTTAGGGGGCGTCCATAAACGCGTTTGCTTTTAGTCGACGGATTGGTCGGCGTGCGTGACCGAGCCGCGCGACTCGCCGTAGCCACTTCCGTGGGCTGACGTCACCGCGGGGGGCGTGGCCTAGCTCCTGCCAGCCCCTCTGGGTTTAAACGGAGACGCGGGAAGTCGGGCATAGGCCGGCGTGGTGAGTGAGTTCGTCTAATTCTCTGTTTAACACGCAGCAGTAAGTTAGTAGTTCGTTAGGCTTTCGCGAGCAAATAGTAGCCATACTATAAGGTTGTTGTTTTGGGGGGGTTAGATTTTGGCAAGAGAAATGTCGTGTCGTTAAACCCGCCACCACCCGACACTGCCAACTCGTAAAGGTTTCGATTTAAAGCTTTCGTGACTGCAGCGATTCATCTTTCTTGGTTCTTTTGGTAAAGTCACGTAGAAGGGAAATAAAAAAAATGAAACTTAATAAAATTATTCTCACGACGTTTCGGCCACAACGCAAGCAGCCGTCCTCAGGTGGAGAACAGGTCTGTCTTTATTATTATTATTTTATTATTTCCATTCTACGTGACTTTACCGAAAGAACCAAGAAGATGAATCCCTGCAGTCACGCAAGCTTTAAATCGAAACATTTGCACATGACAAGCCACTTCGTTGAGCTGTCATTTGTGGCCAGGTCACTTCTGAAAAAAAGCTATATAGCTCAGTGGGCCTTACCTGGTTAAGTAAAAATGGTTTAGTTTAGATGTAAGCTTTGTGTGCTGACTGCATTTATAAGAGCCATCTCCCGCCTGTGAGGATTGTAACATGCTTGTATCACAAAATGTTATTTTTTATTTTTATAATTTTATTATTTCCCTTCTACGCGACTTTACCGAAAGAACCAAGAAGATCATAAAGGTTTGTCACATAAACAGAACGTGGGTCCCATTGAGTTACTACTACAGCACTTGTGTGTTGGAGACCAAAACCCACAACAGTTACACTCAGAGTACGACGTTTCGTCATAAGTAACCACTCGCATCATCACCCGGTGTGCTGTCCTAGTAACGCATTGATTGGCATGCTCTGTTTACATGACGAACCTTTACTAATTGGCTGTGTCGGGTGGCGGCGGGGTTAACGACACAGCAATTATAGTTACGCCATCTAACCCAAACAAAAACACCTCTTATCGCCCGTATCTGTCGGGCATATCGTCTCCCCGCGTGGATTTTGGCCCATTAGATGGCCCACTTCCGCGCGTGTTCTACGCGTGTTTGCGTGGCTCGAGAACGGAGTGAGCCGAGATGACAATCTCTTACTGGTAGGAACCTCCTGGTTCCACCAGCCCACAGGGGATTATTGTGTCCGTCCGTTCCTCGTGCATCCAAAAATGGGAGGGGAGGGGCTGGGTGGGGAGGGGCTGGGTGGGGAGGGGCTGGGTGGGGAGGGGCTGGGTGGGGAGGGGCTGGGTGGGGAGGGGCTGGGTGGGGAGGGGCTGGGTGGGGAGGGGCTGGTCACCCCGTGGTGCCCTTATAAAACTCAACGTTTAACCTACTCACGCCGGCTTGTGCCCGCCCTCACAGTCGGGCATATTTGCGGAATAAACCACGCTGCCGTTGACCCTGGCCATTGACCGAGCAACCCAACGTTCCTACCAGCTCCCTCCGCAGGAATGTGTAAAAAAACCCTGAGCCAGAGACGAGCCGGTGTTTTTGTGCCTTTGTTTGAATACGAGATGTCGCCCTCTTGCATCTGCCTGGTTGGTGGCGGGTCTTCCCTTCGCGTGGCTGATGGAGATGGCAGAACAACGGAATACAATTTCACGATTCGGGTCAGATCTAGCCAGACACACCGTGTCAGGAGCAGCCGGAGTAGTGTATCGCCGCTGTGATGTTCTCCTCCTGAGTTGTGGATCGGGGCCCCTTTATCGGCCCACGGCTGGATGATTTGCCACACGTCGTGTGAGCTGACTGTAACTTCACCTTCATAGTCGTGATGTTTGTTGCTCGCAGTAGAGCGGAGCCACTCGCAATGGAAGATGGGTTCAGAGAAATCAGATCCTGGTTTGGGGGTTTACTCTGTCAATCATCCATCTCTCCCTCCATGGCCTGTACAATCAGTGCTGCTGTCGGGAAGGCAACACTGCTTGTCCTACATTTTAAGTTTTCGTGACTGCAGGGATCCATACTCTTTTGTTCTTTCGGTAAAGTCACGTAGGTATAAATTAAATCCCGACGTTTCGGGCGCAACACAAGGTGGGACCTGATGACGGACGCTTGTGTTGCGCCCGAAACGTCGTGATTTAATTTATTTTATTTTATACCTACGTGACTTTATCGAAAGAACCAAAGAGTAATGCTTGTCCTGTAGATTGACTCGAATGCCCGCCATAAGCACGTGGAATTTCCAACAACGTGGGCCTTACCTGGTAAAATAATAAAAATGTTTAAGTTTAACTTGTACATTTATTTAGTTGTTAATTTAAAATTAATCGTTAGTTATTTAATCATGGGAGAGACTTATTAAGATTCCCCACCTTGTAAAACGTCCTATTCTACTAAGGGTAAGCCTAATGGAGACTAATGAGCTTTAAGTAATTTATGTAACTAAGGCAGTTGCACATTGATCATTGTTTGGACGACATTTTTACCGTTTTAGATAAATGCGCAAACCTTTTTTTTTTACAATTTGAGAGTTTAAGTTAAATGATCGTGTAAAGTGGTTCGTTCAGCAATACGAGTACATTGAGATTGATTGTACAATAGTTTCCTTTATTTGAACAATTTAATGTCCTTTATTTACTCGCTTGCGAGTCTTAAGAATAAAGTTTATAAATTGTCAATCCTCTGCTGGATGAAAGCCTTTCCCATGCCTTTTTGTCATGGGGGGGTTGTTTGACCATACTTCACTTACTGGTCAATATTCTTAGGTTTTTTCGGTAAAGTCACGTAGGTAAAACATCAAAATTAATGAAAATAAAATAAAACAAAAATCACGACGTTTCGGAGGCAACACAAGTCTCCGTCATCAGGTGGGACCGTCACAGCCGAATTAGCTGCATCAAGTGAGGCAATGATTCAAGATGTAATCCCTTATAAGCAAGTTGAAGGGGGGAGGAGAGGGGGGGGGCTCATCAGAATGTGGTAGCCAATGAATGGAAACGTATCGGGAGGGAGGGGGGCGGGGCTCAAAGACAGCACGGAGTGCTCAACACATGACGGCACGGAGTGCTCAACACATGATACACATGATAGACAAAAGAACGAAAATGCCCATGTTTATACCAATGCTGGCTGAACAGTGAAGAGAGTACTGTTAAAAATAACTGGGGATGTTAACACTCGGTAAAGTAAAGTAAAATAGTGCCTGTCAGATAAGATGGTCCAAAAAAGTGTAATTAAGTCTTTTTTGCGTGGTTGATAAGATCTTTCCAATGATTACTAAGTTTGTACCCATCATCACGGTTGAAATTATGTCTGTGTTTGTATATTTGTATGGCTTCATGTACAAACCTTTGATGGTAGCCGGGAGGTTTGCAGAGAACCTTGGTCTCGGAAAAGACAATTTCATGAGAGCCCACCGAGTTGTAGCAATGATCGGCCACGGCAGAAGAATCAGTTCTGCCGTGTTTCAGATCTGACTTGTGCTCGCGGACACGATCAGAAACATGACGTTTCGTTTCTCCAATGTAGCAATCACCACAAATGCAACTCAATTTGTAGACTCCAGGATATTGTAAGTCAGGAACGACATCCTTCACAGATGGAATCAGATCACGGATTTTATGCACTGTACTGAATCGGACTTGGATCTTATGTTTGTTTAGAATTTTGGAGATCTTTTTGGTCCCGCCTGCTATGTATGGTAACGTGATGGTTTTGGTCGGAGTTTCATGTGGCTGTTTCTGTGTGGTGGGAGAGACAGCTTGGCGGATAGTACGGTCAGAGTATCCGTTCATCCTGAGGGCCCGATGTACTTGTCTTAATTCACCGGTCAGGTGGTGTTTGTCAGAAATGCCATGGGCTCTGTGGTATAGCGTTTTGATGAGAGAATTCTTTTGTGATGGGTGGTGGTGGGAATCCGGTTTCAAGTAGGAATCTGTGTGGGTGGCTTTCCTGTAGACAGAATGTCCCAAGGATCCATCAGGCCTCCTCCTTTGAAAGATGTTATCAACTACGCAAAAAAGACTTAATTACACTTTTTTGGACCATCTTATCTGACAGGCACTATTTTACTTTACTTTACCGAGTGTTAACATCCCCAGTTATTTTTAACAGTACTCTCTTCACTGTTCAGCCAGCATTGGTATAAACATGGGCATTTTCGTTCTTTTGTCTATCATGTGTATCATGTGTTGAGCACTCCGTGCTGTCTTTGAGCCCCGCCCCCCTCCCTCCCGATACGTTTCCATTCATTGGCTACCACATTCTGATGAGCCCCCCCCCCTCTCCTCCCCCCTTCAACTTGCTTATAAGGGGTTACATCTTGAATCATTGCCTCACTTGATGCAGCTAATTCGGCTGTGACGGTCCCACCTGATGACGGAGACTTGTGTTGCCTCCGAAACGTCGTGATTTTTGTTTTATTTTATTTTCATTAATTTTGATGTTTTACCTACGTGACTTTACCCAAAAAACCTAAGAATATGAATCCTTGCAGTCACGAAAGCTTCAAATCTAGAATTACTGGTCAATCCCGGTTAGTGAAGGGAGTGCTCAGGACCAATTCGGGTACCACTCGCTGCTGATGTTAGCCATCATTTGTGTTTTGAATTCCATTCACTTGGTTCATAGCTTGGTGCATTCAATACTGCACCACCGTCTAAGTGAAGTGCTTCATTTAACCACATAAGCGCCTAATTTAAGGTGCATTCACTTTTATTTACACGATCTAACCCAACAGACCCCTCTTATGGATGATATTGGTCACGAAAGCCTACGTGTGAAACTGAATAAACTTGCAATGGTATTTATTTACAATAGTTAATTAAGATGTATTGACCTAAATGTTGTAATTTAACTATAACAGAATCACTTTGAGGTTAGTTTTTGTAATATGCTCTAGGTAATCAGGTGCAATTATATCGATAATAATAAAAATCCACTATTCTAAAGCCTATTTAAGCCATTGAGATATATTGTAGAGCCGAACCGAGATACATACATTCACTTGCAACACTCTTTAGCCATATGACAGCCTCATTCGTCAATCAACTGAACTTTATTTCATACTTCAGAATACAATCGTCACCGTGCACTTCGCAAGGAAACGTAACATTATTAAATCATTACAATTTGAGATACACAATAGTTAAAAGCATTCAAAGGTTTAAATTTGTAAAATACATTATAAGATACATATTTAGCCTCTTTTAAAACCGAAACACCTTCCTTATCAAGACGGTGAACATGGTGCACTCCACATGAACACAACAACTAGCACGCTGTACCATGAACACCCAGCATGCTGTATTATGAACACCCTACACGCAGAAACTGGACTGAGAATCCTGATGCTCGGACGACGAACACAAGCCTAGGATATGAAACCATGAACCTGGACTACGTTTACACATTCATGAGAAAGTACTTTGGATGAAGGTTTTATTTTATTTTTGTAACCATCGGAGAGCACATGAGAATGTATTCTCTTATAGTGCTCTTCTGACTATGGAAGGACTCATTGAGAGAATTATCTTTGAATGAAATGCACTATATTTGAACATGTCCGACCACAGTGATTGTTTTCCAGGTCTCGTTTGCAAATTATATTCACTTTTATATTCCGGGGTACCTATTGTATTGTATAGAATTGTGTTGCCTGCTATCCTGATGACAGGACAATGCAATACATAATCTCTGTAAGGAAGCCCTGGGTAGTGATGTCGGCGCATTTATTTGTAAAAAAAATTTTTGCGTGTATTCTTTCAAAAATGGGATTTCAACTTTTATGACACGACTAACCTTGCAATTTTACTACAGGAATTAGTAATTACCTATAGCAGAAACGGAGCTGCTGACTATGCACACTAACTCGGTGTGTTTAATTGAAATACTTGTAAAGCCCCACAGGCCAAATCTTCACACCATCCATCATTCCGTGTTTGGCAATTTTGCTCCTCAAACATTGCTTATGCAATGATATATAGCACACTACACAGCGTGTAGATGAAAACTCTTGCATCCATCACAATGATTGCATGGATTGCCGTTACTTCACACCAGATCTGTTCACAGCAGAATTAGGGCAGCATCCCTTTGCCTTTGGGAAATGGTACGATCCACATTCCATGTGTATCTGTCACGCCCCTGTTGCACCTCAAGACTCTTGAGCCGTTAAGCCTTTGGCTACAATAACTCGACAGGCCATGAAGGCAGGTGTGCGAGTTTTATGGTAATCTCCGAGACCAGAGGTTTATCTGATTTTTGTTCTTTCTTTTACGTAGAGGTGAAGTGGTGGCACAGTAATGACGCTGCACGTCTTCTTGGTTCTTTCGGTAAAGTCACGTAGAATGGAAATAATAAAATAATAAAAATTAAACATTATTAATTTATTTTATTATGTTTTATTTTTTATATTTTAAAATTATTTTATCACGTTTTATTTCTAATTATTTTATTATTTAAAATAAAATTATTTTGTTATGTTTTATTTTTTTTATTTTATTATTTCCATTCTACGTGACTTTACCGAAAGAACCAAGAAGATGAATCCCTGCAGTCACGAAAGCTTTAAATCGAGACGCTGCACGTGTTTGGTCATGGCTAACATCAATGGCGAGTAACTTCTGAACCAGTGATTAGTTCCCTGTCCACTTAATAAATCTACACTGACCAGCTTGGTGAAGTATGGACAGAACAACCTCAATGACCAGCATGGCCTCTTCAACAAGGCCAGGGGCTCAAACTGACTTTAACACAATATCTGCATAATGACACCCTGCCATATTTGTACTGTGTTACCCTATTTGCATTTTTGTAATTTTATATTGTATATTATAGCTATTGTATATTTTAGATTTTCTTTTATTCAATTTTTACATACTTTAGCTCCTTAGTATTAGTTAGACTTGTACCTTTAGTAGTTAGACTTGTAAACCACTTATTTATGATTCCTAAATGTTGAATGTATGCACCTTCCGGCCAAAGTAAATTTCTTGTCTGTGCGAACTTTCATGGCGAATAAAACCCTTTCTGATTCTGATGGCATGTGAGGAGGCTTTATCCCTGTGTTATGGCAAAGGGCTGTTGATGCTACTAATAATGAATACAATTTACAAATAGGGCCTTCCTACAGAGGACTAAGCAACAGAGAAATGTATAGAAATGTATTTGTAAATCATCCACTCAGTGTACAAAGTAAAGTAACGCTGCAGTATTTTACTTTGCTTGGTTCACGTGGTAAAACAGACACACTGACCATTATCATGGCTGTGGTGAGTTGATCTTGAGGTTAAACAATAAATTAGACATTGGCTGCTCCCCAATCAATTCCATGTGCTCAATCGCACCCCCAACCAACCACACGCTGAAGTGTACCGCAATACTCCTGACAGCAAGCACGTTGCCGCATCAGTATGTGGGCCTCTACATAGTTATCTGTATACGACTCGCTGTTTTGCAGCGTGGGCAGCTTTTTGAGGGATACCAATTTATGATATAATCGAATGCAATAACAACGTGAAAATAGTACCGCATCTTTAAATGTGAGTTTGAAGAGGCGGTGCGTGCATCTGCTAGGGTTGAGTAGTAAGCCAGAAATGTCCCCAACCCAATCCTATGGGGCCTCCCTTTATGGGCCACCTCTTACCACTGCCTCCACCTCTTACCACTGCCCCCACTTCTTTTGTCGCTACCAGTTGGACTGCTTATAGAAAGACCATCCTGGACAGCTGGGGCCCCAAGCTTAACTTCCGCACTGAAGAACGCCGCTCTCTCTCTCCGGTGAGATCTGCCCATCATGGGGTCTTGCGGGCTGGATTTGGGCAGCAGTAGCACAGAAACAACCATTCTTTTCATACTGTATAGTGTTAACAGAACCGTCTGTGATGGCTCACTGCCAATATGTCTTTTCCCGTGTGGAGATCGGCTGTGGATCGTATTCAACATAAACTACATGTGCCGAGCCAGCAACTGCACACAGTTGGTATTGTAGTTTTGCAAAATTCATTGCCCGAGTCTTTAGTCTGTTGTAGTAGATAGACCGTGATGTGCCATTCGCTACTGTGCGATTCTTACACACGTGAGTTTGTAGGTGTTGGGTACGCAAGAGTTAAGTGCGTATGACGTTTTTAACTTGTCTTCTGGAATGTGCTCATAAGGTAAGCCAAGATACTTGCACAATTTAAAAATGTTATCTATGTAATTACTGCTCATTTAATATTGTTGTGTTTATATGATAAATATTGAAAGTTCAAAACCCAAACGTATTTTCGAAAATTATTTTCTCGAAAAGCCTTTGGCTTTTTAGCACATTGTATATTTTTGTTGGCTTCTATACAGTGCTTCCTGTTTAATGCCATAATATTTTGAGTTTTTTCACTTCCAAAGTTTAACTTACTAGAACAGTGTGCTCCATTCTATAATTTCACACCGGAGCATTGAACATGGCCCTACTATTGAGAGCAACCTTTCACTTTTATGCAAAATGCATAAAATGTTTGTGTTTCATGTTTTTCGGCCACTTAACAATGGTTACTTTGAGTCCTGATTTTTTAATTTAACAGCTGTTCTGCAACCCTGAAACTAATTGCATATGTGCTTTATAAGCATTTAAAAAAAATGTTTATTACGAGGCAATTGAGTCAAATCACGAATTGCTAAATAAACCAGTGCATTTTTCATCTTTATTTGTGTGCAGTCGAAACTTCAATCTCTTGACAGCTGCACAAAGGAAGATTTTGCACACAGTTTCGAATGCATATGCGGTATAATAATGAGCTCCTTATTTGAACCAGAGGGCGAGGGTACATTTTCTTTCACGGAACACACAATTTTTAGTATTTCTTATTACTCTCGATGTTGTGACAGAGTTACCCTCCTGAATCAGACTTTTGAGTGTTCGTGGTTGAGATAAATAGCCCCAGTGTGTAAGCTGGGTTTTTTGTTGTTGCTCATTGTGTGGCTCGTATCCCTTGGCTTCATCAGATACCATGTGATGGGGCACAAAAATCTGTTCCCCCCAACTGAGTTGGGACACTCTCTCCGGTTACAGCCAGGGCTGTGTTTCGCGTGCACTGATCTGTGTTTCAGATGGTGGACGCACCAATAATCAGTGCAGTGTGTTTCTCGCGAGTGGTTTGACCAAGCCATTCAATTAGACGGTGTACAATAATGTATTGGTCGCAGAGTTGATTTCATATTATTGTCTCTGGTTATAATATTTTGTGTGTTATGCTTAAATTAACAAGGTAAGTAATGTGTTCCGAATTAATTGAAAACAAAGTAGTTTTTCAAGCAATTTTTTTAAAAACACAAGTTAAATTAATACATTTTGTATAGGTTTTTATCGAAAACAACACATTTACATAATTGTGAGAATAGTTCTGGTTGCTGCTGTAATCTTCTTAAGCTTCTGAATATTTTAAATGTGTCTCGGTTGCAGCAGATGTCACTGACAGGCTCAGCTGTGCCTGATACTAATGGTTGATCTCTGTACGTCTATGTACATCTGGTTTAGGTTCTGTGACGTTCGAAACAAAGGAAGTTATCCAAATACCGGGACAAGAGCCAAGCAGACAGGAGCAAAGTATGTCCGCAGAGAGAAAAGCTTCTTTAAGAAAAAATAAAGTCGACTCTACCAGACCATCCATGTCCCGGAGTCTCTGAAAGGCTGAGCTGTGTGATTCTGCCCAGGTATGCAAAGCAAGTCGTCGACGCAGACGGTGTTTGTGTTGCATCACGTTTCTCGTTTCACAGCATGTCCGAACAAATTTCAGAACTTGGGAGACGCTCTTAGAGCAGCTGCCTTTCCCGGGAGGTGTGCCATGCTTCCTTACGCCAGATGAGAAAGAGAGAGAGAGCATGCCCGTTGCTTTGCAGGAGTCTTCCGCTGCAGCTCAGCGTCTCTGCTTGGTGAGCGAAGAACTTCGTTCTCGAATCGGAACTCCAGTTCAACCCGCGCCTGGCTAAAAGACGACATTACCCTGCAGGCGCTCTCGTCGCAACCGTTGAAACGAAGAGAAGTGTCTCCTCGTTGTGGCGAAGGCAAGATAATAGTCGACTGCAAACGTGGAGATGAATGGACTCAACAGCCCTGGGGGCCCCAAGAGCCGCCCAGGCCTGTCGGACATGGCCACGTACCAGCAGTGGCTTGCCAGCCGTCACGAAGCCACCCTCATCCCCATGAAGGAGGACCTCGCCATGTGGCTTACCGAGATTCTGGGTGAGTAATGCCCTTTATAGCAACCGCGCCTCCGATCAGCACACGGTTGACTACGTGCAGTTTCGAACGAAGTTCAACATGCATACGTATGTGTGTGCCTGTTGTCATCGGCATTAAAATTATAATGAGGCCTACTGGTGACATTGTCCTCGAGGGATATCAACAATGGATGTCATTAAGCCAAGTTGACCATGTATGGAAAAGTAGCTCTGATAAGATTTTGTTGATGGACTTTGATTACAGTATAGTCATTAAGTGTATTGTGGTCTATGGAAAGTAAGTGCCGATTTAAATGTGTACAGGCACTAGCACTTAATGCATAAACGTATCGATATTTAATCTCTGTGGAGTAATTGCAGAAATTATAAACAAGACCTACACTTGTGAAAACCTTAACCTTTTATGATTTCAAAACAATGCTTTCCATAGAATCATTATTTCTCTCTCTGATCACTCAAGATGGCTACAATCATCAAAATTAATGACATTTGCAAGTTTCCTTGATTGGTGGAATTACATTTTTAGAATATACTTTCACTTGAGGAAGAATAGTTACTTCTCAACCTTGAAGTGTGTGCCAAAGTATTGTGTATTCCTTTCCATTTACAGTTATTTTTAAGATGGTAATTTGACGTTTTAAAAGTTTTTGGCTGAGTCCAGGAGGTTATTGAAATTGTATTCGCAAGAGCCTCGAGTGATATGTTGAGTGTTGCACTTGAGTTGTGTCATTGTCAAATATGTAACGTAAGCCCTAACATCTGCATTAATTTATTTATATTTGAAATTCTTTTATGTGGAGGGATTTTAAACACTGCCTGAATTTATGATCTCTGCAAGCCATTTCTCACATTTACCAGCTGTAAGTAAAGATGTAAAGGGAGTACTGCATGTGCCTGTACATGTGTGTGTGTGCGTACATGTGCATGAATGTATGTGTGCTCGTCAGCGTATGTGAACAGGAATTCCCTTATGGGAGGCTTGTGGGGTTGCATGTGTAAGATTCAAAATTTTGAGAACCCCTTGTCTTCAGTCGGGTTTCACTGCCCAACATTTGAAGAGGCTCTTGCCGACTCGTTTTCCACTTGAACATAGTGTCTGTGTTTAAATAACATCTTGTAACTGTTCACCACAGCTTCAGTTCTAGGTATGCTGTTCAACATTAAGATATTAAAAGTCTATAAACTCAATATGACTGATACCTTCGATTTAAAGCTTTCGTGACTGCAGGGATTCATCTTCTTGGTTCTTTCGGTAAAGTCACGTAGAATGGAAATAATAAAATAATAAAAATAAACATAATAAAATAATTCTCACGACGTTCAGACTCTGTCTTCTCGACAGACCTGTTCTTCACCTGAGGACGGCTGCTCGCGTTGTGGCCAAAACGTCGTGAGAATTATTTTATTATGTTTTATTTTTATTATGTTATTATTTCCATTCTACGTGACTTTACCGAAAGAACCAAGAAGATGACTAATACCATCGGCAGTAAAAAAAAATTCTTGTTTGGAAGATAGTGCGATTGTGAATGTTATTTAAAATAGTTATTGCTGTTAATGCTATCATAATTGTCAGAATGAATTTACATTGTGCAGTTCACGGTTTAATTGCTTCTAATTTTTGAACAGTTATGCATAGGAAGCGGTATTCCCCATTGGGTTAGGAGCATGTGTTAAATGTTAGACTTGGCAAGGTGCCTGACAAGAGCTGTGGAGCGAAACAGACCACTGCAACACAGCATTTCAGCATGCTCAGCTCTGCGTGCCTCAATCACTTGGGTTGAATAAATGTGCACCTTATGTACAACACCGCTTTTTCCATCCCTGATGATTACTGCCATTTGAAATCCCTAGAAGTCGTACATTAATTGCACGTTAAATTTTCTTAATAACCAGCTTCGCTTCGACACATTTAGAAAAAGTTGATGTGACCGATTGTGCGGTTTATATCGAAACAACACACCCACCCTGAACTTTAGCTGAGTTGACACTTAAAAATTTGCGTTTATAAAAAATGGAAAAGTTTATCAAAAATGTTTCGTGTAATACTTATTTCGATCTTTCGTTTAAGCGTTAATCGTACCATAATTAGATAGTTATAGCAATGAACAGCTTTGGTATCGCATGGCCGTAGAGTCTCTTTCATTTATAGTTCTTTGCCAAAGGCACTTTTTACAATGGCAGCACAATGAATTTTTTAGCTGGACATACAAAAAAATATCTTTTCATCACCATGTCCCCAACTCACGGAAACGGGAGCCTCTGTGGGATTCCTTTGACCTTGGTGATAACGTATGCTGTTGCTGGTCCATGATAATGGCTAGGAGTTATATACATTCCGTTCGTTTGTCGTATTGTTAAATTCATTTTTAAATCCTTTATATTAAGTTCACTTGCTTGCTTGCGTTCTTACGACCGTGCAAATCTTTCGGTCGTTTTTTAACCCACTTCCCGTGATCCAATCGAGCTGACATTTTGCACACAGACTCGTTGTGCGTGACAATTTATTTTCGTGAAAACATTTTTCCAAAATGTTCCACTTTTTAGTAAAAAAAATTTTTCATATTTAATTAAAAATTTCAATGTGATAAAAATGAAACTCTTACTCAATAAAAACAGAAATGAATAATAAAATAAAACCGATGCCACGCATATAAAGGATTTATAGTGAAAAACTTTGTTTTCACGGGTTAATTTTTTTATCCTTTTTTTTTTACACAGGTACGGAAATCCGCGCAGAGACATTCATGGAGCAGATTGACAATGGCGTCCTTCTCTGCCGCCTTGGGAGCATCCTGCAGGCAAAGGCTAAGGAGAACAACTATGCAGACAATGTCACTAAGGTGGGTTAAGCAGTTTTAATTTACAACCCGGTTAGCACCCATACAAGTGCACAAAGAAACGTGGAAAGAAGCCGCTTGGAATTACTCTGACTGAAAAGTTGAATACGTGGATCAAGGAACAGACGCAATTCTGAGATGCATCATCTTGAAGACAAACTATTCATGGGCTTGAGCATTAGGCATCATTTGACGGGATTATTGGCCGAATGATTGAGACTGGCGATGGAATGGTAGCCAAAGGAGGTAACATGGGCGATGGACCAGACTTAATGGAAAGGTAGCCCCTTTGAGAGAACATGCCTTGGAGGACAACCAACAATGGAAATAAGAGTGGTGAGATCAGTTCATCTGCAAGAGCGAGATGAATTGTGATTTTGCAAACCATGTGGGATGGTGATGGCGTGGTGAGCCCTTTATCCAGCAGTGGCTAGCTCATGGTGAAGATGTTGAGATCCCATTGAGACTATAAGTCTCTTTCAAGGGAGAACTGTTACAAAATGAAACGTATAATCTTAGGGGGGGAAAAAACAGTCGAATACAATAAACAATTAAACAGTTCATGCTAGATTAAATCATAAAATTATACAAGACAGCATTTTGCCAGTTTACAGTTAAACATTTTTACAGAAGTATTTAATGCAGTTATTCGTTTTTTCTTTGTTGTTTTGGGTGGCACTGTTGGTGGTTCGGCTTATCTGTGCATTGTCCACTTACTATCAATGAAAGAATAGTGGAGAGATTGTTTAAAGGGTAAATTTGCACTACTTCTCGGTTATTCCTATTATTCACAAAAAAGTGCAGATATTCGCACAGATAATGGGTTCCATGGATTAATTTGGGGGCATGGGGTAACAGGAAGTGCATAGAATAGGAAGGTGAATAGAGTTGGGTTTCACATTGAGGTTTAGCAGATGGGCAATGATCAGAAGTGTTTGCGTTCAGATTTTCCACGCAATTAATGCAGTTGATTGTAGGAAGCTGCACAGCACTGGGTTTGCATCAATAAGTAGGTGAAGACAATGTATTTTGATCCAAATTATCCAGATTTTATTCAAATACTTTTCCAAAACTGAATTGCTTTGCTTTAACAACAATTCCTGGCCTATTTGTATTGTGATTAACACGTTGGTTTTTACAGCGACTTCCTGTAATTGGATGGAATATGCCAATTGTAACCTATTTTGACTTAACTAATTCACTGCATGCTCAAGCCATTTCCACAACATGTAAAGTACGTAATATACGTAAACATTCTTATCCTGTTTGCGTGTAGAATACTGTTTTTGGAAAGACATTTATTTCCATTGCATTTATTTTTTCCGAATAATTCGTATTTAAATAAACAGCACTTATCTGAACGAAACGTGAATTGGAAACCTGCTTTGTGTCTATTCACCTGCTGCCTGCATAGTTGGCTAAAGTACGGTGCAATAGAAGTTCAACATACATACATACAACAAAACATAACGTTTTAAAAATGACCATCGCCAGCTCTGCAGAAATCTGCTCACCCATATATACATTGGAAAATTAGAATTGCGTCACTTTCACTTTGTGAAGTATTTTTCCAACCACAAGCTTGCATAATAAGTTAGTTGGTTTACACATTCTATCTAGTTAATTTGGCAGCTATCCCACTGCCTTAATCTATCTAAATCGGCCTTGTGAATGCATAACACCAACATTTTGCACGAGTAAGCCAGCAGTATGCACCGTTCGTCCCCTAGCACACGCTGATGACTTGCAGTGATGTGCTCACGTGTGCCAAAAAAAGCCAGTTTCCTCTTCCTCTGCGAGGCTGAGCTGTTTTCGAGTATTTTGTGTTTTCAGCTGTGAACTGCACACGCGGAGGGTGCGTCGTGCATGTCTTTAAAGTGTCATGTCGAACACGGAGTTTAGAATAAGATTCTAAAACCTAATTTACAAAAATGTAATCTTAGACTGTGCCCCTCTGAGCTTGCAATGTATTTTGGACATTTGTGTGTTTATTTAATAATTTCCCCACTTTCACGACCACCACCACCCCCTATGCCTTGTTTCCATTTTTCCGCCCAACAGCGCTTTCCACGGCGGAAGATCCCCTGCAGAGCCAACGCCCCAGCTGGGACCTTCTTTGCACGGGACAACACGGCCAATTTTCTCGCTTGGTGCCGAGAGGCTGGCATCGATGAATCCTGCATGTTCGAGTCCGAAGGGCTTGGTATGGCATTAAGCAGAACCTTTTCCATTTCACCTTCTGCACTCAAGGCACAATGACCCCCATTCTCTTAGGTCCCAGTGGGAGTTGGAGGTGCCTGCCGTGGTGTAGCGGTTAGCATAACAGACTTGTGTTCCAAATGTCGCCGGTTCCATCTCACGGCACCGCAGTTGAAACAATGGCGCACGTTTTTTAAATCTCCCCCCCCCGCCCTCGTCTTTTTCACTCACCTTGTTACCTTTTTCCAATGTTGTGCCATCAGCATTATCAGCATCATAGTATAAGATAAAGTATCTATTCGCAAACTTACACAGAGCAGTGCATAGCTTTGCCTGTTAGAGAGCAGTCCGTGAAAGGAGATATCGCAGTACTACTTTTGTGATCCCTGCAAAGGGCTGCAATTTGCAATACTCCCTGCTAAAGAGAAATGTTCCTTGCATAGCAGTCATCCCGATACATTTACCCCTCAATGCTGGAATTCAGCCAAATGACCTACCAAACTCATTTAATATGATGGGTTTTTTTATGCAGTCATTGGTGATCAGGCTGAAACCATAATAAACTCACCACACGTGAGAAACGGTTTAATCACAGGTGGATGAAACCCAGATATTTGCCTACGGTCTCAGGTGCTGGCTCAGTGCTCTGACCTTTGAGCCACCTTGCCGCTTCATCAAGAGCCTTTTAATTTATGGTGAGTTTAATCGAATGGAAATATGAGCAGTGCTTTTTGAACATTTATGAGTAGTTTTAATTGAATTGTGTATTGCAGAATCAGAATTGTGTGTTCCAGAGTCAGCCCTTTTTGATACATATATCTGCATGGAAGGCATTGCGCATTATGCCGCTTGCGACAGTTTAGCTAAGGTTCTTCATCTGTGCTAGAAGTCTGCAAAATCCGGCTTGCAAGAATTAGGGTAATAAAAAATGTTTTTGAAGTCAACAGAAATTTCTGGCAATCCTGCTTGGCCAAGTTATCAGGAAGCCAGCGCAGCAACAACTTTTTTTATTGGAAGCAGCCGTAGCAATGTGACAGGTTTGTGGCATGAGTGGAGAGGGCTGAGTTACAGTTACCAGCGCCCCTGAAAAACACTCATATTGCTTAGTCATTGTCTCACAGCGATTGCAGTGTCATACAGAGTTGACCTTGCGACGATGTTGGTGCGCATTAATATCTTTATTGACACCCTTGGTAAACTGTCACATGTCTGTGATGATTTGCGCTGTGTTGAGGAGGAAATGGCATGCCTGCAGTTCACAGGTCTATGCAGGTCTTTATTTTGATGAGTTGTTGGTCAATGTGTGACGATGGCCACGTTTTTAATTGCCTATCTATAAAATGGCTGTTGACGTTTTTTTAATCGGTAAGTTTGCTGTGTGCACGCTTGTCAGTGGTTGAGACATTTATTTTCAGTTAATTAAACCCCCTGTGAGATAGGCCCACATTAATTATCTTCATTTTTAGTGGAGTAGTTTCGTCTGTCCTCTGGTTGTTATTTTTTATTATTATTTTGGATGGAAAACAGAAATCGTCCTCTTGCTTCTTTTTTAAATCCTTTATATTAAGTTCGCTTGCTTGCTTGCTTGCGTGCTTGCTTACGACCGTGCAAATCTTTCGGTCGTTTTTTAACCCACTTCCCGTGATCCAATCGAGCTGACATTTTCCACGCAGACTCGTTGTGTGAGACAATTAATGTTCGTGAAAAAAAATTCCCAAAATTTTACACTTTTTAGGCAAAAAAAATTTATTTTACATATATTCAAATAGAACTCATTCACAGTATAAGAGCCCAGAGCGTAACCCCTCCACAGGCCGTGGCGGAGTAGCGCAGTTGGTAGCGCCCTCGCTTCCCATGCCAAAGGTCGCGGGATCGATCCCCGCGTCCTCCACAGGCGAATATATTTTTAAATCCTTTATATTAAGTTCGCTTGCTTGCTTAGGACCGTGCAAATCTTTCGCTCGTTTTTTAACCCACTTCCCGTGATCCAATCGAGCTGACATTTTCCACACAGACTCGTTGTGTGTGACAATTAATTTTCTTGAAAATTTTTTTCCAAAATTTTACACTGTTTAGGGAAAACAAATTAAATATTTAATTACCAATTGCTTAATACTGGCAGACAATCATCTGACCCATAGGTGGCAGCCATCTCAAGCCAGAGGACGAGAAGACTCTAGCCGCCACGCATATAAAGGATTTATAGTGATAAACTTTGTTTTTACGGGTTTACTTGTTGCCATATTAAGTTCTGTCCATGCGATCATGTGTGCCAACACAAAGGACACCACTTGTGGGTCGTGAAAGCAGCTTTGATTTAAGAATGTGAACTCGTGCTGCTAGTGTAAAGCAGTGATATAAATAGTCCATATAACTGTCCATTCAGCCGTGGGCAGTATTTGTATACGTTTTTGCATGTTTTTCCGAGTTATAAGGATACATTTTATATTGCAGTATTGTGCAATGAAAGGCCCCGTTATGTTTTGAGAACAGGTTCACACTAAGCCACGCCCTTTTGGTAACTCTATCATCTGTGTCATCGAGTGCCATCATTCACAGTAGGATTAGTGTTTCGAACTTTGTGATATTTGGTTAGACCTGGACTGGAAAAACACGGTGCCCTGCCCCACTCGTCTGGAGCACGTGATAATATTGGTGCAATGCAGCAGATCTTTTACACAAGTGTTTCCAAATCGACGAGGACCATGGGGTGTATAGTTTGTAATGTCCTTGCTTCTGCACAGGAAAACAACATTTCACATTGAAAAGTAAATGATAATAAATATTTCAAATTTTTTTTGTTATGATTTCTAAAGTATATTTTGTGGTAATTTATTTTGTTAGAAATGATAATAAAAATAACATTAGCCTGGGTCCTTCATACAATCTAGTCCTCATACTCTACACCTACCAGTCATTGCCATTTAAATGCACATTGAGTGTACTTCCATGTTCCCACGTCTAAGTTCGCCATCACCAACCCGCATCAGCCTGTGTGGTGAAGTATGCTCAATTAATCCCTATAACGTGCACGGTGTGGAGGAGCCCTCATCCAGAAGTTGATTAGCAAAAGGGCTTTACTTGTGCATTACACAAGATCAGTTGTTTAAAATAGATATATGGTAGGCATGTAACAGTTCATCGAATACAGTTAATTCTTACGCTCACAATGCACACACAGGATTGCGAGTGTAAAAAAAATTTGTTTTCATTTTACACAAGTTGTATGTGTAATTGGTTTCCATAAACCCCTTCAATCACTTCAGGCATTAAATTAACAGTGGTAAAAATAAATAAATCTTTCATCGAATCACAACTCCGAATCGTGACAGTTCGTCGAATTGCAATGGGGACGCATCATTGCAAGGCTAAACTCTGGACCGTGTCTTTGGATTAAAATATTCTTGCCAAGTGTGCAAGGTAGAGGGATCGCAAGGCATGGTACTGAAATCTCATGACAGATGTAGCACTCAACAAGGCAATGCCTATGGATTTGTTACCACACACGCTTCATGTGGCCATGCACCTGTTTGAAATTGGCTTCGAAATGCACCGTCTTTTATCGGCACGTCTTGGCATTGAACTCTACCCTCTAGGTCCAATGGCCTGCTAATGAGTACACGCGTGCGTGTTATGGTCAGTGATGACGTCACTCTTTCCTCAGCCTTCCAACAGCTCTGAAATTTAACCTGCCTTGGCATGCGAACAACAGGTGCTTTATTCTATGTTAAATAATAACTTTAATCTTTGCGGGGAATTAAATGTATGACAGATCTGTTCGGGTCCCGTACATTCCGTACTCGACTCCAGCCAGTTGTCTGAAGGTCATAGTAAGAATCCACGGAGGTGTGGATAGATATGTTGCAAGCTACTTGTTTTGTTTGATGGGTCACCAACAGACGAGGGCATTCAAAGACGTGTTTTACTGGTAGGAACCTCCTGGTTACACCGGCCCACAAGGGATTATTGTGTCCGTCGTGCAGGGAGGGGCTGGGTGGGGAGGGAGGGGCTGGGTGGGGAGGGGCAGGGTGGGGCTGGGTGGGAGGGGTGGGGCTGGGTGGGGAGAGGCTGGTCACCCCGTGGTGCCCTTATGAAACTCAACGTTTAACCTTTACACGCCGGCTTGTGCCCGCCCTCACAGTCGGGCATATTTGCGGAATACACCACGCCGCCGTTGACCCTGGCCATTGACCGAGCAACCCAACGCTCCCTCCGCAGGAATGTGTTAGCTGATGCAATTCGCTCCAATCATCACAGTACAAGTCCTGCTGTCTGGGACTGCCTTCCGTGTGTATGAATGGTGATGTTAAAGTTACGTGGAATAGAGTAGCCTTTTTAGAATATTTCTTTTCAAAATATTTTTTTTACGATTCAATGAGGCCTTTAAATGAACCTTTAAATGAACTCAACTGTAAAAAAACTACTTTTTTTAACTGCAGAGTGTAGATTGTCTATATTTATTTGTTGTAGCTTATCTGATACAGTGCAGTTTACAACAAAAGTGTCTAAGTTTCGCATATCTTCGTGGAAAAGGACCCTACATGGAGCAGATAGCCTATTGTTTAGACCCCCCCCCCCCCAATTCCCAATGCATTATTCCATTCGAGGTTGAATTTCCAGAAAATCTAAAGTTTGCAGTGTTTCCTGCGGGCTGTTTTGTGCCATCTAATAGTGCAGATTTGCACTCATGATGATAACACCATTGCAAATCGACAAAAGTAGCAATGTGCAGCTGAGACTATAGTATTGTGCCGTAGTAGGTATTAATATAAATATTTTTATGTAGCTATTGAAGCTCGTGTGACATTCCCCCCATGGTGTACCACATCTTTAACTTCGTAAGAGGTGCAATATTTCTCATCTAAGCTGGTATGTGGTATATTTGTTTCTGCCAGGCGGATGACCTAAATACATCAGCTTCTAAAGAGTTTAGTCTCTTGCTCCTGTATGTAAAAGTTCATCAAACAAAAAGCAGGTTTTATAAGTGTCCACTAAAATTATTACGTTTAAGAATATACCTCCAAGTTGAATTCCTGCAGCTAATGCTGTTTAATTTCTTTAGATGGCTTTGTGGCTCGGAGATTTAACAGGGATCTCAGATATAGTGGGTTTCTTAGCCTGGCCAATGATTGCACGTCCAACTATAATTTGTAGTAAATTTGGATTTTCACTTAATGTGGCAAAATTTCAGCGATGAAATTTAAACCTATCGGGTTGACCGCCCTGTGACACTCTCACGGCAGAGTATATGGTAAAGTATGTGACACCTTTCCTTTAGGATTAAAATACCACGTGACAATGTGTTTCTCATGTCATGATTCAAAGGCAATAGCTAAATTAGAATACATTGGGGGGGAATTATTTTAAAGTTATGAAGTAATTTAACATAAAACTAAATTGCGTGGCAAATGTGGTTAATACAGACACACTGACCATTCAGATCACTTTAGTCTGTATGTATGTTGAACTTCTCTCGCACCGTATATAGCGAGCCGAGGTAATCTGAGGTGCTCCCGAGGTTCACAAGCTCTTAAGCATTGGTCACTCCTGAGGGCATTCATTGCATGTGCTCAGTTGTACTCCCAACCAAGCACATTCGCTGAAGTTTCTTTTCCGTAGGTCTCCAAAATAACTACAGATGATTCCATGAAATGTATTCTTCTTGCTTACATCATTATGTCAATAAACTGTGACTGGCATCTGCCACCCAGATGCAGCCACCGTGAGTTATTCCATTGTCTTGAATATTGTATAAAAGACCATGGCACGTGCATCTTAATTCAGTTGATTGATTTTTGGGGAAGGATGGACACCAACCACCTGGTTACACATACTGGAGTTATCTTCCCTCTAGTATCCGTCAGTCATTTCCTATCATTCTACCTGCTTAGAGGTGCATTTTTTGCTTGAGTCATCGTCTAAAATGATCACATTGTGTTCCCCTTCTGCAGTGCTACACAAGCAACCTCGCGAGGTTTGCCTTTGTCTTCTCGAGTTGGGACGCATCGCCGCCAGGTACGGAGTACAAACCCTTGCACTCACCGCGTGAGCTTCCACAAGGAATGAATACTCACCTATGGAATGCACTGCAGATGAAAAAGGAAGCAGTTCTGTCTCTCCACAAACAAACACCGTAGTGGAATGCCGTGATAATGCGTAGGGAATTCTGTCCAGACTCGAGACCTTTTATTTTTCCTTTGCCTTTCACTGTCTCTCTTGCTCACAAAAAAGTAAATTCGCATCTTTCTCGAAGGAAACCCATGCCCCAAGTGTTTTGTACAGGCTCTTGACAAGTGGTCACATTTAGACGCTGCATTGTTGCTAATTTTATTGTATTTTTAAAGGTGTAGCCAGATTTTCAGTGGCAATGCTAAATAACAGTACTTGGCAGATTAGCTTGGTAAACAGGGGCATACAGTAGATGTGTGCCTATCCTTTGCCAAGCAAAAGGTCTGATATTGTAACACGGGAGCATTATTTAATGAGCCAACGTGTGTGTTTGCATGATTAATAACAGCAAAACCGGGAGAAATAGAGCTGATTGTTAAGGGATCATGGCATCTTGCACAGCTTATCCTCGTGTTTACATGTGGAACTTTAGGCCCTCTTCCATTAGTGCCCCTTTGACAAGCTTGGCACTTCCTTGCCAGGGGATTACTGACACGTTTAATGAGTGTACAGCCGATGTCGATAGTAGCTGTACCATTACGCTGGGTGTTTCATGCATAAATTACCTTTTTTTCTCCATCTAACTTGTCCTTTTTTTTTATTGGCTTACAGTATTCATGGCCAGTGTACGTGAGGTTTCAAATCAATAATTGTACAAGCCTACTTTAAGTTTTCTCCAATTTTGAGCCGCAGTTGTGGCTTGCAGCTTGGGGTTTGCACCTTTTTATATTCCAATTGACATTTGACTTTGTCAATCTAGGTGGGCGATATTGCATTTACCAGAGCACAGCCCATGTTCAGAATAATTTAAGTCCCCTGTCGTACTGAGTGGCGGTGAGGCTGAGAGGCAACCGAAGACAAAATCTACACTGAACAATGAATGCTGCTGATATGCAGGGAAAGTAGCATCAACATTTGAAAATGAAATTTTCTTGAGGGATGTTTGGGTTTCTAATTTTTGTAGACAAACTGCCAGTGTTAAGAGCAAATCTTTTATTTTGTCTCGGCCACTGGGAATAACTCTGCTTTCTACCACAGAGAATATGATTTTGAGGCGGCAGCCTGCAGTTAAAGTTTGACCTTTTTAGTGATTCATCTTGCAGTCTTTAGGGATGGGCATGTTCTGGCACCGGAAGGTCTCTGATCAGCATTCCATATATGTTTTTTATGCTTGCTATCTAGAGCTTGATTATAATACAGCGCTTTGTCAATCCACTGCTTCATGAATGCTTCTCCACACCATGTCAGTCACGGCGTTGTATTTTTACCATACTTCATGCTCGTTAGCACATGTTGGTGAAGGGTGTCCCAGATCTTTCTCGCCACTGGTGTTGCTGTGACCAAAAATCAAATGCTACTCATTTATTGAACTTAACTAAGATTACTGATTGCAGTGACATTGGGTTAAGATTTAGTTTTTGCATTAAGGGACTCCTGTAATAGGGCAATCATTGATCCAAGTGATATTTACAACAAGAGGACATCAATTAATATCCCACTGCTAATTCTTTATGCCATTTATCAGAGGTGGAACAACACATTGATTAAACAATAATATCGATGCCCATGGTAGCGATCCATTAATTCTATTGCATATGTAAGAAATTATGTTTTTTTATTTGAATGTTGTATGTAATGGGTTCACGTTACTAGTGACGACTACATTCACGACAAAGTAAAAAAAATCATTCCTGCGAAGAATTGTGGCCCTGAGTTGTAACAATTTGTTGACTTTCTTAGGGGATGTAATTATTACGTCTGCACTATTTGATTAAGATGATCTTAAAATCTTAATTACATTTTTTGCAGCATTTAAGTATTTTTTTATTCCATTGGTAATATTACATTGAAATAAAAATGTCGAAAACTATGATTTAAAAGTACCTTGCAACGTTAATTTTGATGACAGTGGTTATTAGGCTGGGTGAGTGTACTGGCAGTCTATAATGTAGACTGTAGCCTGGTTCTTAACCTCGGTGAGTGTGCTGGCAGTCTTTCATGTAGACTGTAGCCTGATTTTTAAGCTGGTGAGCATATTGGCAGTCTGTAATGTAAACTGTGATAACCATTGCTGCAGTCTACATTATAGACTACCAGTACACTCACCAAACTTAATAACCAAGCTACAGTCTACATTATAGATTACCAGTACACTCACTCCGATTAAGAACCAGGCTACAGTCTACATTAGTGTTTTTTTTCCGTTTTTTTATTCACTTTATTACGTACGTGACTTTACCGAAATAACCAAAGAATAGGAACATGTGTGGTTATTTTTCATTTTAGGTGGCCGTTCTGAGGTTTATATTGGTAGATCACTTCATGAAGGGACCGCTACACCTACACTCGACAAGCCAGCATGAATAATTCCACGTGTTGTCTCGGCGCTGAGAAATATTGGACAAAAAAGTTCAAGACCGATCATTTCCACTGCCCACCCAGAGGAGGGAAAGCCAATGAATGATAAAAAGAAAAAAAAGCATGAATCACTTGTACATCATACATGTGCGTTTTCTTCTCGGAGTCTGACCTGTCAAAAGCCCTTTCATGCAAGGGCTTGTAAAATTCACTTTAAATACGGGAAAAAAACACGTAACATCCACCATAGTTGACATGCCGCCACTGCTTTGCTCTGAACTCTATTTGTATTCCTTTCGTGCTCACGGTCCGGAGGCCGTGCTTGCATGTGTATGTGTGCGTCGGGCGTGGTGTTGGCCACCCACCCCCTCCTATGCCGTGCCGGCCTTCAATAGGTGCTCGCGAACAGCACCTGAGGGGGATCTTTGTACGCATGCGCGCGATGTGGCCACTGTGTCCACTGTGACCTGCGCAGGTTCGGCATCGAGCCTCCGGGGCTCATCAAGCTGGAGAAGGAGATCGAGCAGGAGGAGGCCCGGGCGAACGCCCGCTCGTCATCCGGCTCGTCGGCCTCCTCTGCGTCGCCAGCGTCGCCGTGCACCTCGTGCCCGCCATCGCCCTCTTCCTCCTCTTCCGCAACGTTGGCGGTGGCAGCCTCTTCCAGCACGCCCACCACACCGCGGGCTCCCAAGGAGAAGAAGCAAGTGCGGGACAAGGTCCTGGAATCGGCCGTAAGTTGATTGGAGATGGCATTGGCAGCTAATGCTCCTGTATGTATATGTTTGTTGAACTTCTTTCACACTGGATGTAACCAACCGTGCTTATCGGAGGTGCGGAGAAGGAGAACACATTCCTGGAGGCACGTGGAGACTATTTTGACAATGCAGGGCACGAGGGGTCATGAGTAGAACCCCACGATGGGTGTTAAATATTCGGACATGTAACGATGCATTGCTTTATTGATTACAAATAATTCAATGATCCCGATATATGCACTGAATAGTGTACTTTCAATTTACAATTGTTGCAACATATATCTAAATTATGTATTAATGTCACATGTACGCTAACGGAGTGAACGCAACTATTTCAATGAGATATGACGTATAACAAACAATGCAAAGAAGGTAATGAAAAAGGTCAAAAACTCTATTCTAGAATCAAATTTTGACCCCTAAATAGTAAGATTTTATCAAATCACTTTGTTCGGCGTGAATCGTTGCATGCCTCGAGGTGATATCTGCTTGCAATGCAGTGCTTTGGAGCCAAGTCGATTTCAATGTACTGGGCTGCAAGATGACCAGGAGATATCTGTGCCGCAAGTTGGTTCATAATGTACAGACTTTTTTTTATATTATCTTCTCGTGTACGTGGGCTTTCTCTCGGCGCTCCGCTCTCTTCCTACACAATGCACACTAAAAGAGAAATTACAACATTCTTGAGATGGAATGACGCTTTGCTGGATACATTTATGCCTTTATTATATGGTATGCACTTCCCGACCTGTCCAAATGTGAGGGCAATAGCAGGACCCCTTTCTCCTCATGGTCCCAAGGGCCATGAGGAGAAAGGGGTCCTACAGTGCCGAAGATGATGGGCCATTTATATTCCTTATTATACATCTACATTGTCATACGAATGCATTTGTTTCATGTTGAAATTATATAATATTTGATCTATTATCCAATGGACCTTTGGGATCAATCTATGCCAGTAGTGTAAAAACAAGTTTAATCCTGGATCAGTTTCAACTTCACTAAGTCTTATCAGCAGGATGTGACCTATTTAACAATGCTACTAGGTAACCAGATGTTATTGACAAAATCCAGCCATAGACACTCTGGGGCCAAAATTTTGCTGTGATACCACGGGTCCCTGAACACATCTTTGCAGTTATTTAAAATATTATACTTATTAATCCATTATTAGATATCTAACGCTGGACTTTTTTTTGTCAACCCTTTAAACTGGTCTGGCCTGATTTGCGAACTGGGCAAGTGGCCTTTACCTGGGTTCCCACAGAATTCTTACCAGGCCAAGCGAGCTCTCAGCATGGTCCATTGCAAATTGGCCAGCAGGGCCACCCAAATAAACAGTGGTGATATCACAGGGTCAGCATGGAAGTGACATGCACGCATTCAATGGCGTCTCTCATTTAGATCAGCGTAAAGGACATGGTTTTGTTTTTTTAACGGACGTGATTACAAAAGCACATGTCAATGATTAGAATAAAAAAAATAAAGTGTCCTGTAGGGCCGTACCAAGAATGACCCTGCACGGAATGGGTTTGGCTTCTATTGACTGTGGAAACGCAGCATAAAGATTTGTTTACAAAACAGTGCATTATGGTTACATTTAATAACCATTATTACATTGTTTGGTGAAGCAGTTGCACAGTGGTTATCACACTGCGCTTATGAGCGTGGTGCATGCCGGTGATCCATCACTGGAGGGCAAGGGTTGGTGGATCACACAAATGTTGTGCGACTCCCTTCCCCGTAGGCATCGAGGTGCCATACCCTGGCTCACGAGGAGAAGGGCAGTACTGCTAGTGGACTTATCACCATCTGTTTCCATCTTTATGGGGATAGAGCATTGCCCTTCTTACCCGCGTGGATTTTCTCCTGGTTCTCCGGTTTCTTCTCGCTGGTAAACACACTCATTTATTGGCAGAAAACATTAAAATAAAAAAAAACAATGCAGAAACCCTCTTGGAAAAGTCATACGACTCAATGTGGCTTTGCTGGATAAATAAGTAAACTAATTTATGCAAATGTTTTACTGGTCACAGATAACTTGAGCGGCGAGAGATGTCTGAACCGGTTAGCTGACTCACTAGTGCGGTTACGTACGATCAAAAATAACTCCCTATGACTTTGCAGCTTTCATCCAGCAGAGGATTACAAAGGGCTCTCAGTTTATGTTTTTAATATAAAGTTACTACAGTTTGGCCTTGCTGTTTTTGCGTGAGAAGTTGAGGAGATAATTGGATTTAGGAAGTACAGGTAGTCCTCTACTTACGATGAAGATGCGTTACGACGACCCCATCGTAAGTCGAAAATATCGTAAGTCGAAGATGGCCTAGCCTACCCAGGAGTCTTAAAGAATGGTGATAATTTAGCAAAACAGAGCAATTTACAGTACCGTACTGTATAAACGATATACTGTATTTATTAATTACAATACTGTATTGCACAGTAAAATGTAAAGTATAAAAAACAAGGTCAATTCTTAGCCTACCTATATGAACTGCAATTTAATAGAAAGTTTTCTCAGGAAACAAGCTTATCTGCTATAAAAACTTTTAACATGCATTGAACGTATCGTATCGTGGTAACTTTAAAATGAAATCGCTAAAGCTACATGATTCTGTCCGTCGTCTGCATACTTGAACGATGTTAGGTTGTTGATGGCAATTTTGTCGTATCGCTATCGCCATCGTAAGATCGAATTATCGTAAGTCGGACCATCGTAACTCGAGGACTACCTGTAATAAATAAAATCTCAAGCATCTTGGTGTTCATTGCTTGCTACGCTGCTGATTTGTTTAAAATAAATACATGGTCAACTCTTTCAATTAAAAAAAGTGATATAAATGACTCTAGTTAGGATACACACATAGTATTGGCTTTTTAATTAGCCCAGTGAGGGGAAAATAAATAACTGCATTAACATTTTCGCTCTTCCCCGGGCTTTGTGGCAGATTTGATTGAAGTTATTCCAACACAGCGCTTTGATCCGAGTGTTGTATGGGTCTTTTGTTCATCTGATACTGCCTGATCTTTCAGAAGATGTTTTGTTGTTGTTGTTCAAAGATTGCATTTTATTAATTTGGTTCATACATTAGAAAATATATATATGTTTTTACAAAAACTGCTTATATTGTTTTTTTTTAGATTGTATATTTACCGGGACTAAAAAACATCGCATTTGTTTGTACATGTACGCTATCCTTAACACTTTTCCCCAGCATGGAAAAGCAGGCATGTGAATTTTAATATTGATTTTTCTTTTTCAGACTCCAGTTTCAAGATTCAAATCTCTCTTCTCTTCCGTAATACACAGGAATGCTGTTTGCAACATGAGAAGTTGCGTTTGGAATGTTGCCCACAACTCTCCTCTTTCGTTGTAACGGAGCAGATCAAGCGGATATCAGAGAAGCTTCCGTGTCAGTGCCAGGCAAGCTTCCAGGTGGAATATTACTCCGATGGAAGATACCGGTTCGGGGACAAGATCGTCTTCGTCAGGGTAGGAACATGATATTTTATCTTAATTCTTTATGCTGTCGTACCCATTAAGCCTGACATGATTATTTTTTTAAAAAATTCCACCATTCCCAGGACAGCTTCGGGAGGCATTCATC
This sequence comes from Lampetra planeri, assembly GCF_965212315.1. Taxonomy (NCBI): domain Eukaryota; kingdom Metazoa; phylum Chordata; class Hyperoartia; order Petromyzontiformes; family Petromyzontidae; genus Lampetra; species Lampetra planeri. The sequence goes on along the minus strand of NC_136122.1, from coordinate 10,462,623 downwards.
CAGAAGTCGATTGTAAAGTCATACATTCTTATATAATTTAGGCCAAATTGAAAATATGTCCGTCTGAATCGGCACCACTGAGATTCTTGCAAAGTTTGATCCGTACAGCTGCCCTTAATTAAACCAGATTTTTAGTTTACTGAGCTGGCTTTATCAGACTTATCACAAATGAAATTTCGTTTTGAAATATGTTTGGTTGACAAAAAAACAACGAATATTGTATTTTATTTCATAAATAAGCATGGACTATTTTTAGCAGCTAAAACCAATAATATAATGCATGCAACATTGACATTAAAACCTCAAAAATATCTACATAATAATACGACACAAGTTATATTTGGAAAGCAATCCTGATATGTTTTATTTGTTTAAAATCATTTTTAAAAAATTGCCTGAGGTTAATAAAGAGCAATAATAATTATTTGAAAGCTGAAAATAACCATAGGCATTGAGTAATAGGGCTCTATAGGGGGACACACAACTGGCCAGTCATTCAGTGCTGTCATCCTCTGGGATGGTTTGCCAGTTAATTTCACCTTTCTATATTTGGGGAGTTACCAGAATGGTTTTGCCTTTCTCGTAATTTGGCCGCGGTGGCACAACTGAACTATAATTAGTGATGGAAAACAATATTCGTATTTACACTGCTGCACTTGCATATTCCGGAGCCATAATATTTGAGTTAGGATCAAAATTGTAATAACCAACGGATGTCTAGCTGCATCGTCATATGAAACAGTGTGCCGTCTGGTTTGACCTGTAAACATTTGTGAGGTGGGCGTTTTGGCACATTGCGTTGAGACTCTCTGCGGCAGCCCAGTAAAATAAACCGTGTAGCCGATGGGTTGCAACTCAAAAGCATAGCTGCATGCATTTGTATTGAAGAGAGCTGGATTTTAACAGGTGGTGCGGCTCGTGTGCCTATGATCAAATCACCTGGAATGTACCCGAACATGTCAGATTTTACAAGCCAAGCAGGAATTTTGAGCCTTTAAAGTGCGTGGATCGATGACCACCTCACACACATTATTAAAGGCTGCGGTGCTGCATAGCAGACAGCAGAGGGTAGTGCTGCAAAATACATTGTACTATACGTCTGTGTTTCCACATCTATTCTGCCCATCGTCCTCAACCAACGTTGATGAGCGTGGTAAAATAAATGACGCACATGGCCTGCACGGTGTCCAGAGGCCCTCATCCAGCAGTGGATGAATGAAAGTCTTGTACGATATACTTGAGGTTAGCATGACTCTGTGTGCAAATCACAACCCAATGTGGTTATACAGCAACAGTGTATATTTTTTTGGTCCAAAAATGTGAAAAATAATACCTCTTTGCCAATTCTCCAAAATCATTGGCTTGTATAACAGCAGCATGGCAAGTTAGAATATGAGGTGAATAGCCCAATTCGGTAAGCAAAAAATGCTCTTCAAAGATTTTCAGTTTGGTTGTTGGATTCATAATTAAAATAATTCCTTTCCCTGCCCGTTGTATGCGTCACCGGGTGGCTTTTTAAAGGTCACATTCGCACACCAAAATCCTTGGAGACCATCTTTCAGGTTGGGGAAGAAGTGGAAGCGCGGTGTTATGAATCACTCTCCTACAATAAGACCAACAGCGGGGTAGAGTGATGGGTAAAAAGGCCGTGTTCATTATTTTTCCAGATTGTAACCTTTACATATTATCTGCATAAAATACGGCCACTGCCGATGAAGTAAATAAACTGAACTGATGAATACTTGAACGCAACTATATTTATATACGTACGGTTACATGGTATGCATGTACACGCTTGTGCGTGTGTTTTTTTTTTAAGTTGGTAGGCAAGGTTGAACGTGAGCAAACTGAAGAGAAGAAGGCAGTCAGGGGTCCACAAATTAACGTTGCAGAAGACGAGGTTTAATAAATTACCGTTCATGCATGCAGGTCAGCGGAAAGCAAAGTCTGCATGTGCGCTCAATCACAGCCTAATGGTTGCCCTTGAGCACAGGTGTAAGTTAACCAAATGCATTTTGAACATTCCCTAAAAAGCCCCAGACATTAAACAACGAATCCCAAGCCGTGTGCTCAATTTATGCTGCCGGGGTTGCATTGCGGAATTTAGCGAAATGGTCCGCTGTTCTTTGCAGGTTGCACACGGAAGATGGTGAAGCGACGGTATAATACAGCAGCAAAAGCTTGATCAGAAATCTGGCGTAGCAATTGCCAGCGCTTGTGTTTATATGGTGAGGTTATTGTGCGTCACATTAATCGCAGGCATTGTAATTTTTTTTACGATGAACAGAAATCCGTGACCTGCCTGTTCATTAATATGAATCACCGTTTGATATTTTGTGGGCATGCGTAAGCCGTTGTTATTGGGCGCTGTAAAAAAAAAGGATAGCATTTTTCTGTTTCGGTCCCCCGCCTGTCACTGGCTCGAACGCAACAGACACTTGCAGGCCAGAGTGCCCGAGGGGAAGGGGAGCCGCAATAAAAAATTCATCACAGGGCGAGGTGGTAATCCACATGGGATTTTGCTTTCAGCGGAAGTGCGGGCGGGTGCTGCAGGGACGCGTGGGATGGGGGGGGGAGCGCACGTCGGGCTGGGCTGCAGGGACCAGGGGCGGTGCGCACGGACTGTTGACGCACTTGCCTGCGTATTGGTGGGAGTAGTTCTTGCTCACGGAGTTGCCAACGATGACTGGAGGCCTCTGGGGGGGAGCCCCCCCCCCCCTGTCCTGTTTAGTCTGGGTGCAGAGACTCCCCCAACTCATGTGCGCCTCCATGTGACCAAAATGTCTTCTTGAAGTCGACGCGTGTAGTACTGTAATAATAACGGATTGACTCATCAATTTAAATAGGTTGCCCAGCTCATGATATGTTCACCAACTCTTGTGTGTAACAATATAATATTTATCAAATATGCAAATGATATGCCGTGATATTTAGAATCGATTCTTGAATTGAATTGAGACCTCTAACAATTTATCGAATCGCTAGGGGTGAGCCGTTGAATAGCGAGTTAAGACGTTTTTCTTGCATTAACGTTACACGAATGAGAATGCTTGGCAGCTTATTTGAAAATGTCAACAAATGACAGTTACCCATATTTTCTGTGAATATTTAATTCGTGTATTTCCCCCCCCCCCCTGTTATTTAGTAAATGTTTTGCAAATGGTGCCGAGTGCAAACATTCTCAATAAATCCTCAGTGCAAGTATGTTCTTTAGAAATTGTGCACATATTCTATGAACAAAGAAAAATCGTTAAGCATTTTCCGAGTTGGATTCATGTTTAAAAAAAAAAAATCTCACTGTAAAGCAAAGTGTAAATGCAGTTAGACATGACATTCTTAGGCTTTTTTTGCCTTTCCCCCAAAATGTTATCTAGATTCCACTATCAACGTCAATTACACAATCCATTGGGAACTCGTTCAGGGTAAATGCATCACACCATGTTGGAGATTATCCTCGAACTATTTCTAAAATGCCTTCAAGCGACCTCTATACGAGGGGAAACAATTTTCCCACCTGCACTGCTACAGAGAAATATAAATTGAATGACAGTAAAACCAATATTTTAGTTTTATCTAAGAGCTGGATTATATCCAAATTAATAGCAAAAAACACATTTTAATGATGGATGTTTTTATATACTTACTGGTGACTGAACCAAGACCATGAACTCCCTACACTTGAGAGCCTAGTTTAAGGGCACCATGGTGGCGAAATGTTAACTATCTCGCCTGGTATACTGGAGGTCGTGGGTTCGATCCCGACCCTGGCTGGCCTTTGTATATGTTCTCCCCTTGGTCGGGTGGATTTTTCTCCGGGTCCTTCGGTTTTTTTCACCACATTTAGAAACAGGCGTTTAGAGTATTTGGCTGCGATAAATGTTCACATGGCAAGCCACTTTGTTGACCTATCATTGGTGGCCAGGTTACTTCTGAAAATAGAGCTATATACCTGGTAAAATACTAAAACGCACAGGCCACTGTCTTGATTCTAACCCAGGCTCCCTTCAGTGGCAGCTTCGTCCGACCCCTGAGCCACCAGGAGCCTCTACATTAGGCGTTTATTTCTTCTGAATAGAAATGTGTACGCAGTGTTTTTCTGCCACCTGCTGGTCTCATACAGAATGCAACTGAAGTAGCAAGCTGTTTGGTTGAATGAGTTACTTTTATTGTGCGTGTACTATGGTCCTGCGCACTCGAAAGCTAATTTGGGTACTTTAATTCGAAGGTCATCCAGTTTTAGAACTGCTCGGTTGCACATTCGCATTCCCTATAAACGGTGACTCGCTTAATTATTCACGTTAACGGCAACGGTGGTGGTATTTGATTTTGAAATTCTCTGGGCTTTGCTGTGAAGGAAAGCCCAGAACCAACTCATTCTACGGTTGAATGAGAGGATCAAATAGGCTGAAAACCACGCTTTAGAAACGTATTTACATTTGAATATGTACGTATTTTTACTTTCCCAACAGATGCTGCACAACAAACACGTGATGGTGCGTGTGGGCGGAGGCTGGGAGACCTTTGAGGGCTACCTTCTCAAGCACGACCCCTGCCGAATGCTGCACATATCACGCGTCGACGGCCGCATCTCCGGCCTGCCCGTGCCCGCGTGTGCGCCCTCCTCCCCGGCGACATCCAGCTGCCAGTCCCCCCTGCCGCCTGCCCCTCACTCCCCGGCAAAACCGAACGGCTACCTGATTTCCACCGGCAGCTACAAAAGCCGCAAGCAGGTGGCGAGCTAGGCAGGGCCGTACGGAGCGAGATGTATGTATGTTGAACTCCTTTCGCACCCGTACGTAGCCGGCCGTGCTAATTGGAGGTGCTGGGGAAGGACGACAAACTACAACACAAAGCGGTTCTAAAGCAATTCGTTTTCAATCTAGAAGTGGGATGGTCTGAAAATGTCTCGTCACACATGGTTCGTCCGGATGGGCTGACTGCAGAGTGATGCCCTGGATTTGGTGAACTCCATGGACTGCCAAGACAACTGTGTTACAAATACTGTTTTTTTTTATTGCTGATTGGTTAGAATCGCTGAGAAGATGTTTATGGGCAATTGGTGTGGGGGGGGACGCATGATGTGTTGGCAGTTGGTGCTTATATATTTGAGAAAATCTGCTGTCCAGAGCGGAGCTAATGGGGCATGTTCAGCCATTTGTATTTTGAACTTTTGCGGGCTTCAAGTATTGTAAAAAATATATAGTTCTGAATGGGGTCATTAGGAGAAGCTTGCTTGTATGATATAAACCTTTTTGGACCATTCACTCAAGGCCAGAGCCATCTGAATGCAATCGGTGAAAAGTGAAGCAATGTGTACATGATAGTCTGAATGAATGAATTATACGTAATGTTTCCCTTAGTTTATGTTTCTTATGACCAAACTTGTTTTAGTCTTAGTTGCGATTACTTGCTAGATTTTACGGTTATTCTTGCCAGCAAGAAACAATTGTTAACGTTTTTTTTTCTGTTCATGCCATTAGCTCTCAGTAACGGCATATGAGCAGCCCCATTGCGTACCTGTAGTGATAGTGTATGCATTTCCGTATTGAAAAAACAATGACAGTTCTTTAAATTTATTTCCAGGTTTTTGAAAATTATTTGACTTTCTTTTAATAGCATACAAAATCCACTTGTTTTCCCGTGGGAATAGCTGAAAATTTGTAACTTCAAATTACATGTTCTTGAATGCCTCATTGTTCAGTTGTGTTCATTGTTTGGTGAACACCAGTGCCTACACCTTTATACAGGTTATCCTGACTCACAGTGATTTTATACACACCAATGGAAGTGCAGTACCAAACGGTTTTTTTCAGTTTATTTTTTTCTCCCGTTTATGTATTCTAAGGAGCAATATTTCTCAGTGCACGAATTGATGTGCCTCATTAGATTTTACTTTTTAACTGGTAATTATACGCAATGCTCAAGTGCCTTCTATATAATACATCAGTGCCTTCACGTTGTAAAGCCAGATTATGTTTCAAATGTGTGTTTGGGCATATAGCTGTGTGTCAAGTCGCAAGGTTTACTGTAGCAGTTCACAAAATATTTCTTTAGTTTTGTTTTGTTCAAATCATAAACACTAGCTACAACCCTAGAGCATCTTCAGTTAATTAGAATTCTCTGATCATCTGCATCTGTAACCGCTGTAATGGGGTATTATGCCAAATGAAATATCACGATTTATTGTAATGTACTGGCACCACGCTAAAAATCACAAATTCAAGGATTTTCTTCGAGCGCAGTGTCTTTAAAAAAATATATATCTCTGCAAATGCAGTTGTTTACTCTTCCCTGTGACCAGATCACCCAAAATGTGCCTGATCTCAGAAACGAAGCTGGAGTTGAGTCTACAAGGTTCTTGGATGGGAAACCTCCATGTTAAAAAGCACGTGCCAGGGCTGTGGGATTATGTGGTGGGCAGCAGTGGGCAGGGCAGCATAATCCATTGTTGCACTGAACTTTCTGCGTGCCACGACTTCACATCCCCACACTGACCAGCATGGTGAAGCATGCCGCGACTTCACATCCCCACACTGACCAGCATGGTGAAGCATGCCGCGACTTCACATCCCCACATTGACCAGCATGGTGAAGCATGGTCAAATAACCTCCCAGACCCACATCCAGTAGTGGATCGACAAAAGGGCGATACAATGGACACACTCTTACAGCAACTTAAATTATGACAATACCACGTTCTCCTTTATTACTCATGAAAGTGCAATGCGAATATTATTTCGAAGCAAAACATACTTTCAACGGTGTGAAACACGTAAGGGGCAATGCTTTATTCTCGTAAAAAATATCAACTGATATTTACATTTTGGACCTTTTTTATTATTTGGTTTTGACAAACACTACAGTTTCGATTTAAAGCTTTCATGACTGCAGGGATTCATATTCTTGGTTCTTTCGGTAAATTCACGTAGAAGGGAAATAATAAAAATAACATTCTCATTTTTATTTTATTGCATAAATTTATTATTTTATTATTTCCCTTCTACGTCACTTTACCGAAATAACCAATAATATGAAACACTACAGTATTCTACTTCGCACGGCAGATCCCGGTCGCCTCCCTGCTTGTGTAACCTTTAAAACGCTTTTGGTTGGAGCAGCTCTGAAATATATTGTACGATGCACTTTAGATTTGTAAGACATTTCCACAATACAACTTTGGATTCTCGACCAGCCACTCTGTGCCTCATTTGTCGTGTTCCCAGTGGGTGCAGTGGTTATGTTGATGCTTGCAGTATTTGGCAATACATGTACGACAGTGTTTGCATTTATCGTTTTGTCATGTTCACGGAGTGATCATATAATGTTCCCAATCAAGTAAATGACGCTTGTGCAAGAAGAGCAACTCTTCCACATCATCAAGTCAATGAGAATCATTTGATATGCAGTAATTTCTACAACCCTTTGTTATTTCATTGCTGGATGAAGGCTTGCTTGTACGTTGTCTGTAGCCTTGGCGCTTGTGCAAGCTGGCCTGCCCTGGACGTCCTTTTTGAGGTAGCCGTCCTTGGAAATTTGCAACTCATCAGTTGAGTATTAATACACCAAGAAATTAAATTTACATGTGATTCTGCTCTTTTCAGTGACTGAGATATTCTCACAATGTCCCGTATTTTTGGACCACAGGTGACAACACCTTGTGTGTTGTCTGTGTATTTTTTGGACCATACTTCACCATGCTGGTCAGTGTGGGTTGGTGGCGAAGGGGGGAGGGGGTGGGGAGCCCAAGAGACTGGTTCAGATGTCACGTGCCACTTAATGTTCCCCTTGGCTAGGAATCGAGCTCGGGTCGCCAGGTTCACAGTCCACTGCGCTAACTACCGAGTCGAGATGGCAAGCGTGTGAAGTGTGCCCGTCCTGTCGTCACAAAGCCGCCTTGGCCCAACAGGAGCCGCATTTTTCAATTGTTGGGATTCTCCACATTGCCAGAGTGACTCGAGCCCTCAACCCCCGCTCCGTGCACGGCTTGACCTGTGCTGCTTCGTGAGACGCGTGTGCCCTTTTAGTAACAATATAGGTCGGAGGGGATCTTTATCTTGCGGCGTTCTCATTTTGTGTGGAGGTAAACCCGAGGGTGCTTTGAGCAGAGAGTTAAAAAAAGGGCTTTGGAGGCCATGACCATTAGGTCTCACGGCTCGTGGAGAGGAAAAGAAATCCAGCAATTAGTTTGTTAATTGGCTATGAAGATCATGTCTCGGTAATCGCTTTACAACTTTGGGACTCGATGTATTGCCGTGATGGCGTTTATACAGGGAATCATTGCCGAGTCCCAACGCGTTACTCGTGAAAGGATGATGCGTTAAGGTGCTGACTTGCACATTTGTAATTGTGTTTATGCTATTTTATATAATATCTTGTCGAGACAACAAAAACATAAAATTTACATCCACGGAGGGGATGGAATAATGAGATCAAATTGTGCGGTAGGTGCTTTGTGGAGCATTACACCATGGAATGGTTAGGTGGTGGCAGCTTCAGAAGGCCTTCATCCAGCAGTGGATTGACCATGGCTGATGCCAATGTGACGTTCCTATATGACAATCGGCTGAATGTTTGTAGATTTTATGTAGGTACTAACATTCTGCCAATTGATTTAGTTTAACCGATTATTGAAATATCTAGTCAATCTTCAATGGTTCATTTTAATTGTCCCACGGGGTTGTATCTTTATCTGCCACTAAATATATTTGTGCTAGCATTTGCTACAGCAGCTGTCAAATACATGACATGCACTTGCAAATATCCTGCTGGTCTGGTGTTATAATTTTTTGCAGTGCCTTTATTGGAATAAAATTTACGTTTAAAAATGGTCAAATATTTATATTTTCATGGACAGATGACTGCAGTATGTTGTTTTACAGGTTTGCCTTTTGAGTGAAGCATGATTACGAACACACCCTAACTGCAGGCATAAAAGAACGGTTGGTGACTGCAGAATGCACACCTCTACGGCCAACATAAAACACAACCGAAACTAATAGACAAATGACCGACAGTGAGAGAGGGAAGGAGGGAGGGGGTAACAAGTGCTGGGCTGTTTTGGCGCCAGTCGGCCACCATACTGCTCGCCTCTGGAAGGCATCTCTGAAACATGCCTCTAATGTCGTCCCCGCTGATATGCTGTAGGGGCTGCCCGTCTGCCTGCTCCTCTTGAAGGTACAGTGTGCTCCGAGGAAGCTAGCCGCTGCCCCGTTGACGCCTGTGTCGTCGTTGACGTTTATAAACCTGGTGGGCCATTTCTGTAACATGCTTCTGCCATTGCGCTTATGTTTAAAGGGCGTGTTTGACGGTAAGAGAGGTTTAGGATAGGATGGTTTTTTAGCAGCCTCTGCTGCTGCTGCTGTGCGTCTATTCGTGGCCTGCATTGCTGGCTTTTGTTGGGTGGCTGCAGTGAGAGTGTGATTTATGCAGTTTAAGGCAATTCCCGAGAGGGAATATCCAGTGGTGTGTTTTTTTTAGTGTGTGAGAGAGCGCGGTTGCTAGGGCAGAGGCAGAGACGTACATGGCAGTGCTTGTGCGCAGAGCTAAATGTGCTTGCGTGAATTATCCAACTATATATTTAGTTACTTAGATTGGTAAACACTTGTAGCCATGTGGAAATATGGGCAGAGTGCGTTTTGTTTGTTTAAATGAACAGTTAATCCGTACTGGGATTTTTGTACAACATGCCAACGTGTTTGAACATGAATGCGATTTGGTTGTATACTGTGATCATCCGAATAATTGCTGCCCTATAAACGCATACGCCACATTTAACGGTTAACTTGTTGCTTGTGTGACTGCTTAGTGGCAGGCGAAGGTAGAAGTCTTCCACAATCTCCAATTTGCCCGCAAAATAACTGAAGCGAGTAATATTGTGGCCATTACAGTCCATAATTGGCTTTTTTGTTAACATGTAACCCACCCAAAATTTGATTTACACCAAAGGCCACCGCGTGCTGTTTGCTCGTTTATTAAATTATTCCAATCGATTGGAGTTTGGGGGGGGGGGTACAGACGCACACACATAGGCAGTGTTTACACTTGGGTGTCAGCTCACATAAGACCTAATATGAACTGAACTGCCCCGCTCCTAACAGGGTCTTGTTCACATGACTTGAGGCAAAGCCCCATCTCAAGTCCTGCCTCTTAGACTTCGCTCCTGGTTAAGTCCAGTGAGTGGACTTTCCTCATTTTCATTTCCACCTTTTGTGTACAATCACAATCATTGGAATGTGCCAAATGTAATCAGTTTTCAGGAGCTAAGCATGGTTGAGCCTGGTTAGTACATCGTTTGGATGGAGGGCGTGTCTGAGAATACACGCTGGCGTAGGCTTGGTTCAGAATCAGAATATTTATACTGGGAGGAATCTCCTGGTTCCACCAGCCCACAGGGGATTATTGCGTCCGTCCGTCGTGCATCCAAAAATGGGAGGGGTGGGGCTGGGTGGAGAGGGGAGGGTGGGGAGGGGCTAGGTGGGGAGGGGCTGGGTGGGGATCAGTGGGGAGGGTGGGGCTGGGTGGGGAGGGGCTGATCACCCCGTGGTGCCCTTATAAAACTCAACGTTTAACCTACTCACGCCGGCTTGTGCCCGCCCTCACAGTCGGGCATATTTGCGGAATACACCACGCCGCCGTTGACCCTGGCCATTGACCGAGCAACCCAACGTTCCTAACAGCTCCCTCCGCAGGAATGTGTTTTCTACTGGTAGAATCTGATGAGCTATAAAGCTCTTTCACAGATGTCCAGTAGGGGCAGATCAGAACGTTACAACAACAAAACAACACAATAGGAGTGCAAAGTATAGGAAAGATAAACAAATTACAAAAAAATATATATACAAATAAAACTAAACGATATATTATGAAAGCCCGGTGTTCTGTTTGTCCGTTTGTCTGTCAACTAAATTAGAGCCTTTCAGAAAGCCTGAATCAAAAAGTTAGAGAAAGTGGACCTCCCCCAGATGTTTACAAATATTCCCGCCTTGCCTATCGTGGGGGCGACCCACACGCGTGACGTCACTCTACATAATGCCCACCCCTGTGTGACATCACTCCACTTGGGCTCCACCCCCCCTCATTAATAATCATGAGCGAGTGACGTCACTCCACATGCCGCACCCCTCCCCAAAAACCATGAGGTGGTGACGTCACTCCACATGCTGCACCCCCCTCATTAATAATCATGAGCGAGTGACGTCACTCCACATGCCGCACCCCTCCCCAAAAACCATGAGGGATGACGTCACTCCACATGGGGCAACCCCCCCTCATTAATATTCATGACGTTTCTTTACAGAGTGACGGTAAAAAAATTAATATTCATGCCCGCGTGGAAATTTACACGAACGCACAAGAAGGTCGCGCACTCCACATGCAGCACCCCTCCCCTCATTAATAATTATGAGCGAGTGACGTCACTCCACATGCCGCACCCCTCCACAATAACCATTAGCGGGTGACGTCACTTCACATGCCACACCCCTCCCCTCATTAATAATCATGAGCGGGCGACGTCACGCCACATGCCGCACCCCTCCACAACCATTAGCGGGTGACGTCACTCCACATGCCGCACCCCTCCACAATAACCATTAGCGGGTGACGTCACTCCACATGCCGCACCCCTCCACAACCATTAGCGGGTGACGTCACTCCACATGCAGCACCCCTCCACAATAACCATTAGCGGGTGACGTCACTCCACATGCAGCACCCCTCCACAACCATTAGCGGGTGACGTCACTCCACATGCAGCACCCCTCCACAAGAACCATTAGCGGGTGACGTCACTCCACATGCAGCACCCCTCCACAACCATTAGCGGGTGACGTCACTCCACATGCAGCACCCCTCCACAACCATTAGCGGGTGACGTCACTCCACATGCCGCACCCCTCCACAATAACCATTAGCGGGTGACGTCACTCCACATGCCGCACCCCTCCACAATAACCATTAGCGGGTGACGTCACTCCACATGCCGCACCCCTCCACAATAACCATTAGCGGGTGACGTCACTCCACATGCAGCACCCCTCCACAATAACCATTAGCGGGTGACGTCACTCCACATGCAGCACCCCTCCACAATAACCATTAGCGGGTGACGTCACTCCACATGCCGCACCCCTCCACAACCATTAGCGGGTGACGTCACTCCACATGCCGCACCCCTCCACAATAACCATTAGCGGGTGACGTCACTCCACATGCAGCACCCCTCCACAATAACCATTAGCGGGTGACGTCACTCCACATGCAGCACCCCTCCACAACCATTAGCGGGTGACGTCACTCCACATGCCGCACCCCTCCACAACCATTAGCGGGTGACGTCACTCCACATGCAGCACCCCTCCACAATAACCATTAGCGGGTGACGTCACTCCACATGCAGCACCCCTCCACAACCATTAGCGGGTGACGTCACTCCACATGCCGCACCCCTCCACAATAACCATTAGCGGGTGACGTCACTCCACATGCCGCACCCCTCCACAACCATTAGCGGGTGACGTCACTCCACATGCAGCACCCCTCCACAATAACCATTAGCGGGTGACGTCACTCCACATGCAGCACCCCTCCACAATAACCATTAGCGGGTGACGTCACTCCACATGCAGCACCCCTCCACAATAACCATTAGCGGGTGACGTCACTCCACATGCCGCACCCCTCCACAACCATTAGCGGGTGACGTCACTCCACATGCAGCACCCCTCCACAATAACCATTAGCGGGTGACGTCACTCCACATGCAGCACCCCTCCACAATAACCATTAGCGGGTGACGTCACTCCACATGCAGCACCCCTCCACAATAACCATTAGCGGGTGACGTCACTCCACATGCCGCACCCCTCCACAACCATTAGCGGGTGACGTCACTCCACATGCCGCACCCCTCCACAATAACCATTAGTGGGTGACGTCACTCCACATGCAGCACCCCTCCACAACCATTAGCGGGTGACGTCACTCCACATGCCGCACCCCTCCACAATAACCATTAGCGGGTGACGTCACTCCACATGCAGCACCCCTCCACAATAACCATTAGCGGGTGACGTCACTCCACATGCAGCACCCCTCCACAATAACCATTAGCGGGTGACGTCTCTCCACATGCAGCACCCCTCCACAATAACCATTAGCGGGTGACGTCACTCCACATGCCGCACCCCTCCACAATAACCATTAGCGGGTGACGTCACTCCACATGCAGCACCCCTCCACAATAACCATTAGCGGGTGACGTCACTCCACATGCAGCACCCCTCCACAATAACCATTAGCGGGTGACGTCACTCCACATGCAGCACCCCTCCACAATAACCATTAGCGGGTGACGTCACTCCACATGCCGCACCCCTCCACAACCATTAGCGGGTGACGTCACTCCACATGCAGCACCCCTCCACAATAACCATTAGCGGGTGACGTCACTCCACATGCAGCACCCCTCCACAATAACCATTAGCGGGTGACGTCACTCCACATGCAGCACCCCTCCACAATAACCATTAGCGGGTGACGTCACTCCACATGCAGCACCCCTCCACAATAACCATTAGCGGGTGACGTCTCTCCACATGCAGCACCCCTCCACAATAACCATTAGCGGGTGACGTCACTCCACATGCCGCACCCCTCCACAATAACCATTAGCGGGTGACGTCACTCCACATGCAGCACCCCTCCACAATAACCATTAGCGGGTGACGTCACTCCACATGGAGCAACCCCTCCCCCCTTCATTAATAATCATGAGCTGAACAATTTTTCTATTGAATATTTCAGATTTACTGAAATATACATACACCCGTCCTTGGACGGGCAAAAAAGCTAGTTATATAATTCAATGACCACCATTTGTGATTTCTCAATCGACAACGTTATTTTCGTTGCTGCTTCTGCTATCGTACGCCCATTTTCTTGCTGTGATATCTGCAATAATGTACGTGCTGGAATATGCAGTTTTATCGGTGTTTTTATTATACACGGCGTAAGCATCTCTGCACCTTGCACAGTCGCTTGATGTAGATGGAGCTTTCGGCGCCCTTCTGTGCCCTCTGACATTGCCCCTGGTTTTCCCTTCCCCCCCGCCCTATTACAGACATCTGCTCTGGCTTATTTTGAAAGTCTGCCCCTCTCGTAATGATTGCTCGCTTTATGCTTTCACCTGTTATGAACACCTTCCCGCCGTCTGGCATGTTATGAATGCCTGCTTTGGCGACTGCTTTCCCCTGAAGAAAATGCAGCCATGGAAATGAGAGATCTCATACCCACTGAGCCATTGGTGTTTTTTTCGTATTGTTTTGCTGGTCTGCTTAATGCACCACGGATCTCGCTTATGAAATATTGGCCGGGAAAATGGCTCAACGGAATAATTTGTAGCACAAATAAATTCCACTCAAAAGCAAAAAGGGGCTTATCGGAACCACCAATAGCGGCAAATGCTAACATTGATTGTTAAGCATATAATATTGTAGATGAAACATATGGATGATGGCAAGGTCGACATAGCAGCTGTATATGAACAAAAATATATTAAAGAAAGGTACCGTAGCAGGTTTTACGGAAAATATCGTTTTGGGAACAAAAATTGTGGATGATAGATTTCCAGCAATGGTTCCCATCCTGTGGTCAATGGACCACTGGTGCTCACCACTGGCTATTATTGACTGACTGCCAATTGCTTGCGAGTCCTCATAATGTTGTATAACTTTGTTGGTGCAGAGTCGTCCCACGCAACATTTGTGACGTTTGACAATAATCCACAGGCCCAGAGAGGTTGTGAACCAATGGTCTCTGGAATATAAAAAAATAACAATTAAGTGTGCGCGCGTATATATGCTAAACTTTCCGCAGATTTTGGACACTAGTAGCTGTTGTCATCCCATGCGGTACCGAGCAGATCACGCCAAGCCCCCGTGGCGCTTACGTGCCAGCCTCTTGATGCCGCGTGTGCTTGCGGTTGCGAGGACAGAAGGGCTCCCTCTCGTGGAAGAGGACCCCGACCTGCACGGAGAGCGAGAGAGACGAGCGGTGGAGAGACGGCGGTGACGACTGGGCAAGCGGCCGGGGGCACAGGCGGCGCAGGATCGGGCGGTCATGCCGGAGGGAATGCGAGGGCTCGACGGGCGTGGATCCCCGCGGCTGGTGGCCCCGGGCTCATGCAGGGCCGGGGTGGCACCCGTGGCCCCCGAAGAGGTGGACCCGGCAGGGGGCTCGGTCGCTAGCCGCCCCGTGGAAGCGTGGGGAACCCCGGAGCAAGTGGAGCAGAGCCGTCTGGCAGGAGCGGGAGATGGAGCGTCAAGAGGAGTCGGAGGAGATGAGTTGGATTGGGTGGAGATGGGGACCGGCAGCGGTGACCACCACCAGCACGGCGCACCTGTCCAGGTCAGCGCCCGGGAGTCAAGAGGAGGTTTTGCATCGAGGGGTGGAGTGATGCAAAGTTTCAGCCTCACGTTGCGATGCGCATGAGCGGATCGCGGGAATTTGTGCGGCGAGTGCGTTGTGTGTCGGGGGTTGGCACCCGGTAACAAAAGTGAGTTTGACGTTGCGACAGAATTGAGAGAGAGAAACCCGACTGACCCCTAGAGATATTTTCACCTAAACGACTTTTTTTTTTACTGAACAGGTATAGCTCCCGCCTAGTTATTATTTTTCAGAGTCTACCTGGCCACACGTGGTGGCTCATCGAAGTGGCTGATAACATCGTCAACACACGTGGGAATGTATCGTAAGCAGCCGCAGCCAAATAATCTTAAGACGCACGTTGTTTCGAAACGTGGAGGGGGGAACACGGGAATTCCAAATATACAAAGGCAACAGGCATCGTCAGGGTCCGGGATCGAACCTATGACCTCCTGCGAACTAGGCGAGGGAGAAATACAGGCATAAATGAAGTGTCCATGCTACGCCCAACGCGATGTAAGAGAGCCATGCGAAGCTGCATCGGAAGGCCTTCATCCAGCAGTGGATCACCAAAATACTTGACAATTTTGAACGAAACGAATACATCAAAAACTGTTATAATCTGATAAAGAAATATTTATTGGGGGCACGATAATATCATCTAGTGTTATGGCAGGAATGATTATGATCGAGTATTATATAGGCTTTACAAAGTAAATAAAGTCCAGTCATTATAGAGACGTGATCTGGAGGTCACATTAAATAATATCCGGACGAATCTAAGGATGATGTAAACAATTATTCTCAAATGGGAATCACACCATCGGTCATAGTTTTAAAAACGAATTATCCGTGCCTTGCCTTTCATACCATTATACATAAACGACACTGTTTCAAGCCATTAAATGCAGCCAGTAAAACGTTACTGAATGTATTGATTGGACGTCCAGATGGGAAAAGGTCATTGCTTCTGGTCAATAATTCTATAACACTCCGGAGTGTCTCATGCACGACTGCACGTTGAACTTTTCAGCAGACTGACTCCCACGAGAATGTGTGGCCCTTTTAAAATCCGGGATGACACTGAGAGGGGGAGGGGAAACAGCTTCCTGCGCGTTTTACACAACAACCCAAAAAAAATACAAACTCGGAACATAGTTGGAAACGGCGAACACTTCACACGGGGATGACGAGTGCCTTGATTTCGGCCCAATGTGACCTTGCTTTATGGGGATCGATGTGTTTATCACCGTGAGAGCACGCGTAGACAATGATGTCATGGCGAGCGCACTGGACTTGCAATGCAGAGGTCGATCTCCTGGCGCGGCTGTTGTTGAAACAAGTGGCAAGTTTCTTGAATCCCCAACACCCACCCGCCCGTCCATGACTGTCCGCCCAGCAGTATCTGTGTGCAGAACCCAGTCGGTCGTCAGGTCGCGAGTGGTGGGGTAAAGTGTGGGTGCTTCAATATCTACGGTGAAAACCTGGCCAAGGTGGAAGATGAGGCCACGATATCCTCTCGATGGGGCTCTCTGGCAGTGGTTCTCAGAGTGCGGTTCCTGGTCCCACCGGTAGTCCGCGATGGTCCACCAGGTGGTGCGTGGAGCTGTGATGCAGACGCAGGTTGATCCGGACTGTAGTAACAACGTTTATGCCTTTTGTTTCGGACGTTAATCAATATTTCACTTATGACATTTCATTTCAAAACTAATTTAGGTAAACCCACCCTGATTAAACGACTCTAACCCAAACATCTAAATGCCTCCCCCTAAAAAAAAAAATGTTTTTTTAATGTTCTGCTCATATGAATAATTTTGTGTGACCGGTATTTAGAGAGATCAGTGAATGCGTATTGTCACCAGCGGTGGGGTGGGCTGGGTGTTCCACGGGCCAAACAAGTTTGAGAGAAACGCTGCCCTAGAGGTTTTTGTCGTCGAGGCCCTGTCGTCGGCAACGACGAGAGCAAGCAATTACAAGGGCTGCACTTTCACCGTAGTTTGTTCATTCTAGATTTGAAGCTTTCGTGACTGCAAGGATTCATATTCTTAGGTTTTTTCGGTAAAGTCACGTAGGTAAAACATTTTAATTAATAAAAGTTAAATAAAAATTAAATACAAATTACGACGTTTCATTCCTGGCAGCGATTTCAGCTGCACCACCTCTACATAACAAAAGGCTCAGTCCCATTTACACGCACCTCTACATCAACCGCACGTAGTTTACACAACAAAGGCTCATTCCTAACAGCGAGCTTCAGCCGCACCCAACCTCACAAAAAGAATATTCAGGGCCTACCTTGGCTCCTCCCACCCTCAACCAGTATATATACAAGGACTGTTTTCTTGGAATTTCTCTCATTTGATACAGCTATCGTGCTGTGACGGTTCCACCTGAAGACGGAAGCTTGTGTTGCCTCCAAAACGTCGTGATTTTTATTTTATTTTTTATTTTACTTTTATAAATTTAAATTTTTTACCTACGTGACTTTACCGAAAAAACCTAAGAATATGTAGTTTGTTCACACAAACATAAGCTTCGCCTCTTCCAGGATGTCTGGCCGGCGTGGAAGAGAAGGCCAAATACCCACGACGGCCTCTCCAAGAGCTCCCTATGGAGGAGGCCATTCTGCCAGCAAGCAATTGCAGAGCCGCTGCACCTTTTAAAACACCCTCTGATGAACCTTTTTATTTGCAATGAATGCATCTGGAGGAAGCCGTGAATCCAAAATGCATCGCAATCTTAAATCTTTTCAGGCTTCTTTCATCGCCGTGTAACTCATCGCTTTTGCGATTCAGCGAAAACGTCGCGCTAAAGTGCACACACAGAAGCCATGCAGTTGTTTACTACCGTTTATTGTTAAGTGGTAGCAGTTTATGTTACGCTTGTTTCTGAGCTATTAAATGTGTTTGCCAGCACTGCAATTTTGGCATAATTATCTTTTAAGTCTATAGGTGTTGGGGAATGTTATCTTCATAGCATTGTGATTTGTAACTATGGTCTGTATTAATTCTAAGCATGAAACTCTCCGTGCCTTTATAATGCTCTCCAGGATATATGCGAGTTGGGGATGTCATATCGGCTGTTGACACGATACTCGAAGGGAAGATAGCCCAGTTGTTGCGAACAACGATGCAGTGGTGGCCAAGGGAGGGAATACACCTCAGAGGACATTTACTGTGGAGATGGAAAGATGAATCGGCTCATGTGGAGGATTTTAGACGGCGTATTGCATCGCAAGCCCATGAGAGATAACAGCGGTTTGGCTGGGCCTTTATCCAGCAGTGGATAGATGATAGCTGATGATTCATTCTAAAACAATGTTCAATTTATTTGGATTTAAGTTATGACAAAATTTACATTTTGCATTAGCTTGTCCAACTTCCTATGGGTTATATTGAGCAATGGTTTCCAGCAGAATTTGTATAAGATGAACTCTGGATTGGTTTCGACTTCAAGTCTCATGAGGGGCATCGGACCAGTTCAACAAATACTGCTGGCTCCACCTTGTGTTTATAGGCCAGAGCACTCCACAAAAATCATGGGGCCCATTAATCGCAGCACCTGCAGCATCGCATAAAACTCACCGTGCGCCATTGTGCTGTATTGTAGACGATCATAAATTAATGATATAAATAAATAAATATAGGGGTCTGGCTTCATTAAAATTTACATTTTAATTCGTCAACCTTTGGCCTACAAATGTGTTTTTTCCCATTAATATTTGGATTGTTGGAATTTTCAGGCGAAATGTAAACCTGACTTGGTGCACTTTCAGGGATGCCCTATATCCTTCCACCCAGTCAGCTGGTTTATTTCTTGAAAACAAATTATGCAACAATACTTCGTGTATCATTTCACCAGAGAAAAATAACAGTAAACCCACTAGGCTAAGAAGAAATAAAACACCCAACAAGGGTACATTTCATATTCACTGACCCCTGGGTATGTTTTGTGGGTTATATGGACACACGCTGTCCTATGAGTTTCAAAAATAGCATTCGAAAGCCATTTATGTTCGGTCCCTTCTTTGAGTATTGACTGCCCGTGCAGTTGACCCATCCGTCAAAGTATGACGTTGATTTTGGGACTCGTGTTCCCATAAGATGCTGTCAGTTGATCTCTTCTCAATTATAAAACCGCAACCTTGATTGCAGGCGTAATAATGAACAATCGCCCCCTTGTTCTCGTGAGTAAATCCCACATGCAATAAAATTAGAATTAGCACTTATTAGGTGCCTGTCGCAATGTGTCCACGACTGAATTTAAATTTTTTTTAATGTTATTTTTTTAAAGAATGTCCACGAATTATGCACGAGGGAGCAGCGAAAGTTACTTGAAAATGGCTTTCTGTGGTGATATTTCACAATAAACGACTGGAAAATACTATTTAATGTAATGATAATGCACAGTCCACTCACTGCCAGGTGAAGGCCTTCTCACGCCATATCAGTCATGGCAGATGTACGATCATACTTCACCATACTGGTCAATGTGGGTTATTCATGGGAGGGGAGCAAATCAAGTATTGATTCTGTTCGATTCATACATTTTGTACCACAATAAAAACAAACTATTGATTTATAACTTTAATCTTGACCGTGAAAATGTTACTCTATATACAATAGTTGACGGCGTTAAAATGTATTATGCCATAATATATGCAAATTTTCTAATCAAGCTGGAAAAGCATATACTGTAAGGAATATACCATACGGTTCCCTTGACATACACTGGAAGTACGTACGTATAAAATTGTAAATGTGAATCGTGAAAAAAACGAGCCTTTTCCCACGTGCATATAATGCACTTTTAGAAGTGTGTGCAAAATAATTGCATTTGAAATTCAAATCCAAGAGCGGAGATAATGGCAACAGGGAGCAGAAATTAAATGCACCTCTAAGGTGTAATATTTATGATGTTATTATTAATCAAATTGTGAACTCACCATACCATAAAAGGGGGGCTCTAATAGTTCAGCGCTCACACTGCTGCTCGGCTTTGTTACACCGCAGATGAACGAAGCAGCCCTTTCACAGCCAGGTCCACTGTGTTTTATTTGTCAGTGTTCAGTGGTTGGCTTCCTGTGACCTTGGGGAATCATCCCAGCGAGAGTAGGTAACCTGCGTGACCAGGTTATTTCTTTACGGACGATTGCACTAAGTGGCGTTTACCCTGCGCTGTCACAAAGTTAGTGCAGAAGTGCAGTCGTTGACTCGATTATTTTATTTTATTTATCCCATAAATTGCCATTCAGCAATATGACAATAATGATTTGGCAACCATCACTCGTGTTCCTGGAAATTATTTTCAGTGTAATACAATCCATAATAGAGGGTTTTTTTTGGGTTAGATCACGTAAATAAAAATGTGTCGTTAAACCCGCCACCACCCAACACAGCCAATAAGTAAGGTTTGTCACGTAAACAAAACATGCCGATTCGTAACTATAGTTCAGCACACCGGTGTGTTGGAGAGTAACACCAGTGTGCTGAACTAATAACACATACTGAACTAGAAATGAATTGGCTTATTTTGTTGATTACGTGACAAACAACATTGTCCAGTAGGATATGTTTAAACTTACAAACTGTGAACTGGTTTTGACCTTTAGGGATGCATCAGCAGTCAGGCCTGCTCAACAAATACTGCTGGATGTTATTGACAAGAGCACTCCAGCTAAATAATCGAGGCACTGTTCAAACTTCAAATCAAAAGGTAACGAAGTCTTAACAACGTATTATGCATTGTTTGTGGACAATAAATAGAACTCCATTCAGAAATAAGTTCACGAATATACAGACTTCCATTAATTTAGAGTCACGCATGTTAAACGCTGCAGGGTTTCTAGATGTGACTAGCAAGAGCACTCCGTTCACACAACATTCAATGGAAACATTAATCTAAAAAGCTCATGAATAGTTTTTTGTTTTGGGATTTAATGATCTTGCGGCATTACATCAATTAAATTGGGACAGTTTCCAATTGCTGGTTTTGGTATACAAACTCTAATTGGACCTTTTAAAGACATTTCGTACTGGAGTTTAATATAGATAGTAAGTTCTAGATTTGAAGCTTTCGTGATTGCAAGGATTCATACTCTTAGGTTTTTTTCGGTAAAGTCACGTAGGGAAAATAAATAAATAATGTATTAATATTTTTCTATTATTATATATTTTTTCATTTTTTATTTTTACCTACGTGACTTTACCGAAAAAACCTAAGAGTATAGATAGTAGTGTTGTATCGTGTTTTCACAATTGTGTTTTTGTTATACCCCTAAAAATGCTTTTTATAGCCTCGACTTAACGTGCAAATGAAAAATCTTTACTCTCATTACACCCAGATAAATGCTACTTTGTATAGTGCCCAGAGTTATTTCGTGCTAAATTCAGAAAATTAACTCTAGGCTCATGAAAGCACATTCCTGCTGGTGTGTGAAATTCAATTTGCATCTGCTTGATTGGTTGATTTTCTTCCATTCAATATTTCTTTCTGTTATTTAATTGCTGCATTAAGGTGGACCAGTTGCCTCTTGTTGCAGCCGGTAGCACGGTTGGCTACGTACGTTGCGAAAGAAGTTCAATATACACACAGACATAGGAGAGCTCTTGCTAGGGATCACAGACATTCGAATTGGATTATTTTATAATAATGCAACTTAATGGCTCAAGGGTCAGAGGACTGAGCTGACACCACTGTGAGAGTCTGGGGCTTTGAATTCTGGTTTCAGCTGCCTTTGAATTTACCAAGTGCTCAAAGTTAGTGACGTTTTAGTCTCAATCCAATTCCCAATGAATGCCCACAAAAAACAACTGGAATATATCTCGTTTAAAAAATATATATATTTCAGTAGGAGTCTGATACAGAGCACGAACCGCGACAAATATGGGGAGGACCGGGGGTGGGGGAGTTACAAAAACTCCACGGACATAAGTGCTGAAAGCTGTGGTCCTGAGTTGAGAGAAGGGGGGAGAGATGAGGCTTGCCGTCCCACCAAGTGGGGACCGCGAGCGGTGTATACAAACGTATTGGCGGCACACCGATGCACGATATAAAAAATATGCACAATTTTTCCCAGTAATTATTTCTTTTTCCGCGATTCGCAAACCCGGTCAGAAAAGCTTGCGGGGTGGTGCGGTCAAAATCAGTTCTCGTGACGCCAAAGCAGTCGGAGGGCGAACGCTGCGAGCGTCTGAACACGAAGCTTCACATCTTCTTGGTTCTTTCGGTAAAGTCACGTAGAATTGAAATAATAAAATAAAACATAATAAGATAATTCTCACGACGTTTCGGCCACAACGCAAGCAGCCGTCCTCAGGTGAAGACCAGGTCTGTCAGACGGCTGCTTGCGTTGTGGCCGAAACGTAGTGAGAATTAGCTTATTATGTTTTATTTTATTATTTTATTATTTCCATTCTACGTGACTTTACCGAAAGAACCAAGAAGATGAATCCCTGCAGTCACGAAAGCTTTAAATCGAAACGAAGCTTCACAGTCTGTTGCCGTAGAGCCTGGTGACGATTGGCTGCTCGTTGTTCCAAAGGCAGATTTGACTCATCGAGCCCGAGACTTGGCCGCACGGTTCCTCGATTCGTTGTCGGACTCATTACTTGGCGGACGGTGTCATCGAAAGATTATGGCTCGCGGTGTCGCACGTTCGAATTGGAAGAACAGCTGCTGGATCTCAGGCAACTTCTGATGGAGAGTCTGCAGCTCACTCAAGGCGCAGCAGCGGCATCGTTAGATTGTTTTATTAGGACCGGTGTGTTATGCTGCACCGGTGTACCGCCACTGCGTCCACATGTACTATTACGAGGGGAGAGGAAGGTGAGGGAAGAAAAACTGAAGTAAGGGAGTAGAGGGAGCGGGCGTGGTGGGGAAGAAGGTGGGGGGGGGGGGTAATACGCTTAGTTTTTAACTTTATTTGGCAAAAGTATAGCTTTGGGAATTAAACATTTGGTTTTATTGACATATAAAACAAAAACACTTGCAGGAAAAATGAAGGCATCTATGGACGTGGCTTCAGAAGTTACGATGTGATCTCACCTACTGGGGCCGTTTTCTGACACAGGGTGGTGCCCTGCTCGCTGTGAAACTTCCAAGTGAAAACGTTTCCAACTCATCGCGTGGCACGGATAGCATAATCGGAATACAATTGAGGGGGAAATGAACATTATGGAGTGTTGAAAATCTTTGTGTCGTGTGTGTGTGTGTTCAGGTGTGCAGCCAGAGGGTCACAGTTACATCCACGACTATGTGGAGATATTCTTCATGTCTCTTTTTGTTTTTGTGATGTCTTCAAGTTACCGTTAAGGCTACCGTAACATGCAGTGCAAAGAAAACTTCGTTTGAGTTCAAATAACCGTAGTAAAGTAAGTGTGACACTTTATTATCAATTCACCACTGGAATGTCTCAATAAGTAAGTCATACGGCTTTCATCTTCTTGGTTATTTCGGTAAAGTCACGTAGAATGGAAATAATAAAATAATAAAAATAAAACATAATAAAATAATTCTCCCGATGTTTCGGCCACAACGCACGGATGCTTGCGTTGTGGCCGAAACATCGTGAGAATTATTTTATTATGTTTTATTTTTATTATTTTATTATTTGAGAATTATTTTATTATGTTTTATTTTTATTCTTTTATTATTTCCATTCTACGTGACTTTACCGAAAGAACCAAGAAGATGAATCCCTGCAGTCACGAAAGCTTTAAATCGAAATTTAATGCAAGAATCGTTGTTTTTTTTCCCCCTTCGGTCGTGTCGTGCCTGTGGGAATCCACAACGGTGTTGCCACGGTCTTTCCTATTTCAGTGAATGTGGGGCCCATCACCATTCAGCGAGCACCCGACGGAGGGAGCCCGCAGCCCCCCCAAAAGCACACATCGCGAGCGAGAGAGCCAACGCAAGTTCGCGGGCGGCCCTCGCATTGACACTCCCATTTGTGAAATGTCAAACGCACGACTTGAATGGCAGCCGTTTGAGCCAACGCAACATTTTTCAGCCCAGTGCAGGGCCGTCGGCGTCAGGCTACACGATCTAGCTACTGGTAACCCTATCCCAACCCCCCCCCCCCCCCGACATTCGTAAAATTTGCATGAATACCGTTGGCACGCTGGAATGTAACCGTTCGCACGTCGAGAGGCGGCGCAGTGACGGCTTTACTGACATTGCACACGAACCAACATTTGCGCTCGAGCAGTCTCGCTCACCGGGAGCTTTTTTGTTACTCACGTTACAGACAACGGCGGTGGTTTGGAAATCAAACGCGCCCGCGCATGAAAGGATTAACAGAATCCACACACCGCTCCTGGCACAACTAGATGGCTTTCGTCGTGGATTTTCTTGGAGCTCCACGCTCCTCGGCTTGGGCCGCCTCGTACGGCGACCCTGCTAACGATTTTTCCTACGCTATGGGCATTGTGTGCCCGCTAGCTTTCCGCTTGTCATGCCGTTGTAATCCTCTTAGCTGGCTGTGGATGGTGGATGTGGATCATTTCCATCTGATTTTGTCTCCAACGCAAAAAGGCTGCTATTACCGCGGAGGCGAGCAGCATCTCAATCAGGAGAGAGAGGGAGAGGTTTTATTTACACCGCGGTCTCGGCCTGGTTTTACGACACAAGCTACTTTTTGGAGAGCTTTCAAATCTTGCAATGTTTCTCTTGAATCCTGCGTTCGATTACTAGACGGACACGCTAGTTCGTTCATCATCGTCATCATCATCCTCTGCCATGGTCAATCCACTGCTGGATGAACGCCTTCCCACACCGTACAGGTTGAGAGAGTTGTTTGACCTCCCTTCACCACGCTGGCCAACGTGGGTTTGTGGAGGCAAGCAGCATAGATGAGGGAGCACGGCAGCACGGGCCAATCATGGAGTTCCCCGCGCTGCCCACTGCTACCCGACGTCAGCCCGCACCGTTGAGAGAGAAATGCCTGTTCTTTGTTCTTTCGGTCAAGTCACGTAGAAGGGAAACAATAAAATAATAACAACTGCCAAGTCGCTGTCCGTGGTGCTAACGGTAAGAAAAAACAGCCACTTTTTTCAAATTTTCTTGATGTGATTTTCACACCTGATGATGATTGCTTGTGTTGCAATCGAAACGTCGTGAGAATTTTATTGTTTTCATATTTTTATTATTTTATTGTTTCCCTTTTACGTGACTTTACCGAAAGAACCAAGAATATGAATCCCTGCAGTCACGAAAGCTTTAAATAAAACAAAAGATAAATGCCTGTACGGTGGTTAAAAGTTATCACGCACAATTTAGACTCACTCTAGAATCTGTCTTTATGCAACTGCTTCTCACAGAAGCAAGGAGACATGGTTCCCCTGGGGAAAGTTAGCTTCCATTTTGGTGGCGGCCCTTGCTTACATCCATACACCCGCGCCTGTGTGTTGAGCATGCTGGTTATGTTATTATATATATTAATGCTTTAAAAAAGCTATTGCATTGCCC
Source organism: Lampetra planeri (assembly GCF_965212315.1). NCBI lineage: Eukaryota > Metazoa > Chordata > Hyperoartia > Petromyzontiformes > Petromyzontidae > Lampetra > Lampetra planeri. Next base: position 10,436,733 of record NC_136122.1, on the reverse strand, counting down.
CACACTATACAGATCTGGGCATTGGTATAGGCGAGCTGCGTAGCCCCACAGCAGCTTATAACACTTTTAATTAAATGTCTATAATAAAAAATGCCCATGCATAATTCAGACTTGCTACAGCGTCCAAATGCAACAGCATCTATCAGAAGCACGAAGACGCGGGCATCCTGGGGGAAGGGCACCTCCATTATATTTGACGCAAGCGCCGGCATTCACAGAAAAAAATTTGAGCATTGATTGCGCTGGTGATTCATTTTCTGTAGCTATAAAGATGCTTTTAGGAAATAAGAAAAAAACCATTGACTTGCCAGTCTTGTCTAAAATCCACAGATCTACTCATTATTATCGGTGAAAAGTGTCGTAAATCCTCGAGTGATTGGTTTATGAATGTTGTAGTTTTGTTGAAAACGTTACAAATAAATGTCCTTGAACGGATTGACAGATGGACAGGCAGACAGACGGACGAGTTTATTACTTCAGCAGCATAGCAATAACGAGCCTGTCGGCTTCCTTAAAATTACTAAATTTTTGGCGTGTTTCTTATTATATCCAAGGCATGAAGCACTTTTTCAATAAAAAGGGTTACAATTTTGGTATAGAGATGATGATATTATTATTATATATGTAGATGCTGTGCTGTTTGCATTAATTTCATTTTATTATCATGCTCAAGTATTTTATGTGAGGTTGGTTTAAAATTCTAATATAGATTGTTGACATTTATTGTTACACGTATCATTTGCAGTCAACTATAAATCCACAGTAGCCTAGCATGGCCATTAACCTTTATTTTACATTATACGCCCAGCGATCTATCTTATTTCCCTTAGTGCACGTGATGAGACTTGTTAAGGGAGCACGTAAAGTTACCATCATCATCGTGGTTATCAGGCATGATCAAGCCACTGTTCGATGGATGAAGGCCTCCCCCAAGCTTTACGTCAAAATGACACTCAATCATATCTTCAGATGAACATTGGGAAAGTTTTTCTACAGCGGCAAATGCCCAGCACAGAATAGAATCTGTTGCAGAGTGTTCCTGCAGACTTTTGTTCATTTATTTTTTGAAAATTGATTAATCAATCTCGAAAAGCAATGTGCCCCTTGCTCCAGAGAATGGCTGCAGAACACATTTTTCGTGGGATTGGCTGCACTTACCCATACACTCCTGCTGTGAGATTGTCCACATGACAGACAAACTGACACTTTTCAAATCTAGGGTCTGGATTTTTTTTGCAAATTAAGTAAACAAAATCCAAACTTAACGTGACGATTTCTTTCTGTGCAGTCCCCGGTCACCGGGCCGAGACCACCAATTTGCTACACTTGAAAACCGATCTTCACCACAGGTGGCTGCCCGAATTGAGATAGCGACGCCGAGATCTCGGCAGTGCCAGCACAACGCCCTGACCCCCGAGCCACCCGACCACTTCTAGAAACATACCGTGGTCGGCTTCCTGACTCCTGTGGGTGAATTCTTCCGACAGGGCCAGGGCCGCTTCGTGCGCCACCTGGCGCTGTTCCGCCACTACTTCCAGCACCCGTGGCTGCGCCTCTTCATCGCCTACCTCGTCACACTCCTCAACTTCCTCATGTTCGCCGAGGACCCCGTGTCGCACAGCCGCACCGAGGCCAACGTGGCGGTGGTGGGGAACTGCTTCTCCCTCGTGGTCAACAAGTACCCGGGCGGCTGGTGGAGCGTGCTCAAGGTGTGCACGTGGCTCTGCGGCATCGCGGGCGGCATGCTCGTGGGAAAATTCATCATCCACCAGGCGCTGTTCGGTAGGTCGTCCGCCCGTCCCGTCGTTTGTGTGGCTTTCGCGAAGGTTTTCCCTGCGGTGATGCCCCAGTGGTGTTTAACGGTTAGCGGGCCGGACTTGCAATGCAGAGGTCGCCGGTTCGATTTGACCTCCGGGTGCGGCAGTTGAAACATCGGTGCAAGGTTCTTGCATTTCTTAAACACGCCCCCCCGCCCGTCCCTTCTGTCCTACCAGAAGGGTTATTGGGTACACGGTAGGTCTAACTTGTGATAGGATGAAGTGTGGCTACTACCACCTCTTCAAAGATGTCTGACGAGTGTGAAGAGTAGGCCAAGATAGCCTCAAGAGGCGTTTTCTCTCGAGTGGAGGCCCTTTCGTCATCAGTGGCATGAATAAGCAATTGCAGGGCTGCACATTTACCTTGCAGTGTCAACATACTAAATGCATCACCAAGATGCTGTGCAGGGGCAGTCGTATAAACATTACGGCAAAAAAAATCGACAATAAAAAGAAACAGCAAAAGCACGTTGGGCAAATTGATTTCTTTTAAACGATTGTGTACTCAAAATGTTTTTCAAATATCGTGTTGTCAAAGAGAGATGATGCAACCAAGGTCGCCCTTGCAAGAGAGGCGATGTTTTTCACGTGTCTCGATGGGTTTATTTCATCTCCTGGTTGACTATGAGGGAGCCTCGATCATTAAGGGGCTGAGCGACCAGTGGCGTGTGTGACACAGACAGCCTGGCCCCACACGGACGGCAAATTGTACCGTAGCGCGTAACGATTGAGGTAATGACATTTCTAATTTATGCAACCGGGGAAACCGCTATAACGAGACGGGTGACAATCAGGACAGGAGGTGGAAGGGCAACTAGGTGGCACGATTGGGGCTAATGCTGTTAGGAACCTCAACTAGTCGAACGGCGGTGCACAGAAGGAAGCTTCAAGATTTTGTTGCGTCAGCCGCTCTAAATTCAAATTGTCGAGTTTGGCCGAGTGGCTCACTGGGGATTATACTCTGCCGATGTGAGATGTGAGAGCATTATGCCAGAGACCCCCCCCCCCCCCCGCTGAGATCCGGCGATCGAATCTGGGCAGCCACTCGTGATTAAAACCCGGTTGTCAAGTCGAGAGAGTTAATGGCCTCGGCACGGTCACCGGTATCCGCACGAAAAAAAATCTCTACGGGTGTCAGGTGCGGGGCGGGGGGTCCATCCTCCCGTGTGCCGTGCGGGACTCTGATGGCTTTGGAAGTTCCAAAAGTGCAATTGAGCTGAAATTGGTCATAAAAAAAAGAAACACTCCACCAGTTCTGTTGGCCGTGACAGCCGTGGCATGCAAGTTGCTATGGTTACATTGGCAGCTAATGGGTTTCCATTAAGAAGTAGCTCGACGTATTGGAGTCAACAGAACAGGGGGTTAAAGGTGCAGCGCTGCAATCGCCTGCTCGTGCCACTGCTGGCGGAATTGCTTCCGCGAGAGTGAGAGCTAGAGAGCTCCTCTAGAGATCATTTAGCCGACTGTGTGATGCTTGACGAACGTCTTGGAAGAGGTGGGAGTTAGTCAATCGCCTTGCCAATTGGCTAATTGCCGGTGTATCCTTTTATGCTGCTGGGCAGTCAAGAGGCGGGGTGGGGGGTGTGGTTAAGAAACCCGCGCCGTTGTTTGAACTGCCGCACCGGAAGATCGAACCACCACCTCTGGATGACAAGAAATTGTTGGCCACCATTACGCCATAGAAGCGTCATTGAACGAACCACTTTTCTAAGAGAATTCTGTTTGACAGCCGTTCTTGGAATCGTGTACTCTGCTTTGTGCATCGGGTTTTTTTTCTTGCAATAGCATCCTGATGGTGTACGTGTAGCGCCCGTTTGTCAATCCGCTACCTGGATGAGGGCCTCGCCACGCCGTTACGGGCCTTCCCGGGCTATTTGACCCTACTTCACCGTCCTGGCAAATTTTTTTTTATGAACTTTTTTTCCTGGAGAGAGGAATAAAAAAAAAACTTAAAGTAAAAAAAAAGTGGAACCGATTTAGCACGGTTGGCTACGTACGGTGCGAAAGAATTTCGATACAAACCAGCAGCCGGCGATGTGTGTGCTGTGGCAGTGAGTAGAATATTGGCTGGAGGAGCAAGGTGTCAGTGGGTGGAAGTTGATTGTCGGCCTGCAGAGTGTGGCGACAGAGTGTGTCTTTCTCCCGTACCACTCTGCCCTAGGCAATGGGTTGAGGGGCATTGAATTACCTCTTCAGTTAACGTTTCAAGAAATCCCCTTGGAAACGTGGATAAAATGAAACTGTTGCAGGGTAAGCTGTGGTACGTGTTTTAAAACGTGTTTTTTTTAATAGTCATTCTGTACATTGCAGCTGTAAAATGAAATGGATTGTGACTCACAGCTCATGAAATTCACACTTGTTTCTTTGCTCAGAAAATACGAACCCATTTCGTTAAGATTATCAGACAGGCTTAAACATTGTCGATGGATATCGGCATAAACCAGGGCATACGGTGGTTTATAAGACCCTCTGGAAAATAAGACGCACCCAAAATTTGTGCCCGGTGTCAATAAAGCTATACAAATCTGGTAATGAAGACAACGATCTTCCTTATAGCCTTAACAGACTGGAGGGGCAAGTGCTGTTAGCGAGCACCTATGAAGGCCGGCACGGCACACGAGAGGGTGGGTGGCCGGCACCGTGCCCAACCGCCTTTGTCTCCCTAGTGGCGATGTTTACACACTGCACCAGGAACTCATTTGATGCTGAACCGACCTAGGGGAGGCCCAGGACCAGGTCGTAATCGTCGCTGGTGTTGGTCCGTGAGTGGGAATCAAACTCGTTTTGCCATGCTCATAGTGCAGTGCGCTAGGCACTACACCACCGCTCTCCCATAAATCTGGTAACCTACACACACACCTACAGGACTATAAGATGCACCCCAACGTTTTTATTTAAAATTCCGTGGAAAAAAAAGTATGTCATAATCCGGAGAATACGGTAACCTTTGTTGTTAATTTATAAATACGGGGAATGTATGAACTGTGCACTTTCATTATGGAGTGCTAAATAAAACATGGAAAATATGACACTTTAAATAACGCGTGAATAAAATATAGCCTCTGTATGTAATGCAGTGTTTCATTAAAACAATTATTCATCATTTAATTAGATGCAATTGCCGCATTTCACATTTACATTCTGGGTAAACGATGCGGGATGGTTTTGCTAAGTGGTGCTGAAGGCAACACTGAAATGTCTCACAAAATCAGTTTTCAATGCTCTCCTATATTTTATTTGCTAAATGAGGATTTGCATATAATGTGAACTACGTCTTTTCATAGACCTGACTGGCTCACAGCAGACACATCAATATTGTTTACATTTGAAATGGCATGAATGCAATAGTCGAAGCCCACGGAATGGTGGCGAGTTCATCTTTAATCGCAAACTGCCAACTTTTACCGAAGAGATTTCACTGTAATTATTTGGACTGCAAAGTAGGAGTGACAATAATAATAATAATTCTAGATTTTAAGCTTTCGTGACTGCAAGGATTCATATTCTTAGTTTTTTTCGGTAAAGTCACGTAGGTAAAAAATTTAAATTAATCAAAGTAAAATAAAATTTAAATAAAATAAAAATCACGACGTTTCGGAGGCAACACAAGCTTCCGTCTTCAGGTGGAACCGTCACAGCACGCTTGCTGTATCAAGTATCAAGTAAATGAGAGATTCCAAGAGATACTACCCCGTATATATATACTAATAATAATGCTAATTAATGATCTAGGAAGGACTCATTGAGTCTTAAGATTCGTTTTCTGGAGGGCCTTGCATTGGAATGTTTGGCCAATTCCATGAATGAGCCGTTTGGCTTCATGTAGGAGGCCACCACAGGAACGACTTGCCCACAAATGATAGCTCACCGAAGTGGCCGCTTATAACGTGAACATTTATAGTAGCCAAATACTCCAAAAACGCATGTTTCTAAATGCGGAGGGAGAAACCGGAAGACCCGGAGAAAAATCCACGGGCATCATGGTTGGGTTCGAACCCACGAACCCCCTGTATACCAGGCGAGATAGTTAACATCTCGCCACCATGGCATGCTGCATATGAGGGGGAATGACACTCCACACTCATGTCTCTGAGCCTCCTCGCAGTCCCACACCTACAACACCTTGCAAGCCCTGGTAGTTATCCAGCTCAGCACTTGCTCAACACTGCTTAGCATTCCTTGATATGTTTAAATCAAATATGTGGATTTTGAGATAAAAAAAACTTTTGATAAATGAGACAGTTAAATGCGTCATACTAATCCAATAGTACGTCCATTCCTTGTAATGTGATGCACATTTGTATGTTTAATGACCTTGCAAGAGTGAATTGGCAACTTAGAAAAATGTAATAGACAATCATGATTTATTTCCCCATGCGTGTATTTTTATCATCATTTATCTGGCTTATTCTAATTTTCCTGGCCCTTGCTGTATAAGTGATCACTGCCATACGACTAATAAAACAATTCCTTAAACAAATCACCGTGAAGATTATGTATTGCAGGCATCAAGTCTGCATTAACCACACACATTTGTGTCAAAACATGCAAACAAACATGCTCTGATAAATTTTGACTTAAAACTTTCGTGACTGCAGCAATTCATATGCTATGGTTCTTTCGGTAAAGTCACGTAGATAGACAAAATAATAACAATAAAAGAATACAAATAAAGTGAATAAAAATAATAAAAATATCACGACGTTTCGATCGCAAAACAAGCGGTCGTCATCATCAGGAACTAATGACGACGTCATCAGGAACTGATGACGACCACTTGTGTTGTTTATTTTCATTTTTTTTTATTGTTATTATTTGTTTATTTTCATTTATATGTTTATTGTTATTATTTTTTCTATTTACGTGACTTTACCGAAAGAAACATAGAATATGCTCTGATAATATATGCATTGTCTTTGCAACTGATTGGCCTACACCCAGAGACAGCCTTCTGTATGGCCTTGTCTCACCAGTGTTAGGCCAGAGAATGCCAACAGGCTAACAGTAAGTATAAAGGCATTTGCAAGTCTCAAATCATTAATAGCTCAGGTTGAGCAGTTACTGCCTTTGCCAGAAAGGGTAAAGCCTATTCCACCCTTTTCATCATTTATATACTGGCATTAAATGTCCCATAGATAGCGTGACAAATTCAAAGTATAGTCTTCTGTATATATTATAACCCCCTCATTGAGGCATCACATTCCTCTTGTGCAGGTCAGGCATTTGCTTGCGGTGGTTGCTGGACCCTTTCGGCACGTATTGGAGAACTAATTGCACCACCGTGCCTCGCTTCCCTTATCTTGTTTTACGTCCCCTCCCGCCCGCCCCGCTCCACTCTCAATCTCTCCTCCTACTCCTCACCATTCCCCCCTCTCCTTGTGCACAATCCACCGTTTCTGCTCCTTTTTCCCTACATGCCCCCTTGCACTGGAGCAAACTTCCCTTCCACATTATGGCAGAAGCACTCTCCCTGTCGAGTTTCCGCTCCTCCCTCAAGACCCACCTCTACTCCCTGGCTCATCTTTCCCTACATCCCTAGGCACCCCCGTAATTTCCATACCCACTAAACCTCCCTCCCCATACCCCCATCCCTATGCACCATATCACCTTTAGCTACGCTCATTGTACCTACCACTTATAACCCTTGTAACACGCCTTGGATAAAAGCGCTGTATAAATATAAGATAAGACAAAAACATTTGTTGCGTCTACTTCCCCCGGAAGGTGGCGGCAATGATCAGCCAATTTGTCTGCAGCGGCGACTGACATTTCCCTAACAATAATGTATAAAGCAATTACGCGCATTCCCTTCCCCGCGGTTCTCATTTAAGCGCCGTTTGACAAGCACATCTGCCGTGTCAGAACGCGCGATGGCAAAAAAATTGTTCGTTAGCGCCGAGCATTTCCAGGAGTGTGAACGGAATACCCGGTTCGATATCTCAGAACTGAAAAAAGCTAATTTCCGATGTGCGTGTTATTTCTTTGGTCGTTTTCCTTTTTTTCCACGCCCTCGCGTTCAGCTGCCTTATTTTTTTAAAGGGCTTCATTTGAAATGGGGGTTGCCGTGTGATGGCCGTCAACATCTTGGACCTTAAGATCAAGTTGCCCCGGATTCACCCAATTTCGTGGGGCCGTGGAAACTGTTGCGGCATACTCTTAGGTTTTTTCGGTAAAGTCACGTAGGTAAAAAATAAAATAAATGAAAACAACTAAATTAAATCACGACGTTTCGGGCGCAACGCAAGCGTCCTTCTTCAGGTGGGGACAACATAGCGAAAGCACAACCGCTTCACACTTAAGCGGTTGTGCTTTAATTGAGTTGTTTTCATTTATTTTATTTTTGACCTACGTGACTTTGCGACAGTTGAGCCTCCTCCGTGGCTCCGATGAGCGACCACGACGCATGATAAAAAAAGCTGTCGCAGGTTCCTCTCAGGCTACTCGGGTCAAGAAAGGGCAGTGCAGCAAAATCAAGTGGAGTACTGTACTATGCTCCAACATCTTTGCTCCCTCTGCCTTTAGCAACCAGCACTGAACAGCATGGGGGAAGCATGGTCAAATAACCCCCATAACAGTGTGTGTGTGTGTGGGGGGGAGGCTCATCCAGCAGTGGATTTACACAAAAATGCTGTACCTGCACACGTTAGGGTACCTTCGTTTGAAGCGTGCTTTTGTATGTTATCTTGACAGCAGCCATGCTGCTCAACAATAATCGACGGAGCATTCGGCATTAAATGTGTGCAATTTTAAAGCAACGCGTTTATGTAATGGAAAGCAGATGGTGTGTGCAACCTTTAATGTAAATTAACATATCGAATTGAGCTTTGTCTCCACCTGTGCTTCAGGCGCAGATAATGTTTTACTGTGCATTCTGGAGCATTTATCAGCGATGCAGTTACTAAAAATATACAGGATGACCTAAAAATCAGGATACGTAGGGTTATTTCATATATTGTAACAAATTTGTATTGTTTATTCTATAAGTTAATATTTTATCTGTTATTATGAATATCCATTTTTATTCTTCCCATATGATCACTTCAAGTCTGTCGCTGACAAAACTCGACCAAGAACCCCGAATCAAAGAATCGAGATAGCAACATGATTGATGATTGTCCAAAGATGTGATCTTAAACAAAAAGCCCATGTTAATTTCGGCTGCTGAAGCCTATAATTCATGCGTGCATTAATTGCATGCAATCGTGCAATGGAAGTCGGTTTGTTAAAATAAATGAAATAGCCCAATGCATGCTGGCTTTTGGGCCACCCTCAGGCAGAAGCCTGCCAAGTGCCGCCTTCTCCTGATGTCGGCAACTCACCGCGTCGCGGGCTCACCGTCTGGAGAAACCGCCGTGGCTGAGTTTCATCGGTGGTGTTGCTGCCCCCCAGCCCAGCCCCCACCCCCCCCCCCCCCGGGGGGCTCTCAGCAGAATATATTTCTGGGCAGGGCACCTCCTGCGCCCCCCAACCCACCCACCCAACCCATTCTTTCGATTCATGAAATCCTAGTCGGTTGACAGAAGAAATATCGACGAGGTACAGATGTAGGGACACGAGAGGAGGAATGTAAACAAAGACAAGAGATGTTAGTGTCACGAGAAAACAAGAGATGAGGTACAGAGATGGAGCGGTGGGTGTTAATAGAAATTTCAAGTGACGTTTTTTCTTTTACAGAGCAATATTTCATTACGTTAATTAGGGTTTTAAATTGAAGCTGGTAATTGATGCACACCAATGTTTTTTTGATTAATCCGGTGCCCACCCCCACCATCACCCCCCCCTGCCCCCGAGCTAAACCGGCATCCAAATCTTTTGCTCGGTTTTGTTTAGTGGTCGCGTTGATTTTTTTTCTTTCTCCGGGTCTTCCGCTTTTCTCCCCTCCACATTTGGAAACGTGCATTGAGATATTTTTGATTATTTTGGTGCTATAAATGTCCAAATGATGGGCCACTTTGTTGTTGAGCCATCATTCGTGGCCAGGTCGCTTCTGAAAAATTAAGTTAGCACCTCAGTGGGCTTTGCCTGGTAGGATGGGGATGCAACTTAATTTGGAGCTTTCGTGACTGCAGGAATTACTCTTTGGTTCTTTCGGTAAAGTCACGTATAAAGAGAAAATAATAAATGAAATAATACCATACGACGTTTCGATTGCAACACAAGCAATCATCATCAGGTACAAATGAAAGAGAAAACAAACCTAGTAGACTTAGAAATATAAAGCAATACAACACAAAGAGTCGGCTAACATAACAGTAAACACCCTACCTGCTTGATAACATTCTTCCAAAGATTGCTACATTTGAGAGAGAGACAAAACATAGACACGGAGACACATAGACAGACACATAAGCAGAGAGAGACACACACAGAGACACACAGAGAGAGACACACACATAGGCACACAGAGAAACAACGCCTCTGTGTCGAGGCCTTAAATAGAGAGAGAGGGGGGCATTATATTTCTAAGTTTACTATGTTTGTTTTCTCTTTCATTTGTACCTGATGATGATTGCTTGTGTTGCAATCGAAACGTCATATGCTATTATTTAATTTATTATGTTCTCTTTCTACGTGACTTTACCGAAAGTACCAAAGAGTAGGATGGGGATGGTTGAGTTTTGTTTGTATTCGTTTGGGTGATTTGTTTGCATATCTTGTACTTCACACTACCATCATGGTTTTTTTTTGCACTGTTTGTTGCTGTAACGTTCTTACCTGCCCCTACTGGACATCTATGAAAACCAGCTGCATGGCTCATCGGATTCTGATTCTGATTTCATTCTTCATGGCGCCGTCGGGGGTGGCTGGCAACGTGAGGGTGCGTGCGACTGTAAATGACCATCGCTCTTGTCTACTTGCCCGCCCAGGCAACATGCTGAGGCTGAAGATGTTCCATAAAGACCGGGGCTCCTGGATGGTCATGTTCTTCACCTCCATCATGCTCCTCTTCTTCTTCTCACACATCTACAACCTCCTGCTGACGTTCTCTCCCAACATGACGTGAGTATAAGGGTTGCTACCTCCTGCACAAACAAAAAATAAACACCGCCGAATATGCCGAAGGAGACCTCGTCCACTCTGTCCGGAGGTGATGATTCAAACAACCCACCCGCCGCTCGCGGCTAATTCTATGAATTGCCGCGATTCGGGGTTGCGAATCAATTGAAGTATCGATTCGTCGTTTTTTTTGGTAAAGTCACGTAGGTAAAAAATAAAATAAATGAAAACAACTCAATTAAATCACGACGTTTCGGGTGCAACACACGCATCCTTCTTCAGGTGGGGACAAACGCAGCGAAAGTACAACCGCTTAAGTGTGAAGCGCTTAAGTGTGAAGCGCGTTGTCCCCATCTGAAGAAGGACGCTTGTGTTGCGCCCGAAACGTCGTGATTTAATTTAGTTGTTTTCATTTATTTTATTTTATTTTTACCTACGTGACTTTACCGAAAAAACCAAAGAGTATGAATCATTGCAGTCACGAAAGCTTCAAATCTAGAATTATCGATTCGTTTTCACTGTCTCATATTGCCGTTTGTCTTGTTTATTTGTTCGAGTCGAGTTTTTAGCACTTTTAGTTTTTACTCCATTGGCCTAAACGTATGATTATCGGATAATTACGTGCAATTTTCATAACTCGTAAAGCAATAATACCTCGCTCTCCGTGACGGCACAAAAGTGTCGTCATCAAAATAATTGGTGTGAGAATAACAAATAAATGCATGTACACGCGCCCACCATCGTTGCTCTGGCACCTGGCCCAAATGTTCTCATCGCTGCCCTCCCTCCACCGGGGCTCCTGCTGGGGATGAATTAATTACCGCACAAAGACGGTTCACTGCGCCGAGACACAGACAAGTGCCCGCGCACAGACAAAATTGCATTCACGTTTTTTTTTATGGGTGCCACGAACGCATGCAGCACGACTCCACATCACGCTTGGATGACACGCGACACGCTGTCTCAGGGAACCCTTGTCCGCGAACGTGTGTATACGTATGCGTGAACATGCACGCACGATGTGTCTACGTACGGTGTTTTAGCCAATCCACTGCTGGATGACGGCCTCCCCCACACGCGCCTTTGCGAGGCCATGGCGGTAATCCGAGCACGCTTCACCGCGCTGGGCTGTGCCGCTCAGCGAAGTCGGTGAACAAAGACTCGGAAGCATAGAGGCGCACGGAGCAACAATGGATTTTGATTCACTGCCCTCTACTGATTTAAAGCTTTCGTGACTGCAGAGATTCATCTTCTTGGTTCTTTCGGTAAAGTCACATAGAAGGGAAATAATAAAATAATAAAAATACAACATAATAAAATAATTCTCACGACGTTTCTGCCACAACGCAAGCAGCCGTCTTCAGGTGAAGAACAGGTCTGTCGGAAAGACAGCGTCTGACGGAAAGACAGGTCTGTCTTTCCGACAGACCTGTTCTTCACCTGAGGACGGCTGCTTGCGTTGTGGCCGAAACGTCGTGAGAATTATTTTATTATGTTTTATTTTTATTATTTTATTATTTCCCTTCTACGTGACTTTACCGAAAGAACCAAGAAGATGCCCTCTACTGCTCACCACATGGCCCCCACAGCCGCGTGGACACGTATTTGTACGTGGAGGGTCGCCCATGCCAAGCACTGTGCACGCTTCCGTGATCGGACGAGGCCGGGCAGATTTGTCACGTGGCAGAATATTTCATGTGGTTGAGTGACTGGATGAAATGCAATGAATAAACACCTGAACTGCCAACACAGCGGTTTAGCTCGGGCTTGGGAGGTATTTGTTTTGGCCGACAGAGGTCCCGTTATGAACTCTGCGATTTTGCGTGCTCACGAGATATTTTTGGGGGACTGTTTTCGTTTTGTCCTACCCTATCGTGCGGCATCTTCATAATACGAATAATCAATATTCTTTTTCAAGAGCTCAGGCTATTGTATTTGACTTTCGCTCGCAGCAGATATTTCCTTTTGAAATCGTGCACATCTGAGAGCTCCCGGTGTAAAGCTGCTTACGGAAGATCAGAGGACTTTTGAAGTAGCTGTCTTTGTCCATCTCATAAAGCAGCGCTTTGTTCAACAGCAAAGCTCATTATCTTTGAAGAATCTTCTAAATGATTCCATTAAATTGCACGCGTGCTCGCGCCGGTGACAATCGCATCTGAAACTAGGTCACCTTGCCTCTTTCCGAGACGCGCCACGCTCGTGCGCTGAAGGGTTTTTCACGGCAAGTACTTTTCAATGTTGATCAAATTTGCATGAACCCACGGAATGAATCTTTTATTAGGGAAAATCCTCCCACGCTCTCTCCTCGTGGGCCGCATGCGAGCAAGCGTGTTGGCAGTGCGGCGCCGTCCGTGTCCTCGGTTTCATCTTGGTCATGGGACGAATGATAACTCAATCTTCAATGGCTTCTTTACCTTTAAAGCCTCGGAGTGCTTATTCTGGAGCGCAGAAAATGCACAACGCTGCACCGAAACCTACTCCGCAGAAGGTTCTGAAAGGCACGATTGTGACCGAAGCCATTGGTCCTCCCATGTTTTCATGATACCACTCCAGTGTATAATGCATACGACCATGACTTTTCTCTCGTTTTTTTTTTTTTACCAGGCTGCACTCGGTTTATTTCCATATGATGAGTCACACATGTATGCATGTATGTTGAACTTCCTTCGCACCATACATAGTAATTCGTGTTAATCGGAGATGCGGGGGAAGAACAACAAATTGAACACAAAAGCAGTTCTAAATGAATTAGTTTTCAATCTAGATTTAAAAGTGCATAGCTTCAGTGGTTTTCTGATATCAGAAGGGAGAGCGTTCCAAATGGCCGTAGAAGCACATCTGAAAGTGCGCGATGCGGTGCCCATCTTTGTTTGATGGTTTGCCAAAAGCCGCCGCTGCTACTGCTGCTGCGAGGATGACCACCGCAGTTCGTGTGATGATGTTTTAAGCGCCTTGACGAGATCAAGGTATTATGGTTCGTTTTGTGGAAGCACTTTGTGTGTAATGAGTGTGACAAGAATTACCGTCCACTTACTGTGGTTACCATGTTTGAAAACGTATGGTACATTTTACAATTGGTGTATTTAAATTCGAAGTGGGAGTACAAGTTGGTATGAAATTTGATGGCATACTGCCGGAACGTGTTTTTTTTTTCGGTGTGGATAAGGATAATGAATGGCTATATATATAGGCGTATCTGCCACGTGCAAATTATATTTCACGCAGCTTCCCATTTATTTGAGAATCCCATTTTTTCGTGTAAGGTGAAGTGACATCTTTTGCACAACGAGTAAAAACTGAAATGCATGCAGACAGGTGGTGAGAGAAGATAGGCCGGCGAATGTAAATGGTTTTGTTCCATCTACTTTGCGATGCAATTGAAAGTTTAATTATCACAGTGGCAGGTTAAATAGATGCGATTTTTTTCCCCCCGGTTTCCAATTATGATTCCATCAGATCCTGCCACAATTGCCTACCTAAAAAATACATATTTGACGGCATACTGCCGAAATGTTTTTCATTACAAACGTTGTCAAGAAATAGATGAGCGACAGATGAAACCCATGAAATCCTTTTTTTTTTAAAATTGCGTCCGCCAACGGCGCTATTAGACACCGCCATCAAACAGGTGAAGATCCCGTGCTCACGCAGAGCGGGTCACTTCCCCCACTAGCTCACTTCTTCGCCAGTCATCCTTTTTTTAAAACTCGCGATGCTTTTCATATCCGGCCCCGCAGTGCCTCTGCCGCCACCTCCTCCTTTGTTTTCAGTGTGCTTGGCGAGGTTCAGAGCGCTGACTGCTGTGTAATTGCTGTCACGACTGCGCGCTAGTGTGGTTGCAACTATTAAACTTGCGACGCGCGGGGACCGGTTCCCAGCGGAGCAGTACACTTTAAAGTCGCTCTGTCTCCTCTGAGTGGGTGTAGAGTTTTGGCATCCCCCGCCTGCCTGGTTTTTGGGACACCGATGTAATTCAGCAACGCAGCACATTGCGCAGCCTTAAGTAGTTTCAGAGCGACGGGCTCTGGCAAATGTTTACGGCCGCGTATCGTATCAACGCATGGCTTAATTTGTAGTGAAATATTTTCCAGGGCCCACTAAGCCCCCCCCTATCTCCCCCCACCCCCCAACCCATCCCCCCTCTCCCCCCACTGGTATGGCAGGGAATATTTTCTGGAGCTCAGGCCTGGAATAGCAAATTTTTGTAATTACGTCTTGAATTTATCTTATTGTTAAGTAGATTTTCTGATCAAAACGAGCATTTGTCTTCATTTACAAGCCTGGGACGGTGGTGAACCTTCCACATTCCTGCGTCAAGGGGCAAATGTATTCATAGGACAACCAATGTTGACTTGCCCACAAAGTGGTGCTTAGTTTTTATTAACCCCAGAGGGATGATGATGTTCCTAAATTAATCCCCAACCGTAAATTTTACTTGCAACCCTTCTGAACGCGATCCGCTTGCTCTACCGCTGAGCCATCTGACTTGTTGTATATACATGAGGCATATTATAAAGAATGCATTTATTGATTTATCAATATAAAAATTATCGTTTTCCTTACCTGTGCGCAAATATGTGCATGTCATATAGTACATTTTATATTGAGTGAACAAACCCACACGGACGAGACACACAACAACAAAAAACGAGAAACGTTACAAAGGAAATTATATAAAATTGTGCAAAAAATAATTTTTTTTTTATAAATAACCCACTATTGAACTAAATCACAACCATGATTCACAACAAGTCCCCAAATCTCTGCGGGGCTGAATTGTTACAGAGTTGTCGTGCGTACATGACATGCTATACTGCACAAATATTACTCTTAGGTTCTTTCGGTTTGCTTTACACAAGGCCACATTATTGATTTACGCAAACCTGCAGCATTCAAATGCACAGTGCTTACTAATCTCAACAAAGTGTGCATTAGTCATGAATCACGTGACCGTTGTGCAACAGTCGTGGGCACACACTCTGTGAGAATGTCTTCAAACAATGAGTGGCAAACAGTTACTCACCAGTGACTCACGGTCTACCCGTACCCGTACCAGGCCGCACCAGGGTCGCAAACGGGTACCCGTACCCGTACCCGGCCGGGTACGGGTAGCCGGGTATCAGGTAGGGTACGGGTATCGGGTACCCGGTTGCGACCTCTGGTTCACCTTTGGAGTCGGTTGGCTGCATCCTCAAGCTGGCCTTCACAATGGCATGGCCAAGCAGCTGATGCTTGGCTGCAAGGTCATTGTAATGTTGACCGCTGTTCAGGGCCCTGCACTGCTCGCTCTTGTTTTTCTTCGCTTGCTTAAATAGTTTTTTTCAATGCAGTCCACTGTCATTTTTATTTTACTTTTCAATCTCTTCCGTGTCGTTAGTGCCTCCCTCGACACTTGTACCTGACCATATTCCATCACAATAGTTTTATGCTTTTTCAACCGTTGTCTACTTATCATTGTTTTCCAATAACCTTGGTTATGGTGGAGCTTTATGCCAAAATTGGTGGGCGATGTCAAGGAGAATATTATTCCTAACGAGGCTGGAAGCTGGGGTAAATATTCGCACTGAGGTTTGTCAAAAATGTCCTAAATGTTTAATGTTTAATAAACACTGCATACCCAGGTGAGAACAGCGGAGTGCTTTAGGCATATTCATAAAAAATAGCATTGTACTATACCACACACACAAAAGCATTTGATAATTTATTTATTCCTGACATTGTAGATATGGCTTTGCAATACATTGTACACGTACATCTCGGTTGCATAAATCCACCGCTGAATAAGGGCATCTCCCAGCACTTTTGCCGACTAAATTTTAACGTCCTTTAATTTTTTTGTTGCCTCCGAACAATTAACACCCATCCAAGGGGTGTCAGCGCTCCTCCCGAGAGCACTCTGCCTGATGGGCGCTCGTTCACTCATCGAAACAGCCGCGGCGAATGCACCTTTTCTCACCCCGACTGGCCGCGATGCTCACGTTGACGGACGCCGTCCGTGACGGACAGGACGGCCGGTAGCGCAAGCGAGCGCCGGCCAGAAGCGACGGACGGGCTGGCGGGAGGGCAGGCGGGCGGGCGGTCGCGCGCCTGCAATGACAGCCGCGTCGTTCCGCGGGCCTCGACGGTGACGTGCGGGCTCCGTTTTCTCTGCCCGCGTGCCAGGGAATACATCGTGAGCGATTACATGGGGCTGAAGAATGAAAACTTCATGAGAGGAGCCGCCCTGGGAACGTGGATGGGAGACTCCGTGACGGCTTGGATGGTGAGTGCTGCTTCCCAACGGACAAGTTGATCCGCTCCACAGGTGGATCTTCTCCGACGTGCTTTCAAGGTCGTGCCAAATGTCGCTCGGCGCGATGTCCGACGTTTCGCTCCGCGCGCTGCTGAGGGCTGCTTGCCGCCATGTGCGTAGAAGCTCCCCGGTTCTTTTCTATTCAGTTGCTGAAGATGCTCCGAGCACATGGAGAGGAAAGTCAGACGCTACTCATCGTCGGTGCATGCCACTGCGTAGGTCTTCACGGTTGTGAACCTACGTCGTAGCATTTCCGTAGGTGGTTTCCTTTCCTTATTCGGATCCCAACACGAGATCCCGCTGAGTTGCAATAATCCCTATAGCCAGCGGGACCTGGGTGAGCATACATGTGAATTAGTGTTGAAGTATCGATATTACTGGTAGGAACCTCCTGGCTACACCAGCCCACAGGGGATTATTGTGTGCGTCCGTCCGTCTTGCATCCAAAAATGGGAGGGGTGGGGCTGGGTGGGGCTGGGTGGAGAGGGGAGGGTGGGGAGGGGCTGGGTGGGGAAGGTGGGGAGGGGCTGCGTGGGGAGGGGAGGGTGGGGCTGGGTGGGGGTGGGAGGGGAGGGGCTGGTCACCCCGTGGTGCCCTTATAAAACTCAACGTTTAACCTACTCACGCCGGCTTGTGCCCGCCCTTACAGTTGGCCATATTTGTGGAATACACCACGCCGCTGTTGACCCTGGCCATTGACCGAGCAACCCAACGTTCCTACCAGCTCCCTCCGCAGGAATGTGTTGATATGTGCACACAAATAATTGCAGTGCAACTCACTTATTCACAACGCCGACAGACGAGAAAAACATCGGCAGGAGCATGTCAACCCCGTTTTGAAAGCCCAAAAAAAATGGATCATGTCTTCTCAAGTTCTTAAACGTACCCTCCGTTTTTCTGTACCAGAGTGCACGTTACGTATAGAACTCTATCTTCATGCAACTTCACAAGAAAAAAAATAACAACATCAACAACAATTCCCTGTTTATTCGGCTTCAGTCTTTGCCACAGGTGAAGTGGAGGAGTGTTGTAGTCAAGGTTATGTGATTGTTAAGTTACTCACCCCCACCCCCACGCCCCAGTTTGTTTTACTGTCCTTACGATAGCCGCTTAATCGCTGTACCAGGACTGACATGGCTCTCAGGAATGGTCTCTGGCTACAATAACTCACCCAGGATTGCTTTTGGGGTAAAAAAAAAAAATCAGAGGCCAAGGTCGGAGTGCTTTGTCGTCAGCGCGCCATCGCTACGAATTCTCACCTGAAGCATCTCGTCAACCGATTCGCCAGTTTTCACGGATGGCGATGTCTCACCCTGGAATTGTTCTTCGTGTCAGAAGGTTAAAGCTCGCGATGAATGTGTCTAAGAGAGGCCAGTCACAGAGATTCTGAGAACATTATTGTCTCGAGTGCCATGTGACCAAATCACCCACCATAAATGCGGCCTATCTTTTCGGGTTTTAAAATCTAAGCGTAATTGAGCCCAGTTTAGTACTTGGAAAGGAGATCATGATGGCTTGTCAGGGGTTGTAGGCGTGAGGCTGTGAGGTGGCCTTGAGATGGCCGTGTTGAGTGCCACCTCCTCGTACGTGTGGGTTTTATCCAGGCACCGTAGTTTTCTCACACGGTGGCGAGATGTTAACTACCTCGCCTAGTAAACAGGAGGTCGTGGGTTCGATCCTGACCCCGACGCCTGTATATTTGGAATTTGCATGTTCTCCACGTGGTCCCGTGGATTTTTTTCTGGGTTCTCCGGTTTTTCCCTCAATATTTAGAAACATGTTTCGAGTATTTGGCTGCTATACATTTCCACGTGATAAGCCACTTGGTTGAGCTATCATTTGTAGCCAGGTTGCTTCTGAAAAAGAGGACGAAGTAGCTCAGTGGGCTTTACCTGGTAAAATAAAATAAAATTTAGTTTTCGTTTTAAATACTCAATAATTTAATTGGCCAGGCATCTGAAAACAACCATTCTGAAATAGTGGCTTGAGACTTAATGGGGCTTTCCTCGATCAATAATTGGCACGATCGTGATTTTAAATGCGTTCGTGATGTATTACCGTAGCCTAACCAATGTTGTGTTGTTTGAAAATACCCTATCAGAGTCAGGAAAGGGTTGTCATTGCAATCATCGTGCAGATGGGCCAAAACAGATCTTAAGACTTTTTTTTAACATTCGTACACATACTGTGAAGAGGGTTCTGCCTCACCAATCACAATTCAAACAAAAGGGGCCACATTTGTTTCGTCAGCAGCTTTTGTTGAAGTTGGCAAAACTCTGGCCCGATATTAAACTTGCCTGAGTCTCACCAAGCAAGATGTGGGCCAATTAAGACAATTTGGCTGGGCTACCTGCAAACTTATTTTCTTGATTATGTTGGTGCCATCAATGTCCAAGTGATGGGCCACTTTGTTGAGCTATCATTTGTGGCCAGGTCATGTCTGAAAAATAAGTTGATACCTTTAGTGGGCTTTGCTTGGTAGGATGGGGATGGTTTATTTTTATTTGTATGTGTTCAGGTTGATTTGTTTACCTTGTAGTTTTCACTACCATCGTATTTCTGTACTGTTTGGTGTTGCAACATTTTTACCCACCCCTACTGGACATCTGTGAAAAAGAGCTTCATAGCTCATCGGATTCCTCCAGTATAATATTCTTATTCTGATCTGACACCATGGAGTCTAACAGTTTAGTTCAGAAACATTCTATAAAACCCACAAAGATGGCACTTCATAATTTTTGTTTCATTTATTTGTTTCATTTAGTTATTCCTTCGTTATTTATCGTGGAAGTTATTTCGGCCGTGACAAGCTCAGGGTTTTAATTTAAATTTTTTACCTACGTGCCTTTACCGAAAAAACCTAAGAATATGAATCCTTGCAGTCACGAAAGCTTTAAATCTAGAATTTACCGGAGCTACTGCGGCCTGAAAATGAATACAAATGTGTGCTTGTAAAGTCATCCCGCGTGTGCGTGTGTGTCGCGGCTAGCTCACTGCGCTATGAATCTGGCAGCCAGAGTTCGATTCACGCTCACGTCCAATACCAGTGACGATTATCTGAACCGGTGCTGGGCCTCCCCTACGTTGACTCAGCCTCAAGTGAGTGCCTGGTGTAATGGTTGAACATGTCCACGAGGGAGACAAAGGCGGCCAGGCTTGGTGCCAACCGGCCACCACTTTGTGTGCTGTTCCAGCCTTAATTAGGTGCTCACTAAACAGCACTTGACTCAACAGTCTGTTAAGGCCATATGGGGGATCTTTGTCCTTGATGCTTTACCGCTCACATGGTTTCCTGGACCTGCCCTTGGGCCTTCCCCCACAGGTCACCGATATGATGCTTCAGGACACTAAGTACCCTGCCTGGGCAAAGTCGCTCCGCTGCTTTTGGAGGAGAGGGAACAACAGAATCGTCGTGTTCTGGTGAGACGACCATCATTTATTCATGCATTCATTCAACGCAACGCTGCCGTGGTGCGGCGGTTCGTGCACCGGACTTGCGACCCAGAGGTCGACGGTTGCGAATTGCCGGCAGGGGGTCGAAGCAATGGGGCGAGTGTTTCATGTCCCCCGCCCCTGTCCGCCCAGGAATATAAATGGGTCAATCGGCAGGTTAGGTGTGGTGGGGTAAAGTGTGGAAGAGTCGGTTAAGATCCCCTTTGTGAGGGGCTGTCCAGGGAGAGCTCACTCGTGGAGGCATTTCTGCCAGCACTGGCATGAGCAGGTAATTGCAAGGGCTGCACCTTTATAATCTCCCTCCATCACTAATTCACGCCGCATTAAGTGTGTGCGAAATGTACCGCGCCCTTTTTAATCCCACGACCGGATGAGGAGACCTCCCTGCCCCGTGCAGTAGATGTGATGGCAGGTGGACTTCTCCACGAATATGCCTGGTGCCTGATGAAGCTCGTTGTAATTACTGGCGAAACGTCGAACTCACATCGTAAATGTTGTGGCTTTGCTCTCCAACACACCGGTGTGCTGCACTGGTAAGGAATTGGCACGTTCTGTTTACGTGACAAACCTCACTAATTGGCTGTGTCGGGTGGTGGCCCGGTTTAAAGACACATTTATATATTTACGCGATCTAACCCAAAAGAAACGTGTATTATGGATGATATTGGTCGCAAAATCCTACTACATGTTAAACTGGGTTTCTTTTTGTGCCACTGCTGTTGCTCTACGCCCCCGTGTGTGCCGTTCCCGTTCTGTTGTAATGAGCACCGATGCCGACTTTATTGAGGGTGATATTTGCCGCGCGAAATAAAGATTGAGAGCGGGCTTATTTTTGGCGATCTGGTCATGATTGCAAACTGCAAACGTTGCCTTCCAACGCATCACCCTGAATGTGCCGAATCGTGTCGCATCACGGAAGCGAAGCAGAGTTTGGAGACTGGTTGGTGCTTTGATATGGAGACTTCCTGGGAATACCCTGTCCTGTAAGTTTGCACTGCACAGTGGCCACGAAATGACAGTACAGCAATTGATTCTTGAATCTATCCGTTTGGATCTTTGTCTTTAGGTACCACAGTTAATTCCCACATTCCAATCGCCCATTCACGTAACCGGTCAAACATCCCATTGCAGGGGCTTCATAAAAAAAACTGTTTCGATACTAAATTAACCTCTTCCTGTTTGTCTTGGTGTGTGTCTTTGTGAGTGTCTCTCTCTGCATGTTGTCTGCCTATGTTGTTTCCGTGTCTGTGTTTCATTGATGTGTGTCACGCTCGGTGTGTCTTTGTGTGTGTCTCTCTCTGCATGTGGTTTCTGCCTGTGTTGTTTCCGTGTCTGTGTTTTATCATTCATTCTTACCTGATGATGGTTGCTTGTGTTGCAACCGAAACGTCGTATTCTATTATTATTTGATTTGATTTTCTACGTGACTTTACCGAAATAACCAAACAGTAACTCTACAGGGTAAATAAAGGGCATTTTAAATTCTTGATATGACCATATGTGGATAACATAATAACAAAGAGATAACCGAAACGAGTGTGGATGTAGGGAGAATGACAACCATAGTTTATTGTGTCACTGGGTAATACTCAGGCACGCCTAGTAGGTGTCACATAAGCTATCTAATCTCATACAAAGACTACCAAGGATAGGTATTATCGCCACTCTACTCTGTATTATGTTTTTTTTTCAGCCCTTGTCAATTCCCCACTATATGAAGGCCTCCCCATGCTGTGTCAGTCAAGGGGCTCGTTTGACCGTACTTCACCACGCTGGTCAATAACTGGTTGGTGAAGTTGGGTGGGGAGTCCCAGGACCGTTTCCGATATCACTCGCCACCGATGTGTCCTTAAACGGAACGCAGATCGCTGGATGCCACCCACTGCACCCATATTGTAATTATAATCAAGTAAATTATTACAATTGTAATGGTAATGAATGCCATCGATTCTAATTTATTTTGAACGGTCATATTTTTTTCATTTCAAAAAATGTTTCTTTATGAAAAGGAAAAATGTGTATAGAGACACCCTGTTAAATCATATCAAGGTTCTACGGTGTGTCTTTGTAGATAAATATATCAGTGGAAGCCCTTCATTTTGAATAGCAAGTGCCTGATGGAGACACAGGGTGGCAGGGATCGTAAACATCGATAGCAGGCAGCACTGCGCGCCGCTCGTCCGATGCATCTCAGTCGTTTGAAGATCTGGTCATTACATCACACACGTCGATACTTTACATTTCAATCGCACGGAGACACGCGCCTAGAATTCCTCGAGTCGTCTTGCCGGCTTAGAAATCCTGCAACTCCTCTCCGACAGGTTGCGGCATCGGGAATCCCACAGCGATTCTCTTGCCACGAAGCAATAAGCCGGCGGTGATTGAGTTGCGGTGCATTTGTACACTTGGCACAAAAGCGTTGTCGTCATGCGCCGTCTATCGATATGAAAAGATAAAACCCAAGAAGGTTTCTCCGAAATTGCAAAGACGCTTTTGATTTTCAAAAAAGGAGCCGTTCACTGGGATATTTTAGTCAAGAGAGTGTAGCCCACAAAGGAGTGTACAGTAGCCATACGCAGGGATGTCTTTTATCATTACTTATTAAACTCGCATCTCATGTGCAATTTGCTTGTCGCGAGAGCCGGCGCGTTTATATTGCAGGGAGCAAGAATCAGCATTTTGAAATGGGAAGTTTCGACAGTTCGTGGCACGGAGAAGAGAAAAAAAAACGAAAAAAACCCCTCACTACCATTCCACCGTGGCGGTGCAGTGATGCACATTTTGCGATGTTTGTAGTTATTTTGACACGTCCCCTATTTTCATTTTCGAGCCGTACATTCGCTTATAAACGGTGGCCGCGCTGTAATCCGACGGGGCGTTGCAGATGGGGTTTATTGGCCTGGTGAGGCTGCCATAAATACAGGGCTTGCATGTGCTTGCTGCTCGTGGATTAATTGGCAGTTAGTGTAGTGCTACCTAATTTATGCGTAGTATATGTATATGTAGTGGGGACGGTGGAGCAGTAGTTCACGTGCCGCGTGATGGACCCATCAGTGGATTGACAGGGATGCTGTAAATTATTATTTGGTATCATCATTACACATGGTGACAAAGAAGGCCAGATGGATAAGGCACATTGTTTATTTATTTCCAGTCAAAGCTAAAACATCCCACTGTTATTATGTATTCATTTACCAGTTATTTTTATCTGTGTGTGTGTGTAATAGGAAAGATTAAGTGACAACGTGGTTTTTCCATAATACAGTAAAACCTTGGATTGCGAGTAACTTGGTCTGCGAGTGTTTTGCAAGAATAGCAATTTTTTTGAATAAATATTAATTTGATAAACGAGCGAGGTCTTGCAATACGAGTAGTACGCGTATACGCTTTGTCTGCCGAGCGTCACGTGATCACAACTGATATACGAGTGCTTTTGGATTACAAACACGTTTCCGGAACGAATTATGCTCGCAATCCAAGGTTTGACTGTACAGTTTTTTTTGCGTTACATTACGCCACCTGTCGTCTTTAGCCTGATGAAGCTAGTTGTAATTACTGGCGAAACGTCGTACTCAGATTGTGAATGGCTGTGTCGGGTGGTGGCGTGTTTAACGACACATTTATTTATTTACACAATCTAAACCAAAAAAACCTGTATTATGGATGATATTTGTCGCGAAAGCCTCCGTGTTAAACAATGTGGTTTTTGCAATGTGCTCCGAACGTGGTTTTCCATGAGTTCAATTCCCAGCCAACATTAGTGACGAGTGATATCTCAACCAGCCCTGATCACCCCAACCAGCTTTAACCAGTGTAGGGAAGTATGGCTAAACATCCCCTATGACCATCATAGCATGGGGAGGCCTTCATCTAGCAACGGATTGACAAATGGGCAACAGAATAGTTAGCATTTTATATTTAGCATATAAGACACAAAGTCCCATTCGCATAGTCCACGCACAGTATCCCACATGGCTCACAAAGGTGCCGTTCAGCACGGGCAAGTCACAAACGATTCGATCGAGATAGAGCCCATGGCTTTACCCCTGAGATACGCACGCGTAGAATTTCTCAAAGGCATATCCAATAGACACATCCAATATTGGAATATGTACACACAATTGAATATGCTGTTGGATTTATTGCACGGATACATCTCAAGCGCATTTCACGTTGACATATTCTCCATGCTACGTGCCCTCCAGGGAGCCGGGTCTATCTTGTAGCCCACGGGCAAGCCATCTCTGAAGGTAACCTGTGTCCGGCTCTATGTGACCTTGTCCCACATGAAAAGGATTCAGATCTCATTCTTTTATTTCTAGGACAGTTTCATTATTGCCAACTCTTAGAAGCTAAATTACTCTTTAGTCCAGAGGATTTTCGGGCAGATTCGTGCATGGCTTGTAGCGTCAACAAGGCAGCAGATAACAGCATATTTGTGTTTCATATGAGCGGAGAAATTGAATCTTCCCAGAGCTGAAATTGCTTCCAGCTTTGTTTCCATGTTTCACCCTGAGCCGGTGATTTCTAGGAGATAATGTTGTCCATTTCAGCTTTATGACCTGTCAGGTCCGCTTGCGCCTGCTAGGCACTGATCCCAATGGGGGCCTCGGAACGATCGGGGAAAACAGCCCTGAACGGAATGGGGGCGCGGTTCACGGGGGGTCACTGCCGTCCACCCTCCCTCCCTGCCTCCCTATTTTCCGCACGGCACGGCACGGCTGGCAGCACCTTTGGGTTTATATTCTCAGGTTTTTTCGGTAAAGTCACCAGGTAGGTAAAAAATGTAAATTAATAAAAGTTAAATTAAACAAAATAAAAAATCACGACGTTTCGGAAGCAACACAAGCCTCCGTCTTCAGGTGGAACCGTCACAGCCACGACAGCTGTATCAAGTACTTGAAGACGGAGGCTTGTGTTGCTTCCAAAACGTCGTGATTTTTTTTTATTTGCCTACGTGACTTTACCGAAAAAACCTAAGAATATGAATCCTTGCAGTCACGAAAGCTTCAAATCTAGAACTTTTGGGTTTGATAAAAAAAACGTTCGCGCACGGTCAGAAGGCGCGGATGGATGAGGGGTGGGGGGGGGGGCGTCGACATCTCTTTCACGAAGTATTGTTTGACCCTTGTGCTTCATGCAAATAGTTCCTTGAATGTAATGCCGGGTCGTGCATGTAAATTGCGGTACGCTTTGAATTTTTTTTTTTTTTAGAACGTAATTGGGTGTTTTATTTTTCGAGAAGAGTTATTATTTAGGCGGATGATAACGTGTGTTTTTTCTCTCTCTCTTTACGACTGAACTGATGTGCAAACATAATTCAATTTGGCGATTGCATATAAAACGCTACTTAATGCGCCAATTGAGCTATGTAAATAATGTCATCACTTTTATTATTAATAGCATATGATGAAAGTCGTTTCCGCGACCAAATCACCAGGAATCTGCCCCGACCTTGTCAGACCTAGGAAGCTAAGCAGGCTTAAGCCTGGATTGTGCTTTGCTTGAGTGACCCAGCATGCACAAGCAGGTTGCCATCGTGCTGTGGTGCCACTTGCTGAGCAGTTGAGGTCAGTGAAGCGAAATTATGTATTATTAAACAACATATGGTGATGCTACAGCTACGTACTGTACTTCCATGCTCCAACGTTGATGCTCCCCACCTACACGAAGCCGCCACTGACCATCGTGGTCGAGGGAGGCCCTCATCCAGCAGTGGAGTGACCAGGAAGTGCCGAGCGAGTTCCGCCGGTTTGAATGCGGTCAACGTTGGACGCCTTTAAAGCGTGACCCCTCACCCGAAGCCGGTGTATTTATAGAAGGCGTTGCAGCAAAAACGCCGTGTAAAGAGAATCGCGTTGGACAGCGTTGCAGTGAATTCTTACAAGGGCTCTGTTTGATGACAACAACTGGCCCTGGCTCGGGTCACCTTTGGCCCTCATGCACAAGCACAAACGTGTTCACTTGTATGTCATCAATTTGCCCATGGGCTGTTGTTAACACACACGCACGGCGCGTACGATGCCACGACGCGTTATACGGTGTACACGGGTGCGTGTCCAGATGTTTATATGGGGGGTTTGGTAAAAAAAGATACACGGCTTCAGATTACTCCGATTGAATATAACAGGAACATTGAAAATAATAGAAGGCTTTGTGTTGTTGTATATATGTATACACACACACACGTAGTCTTACGTTGTCACTGAGATGAAAGGAATGTCTTGATGTTTCGGCCTTCATCACGAAATATGACCGATGTAACTTTTCTGCCTGTTTGTGGTGTGGTTTGGACAGAGGCTAGTTTGAGGGAGATCAAACAGCAGGTGACCTCTGGAATGCAGGTGCATTGTACTCGCCATTACACTACAGCAAGGTTTAGCTAATGGGATTGATTTTGACAATTTTTGGGTCACTTCCTCATATCTAAACATCGGCTTGCAACAAATACGGGGCCGATCCATTTGCAGACGTCCCTGCTAAAACGAGAGCGAAAAAATTGGCAGCTCTCCGGTGCAAGAGAATGGATCCGTCGCTTTCACAATATCCAATCAGTTCTTGAGAAGATGCGTCATTAGAAATGAGTGGGGTATCTACAAATGGATCGCGCCGTAGGGTGAATTTTCCACCGCTTTTGGCTCGCCCTTCTTATCTGCGACGTGGTTCGGATGATAGGAAGAATGTGGCACAGGGAGAACGTGAACCCGGAGAAGAGGGGTGTCCCTGTATTTCCAGCGGGGTTCACAGCGCCGCACCTTTTTAACCACCTTCCAATTGAATTTCCACCGCCTACCGTTATTTAACCCGACGTTTGGGTAATAGCGTGCTGCATGATTCATTTACAAATGCACGGGCTTTAAAACTAAGCTATTTCTTTTATTTTACCAGGTCAGGTCCACTGAGCTATATATATGTTTTTTTTCGGAAGCGACCTGGCCACAAATTGCCACTCAACGAAGCGGCTTACCACTTGGAAATTTAAAGCAGACAAATTCGCTGAACACACGTTGATTCTAAATGTGGAGGGGAAAACCCCGGAGGAACCAGAACAAAATCAACGCGACCACGAGGAGAAATAAACAGGCAAATAAGCTTAATGGGTCATTGTCGCTCTATTTAGTCAATAACACTACCTGAATATAAACAATTCATAATAGGTGGCGTTTTGGGGCAATTGCACTTTTCTTAATGGCACGTGGCATATATGCACATTGCGTATGCACATACCAGCTCATGCCTTAAGAAAGTTTGCATATTGTATATTAGGGGTGGGGCAATGGTTGATTCATTGATTAATGTTGACTCTTAACGTCACTATATATTCATAGAATTGCATTTGTTAGAATCCATATTGTTTAATTGGCATATGCAATGTGTTGAAGCTACCCTTGCAGCCACTAGAGGCAATACCGTTTAAAAAACCAATTTCTTTGGGTTTCCCAGCATCGGCAGCAAGGGAATATTTAGTGGGACACGGGTGCTGAGTGGTCGACACAACGTGCAGGATGGCGGGGAGTAGGCTACTGCACACAACAACGAGCAGAGCTCCGGGAGGCTAAAGTGCAGAAATTTGGCAGTGGGTGGCACAGCTGGTGCATCTCTGCCTGTCATCTCAGGTAGTCAACCCATGGCACCTGGACTCCTGTCAGCGAGCCTTTCGACACTTCATGTGGCCTCAAAGTGCACCTGGCCTGGCACAGGCGTCATGGTGACGTCACCACCGCTTAGTGGTGACTACGGGGAAGACGTGAAGCCCACATTGTGAGAGACTGCAAGAAGCGCATCCCAGATTGTCAGTTTCCCTCTCTGTGGAGGTGCGAGATTTATCGGAAGGAAGAGAGCGATGGTGCGAGAGGGTTGGGAACACACCGGCGCGGCCGATGCAATGGGAACAACGAGATGACTGAGCCTGAGCCAATACAACCGTGCAGTGCAGGGAAAGTTTTTATTTAGCTCACTCTGTCTGTTCTTCTTCTTGGTTCTTTCGGTAATGAAAGTTCATTATGACGCTGTCTTTCCGACAGACCTGTTCAGCGTCTGAATGACGCTGTCTTTCTGACAGCCCTGTTCTTCACCCGAGGACGGCTGCTTGTGTTGTGGCCGAAACGTCGTGAGAATTTTATTTTATTATGTAAATGTTTTATTATTTTATTATTTCCCTTCTACGTGACTTTACCGAAAGAACCAATAAGAATCATCTCTGTGTCATCATCTTACAAGCACACAGGCATTGCGAGTTCGTTTATTGAAATGTGAATTAACAGGTATAAATGTTTAATATCCTGAGATCATCAGTTTTTGTTTACTTCTCGCAAGTTTTTCTGTTCAATTTCTGACTCAGGTATTGCTTTGAAATAAATACTTTTAATCTCAGCAGGCTCTCAACTGGTTATGAAGAAATTATTTAATTAAATAATATATATATACCTAAAACCCTCACTGAGTTTTAATTTGCGGGATCCTTTTTGGGATAATTGGCCTGACTTTTAGTCCTGTAGTCTGTGCAGCAGCACGAGTAAAAGACCACAATTACTATAAATACGCCTCCATTTCTCCGCTTAAAATAACATCGGCTTTAGTCCATCAGCTTTGATATTGGCTTCTAGATCAATATTAACGAGCAGCATTTGTTTAAACAAGCACAGTCAAGACTCGATTTGACGTTTAGTGTCTCACCAGCTGTCAGGCCTAATAAACTCATGCTGCTGAATTGTACGTACGTGTGTTGAACGTTTTTCGCACCATATGTAGCCAACCGTGCTCATATTATTGGCAAAAGCACTCCATCTGCACAATAGAGCACTCTTTTAAACCTCAATCAAAAAGCAATGTACAGTAGTCTAAACTCTCATTATGTACGGTTGTGACGAATATGGGCAATAATGATAAAAAAAAATAGAGATATCTTTATTCATATCTCTGGAGCTCTGTCTCGTTATCCATAACGGCCCATAATAAATCATTTTTAGGGGTTTTTGTTCGAATGTGTGTTCAGGTTGTACCGCCAGCTTCCAGAAGAAGAAGCTCCCAGTGCGTGGAGTGAAACTCGTCATGCTTTTCAAACGGGAGCACGAAGATCCTACGCAGCAGAAAAGGAAGTGCTTGGCATTGTATCTGGCTGGCCTTTGGCCTTCAGGAAATATAGATTGTCGTGGGAGGCGAGGTTGGGTTAAATGGTATTGTCAGATCAATAATGCATTCCGAAAAGTTAATATTCGGATTCATATTGTTTGTTTCTTTCGGTAAAGTCACGTAGATATAAAAAATAAATTAAAAAATAAAGTGGATACAAAAAAACACTAACGTAGACTGTAGCCTGGTTCTGAATCGGAGTGAGTGTACTGGCAGTCTATAATGTAGACTGTAGCCTGGTTATTAAGTTTGGTGAGTATAATTGCAGTCTATAATGTAGGCTGTAGCCTGGTTCTTAACCTCGGTGAGTGTACTGGCAGTCTATAATGTAGACTGTAGCCTGGTTATTAACCTGGGTGAGTGTAATGGCAGGCTATAATGTAGACTGTAGCCTGGTTATTAAGTTTGGTGAGTATAATTGCAGTCTATAATGTAGAATGTAGCCTGGTTATTAACCTCGGTGAGCGTACTGGCAGTCTATAATGTAGACTGTAGCTTGGTTCTTAACCTCGGTTGAAATTGTGTCTGTGTCTACATCTGATTGGGAACATGTAGATAACATGACTGCTTTATCAGCCACTACAATGTCAGCTAACTAGCCTAGTCAATGATAACTCGCCTTTTGCCCATCCAAGGACGGGTGTATTGCAGTAAATCTGAAACTTGCAAGCGAAAAGCAGACCGCGACGTGATATTCATTACATCAATTTGTGTGCAATTTGTAAGGGCGCGTTGACACAGACCTATGTCATGTAAAGGTGATAATCCCTTGTTCATCATGACGTCCTTTTTACTTTAATGTCTCAACAGCGTTACGCAGATCGTGTGTCGCGTGACGTGAGGGTTCTTGCCTTTGAAGTGAGGGTTGTTAGTTGACGCCGAGGAGGGGGGAGGAGGCGCCTCGGCCCCCCATGTGGAGTGACGTCAGCCGCTAATTATTATGAATGTGGGGGGGGGGGGGGTCCATTTGGAGGACGTCACCTGCTCATGAATATTAATGAGGGGGGCTGGTCAATGTGGAGTGACGTCACGAGCGTTAAGAACAGACATTCCTGGGTGATTATAGCGGGTATTACACAAGATGTAAAAGAAGGCTATTTGACCGAAACTTAAAAATATTCCTTAACTTACGCAGCAATGAGGATTTGTTTCAATGATGGAAAATAAAATGCAGTCGTCTAACAATAACTTGCGTAAACAGACCTCCGTTGACATACAAATAACACTTTCTTTAGTCATCGGCCTTTTTCGCTTCCAGACCAAACATATCCAGAAACATTTGTTTAAGCGAGCAAACTCTGGACCGGTTTCTACCTTTCAGGTCTCATCTGAGGCGGTAACCGTCCTTTTCAAGATGCTTTCAGATGCCCTTCTACGGCCGTCTGTGACGCTCTTCCGTCCGATATGAGGAATCCGTTGGAGCTGTGCACTTTGAAATCATCCAAATCGACAAACTCATTCATTCAGAACCGCTATTCGTGTTTAGTTTGTTCATCCCCCTCGCCCGCACCTCCGTTGGCTACGTACGGTGCAAAAGAAGTTCAACATACACACGTACAGCAGAGTTTTAGAACAGAACACACGTGCTATGGGAGAAGAGTGGAGGTAAAGGACCCCCCCCCCCCGGGTCCCCCCCTACCTTGCAATGGGGGGATGCGAGCTGACAGAGCGCACCAACGCGTTCCCAGGGATTCGTGCTCTGGGCACAACGTCCACTCCGCACCACACCGCGCGGGCAGCCGAGTACATACGGCTCCGAGCCCTTAAGCGACAATCCGTCAGTGCGGAGGTGTCAGGCTCAGCTGTCCCACGCAGCCAATGGGCTCGCCTATGGCCTTATTGTTGGCTTTTTTGGGCGGGTTTTTTGCTGGATATTATTTTCACCGCCGCGCGGTTGTAACGGTTCGTGCCACTGGGCTTGCAATGCGGATGACGCCTGCTCGATTCCGTCTTCCGGCGGGGTGTAGGCGTCTTGAAATCGCCACCGTCTCCGTCCAACGAGCAGTAACAAATGAGCGACAGCCGGAGTTAGTCGCTAGGCAGGGCCGTGTATGGTGGGGAAAAGTGTGGGCAACACCCACGTCTTCAAAAAAACTCCGGCCAGCATGGAAGAATAGGCCCTCTTTTATTCGAGGTCCCTTCTGCCAGTAGTGGATGGAGAAAGTGGCTGCATCTTTGCCTCTGTTATATTTGCAACCTAACCTACCTCCCATGCTTTGTTTATTTGTTTTTTCAATTATCTTTTTGGTGTGGTGTTGTAACTGCATGCTTTTTCAAATCGAGATCAAGGTGCAGCTGTGTTCGTAGATGTGTACACGCCTGTTGTCCATTGTGGGATTTTATTTTTCTGAACTATTTTGCTTGTTAGATGTCGACCCATAATGCAAAGGCCAGCACCGTTGAGGACCAGGATTTTCATCCAGCTGATCGTCCATGACAACCTATGTCCAACATGATGATACACTTGGTTGGGCTATCATTTTATGAAAAAGAGCTATTTAGAAGCTCAGTGTTGTCTTACCTTGTAAGTAAAAAAAAAATAGTAACATCGGAGCGATAGGAGCAGAACCGGCCCTAGACCTTTGGGGGCCCTAAGCAAAATTTGGTTGGAGGCCCCTTTGATGTATGATTGTTTTCATCCACTAGCTAGCAGTGACTCTAGGGGGCCCTCTGCTGGCCACGGGGCCCTTTGCAATTGCAAGGGTCGCTTAGTGGCTGGGCCGGCTCTGGATAGGACCAAAGCGCGTTAACATTCCCAGGGCGCACACGCAAACGTCTCGCCAGCCTCACATGGCCGAGTGCTCTCCACAACTTTGCTTTTAGTGCGGACAAAACTAAAATAAATTCATCATAATATTTTTTCTTCATTTCAACCACAACCTAATATATTTGTGGAGCACAAACACAGCCCATGAAATCGTTTTTCAAACCCCGGAATTTTTTTGGGGGGGGGCTTCTTGCTGTGGGTCGGAACCATACGAGTTGTTTATTGAACAGGCTCACGGCACTCCCCTCCACGTGTTTCAGGTGCTCTCAATGTTAAGAGTCGATTCGCTCGTGCATTCACTTGATTAACACGCGGGGTTAATGCCGGATGTGCTGCGTGGGTAGATGCCGCGGTAAGATGGATGGGTAGAGCGCTGGCTACTGTGCTGTCGGTGTCTGTCTGGTGTTGATGGGTGTGATTATTTCCAGAGCGGTGTGTGGGCTGTCTCTTCTTCGTGTGTTCAGTGGTGTCAGGTGTGCTGTGTTGGTGGGTGTATAGTGTGGGGTGCTGTGTTGGTGGGTGTGTGCATTGTGTGATGTGCTATATAGTGGGTGTGCTGCGTTGTGTAATGTGTGCTGTGGTGCTGTGTGATGTGCCGTGTTGTAGTATGGTGTGCTGTATCGTGGCAGTGCTGCGTTGATATGTGCTGCGTTGTGGTGCAGTGTGGTGTGCCGTGTTGTAGTATGGTGTGCTGTATCGTGTGGTATGCTGCGTTGACATTGACGTGTGCTGTGGTGCAGGGTGGTGTGCTGTATCGTGTGGTGTGCTGCGTTGACGTGTGTTGACGTGTGTTGATGTGTGCTGTGGTGCAGGGTGGTGTGGCTGAGCCTGACCTCGCTCGTGGTCCTCGTTGTGTGCACCGACTGGATCAGCTGGGACGCCATCAACCATGGCTTCCTCCCGAGCGACGAGGTGTCACGTGCCTTCCTCGCCTCCTTCATCCTCGTCTTCGATCTGCTCATCGTCATGCAGGTGCCGCGCACACCGATACCCCGTGTGCCATTCGGTTCAGTCGTCCGTGACTTAAACACCGCAGCGTTTAAACCTCTTGTGATGTATTGAACGAACGCCGCGGGCACTTTGGTGGCGGTAATGTTTTAGCGCAACGGACTTGCAATCCAGAGGTCGCCAGTTTGATCCCCCCCCCGGTGCGTGGCAGTTGAAACAATTGGGGCAGTTCTTCCCTGCCTCTTGTGTGCACGGTGTACAAGCGGGTACCATCACGGTTAGTCGACTGGCAGGTCACGTGTGGTGTGTTAATGGGTACTGCCACCGCTCTCCATAGATCTGGCCAGTGTGAAAAAGAAGCCCAAAATACCGTCGAGTGGACCTCTCCCGCACTCTGTCTGCTTGAGGCCTTTCTGCCTGCTGGATTTTGCATGATGTAGCAATTACAGGGCTGCACATTTAGATTTTGCCTATTTATTGCATGCTATTTGGTGTTCCATTAAGAAAAGTGTCACGTTTAATGACTCAACTTGTTTTAATAAAAACAAATTATTGCCCTGTTCGTATTCAAATTATTCGAGCATCTTAGATATTTCCAAACATTACATTTTTTTTCTCAAGAAAGCGCTATTTGTATTGTCTACTTCTCCATTATCGCCGACCGCCGTGGGATGAAATCTTTCACGCGCATCGAAAATGCATTCACTCCAAAAAATATTAATTGCGTCAACAAATTTCTATCCTGTTTGTTGCAAGTTAGACACGTGTTTAACGAAGGCCCTGTACTTGTTATCCAACATTGTGAACTATCTAAAATAAAATATTCAAATACATGGCACTTATCTTCTTGGTTCTTTCGGTAAAGTCACGTAGAAGGGAAGTAATAAAATAATACAAACAAAACAATAAAATAATTCTCACGACGTTTCGGCCACAAAGCAAGCAGCTGTCCTCACCTGAGGAGAATTATTTTATTATGTTTTGTTTTTATTATTTTATTACTTCCCTTCTACGTGACTTTACCGAAAGAACCAAGAAGATGAATCCCTGCAGTCACGAAAGCTTTAAATCGAAACATGGCACTTACTTGAACCAAACCCCCCCCCAAAAGATTATCTACAGGGCTTTGTAAAGCAAACGAATTAGTTGGTGATACTGCATTGGCAGTTGTGCACAAGCACAGATAAAACAAAAAACTAACAAAAATAACACGAAGAACAAAACACATTGACAAACGTGTCGAGGTTTTTTTTTGTGACGTTAAGGTACATTTTTGTGACTGCTACGGTTGCTTTTCCCCAATTCGAAATTCTCCCCCATAATGTAATTTGATATCACCATCGCAGCAAAAAAATGACACACGTCACAGCAATGCAGTGCACATGCTAAGCCTGCTTGATCAGCGTTAACAGTGACTGCCATCGTGGCTAGCTCCAGATTGATATTTAAAATCCATTACAGTCACTTATGCACCTTCGAGTGCTCAATAGTCGTTGACATCTCAGAGACCTTTGTGCGTCGGTTCATGCTGAGGGAGACATATTCCGAGTGCATCTCACGCTCATATATTAGAATGTCACGGAGCAAGAGCCAATCAGCCATTTCCCATGCTTGGTTTGAGATCTGATTGCTGGCTGCAGATCAGAAGGAAAGCTGCATTTAAAATAAAAAAAATGTAAGACGAGTCGATTTGACTTTTAGCACCATTTAAAATGTCAATGTTTCCACTGTTTATTTAAACTTGCTGTTAAAGTTCATCTGTGTAAGGCCATTATAATTCATATTAATACTTAGTTGAACAAATTTACTTTGCTTGTTATCCACTCATGGATTTTTTTTTATATTCCCCAATTATATAAGTTTGTGCAAGGGGGTGGGAGGGGGGTAGTGCAGTGCGGCAGTGGTTAGCGCTCTGAACCTGGCAACCCGAGTTGAATTCCGGGCCATGGCTAAAATCGGTCATGAGTGACATGAACCTATTTTGACCCCTATGCTGCTGAAGGTGATGGTCAAATAATCCCCACGACCCGCACAGCGTGGGGGAGGCCCTCGCCCAGCCTTGGATTGACAGAAAGCCATAAATTACTTTTAAAAAAAAAGTATTTATTTATTTATTTATTTCTCCTTTATTTAACCAGGTAAAAAAAGCCTTGAGGTTAATTCAGATTTTTCACAACTAATAAATGCAGTCTGAAGCCACTGTTTACCACTTTGATAAACCCGGTCTGTGGGCCATTATGATACAAAAAAAGATTGTTGTTGTTGAGCTATCATGCGTATTTATTTGATTAATTTCTAATAAACTAATGCGATTCAATCATAATTAATAAAATTTCAATATTGCTCGTTTTAGGTATTTATTTAATGTCTTCATGCATCCTGGAGAAATCCGATTAAGGTAATTATATCCTAAAATTGGAATGTACAAGGAGGATATAGAGTGATGAAGTTAACTAAGCGTGCCTCCAACCAAATCCCCGAGAACACACCGCATGTTATTACATCTCAGAAGCCAAGCAGGTTTGAGCCTGCTTTGTACTTGAATATGATACTGCCTGGATGTACCAGGTTTTGAAGGCCTGGGCATGTGAATTAGCCAGGATATATTAATGCTGAATGTTTGCCCCTCATATATGTAAGTTTCCCCCAAGCGCTCATTCATGGATCTGGCCAAACATTCCAATGTGGGACTACCCCATAAAACTAGTCTTGGGAATCATTGAGCCTATCGTGGATAAATGATTGTAATTTGACACACTGTGAGATGAACTGCAATGCTCGTGCCCTGCATGTACACAGGACAGTTACATAAAGAATCCTTCATCTAACAGTGTATTTTTTTCTTCGACTTTTCACGCACCACACAATATTTGCTCACTGTCATAGAGAGAGAGAGGGAATGGCTCAGAGGTGCGAGGAACCACAGATACGTGAGAAGGCAGCCGTGCAATGAGCCGGCACCAACAAAACCCCAAGATCTGCCACCCTCTATCATGAAATTGTTGTCGAACAACCCGTGAACGTTTACATGTGGGAGGAATCTGAAGCACATGGACAAAAACCCACGAGTTGTGTGAGATGGGGAAACGCTCTGTCCCATACATACGGAACACGTTGAGTCCTCACTTGCTGTACTGTGTCCTCCTGGCAAGCCAGGGTATGGCACCATGATGCCCACGGGAAGGGAGTTGCAAAGCATTATTCTGATCCAACAATCAATGCCTGCACAGTGCTCGATTACAGGCGTGCATCACCACCTGCCCGGCACATTGTTGGTTGTTAATTTGTATATGTACAGCCCACTGCTGGATGAGGCACCTTCCGTTGCTGTGCGGGTCGTGGGCGGGGGGGTATTTAACCATACTTTACCACACTAGTCAGTGCAGGATAGGGAAGGCAAGTACAGTAAAACCTTGGATTGCGAGTGTTTTGCAAGACGAGTAATTTTTTAAAATAAATATTAATTTCATAAACGAGCGAGGTCTTGCAATACGAGTAGCACGTGTATACGCTTTGTCTGCCCAGCGTCACGTGATCACAACTGATATACGAGTGCTTTGATATACGAGTGCTTTGGATTACAAACACGTTTCCGGAACGAATTATGCTCGCAATCCAAGGTTTTACTGTATCATAGTCTTTGGGGGCATCGATGTTCAATATCAGAATGGAGATTGCTGCACTGGCTCCGTTGCCCACCATACAACTCCGCAGCAGCCAGCACTACTTATTATGCACAGCAGTAGCCCATCCAGACAGTATCCATGCTCAACCCCGCGTATCCTCCCAGATCTGACGAGACCAGGAGCATTCTGGGCGATTTGGCTGGTTGCTTGTAAATATACGAGTAATTGCAATGTGTGAAATTAAACATAAAAAAATAAGTACATCCTTACGCAGTTGATGTTCACTATATATGCCCCCATCCCCCCCCCCCCCCCCGTTAGGATTGGGAGTTTCCTCATTTCATTGGAGCGATGGACGTGAAGCTGCCTGGCCTCCACACATCCCACATTCAGCTACAGCTGCCAAGATGCATCTTCAAAGAGGTTTACCACATCCACATCACAGGTAACTGTGTGCTCATGGGCAGCGGAGTGACAGATTTTATTGTAATTGTTCCCAGAAATGATTTTTATAATTTTAACAAAATGCTTTTTTTATCATGATGATATGATCAAGACGTGTGTTTATCCATAATGCCCCACAGTAATGCATAATGCACACAATATATATTTTTTGCATTGAACAGGGTCCCAAAGATGAGATGGAGTGTGCTTACCAATAACATCTGGAACCCAGTACCATTTATTTAATAAGCCTGACCCTGCTGATGGGTCTCCGCAGGACCAACATGTATAAATTTGGCTTACTTAAACAAATGCTACTGGATAATATTCATATTCTTAGGTTTTTTCGGTGAAGTCACGTAGGTAAAAAATTTAAATTATTAAAAGTAAAAAAATCTAGAATGGATAATATTGGTCTGGAAAGCAAAGACGCAGAACAGAGTTCTGATTTTATAAACGTTTACCCATAATGCTTCACACACGAGTTTTTTATGCAGTGTATTTCAACTGAGTTATTCTAAATGTAAACCGCAAGTCAAAAAAAAACAATCTCACGCGACTTTTCTCGTGATATCAGGCAAATGGTTCAACTACGGCATCATCATACTGGTGCTCATCTTGGACCTGAACATGTGGAAGAATCAGATCTTCTACAAACCCTACGAATACGGCCAGTACCTCTCCCCGAGCCTCAACATCTACACGGTGACCAACGTAAGCCACTTCAAAGCCTTCAACGCGAGCACCTTCACCTGGGAGTGGCGCACCGCGCACGTCAACCCGGACACCAACCGCACGTATACCCAGGGTGACCTGTTCATGTTCAGCAAGTTCGTGGACACCGGCCTCTCCACCAAATGCCTCGCCTTCCTGCCCAGCCTGCTGGCCTTCACCATGTTCGGCATCTTCGTCGTCATCTTCGGCCGATTCAAGGAGGGCGAGCTGCTGCCGGGGGACGTCAAGATGTACCAGAAGGTGGAGAGCGTCGGCTTCCCGTGCTTCAACACCATGCTGCTGACCCGCGTGCCCAAAAGTCACGGCGAGAACAGCGGCGGTGGCGGCGGTGACGGCTCGTACCGAAGGCGAGCCGAAGCGGGCGACAAGGCCCTCGACGATTTCCAGGCGGAAGGAGACCTCGGAAATGTTGAGCCGCGTTCGAAGGTCGGCCGAGACTCTGACACGAACTGCGGCGGGGAGGACGACTGCCGGGGCGCCTCGGACTTCCGACCCAACCCAGTGCGTGAAACGGAGCTCCTGTGACGAGTGTGATAGATCTACCGGTTCCCACCCCGCCCGCCCGCCCGCCCGCCCGGTTACGTTGATGCCTTCAAACCGGCATTACGCCTGTTGTGTAAAATGTAACGACATCAATAAAAGAAAACACGTACACGCCTTGCCTTACAAATAAAGTAGCTGCCCGAGCGCGATGAGCCGGAGTCACGTTAAGTGTGCACGCAAACGCGGAACGCAGTTGTCTCGCTCGGCGGGCAGCGAGGGGAGGGCGTACGTAACCGTGCACGCGTGCGTAGGTTAAACGTGATAAATATTTGTTGCTTAACTCTAAACGAATATAGATTGGTTTGTTGTGGTGAATATGGTTCAAATGCAGTCGACAGCTGTGCTGGTAATGCAGAAGGCTATTCGTGCTTGACTGCCAGCCCATTTAAAACGACTGAGGTGTTACATCCCCATAAATGCTCCGGCGTATTGAATATCCCCTCCCTTTATTAAGTTGGCAACAATGCACCTGGCATAGCCTGGGATGGCTGTGTCGTTGGTTCTCATCGCAAGCAGAAATAAGCAACGATCAGTGCGGTGAAGTATGGGCATATAACACTTGTATGACCTGCACGACGTGGGGAGGCCGTCATCCAGCAGCGGATTGACAACAAGGGCTGTTCCACGTGGTCTGTCCCATGACCTGCGAGCGAGCCTTCGACACTTCACGCGGCCTCGGAGTGCACCTGGCCTGGCACAAGCGCCGTGGTGGCGTCCCCGCCAATTGGTGGCGGCTGTTGCGGTTTTGTTGTTGTGGACAAGGACGGCAAATCCTCGCGCAGCCTTCGGGTGACGCGAGCGGGCAGTTTGTCTGAGAGGGCAGTTTGTCTGAGCGGACAGTTTGTCTGAGCGGGCAGTTTGTCTGAGCGGGCAGTTTGTCTGAGCGGGCAGTTTGTCTGAGCGGGCAGTTTGTCTGAGCGGGCAGTTTGTCTGAGCGGGCAGTTTGTCTGAGCGGGCAGTTTGTCTGAGCGGGCAGTTTGTCTGAGTGGGCAGTGTGAGGGCCACTCGCAATCAGACAAATGAACGATGCTCACCGCGGTACACCAAGGGATGTACGCTCCTGCACGGACAAATACGAGACTTAAGAACTCGCGCTAACGTCTTGTTATCGTCAATGATCACCTGGCACAGGACGTACGTACGTTGAACTTCTTTCGCACCGTACGTAGCCAACCGTGCTTATCCGAGGTGCGGATGCCCGGCACAGAGGATGGAGTTCAAAATTGCCCGAGCCGGAGCATGTCGTTGACTCACCAAATGAACAAACGCGTATTCAGCGTCTTTCCAGAAGAAGGATCCCACACCACTTGCATAATTAAAGCTTATGTGCGGAGCCTTTTCAAAAACCGAAGGTCCTGTAATGAAACATGTTTTCTGTATTTCACTGAGCT
Organism: Lampetra planeri; assembly: GCF_965212315.1. NCBI lineage: Eukaryota > Metazoa > Chordata > Hyperoartia > Petromyzontiformes > Petromyzontidae > Lampetra > Lampetra planeri. Next base: position 10,396,588 of record NC_136122.1, on the reverse strand, counting down.
GCTCGGCATGTTAAAACGGCACCCAGTATGCCCAGCAACCTAATTGAATCTGAAAACTTCTGCAACAAATTTAGCAAAAAAATGTTTGGCTTCCTTTATTTTTTTGTCACCGACGCAATGGCATTTTTTCGCTGCAAACTCAGCTCTAAATGTTTAATATTGGGGGGGGGGGAGGTTGCTCATTGCTCGCTTGGTTGTGGGTGTTTTGCGCACAACACACAGACACCTCTCGTTATTATTCGTAGAGCCGTTACTAAAAGACGCTCTCCGCCGAGGTATCCGTTTGAAAGTCATTTATAAACAACACAAACATCAGAATAGGGTTTTCCCCTTTTTCTGGCGACAAAACAGGTGTTAAGATGTTAAAACACCAAACTGAAACCTTTTACAAGGAATCATGTCTGCATTAACCACGATACTTGTGGTCAGAATGCAAACAAAAAACATACTCTGATAATATATGCATTGTCCTTGAAACTGATTGGTCCGCACCAGAGACAGCTTTCTTTGGAGCCTAGTCTCAAACGGTGTTAGACCAGAGGACACCAAAAATAGAATTAGCGGTTAGTTTCACAAGTTTGAAAATGGAGACGTTGACGTTAATTCCCCCCCCACACCCACCAACAATTGTCCGAAATATTTATCTGAAAGTTCTTGCGACGGTAGTTTGCTAGAAGTTAAGTTCAACTTTCTTTCGGAGGAATATTTGCGCGGTTTCCAGAGTAACTCGGAAGAGCCGCGTCGACGCGCGTTTTCCGCGTTCGCGTACGATTCTGTCGGTGATGTCGTCGGTGTCGTGCGTACGCAGTCCGGTGTCTTCCTCCGTCGTCACGTTTCCCGTCTTCTTAGGTGAGTCTCGATGGCGCTCTTCGTTGGTGCCTTGTGTTTATATTGTTTTTTTTTTAATGTCTTAGTATTTAATTAATAAATGAATCGCATTCGTCTAAGTATGTGCCGCATCTAAAGTATGTTTTTTTTTTACACTTGAGAGTATTTAAGTACATTCAGTAACGGTACAAATCTACGGATTGAATGTAGGAATGAAAAGCAGCATACCAACGCACCCGCAGAGGAACGGCGTCAATAGGTGATATTGCCTGCTGTGGTATGTGGACCGAGACATGGACAGTGATAAAGGCAGTGTAACAACAACTGAGAAGTACACTAAAGAGGCATGGATAGTTAGTTACTTGCTGCGAACTAAACTGGCAAGACAGAAATGGGAACACGTGTGTCAAAAACATGAATGCAAATGAGAGATTTTGATTTAAAGCTTTCGTGACTGCGGGGATTCATATTCTTGGTTCTTTCGGTAAAGTCACGTAGAAGGGAAATAATGAAATAATACAAATATTAAATGAATGCAAATGAGAGATTTTGATTTAAAGCTTTCGTGACTGCGGGGATTCATATTCTTGGTTCTTTCGGTAAAGTCACGTAGAAGGGAAATAATGAAATAATAAAAATATAAAACAATAAAAATTCTCACGGCGTTTCGACTGCAACACAAGCGATCATCATCAGGTGTGAAATCCACAGCAAGAAACATTTTCTTGCTGTGGATTTCACACCTGATCATGATTGCTGATGATGATCGCTTGTGTTGCAGTCGAAACGTCGTGAGAATTTCTATTGTTGTATATTCATATTATTTCATTATTTCCCTACTACGTGACTTTACCGAAAGAACCAAGAATATGCAAATGATATATATTGACTTGGCAGGACACATCAACAGCACTATTCTTTGCTTGAGGTCTCGCAAGCACTTTTGGACCCATGCGCTTAACCTCAAACAATGAGAATTAATATTCTCAGGTTTTTTCGGTAAAGTCACGTGACTTTACCGAAAAAACCTGAAAATATGAATCATTGCAGTCACGAAAGCTTCAAATCTAGAATGAGAATTAAACCCCCGATGAAGCCTGGTGAGCCGAGTTCAAAAGAACTCGCAAAAAATAAAACGACACCTCGTGAAAGACGCAACGCAAAAGATTCGCTGGGTTTGGTCTTCCACGAAGCTCACGGTCCACGCTAAATCGCATCCACTGCACAAACCATGGCAGATGCGGATGCCCGATGCACAAAATGTAAAATTAAAAACTGTCCAGTGTGCGATTGTGGTCATTCAGAACAGACCGTACAACGTGTAACGACGCAATGCACAATCCGAATATAACAAGGAGACATCACAGCGATCGACTCCGCTAATGCTGACGCGGTTATCTGGCTTGACCACCCGAATTGTAGTTGCTGCTTTGCGTCGACATCAACAGCCATACGAAAGAAAAGCAAGAAGATCACGAGACGAAACTGGTGGCGGATCGTCGGCCAAAAGAGGGGAGCACGCTCGAGAGTACGACTACCGCAGAGCTGCAGCCATGTTCAGTTCATTTATTAGGTATAGCCCTGTGAGCCATTCGGCTCTTGAATCGGGTGCAACCGCAATAAACAAAAACATAAACAAGAAACGTCTTAAAGTGACTACGCGCAACAGAAAAATCCAGGAAAAAACAGCAGTCTTCCAGAAAAAAGCACCGCACATCAACGCTGTGTGCAAAAATCCCAGTGGGATGAAAGTCAAACAACAACAACCATAAGACAATTTAGATTAAAGGTATCAGTCTGACTCTGTACTACAACTAACAAATATGGCTAAACCAAAAGTTTTCGAAATCACCAAAACCAAGCTATAAAAACAATGTAACAGTGATCACAGGAACTGTGATTCAAATTTAACAATAAACGACATACGTAACATGTATGTACATAACATGTATATCGTTTATGCGATGGAGGTTGATTCACGTACAGGAGCGAGATGGTGGAGTATTGCACCGCGAGACTGCGAGGGAGGGTAACAACATGGGGAGTGGAGCTGAGAATTTCTCATGAAGTGAGATCCGAGTGTGACTTCCCAGTCTCGGCAATAAGGATTGCAACTGGGATCGCATTCGATTGCTAGGGGCATCGGTAGAATCGCGGAATCGGTACGGAGGCTGGGCTGCACAGAGTCCAAGCGTGGTGTTTAGTCAAGAAGGCCAATTGGCCCTAGGCGGCCCAAGTAGAATTGCCATTGCAACATATGTCCTGTGCCTATTTAATACGTTTCATTTGTGATTCTGGTCAATGCCAGCCCAGTGGTATCAGGGTTCACATCTGGGACTCACAACTGGGATAACGGATGATATTCCATCGCGACCACTACGACCACCACGGAGACGTGTTTAGACTATCACTCGAATCGCCACTCGAGCAACCGAGACTACCAGGACTGCCACTTGGATTATGTTTTCATACAAACTGTATGTACACCTGTCTCCACGCTGGCAGCTTTCAGACAAAAGGTCAGGTTTGACAGTTGTATAACACCAAATAACTATCATTAACATAGCCACTTCCGTGCCCAGTTACATATTAATTTCTCACTTTAACATGATGCTAATCTCTCACATTAACATAGCCACTTCCGTGCCCAGTTACATGCTAATTTCTCACTTTAACATCACTCGACCCAGCCACTTTTTTATGACCCTTGGGCTACACCCATTTCAAACCTTTTAAAACAGTCTGCATCAGTAGCAGACCATGCTTTCCCATCTGATGACGGACGCTTGTGTTGCGCCCGAAATGTCGTGATCTATTTTATTTTATACCTACGTGACTTTACCGAAGGAACCAAAGAGTATGAAACTTAAGAGGCAATGTTGGGTGCAATTTACCCACAGGGAAATTTGGTGGAAGTGAGCGTTTGGGACTATACCGTACTGATGGGTCATACTCGTGCTGAAACTGATCTACAGTCTGTCACTGATGCCTGTCAGTCGGTCACATTTTCTCATTTATTTTTTATGTTGACCGAAGTCAAGAGGACCACAATGCAGTGCTCCATGAACTGCTGATGGTTGTATGCATAATGCACAAAGGCTGAGTGCTTCTTGTACAAGTTCTCACATGTTGTTTGAAACTTAAAACAGGATTGTGACTGGAGAAAAAAATGTCAAGCTGCATGTTTACACCGAGGCCACCCGACTGAACGGGATCGTAGTGTGTTATCAACCAGTTCTCTTACGTCTTCTCTTCCCCAAAAAAACAAAAACACACGTTCATATTTGCTCAAGGTCACTCATCCACCTACCTCGTGGTCCTGCATGTAATGCTCATTGGGTTTTCTGTCAGGGCAGTGGATGTGTCGCCATTCCCATTGGGTACATCTTCCCCCAATGGTAGTGGACATGCGCAAGTCAAAGACATCATTGTATGTATGTTGAACTTTTTTTGCACCGTACGTAGCCAGCCGTGCTAACCGGAGGTGCTTGGGAAGGACAACAAACTAAACACAAAAAGAAGTGCTCAAGGAATGCGTCTTCAAACCAGATTTAAAAGTGCATAACTCCAGTGGCTTCCAAATATCGGACGGAAAAGTGTTCCAGAATCCGGCAGAAGCGCTGAAAACCGCGCGCGATGCGGCGACCGCCTTTGTTCGACGGTTCGCCAAAAGCCGCTGCGAGGATGACCGGAGTTCGCGTGATGGGTTAGGCTCCTTGACGAGATCAGAAACGTAGCGCGGTTCATTTGTGGCAAGCGCTTCTGTGTGTAATGAGTGCGACCTCAAAATGTATTCGTTCGGCAAACGGAAGCCAATGCAGCTCACCGAGCACTGGATGGACACGGCTGGATTTTACTGCTAAGAAAAGTAAGTACCGTTACTATTGTATTTTACCAGGGGAGGCCCACTAAGCTAATAGCTATTTTTCAGAAGCGACCTGCCCACAAATTAATGCTCAACGAAGTGGCTTGTCATGCGGAAATGTACCGCGGCCAAATTCTGTTGATTCTAAATGTGGAGGGGAAAACCGGAGGACCCGGAGAAAATTCCATGCGACCACGGAGAGAGAGACGTGCAAACTCCACATATACAGCAGGCGTGAGGATCGGGATTGAACCCACGACCTGTATACCAGGCGAGGTAGTTAACATCTCGCCACCATGGCGCCCAGTAGCTTGGGCAAGACATGTCGCTCGAAGTGATGATGGCCGGTGGTCAAGGATAACAACGGAGTGGCAAAGAAGAGATGGAGTGTATCTGTGGGCATGGCCACCACGGAGATGGAGCGATGGAATTCGCTCCTGTGCAGGTCCTGGTGGATTACTGCATCGCAGGTTAAAGTGAATGATGGCGACAGCTTCTGGGGGGAGGCCGTCGTCCAGCAGCGGATTGACCATGGCGGATGATAACGATGACGACGCTGCATTTTGGGACGGAGCGGTGGCGCAGTGGTTCGCACGTGACGCTGAACAATCGGCAACCCGAGTTCGATTGCTGGCCAGGGCTGTCGTGAGAGCCAGAACTGAACCAGTTGGACCCTAAATTCCACTGCCGAATGAGAGCCTCCATCCAGCAGTGGATTGACTCGGTGTTGCACATTATGAATTCATGATTACATTGTGTCTAGGGTGGCAGCAGCCGCACATAGCTCCACGCGCAGCACCCGATGTTGAGGCATGCTGTACGAACGTTTGGAGAGGCAGAGTCGATGCAATTGAGTTGATGTTGGAACTGCAGTGGTTGCGCACTCAACCAATTGCTCTGAATTTACAATGCAATGCGATCCGTCGGCAAAGACATCTCTTGGCGCAGCGCAGCCCTTAACATTCTCGCCCACGAGGGCGAGGCAATAAATAAACAGCCTGAACAGATGCCGTTATTATATGTGCAAATGTAAGCAGCGTACGCAATATACGGCCGCAGTATATATTATTAAGTCCACGAGGATGAATAGTGTCCTGCATATTAAATTTGCCACCGTGGAATCAGTGCGGATTCAGTTTCCTTTTTGGTTTTAAACAACGGATTCTCTATCTCCGTTCCAGCACGGTTGGGTTTCCACTCGAACTGTTGCGCCTGCTTGATTCCACGCGGCTGGCGTTTGAGCTGCTTGCTGCCTGTCAAGTCGGTCACGATTGCCCAAATGTATTTCGATGGTGACCTCAGACACGAGGACCCACGGTGCGCTCATATTCTTAGGTTTTTTTCGGTAAACTCACGTAGGTAAAAAATTAAAATGAAAATTTCTAAAAGTAAAATAAAATAAAAAAATAAAATAAAAATTACGAAGTTTCGGAGGCAACACAAGCTTCCGTCTTCAGGTGGAACCGTCACAGCACGCTTGCTTTATTTTATTTTACTTTTATTAATTTAAATTTTTTACCTACGTGACTTTACCGAAAAAAACTAAGAATATGAATCCTTGCAGTCACGAAAGCTTCAAATCCACGGTGCGCTCCTTCAGGAGCCGCTGATTGTATTTTGCATGATACACAGGCGGTGTGCTCTTTACGCGGCTTTTGTTTGAAACTTCGGGTTTTCCGAGCCCACACTGTTATTCTGTTATGGTGGGGTTCCCTCAATATTCACAGGCTTTATTGTCGGTGGCATTTGCAAAGCTCAGAGGTCCCATAGTGTGTAAGCGAGGACTCCAAAATTATGGTTTCCAGAGGCAGACTTTAATGCGTGGCGGCATTGGTGCCTCGGCTGTGCTGATGATGCTCTGTATCACTACTGGCTGTCAGTCGGTCTCATTTATTTGAATTTATATTGACGATGACCCAAGGATGAAAGGACCGCAATATACTTATTCAGGAACTGCTGATGTTTTTTTTGCGTAAGCACAGAGGCTGAGTGGTTCTCCACGTGTCTGTGTGTTGCTAACAACTCACGGCATTTGAGCGTAGGTGGTGTGTGTGTGTGTGATGAATGCTGGGAATACCTGGCAAGACGGGATAGGCAATGCATGAGCCTGGAAGAGAACATGGCGGGTGAGTGTTGTAGATATTATTTGGAGAGAGAAAAAAACTGCTGCGCCGTGTGGGATGTGTGCAGGCTGGGGGTGGGGGGGTAAGCAATTTTGAAGGTTGGGAAGATAACATGGCAGTTGAATGTCGTCGATGTGATTCGGCAGTCATTGGTGAGGGCCGATCGCCGAGACAGACATTGAAATGGTCTCCCACCGGCTCCAGCGAGCAAGGGGAAGACCTGGGGCCAGATGGTGGGAGACTGTTGGGGTAGAGCTTGGAGGTGGCTGTGGGGTTTCGTCGAGGGTAGAAAGAAAGCCTCGACGAGGTGCGGTGGCGTCAATGGTTTTGGCCGCAATGACGCCTTGATCTTATCTCACTCTGTTCGCGGGAATCGCAGCACACGGGCGGATGAGTGGTGGCGTGTCCTCTTCATTATTGGACGCTCCCAGACGTTGCGCCTGGTGTCAATACCGTTATACAAATATGGACATGCACAGACCCTACAGTATTATTAGACGAACCTTGAACTTTTGCTGTAAAACGCAGGGGGGGGGGGAGGTGCGTTAATTTACCGCAGAATACGATCATTTGACGTCTAATACCTAACGAGGAAGACAAATGGTGACTACGCACCGATTTTGTAATGTTTTCCAACGCGCGCGTGTCAACCCCGGACATGTGCACAACTTACCACGATCACGCCCAGGTGCCCAGCAAGCGGTGGGTTCAGCAGAGGCTCTGACCGAGGAAGCAACGCTGACAAAACCCCTCTCGGTCGGCAGGGCTGCTTTTGCACGGTCCAAGTCCCCGCATGGCGGAGCAACGTTTCTAACAACACGTTTCGTGTTCGCGTTGTAGCGTCTCCCCGCGTGCGATTATCGTGGTGATCCGTCACAGCAACGCCGACGGGATTGAGTGGCACGCGGAGCGAATGCGCAAACGGCCTCCAACCTTTAAGTCGGACGACGTCATAATCACAACAAGAACACAGCAGAGACCCCTGCACCATGACAGCGGTTGAGCGGCGATGCTCAAATCAAGAAATCAACCGACACCAGGCACAAGGAGCCGACTCTTGCAGGTGAGCTCAACTCTCAAGGTGCAGTCAGGCAGTGCTGCTATCACCCCCCCCACCCACCAGGGGCGGTTTCTTCATTAGGGCGATTGGGCGACGCACCACCAATCTCATTCAACCAGAGTTACGCGAGCCGTTACTGTGCCTCTGAATATAGTCCAATCAGCGTCATGTCATGTTCTGTGGAGTACCGCCTCTTTTTGGGCGATTTCACTCCGGCTGAGAATCGCCCCGAGTGGCCCCATAGACTTACATTCAAAGATGTTTTTTTTTCGAACGGGGGGCGCTGCAATGCATTCTCTATGGCTTCCGGGAGGGCTCGCACTAACGTGCTTACGTCATCATACGTAAGAACGTTTCAGTCAACAATATTATTTGTCGCCACCTAGTGGAATCTTGAATAAAAAAAACTGAGTGGATTGTAATAATAGTGAGTATAGAAACAAACAAGATGTATTGTAAGAGTCACTTTATTTTTCATTAATATTAAAGAAGTGAAGTTGCCTTTACATGCTTAAGCTGTTAATTTATCCATTGCATGGGTGGACCTTATCCTTATCAATCATCCAGACATTTGCCCCCCCCCTGAGAGATTTTGCAAGAGCCGCCACTGCTACCCACCACTATTAAAGCTTCATTATACCCGGCTGCATAGCTTCTTCCCATTCGGCCTTCACATCGGGAACGCGCCCAGAGTGAATGTTCGCAGGCACTCGAACACTGGGGAGCCCCTCTCTGTACCAGCGTAGACGGCACCCTCGTTGTGTTCACCTTCTGAAGCGCTCGCTCGTCACCGTGGCGTGCGCGATAACCACCACCACGTGGCTTTTCTTTCGTGTTGTGCGCGGTGCTTTTAGCGCCACAGCGCGTGGATTTATAGCGATTGTTGTCATTCGTTTGCTGGTGACTGTGTATTTCATATCGGAATCGCCTCCGGTGCTGTTGCTGCTGGCGGCAATAAAAGTTGTTTACAAGTCAAAAGTCTCCTCTCTTCTCGTCTCTCCGTCTCTCTCCTCTCGCGTTGCACAACCCCAGCCGTGTTCTCGCTCATCGCTGGAGTTTACCACTTTGCCTTTGACAGCTCCGGGGATGCTCGCAGGATTTATAAATGACCAGCTTTACTAGCTTCGCCCGGGACTTGGATTCACCACGCCCGGCCGCCTTTGTCTCCCCAATGGCGATGTTCACACACCACACCAGTTACTCGTTTGAGGCTGAGTCGACCTAGGGGAGGCCCAGGACCGGTTCAAATAATCGTCACCGGTAGTGGCCGTTTAGCGGGAATCGAACTCGGGTCGCCGGGTTTGTAGCGCTGCGTGCTAACCACTATAGGTACACATACACGCGCTTGCTGCAGACACACACAACTTTCAGGGTGCGTACGGCAGTAAACGAGTGAAATAATTAACCAATGCTGCGTGCAGAACGCCTTAGACCTGCATCACATTTGTATTTCACTTTACCCGGGGGGGAACATCAGCAGGCACACTGCGTGACGCTTCTGCACACGGGTCACATTACAGATGTGACGTCACAGCTAACTTGCCATGCAAAATAAATTCATTATTGTGCGTCCCCCCCCCCCCCCCCAAAAAAAAAATACAAAAGTCTATGTTTATAATTTTTGCATGGTGTACATTCTGGAAAGTACCCACATGGCAAATTTCAAGTTTTTTGCATGTCGGGAAGTACGATAAACATTTTGAACAGACACACATATTCACAAATTTCCCTTTTTTATATATATAGATCAAGTCGAGTCACGTGAGTTCCCTGACAATCAAAGTGCATCGCTAGAAAATTGTCGACCGCTTATGTAATTTTGACCTGAGTCTTTTTTTTTCGGAAGCACCCCGCCTAGCATCATTATCATCAACATCACCATCATCATTATCATCGGCAGCCTTGATCAATCCACCGTTGGATGAAGGCCACCCCATAAGTCAACGTAGGACGTTTCAATCCTCGGTCTTTTAGTTCTATGCTAATAGTTTCGTTTCAATATATTTTTGTAATGTTTGTTTTGAGTTATAAAAAAAGAAACAGTGCAGTTTGTTTTCGCTTGAGCAGCACCCTGCTTCTCGACCAGCAAGTGAGTGGCGTCGTTTGTGAGCGAGTTAGCTGCTGTGTGGGTTAGCGAGTGAGTTGTTGGTGCGTCTGTGTGAGTGAGTACATCCAGGTTCGATTCCCGCTCACGGCCAACACCACTGACGATCATCTGAACCGGTCCGGGGCTTCCCCTAGGTCAACTCAGCCTGAAATGAGTACCTTGTGTGGTGTGTAAACATCGCCACTGGGGGGACAACGGCGGTCGGGCGTGGTGCTGGCCACCCACCCCCTCGTGTGCGGTTCCGTGCTTCATAGGTGCTCGCTAACAGCACTTTCCCCCACAGTCTTTTAAGGCTACACGGGGGATCTTTGTCTTTGTGTACATCCGAGCGCGCTGGCTGGCTGCTCATTATTCCACAGCAAAAAAACGCAGCTGTTGAAAAACAGCTACAGCCGCAGCGCAGCCTGATGTTACAATGTACTTTGCCTTGTCGCTGTCAAATCGGACACTGCATCACGCGCTTTCAGTAGCGCTTCTGCGGCCGTCTGGAACGCTCTTCCTTCCCATATAAGGACGCCGCTGGAGCAATTGCACTTCTAAATCTACTAAATTTCAAACTCATTTCTTCATAACTACTTTTTTGCGTTTAGTTTGGTGCTCTTGCGCACGTATGGCGCAACAGAAGTTCAGCGTGCATATATACAAGGCAGGGTAGCATTAACTTATAGTTAGCAATACCATGAAGATTTAGAAACCTCGCAGCGTGCCGCCCAGGTGAGTGTCACTTTTTAGGCCCGTAGCTTCGCAGAATTTAAAGCGTACAACTTTAATTGATCATTAAAAAGAATGTGCCCTTATTCTGCCAGACTGATCCGCGATAATGAGCACTGCAGGGAGAGGGTGGGTGCCATTCATGCAGCTGAACCCTTAGACCGCATTGCACGCTGGTCAATTCATTATAAGCGCAATGGTCTTCTTCTCAACGCTGCAATAACACGGCGAATTGGCTCGGTGAGTGAATATTAATTGCGGCGGTGAAATTCGTCAAAGAAATAAAGTTTAGGAATGTCATGGACTAAATACGTCGTGATGAAGAAATGTCCGCGGTCTCAACATATATGTACGAATAGCATTCATATTGAGATAATTGAAATGCCAAAACATAAAGTACGTGAAGCTTAACAAGGAATTGCATCTTCATTTATTCTTTATATCCGTACGTATAGAACAAACTTGTTTTCCAGTATTTGTATTAAATCACACGTAATTGCAATGGTTTTATACTTCTAGATTTGAAGTTTTCGTGACTGCAAGGATCCATACTTTTTGTTTTTTTCGGTTAATTCACGTAGGTAAAAAATATAAAATTAATTAAAATGAAAACAAATAAAATTAAATCACGACGTTTCGGAAGCAACACAAGCAACCGTCCTCAGATATGTTGACTGCTCCAGCAAACCGTATACTTCCTCCGTAATACGAAATCTTTAATCGCATTGATTCGCCAACCGCGATTATTATAATAATAACAAGAGCGGCTGCGGTGCAAAGCAACAGCACACCGTTTGCGGATGAACAGGTACACGCGGGAACATTTGTGCCCGTAATAGCCGAACGTTCCTGTGCTCAGGGAACACACCCACGGTCAATTTGAACATCCAAGCGAGAGGCTGCTCAAACCAGGGTCTGCCAAAGCACCACCGCTTCCATTGCCTCTCCCCACCGGGGGAGTGGGTGGGGGGGGGGAGCTTCTTGCTGAAATTGACAGCATCCACAACTCCCGCGTGGCACCGGGAACCAGCTGCATCTCTCGCCCGTCTGCGCCCAAGTCGACACGGCGAATGCCCTTGCGTTCCCCCACTGCACGTGATTAGCATCTGTGATGTAACGTGCGAGGTGGAGCATCGGCGGGCGCCGTTGTTACGACTCGCCCTGTGATGTGGACCTCCGGCAATCCCCGATTTATTCTAGATTTGAAGCTTTCGTGACTGCAAGGATTCATATTTTTAGGTTTTTTATTTCACAAAAGTAAAATAAAATTATTTTATTTTACTTTTATTAATTTTAATGTTTTTACCTACGTGACTTTACCGAAAAAACCTAAGAATATGAATCCTCGATTTATGTTTCCCAGCCGGCGTTTAACATCGGCGGCGAGCGATATTTCGAATCGGAGCTTCACCGATCCGCATCGATCTTGTGCGGTGAAGTGTGGTCAAACAAACCTTTCCTGATTCTAGATTTGAAGCTTTCGTGACTGCAAGGATTCATTTTGTTAGGTTTTTTCGGTAAAGTCACGTAGGTTAAAAACATTTAATTAATACAAGTAAAATAAAATAAAAATCACGACGTTTCGGAGGCAACACAATCTTCCGTCTTCAGGTGGAACCGTCACAGCACGACTGCTGTATCAAGTGATGTGACGGTTCCACCTGAAGACGGAAGCTTGTGTTGCCTCCGAAACGTCGTGATTTTTTATTTATTTTTATTATTAATTTTAATCTTAATTTTTTACCTACGTGACTTTACCGATAAAACCTAAGAATATGAAACCTCCCCTGGCCAACAGGCGTTTGGGGTACAGCCTCTTGCAGGAGTCGATCGAGTAAAAGGCCGTAAAATATTATTGTAATTTAATATGGGGAAAATGCACGGATGGCTTCATGATCATCTCTCTCTCTCTCTTGCTTTAGTAATCTGCCAAACTGCACGTCTGTCTTTGGCTCAAACTCCCCCCGTCCAGTCCAGTCTTGAGCGTCTTCATTTCACCGTACGCCCCCAATCCTTCAAGTCGTCAAGCGGCATCTTTCCCTGCCTGCATCTTGGACTCTTTCCCAACATCCTTCCGTTCACGACGTACTCCATCGAGCGCTTTTTACCTCTGACAATGAGCCGATCCACGTCTTTTGCCTTTCGTGTTGTGCGCGCTGCATTTAGCGCGACAGCGCGTGGATTTATAGCGATTATTTGTTTGCTGGTGACTTTGTGTATTTCATATCGGAATCGCCTCCGGTGCTGTTGCCGCTGGGGGCAATAAAAGTTGTTTACAAGTCAAAAGTCTCTCTCTCTCGCTCTCTGTGTGCGGTGGCGTGGGTGTGTGTGTGCGCGAGACACCATCGCGACTCGCTAAACCCGTCTCCTTGCGTCGGCGGCGACGGATGCTTTTTAATTGCGGCGTGCGGTTTATTTGAGGCGGGTCAGCGCGGTCCCAAGGGCTCCGTTGGAAGAATTGCGAACCGGTGCAGTGTCATCATCATCATCCTTATTATCATATTCCAAGCGGAAAGCTGCTCGTCCGCTTAGCTGTCATTTCATTTCAGAGCTGCGGGTCTCGGACAGCCAATTAAAACGAGCAGGGCCTTTTGGGTGATCGGCAGCCAGCGAAGTAACCGTAGCGAAGTAACCGCATTAGACAACAAAATAAATAAATCGGATTTTTATTATTATTATTTTCTTTTTTGGGGGGATCGTAGAGTGCTTGCATTGCTCCCCAAACAATATCTCCATCTGGCTGCAGAGTCAGCGATTCTTGGCAGTCTGGTACAAATAAAAGAAGCAGAGTTATTGTACGTTTCAGAAGGGAAAAGAACACACAATCTCTTGATCGTTAATTCTTTAGGTAGCAGACCTATATCAGCACTTTTTTAGTTTGTTTTGGCTTGTTTGTGCTACAGTACATGTAGCTTTGTCTACTAAATGAATGCGCCTAATCTGAAGAGTCAAACTCCAGTTACTCAATATTGATTATGTTACAAACGTATTTACGTGCACTTCCAAAGTCGTCTTTTCGCTCATGTATATTTCACATGGCCCTGGTTGCATCTGCCTCCCGATTCTCAAGCACGTGCACAGTCCAAGTGCACCACAGTCCGCAGGACGGTGTCAAAACACCAAACTTCAGATGTCTGAGTGGTTTAGAGATCAGAAAGCTGAGTCGGCGCCGCTTGATATCTGGGGTCAAACCCAGCCAGGCAGCTGTGATTAAACCCGGTTCTCAGATGTAGCATGTGGATAGTTCTAGATTTGAAGCGTTGACTGCAAGGATTCATATTCTTGGGTTTTTTCGGTAAAGTCACGTAGGTAAAACATTAAAATTAAATAAAAATCACGAACGTTTCGGAGGCAACACAAGCCTCCGTCTTCAGGTGGAACCGTCACAGCACGCTCGCTGTATCAAGTAAATGAGAAATTCCAAGAGATCCGACCCCGTATATATACTGGTTGAGGGGGGAGGAGCCAGGGCAGGCCCCTGGATAGGAATTTATATTATTATTGTAAGGTTGGTACGGCTGAAACTACGGCTAGTCTAAGTGGATAGTCTCAGCCAAGTCCCCCCAAATTACTTCGTAAGAAATATGATCACATTAAATTTGATGTCGCACTTTGCTTTGACTGCCGCTCGATGAACATTAACTCTCGTTTGCGGAGCTGGTGGGGCATTGCTGCACACTGCCGTCTGGACCAGAGGTCGCTTGAAGGGATCTCAGAGGTGGCTGTGTGGCATTCGCCTCCGTTGGGCCGTTTCCTAACGTGATGGGATGCAACGCTCCACAAGGGTTTCGAGTGGATTCTTGTGCCTTATGACCATCAAACGTCGATAGCACAATCGGCATCAAATTGTGGGACAATCACACGCATAAATGACGCAAATCTTCCAGTGCATGCTCACACCTGAACATTAACTCTATAATCCTTTTAGGGGCGTGGGGGAGGGGATTATGCACGCTCTAAAATAAAAATGCAGACTTTTATTGTAACTCCAAAAGAGTGTTTTCGTGCGTTTGGCATCTTGGTCAATTAAGCCACGGATTTTAAACTAAGCAGTTCCCTTCCCGATGCAATTCCCCAAGCTCCACTGCTCTTAAACCACGTGCGCAGCCTCTCGATGCTTAACGATTTCAGTTGCACTCTGAATTGAGTCGTTACATGCCTTGCGCACCTGATGAATGGTAACCATATCCCAGGTGATGTAGAGAACCCACGTGGCAATTAATACAAATAAATGTGCACGGTATGTTAATATGTGCGGAGCGGTGACAGAGTGGTCTGCACGCTTCGCTATTAAGCCGGTGACCTAGGTTTTATTCGCAGCCACGGTTAGCATCAGTGGCAAGTGACATTCGAAGCGGTCCTGGGCTTCCCGTAGGTCAAATCAGCTTTAAATGACTACCTGGTTCAGTATATACACATCAGTACTGGGTAGACAAAGGTGGCCAGGCATGGTTCTTGTCACACCACCCCCCTCTTGAAGCATGCTGGCCGTAATATGTGCTTTCCTACAGTACTTACCCACATAGTGTGCTTTATTACAGTACTTGCCACAGAGTCTGTTTGGTTATATGGGGGATCTTCATCTCTGTGTGGTCCCCGCATTAAATAGAGAGTGCTGATTTAAATCACGAAACGTGTGGCTCACTTGACAAAGCGGTCTTGTGATCTGCACCAGCACTGCCCACGTCACGTCTGTGCTTTGCCAGCATCGAGCGTATGCAGCATGTACCGACTTAATCTGTATTTAAGTGATAGGCAAGTACGTAAGCACCCTAATGGGCATTCTTATGAGATTCTTGATAACACGACTAAAACATGGTTAATTTAACACGTAGGCTTTCGCGACCAATATTATTCATATGATAGGGTTTTGGGTCAGATCGCGTTATTTATAAATGTGTCGTAACCCTCCACCACCCGACACGGCCAAACAGTAAAAAATGTGTCACGTTGACAAAGGACAAAATAATTCACTTCTTTAGCCCACCGGTGTGCTGAAGAGAGAATCAACAGCATTTTAAAATTTGAGTAGCACGACGTTTCGCTGGTAATTACAATCAGCTTCATCGGGCAAAATGCTGTTGATTCTCTCTACAGCACACTGGTGGGCTAAAGAAGTGAATTACTTTGTCTTTTGAAAAACGTGACACATGTTTTACTGTTTGGCCGCGTCGGGTGGTGGAGGGTTACGACACATTTATAAATAACGCGATCTGACCCAAAAACCTATATTAGGAATAAAACATGGTTGTTGAATTACTGCAAATGGTGCTGTACGCTGTAGGCTAAGCATTATTATTATTTTAAAAATTATTATTCTTGTTTTCAAAAACCCAAAAACCACGACGCTGACATCCGAGAGGGCAACACAAGTCACGATCGCGTAGCAGTCCGGAGCAATCCGCCCTCAAGTAGGGGACCAACTGGAAGCACTTGGGCTCACCGCCCTCCTGCCACCGCAGGGGCAGCGATCGGCAGCAGCAGATTTGCAGACGATGGCGAAAATAGGGAAGAAGGGGAAGAGTGGGGTGGGGGGGGATGATGTAAACCAACACAACTGAAAATAAAATAACATAAACGCGATAGCCGAGTTTATCAATCTAGTTTTCCTCTAGGAGCATAGGTTAGGAATTTTTTAAATAACATGCATTTTTTTGTGGCAAGGGTTTTGTTGTTGTTGTTGTCGTTGTTTGGGTATGAAATAGATTCACCTAAACACTTCACTTAGTCGTGGCAATGAGGCGCTATGCAAAATGAGATAGAGCCGACCGCGCAACCAACCTGGATTATTCATTATTGCGGTTTGTGACACCGACTAACTCTGCCACTTCAATTGGGAGATTGAGGTAATTGCTAATGCATTGTTCACTTAATGTATCATTGTATTTAATGAAAATGCACCACTTGTGCATAAATTACACTCGCCGTGCCTCCTAATTCTACGCGGCGATTTGCATTGCACGCTTTGTCGCGTTATTTAAATAGGGTGCAAATAAATCTCAGTATCCCTCTTCGGATGAAGTTGACATCAATCAGCGGGTCGCGATGCATTGAGGCGTAATGCAGCCGGCTTGTGTTGGTATTGATTGGGGGCTATTTGAATGGGTGCGGTCTACTATTTACAATTGATGAACCGTGTGTGGACAACATTTTTGCAGCAGAGGCAAAGGGAGTTGGAATTCTGAGCAGACCGATGAGTACGGCAGGCCGGTAAACACGCCAACGCCACGTCAGCTTTGGCGCCGTGGAGTTGGAAGCATTGGAACCAATGTCGGCCCAAAGTTCCACATTTACTGGGAGAGTCCAAATGCAGCGGGACTCCTCTTATCCGCCACGACGCGGGGAATGAACTTCGCGGATCCTTTTATCCGCGATGTTATACCCTCAATGCCATCTCTGCATAAAAGATTGTAGATGAACGGAATTGCGGCATGGATAATTGGAGCTATCGCGGGCACTACAGGTCCCCGTGGATAGTATAATTAGCAGATAAGACAAGTTCCAGCGTACTCGATATGCAATTTCCGCACCTCTGATTAGCACGGTCAGCTAGGTATGGTGCCAAAGCAGTTAATCTTCAATATTCGTACATGTGTAGTGACATAGCGCTGACTGTTGGACAGCAGCAGCAACTGCAGGTGGGCATATACGCGGGTGTGCCGGCAGGGGGGAGGAACTGGGGCAAGGGTCATGATAGACCTCGTGTGGAAGCCCCTGGAACCCTCTAGAGGGTTCGAGAAGGGCTGGCGCGGCTAGGGCGGAGCCAAGCCGCGCCGAGGAGAATAAAAGCAGTGGAGAGCGAGAGGTCTGGGCTGCCGGTTCTGGGAGTGGACTCGTCTCATCGTCGCCGTCGCCTTCGCCCGATGATTGTGCGGCCGGACAGCGGTTGGCTGTCCCGGTCGACGCCGTCGGTGCAACGCGGACAGGGTCGTGTCTGGGACGGGTTGCGTGGCAGCGGGGTCGCGTGTGGGTGAGAGAGGGGGCCCGGGTGGTGGCGTGAGCTCGGCAACAACAATGAAAGAGGGCCCCCTGTGACCGCATTGTCTCCAGCTGGCTGTGTGTGCGACGCACAGACGACACTACACATGTAACGATGTACCTGCTGGCGATTCAATTTTCACGCACGTAATAAAAGGCAATTGTGAGGGTGCAGCCCTGAAATGTCTTGCTCACACCACTGCTGGCAGAAGGGTCTCCACTCGAGGGAGCTCCAGAGAGCCCCTCTTTGGAGGGGGGGGGAGGGGGGTGGTTATTTTGTCGTCTTCCTCTCCCACGCCGGCCAGTCAACTCTAGAAGAGAACGAGGGTACCCACCCTCTACCCAACGCCTCTCGACTAACTGTAAACATGCGTGCGCAACCTCACCCGGTTATCTCTTTTCGCAGGGGGGGGGGGGGGCCTTTAAACAAAATCATCTGAAGCAGGACATTGCCGCAACGTGCTTGTGTGTTTTTTATTTTGCGGTTGTACGTGCTCATTAACGCTTGTAAGCAGTTAGCCTGGCTTGTTGCCCACTCCGTGAAGCCTGATTGTCGCTTGTCAAGTCGTGCGCTGTGCACAATCCAGATAGCTCTCTAATCAGACACTGACCACCTTATGAATTCTGCATGCCAGTGCAGTGCTGGGAATACATCCAAACATGCCCCACTAATGTCAATGTAATTCCCACTCATGTGAATTCTAATAAATTCCGTATTAACTATTGATATTTAAAGTATCCAAATGGGTTTTTTTCTCGTAAAATGGCAATTGCACATTTTTCAAAGGTGTCTTAATTTAAATGTTGAAAGAAATTTGCTTTGTGGCTATCCTACTCATTGTTATTTAGACAATTATATGTCCTTTTGCATCCACAGTAATGATGTACGGTCATTTTTCAAGCCACTGCTGAATTAATGCCTCCGCGTGCCACGTTGGTCATGCGGAGTTGTTTGGCCATACTTCACCATGCTGGTGAGTGCCGGTTGATATCGAGTGCGACCAGACTGAGCTCAGACTCCACTGACGATGGACATGGCCGGGAATCATACTCAGAAGACCCAGATTCCTCGTGCACTCTATTAACCGCGCCCTTACACTGAGAATTGTTTTTTTTTACGAAAAATATATTCAATGTTTTGTTCACGGAATAAACATTTTTTGAGCGTTTTTTTTACATTAGGAAATTGCCACTTCTGTTGCACTCGCCTCCCCGCAGAGGCAGCGGTGAAATTAATTCGCAGGCAAACTTCCAGGGCCGAGACAACACCCCCGCCGAATCTCTGGAAAAGACAAATCGCGTGAAATGTCTTCCGTGTTAATGTGCGCGCACGAGCCGAAACGGTGACAACAGGCGTCAATGTTTTTGTTATCCTGAAAATCGTTGCAATCGCCTTGCACTCCTTGCGTTGCTTTGCCATGGAGAGAGAGAGAGAGACATTCCACGGCGTTTACTTATTTAGTTAGTGTGCGCGGCCTATTTAACAGGGGTAACCAGATGGTTCCTATACAGGGTCGACCGACACACGCGGTGCTCTATTTATGGTGCGGCACATTGAACTAACAAACAGGCCCACTGCGTGGCCAAGGCAGGTGGAGTTTTTGAAGAGTGAGGAAAATAGTAATTACGTAAAAAAAAAAGTATATTTCTCCGTGTACGTGTGCTGATTTGAACGAACTGAATTTAATGTTCGAGAGCACAGACTGTTATCCACAATGCAACGCAAAGCTATTGTTTTTATGCTAAATTTGTGCTGTATTTTGTTTAAGAAAGACTACTCGCATATTTGATTTAGCCGGTTGTATTAGATACGTGGTTGTCAGCAGACGGCAGTGCAACAAATTACGTTGTTGTACTGTACTTCTACGCTCCTGGGTGTATTCTACGCACTTTTACCAAGCGGTACTGACCGGCGTGGTGAAGTATGTTCAAAATAACCCCCACGACCCGCACGGCATGGGAAAGCAACTCATTTAGCAGTGGATTGACACAAACGCTGAGCCGTACATGCAGTGGAGAGATGTAAACTACCTCGCCGGGTATACAGGAGGCCGTGGGTTCAATCCCGACCCTAACACCAGCAGTATACAGTATTTGGAGTGTGCATGTTCTCCCCATGGTAGCAACAAGAGGTTACTGGTCAACAACAACAACACAAATTATGAATTGCTTTCCATCAAGGTGAAGTGCTTCACTGTGCTTTAGAAGAAAACCGTGCGAGAGATGAAGAATGCACGACCGCGTGTGAAGAGGCTCGTGTGTTGTGAACGTCGATCGAAAAAAGACGAGTCACACAAACGCCGTGCACAAAGCACCGCACTGGGTGTGGGCGGCTCATTTGGTCAGGGCCGATTAGTGGCAAGTCGGATTCGCGAAGCTGTACCGTATCTCGAGTGCGCTGTGGATATATATTTTGTTATTAATATTTCACTTGAAAAAGGCACTTTTTTAGGATCATCTCACAACGGTGAAGGATGGTGATGGAGAGGCCTTCACCCAGCCAGGGGTCACGCAATAGACATCGCTCCTCCTCCTGCTGCTTTGCCGCTGCTGCTGGTGATGATGATGATGGCGACAATATCCTAGCTCATATCCCGATTCGTTCGCTGCAAGCAATAAACTCAAACAACAGCTGTCAAGCTGCCGCCCCATGCACGTCTCGACGTAATTTCAACCCCGGCTGCTCGGCAGCCAGAAGGGTGAACACGGCCTTGCGTTGCCTCTGGGCTGTGTGTGCAGCATTGCGTGTGACGGAACATGCATTATTAACTGGGTGACGGCCCTATCTGTAGGCCACTCACCCCAAACACAATCACTCCAAGGCCATTTTGCAGCCCCCTCCCCCCCCCCTTGCTTTGTCGGCTGGCAATTATGCAGCAAATATTCACACCACGGTGGCCCGATTTAAACCTTTTTCAAGTACGCCTTCTCAATTCACCCATGGCTGTCATCTGCATTTTAACGTGACTGAGATGACTCGCCAATGCAATTCCAAGCCGGGTGATGAATGAGACATTCATTGCGATGCTGTCTGAGGGATGACGCCTGTAGTGTCCGTGGTGCGGGTTTCGTAGTGCTGGGTAAAAAATGAAACAAACACTTGTTTTCAGAATCAGAATGTTTATTTATACTGGAGGAGGAATCCGTTGAGCTATGAAGCTCTGTTTCACGGGTGTCCAGTAGGGGCGGTTCAAAACGTTACGACAACAAACGGTAGAAAAATACGACAGGGGTGCAAAGTAGAGGAAAGGTAAGTAAATCACTACAAACTAAATTCAATAGCTTATTTTTCAGAAGCGACCTGGCCACAAATGATAGTGCAACGAAGTGGCTTATCACGTGGAAATTTACAGCGGCCACATAATCTAACACATGTAACGCACGGTTCTAAATGTGTACATTTAACGCACGATTCTAAATGTGTAGGGCAAAACTGGAGGACCCGGTTAAAAAAAATCCATGCTCCCGTGGGAAGAACATGCAAACTCCGAATATACTGGCGTCAGGGTCAGGATAGAACCCACAACCTCCTGCATACCAGGCGAGGAGTAAACATCACACCACTGTACCACCCCTTCTTCTTCCACGCGCCTCCGATTAATGATCACAGTTGGCATGCGTACGGTGCGAAAGAAGTTCAACGTACATTCATACTGATTTTTTTTTAATAAGTTAAAATTGCGGACGTGTTATCAGCAGTGAGCTGGTCACGCTTTCTTCCGAACTCTGTCGGAGGACAGGCTAACGAGGGGTTAAGTGTGGTTACCAGCCACGCAACGCTCCAAGAACTCAGCCCATTTGCTCCACTTTGAGCTTCAAAATTGAACGTGCTTTTAAATGATGTAAAGGGTAATTACCCATTTATTTATTCATTTATTTCCCTTTTGTGAGGTCTGATTTTTGTTGATGATTGTTATTACTTTTAGTCATTCACTCAAGCTTTGTGAGCAAAGACAAAGATCCCATATCACCTATTAATGGACTTTTGGGGCAAGTGCTGTTAGCGAGCACCTATGAAGGCCGGCACAGCACACAAGGGGGTGGGTGGTCAGCACCACACCCGACCGCCTTTGTCTCCCCAGTTGGCGATGTTTACACACTGCACCAGGTACTCATTTGAGGCTGAGTCGATGTAGGCGAGGCCCAGGACCGGTTCAGATAATCGTCACTGGTGTTAACCGTGGACGGGAATCGAACTCGGGTCACCGAGTTCGTAGCGCAGTGCGCTAACCACAGACGCGCGTGTGTGGGCATGGACACAATGTGTGGTTGCTGTGTGCAGTTGCTACTGCGTCCGACCCAGCCAGACCCAATCTGACGACGCATGGCAGCGTGATCAGCGAAACGAAATGAACTCGCTCCATTTCTGCGTTATCATTGGCCTCAGTCACATAAGTGGTGACGGAGTGTTCCAGTTTGAGGATGGGCCAGGCTTATCAACCAATTTTGACTCGACCCACACAGCAAACCTGAACATACTCTCGGTATGAATTAGTAGAGCTGTGAAAGCCTGAGACAGAATATGACCGTAAAGCATCGTTGTTATATTTTCTTTAGATATCCAAGTGGTAGAAATCTGGGAATTACATGAAATGGCCAATCATCAGCCATGAACGTACATCGGAATTGAGACGAAAGCAAAAGGCGGGGGCATTCTATCAGGACGGTCCAGCGACGTAGCCGCGTGGTTATCGTGCGACGAACAAATACCCCGACACCGCAGGGGTTTGAGCTCCTTAAAATCTGCATTCCGAGAACAGCGGTGGAGAGGCGAGTGCGCAAGCACTCCTCGCTCACTCACTCTCCGTTAGCGGCGCGGATACTTGCCTGGCACGCGGAGCCGCACGCGTAACCGTGATTTATTGCAGCCGCGGTTGACCGTAGACCTCGCGGGCCCCGGCACGGTCTTCATTTCCAGCAATGTCAAGCAACTCCTCTCTGCGGCCACCAACATTCCTCCCCTGTGATCGGGGGGGGGGGGGGGGGGGGTTGGGGGGGGGCCTCTCCGTAGTTTCACCCTTTGTTTGTTGTGTCCATCGGTCACTTGAAATATTGAGGCGGGAGTAACAGAGAATGGACTTCGAAAAAACTAAAAGAAAAGTTTAATTTCACGGAATTTGATTGCAGCAGTGCTTTTTGTTGCTTTATTGACCACATTTGAAGCGACTGACTGACTGACCGAAAGATGAAGTTTCTTGCAATGTTCTGAATTTACAAAGGGCTGTACAATGTTGTTGATTCTACTCGCGTAAAAGATACACTAAAAGAGAGTGCAACAGATGTAACCACTTCCAAATGCCGGCTTGTAAATAAGAATTCCGTTGATCTCCAGTGTGCTGTCGAGTTTTGCCGCGTGCATTGTTTTTTTAATTCACTTACTGAAGAAGCACCCAGCATTTGGGGCGAAACGTCGGACATCAAGCCGCAATTGTGCTGAGAGCTACTCGGCACAATGGCGAGTTAACTAGCGCAAGGAGAAGGGATGTGTAATCATGCATTCACTTTTTTTGTGAGGTTCATCGGAAGCTTTCCTGCAAATTTGTTTGACTTGGAATGTTGAGAAACAGATAGGAAGGGGGGGGGGTAGCACGGTCAGTGCCTGACCTATGGATGATTCAGAGACATCTCACATATGAACAAATCCCATGTAATGTTCCCGATATCAATGGATCTCAGAAGCTGGACACCTTTGACCCTGGACAGTGGCTGGATGGGTGACCACCAATGCACAGGCAGGTTGCCACAGGACTACGAGGCAACGTAGTCAGCAGCAAAGGGCAGTGCAGTGAAATCCATTGCCCCCACTGTACTTCTATGCTCCGGCATCTGTACCATGGATAATAAAGGTGGCGATCGATAGCTGGTCTTCCCCCTCCTTCACCCAGACGCACGGACCAGCGTGGTGAAGTATGGTCAAATAACTCCCATGCCCCCCCCCCCCGCCCCATCGTCGAGAAGAATCTTATCTAGCAGTGGATTGACACACGGGCTGTGGTGCATGTCCGCATACAAGGGAAGTTCTAGCCACCAGAACTTGGTCCGCCACGGGTCTTCAGGATGTGTCCTGGCCTGATGCCAAGGTTAACGGGGCACGCGAAATAACCGTGTCGTTCATTCGCACATGGGGCATTTTTAGTTAAATTCTTGGCTATGTTAATGGCTTCATGTTATTATTATTTTCCACCCATTTCAGTTTTGAAATATACGTGGCTTTGTCAAAAGGGAACGCAATGAGTTCGTGCGGTGGAGTGGTGGCACATTGGTTAGCGCACCGTGCTTTGAACCCAACTACCCGAGTTCGATCCTCAGGCACAACGGACATTAGTCGCGAGCCACATCTGGTGAACTACTCCTGGCACGGCCCTTCCACCCCCAACTGCCTTCACCAACCCACACTGACTAGCGCGGTGAATTAAGACCGAAAAACCATTGTGACCGACACGGCATGGGGGAAGCCTTCACCCAGCAATGGATTGGGAAAGGGCAGCCACAGTATGAATGCATTATTTAATATTGCTTATACATGTACACTAACAACACAAAAACACACCGCATCTCAATATGAACTCTATACTAAATTTGACATGGTATATTTGTTTCACTTATCTTGTTCTCAAAGCATGTTTTACTATCTCTCATGTCTAATGCATGTATAATAATAATACTTTCGTTTTATATAGCGTAATTCATGCCAACAGCATACCAACAACGCTGTACATTAATTATATATGAGGAACAAATCCCAGATAATAGAATGACCCTGCTGCAGCAGCGATAATGTGTGTGTGTGTGAGCATGAAGGTTTGCTAAACAGAACACTTACACAAAACGTATGATTCACGCATGATTCACTCAACGTGATGCGCTGCTTGTAATGTACCCTCTGATGCGATGGTATCGATGGATTTGCCACTAAATTTGAGCGATCCAGGAGCCCCAGAACATACAATTCTCCGGCATGAGACATCGCCCTTTCTGCGCGCGAATTTCTCCGTGAGAGGCATAACTCAAAGAGCATCAGACAGAGCCGTGGCGTGTGGAGTTCTGCTGTAAATGTGTTTGCGCAGCTCAGAGTGGTAATCCAATGTTTGGCCTTTGAGTCAACATACAGGAAAACTTGGGTGTATGATCCTTAAAAAAACGTCACATCTAAGTTTCGCTGAAATAACCGCAGGGTAAATTGAAATTGTGAGCAAAAATTGGAAACTTCTCAAGTTATTAAATGCCGGGATTGCACAAAAACGAATGCTTCAAAGTGTACGAATTGAAATGTTAGATGTTTTCTTTTTGACAAAATGGAAATGCAATCATATGCCTATTTTTAAATGCGAATGAAAAAAAGTATTTTCTGCATGGATGAGATATTCTGTTGTACGATTGCATTACAACCCGTCACTATCATGGCAAACACATTTCACCCAGAATCACACACTGGGGAAATTACTCATGAATTATTTTAAAAAATAAAGGTTTTAGGAATAAAACCAATTGCATTGTATCATTCTTCTTACTGAAGTGACACTGCCATGGTGTCATAGCTAACACACTGAACTCGAAATGCAGAGGTTGTCGTTTGATTTTCCTGGGTGGCGATTGAAGCAATGGGTGAGATTCCTTAAACCCTCCCCGCCTTCACCGACCCAGCGGTGCCAATGGCTTCACTGCAGTTCGTCAATGGGCAGGTTGCGTCCGGTGGGGCAAACTGTGGGCACTCCTGCCTCTTCCAAGGCGTCTGGACAGCGTAGCAGAGCGCCCCAGAAAACCCCTCTGTGGAGGGGCTCTCCAGTGCCTCCCTCTTGCAACTGCCCTTTTTCACAAGCAGCGGTGTGAGTGAGCAATTGCAGGGCTGCACCTTGACCCGCTACCTCGTATTGCTGCAGTAGGGGTCATTGTGTAAAGGTGAAAGACCCAGCGGAGAAGATCCCCTGGGTTTCATCTTCCACGAAGCTCACGGTCCACCTTATACTCTTAGGTTGTTTCGGTAAAGTCACGTAGGTAAAAATAAAGAATAAAAATAATAAAACAAATAATAGAAATAATAATAGAAATAAAATTATAAATCACGACGTTTCGGAGGCAACACAAGTCCCCGTCATCAGGTGGGACCGTCACAGCCAGATTTACTGTATCAAGTGAAGCAAAATTCCAAGAGACAAGCTCTTAAATACAAGTTAAGGGGGGAGGAGGGGGCGGGGCTTATCTGAATGTGGTAGCCAATGAATGAAATGTGTTGGGGGGGGGGGACTGTCCACCCAACACCGCATCCGCACAAACCATAGCAGATCCGGATACCTGATGCACAAATGGAAAATTAAAACCTCTCCAGCGGTGTGCGACTGTGGTTATCCAGAACAAGACCGTTCAACAATGCCCCGTTCAACGATGCCCCGTTCAACGATGCCCCGATCCACAAATACGAAGGGGACATCAGAGCGATGCACTCCTCTGCTACTGCTCCTGAAGCGTTTGTTATCTGGCTTGACCACCTGGATGCGAAATTGTAGTTGCTGCTCTGCTTCTACTGTACGTCAGCCACACGGAAGTAGCAGACTGCAGTAGAAGCCTTTAACAACATAGTTTCACTGCTGCAATACCATAAAATGCTTTCTCATACATTTCTCGAACTTCTGTAACATTTGCAAAATATATTGTAACAGCCGTTGCCAGTCGCCAAGTCATTTGTGTTGGTCCAGCAGTAAATCAATGCTATTTGGTGACCTCTATAGCTTTGCTTGTTGTTAGGCAGTTGGGTTAATGCAGTCATTAATCACTCTACCGCGGGTGATTGCTCTTGATTTCTTGAAACTACGTAAGCGGTGGGTAGAGCTGGTCGGTCTGAGCACGGTGTAGAAGTTTTCCCGAGTTTGTATGATTTTATATCTGCTTAAATATTCTCTCAATGTACTTTGCTTAACGGTGCCCCAACCGCCGCAAGTGATTTGGGGTGTTAAGATGATGAAGTCTGAGAGTTGTGTAAGAGTAAGACCGCTTGTGTTGCGATCGAAACGTTTCGGTTTTGTTTTGGCCTTTAATTTGTTTTTTTTCTTCTTCTATCTACACGACTTTACCAAAAGAACCAAGAATAAGAAATAATTACCTATGTTTAATTGAAGAAGGCGTGTAAGTTAATGCGAACCAATTAACATCTAAGTGTGATATTCTCTTCCGCCAGATGAAAGATGGATATACAAATATTTATGTATTTCTGCAGGAAGGACCCAATGAGATGTTAGGCTCTTTGTCATTTGCATCCATATATAAAAAGAAAATCTCATCAAATGTGTCAATGTAGAATTTCCCCACACATATGGTGCATGAAAAATTGGATTGCAAAGCAATGCGTCTGTTTGGAATAAGGAATTAAAGTTTTGCAAGGCGGACCAAAATGTACGATTCATCTCGTTGCAACGTTCCAATTACATGAAAAATAATATATGTCCGTGCAATTTTGTAATGTTCAATACAACCCATCTATCTATCGTGTGTATTATTTTACTAATCCATGTAGCTCATTCCTTGGATATGCTGTTGGTAATAGGTTGAGAATATGCAATGTATTTGATGTGTCCTCTTTATTGAAGTTGCCTTTTTGGCACAGTATCATTAAAAACATTTCCGTGATTGAAAAGTATATATAAAAATAACGAACGCTTTGTTGTTACACAAAAAGCATGTCCTTGTTGTAAAGACCTTATTATTTCATGTACTCTTTCAAAAAACTCAACAAAGGAATCGAGAATTAATGTTTTGCTTCACGAAAATTAACCAAGGTTGAAAAATACCTTATTATTTCATGTACTCTTTCAAAAAACTCAACAAAGGAATCGAGAATTAATGTTTTGCTTCACGAAAATTAACCAAGGTTGAAAAAAAAGTTCTCAAATTGAAATATTAATTGAATGAAGCCACTGCAACCACAGCTGCTTATGCGATTGGATAGAACATTGATGTTGCTCTCAGATATCTTGTTGCATTGTGACGCGTGTTACTCGCCATGATGTCCGCACCTCCGATTAGCACGCACGGTGCGAATGAAGTTCAGCATACACGCGTGCATGTCCTAACGTTTCGCTTCCGTGTCCAGAAGAAGCTCACACAAGAGTAAAACATCTAAGCGTCGTGCCAAACATCGTACAGCCAGAGAATGCGATCGAGAGCCACACAGCCCAACCCTCGACAATATGCACAGTAGCATTACGTTCACGTATTCGAGTGAAGAAGAACTCCCCCTGCAATAACCACTAAACCCCCGTGTTTCCGAACCCTGCCGCATATTGAGCAGCCGAAACCAAAAGTTAAAATCCAGATATGCAATGGAGTTGTGATGCCAATCGCCGAGATAGCAGATTGGTGGCGCGTGACACCGCGATAAGCCTCATCAATGCAAAGAGCGCACGGAGTTTGGAAAAGCAGCTTGACCTTCTCTGTATTTGAGGATGGTTGCTGATCTGTGAAGGGATTTAAATTGGCACACAATCTTGAGGGGTGGAAAAATAGATAATGAAAATTACCAATTTTATCGGTGGAGTTTCCCAAAATGTTTCATCTAACATTCAACGTTACGCAACGACATAGATTATGATTAAACGACGCAAATACATTTCTAGCGAAATTGTCAAGTCCGTGTTACTATTCCTGCATTTTAAAATTAACAGATGCTACCGCGGTGTAATGGCTAGCACACTTAACCTACCGACCAGAGGTCGCATAACCAAAGCAGGTGGTGCCGGGGGAGAGTGTGCAGCTTACATTCTGGGGGCCGATAAAATAGGTACCGCATTGTGGAGGAGTCATCAGCAGTTGTCCCTAGGGAGAGACTCGCTCCTGCCATAGGAATGTGGCATTTCCACCGTTGGGCCAGTGTTCTAAACGGGTGATGAGTGCTGCCACGTTCATTGCTCGATGGAGTGGGAAAACTCACTCTGACTTTAGAACGTTGAATTAAAAAATAATTACCGCAATATGTCCACACAGGAAAATGTTGGCCAGGTACGATTTCCAACTGAAACTGTTCATTTCAATGGGTCTCTCTCCTGGATTCATGCGGAACTGCGATTGAATAACAAAAAATGGTACGAATGCCACCGACAATGCTCACTGTGGCGAGTAATCTTCAGAATAAATAAAACATGCAATGAATGGCTATGCACAGGTGCCAAGCTTGAATGCGTCTACGCGGTGTCGTTGTGTCGTGTTGCTCACTGACCTCACACTTTCTCTCTAATGCCTTGTGGCTCGTTTTATTCTTCATCTTCATCCTCCTAAGTTTTCCGAGCTAACGCGGCAAATGATGTCGAGCAGACGCGGTGCATGCCGGGTGCCATACAAATCCGTCAAGAGGCTTCAAAATAAATGTGTTTCCAGCAGCCCATCCTCATCCAAACAAGTTACACTGACAAAGCACACCCTCCACCAGGATGCGTGTCTCTTTCATCTCCCGGTTAAATAACGAGTACCGACTGGCTGGCTGATGGGGTACTTCGTGGCGCGTGTGGAGTTAATGCAGCGACTGCAACCGGGCCTCGATAATGATGTGGAAATAAGTGTAGGGTTGCAGATACACCATTGGTACCTCATTTGCCAGTAAAAAATATGATAATTGGTTTTTTACCCTTTTATCTGGCAACAAAACTGACACATTTTTTTTACGAGGAGTCATTTTTGCATCGACCACAATACCTGCAGCCATAATGCAAACAAAAAACATAACTCTGATAATGTATGCACAGTCCTTGAAGTTGATTGGTCCACACCCGAGACAGCTTTCCTTAGAGCCTAGTCTCACATTTTGTTGGACCAGATGACGCCAAAAGGCGCACATTATCAGAGTTATGTTTTTTGTTTGCATTATGGCTGCATGTATTGTGGTCTATGCAAACATGACTCCTCGTAAAAAAAAAGGTGTCAGTTTTATTGCCAGATAAAAGGGTAAAAAAACAATTATCAGGGTTGCAGATGTTATACAACTCGGGGCTACCAGTTGTTGTCCTGGTTTTCTCCGGATTGGGTCATCTCTAGCCTCGCTGGGACATCAAAAATGCGCGCCTTTTGTCAGCTGCGTAATAATAGACCACTCAAGACAACTCAGCTACCCGCAGTCCTGCCCTCTTCCAGTCTTGAGAGAGATTCTTCAAGCAATGACACATCCTGGGTTTGTGTTGTTGTTGTTGTTGTAAATCAGAGGTGGAAACCAAAGATATATTTTATTTACAGCGCTTCCCCAACTCCAGTCATGGCAGTCTCCACCCAACGCCGCAGTTGGGTTTCCCCACGATTACCAACCACCTCCATCGTCGTCGTCGTCCTCATCACTTGACACGGTCAATCCACTGCTGGACGAAGGCATCAACAAAGCCAGCACCCCACAGTTATCGCGAGACGGCAACGATCCACCTCGCACCTGCACGCCAACCGCTTTCATCGCTCCGTCTCCGCGGTGAGTAGGTATTCAAAAATCTGTCAAAACTTGACCCCTCCCCACCTCCCTGTACGCACGCGGAATTTTTACCCCCCCCCCCCACCTGCGTACGTACGCCTGACGCACCCCCCTCCCCTCACCTGAATCCTATAGAACGGGCGATATTTAATACACGCAGAAACGATCAAGGATTAATCATATTAAAGTGTTTAAGCAAACAGATTGTCCACCGCCGGACTATCTAACTCAAATTCATATTCTTAGGTTTTTTCGGAAAAATCACGTAGGTAAAAAATTAAAATTAAAATTAATAAAAGTAAAATAAAATAAAAATCACGACGTTTTGGAGTAAGCAATCGTGCTGTGACGGTTCCACCTGAAGACGGAAGCTTGTGTTGCCTCCGAAACGTCGTGATTTTTTTTTATTTTACTTTTATTAATTTAAATTTAAATTTTTTACCTACGTGACTTTACCGAAAAAACCTAAGAATATGAATCCTTGCAGTCACGAAAGCTTCAAATCTAGAATTATCTAACTCAATTGAAGGCCAATGTAGACAAATTATTATCGAGGCTTCATCCTCCCCCCAGTTTCCTATGCGTACGCACATTGTCAGTGTGTTCCCCACATACGCAAGCGTACGCGTTTGAGTTAACCCCACCTCTCACCTCCATGCGTACGTACTCAATGGATGGCCCCTTACCGGCATCACAAAGGATGTCTCATGAATTAAAATCCAAAATGTTATTTGCATCAAGTTCAACGACTATTTTTGTTGTATATCCTTCAGGAGTCGCGAAACCTGCAGGCCAATGAAATAGTTGGAACCCCCCCACGGAATTGCATTCTTTATGCATTGTGCCGGTCACGTATCGAGCTGGTTAATAAGCCTTCGTAAAAGACTACAACGGCCCAGGTGGGGGAATGATTGAAAGTGAAACGAGTCTAATGAGCAGACTAAGAAGCGTGCAGAGCCTGTGACCGAATGAATCTTGAATTCGCTGGATTCTTATCAGTTCTCGGAAGCTAAGCAGCCTTGGATCGTGGCAGTGCTTGGACAGGTGACCGACATGGATCGGGTGTCATAGATCCTGCGGGCAATATATGATAGTGTGGAGAGAAAAAATTAACCCGTAAAAACAAAGTTTTTCACTATAAATCCTTTATATGCGTGGCGGCTAGAGTCCTCTCGTCCTCTGGCTTGAGATGGCTGCCACCTATGGGTCAGATGATTGCCTGCCACCATTAAGCAATTGGTAATTAAATATAATTAAAAAAAATTCCTAAAAAGTGTAAAATTTTGGAAAAAAATTTTCAAGAAAATATATTGTCACGCACAATGAGTCTGTGTGCAAAATGTTAGCTCGATTGGATCACGGGAAGTGGGTTAAAAAAACGACCGAAAGATTTGCACGGTCGTAAGCACGCAAGCAAGCAAGCAATCAAGTGAACTTAATATAAAGGAATTAAAAACAAGCATTGTTCTGAACACCCTACACTCTGCACTAAGCCACGCTGACGAGCGTGGTGAAATATGGTAAAGTAACCCTGACGGCCTGCAAGGCTGGGTGGGGGGGGGGTCCTCATCCAGCAGTGGATTTGCTGACATTCCGTGCAGCATATTGTAGCCGCTGGATTTTGTTGCGTCGGTTCCGTGCGGCAAATCTCCTCCACGGGCAAAGGCTGTTAAACAATAGCCATGCTTGTTAGACGTAATTAGGCGGTGTGCGTGCGCATATTATAAGGCAATGAAGCTTTGTTAAAAACCATTTCGGCGAATTGCGGGAGATGATTCCCACACAGCCACATCGCCTCCCTCCTGCACAACCCAACCTCTGTACTATATATTTTATATATATTTAGGGATTCAGCCAGTGGGACTATACAACACGTTGCCTATTTGTAAAGCGTCTCCATGAGGCTGCGTTTTCAAGAGGTCGTTCAAATGAAAGACAAACTCTGACAAAGACTTTCCCAAGACCCCCACGTCTAAAGTAAAGTCTTGCCGTGTGATCGCAAAAAAATGTGTCACTTATTTGAGCTATTTGCAGTCCTGTATTTTGTTTTGATGATAATAATAACAACACTCATTTCGATTTAAAGCTTTCGTGACTGCAGGGATTCATCTTCTTGGTTCTTTCGGTAAAGTCACGTAGAATGGAAATAATAAAATAATAAAAATTAAACATAATAAAATAATTCTCACGACGTTTCGGCCACAACGCAAGCAGCCGTCCTGGGGTGGAGAACAGGTCTGTCGAGCAGACAGAGTCTGAAGGACTCTGTCTTCTTCGTGAGAATTATTTTATTATGTTTTATTTTTATTATTTCCATTATACGTGACTTTACCGAAAGAACCAAGAAGATAAACAAAACTCATTTCAACTTGTAATCCGCACGGTATTCGCTCGCTCTTGTGAACGGAGAACGACTCCGCGGTGCGACGAAGAACCGCAGACGAGTAGGAAGGCACCCACGTGATGAGCCAGCGCCAACGATTGTCCAAGCTCGGCAGTCCTCCACATATTAAGTTGTTATCGGCCAATGCAATGACTGTTTTACATGTGGCAGGAAACCCGTCGCGCGTGCGAGGGGGAAACACTCTATCCCCATACAGATGGAACGGGTGGAGGAGTCCACATGTTTTGCCGTACGGCCTTCTCCTTGCGAGCCAGGGTATGGCACCTCCTTGAGCCCCACGGTGAAGGGAGATTCACAACGTTTGTTTGATTTCCTCCCCCCGCACCCGCCGCCATTGATTACAGGCGCACGTGGCCACCACGGCCCGGCACTAATGTAGCGCCTCACGCTGATAAACCCTACTACAAGCCCGCCTTAAGCATCGTTCCGGAAAATATCGAGTGAGAAATTAAGCCCCGCTTATGTGTGCCGCTGTTCGCTCGTGAACACGCTATATATGGCAATAAAAGCTGGCTCGCAGTCGCATGCCAATGTTTGAGGGTAGGTGGCGTTATCTAATTAAGGCTTCTTTTATAACGCATCTATATCTATTCTTAGGTTTTTTTTTTGTAAAGTCACGTAGGTAAAAAATTAAAATGAATAAAAGTAAAATTAAAATAAAATAAAAATCACGACGTTTCGGAGGCAACACAAGCTTCCGTCTTCAGGTGAAGCTTGTGTTGCCTCTGAAACGTCGTGATTTTTATGTTATTTTTTTATTTTACTTTTATTAATTTAAATTTTTTACCTACGTGACTTTACCGAAAAAACCTAAGAATATGATTCATTGCCGTCACGAAAGCTTCAAATCTAGAAGGATCTATTTCTCTTGGACACCTCCGTCAAAAGGCTGAGCAATTAATCATCGGCATCAGCCATGGTCAAGCCACCGCTGGATAAAGCCTCTCGCTCTCCTGCAATTTAATAACCCACCTAGCACCTGCACACAGGGCGATGTCATCACTCAGATCTCCACGGTAGAAGTTCCTGGGATGCGTTCCATCCCCCCCAGGTTGCCACTCGGTCATTACGCTTGACCGGCTATCAGCCCTTCGAGCGGCGTGTGCCTCCTGCCCAAGCTCGCTCGTCTTACTTGCCCGTGTTGAATGATGACACCCACAACCGGCCTCTACTCTCCAATCCCACGCGTTACCTCCTCTCTGTCTCTCGGTTTAACTCCAGGCATCCATCCTCCTTGATCTTCTTCATGGGCCTCTTTTTAGATTTTGTTATGATAATTAAAAATAATGACCGTGCTTTCTGATGCCACTATGTCACAGCAGATAAGTGTGCACAATTGCAAAAAAAAATGTGAACACTTCTGAGAATTTGCAACAATAATACAAGAATTGATCATTTGATAATTGTTTTTTTACCCTTCTATCTGGAAACAAAACTGACACCTTTTTTTACAAGGAGTCATGTTTTTTTTTTGCATTATGACTGCAGGTATTGTGGTCTATGTAAACATGACTCCTTGTAAACAAAGAGGTGTCAGTTTTGTTGCCAGATAGAAGGGTAAAAAAACAATTATCATATTTTTACTGGCAAATGAGGTTCCAATGGTGAATACAAGAATTGTCGCCCTCCGGGCTCTGGAGACCACCTGGAGAAGATTCCAGGCATGTGCTGACAATGATGGTGAACAAGTGGAAACTCTTTGACTTTTTGAAGCTATTAACATACATTTGTTACCACGTTACAGTGTTATTATCCGTTCTTTTTCCATTACAAAGGTAGTCCCATATAAGTGTTCACATTTTTTTTACGCACCCTGCGTTTTATCGTTGCTGAAAACAACATGTGCTGTCACGCGAAGTACCCGGCGCATTTCATTCCTAAGGCCTCGACAATTATTATTATTTTTCAACCGATTGGATTGTTTAGTAAAATGTGATGTGTCCAAATTTCGAGACACTGATCACGCAGAAATGACAGGGGCAGCCTTCGGTTGCACTTGTGGCCCGTGATCGGTGGCGACGTAGAACTGACCGAAGCTGTCATAAGAGTGTTTGATGCCGTCCGTGATCGATTTGCGTGCTCGCTCTTCACCGCTTGCCTCCTCCCGTGGTCATGGAGTGATATCAAGGCTGTGACCCGCGTAGGATAATGCCGGGTAGAGAGCGAGGAGAGCGAGGAAAGAACGGGAGGCAGATGAGGGGTGGGGGGGGAGGGGAGCAGAGCGCGAGATGGAAAGGCAGAGAGAGTGCGCGCGCGAGAAAGAATTATGGATCTTATTTTCTCCGCTGTAGATAGAAGTTGGTGTTTGTTTTATTTGTATGGCATTTCACATATCAGGCTTGAGGACAAAGGAGCAAGGACATGGTTTGCACAACCAAAACGATTTTTACCGCGGCAGTCGAATGTTTACAGCGGTTAACCGCGAGCTCTGACGGACAAAAAAACGCTCTTACTCTGGCACTTTAATCTTTGCTTATTCGCCGGTGTTATTTTTTATACGACTCCCAATGAATAAAACAAAATGCATATACATCCCGCATGCAATGTAAACATTAAAGTCACCAGGCAATTCCCTAACCTCGCTCGTCACAGGTGGTGAGGGTATTACGATGCAAACAATCCCCGTGGTTTATTTTGATTTTAAATGACACGGAAAGCGATTTGTGAAAATTGGGCAAAAACACCCTCTTTGTTTCGGTAATTATTTGCCTGTCTCCAATTGTGTGTAGGATGTTAATGAGTAATGGGAGGGCGATTACGTGAGAGGAAACACAGATATTAAAATGTCGTAACTTGCATTTAACTCTTTGAAGCAGAAGACACGTTTCCATAAGAGCTGATCCTAATTATGAAACCTCAACGAGCTGCGTGGTCGTATTTTTTAAAGTATTATTTACATCTGACTCTGCTGATGGGTCCCAGAAGGGTGAACCGCAATTGCGAGATTAGCCCATTAGCAAGACAAGCAGAAGCTTAGGGCCCGCCCTCAGAAGCTCAATATGCCTCTGGTTCAGGAAAAATGAGGACGCATGAAATATCAGTTCAAATAAAAAAAAAAGACATAACAAGATGATTAACATAAAACGCCAATTTATCTCGCAACGTCTCTTTGTTTGCCTACACATCTCTTATTTTGCTCTATTTATTTCTCTTAACTATAGATCTCTGCTGTTACCTCCATAGGATTGCATGCATTGACAGAGGGCTGTGAAACATAATGTCTGCTTTGGGCCCTCAATGGGCCAGCAACGCCCATGGCGATTTCGGCCCAGAGGCTGGATGTTCCAGCACATTCTGTTGGTTAACATGGCCGTTCAGAACACCAGCAGGCTGATGGAGTAAAATACATATATGTTGTGTTTGTGGTGATACACGCGATTCTTTTGTTAGCCAATAATTAACCTAAGAGTATGAATCCTTGCAGTCACGAAAGCTTCAAATCTAAAACATTTTTTTAGTTTTGTTCCTGGATAGAAAGTATTATTTCCTAATTGCTTATGCCTCAAATTTACAGAAAATGGCTATTATTCTCCAAAAACTTTGCTTTTGGGACCAGGACATTGATATTTTTTAAACTTACCTATTTTCCAAAACATTCCAGATAGATTCAGTACTGAGTAAACTTGTAGTAACTTCTTGAACATTCTAGAACTTTCCAGTAATATAAATAGTAGTATAAATAAAGGGGCCTTAAGCCCACCAGTTCAGTTTAATTCCAGCTGCGTAAGTGGATACATATCTGAATTTTTCTGAGATGGCATTAAGAGGTTGCAAGCATCCGGCAGACGAATTTTTCTATGTCTGTGGCCAATTTATCAAGACAAGAGCGAAAAAGTACTCTGTGGAAGCATCTACTCAGACGTGTGAGGCATACAAGGCATATTTCAGCATGCCTGTCTGGGATCAAGACAAACCCTGGGTACCTCATTTCACCTGCGAGCAATGCAAAACAACTCCGGAAGGTAAGATGGACAATTATTGCTCGGAATTTTATGTTATAAAATTCTAAAATAATGTTCAAATTGTAAAAAATGTTAATTTAAAAATGTTTTTCAATTTTAATGTTTCTGAAAACAGATATCATATATGAAGAATGTTGTGAGAATCTCTAACACATTAGTCATGGGTGAAATAAATGTATTTATGTAGGATAGTACGGAGGGGAAAAGAGAGCCATGAAGTTCATTATCCCAATAATTTGGCGGGAACCCACTGACCACTCAAGCAAATGTTACATCGGACTGGCAAGAATGCACCTGCTATCATATATACGGACCTTCCTTCATCCATCGCCCCGGTGCCACACTGCCATAAGCTCCCCGTACCCACTCCTCCGGAGAGAGAGCAGCCATCTTTAGAAGAGATCAGCAAGTCAGAGAGCGAGGAAGACGTTGTAGATCCAGATGACAATTTCAGAGGTGGAGCTGAGGAGAGAAACCCATACTACCCCAACCAAAAATACCTCAACGACTTGATCAGAGATCTTGGTCTCATCAAGTCCAATGCCGAGCAAGTTGCAGATCAGAGCAAGCGTCACCAAGCTTTTTTTTTGCTTATTCACCCGTCAAGATGGGCTCTGCTTCTGCCACAATGTGACCAGTTTGTTCGAAGCAATCGGAATCGCCTGTAACCAGAATGAGTTGCGCCTCTTCATTGACAGCTCATCCAGGAGCCTCAAAGCAGTGCTGCTCCATAATGGTAACAAGTACCCGTCTCTTCCCATGGCTCACTCGGTGCACCTCAAAGAGGATTACAACAGCATCAAGACCTTGCTGGACGCTTTGAAGTTTGATGAGTACGGCTGGGAGGCCATCGGAGACTTCAAAATGGTGACATTCCTGATGGGTCTCCAAGGCGGTTTGACCAAGTTTCCCTGCTATCTTTGCCTTTGGGACAGCAGGGACACCAAGGCGCACTACCACAGGTGAGACTGGCCATTTTGTATTACTTTAGTATAAATACATGTAAATTTTTATTCATATGTTGTTTTTTTCTGACTATGTGAACGAAAAGACACCAATTCGCCCGTTTTCTCATTGAAAATATGTACATTTCAAAATACCACTGTATTTTGTGGGGTATAATAGCCACTTTCTATACTTTTTAGGCATACGCAATTACGAAATAACACTTACTACCCAGGAAGAAAAAATGTGTTACATAGTGTAATGAATGACGCATACACAGTTCCCATGTACTGCATGCAAAACATGTCCAGACATGGGCCAGGCTGCCCAGGGGGTCATGGTTAGAGCTGATAAACGAGACAAATGCGAGTGTAAGAGACCACATCCTTGCATCACAAATCACGGAATTGCATTGCCCTTCCCTACTGCTTTGTAGTCGCGCGTTTCGCTGCGAGTTTCAGAACGACTGTACGACGCCGTGAAGAGTCCTTAAGCGTTTGAAATACGATGCACATCGTTTTGACTCGAGGTGGGATCGGTGGTGTAAGTGGGATAGTGCACCGCGCTACAATCCCGCCAACTGAGTTTGATTCCTCCTCAACAACCCCCCCCCCCCTTCACCAACACACATTGACCAGCGTGGTGAAGTATGGTCAAACAACCCCTGGTGTGGGGAGGCTTTGATTCAGCCGTGGCTTGAGTTTTAATATTAAAATTTTTTTCAACTGAGATCTTAAGCGCGTGCAATAAATTACACATTGTTTTAACAAATGATGGTTCATTCAGAACAAGTATTTATCTTCGCAATGGATAATTATTTGCCGGAGTTATTACATAAAAATGAACCATTACTCTTTGGTTATTTCGGTGAAGTCACGTAGAAAGAAAATAAATAAATCATAGAGTACGACGTTTCGATTGCAACACAAGCAGTCGTCATCAGGTAGAACTCAATTTGAGAGAGAGACAAAACGGAGACACGGAGACACGGAGACACACAGACAGATCCACAAGCAGAGAGACAACACAAGACACACAGAGAGAGACACACAACATAGACACACAGACACACAAGCAGAGAGAGACAACACATACACAAAGAGACACAACATAGACACACAGACACCTCTGTGTGTCTATGTTGTGTGTCTCTCTCTGTGTCTCAGTGTGTCTCTGTGTTGTCTCTCTCTCTGTGTGTCTGTCTGTGTGTCTTCGTGTCTGTGTTTTGTCTCTCTCTCAAATTTAGTTCTACCTGATGACGGTTGCTTGTGTTGCAATCGAAACGTCGTACTTTATTATTTAATTTATTTTCTTTCTACGTGACTTTACCGAAAGAACCAAAGGGTAATTCCTGCAGTCACGAAAGCTTCAAATCAAGAATGAACCATTAGAATATACCGTCTTTTTACAATCCTCGATGAAGAGCGCGCATAAACATGCTTGTCAGTGCAGGTTAGTTGGAGGTGGATCCTGCAACTGCTGCAGAGATCCTTCGCCACCGGTGTTTTATCGACGACTGGGAATTGAACAGCGGATGGCCGTGCTCATAAGACCGCACCGTGGGCGCCAACAACTGCACCTATGGCCCCAGATCCCTGATTGTTTATGGCATAATACTGCGATTTTATTTTTCGATTTAAAGCTTTCGTGACTGCAGGGATTCATCTCCTTGGTTCTTTCGGTAAAGTCACGTAGAAGGGAAGTAATGAAATAATAAAAATAAAACATAATAAAATAATTCTCACGACGTTTCGGCCACAACGCAAGCAGCCGTCCTCAGGTGAAGACCAGGTCTGTCGGGGAGACAGCGTCTGAATGAAACAACACCATGCTTGGAACGTATATTTAAGCTGGGTTGGAAGGGGGGAAGGGCGCCTTGACAAAATAATTTGCATATCAAGAGGAATTTAGCATATTTATTGGGAATGCAGGTATGTGATTAGTACTACTTGTGAAATGCGTAGGAGGTGGGCGGGGGGGTTTCAAAGTCTTTGTGCACAAATATTTAGTTTTTGCGCAAACACGAAACATTTTGCCCCCGCTGGCCACTCGCCACTCGTCAAGAATTGGCGGCGGGGGGCGGATGGGTCACGGTTGGGGCAATCTTAAAATCTTTTAACGAGACCCTGACAAATTCTGGTCGCGGCTGATGGTGACAAGAACGGTGGGCTGATAGCGGCGCTGGACAACGGGCGTATAGATTTTCCGATAGCAAATAGAATATCCTCCGCCGCCAGCGAGTGCGTCGGCCCTTATCTAATCGCCGTTTCAAACGACCCTGACGAAAGGAGGAGGTTGCGGAGGATGCGGGCGGGGGAGGAGAGGAGGAGGGGGGTGCGAAAAAAGTTAATTGCAGTAATTAACCATGTCACCTTCTCCTGTAACTTTGCGCGCTGTAATTAACGAGAGAGAGAGAGAGCGAGCTGGAGATAGAGACGGAGCCCTCTGGGCTGTTGCCGGAGAGATGTACACCCCGCGAGGATATATCGATGGCGGTGGCAGCTGTAGTGGCGTCAACATCATAAGCCGAGCAAACCATCTGTGCTGCCAGCCCACGAGTGCGCGCACAGCTGCGTACAGCCGGGCAGATGAATGCACGTAATGTTCTCATGCGTGCGTGCTCCTACGGATTTGGAGCTCGCGGTTGGGGTGGAGGGGGTGGAGGGGAAATTGGGTGCTTGGTGCTTGGCAGAGGCAATGCATCTTCAGATTGCTGGAGCGGTTGGCACCTCCAGTGAGGAAGGGGGGCAGGGGGGGAGTGTGGGTGGCGCAGGAGGGGGTTGGAGGGGTCTTAGGGCTTTTATGACATTTATTTCCTTTGATATGCACGCCATTTAGCTCGGAGGCATCTTAATAAGCGTTCGCGTAATATAATTGCTCCGAGAACCACCCGTTGTTTTCTGTGCTTCATTCATTCTGAATGGGGGGTGACCCCCCCCTCCTCCCACAATAATTAAATACGTTCGGGGAAAAAAACTGTTTCGTACAGATGTCAAAAAAGTTTTTGTTAGCAAAATGTAAGTTCGTATCACGAAATAAAATTCTTTTATTTTTTAGGTAAAGCCCACTGAGCTTCTTAGCACTTCATTAGAAGCGACCTGGTCACACAGGATAGCTCATCGAAGTGGCTTATATCATCTTTACACGTGGGAATCTATAGTAGCAGCCAAAAAAATCTAAAACGCACGTTGTTTCTAAATGTGGAGGTTGCCAAAACAGGAGGCAAAATCCACGTGACCACTACGGGAAAGAGCGAGAACACGTGACCTCCAAATACACAACAACAGGCATCGTCGGGGTCCGGGATCGAACCCACGTGCATCCCGCATACGAGGCAAGGAAGATATCATACCTCCTCTTTTGCATCCGTTTCCCAATTGTTTAATATTCGAGCGTAAAAAAAAAACGGGCCGATCCGCTATAATTTGTGACGACCAAGTGAAAGCGATGTCCTGTTGTTGTGCTCGCAGATGCCGGACTGCAGACTTTTTCATTTGGAAACATCAGTGGGGTGCTAACGGCTTGCTGACAATGCTGGTGAGACTGTGGAGTGTTTCATTTCAAAGTAATCTAAAATTATTTATGGTTTTAACTTAGAATCCAAAACAGGTTTTTTTTTGCGTAATCAAATGAATGCAACTCCAAGTAATAACTGCATTTTCTCATACTTAAGGAAGTAATCGGTATTCCAAAGGCCGTTTTAGGAATTGACAAGCGTGAGTTGCTCGTTGGTTGGTCATCGCTGGCTGGTTTTTTTGTGTGCAAAGGTCTGGCTTAAGCCACAGGGCTGAGTCTCGATCTCACAATTTGAGATGGAGCTCTCAAATTGTGTACACCTGACAATGCCCTCCTCCCATAAGCACGACGACGAATGGGCTGGATGAGTCCTCCCATATTTTGGATGTAATAATCGCCACCGAAGGTGGTATACAGCTTTTTTTTGTTTAAATCGCCGCAGAATTTTTTTAAAATCAAATTTTATTGAGGTCACAGAATCATCTTGGATATATAGAAAACTGCATTGTGTTTACAGAGTGAAAGCAAAGACAACAATAATATGACTACGCTGACATTTTACTGATAATGTAGACTGACCTTTCGATACATTACTTGGCAATACATCACCGCATTATTCTTTTTTTCACCCCACCAATTCTTTCGCGCATTTATTTCGTTAAAATGATTTGAGCACATCATTGATTTTTTTAGTCCTGCAGTTACAATTTTGCATAATCGCTGCCGTTATGTGCATTGTGTTGAGTGAACATCCAGAATGTCAGCGAAAATTACTTTAGGCTTGCCATGATATATGATATATTTAGGCCGGAATTAATAACCTGCCCTATTGATCATTGCCGACGTGCAGATGAACAGCTCTGCCCCAACTGATTGATGGTAATGTCGCACCTAGAATTGAGATTCATGGAAATGTACCGTTCACTCCTCGCGCTGCGCGTAGGTGAGGATAATGAATCCTTTGCAAATTAAGTCTGCGAAATCATAGTTCAGGGCAATGCATTTCGTCCGCCGCGGTATCTTGAAAATTCCAAGCAGCCAGTGGACAGTATTGCCTACACGCGCAGTTGCAGCCGTTGACGAGCTTCGCGTTTTCTCAACAGATAGAGATGCGATTTTAATTGAACGCACATGCGATTTTGTGGCCACTTACTGGCTCCACTTTCCCTTTTAATCTCTGTGGCCTCCTGTGTCAATTTGTATCCAGACTGCGAATCCCGGTGTTCACTTCAGCGTGCCCTATATAAGCAGTGTTGCAACGACATCGGGGTCATCCAATTATTCGAGTAACGATTTACTCAACCGAATTATTGCTTCGATTGCTTGACCGACCGGATAACACAATCGTTTTAATGAAAAAAAACTCTTCGCTTCTGTTCCCACGTGCGCTGCTGACCAGGAGGCTGATTTGTGGGGCTTGATGACATCGCCATCATCAGGCGCGTCACACAGGGTGTGATTTACAAGGGTTTTTTTTCTGCCTTCAGCGGGTATGATGTCAGGGCGGCTGCTAACTTTAAACGGGGCCGTTGCAACTTTTAATCGATTCGTTGGCTTAATCGGGGAATAGTCCCGCCTCTAGTTGCTGCTACCCATTGTAATTGGGCCGGGTGTGGTGGTGGTGGTGCACCTCATTAACCCAGCAAATTGATGGGGTGCTGCAGAAATTAAGCAGTCGTGACCACCCGCTGTAGAAAGCACTACGACACAAAATAACATCAAATTTGGATTCCTAGAGGGCGCCTACATTGGATCCGATCTTCAGAGGCTGTGCAGTGGAAATAAGAAAAGACCGTGACGTGTTCTTCATGGCAGAAATGGAGGCATGTAATTCAATATTTTGTAAAGAGAGGAGACGGCCATAGACATAGGGGAAAAGAGTAAGGTTTTCAGCCTGATCGTGAATAGGGGCGGGGAATCGATAGGCATAGCAGGTGGACTTTCAGACTTCAGGTGCAGCTGGGAAAAATTTAAAACCGATCTCCAACTGAGTAAAGATTGATGGGGAGCTTTGACAGAAAGCCTCGCTTGCTGGATCACACGAAGGAGATGAGATGAGAAGGGAGGTAGGAGTGGGTAAGTCTGCATTGGATCGTGAGGGGGCTGTCTTGGTGATTCGGGACTGTATTTGGAGTCGGTGGGGAGGGCTGTGACCACATTGATAGATGCAGCTGAGGGATACTAATAATTTAATCTTATTTAGCGTCATTCATACAATTGCATCCCACAACGCTGCACATAAATGGTCCAGTTCCGTACACAGGAAATACAAAAAACAAAACCCCACTATCTTCTTGGTTCTTTCGGTAAAGTCACGTAGAAGGGAAATAATAAAATAATACAAATTAAACATAAGAAAGTAATTATTATTTTATTATTTCCCTTCTACGTGACTTTACCGAAAGAACCAAGAAGATGAATCCCTGCAGTCACGAAAGCTTTAAATCGAAAAATAGCACTACTTAGAACATATTTTTAAA
Source organism: Lampetra planeri (assembly GCF_965212315.1). NCBI lineage: Eukaryota > Metazoa > Chordata > Hyperoartia > Petromyzontiformes > Petromyzontidae > Lampetra > Lampetra planeri. Next base: position 10,353,173 of record NC_136122.1, on the reverse strand, counting down.
ATACGTAAATAACGAGAAAATGTACACATAACAAGAAAAAATAATCGCAGAGAAAATAAATTAAAATCAATAAATCCGTTCGGTCTTCACACCCCAGATCACAATCACGACATTTCGCCGGATTTTGGGAGGATCTAGAGAAGAGAGATTTGAAAAAAAGTAGTTGAGTGAAACAGTTATTTTCAAGATATTTCACGAGGGTCTCGGCAGCAGCCGGGGCAGTGAAAGTTCACGTGTGGAGTTAGAAAGTTTGTCCCGTTCGTATGTTTATGTTTTCTAACCTAATGTTGTATTGATAGAGCGGCTTCACTGAAGGCGCTTGACCCATGGGTTTAAAAAAAAATGGTGACGTAATATAATGATGTAGATGGCGGGAAAGTGGAAGGATTGAGGAATGAGTGATCGCGATAGAGGGAACTTAGGACTCAATAAAGGGGAGGGATAGAAAGTTATGGAGGGGCTAGGGGAAGCACTCTGCATTACTGTCACATAACAACAACAATACCCAAATTTACACCATTGGAACCTCGTTTGCCAGTAAAAAATATGAGAATTTTTTTTTACCCTTTTATCTGGCAACAAAACTTCAAGGACAGTGCATACATTATCAGAGTTATGTGTTTTGTTTGCATTATGACTGCAGGTATTGTGGTCAATGCAAACATGACTCCTTGTAAAAAAGGTGTCAGTTTTGTTGCCAGATAGAAGGGTAAAAAACCAATTATCATATTTTTTACTGGCAAATGAGGTTCCAATGGTGTAAATGCTTACCCGAGCTCTCATACTCTGATGGTGCATTGTCTTTGAGTTGTGCGCCTTTTGGCGCCATCTGGTCCAACCCATGTGAGACTAGGCACTAAGGAAAGCTGTCTCGGGTGTGGACCAATCAACTTCAAGGACAGTGCATACATTATCATAGTTATGTTTTTTGTTTGCATTATGACTGCAGGTATTGTGGTCAATGCAAACATGACTCCTTGTAAAAAAAGGTGTCAGTTTTGTTGCCAGATAAAAGGGTAAAAAAAAACAATTATCAATGCCCGAATTGTTAGCCTAGCCCAGGGGCCTGCAACCGACGTAACAAGACGAGCCGTTTTTTTTCGAATTCTCTGAATTCGAAAAAGAAAATTATTTTAAGAGCCCCAATGAACGTGTATACATACACAGGTGCATTGCGTCACGAAGCAGTTTGTAAGAGCCGCATGCCGCTCCAGAGAAGCAGGTTGCCTACCCCTGACTTAGCCAAACGTTCAAAAAACCAAGGCCCTCTTACAAAGGAAGCTCTGAGACCCTCAGTGGGTTTCCTGTGTATATATAAAAAATAATGTGCTGTAACTTACGCCCACACGTCACCTCTGAAAGCAGTGACGGCCACAATGAATTTGCTCCATCAATGTGGTTTATTGTTATTGCTTCAAATAATATTATAGTAGCCGTATCTGTTTTCCGAAGCCGAATTGTTCTTGCAATTCTTTTGTAATTGTATGCTCGGTAATGCACCATATATAATTTTTATTTACGTGATTACACGTTTTTCTCCGGAGGGTTCTTGTTGCAGTGCTGCTCTCTAAAAGTGAGTAATGGCTTGTATATATATTTATTCTGCAAAGCTATGTTTGTCTGGCATGAAGCTAATGGCGTATAGAAGTGCCGGGTGTTTCTTTTTGTTTCCGCGGGCGGAATTGCTCCTGCCGATGTGTGTGTTCGGGGTTGTGTTACCGCGTGCTTCTCGACAAGGTAGTGACTAATCCCATATCTGCATTTCCCATAAATATGCTAAATTCCTCTTGATATGCAAATTCCTTTGTCAAGGCGCTCTTCCCCCTCCAACCCAGCTTAAATATACGCTTCCAAGCCTGGTGGTGTTCATTCAGACGCTGTCTTTCCGACAGACCTGTTCTTCACCTGAGGACGGCTGCTTGCGTTGTGGCCGAAACGTCGTGAGAATTATTTTATTATGTTTTATTTTTATTATTTTATTATTTCCCTTCTACGTGACTTTACGGAAAGAACCAAGAAGAAGAAGAACATGTCTCTGCCTGTTTCGCTTCGCGAGCTTGCATGCATGCATGTTGAACGTCTTCCGCACCATGCGTGGCCAACCGTGCGTGGGGAAGGACGACAAACTAAACCGAAACAAGCAGGTCTGATGAAGTGAGTTTCTTCAGGACGTGGAGCAAAACGTCGGACATCGCGTGTCTGACAACACGAGGTACAACCAGAAAACACGTCGCAGAGCTGCTTACAGCACAACCACATGCCAGTACCAATACCAATACGTGCTTGAAGCTTCTTCATGAAATCCGTTGCGTTGAGCACTTACTGACATCATCATTCGGATCAAGACCATCATCAACATGGCCATCATCGCCGCCACCACCACCACCACCACTGTCACCGCTCATTTCAGTTCCAGAAGAAGCTCCCAGCCCGTGGAACGAAACGTCGGACATCGTTTCGAACAAAATACGCGCGGACAAACCACGGACACACGGGGGAGCGGTAGAAACACAACCTCAACCAACCCACGCAGCAGTTAGTGGGAAATATTGTTTGTCCACATACAATGGAGGGCTCTGGCTTGCAGATGGCTATTGGTCTTTGTGGTGTGAAGGGGCAGGAAGTGCTAAGGGAAGCCAACCTGACCCATCTTGGCCTGGTAATTAACGCGATCCAACTGTAAACCTCTGCCGCAGATATATTTATTTTTCGGGCCGCATCTCGCGCTCTCTGAAAAGGCCCCCCGGCTCCCTCCTGGTCCACCCATTACACGCTTCACTGGTGGATAAAATAACAGGGCACCTTGCCAGGATTTCGAGCCCTTCTTGCCCGTTAACCCCAAAAACACCGAGAGAAACGCCTATTCGAAAATGAACTTTGATGCTGTAAAGTGGGGGATGTTTATTAGAAAAAATATCATCTCGCGCGAAGCTATTGCTCGCAGGCCACATTGATGAATTGAGTGACAATGTTTTATGCATCCATTCCCTTCACCGCAGCGGGAGACGGGTTAAGGATGAATGTTATGCACGAGCCATCATCCAAATGATAAATTGGTCAATACGATGCATCGAACGTGATATCCAGCATTACATGGACATCACTGTAATCTTCTTCTTACAATATTGTGTAAGCACAAATGTGAAATATGTGCAGAAGTTCAAAAAATAATTATTTATAATGCGAGCCTTATCATGCATGTGAGCATTAAATATTTTCCATCTAGTGGCAAGGCAAAGTAATAAATTGCCGGAGGCTATAAAAATTGCTCATGAATAAAAACTGAGAAATATGACTGATGAATATTTTGTGATGTGGTGTGCAATTTCTGATGGTGAGTGTATTATGGAGGACTGTAAACAACTTTGATTTTTTCATATATGTCTGAGAAGAATCGAAATGATCTTGATGGCATTAATACAAGTTAAACGGCGAATATACCCAGAGTACATTGCAATACATATCTGTGTTCTGGCTTTTGCTCATTAAAAAAAAACACTCTGTAATTTTATAAGTGCTACTCTGTAATGCGTATCAATTTAAAGTAACCACCCTTTATGACATTATATCCGGGAACTTTTTTTCATTATGTGTCAAATTAAACACTCTCAATCTTGCTACCTTAGCTGGTAGGCATACAATTAAAGGTTCAACATGCCAACATTAATAACAATTATAGTAATGTAACTATATTCGTGCAAAAAATCACTTGTGAAGAATCCTTCTCGCATTGTACGAAAATTTCAAGATGGCTTATTTGTAGTCGAATGCCCCCAAGGCTATGTTTCACACCATTGTATAACCACGTTGTCATACATGATACGATCCCCAGCATTATGACCATGCACAGAGATCGGAGCCGATCATCGATTCGGCCAGAATGTGCCAAATCTCATCTGATCTTAGCAAACTGCTCGAGATGCAATCATCTGGCTCGGCCACATCAATGCAAAATAAGTTATCGCTTTATATTAATATCGACCATCCGTAGAAGAAGCTAAGCAGGTTTGAACTTGGATCGTGCTTGGATGTAAAACAGGTTACGTAGCAGGCAAATCTACTGGTGTATTGCCCTCCTGTGCTCCCCTATTCTGTCTTAAATACCTTCCAATCTTCGCTGACCAGCGTGGTGAAGTATGGTCAAATTGGTGGCGTAGGGAGGGGGCACTCGTCCAGTGAAGGCTGGACAATGCACGGTTCGTGTATCTCGTGCAATCCAACTTCTGTGAGCTCTGGCAATCTTTGATTTGGTCGACCGGCAGTGCCGGATTATTCTAGTAGTAAAAGTATCACGTGCTACGGGTCCTGCACTTTCCAGGGCCCCGCGCTAAATGCTTTCAAGCTATCAATTCCGGTTCAGTGATTCTGCACTTGCTCTATTACTATAGTACTATACTGCCTTCAACTTTTATGAACGACTGGGTGTTTAAGGTTAGCCATTTGTCGTATTATCTGGCTGTATAGCAAATGAAAAAGTACAATTACTTTACTAACGTATTTAATACTTAAGTGTGTTTAATTTTATTTAGGGCCACTTTATAACAAATGCTACAGGCCCCGCACACTAGCTTCACCCGGCACTGTCGGCCGGTATTTCTGCCCCTCGGCTCCGAAGGGCCGTGCCGTTCCCGAGCGGAGAGAATCAGTAGGCGCGTACCGTTGTGTTGCTTCGTCGGTGGAAAGTGAGAGGCGTATTAAATCGTGCACGTGAGAATTGACGATTTAATTATTTTGTCGCTTACTATTTTCGAGACGATATGCTGATGTTGTGTTCAAGCTAGTGGAATGAACAAAGCTGTACGTACGAGATGATGAGAGAGTTGGGGGGGGGGCGGAAACATGTTGAAACACAATGCTAACGTGAGAGTGCAAACGAAACAAAATAAAAGTCCATATCTGAATAAAGCCCACTACCAAATCACCTGCAATGCTCCCGGTCTCGTCAGATATCTGGAAGCTCAGCAGGGATTTGAGACTGGCGACAGCTAGTTAGTTTGGGTGATCACCGTGCGTAAAAGAATGGTGTGTAATACGCGTGGTGTGGCAATAGAGGGCAGTGCAGAAAAATCCATGAACTTTTTTTACTCGCCCCCCGCTACCCCTCCAACCTTCACTTACCGGTCTGGTAAAATATGGTCAAGTCCCCTCTTTACAGGCTGCGCGGTGTGTGGGGTGGGGGGTCCTTCATCCAGCAGTGGATTTACAAAATCGGGCTACGAATAGAATGGCCACCCACGAATTATGACGATGCCTTGAATCGATTCTTAGGTTTTTTTTTTTCGGTAAAGTCACGTAGGTAAAAAATTAAAATTAATAAAAGTTATATAAAAATAAAATAAAAATCACGATGTTTCGGAGGCAACACAAGCTTCCGTCTTCAGTATACAGCTATCGTGCTGTGACGGTTCCACCTGAAGACGGAAGCTTGTGTTGCCTCCGAAACGTCGTGATTTTATTTTTATTTTACTTTTATTAATTTTAATGTTTTTACCTACGTGACTTTACCGAAAAAACCCCCTAAGAATATGAATCCTTGCAGTCACGAAAGCTTCAAATCTAGAACCTTGAATCGATGTTGAACGGGTGGAGGAAGGCTTTCGGGAGAGGGGAGAGGGTGCGGCAGGCGGTGGCCGGGGTGGTGTCACACTCGCAAAGATTAGTTGAGCATACTAACTCTTAGAATACGAGTACGAAGTCTCTATAATGGGTAACTGGGTGGAGCAAGTGGCACCGTGGCTGGCTACAATGTTGCTTTGAATCCCGGTCACCGGAAGTTGGATTCGTGGTCATGGCTAGTATCAGTAGCAAGTGATATCAAAACTGGTCCTGGGCTACCCCCAAACAAAAGACATAAACAAAGATCCTCTATGTAGCCTGAACACTGTTGGGGCAAGTGCTGTTAGCGAGCATCTATGAAGACAGGCACGGCACACGAGAGGGTGGGTCACCAGCACCTCGCTCTTCCGCCTTTGTCTCCATAGTGGTGATTTTTAAACACCGCATCAAGTACTCATTTGTGGCGTGGGAGACCTCGGAGACATTCAGGACCGGTTCAGATAATCGTTACTGGTGTTGGCCGTTAAGTGGGAATCGAACCTGGGTGGCCGGCTTTGTAGCATAGTGAGCTTAACCACTACGCTACCGCTCCCCACAAAATCAAACAAACCTCCCACATCTTCTTGGTTCTTTCGGTAAAGTCACGTAGAAGGGAAGTAATAAAATAATAAAAATAAAACATAATAAAATAATTCTCACGACGTCTCGGCCACAACGCAAGCAGCCGTCCTCAGGTGAAACCAGGTCTGTCAGACGCTGTCGCCTCGACAGACCTGGTTTCACCTGAGGACGGCTGCTTGCGTTGTGGCCGAAACGTCGTGAGAATTATTTTATTATGTTTTATTTTTATTATTTTATTACTTCCCTTCTACGTGACTTTACCGAAAGAACCAAGAAGAAAAACACCTCCCACATTCAACACCACGCAAGGTCCAGAATGCTGTAGTGCAATGGTGCAATAAAACTGACTGACATTTGATGGAGAGGTTTTCATTCAGCAGCGGGGACAGGGCTGAAATAAATGGATGATACCCACCGCCCCCCCACCCCCCAAGCTTGATTGAGAAAAGTTGTCATGATTCTGGGACGGTATGGAGACAAAAAAAAGTGTATTGGTGTAGGGAATCCCTTAGGCAGGTAAACCACGCAATGCCATGCGTTACTCTCAGTAGTCTCACCGGCAACACAGCTTCCACTCACCGTCAATCCATCTTCACAAGATCATACTATCTACACCTCGGCGTGCCAGTTTAATGTCTCCTATTGGTTTTCCGGTTAAAGTGACCTTGGGGATTTCCTCTTATCTGGCATATCGGAGACGTGAATGGCCCAAAGAAAGTCATTATTTCTGAATTATTGCCCTAAGTGGTGTCTGCACTGATCTATTACAGAGCTCTTGCATTTTATATTGCCTCCTGCTATTTTACTTCGTGGCAAATAAGGTGATCTTCCTCTGCATTCATTCCAGATGTTCTGTTGTCATCTCCTATCGATTTCAGTAGTCATTGCAGACTTGTTGCTTCACGGGGCTGTGTGCACAGTTTCACCGGTGGAAATCCATTTGACTGATATTTTTCTCATGATGCTGGCGCTTTGCTAATCGCCGTTAGCGCACTGCGATTTGAACCCAGTCGCCCGAGTTCGATTTCTGCCCATGGCTAAAATCAGTCGTGGACAGGGATACATCTGCTGGTGCTTTTGACCACCCTCCCCCCTCCCCCTTTTCACCAACCCGCAATGATTAGTGTGGTGAAGTACGGTCAAAAAACGACATGGTGCGGGGAGGGCTTCGTCCACCAGCGACGCAACAAAGGGCTTTAAACTATGGCGACAAGTGTAAGTATGACAATAAAACCCCCAGAAAAACCAGACATCATTGCCTGTACTCTTTGGTTCTTTTGGTAAAGTCATGTAGGTATAAAATGTAATTAAATAAAAAATAATTTTAAGAAATAATTAGAATAAATAAATTAAAATATATATAAAAAATAAATTGTCTTTTATTTTATACCTACGTGACTTTACCGAAAAAAACAAAGAGTATGTCACGAAAATTTCAGATCTAGATCATTGCCTGTGGTGGAAATGTCTAATTTCTATGGCTGAGGTGAGTCTGACCATAGCTGGTGACGTCCCTACAAAGCGGTACTCATTTTTAAATCCTTTATATTAAGTTCACTTGCTTGCGTGCTTACGACCGTGCAAATCTTTCGGTCGTTGTTTAACCCACTTCCCGTGATCCAATCGAGCTGATATTTTGCACACAGACTCGTTGTGCGTGACAATTTATTTTCGTGAAAATTTTTTTCCAAAATTTTAAACTTTTTAAGAATTTTTTTTAATATGTAATTACCAATTGCTTAATGGTGGCAGGCAATCATCTGACCCATAGGTGGCAGCCATCTCAAGCCAGAGGACGAGAGGACTCTAGCCGCCACGCATATAAAGGATTTATAGTGAAAAACTTAGTTTTTACGGGTTAATTTTTTATTCATCCCTAGGGTTATGATGAAGGGATGAGTTAATCCACGACGGGGATTTGAACTCGCAACCTTCCGATTGTGCGGGGTGCACTTTACCCCTTGTGCCAGCAGCCCACATTGCTGTAAGCTGATGCGGGTGGCATTAGAACAGCAATAATAACTGACAGCCCTTTGTTCGATCTGCTGCTGGATGAAGGAAGGCCTTTCCCAACCTTATTGGTCACGTGGCTTGTCTGACCATCGAGGTTAGTTTAACACGGAGGCTGTCGCGACCACTATTATCCATAACAGAAGTTTTATGGGTTAGATCGCGTGAACAAAAATCTCGTTAAACCCGTCACCACCCGACACAGCCAATAAGTAAAGCTTGTGGCGAATACAAAACGTGCTAATTAGTTGCTAGTTCAGCACACCGCTTTGTGGATTTACTCTCCAACGCACCCGTGTGCTGAGCTCGTGACGAATTGGCATGTTTTGTTTACATGGCAAACCTTTACTTATTGGCTGTGTCGGGTGGTGGCGGGTTTAACGATACATTTATATATGTACAGCGATCTAACACCAAACAACCCTCTTATGTTTGATCATACATCATAAGTGCAGGTTGTGAAAGAGGGGGGGGGGTGGCCGCGAGACCAGTTGTGATGTCACTCGCCGCCACTGATGTTAGGGGCCGTCCATAAATGACGTCACGCACCTAGGGGGGGGGGGGGTCAGACATGTATGACGATGTGTGACGAGGGGGGGGGGGGGTTGGGAAATATGACGTCACGTAATAATGCGCAACTTTAAATAAATATAGACAATACGTTCCACTTATTTAAATATACTTTTTAATACATGTTTTCTCCTTCAACATCAGAGTGCAGCGCCACATTAAATACGCACTACAATGACAATAGTTTAAAGCGATTCGAAGCATGTTTTATTTTTTTGGGGGGGGGCAGAGCTTTGTGACGTCATATTTGAGGGGGGGGGGGGTCTGACTTTTTGTGACGTCGTGTGACGAAGAGGGGGGGGGGGGTAATAAATCGTCCAAAATCGCGTGACGTCATTTATGGACAGCCCCTTAACCGTATGGGGTAAATTGAATTCGTGCGGCCAGGCCTGTAACTCGCTGTGGAACTAGGTAGGGCAAATGCCTTTAAGCAACTTCATACAACAACAACAACAACAAAAACCATCTTGATTGATATATCCTTGTTTACACTCGCGTTACGTAGGATTCATACACGCAATGAATGGACGAATGGGTGGAGTGCTTTAATTACGAGAGGTGAGAGTCTCATAGGATCGCTGGTCTTTGTTTTCCCAAACAAATAAAAATTGTTTTTTATTGCCCAAGAAAGCCTCGATGAGAAGTAAAGACTTCCTTAAGAGCACCCTGCATTGGGGATGTTTGGTCAATTCCGTCCATGAGTGTTTGGCTTCACGTGGGATGAAACCAGAGGACCTGGAACAAATCCGCGATGCACGCATAGCCCAAATACTCAGTAGTGTCATCTCTCCTTACCACACCTCGAGACTGCAACACCTGGCAAGCCACGAGTGGTCACTCACCCCAGTTGTAACCTGACTCAACCTTCCATAGCAACCAAGATCTGACGAAGACACACGCAATCCGAGTTGAAGGCAACTTAACCATCCCTGTTGCCAATTGGCTCCACAAATTAACTTTCCTGGGATCAGGTGCGAGTCAGAGGCCAAGTGCGGTGGGAATGGCCTGCTAACATGAGTCATGCGGATTTCATTTGAGCCTGTAATGATACAATCTTTCAGAATGTCCCATTGGTCCACATGCGGACCACCCCTTAGCAAGCATCATATGATCCCTTTAATTAGACCGTGGTTAGAAAGCTCATGGGAAATCAGAAATGGTCAGCTGCGTTACTTGCCAAGTGCTTCTGGCTAGATTGAGATTATAGTTTCTGCCTGCATAGCTTGCCTCCACGTGCGTTTTCTCGGTTGTGCTCTGCAGCTGTCAAATGTGTTTGCCGGTTGTGCCGCGCGTTGTTCGATACCATCTCCAATGTTTTGTTCCATGTTCTGGCAACTTTTTTCCAGGAACTGAATAGTCACTCCTGAAAGAGCCCACGCAAGACGCAGCGCGGTCCAATCCAAAAACACATCGGGCAGCTTGGCTTTGCCTACATTGAATGGGTGAAGTGATAGTGCAGTGATTTGATTGGTGGTGCGTTGGTTTGCACATTGTGCTATGAATCCAGGCAAACTGCGTTTGACTCCTTACCATGGCTAACTTAAGTGGGAAGTAACATTTGAAACTGTACTGTATTTGACATCCGCCCTTAAGTATTCCACACTGAGCAGTGTGGTGAAGCAAGGTGAAACAACGTCCATGGATGACACAGTGCAGAGAGGCGACCCAGGTTCGATTCCCACTTACGGCCAACACCGCATCAAGTACTCATTTGAGGCTGAGGCGACCTCGGAGACATTCAGGACCGGTTCAGATAATTGTTACTGGTGTTGGCCGTTAAGTGGGAATCGAACCTGGGTGGGCCGGCTTCTAGGGTGCAGGTGTTGCAACTGCAACGGAGCACAATTCTCCAGAGGGGTGCAGACGCCAGGCGACACAGCGGAGGGGGGGGGGCAATTGGACACAGGGCCTCATATTTGCATTCCTTGCAACGGAGCCCATGCTAACCGTACTACACCACTGGCCTTTAACCAGCAGTGGATTGACAAAGGGCTAAACATTATTAGGAATAAGCTTGATTTTGATTTGAAGCTTTCGTGACTGCAGGAATAAATCACGTAGAAAGAAAATAAATAAAATATATTTTTATTTATTTATTTGCTTTCTACGTGACTTTATCGAAAGAACCAAAGCGTAATTGTTCTAAATAGTTATGACCTACATGGATCACTGTATACTCACGGATGGAAATATATCATCGGTGGCTTTATTGCTATGACTGTGGCCAGTACACACATTGACAGTGATGTCACTGTCATTCCAGCAGCCAGATGCTGGGCTGGACCGAGAGTGATTTACACTTTTACACATGGACACATCCGGATGAAGTGAAAATGTTACAATTATAGGAGAGATTCATCATTCCATCATTGGCGAGCGAGCTGGGGCTTTTGCAATCTATACTCAACCTGGTCACCAATGACTGCACAATAAAAACCATCACAGAAAATTTGGTTCTGCGCTCAACGTGTCTAAATGGCAGCTCTGAGAATTAAGTGTAATGCTTAAGATCATTACTCACATGAAGAGCAGGAGGGAAAGCGCTGCGCTGTGTGGCCCCACGGTCACTTGAAGAGATCCATGATACTCGCTTCCGTGGGCTGTTGCATAGTCGTATGGGATGCACAGCTCCGTGAGAAATCCGAATGGATTATTTGTCTTGTGATATAATGGTAACAACAACATTGGGATGAAATTGGATCAAAACGGCGAGTATCTTAAAATAATTGTATTTATTAATATTGACTTTGAGTGGTAGCTTAGGGCTTTCACCTAAGATCTCAGATGTGCTGGCTCAATTTCCTGACATGGGAAGTATTATAGCTCTGAGCCAGCCAGAGACTTTTCGCTCCACGCTTTTATTTCTTCTAGGAATTGCCACTCAGTCTTGTCTCTTAATCTGTCCCCGCTTTATCTGAGCCACGTTGCCATGCTCGTGCACAAATTAAACCTTAAGTGCGGCCTTTTTTTTGCCACTCCACCATTTTTACTTTGTAATTACCTCGCCTTGGCACATACTTGACATTTATTTCAGAGGAGATGAGTTGTTCAGATAATCTGTCACTTTTTCTTGACTTAACAGTGGAATAACTTTGTGTGTAAAAATCAATTTTCCACCGTCATATGTCTTCCTAACAGCTTCAAAATGTGATCTTGAATTGCTCGCTGTTGTGCACATTTCCGAGTTTATGGGCCATGCTACGGAATGCTGTCGTTTTCTTATGGAATTGGAAATGGATAAAAGCACACATTTGAAGTGCCTTTGTTTGTGCACACAGAATAAATGCAAATCTCTACTGTGGAGGGTTTTTTTGTTCCTGGTAATGTTGCATAGCTCTGCAATGTATTTTCAGGTTGTTCTGCGCATTTTTTCGGCAGAATTCAACACGGCACAACAGGAAAAACCCAACGCCCTCGAGATTTGCATTGCTTGTGTGTATGTGAGCAGTGTAATTCTTTCCCAAAATCCGGAATTAACCCTGAGGATTTTAGAGTTCACATTAAACTTTGACCAGGTTCATGTTTTCAATAAATTGCAATCCCGTGAGGTTATCACAAGGCCACCTGCATTGATCGAAATATTTGATCTTTACGAGTTAACGGTTTCATTGTGGGCATAACAGTCACCGAACTGTCAACAGCCCCTACGCGTGTTGTCACAGATTGAAAGTATAATACAGCTGTGTTATGTTGAAATGATTTGCTGTGCTTCACGGCCACATGTGAGTGCATTTTTTTTGTATGCAGACCGAGCGTCGTATGAAGTGATAGGTCAAACATTGTGCCAGCTGATGTTTACGTTGAGAGACGCAAATATCCAGCTGCGCGTGTGTGTGTGTGTGAACGCACGTGAAGTATAGACAGTGAGTGTCATTGAGTAATTTGCGGTTATTGTTGCTGCTGCTGCTGTTGTTGTGTATCGTGCTGTTTTCTATTGATTTGAAATGGAACCACCAAGCATGAGTGGACCATGATCTATCGACTGCTGGATTATGGCCTCCACAATCCGTCACCGTCGTTCACGATTTTGCGATACATCAATCCATCCAGCACTTGCACACGAGTTGATGTATTTGCTCTAGGATGTGTTTCATCCCTTGGCTGCCCCTCTGTCACTAGCCTTGACCATCGGCCATCCGCACTCCTAGACACGCCTTGTGCTGCCAAATCGCAACTTACTTTCCTTGACACTTTTACACGCAACCTCGCAGCGGATTTTGGATAGCCATCAAACGAAGACGATCACCGCATCGCGCGCTTTCAGGTGCAATTCTGCGGCCGTCTGGAACGCTCTTCATCCCGATATTCGGAAGCCACTGGAGATATGCATTTTAAAATCATGCAGATTGAACACTAATTTCTCGAGAACTGCTTTTTATATTTAGTTTGTCCTTCCCACCCGCACTTCCGATTAGCACGGATTGGCTACGTACGGTGTGAAAGAAGTTCAACATACATAGATACTTTGAATGTAGTCATCCACGTGGCCCTCTTCCTGTATCTCAGTGTTAACTCCAAGTCTGCCTCCTCTCCTAGTTTTTAAGCGCACTTTTATTCAGCTACCGTTCACTTATCATTGTCCACGTTTCCAGGAAGCAGACATTCGCCTCCTTTCAAAGTTAGCCCTGGGTCCTCAAACGCCTCGTCGTACGACACACGCAGGGCACACGGCTACGCGACGCCTTGATTACGCCGAGCCATCCGTGAAACTCGCCGCTCTGCATGAAACGCCCTTTCCCAGCCTTGCCCAGAGAAATTACGGAATTTAAGTAACGGCGCTCGCGCAATAGAATAACCTCCACTTAACAAACGTTGAGCGTAAAAAATGCACAGCTGCTTTTGTGCGAAGCGTGTTATTAGCGGCCAGAAATGAATACTTTACAACGGCAGTGTGGTATAAATGCTCGCCAATTAAGTCAATAAATCCATCATCTCTGAGCGCTCGATGTGGTAAATTACCATGATAATGCCAGCGGCTTCCTAGGCAACTGCATCAGATGAACCAAAGAGAGTAAAGCACCGGGTCCCGGTGACTTCCCTTGCGTTTGTGGACGGCTACGTGCACCTCCGATTGGCACGGTTTGGAGACGTACGGTGCAAAAGAAGTTCAACACACGTACATGTGCGCGCCTTCACAAGGCATGACGTAACGCGTTTAACACGCTTCTCCTCCCTTTGGTCGTTTGATATCGCAGTACTTATTTACATTGTGGTGAAGAGCTACAATCATGATGAGTCCCTCTTTGTGTGTGTATGTGCCCAAGAGTATATCAGAAGAACCATCCCTGGCTTTGAGAGCATTCATTCCTTTGTGTGTGTGTCATGGGTAGTGAGTCAGTTGTTTTTGTTCGTTATGCAACCAAGACCGAATTTGAATGGGCTTATTTTTTTGTATCTGTCGTTTCAACAAAAGACGTGAGCATATATTTATTTATTTCCTAAATGTTGACTACATTACGGTGCTGTTACGTTACGTGTGGAGAGGCAGCTCGTTAGCTGCACGGTGCTACGAGCCGGGGGAGTTGGGTTCGATTCCTGGCCACGACTAACGTCAATATCGAGTGAATTTTCTGAACCGGTTCTGGGTTACCCCCCCTCCCTCCTCCCCACACTGACCAGCGTGGTGAAGTATGGTCATAACAACCCTCATGAACGACACAGCCTTCACGCAGCAGGGGTTTGTTTAATTTTCCAGAGAGAAAAGACCCCCCAGTAATTTATGTTTGAATCTTCCCAGACAATTCAGATGCATTAATTAAGCTTGTGTTCGCTGTCATTCAGACTCTGCCTTCTCGACAGACCTGTTCTCCACCTGAAGACGGCTGCTTGCTTGCGTTGTGGCCGAAACGTCGTGAGAATGATTTAATTTTATTATGTTTTATTTTTTTTATTTTTTTTATTTTCCTTCTACGTGACTTTACCGAAAGAACCAAGAAGAGAAAAAAAATTCGCTCTCAGTGTTTTTCATCTCATTCTCGTGGTCATTGACCAGCTCTACCGATAGACATCTCCAGACGGGGGGTGGAGTGGGGGGGTATCCGCTTCGTGCAATGGAGCAACGTGACGCACTCACCGTGGGGTTAAACCGGCCGCCCGCTCTTCACGCTCCCTTTTGTCTGCGGCTTCACCTTTAAAACAGGAGAGCGAAATAAATGGCGCATTGTGAACTGTTATCTGATTTTTCAAAGGTCTCCTCCTAACAAGAATAAATGGAATGTTCAATCTGGTTCCAGCCCGAGCCGGCGTCGCTTCCTACTGGCCACCGTGGCCATGATTGCTCAAAATGTTTCCATTACCGGGTTGCATTTTTTGTTCTACAATGATGAATATAGTCGCGCTTAGCCTGTGAAACTACCATTAATATCACTGTGGGGGGAAAAACATTTATTGTTTAAAATCTAACAAAAAAACGTCGTGCTCTTCTTACCCTTGCTATTAATTAATTTACTTACATATGAAGCCACTTCTGTGTGGCTTGTGATATGTCGGGAGTTCTTGGCTATACGCCTTAAACACGTTTCAGAGCGATGAATTTGAACTCGAATGTAGCATTATTGCCCAAGCTATTACTTAGTTCCCGTGGTGCAAATTAAAGCCACCAAATGCATTTTCTTACTTGTTTATTTTAATGGTCTCTCTGTGTTCTGCATCATCTCTTTCTCTCGCTCTCTGCTCATTGAGCTGCACACAATACAAAGCGTCTATTCTTATTCAACAAGTCAATAGTCCTGTCTGCCATCTATTTATTACGCCTTCGCGTGGCATTCATTGTTCATTAGCCATACACGCGCACGAGTTCAAATTCTTGGCAATGCCCTAACGCTTCGCACTTCTGAGCCGGTGTTTGTCTCCGAGAGAGATCCGAACCCCGTGGTTCCTTGCAAGTTGAAATTAGAAGTGGTGAGTAATATCTAAATCGGTCTTGGGCCTAACTCCCCTTTCCCCCCAATCCACGCTAACCGGCCGTGGCGAGGCATGGTTAAACTATGTGAGCAGGGGATGGACAAAGGGCTGCAATATATATACAGTATATACATATATCTTATTTGCAAATAGGTTTCAGTTGTGCGCAAGGAATAACAGTTAAAGCAATGCGCCCATTTATATTGGCT
Organism: Lampetra planeri; assembly: GCF_965212315.1. Lineage (NCBI taxonomy): Eukaryota > Metazoa > Chordata > Hyperoartia > Petromyzontiformes > Petromyzontidae > Lampetra > Lampetra planeri. The sequence continues at coordinate 10,337,304 of NC_136122.1, read as the reverse complement.
CTGGCATGAACGTCCATCGCTCTGCTAATGCCGTGAGCATCTCGCAATCTTTAACGTCTACGAGCGAGCGAACGAGAGAGAGACAGAGAGCAACGGCGGCAGGTACAAGAGACCACACACAACCTGCACAGAGCCAGCCCAATTCGCATTACCCTTCTCAATTTCCCCAAAGCAATTTCTGACCTCCATCTAATGTTCCAATGATGCACTTCCTAAAATTTGAAAGAATGAAATGAAGATAGTGGCGATGTGGTTTTGGGTTGTGCGGCGAACCGGGCCGAGGGCGGGGAATGATACAACCTCCCATATCGCTTAACTTCCTTCAAACTGCCTTTGGTAAATTGAAATAAATCGGCCTTTGGGCTCGTGCCATTTGAGAAGGAAATGGCACGCAAACAACAATTGAATGCTGCTCCAGGTTCATATCGCGTTGGCAGCTAATGCACTTCGTTTTTGTCCCAGTGACCTGGGTTTTGACTGCGACCTTTGTCATCTGAAGAGAGAGAGAGATGGGAGGTGGGATGGGGGGAGGGGGGGGGCTCCTACCCTGAGCAGCGAGCACTCTGTAGCGCGGGATAGATTGAGGTCAGCGTGTGCCTCTAAATCCAACCCCTTGCATGCACCCTTTTAACCTCGTGCTCCGGCCACCGCAGCTGTATTCTTCCCCAGCTGCGTGATCGAAACGAAGGTGTTCGGGCGGTGGACGTCTCTCCCTCTGTTCCTCTATTTCGTTGTTCTGGGAATTGTTCGTAAGTTTATGGGGGTTGTTATTTTTCCTCCACATCCTCCAGAGCAGCGGTTCTTAAGCTTTACTGCACCCTGCACCCCTTTGGTTCTGTATATATATAGATTTTTATATAATGTTAATAAATGCATAGGTTTTATTTAACAATGTAGTGGTGCTTACGTGCCCTAGCCTAATTTGCGTTTTCGATTATTTCCCTTCAAAAAAAAATCCGGCATGTCTCGCACCCCCAGAAAGGTTCATCACGCAGCTCAGGTTAGGAATGACTGCTCCGCATTCTTCTTCTCCAGCACTTGAGCCACACGCTTTTGCGCGCAAAGCAAGTCGAGAAAATCAACACAGTAAGTAGTACTGCTAGTACCATTGTCGGATTGGGGAATGAGAGAGACACACAGAGAGGGGTGGGGGGGCATATTTGACGTCACAACAATGTCATGTCAAGCTTCTCTCCGCACTTTAAAAGCAGTACATGAATAATGTATACAAAAGCTATTTTGCGCACACCGTTAACTCATCTCTGTGCGTTACATCTCACGATGCGATGGGACCAACCAACCCAGCCGCGTGCATGCGGTGTAAAAGCAAATTGTATTTATTTGATATATCTTTTTTTTTAAAAATCCCCGTGGCAATCATTACACGTACATAAATTCTGCATGCGATTCATGACTTATTTGCCGATGTATTTACGCAGTACAGTGCAACGGAGTGAGTGCATACGACACGAAATTAAAATATGGGCCAGTGTGTTGGGGAAGACTGGCGGAATGATGGTCATCCCACAGTCGTCGCCGCGAACTCAAGTGGCCTGGGCTCAATTACTGCCCCGTGGCCCATAGCGTTGTGGCCGTAGGTCTATCGAGTGTGCAGGCGGTGTAACTGCCCAAGTGCTCAGCGGGCTCAAAGCGACTGCAGGTTATATTATTAATGATCGCTCTTTCAATAGCTTGGGGGGGGGGGGGGGTCGGGCGGCCTCGATTAGAGAAGGTGGCCCCCCGCGTTAATTTCTTGCACCAGGGGCCCATTCCGATCACCGCTCTATGCCACCGCACACGGCACTCAACGAGCAGCGTGTATTAAATACAAACACGCTCGGTCGGCGTGACCTCGGAGATAGCGGTGTGGTGACGGCCAGCAGCTCTTGAGACACAAAGATGACCAGGCTTAGAAAGTGCTGCCCGCACAGGACAAAGAAACCCCCGGTATCGCCTTTAGACTGTTGAAGACCGACATGGCAACACGGGGGGAGGGCACCACGCTCGGCAGCCTTTGTCTCCCCCAGTGGCGATGTTTACTGCACACCGTACCAGGTACGCATTTGAGGCTGAGTCGACCTAGGGGAAGCCCGATATCAGTTCAGATATTCGCCATTGGTGCTGGCCGGGTTTGTAGCGCAGCGCCCGAATCGCTGCATCACCGCTCCCCACACAAAGACAAATACAAAGATCCCCCGTATAGCCTGGACAGACTGTTCAGGCAAGTGCTGTTAGCAAGCACCTATGAAAACTGGCACAGCGCACCTGGGGGTGGGTGACCAGCACCACGCCCGTCCGCCTTTGTCTCCCCAGTGGCGATGTTTACACACCGCACCAGGTACTCATTTGAGGCTGAGTCGACCTCGGGGACACCCGGGACCGGTTCAGATAATCGTTAGTGGTGTTGGCCGGGTTCGTATTGCAGTGCGTTAACCTCTGCACCACGGCTCCCCACACGCGCACCCACAACAGCATGTCATGTCAGCCCTAAGAGGTGCTCCTATGAAGAAGAAAAACACCGATCCGGACAGCTTGCACGGCGGAAATAATTGAGCTGCTTTAAAGTTAACAGCAATAATTTAAATGTAAATAAAAACGCTGCACAAAGCAACCACACAATATATACATAAGAAGGAAAAAAAACACGCAAACCAAAAGCAATATAAGTGTGTTAGTAATAAACATTTACCGGGTGTTATTTTGTTTTAGACATCACTTTTAAATGCATAAACTAAAAACCATGTGCATGCGGTTATACAGACAAACATGACCACTTGTGTTAACATTGAAAGCTATGTTGCGTCAGGTTTTTGCTTACACTGAGAAGTGAGGTTTTTGTTAAAATTACAATTAATCATATATAGGCACTGCATTAGGAGTGGTGTACAAACACTAATGAACACAAAATTCAACACTGCCTCACCACACACACCACACACACACACGTGCATGCAGAAGCCCATTTCTGAGTCTCCACCAATGTCGCGCTTATTGGCCCATTGGCTTTCTAGACCGATACGAATTTTGTCATTCTGTAATTGGCGAACGTGTTGGTACAACGACACTTCGCAGTTAGGAACACGTCCATATGATTCGCATGCAAAGCGCAATGCGCGCCTACACCTCTGCTTGCATGCTTGTTGGGAGAGATAGGCGGGGGTGGGGGGGGGGGAAGAGTTACTGCTGCCTAGGAGATGGTATCTCCCGGAGCATTCGGGAAGAGCTATCAGCCGTTGACCACTCGTAGCGAACGCCGGGTGTGCGGTAGGAGACACCTCATGCGCGCTTGAACCTCCCCCTATTCCTCCTCCTCCTCCTCTCCTCCATCCTTCCCTCCCTCCCTCCCACAGACCCTCCCTCCATCCTCTCTCCTCCTCCTGCCGGGGTATCTCAGCCCCTGTGCTCGCGCAGCTCACTGCGCTGGCAGACTTGCTAGCTTACTACCGTAGTCGCTCACGGCCAACAGAGATTCGCACCGGCAGTAGCAGCAGCATCATCGCCATGGATGTGTTGGTTCTTGCTCTAGCGTGCAGGGTATTCCTGTCAGCGCACGCAGGTGAGTGTGAGGATGATGGTGGTGGTGGTGATGCGCTTTTAATTAAGTACCGTTTGCTAACACTGATGCGGTTGTGCTATGTGTAGCAGCTGCTGCTGCTTCTGTTGATGATGATGATGATGGAGAGGATGCGTTCAGTTGTGATGCGCGTTATAATGCAGGAATACCTTGGGTGTTGAAACGTGAATGCAGGGGTGTTGTAGAATATATATTTTTGTAATTGTTAGCTGCTCTGTGATGTGGGTTTCGCGTGCGAATGAGCAAACCTAATTCTGTTTCTTTCTCTGTGTAGATGTTAATTTACGTGATATTAAGTAAACTTGTGTTTGCTTACGTTACTCAACGCTCCACTATAACGGGTGTGTGTGCTTTTTAAACATGCAATATCGATTGCTTTTTTTGCGTTGACCTAGGGCTCCGATTTGTATATGGAGTGCTCCTGTCAATAGCATCTGGCAAACGCAAAACATAATTTCCCTAACAAGCTTTGCCCTGATAACGAGAAGGGAACTGAATGTCAAAATCGATCCGAAGATTCGCGTGCTCAGAACCAACGCCGCTGGATACAATTGGTCTGGGAATCCTCGATCGACTGTTTGACTAAAATGAACAAAAACAAATGTGCGGTGAGAATGACGGAGAGATATTTATTCATCTATTTAATCGCTGCGCTGCGCGTCAACGCGGGTGGGTGGGAGGGGGGGAGGTAGATCCAATGATTCCGCCGATTCGTCTTGATTCATCTGTTGTGTTATCTGTATCACCTGCGCACGCAACTTGGCCGCGAACTGTCAGGGAAGGCGAACGGCGAGTCCCGACTAAGTAGATGTGCGGTCGGTAAAACAACAGCAGTCGTGATTTTTCACGGCATTATACAGTCCATGTCACAGTAAAGCAGCCCTTGCTCAGTGCTTTGTTAATGCCCCAACCCCCCCACCCCCCATTAATCATCAGCGCGCACACAAGGTGCATCGGATTATTCTCTCGGCACCTTGCCTCAAGAGGGTCGAGTATAATCTCCGTCGCCGTCTCTGTGCGCGTGCGTGTGTGTGCACGCGCGTGTGTGTGCACGCGCGTGTGTGTGCACGCGCGTGTGTGTGCACGCGCGTGTGTGTGCACGCGCGTGTGTGTGCACGCGCGTGTGTGTGCACGCGCGTGTTTGTGCACGCGCGTGTGTGTGCACGCGCGTGTGTGTGCCCTCAAGGTGCACATGGCCTGGCACAAGCGTCGTGGTGACGTCACCGCCACTTAGTGGCGAATGGCGGTTGTTGTTGTTGTGTGCACGTGTGTACGTGCGTGTGTGTGTACGTGTGTGTGCACGTGCGTGTGTGTGTACGTGTGTGTGTGTGCACGTGTGTACGTGCGTGTGTGTGTACGTGTGTGTGCACGTGTGTGTGTGTGTACGTGTGTGTGCACGTGCGTGTGGAGCGGTAGTGTAAGTGGTTAGCGCGCTGCACTACGAACCCGTCGACCCGAGCTCGATTCCCGCTCACGGCCAACACCAGTGACGATTACTGTAAACCGGTCTTGGGCCTCCCCTAGGTCCACTCAGCCTCAAATGAGTACCTGGCGCGGTGTGTAAAAACATCGCCACTGGGGAGACAAGGGCGGTCGGGCGTAGTGCTGGCCACCCACCTCCTCGTGTGCCGTGCCGGCCTTCATAGGTGCTCGCTAACAGCACTTGGCGCAACAGTCTGTTCAGCCTATACGGGGGATCTTTGTCTTTGTGTCCACGGCGAGTCTCGCTCTATCGCGCGCCTTCGGGTTGCACCCACGCGGCTTGCTCGACGTGATGTCCACGACGTTTTTCGCTCCACGTTCCGGAGAAGCCTCCCCGCACGCGCAGCGAAACGTCGGACGTCGACGACAGCGCAACTCGACAGAGGCTGCGCAGTCGAAGAAATACAGTCCGTGTACCAGTGTGCAGTGCGTAACGGGGAGAGTGGCTCACAGCGACAGCACGCTCATGACCTAATCAACTGGAATGCGCTCGATCTCGCCACACCTCGGAAGCTAAATCGGGGGTGCCGAGTTTGGTCAGCACTTCGATGGGCGACCGCCCCGCATTACACGGGTGTTGATAATATAGTAAGTGGGGAGGACACGTTACGGGCAGCAGAGGTGTGCAATAAAATGCGATGTTGTACGGTGCTTCTACGCTCCCCGCCATCAGCCACCCAACAGTGACCATCGTGATAAAGCATGGTCCCTGTGACCCGCACGGCTTGGGGAAAGGCCCTCATCCAAAACAGTGAATCGATTGACAAACAGGGGCTGTACGAATGCTTCATACGTACCGTATGTATATAAATAAATAAATGCACGGAGCTTCATTTCTCATGGATTCTTTTCCGGACTTGCACAACACCGGAAATTTATCACCGAATATAACTCGTTGAAGCCGCTCCCGCATGGAAAATCTGCCGCGTTTAGGCAGCCCACTGGCGGCACGACCCGTATCCACGTGGGTGGCAGGTTCCTTGGGCATCGCCATGGAATCGTTCTCAAGTGGATTATGCATGTGCACTGTAGAAGATGTGCCGCGGGACTTGATGCGTTGAAGCGACGGGGCTCATCGTAGATGCGCGTCGTTTTATCCAGGTGGCCTTTTAGCCCCGTGATTTGGCAACAAAAGATTGGGAAACTAGACACGCACAACGGCAGACCGTTTGGTGATTGGCGACTGTATCCGTAATTAAGAGTGAGAGCCAATTTAGTATTTAAATTTTTTTGGCAATGCAGTACACTCCTGGGGTGGATGGCACAGCATATGACACGACCCGTGGCCACGAGTCGAACTTAGATATGCATGTCCATAGCGTGCTGCGAATAACACTGCCCTGCTGCTCTTACAAAAATATATTCATACTGCCAATTAGTTACCCAGAAAGGCCTCTCTTGAGGCTAAATACTTGCAGGAGACCGTACTCTTTGGTTCTTTCGGTAAAGTCACGTAGATTAGAAAATGAATAGATCACGACGTTTCGATCGCAACACAAGCAACCGTCATCGGGTGAAACAAACACAGCAGGAGGACTGCTGACGGAGGAGGAGAGTCCTGCGTTGTGATGTTGTGGCCAATGTTATTAATTAATTCGTGTTTGGCCTGCGATATAAAATCACAACACCCGAAGAATACCCACCACATAAACGAGGGGGTGGCGCCACTCATCACTGCCATCAATTAACCACATTTGGAGTATTTGACTGCGATAAATTGCCACATGATGGTAAGTCACTTCGTTGAGCCATGATTTGTGGCCAGATCGCTTTGAAAAAGAGCTAAATAGCTCAGTGGGCCTTACATGGTCAAATAAAACTCGTAGAATCGCCTGTACAACACCTAATACGTCCTCATGGGTCACCCATTCAAGTCCTAACTATTAACCAGGCTCAAACCTACTGAGTATGCCAGGTCCAAGGTTGACCAGCTACCAGGCAAACAATTGACCACGTGGAGTGGAAGAATAGCCCAAAAATATCCTCAGTTGAGCTCCTCCTAATGGGTGCTCTTCTGCCAGCAGTTGCGTAAGCGAGCAATTGCAGAGCTGCGCTTTTACCATTGTACAACTTTTTATATTCGTTATATAAGGAATTAAAATTAAATGATTAAATGCCCATCGCGAGTTGCATTTTTTAGCAGCGAGCTAAAAAACCCCGCTGGAATTCGATGGAGGATGAACACTTAGCGTTATGATCAATTACATTAATGGACATATACCTTTGATGTGTTCATGATTGATATTTTTCGCTGTATTGATTAGTGGAGCAGGCGCACTGCACGGCAGGAGCGTGCACATTATTGTTAAGTGCACAGGTAGGAGGCTGGAGCAGTGGAAAGAAAGCGATTAGAACCAGCGGCGGGCACGCATTATATTTAGACATCTTTAATTATCTTAATGGAACTTTGATGTATCGGGGCAATGCTTCAAGTACAGAGTGCACGCGTTAATCTGTTCACACGTTTTAAAATCAATCTCACGCCAAGAACACCCAACGACAAGTCTGCTGCACAGCCTGCATAGGCTGTTAGCGAAGTTCTATTAAAGTCGGCACGCGTGCCACACCACACTGGTGTCATGGTGGTGGCGATGCAAGCACCACGCACACGGAAAGTCTCAGTGGCATGTGTTTCTCCAGAGACTCGGCTTTACAACCACCGAGTCCATGCGCCTATCAGAGAGGTAGAGTGGTCCAGGCCAGGTTGAGATAGCCATTGTCTAATCTATGTTCACTGCCAGGAATCGAACTGGGGTCCCAAGTGCAGTCAATGAAGCATGGCTCATCATTCGCAAATCATCTCTCGACTTAATTTACGACTAGAACCGTGCCCCACAAGGCCCAGGTTTGAGTGTTCCTTCTAGATTTGAACTTTTCGTGACTGCAAGGATTCATACTCTTAGGTTTTTTCGGTAAAGTCACGTAGGTAAAAAAATAATAAAATAAAAATTAATAAAAGTAAAAATAAAAATAAAATAATAAATCACGACGTTTCGGAGGCAACACAAGTCTCCGTCATCAGGTGGGACCGTCACAGCTAGATTTACTTGATAAAAATCTAGCTAGATTTACTGTATCAAGTAAATCTAGCTGTGACGGTCCCACCTGATGACGGAGACTTGTGTTGCCTCCGAAACGTCGTGATTGATTTTTTAATTTTTCTTATTACTTTTATTAATTTAAATTTCATTCTTTTTTACCTACGTGACTTTACCGAAAAAAACCTAAGAGTTTGAGTGTTCCTGTTGCTTAAATTGCGACTCGCCGCGGAATCGTCACCACATTTCTTTGCCGTTGTTGCTGCTGCTGCTGCTGCCGCTGCTCCAGCACTTGGGGTGGCGAGCGACTCCACGGTGCAGGTGGAGGTCATGGCCGAGATGGGACTCCACAACGAGACTGACGGCGTGCAGCCGGTTCACGGCCTCTACCCCAGCAGCGGTGCATACCTCTTCCAAGGTGAGGAGTCCACAAGACACTCGCCGCTCCTGTGTGCACACGTGTTGGAGGAACAGCTACGTTGGTCTCGGTAATCCATTCAACGCCGTCAGGATTTGATTGATGCACGGGTATAGTGTTCGTGCCTCTTTGTATCGTAACCATTTATGGGGCAGTGTATGTATGTTGAACTTTTTTCGCACCGTATCTAGCCAACCGTGCCAATCGGAGATGGAAGGACATCGAAACTACGCAATGGGCAGATGCGCAGTACGAACCCACCACGTCTATCGCTGTTCACCTCGAGACCCACGTGGCTAAACCGTCATCCATCAGTGGCGTTGCAGCGGGTTAGCGCGCCGAGCCACGTGCACGCCAGCCTCGGTTTGATTTCGAGGCCACGGTTAATGTCAGTGGCGTGTGGTTATCCGATCCGAGGTGATCTCGATCCTTCACCAACCAGCGCGGTGGGTGAAGCGTTGTCGAGCAACCCGAGCGAGAGGAGGCCGTCGTCAATCAGTAAGCCTTACAATGGGACGTGAATCGTGTCGCGTTGTGTTGTGATCACGTGGTGCCGCCACATCGCCGGGCGTTTGCGTGGAACTACGCGTGGGCAATCGTGCCCGGTTTCATTACTCGAAGGCGTTGCTTTTACGGGGTTTCCACAAAAGGTCTCATCCATTATTGATGCATTATAATTGGACAGCCATTCGAACTGCATCGTTGAAATGTTGCCAGCATATTCATTAATATACTTGAGCTTACATTAAACATGAAACACTCGAGTAATCCTCAACAGCACGGTCGACAGGAGCGTTGGAAACAATCGCAGCAGAGATATTGGGGGGAGCACATGGGACTCTTTCGAAATCTCGACATGATGCGTCTGGCAAGTGCCTTAGCGGACGCGTGGAGGTTTCAACAACTGAGACTGTATATAGACTCAAATACAGGAGGTAATGAGTTCAATCCCAAACCTGACCTCTGTATAATTGAATTTTGCATGTCTCTCCCCGTGGTCGCGTGGATTTTTCTCCAGGTGCCGTGGTTTTGTCCCTACACATTTAGAAACATGTGTTTAAAATAGTTTTGCGGATATAAATTTGGATATAAATTTGCACGTAATAATTCGCTTCGTAGATCTATCACTTGTGGCCAGGTCGCTTCTGAAAAGAGCTCAGTGGGCCTCACCTGGTAAAATAAAAAAAAATAGTTTAATAGTTTACACATCACATTTTTCGTGATATTACTCTCCAACATCGGTGGTTCTGCTGATTTCATGTATGTAGGTTGAACTTATTTCGCACCAAGCGTAGCCAACCGTGCCTGTCAAGTGCCTTCTTCACTCAAGGCGCTTGACATTGTTTAAAAACGATGGCTGAATAGGGTGATTTACATGGCAGGTGCGTGCAAGGATTGGGGAATCAGTGACAATCATAGAGGGCACTTAGGGATCACGCCAAGGTAGGGGAGGGAAGGGAAGGAGTGCAGGGGCAAATGACGAGAATTTCGTAAGGCAAGAAGAGTGGAGGCTTTAAGAGAGAGAGAATCATAAATGCATTTGGCACGCTCGATTCAAGTTTCAAGTTTCATTTATTAGGCATAGCCCTGTGAGCCATTCGGCTCTTGAATCGGGTGCAACCGCAACAAACAAAAACATGAACAAGAAAACATCTTAAAGTAACTATGTGAAAACAGAAAATCCAAGAAAAAACAGCAAAATATTGCATAAAAAGCACCGTACACCAACACTGTGTGCACGTGACTCCATGAATATGGCTCTGTCGGGCGGAGGATGGCTTGCGGCCCATTTTTACACGAACTAATGTCGACAAAAAAAAATCACCACGAATCATAGCGTTGGTCGCGAAAGCCTACGTATAAATTGAGACTCGTATGAGAAAGCCTGCGGACTACCAGGCGCGTGAGAGTGTGTGTGTGTGTGCGCGCACATCGTTTCATTGACCTTGCTCAAACTGCAGTCTCATTATAATTCTTCAATAATGAATGACACCTTTATGCACACCCTGTACGCACGCATACGGCATGTGCCGTTCTCCAAGACACACAACAGAACATTGCTTTCCGTGCATGGAGTCTGCAGAGAGGCACAGTTCATACATGAAGTGTTAATATTTCGCCATCTCGATGGATTTCGTGTTCGCACAATAGGCAAATAGCGCAGCTGCATGACGTGTGCGGAGAGCGGTTGTACGTTTTAAGGAAATCCAATTCAACTTGCCGGAGGCTGTAGGGTTGCTTATTTTGTGTGAACCAGTTTAGGATATTGTAGAGTTTTGAGAGGGAAGTTGTCGTCGGGGAACATCTGACAGGCTCACAGAGTTGGACTAAGAGAACATTGTGATCGTTAAAGTTGAGCGTTAATGCCTGAGGCTCACTGAGTCAAATTAAGGCGACTGTCATCATATACTTGGAGTTTAATCTTAATGTTCAATCCTCACAGATTCAGACCCGGCAACTTGAGGATTGTTAACGCTCAGTGTTATACTAGTAGGAACGTCCTGGTTACACCAGCCCACAGGGGATTATTGTGTCCATCGTGCAGGTAGGGGCTGGGTGGGGAGGGGCTGGGTGGGGAGGGGCTGGGTGGGGAGGGGCTGGGTGGGGAGGGTGGGGAGGGGATGGTCACCCGGTGGTGCCCTTATAAAACTCAACGTTTAGCCTGCTCACGCCGGCTTGTGCCCGCCCTCACAGTCGGGCATATTTGCGGAATACACCACGCCGCCGTTGACCCTGGCCATTGACCGAGCAACCCAACGTTCCTACCAGCTCCCTCCGCAGGAATGTGTTTACCCAAAGCTCAGAGAGTCAGACGAAGGCACCCTTTGCAATTCTTACAGTTCGGTGTTTTTACGGAAGTGACCTGAGGCTCCGAAGCCGCATGCAGCTCTTTAAGGACTGCCGCTTCGTGGACGTTAGTTATTAAGGACAACCGTCTCGTATTCACGTGCATTGCGACTGTTGAAATATTGAGTTTTGTACCAAATGGCTGTTTTTGCTATTTTGGTTACTGACCCCTGACCATGGGAGCCCATTTCACCATGGGAGTCCAGTTTACCATGGATGTCCAGTTTACGATGGGAGGCCAGTTAACCATGGATGTCCAGTTTACGATGGGAGTCCAGTTCACCATGGATGTACAGTTTACCATGGAAGTCCAGTTTACCATGGATGTCAAGTTTACCATGGGAGTCCAGTTTACCATTGGAGTCCAGTTCACTATGGGAGTCCAGTTTACCATGGGAGTCTAGTTTACCATGGAAGTCCAGTTTATGATGGGAGACCAGTTTACCATGGGAGTCCAGTTTACGATGGGAGGCCAGTTTACCATGGGAGTCCAGTTCACCATGTGAGTCTAGTTTACCGTGGAAGTCCAGTTTATGATGGGAGATCAGTTTACCATGGGAGTCCAGTTCACCATGTGAGTCTAGTTTACCATGGGAGTCCAGTTTATGATGGGAGTCCAGTTTACCACGCAGGGGTCGGCAACTTGTGGCTCTGGATCCGCGTGCGACTCTTTAAATACTGCTTCGTAACGTCATGTATTAAGAGACCACCGTGTCTCCTATTCACCACATTGCGTTGCGGCTCTTGAAATATTGACTTTTTTTTTTACCGAATTCGAACAAAAATGTCTCTTCTTGTTATTTTGGTTGCCGATTCCACTCGTCCCAGGCTATCGCAGATTCAGACCAAGCCACCCATGGGATTGTTAGCGTTCAGTACCTATGCCCGAGGCTCTCTGAGTCAGACCACGGCATCTGTGGGATTCCTTTGGGCTCAAGGTTGTTGCCCGAGGAACACCCCCTGCTGTAGTTATTATATCAGAGCTCATTGCCGCGGTTGTACGCTCGGTGAGTAGAGTGCGTGTTCCGTTGTGGTTGGAGTGGGGGGCCATGGGGGCGGAGGGGGGGGGGGTAGAAATATGGAGGGGTAGGGGGCTGGGAGCATTGAGCTTGCGGTGGCGATTTCCACGCGCACGCGTCCGCGAAGTGCACATAACAAGGCACCTGCCATGAATCATTTATCCCACCCGCCCACCCCGCCCGCGTGAAAGGGGTGCCGTTCTGAGGACCGTGGCCTCTGCGGTGTCACCGTTGAAGCAGGGCTCGGTGGAGTGCGCAGCCTCCGCCCGCCGTTGCATTGCCGCATTAAAGAGAGCGAGCGCTTTGACCAAGTCACCCCTGGAACGCGCCCGAACTCGTCAGAACTTGCTTGGAAGCTAAGCGGGAGTGAGTCTGTCCAGTTCTTTGGATTTCTCGGATGGGCGACCGCCATGCGCCGCTGAAGTCAGATTTGTCACATGCGTTGTGGGCAGCAGAGAGTAACATCCGTTTGTTGTTCTGCAGCTCCCCTCGACCCTCCCCTACACCAGAGGTCGCAACCGGGTACCCGATACCCGTACCCTACCCGATACCCGGCTACCCGTACCCGGCCGGGTACGGGTACCCGTTTGCGACCCTGGTGCGGCCGGGTACGGGTACGGGTAGGCCGTGAGTCACTGGTGAGTAACCGTTTGTCACTCATTTCGGGTAGGGTACGGGTAGGGAACGGCTACCCGTACCCGGCCGGGTACGGGTACCCATTTGCGACGCTGGTGCGGCCGGGTAGGGGTACGGGTAAGGAATCAAAACCCGTTTGCGACCTCTGCCCTACACCTTCTCCAGCCCGCCAGTGAGCAGAGCGGCATGCTGAAGCCTGGTCGCATAACCCTCGCGGCCACGCAAGGCATGGTGGGACAGTCATCCAGCAGTGGATTGACTAAAAAACAATAACAGGGTGTACATGTGCGTGCATTGAAAAAACACGTGCCACAAAGCATCGAGGATGCAGTGCTCTGATCTAGCAAAGCATGCTTAGGGATTAAAACAAAAACGAACTATATTTGTTATAAGCTGCCGTGGAGTGATGGTGATGACATACTGGACTTGGTAAGGCCCACTTAGCCGTATAGCTCTTTGTCAGAAGTGACCTGGCCACAAATGATAGCTGAACAAAGTGGCTTATCACGTGGACATTTACAGCAGCCACATACTCTTAACGCATGTTTCTAGATGTAGAGGGAAATCTGGCGTACCCAGAGACAATTTCACACAACCACGGGGAGAACGTGCAAATTCCAAACATACAGCAGGCATCAGGGTTACGATCGAGCACAGGACTTCCTGCATACCAGGCGAGGTAGTTAACACCGCGCTACTGTGGCTCCAATGGGTAAATGGGTGCAACGATGCGTTAATTGAATTGATTATTGGATCAATTGATAAACATCCTCATGCCTGCAACACCTGGCAAGCTGTGGTGGTCACGCATGCAAGAACTAACTGATCACGTGCTGGACCCTGCTTGGCTTCCGAGATACGGTGAAATTCGGCGCGCTCAGAGCAATTTGGCTGCACTGTCGGCTGAATTCGCGCGGATTTCACCGTTCATTAAATATGAACGCGGCCGAAATTCACGTACGCGATGCGGCTGGAGGTGAAGTCGCCGTGTAAAGTTCCCACCGCTCCCCCCCCCCCACAGCTGAAACTTTACCAGGGTTAGCAACAGCAGGACGAATAATGTCAAACCCCAACGCGTCACGTCGGAGAGAGAGAGAGACACGAGTAGAAACGGGAGGGGCGGTGGTACGCCGCGCTCATATTAACTCCAGAAATTTTCGATTTAAAGCTTTCGTGACTGCAGGGATTCATCTCCTTGGTTCTTTCGGTAAAGTCACGTAGAAGGGAAGTAATGAAATAATAAAAATAAAACATAATAAAATAATTCTCACGACGTTTCGGCCACAACGCAAGCAGCCGTCCTCAGGTGAAGACCAGGTCTGTCGGGGAGACAGCGTCTGAATGAAACAACACCATGCTTGGAACGTATATTTCAGCTGGGTTGGAAGGGGGGAAGGGCGCCTTGACAAAAGAACTCCAGAAATGCTTCTTCTCCGCCTCCGCCGCCGCCTCGAACCGGCTGTCTCTTCTCTAGAATGCGTCCAGGTATTTATTTTTGGCCTGCGCATCAATCACCATCGACTGCGACGGCGCTTGTCACGCCGCTGTTGTACGGCATCCGGCGCGACGGACGCTCTACGTGCACGGATCGCACCGCACCGAAGACCAAACGCGGCACCTTCACACGAGCGAAGCGAGCGATCGAGAGGGAGGATTTGAACCGTAACGGACGGGCGCAGAGGCCGCCGTGGACTCGAGCGACGCGTACTTACACACACGCTCATCGATCGTTCATCACACTCCGCGCCGTACGCCCCGCGTCCACACCTCCGTGCAACAACGACTACGACAAAATCCTGCGAGGTGGAGGATTCTTGAGTCCATTTGTGCAGAGCGCATGCTTTGAACCCCTTTGACGCGTGCGGTATGCGAGGGTGTCCTTCAGGAACACTGGCTTCCTCCTAAATGCCAAACAATCATGAAAGAAAGATTGAATGAGAGACTCGGTGAGACCTTCCCGGGTGAATCGGGTGTTATTTGGTATAAAGGTGGCTCGTCCAGCGTCAATAGCGAAGCGATGATTTATTATTAATTCATGGTTAGCGGGAGGAGGAGGGAGCGAGGGAGGGGTGGCCCATGTCTGAGTTTGGTAGTGTAGAGACATAGCGAGTCTGCACTTTCAGCCAAGGATGTCTGACGATGCTTTCATACTGGTAGGAACCTCCTGGTTACACCAGCCCACAGGGGATTATTGTGTCCGTCCGTCGTGCAGGGAGGGGCTGGGTGTGGAAGGGAGGGTGGAGAGGGGCTGGGTGGGGAGGGGCTGGGTGGGGAGGGTGGGGCTGGGTGGGGAGGGGAGGGTGGGGAGGGGATGGGTGGGGATGGTGGGGAGGGGCTGGGTGGGGAGGGTGGGGAGGGGTTGGGTGGGGAGGGTGGGGAGGGGTTGGGTGGGGAGGGTGGGGAGGGGCTTGGTGGGGAGGGTGGGGCTGGGTGGGGAGAGGAGGGTGGGGAGGGGCTGGGTGGGGAGGGTGGGGCTGGGTGGGGGGTGGGAGAGGTGGGGCTGGGTGGGGAGAGGCTGGTCACTCCGTGGTACCCTTATAAAACTCAACGTTTAACCTACTCAAGCCGGTTTGTGCCCGCCCTCACAGTCGGGCATATTTGCGGAATACACCACGCCGCCGTTGACCCTGGCCATTGACCAAGCAACCCAACGTTCCTTCCAGCTCCCTCCTCAGGAATTTGTTTTTTGTCCCTGGGTTTTTGAGCTGCATTTGACTTTGTGAAAGCATTTTTTTTCCATTCGACGGTTTTAAATTCAGACTTCATTGCCTCCCTAGAATTGCCTCCTAATTGCCTCCTAATTCACTGGCAATGCATATGTTTCTATTGCTAAGCAGCCCACTTTTGTCCATTGGATTTCACTTAAGATAGTTTTTTTTTGATAACCGGCTGCCCATTGCAGCGCTTGCAGTTCATTGTGTTCCGTTGCCCATAGATGTACCATATATATTCACTCCTGCTTTTGCATCTCTGCTATCACTGGGGAAAACCTGCTTCCAGATGCAAAGGGGAGCCACTGTGTCGCTTCGTATTCTCCCGCTCCATTTAAGGCACATTGGCTTTTGGTCGTGAACGGGCGTTTTGGGATTTAGCGAGATAAAAGAAAGCAGAATAGAAAATGAGTGCACCCTTTGTATTGTTTATTATAATGTCATCACAAGAGCTGTGTTTTGCCATATAGCGTTAATTAGGAAATAATATGAAGACCAACTTTGACCTCACAGGCTGATGCCGGCTATTAAAATTATCTCACTCTCACAATGGCTCTGTGATTTTCAACAAATCGTCGTAAATGCATCAGATCTGCATCAGATAATGGGAGCTCGGCATGGTTGAGGCTGGTTACTATGTGGGTGGGAGACAGTGGAAAATTCTACGTACGTTAGGTTTTGGGGCTGCAAGATGGCCAGGCGATGGGGTTGTAGCAGTCGAATGAATCAATCTGTGTGGAGCTTTGAGAGAGTCATCCCTTGATATGCAGGGATTTTGCCCCAGGAACTTTGCTTTCTCTCCGCAAGCCAACACACACTCAATTAAGCCGTTGGCCAAACGTGCCAATATCGGGCCCTCGTGAAAAACTCATTCTTGCAACTCAATGTGGCCGTCCTGGATAAACGAAGGGCGATGTGACAGGCGTTATACAACGCGCAACAAATGGCGACCGAGTTAATATTTAATTCTCGCTGAAATTGTCAGTGGGCACCGCTGCATCATCACCGGTGTTTGTGCGGTGTGTAGCGTTATGGGCTGTGCCTTTTAAAAGGAGCTCTGGGCTACATTTGGCTCCTAAGTGTGTGCTTATGCGTGTTGTTTATGCTTTTTTTTCCCTTCATATGGCTTGCGAAACGATAATTGTAGCGCAGTTTCCAGGAGATCTCGGGATAATGTTTTTGTTGTTGTAGAAAGTGTCTCTTCGGACCTGGATATGCGATTGTTCTCATTAGTGGCGTGCGCTTAAAGTTGGGCCTCTGTTTGTTGCCAATTCGCTTCGTGTGGGTCTTAATAGGCATAAAAGTATCACGGAGATTTGTTTTAGAGTAGTGTCAGGGGTCACGTAAATGTAATATACGATCAGCAACAAAGGGGTCGCGCCGCATTCTCCAGTAATTACAAGTGCGTGTTTTCCTTTACGGTGATGGAGCATTGCACGCCCTGTTTTAATTTGTATCTTGAGTCGTGTGTTATCGCTTTAAAACACAATCCTCAGAAGCGCGTTCAAAATAAAAGTTACGATTTAATGAATGCGGGGACATCTTCGCTTGAATTATAATTTCAAGAGTTCAAGAATAAATTATGAATTCATCACGTGGTGAACTGTAGTGCCTTCATCGGCTGTAAATGTGACCAGAACCCATTGCATACAAAATGTACGAATTAAAAACATTGATTGTTACAAAACCAATTATATGCATGTATCATAAACTTACGAGTCAAGATTAATCTACGAATCGATGCACAGTTCCACCAATGACATCCAGTGACTAAGTATGTCGCTTCTATCCAATACAGTTTCATATTAATTGCACGTGTAAATGACAGTTGAAATGTATCCAGTTGGCGCCCGTGCCATCGTGACGAATGGAAACGCAACCTCCGCGTATCTTTCGTGGCTCGCGTTTTGTAGTTTGCAAAGTGACGTGTGAGAGACACGGATTCCCATGCATTGCGTGTGTGGGTTTGCACCGCGTTGTTTTCGCAAGATGTCCGACGTTTCGCCCTGCGTTGCCGGAAGCTTCTTAAGTCGCATTTTTTGCTCCGAACGGGCTGTGGAATTTAGAACGTCGGACGTGGCACTGACGAGCACATTGAAGAGCAACACAGCGGCACAACCGCGAAAACCAAACGCGGCAGCGTTGCAGAGTGAGGATTAAATCAGCCCGCTAAGGCGTCCCTTTAGGCACAGCCTAAATCAATAAGCTTGCTCGTTGCATAAACTGTTTCACTTCATATACTTAGAAGTCATCAATTGTGAAAAAACAATTTCAATGCGTCGTTTTTCTTTAGGAGCAGGCTCACGTTCGCTCTCCTTTAGAATGAAAAGCCGTAAACAAGGTGGCACGTGGGGTGTGGCAGAGGAAATCTTCAGCGGCGATGGCGAGAGCCAGTCACGGGCAAAGCAACTCACTTGCAGCGCTTCTTCATTAGGGGCGTAACAATGTATCGATTGACATCGATTAATATCGATTCTTAAGCTCACAATACATTTTTCGAATCGCATGTACTACAGTGCAGGGCACCGTGGTGGTGAGATGATATCTGCTTCGCCTGGTATGGAGGAGGTCGTGTGTTTGATCCCGAGCCTGACGCCTGCTGCTGTATATTTGGAGTTTACATGTTCTTTCTGTGGTCACGTGGATTTTTATCCAGGTCTTTCGGGTTTTCCCTCCACATTTAGAAACATTCTATTTCATATATGATTTGTATAGCGCCCTTTCCATGGCATTTAGAGTGTTTGGCTGCTATAAATGTCCACGTGAAAAGCCACTTCGTTGAGAAGCTATCAGTTGTGGCCGGTCGCTTCTGAAAAATAGCTCAGTGGGCCTTGCCTGGTAAAATTGTAAAAAAAAAATAGTTTAAATAGTTTACAATTCGTGTATGTAGTGGATGCTGCCTTGGTCTAAAGGTTACAACACTGGATTGACAATCCAGGGTTCATCCGTTCGATAACCCAGTACCAGATATACAAACAATGGCCACACCCTGGAGTAGTGAATTGGCAGATTGAGTACTTGTCTTCCAAAATAATTCGCCGGCATAGAAGGGTAGGCCTCATACCCACTAGATGGGCCTTCTATAGCCTCCTCTAGTTGAAGCCCTTCTGCCAGCACTTGCAGGGCTGCACCTTTATCTTTTTTTTTATATAAATGCGGTGTATCTGATGGGTTTACATGACCCCTGTAGCCACGAAAGAGACGGCCATGTCCCCCACTTTTGCTAAATAATATACATACGTTCTCACCAAGGGACCGATTCTGGGTACCATTTACGTTTCCCTTCCCACACCTCACCCCCGATGAATGACTACAATGTGTGCTTTGTCCGCGACGGAACCGAGCTTTACACGAAGATAAAAAAATACATTTCCGGATGCGACGTTCCTTCTTTCTTCTTTGGTTTCCACCCGCTTGTCGCGTGCTTTTCATCTTTAATACGTTTATGCATTTGTCCCTTTTTTTCAAAATGTGTTGCGATCATCGTCCTGATTCTCTCTCCTGGCTGCTGGAATCCCCTTGACGCTCAGCTACAGCTTGCCCCTCCCCCCCCTTTCACTGCCCCTCTTTATTTCCCAAGTAGACCAAAACACAACAGCGCTTTCATTGCACATGCACCTAACTCTTGTTTTGCTCCCACGTGATAGGCGCCGTCTTTCTCGGTTTGCGTGTGTTTATGTTACTGATGGACTCAAATATGCTGCTCACTTGCACCTGTACCGAACTTTTTCTGGCACGCCTCGTTCTCAAATTGTATTTGCACTGTTTTCTTCTTAGGTTTTTTCGGTAAAGTCACGTAGAAAGTAAAATAAAATAAAAACAAAAATCACGACGTTTCGGAGGCAACACAAGTCTCCGTCATGTGTTGCCTCCGAAACGTCGTGATTTTTGTTTTTATTTTATTTTACTTTCTACGTGACTTTACCGAAAAAACCTAAGAAGATGATTCCTTGCAGTCACGAAAGCTTCAAATCTAGAATTGCACTGTTTTGTTTTTTAATTCTTGTGTGTTGTGCAAAATGTCTCGTAAGGACCTCACGCTCTGCAATACCGATATTTGTGTCTTTTAAAGTTTGTTGCTGCTGTGCTCATGCACCACGGTACCTCCCTTTTGTACAACAGCCGGGCAACTGATTCTGAACAGGCATCCGTGTAACAAAGCAAAATACATTTAAACGTAATTGCATCGGATATAATTCCGCTACAACCCATTACACACATCTCCTTCGGAAATGGATAATTAAAGACAAAGCCACAGCAGTGCGAATGTGGCCATGCAACCCAAACTACGGACCATTTCGTAAACCACTGTGGCCTGTGCTCCTGCAACGGAGGAGGAGGATCAGTAAAAATCCACCAACTCTATCTGCCGAAGCCCTCTCGTAGCTAGCAGTAGCTCGACATGATCGTTTAGCTCATGGACAATTTGTGGCCATAGGAAAGATTCGAATTCCAATAAGACATCTCCGCCGTGGTAAAGGGGTCGAGTTCACAAGAACTCACATTCATCGTGGCCAAGTAGCACATGCAATCTCCCACTGAAAGCGGAAATGACAAGAAATAGTCTTTAAATGAGAGACGCGCAATTGCTTGTCCACGTGCGAGAAGCATCGTGACAGGGGGGACGGTTTTCAGATGTAATGTCTCCTCTTGACATGAGCACAAAAAACTGCGATAAAAAAAAAGCTGATCGACGCTTGTTGCATTCAGTGTCCTCGAGGGGGTGCAGATGAGGTTCCACTGCGTTGGAGAAGAGCGTTGGCTTCAAGTGAAGCTTGAGACATAGAACTACGGTTCTATTATACATAGAAAATGTGAAGTGTATACAGTTCAGCTGGCGGGTTCTTTCTCAATCCACTGCTGGATAAGAGCCTCCAAAAGCCGGTGTCGGCCGTGGGGGTTTTGTGACCGTACTTCGCCGTGCTGGTGGTCATCTTGGGTCGGCGAACGGCGGTCCGAAGACCGGCTCGGATAGCACTCGCCGCTGACGGCGGTATCGATGTTGACTGTTGTTTTTCGCACACGTGGATTGTACTGACGCACAGAGCTGGTACCATTCACGCAAGCGGAGGCGGTGACATTCTAGGCGGATTCAAGAATAACCGTGACCATTTGCACTCCGTTTTGGCCGCGCGAACCCAGTTGCGGTCACGAATTTTCTTCCCGTAATTCTCGTTTTTTTCATTTTTTCCCCCCATCTCAGACTCGGCCAGGAATCTGAAAGCGCCGGAACGCTTACGGAGGAAAGTTGTTCACCTCCTGCAAAACAGGACGGAGTTCACCGTGTTAGCAACCGTCAAGCAAAAGCCACTCACTTCTGGAGTGTTGCTGTCAATCCGCGAAGCAGAGAAAAGGTGAGAAAATATGCGTGCGATAAACAAAAATGTCACGACGTTTTTTTTGGACAATCGTTCGGTTTCAGAATACTTTGCCTTGCGGTGGGAAGTGTTGTCACTCGTTAGATTGTTACAGTGCAGGGCCTTGAAGAGCTTGTGGCAGCTTGGAGAGGCCTTCATCCAGCAGTGGATTGATCGTGGCTGATGATGATGACAATCGTGATTAATAAGCAGCAGCTAACCTGCTGTTTATGGAGTCAAACGTTCTACAGGGCAATCAATAATCACTCCCATCCTCCAAGCCAACGCATCTGGGCGCCACCGTGGCGAGATGTTAACTTCCTCGCTTGGTATACAGGAGGGTCGTGGGTTCGATCCCGACCTTGATGTCTGCTTTATATTTGGACCTTGCATGTCTCTCTCCCCATAGTCGCGTGGATCTCCGGGTCCTCTCGGCTTTTCCCTCCACATTTAGAGTCAGCGTGCCTTTCGAGTATTTGTCTGATATAAATCTCCACATCAGCCACTTTGTTGGGCCATCATCTGTGGCCAGGTCACTTCTGAAAAAAACAGCTAACAGCTCACTGGGTCTTACACTTGGTAACATAAAATTAGTTTTTAATTTATTTTATCTCTCACCACCACCACCACCTCCTCCACCCCACCCACCTCAGAGTGCCCCCCTCTCTATCTCTCTCTGGCTCAGCCGGCACGACGCTGTACGATGGCCACGTGGGTGCCACTGATCTCGTTCGTTGCTTCCACGAGGGGCACGGAGGGAGAAAAAAAAAGACGGCGGCACTCAGTAGGCAGCGCCAAGTATTCTCATTAATGTCACAGCTTTCGCCTTTGCCCATCGATCGTAATGATTGCCCTTTCTCAACAAATGAAAACCCACTTTCACAACAGCACCCACACTCGGGCACGCCGTGTTATCGCAATATTACGATTAATCGTTTAACAATATTGCTGCGTCGTAATTATCGCTTCCTGCCTATTATTAGAGGTACTTCATATCCTGACAAAATGTTGATGAAATTACAGATTACAATAATTACAGTTCAAAATAAATACCTGTTACCCATTGAAATTAGTAGTTTGTAAAATGTGTTATGGAGCAATAGACAGCATGGCAATTATACGATTTCATTGTCTTCGTTCACTTAATTGCGTAATTATTATTATTTAGTTCGACTGATGGCGTGTGTGTTGTAAGCATTATAGAATGTAACGATGCAATCATTAGGAGACTCAGGTTTACGTTGGGCGAACAGCTGTTTGAATAACTTTTACGCAGTTGCTATCCATGCTTCTTATTTTGCTTGACCTCACTGTAGCCTTTGACACAACTGATCACCCCACTCTCATTTATACCCTTTCTTCTCTTACCATCTCGGGCACCGCTCTTTCTTAGTCCAGTCCTATCTTTCCTTGCGCACTTAAGCTGTCTCACTCAACCACGTTACCTCTCTTTTTTTACGATCAGTGGAAACAAGAAGATGCTCGGTGTAGTCGGCACTTTGCTTCGTTCATAATTTCGTATTTTTTTTTAATTTAAACTTTGCTTTATGCAAACCCCCACTCCTCGCTCACTCTCTCGCTCACTCTCTCGCTCTCTCTCTCGCTCACTCTCTCGCTCACTTTCTCGCTCACTCTCTCGGTCACTCTCTCGCTCACTCTCTCGCTCTCTCTCGTTCTGTACGCCGCCCTTCTCGCAGTCCGACGGCCTCCGACGGGTAGCTCATATCAGCATGCAGAGCTCCCCGTCATCTGCCACCGAGCACACGGCCTCCTCCATCGCCCACTGCTCCTTGAAGGCCGGCACGGCGTGGGTCAGCCGCGCATGGCGGAACTCCAGCCACACCCTGGCTCCGACCAGAGCGCGGAAGATGCCCAGGCTGCCCTCCCCCCCCCAACCCGTCAATGTCCGTGTCCCCCAAAGGTTCTGTCCTCGGCCCCCTTATGTTCTCTCTTTATATATCTCCACTTGAATCCCTCCACTCGTCATTCAATCTCCCGCATCATTTCTTTGCTGACGACACCCACATTGTTCGATCTTTCTCCTCCTTCACTGCTGATCTTTGCCCTGCACATCTTCTCTTGTGCGATCGCCACCCAGTCTTGGATGACCTAACACTTTCTCTCCATCAACCCTCGAAAACACAAATCCTCTTCTTCCCAGTTTCACATTCTCCCTGTCCCACTATCTCCTTTACCCCATTATCTCTTCCTCCGGTAGCCTGTCTGCAACCTTGGTGTAATCATCGACTCATCACTTTCCCTATTTGACTACGTAACTGCCACTACCCATTCCTGCCGTTTTCACCTTCACAACATTCGCACAATCAGCCGTTTCATCACAATCACTGCCACCGCACTCCTCATTCACTCCCTCATCTTCACTCGACTAGACTCTTGCAATTCTCCCCTCGATCGGTCTACCATCCTACGCGTTCAAACCACTCCAACAAATTCAAAACGCCGCTGCCGTATCGTCTTTAATCTTTTCTTCCATGCTCACACATCGCCCCCCTCCTCGTTCAGCTGCACTGGCTCCCCATTTATTGTCGTTGCCTCTTTAAATGTCTTACCTTTAGTTTATAAATCTCTCCTTCGCCTGGCTCCTCCGTATCTCTCTTCTCTCGTCCCACTTCACATCACTGCCCGTTGTCTGCATTCTAAATCTTTGCTGGCTCTTTCCGTTCCTTCTCCACTGTGTGCACGGTCTCGATTTTGCTCATTCTCTCTCCTAGCCCCTCGTCACTGGAATAAACTGCCCTTGCATGACAAACAATCACCCTGTTCCGCTCCTCTCTTAAAACCCACGTATTATAATCTCTCTTGCCCATCCTTCCGTCTCACCTTGTTGTCCTCCCCACTCGTACTAACGCCTTCCCTGTCCTCAACTCACCACGGTCACCCATCATCAATCCACTCGTCTCATTTCCATCTTATTTTATTACACGCATTGTCACCACCACCACCGCCTCATTTTACAAATATCCCCTCCACTCATCTGGCCTCATCTCGCCAACCATCTTGTACCATAGTCCACTGTGCAGCGCCCTGGTTAAGGCGCTATATAAATGCAAGATAGGATACCTGAAATGCAGCAAAACACAAACACAATACAAGAACAATTCACGATATAATTGCAAAATCTGGAGGACGCTCATCATAATAATCCTCGTGCCGTGCAAATGTACATCGTATCCTAGCGTGAAATCGATCTCCTTGCGGCAGCACGAGCGAAGCGCGCGAGTGAACCACAATCGACCTGTGAGATCGAGTCCAGCCCTCCTCCTCCACACCTGGGGGGCTGCACTATCAATGCCCCGTGCATCGCGTATGCCGCTCTGCAGTCTCGGCGTGGCTCTGCCGTGGGTCCCACCACAATTAATCAGGCGGCCCCGTAACGAGCGCTGCTGCTGCTGCTTGCGCTGGAGGATGGGCGCGTTCTTTTGAAGTCGAGAAAGTTTTTACGCACCATCCCTCCAAATACGAAACCAATTTGAACATTTAACGCACGTCAGGAATTATGTTTGCCGCGGTCGGAATTATGGGGCTGCCACCCCCACGATTCGGTGACTTTCCACGCTTCAGTGTCGACGTTTTATTCGGCTGTTAATGTTACTTACTTAACGAGCAGGGCTTCCGCGGCGAATATTATCGTTAATAACTGTTACTGTTACCGCTTCGGTAGCACCACCGGTGTGCTGTTGGAGAGGAATCCACACAGATTGAACAATTGGGTCCGGACGTTTCGCTGGCCGTGACAATCAGCATCATCAGGCGCTTGCGAAAAATAATTGTGAAAATGGCTTCAGGTCCTGGGCAGAAATAAATTTGCCATGTTTGTTCATCACATGACAACTTTATCAATTGGCTCTGTCAGGTGGAGGAGGGTTTATGACACGCATATCACGAGTGCAATCTGACGCAAAAATCAATTATGAATCCATTATGGTGAATATAGCGGCATATAATGGTCATGGGAGGGTGGAGTGACGTTAAACCTATTGCATGTAACTTATACATATTGATTCTTACACACGTGACTTGATGCTTACATCATGAACTTAAGAATCAATTATCAATGACTCAATGCATCGTTCAAACACTAATGGTCAGGAAGATGTGCAGCTGTGCTCATTATCATCCTCTCCAGGGTCTTCGGACGAATAGTCTATAAAAATAGCAAATTATTTTATTCAATGTATTAAATTTACTGTACATTTCTTGATCACAATGAGCAAGACACTATTTAATTTTCGGACAAAATAAACATTATATCGAGCTTGCTGTTTTGTTTTTAGACGTGATATTTTTATTTCGCTCTTGAGAGAACAGGTCATTCAGACGCTGTCTTTCCGACAGACCTGTTCTTCACCTGAGGACGGCTGCTTGCGTTGTGGCCGAAACGTTGTGAGAATTGTATTATTTTATTATGCTTTATATGTATCATTTTACTATCTCCCTTCGACGTGACTTTACCGAAAGAACCAAGACGATGAATCCCTGCAGTCACGAAAGCTTTAAATCGAAAAATTTGCTGCTGATGTCAGACACGAATCTGCTGCCCGTTATTCACTGAATCTAGAACGCTCTCAACCTCCCTCCTCCCCCGTGCAGATACCTGGAGCTGGAGAGCAGCGGGCAGCGTGATGAGATCCGCGTGCACTACCGCGTGGGTGGGGACGGAGGCGCCCGCGCCACCACGGAGGCCTTCCCGTACCGCCTGGCCGACGGCCAGTGGCACCGCATGGCCCTCACCATCGGGCCCTCCCGCATCCTGCTTCACGTTGACTGCAACAGGCACGTCCGTGTCGTCCAGGCGCACCCACCGCCTGCTCGGGCTGCCACCTCCCTCCCCCCCCCTACCCACACACGCACAATGAGGTGCACGCAGAAGTGCGTAGGGCGAAAAAGCTCGATAGAGAAATGCTGAACACCCAGCCCGACGCAGGAAACGACACCCTGCGAAGACTTAGCGTGTTAAATTGACAGGGTCGGGTTAAGTTCGATGGGTGCGGGGGGGGGTCTGCTGGTGATGTTATAGATGTTGGGGTTCCTCTTGGCACCCTTGGATACCTGCGCTGCCCGTGGTGTCATCGTTAACGCACCGGGACTCGCAATCCAGAGGTCACCGGTTCGATTCGTCCTTCGAGTGCGGCAGTTGAAGCAATGGGGCAGGTTTCTTGAAACCACGCGGCCACCATCCCCCTGGCAGTATTAATGAGCGCTCCACAGTTTTAGCTGTCGGCAGGTTCAGTGTGCTGAGGTCAAGTCGGGGTACTTCCACCTCTTCCAAGACGTCTGGCCAACGTGGAAGAGTAGGCCAAGGAATGTCTCGCAGATAACTTTTTCCCCAGCAGTGACGTGAGTGAGTAATTGCAGTGCTGCGGCTTTATATCCATCCAGTCTCACCAGCTCCCCACGTGCCATGCTGGATGCCTCGTCGTTAATTATCCGTGGTTATTTCGGTTCTAGTATTTTTGCAAATGTGATATACGCCTCGTGAAGTTAAAACCAACACAACGTTTTAAATGTATGCACGTAACTGACAGTGAGAAAAATAATAACGCTGTGGTATTAATGAACAACTCTCCGATAGCATTTTCCATCATGTTACAATATTGCATTGCGAGAGTGTAACATGATGGTAAAGAAATTATGTTCACGTGGAGAGACAGATGAAAGACGGAGACATATCGTCTGCTTATCTATTGTTTGTTATATATATTCTCCACGACAGCGCTAATGATTCTTTTGTGCTATGTATGATATATTTGTGCGTCAAACTAGGACCCAGAGCTTAAAGAGATTATCCTTGCCTATGGCAGCTCGCCAGCATTGATTCAAGCAAGTCTGACTCTGATCCAAAATTTGAGTGTACCAAATCATTGCCACTGAAGCTATGCACTGCCAGAATGCTGTTTGGCTGATGGGTCGTGTAAGACATACTTTTATATTCTAACCTGACGAGACTTAATGTCTGTATAACCCAGACGCATGCGTTGCTGATTATTCAGTTTTGTCCGTTGTCAACGGCAAGGTAAAATATCCCTGAGATGTGAATTCGGCCCTTGATTATTTTTTTTCCCAATTAATTTTAGTCGCACCTATTTAGCCCAGACCTTTGTTTATCATGTGTGATTGCCTTTAGACAGATTAATTATGACACACGCTTAACAAAGAGTACTATTCAGACGGCGTTACCATTTTTGCCACCGTGATGGCAGTTATTTACGTATCTTGGATTGAACCATTGCCATTGACGCCATTTACTAAGATAGATTGTTTTATTCCGTGAGTTTTAATTGTTCATTGTAGCCAGGTTTGTTTGCTTGTGTAAAATATATATTTAATTTATTTTTCGTTACAAGTACCCGATCCACAGTTTTTAATTGACGTATTCCCTGTTTGGAGATGCACTCGTAGTTTTTGCAGTCAGTGCAATATTTTTTTTTCTTTTACCACGTGTGATGGCGGTTTTGTTGTTGTTCTGATTCATATTTCTTCTGTTGTCGTTTATTTGATTTATTTTGATTTTGTCATTTTGATGACCCAAGGTCACGGTTTAAAATTAGGCTATCCCCTGATCTCCAGAGTCCTCACCTCTTTAAACAAAATAAACTTGACACTTAAACTAGACTCTTTAATTGTGGGATTACTTGTCCTCCCAATGAGGGATGCCGCCTTGGCGTGATGGTCAGCACACTGAACTTGCAATCCAGAGGGCATCGGTTCAATATGATCTCCCGGCGCGGCAATTTAAAATCTAGGCAAGTTTTTTCAACACCCCCCTTCCCCCATCTCCCTTCACTCACTTCCCCCCCCCCCCCCACTGCCTCTGTTCACTCGGCAATATGAATTTGATAAATGGGTGCAATCCAGTCAATTAGTTGATAGGCAGGTCGCGTACAATGGGGGGAAGGTGTGAGTACACCCACCTTCTCCAAGATGTTTGCCCAGCATGGAAGGCGAGGCCAAGTACTCTCGAAAGCAGTGGTTCTTGACGTTTTATTGCAGCCCTGCACCCCCTTGGTAATTATGAATCGTAAAAAAAAAATGTATGACGGGAATAAATACATTGGTTTGATGAAACAAAGTAGTTGTACTGACGTGCCCATGATTAATTTGCACTTTCGATGACTTAGCTTCTAAAATAATCTGGCCACGTCTCGCACCCCAAGAAAGGGCATCTCGTACCCCCCAGGGTCTGCGTGCACCCCAGATTAAGAACCACTGCTCTAAAGGGGCTCTAAAGGAGCTCTAAAGGTAGCTCGCTTGAGCTCCCTCTGATTGAGGCCCTTCCTCCAGCAGTGATGTGAGTAAGCAATCGCAGGCCGTACGCACCTTTGCCTCCTAATGAATTCTTCTTTAACCCCCTGCGCTCAGGATATACGAGCGCGTGGTTGGTCCGCCAGACATGAACCTGCCCGAATCGACGGGCCTGTGGCTGGGCCAGCGTCATTCCAAGCACGCCCTCTACAAGGTACGAGCAGATCGACACAAGCGTGACACATTTCCAAGTGCACGTTGCCCACCTACTTATGCAAAAGAGTAAGAACTCTAATTTGAACTTTGATTTAAAGCTTTCGTGACTGCAGGGATTCGTATTCTTGGTTCTTTCGGTAAAGTCACGTAGAAGGGAAATAATAAAATAAAATAAATATAAAACAATACAAATTCCCACGACGTTTCGACTGCAACACAAGCAATCATCATCAGGTGAGAAATTCACAGGCTGTGGATTTCACACCTGATGATGATTGCTTGTGTAGCACAGCCTGTGTATTTCACACCTGATGATGATTGCTTGTGTTGCAGTCGAAACGTCGTGAGAATTTTTATTGTTTTATATTAATATTATTTTATTATTTCCCTTCTACGTGACTTTACCGAAAGAACCAAGAGTAAGAACTCTAATTTGGCTCAATGATACTTCCCCTCAAGCACTATTTATTTGTGACGTACAGTTCCATTTGCCACGTCTTGGCCTGGTTACACATTGGCCAATAAACTGACAAGGGTGTATTTGGCGATGTGAAACTAAAATAAAATAACGTTATGCTCTATTAGACCTTTGGGTCTTCTGGAACGATGTTTGCGAGGCCGCGTGCAGTGTGGTAAAGTGTGCGTACTCCCACCTCTTCCGAGATGTATGGCCAGCGTGGAAAAGTAGGCCAAAATAACCTGCTCGAGGGGGCTTCTCTCGAGCTCCCTTTAAGCGGTGGGTCTTCCGCCAGCAGCGTCGCGAGCAGGCGTTTGCAGCGATGCACCTTTACCTCTTCATGGGCGAGCACTACGACAACCTCTCGTTAATTTACACTCCCCGTGATGCCCACAAAATAACGCGCCACAACAACATGTACCCAAAAAATAACAAGAGATGAATAGCAAAAGGTTTAAGGGAGGGTAGGAACAAAAAGTAAACACAAACACCACTTTGAAATGTTCTCGGTGATGTTAAAAGCTGGACATTTATTGACGACCTCTTTCTCCGCGAGACAAAAGCCAGCCCTTGGCATCTCCTTGCCCCATCCCTGGCGTGAGGCAATGTTTACCCCCCACCCCGTTTCCCTGGCAATTTCAGATGCCACTTTGTTAGTGACTCCCCTTGACCCGAGCCTTGATCTCTCTACGCAGGGGTTGGTAGACATTCTTAACCGCCTAATGTCAGTGCATATACTGTAATACATTAATATTTGAAGGATAAAAGGACTTCCAAGCGTGAAAGAGTCCTCCTTAGGCCTACCCAACGGTATATATTCCGTTGCCGAGAGAAGATTATTCACCACTCGGTTCAATTGACCTCCGAAAACCGTGTGAAGATTTAATCCAGCTTCATCGTCGACCAAGAAAAAAATAAAAGCACAGTTGTATTTGGTAAGTTTTTGTGGTTTCACGGCTATAACACTGGGCCTTGGAACCCAGAGTTCCCCGGTTAAATTCGATCTCCCGGCGTGACAGTTTAAACAACGGTGCCAAGTTTATTAAATCACCTCCCCTGCCCCCTACCTCCGTCCACCCAGTGGTGTAAACGCGTGCACCACAATGAGTCAATTGGTAGATCGCGTGTAGTGGGGTTGAAGTGTGGGTCCTCTGACCTCTATCAATATGTCTGGCCAGCGTAAGATCCCAACCCTGACGCCTGTATATTTGGAGTTTTCACGTTCTCCCTGTTTCTCCGGGTCCTCCGTTTTTTCCCTGTCAATTTGCAATCAAGGTGCGTTAAGAGTATGTGGCTGCTATAAATCTCCACGTGATAAGCTACTTCGCTGAGCTATCATTTGTGGCCAGGTCGCCTCTGAAAAAGAGCGATGTAGCTCAGTGGGCCTTACCTGGTAAAAATGTTTTTTAAATAGTTTCTAGTTATAAATTGACACAGAAAAGTGAGACTTTAATTCAGTAACGGATTGATAAAGGGGTTGTAAAACAATCAATCGTCATATTAATAAATTAACTCGGATGATGATCCCATTGTGTGAATTGTAAGATAGTGCCCTCCAGAGAGGCAGAACGAAACGCGAAATCGCCCTGGCTACATTCTGCTTCCGTCCGCGAGAGACGACGTGGCCCCGTACTTGCAACGTGCCTTCTCGCGAGGGTCTCTGCGAGATAATAATTCTTCGTGTAATTTAACGCCGAACGCGTGGTGAATAATAGCTCTTGTATTCACATGCAAATTGCATTGCCCACACCGTAGCGGAATGCGCCGGGACTTAAAGGCCCCAGCGCAATCGTGTGACCCGGTTTTGGACTCATGCGGTTAATTCATTATTCCCGACAGATTCGCGTTTTTTTTTATTTCGTACTGAAATGGCTCGTTCTACATGGCTGGAAGTGCCTTCATATCATGGTGTGCATATCTGCAGCCATTTGAAACCGCTCTGACCGACATAAACTGTGTCACAGCTGAGAACACACGCACGATACGTGCGCTCGTGCACACTATGACATCCACTTTCTCAACCAATCTTATATTTTGTTCGCGATCGCGATGGTGTTTCTAGAAAAAAAGCAATGCAATCTATTAGCGATGCAGAGACGCTCTTATTATTTTTTTACCTATTTTCGAAAATAAGATTGTAGGACGGAGTTTAGAGGAGCATTGGCGCTGAAAAATGCAAAACCCCCCTCCACCCCCCTCCCCCCCGTCTCGAGTGAGGTGCGTGATGACTCAGTGTACAAATCTATTAATGGTTGATGGCTGTTTAGATACATCAATGTGGGCTAATTACCGTCGGCATGCATTGTAAAGTGTCTAATTTAGGTGTGAAATTCGAAGCGTGCAAGTAATTTACATTCTAATTAATTTATTTCAAGTGTCGCTTCATTCCATTACCGGAGGATCATAATTTTAGCTCCGTCGGAACAAACCGTACCTTCTAAAAATTTCTCAATTAGTGGCTGGGTAACTTGTTATTTCCCAAGCAATGAATTAATAAGGGAGTAATAGAGAACGAAAAGGGCATTCTCCGCTAGGAAGCAGTGTGCCGTTTTTGTGTGCGGGGGTCAACCTGCACTAGAGACGTCTTCCAGGGCTGCTAACAAACCGGAGGCCTGGAGGTGCATTGATCATTGTCAAAGGCGAAAGCGACCGGCTCGCTCTGATAAACCTCCCCGCGGCGAGGCAGAGAAGGATCGTGCCTGGCCGCGCTGTTTTAATCTCCGGCTGGTGCTAGATCACAGTCGGTGCTTTAAAAGCGCGGACTTTGGCGGGTCTGAGTGCATTATAAAATTGTTCGCTGTGTTTGGCGTGCGTGTGTTATGGGGTAGCGGTGGCGTCATGGTTAGCGCACCACGCTACGAACACCGCCCGCCCGAGTTGGATTCCCGGCTGCAGTTAACATCGGTGATCGTTATATATGGGCCGGTCCTAGATAAACTCGGCCTTAAATTAGTTCCTGATGCGGCATGCGAATATCAATACTCGGGTGACAAAGAAAGCTAGGAATGGTGCTGGCTGTTACACCCCCTAATACGCTTTGCCGTACCGGCCTGCATAGGTGCAAACTAACAGCAATTGCCCCAACAGCCTGTGCAGGTTTGGAAGGGTTTGTGCATTGTGCTGTGAACCCTGTGGTCTATTTTCAATTCTCAACCGCAGCTAACATCGCTTGGCAAATGGTATCTGGACCGTCGTGGGCCTCTGTTCGTTACCTGATGCAAAGTGTCAATGAGTATCTGCTGATGGTGTGTTGCTGACCACGTCACCACCCTGTCATATGTCGTCCCAGCCTCAATGGGTGCTCACCAACAGCAGCTGCGTTTGGCTGCACAGTGCAATAGAGTACGCTTTGGATGCATGTGGCGTCCAAATGCAACCACATCTCAAGATGCGGGTGGGGGTGGGGGTGACCACTGTTGTATTTTCTGCGTGCTTGTGAATTTTGAAGGCGCGTGTGCTTCGCCGCCTTTGCCTGCTACAACATTTTAATTAAGTGTTAAACTGATTTTTTGTTTGTTTGTTTATATTGCGGTGAGATTTATCGGCGGCGGCACTTCGAAGAGTGTTTGTAAATTTGAGTACAACATCACTGTGAGCAGAAGGAATGAGAAAAGCTGTCTGATGCGAGCGCTCTCTTGCACGTAAGATATTTCAAAAGACTTTCCGCCGCATTAGATTTAAGAACCGCAGATGACACGGAGTGAACCTTATGGATATTGATCGTGTACATAGCGCTCCCCCTCCCGCCGTTCTCGATGCCTGAGAGTTGTTTCAATAGATTACCGGCATTGCTTTTGTAAAACAAAGAAAAGACAGCAGAAACTCCTTTGATTATCTTCATTTTTTCTTCGCTGGAGGACAAATTCGCACAAAATACACAGAGATTAAATAAATCAAGTTGTGATTCTAGATTTGAAGCTTTCGTGACTGCAAGGATTCACATTCTTAGGTTTTTTCGGTGAAGTCACGTAGGTAAAAAATAATAAAATAAAATAATAATAAATGAAAATAAATCAATTAAATCACGACGTTTCGGAGGCAACACAAGCCTCCGTCTTCAGGTGGGACCGTCACAGCTAAATTTACTGTATCAAGTGTAGATTTCAAGCTTTCGTGACTGCAAGAATTTTAGCTGTGACGGTCCCACCTGAAGATGGAGACTTGTGTTGCCTCCGAAACGTCGTGATTTTATTTATTTATTTTCATTTATTATTATTTTATATTATTATTTTTTACCTACGTGACTTTACCGAAAAAACCTAAGAGTGTGAGTAATCAAGTTGTGTGCGGATGCGAGGTGGATCATCACAGTGCAGGATCGCGAGCGACGGTGTTGGCTTGAAGAGGCCTTAGTTTGGGAGTGGATTGATCATCGCTCGATGGTGATGATACAAAGACGCGCTATGGAGTGAAAGAAATACGTTTGCCAAAAGAACGACTAATTGGTTCGTTTCTTGTCAATTAGAATTTTACTTATTGCAGCGAGATAGAGAACATCGACTCGTACGAGTTAATTGAGAACGCTTACCAGGCAATTGCTTTCTTGAGTCTGTTATTGTTCCAAGTAAGAAGAATATGAAACAAATACAGCTCAATGCAGCTGATGGCAAACGTGACAAATTACTCTTGTGCGAGAGTAAGACTCATTAAATACAGTTAATATATCTTGGAATAAAGTTAAACTTTGCATGAACATGCTTTGTGTTTTTTTTTGTGCAGGGCATATTGCAAGACGTTAGGATCATCATCACGCCCAACGGATACGTCTCACAGTGTCCAGATCTCAATCACAGTAAGTCCTTACCCTCGTCTTTGTGACTAACTAAAGTGCTGATTGTGATAAGTGCTGAGTCGTAAGTTGTCACATGTCCGATGCGGATACTTGATGCACAAAAGGAAATGCATCCCTTTCCCATTCCGATGACGTTTGTCTACATCATCAGTTTTTCTTCTGATTCTGGTCCACAATAACAGTCTCATATATGCTGATAATAAAACCTTGGTGATCTCGTCAAGGAAAGTAAACCATCATACAAACTCCGCTCATCCTTACAGTGGCTTTTGGTTCGCCATAGAACAAAGATGGTCAACGCATCGAGCGCTTTCAGACGCGCTTCTGCGTCCGTCTGGAACGCTCTTCCTATTAGGAAGCCACTTGACCTATGCGCTTTATTATCTAGATTGAAAACTCATTTCTTTAGAACTGCTTTTAGCGTTTAATTTGTTGTCCTTCCCCCTCATCGCCGATTAACACGGTTGACTATGTACCCTGGAAAATATCTCAACATAGATACATACATATGGCTACACACAGGCGGTCGCTTTGTAAGTGGCATCTCAGTGATATGTACACAGCCACAGTAACTGCCCTTTCTCCTCTGCTGCGCACGTTAGCGTGTCCTTCCTGCAGCGACTTCCACACTCTGGTGCAGAACATCATGGACCTCCAGGAGTTGCTGGCCAAGATGACGGATCAGGTATGGCACCTATCTGAGCCGTGGTAGAGCATTGTCGGATGCTGCCGTGCTGTGATGGGTAGCAACATTGAACTTGCGATCCAGAACATATGTATGTTGAACTTTATCGATTTAAAGCTTTCGTGACTGCAGGGATTCATCTTCTTGGTTCTTTCGGTAAAGTCACATAGAAGGGAAGTAATACAATAATAAAAATAAAACATAATAAAATAAGTCTCACGACGTTTTGGTCACAACGCAAGCAGCCGTACTTGGTGAAGACCAGGTCTGTCGAGGCGACAGCGTCACTAACCGTGCTGGGGATGGGATGGATGGGTCCTAATGCAGACGAAACTGGTCCACAGTGGTGTCTTTGTCTCACCGCTTCCCGTTGGGATGGTGGACTGACTCTAGTGATGAGTCCTAATGAGGATGAAAGTCCGATGAGGATGAAAAAAGTCGGCAGTTGAAGCAATGGTGCGAGTTTATTACATTTCCTCCCCGCCTCTGTCAAACGCAATCGTAAAATGTGTGCGACCACAGTTAGTCATCGGTAGGTCGGGCACGGTGGGGTAAAGTGTGGGTACACTGACCCCTTCCAAGATGCTTGGCCACTGTGGAAGAGCAATCTAAACACCCTCAAAGCCCATCCGTCAGCAGTGACATGAGCAAGGAATTGCAGGGCTGCACCTTTACCTTAAAATGTAACTTGCGAAGGAGGAGAACAATGGATGTGCATATTTTTAAGGCGTTTGCAAAAAAAATGTTTTGTGCAGCTGCACGCAGCGTGCATTGAAATAACTCACCACTATCATCATTCACTGTGCCCCGCAACGGAAGAATGTTTCTTCTCCACAGCAGAGCGATGTGAGCCAGGTTGACTGATGGTTATAGAATGCACTCCATAATACGGTGCCTTGAAAACGCTGGTAAGTTAGTATAATGCATGCAATCTTCTTCGAAGGGAGTGGTGAGAAAACGTACAGTGAAATGTTTTCTACAGCGGTAGGTTAATCAAACCGGTGTGGAATTATATTTTTTGTTCATTTGTGCATATATATATTACCGCTAAAGCATTCCGAATTTTTTTTTGTGATTGAAAATTGCGCACACACATGCGCAGATCTGGGACGCATTGTGTATTACAGGTCACACCGCGTGAAAACCCCCAACTCAAATGCACATAACCCTGGAGAACCTTCATGCACGCCAACTCATGAACTTCAGCTCTGAAGGCGTCTGCTCAGTCTGCTGAGATGCCCTGCACTCGGTGGCGGCTCATCATTGTCGGGGAGCTGCTCCCACCTCCCACACTCCCCGGGAAAATAGGATGATGGGGAAAAAACGCCTTAACTACACTGACCTTCTTCTTGGTTCTTTCGGTAAAGTCACGTAGAAGGGAAATAATAAAATAATAAAACATAATAAAATAATATAATATAAGAAAATAATTCTCACAATGAGAATTATTTTATTATGTTTTATTTTTATTATTTTATTATTTCCCTTCTACGTGACTTTACCGAAAGAACCAAGAAGATGAATCCCTGCCATCACGAAAGCTTTAAATCGAAAAATTACACTGACCTTCTCATTATACAGATTATAAACTGCATACACCCCCTTCCTCCTACTTCCTACTACTTTCCACCCGCCCCCCCCCCCCCTTTCTATGCCCCATCATCATCATCATCAATCTACTGCTGGATGACAGTTTCGCCAAGCCGCTGTCACGTTCTCACGATCCTGCGATGTAGCAATCCACCTAGCGCCTGCACATGAACTGGTTGCATCGCTGTTAAGACCGGCACGGCATGCGACGGGGTGGGTGGTGCTGATCTTTACACACCATGCCAGGTGCTCATTTGAGGCTGAGTCGATCCTAGGGGAGGCACAGGACGGATTCAAATATCCGGCACTGTTATTGGCCGTGAATGTTCCTCGAACTTTGGTCGCTGTGTTCGTAGAGCTGTGCGCTAACCATTGTGCCACCGCTCCCCCACACACTGTAAATATATTTAGACATGCACAGCATCTTACGCCGATTCTCAGGAGAGTGAGAGATGGATTACTTCGCTGGTCATTGAGCAGTTAAAATTGAACCCCGATGTTGATGGCAGGCACTTCGCATGGGAGCTGTTAATTTTGATCTTGTTGTGAAATATGCGCCACACTTTTAATGGCAGAAAGCTTTATTGATGTAATGTTTTACGGTCGGCAAAAAATATGAGAAGCAAAAGAGTAAAAAACATACAAGTAACTAAAAAAAAATATGGAAATGCTACCTGACTAACGATCTGCTTGCAATGATCTGCTGAGAGTGTTGAAAAGTGAAAGAAATGCCATCGATGCATCTGCCTGTTTTAAAGTGGCTCCAAATGCACATTGGGCTTTCCACATTAATCCTCATAACAATGAGAGCCACAGTCGATTTTTTTTTTGTTGCCCGTATTAAATAAGGCGGTGTCAAAAGAAATATTACTGTTATTAGGCAGCCAACGTTTCACCTCCTTTCATGATTTGAAGCATTATTACGATTCTGGGGTCATCATTGGAGTCAGGAATCATTCTTTATAATTTTTCCATTGTGGCATATATATTGAGTCAAGTGTCTGCAGAGGTCACATTAAGGAATCGAATAAGGCAACACATATGCATTGGAAAATAATCATTTTTTATGCAGATGCTTGCAGTTAAATGTATTTTATGCGAAGGAGTTTTTATATTGCCTAAATTGTGATTGTATAAACGTGTCATGTGTTCGCTTACCTCCTTGTACAGCATCAAGTTATCGGATGGTAAATTCGAATTCATTTTCAATCCTCTTCTACCAAGGAATGTTCAAGTTTTTTTTGTCTACAAACGAAACAAAAAAAAGCTTTGCTGGCTGGGGAACGGTTTGGCGAGAGCTCGGTGGTGACATCGCCGCGCACATCCGTGTGATCACATCGCCTGCATCCCAGAGCGTTGAAAACTATTTAACTGTTTAAAAAAAAAATAGTTTACCACATGAGTCCCACTGAGCTATACAGCTATTTTTCAAAAGCGACCTGGCCACAAATGAAAGCTCAACCAAGTTGCTCATCGCGTGGACAATGTGATAGCAGCAGCCAAATAACCACGACGTGATATCACTCGCCGCTGATGAAAACCGCGGCCTGGAATTAAATTGGGGTCGTCAGGTTCGTCATGCTGTGCTTGAACCACTGCACCGCCGCTCCCCTCTCCGCCCCTCCAACCCCAACACACATAGCGACGCGTATTGCTTCAATGATTTTTGAACCACATCAGTACATTTGAACGCATTTTGCTCCACAGGGGGGGGGGGTGTTTTAATTTTGCGCTTCCACTCCGTACGTGGAACCCCCCCCCACCCCCCCCTTGCTCACAGGGTAGACGCAGTCGGCAGCCTGCGGGGAGTAATGGTCTCACTCGCGGCGTTTTTTAACGACGCTGTGACGTTAGCGGGAAGGCGCCACTGCGGTGATTCGTGCCAATGACCCGTGTTATGCAACAGGCGACGGGCAATGTTGCGAGCCGTCCTATTCCATTCGAGACTGCTCTAAATTATCTCCGCCTTTATACGCGCAGGCGATCGCAAGTTAGTAACATTTCAAAGCGTTACGCCAAAAAAAATAGCTTTCCCCAAGATATGGAGTTTCTGGATATTCATTTATTTCTATCGCCTGGAAATGTGCACGATTCTTGCTAGATTTCAAAAGCTAAGCAGATTTGAGCCTGGCTGGACCTCGGATAGGTGACCACCATGCGAATACAGGACTGTGCTATGTGGTGGTCAAAATAATGCTGGGATTCAACTCCTCTTGTTCGACTGTACTTGTGTTGCCATCGCGTCCATGCTCCCCGCCTCCACTTATCTAGCAGTGGATTGACAAAACGCCCCACACGCGCGCATAATCCAGAGCAAATTATTCCGAATGCACCCAATCCCATCGCATCTTCATCGGTAAGCAGCGGTGAGTTTGGTTATAACGTTGATAGAAAACGTCTGGGGAATAGCAGGTGTTACAGGCTTGGGCTGCATGGTGGCGCCGCGGTGGCGAGATGTTTAATCCCTCGCCTTGTACGCAGGAGGTCGTGGGTTCGATCCCGACCTTGACGTCTGCTGTATATAAGGACTTTGCATGTCTCTCTATCTTTCCCCCGTGGTCATGTGCGTTTTTCTCCGGGTCTTCCAGTTTTTCCCTCCACATTTAATATCGACGTGCGTTCGGAGCATTTGGCTGCTCTAAGTTTGAACGTGTGGAATATCGCAACATTCTCTGGCTAGAAATACAATAATGGCTGGCTTTTCACTGAAATCACTGTCGTGTAACTGGCATTTTGTATCAGGCTCTGTTTAGCCAAAGGAACCAAGGTCACGTGTGTGAATTCGTGTGTCTGCATATGTATGTGTGTATGTATGTGCCCGTGCTTTGAGCGTCTGCTTACGTGCAATTCCCACCCACGACCAATAATAGTGACTAATATTTTACTTGGTGCTGGGCCTCTCCTACTGTAGGTCGACTCATCCTTAAATGAGTACCTGGTGTGAAGTGCAAACATGAGCACTGGGGGAGACAAAGGTGGCTGGGAATGTCCCTTGCTACCCCCTTCCTGTGCCGTGCCGGCCTTCATAGGTGCTTACTAATTGGACTTGCCCCAACAGTCTGTTCAGGCTGTACCGGGGATATTTGTCTTCATGTCGTTGCGTGCAAGCGCACGTTTGTATCTGCACACGGGTATATGTGTATAATTGCATGCAATGGTTGATGTTTGTGTGCGTATGCATTGTATGCGAGGCCTCAAAGAGCACCTAGCCTGGCACACGTGTTGGGGTGACATCACCATAAGTTAGTGGCAAATGGCAGCTGTTATTGTTGTGTTTGTGTGTTTGTGTGTGCTGTCCACCAGCTAAGAGGTGCTGAACACCGCCTGGCCGAGATGGCAAACTGTCGTTGTGAGCTGACGTGCAGAGTGGAAGAAGTCACGTACACAGAGGGGCAGCGCTGGGAGACGGGCTGTAAGATCTGCTCATGCAAGGTACCAGGCAGCAGTCTGTGGCAGATATTTCATTTATTCTTCCATCTGTCTGGCTGTCTGTCAAAATAATTTATGTTTTAATAATACAGAGCTTTCGTGACCACGATTGCAGGAAAATTTATGGGTTTTTTTTCTTTTTTACAACACCGCCGATTCCAAAAACAGATTGCTCACTCTCTGTACAAATTACAGGGAAGCCATCATGGACCTGCATTCTAGAAGTCGGCGGTTCGATCTCCTGTCGCACAAGTTGTACAACGGTGCTTAAATAAACGAAACTATTACTTATTTTAAATAAGGTCCACCGAGCTATATAGCTATTTTTCAAAAGCGGCATGGCCACAAATGATAGTCCAAAGAAGTGGCTTATCACGTGGAAATGTATAGCAGCCAAATACCCTAAACGCGTGACGTTGATTCTAAATGTGGAGGGAAAAACCGGAGGACCCGAAGAAACGACCACGGGGAGAGAGACATGCAAACTCCAAATATACAGCAGGCGTCATTGTTGGGATCGAACCCACGACCTCCTGTGTACCAGACGAGGGAGTTAACATCTCGCCACTGTGGTGCCAAATCCCTCCCTCATCCCCACCCCACCCCACCCCAGCCTTAGTCTACCCAGCATTATGGATGGGTTTACCAGTTTTCTGGATAGGACATTTATAATTCTATAACGTTATTTAGTCCACAAACACATTTCTCATTCCCTTTATAAATGACACGACCGTAGATTGGAAAGCAAGGAATCATCAGGTCGCTGCCAGTTATGAATTACCAGTGAAGGCATGCCATCAATACTTTACGTGATCACTGTCTCTTATTCAAATTGCTAAATTAATTCCCATAAATGAAGCCGATGGCAGCTAGTACTTATTCATACTGGCATCATCACTCTTAATGCATGCTATTTACATTAAATATTGTATGTCATCTATGTCAACTATTCACTTACGGCAGTGACTTGTTGCCTTTGTGTGCCATCGGTGAGTTATCTAAGTGCTAAAAGCTGCCATTCTGTTCGTGTTCGCGACCTCGATTGCAAATTTCTCAGACAATGAATGTGCGTGCCGCGCACGGTAGATGGTAACGTGATGTTTTTCTCAGGAATGGGCCTGCATTTTGTTAAGCGGTACGATGCACTGAGAGTGAGTTGGCATTAACGATGCTAGATTTGCGTCAACGTGAATCTCGTTTCGACCACACTGACACGTGCTCGGCAATGTTATATCACTTGCTCCAATCGCCTGTCTCCTTCATGTGCTTTATTTGACACTTTTGACATTTTGCCAGGTAACACATTTTGGGATGCTCATTATTCACCTTTGTCGGTTTCACGTTGCCACATTGGCAACGGTGCATGAGCAATAGGATACCGGCCGTGGTGTGATTTTTAGCACCCTGGGCTTGCAGTCCAGAGATCACTGCTCCCATTAGAACTCTGGCCGTGCCAGTTGGAACAACGGGGGAAGTTTCTTAAAATTCCGCCGCTTCTGTCCACTTGCCAGTATGAATGGGTACACCGCAAATGATTGATCGACAGGTCATGTGTGGTGGGGTAGAGCGTAGGTACTCGCAGCTCTTCCAATGACATTTGGCCAGAATGGAAGAGTAGGCCAAAATTCCCACTAGAGCTCCCTTGAGGATAGGTCTTTCCACCAGCAGTGACATGAGAAAACAATGTCAGGGCTGCACCTTGCATGAGCAATGCACCTGTAATTGTCTGATCGTTAGTTAATTTGGCTTTCTGAAACTTCCGTACTATTGACAATTTTTCTTTGTGGCATCAAAGCGTGATGTCATGGGTTGGTGACGTGGCCTAGCGGTATCGCGTTGGCTGCTTGTTGCAGAGGTCCACTGTTTGATTTCAGCGACTGCCCTGATCATCACTGCGGGTGTATAATCCAGAAAGCTACTACTTGCCGCCTGCTTCACAGAGGACGTCAAAGATCCCGTGACGCCATTCCCAAGAGTAGGCCCCTCGTGTGTGCCAGCGTCACGGTCACAAATTTGCCAAATTCGGAATGCAGCAAATCGTCGGCCCTTACAGCAAAAAAACCTTTGGCGGGACTCTCCTGCAAACAAAAAGGTCCCGAGATTCGGTGAGGCTCTTCTGGCCCAACGAGCGCAATGCACCGTACGTCTTCTCGATGCTCCTTAACTTGGGCAGACCAGCTCAGCTCTGGGCAGCCCCCCGGGGAGTTTTTGTGTTGTTACCAATGGGTAAATAACATCCTGATGGAGTCAACGCTTCTACCTTGCAGAATGGGAGCGTGGAGTGCGAGCAGCTTGCGTGCCCTGCGCTGCAGTGTCCTTCGGACTCCGCTGCCATATTCATCCCCAACAAATGCTGCAAGAAATGTCGACGTAAGTGCCTTTTTGTAACCCCCTCGCCTCGCTTTGCGTAATGAACGGTGTCTCCTTTGACAAACCCTCGTCCACCTCCTTCATCCATCCCCCCCCACACCCCCCGCAGCTTTCTATGTACGTTTATCCCTCCCGCCTTTGCCCCGTAAGTCAATTAATGTGCAATGTCCTTGAAGGCAATGTTGGCACAGGGTGTGGGCATGTCCTGGGGTGTTGTTGCGATGACGAGTGGCAGGCAGGTGTTTATTTTCGAGTGGGGGTGAGTCCGATTTTCATTTTGTAATAAGTATAACCAGTAAAAACAAAGTTTTTCACTATAAATCCTTTATATGCGTGGTGGCTAGAGTCCTCTCGTCCTCTGGCTTGAGATGGCTACCACCTATGTGTCAGACGATTGCATTGCACCATTAAGCAATTGGTAATTAAATATAATATTTTTGTCCTAAAAAGTGTAACATTTTGAAAAAAAAATCACGAACATTAATTGTCACGCACAAAGAGTCTGTGTGCAAAATGTCAGCTCGATTGGATCACGGGAAGTGGGTTAAAAAACGACCGAAAGATTTGCACAGTCGTAAGCAAGCACGCAAGTAAGCAAGCGAACTTAATATAAAGGATTTAAAAAGTTGCCGGGCACGTGAGGTCGTGAATATCGGAGCGAGGGATGCTGTGAAGTGACGGTTCAGCTGCGCGCCTCTCTCGGTCTGGCTCTACTCAACTTCTACGGCTCTCTTTTTTTGCCATGCATAATTTGACTCGAACGCAGGCCGCACTTGGCTCTTTAAAGTGATCTTTAATATATATACCACATAATGCGGGTCTGTCTATCAAAGGTTCAGTTTCAGCGTTTTCATTTTGATACGGAAAAAAAACAGTTATCCTCTATGAAATTTTCTGCTAAAGGATTGAGCACAGTTAAGCCCAGCGTGTGACCGACGCCTTTGTCTTTGTGGATGCTCAGGTTGGGGGTGCTAGCCCATTGAACCCCCTTCCCTCCTCCCCCCCACTCCCCCCCCCCCCCCCTGCAATTCATTAAATCCTAGCAAGATGACAGAAGATATATGAACAAGAGATGTAGATGTCGTGAGACGAGAGAAATTTCGACACACTTTGAGACGGTAATGCGATGAGAGTATTCGCGTATGTATGTTGAACTTCTTTTGCACCGTACGTAGCCGACAGTGCTAATCAGAGGTGCAAGAGAAGAGAGATACGGAGAAGAGAGATATTAGGGAGATAAATTGACTTCATCTTCTTTGTTCTTTCGGTAAAGTCACGTAGAAGGGAAATAATAAAAATTAAACATAATAAAATAATTCTGTCGGAAAGACAGTGTCTGAATCAGACGCTGTCTTTCCGACAGACCTGTTCTTCACCTGAGGACGGCTGCTTCCGTTGTGGCCGAAACTTCGTGAGAATTATTTTATTATGTTTTATTTTTATTATTTTATTATTTCCCTTCTACGTGACTTTACCGAAAGAACCAAGAAGATGAATCCCTGCAGTCACGCAAGCTTTAAATCGAAAAATAAATTGGCTTGTTGAGTTTATTAGGATTTTAATTTGAGGTTATATTTGATACACCCCTATTTTTTCCATGAATCATGGGCCCCCTTGGGCTTGCTTCAGCACCTGAGCTTATGCCTAGCGCCACCACTGCAGATACTTATCCCCAGGGCATCGAATGAGCTGCCTTTTCAGAATGAGTACATCAAGTAGGTTTATGACCTAACTGTGTAGAGAGCGAATGTTTTCTCTTCGTAGATACGTGGGGTTTTCTGCAGGCACACAAGCTTCCTCTAAATACTCGAATATGGAAACAGCCAAACAGTTGAACCGATATACTTTACTGGAATAGGAGGTGAGAGTAGAGCAATGGATTATTGAAACTACAAATGTAGACATGTGAGTGTTATGACCCCATATGCTTTGGTTTTCTCCGCACATCTCAAACACTCGTTGTAATGTTATTGTCAAAACATCGTAAAGCAGGACCGTCCTCGAAATTGGTCTTCAGACTCATAAGTATGAAGGGCATTGTGATTGAACTGCTGCCATTGTTTCATTGTTAACACACGTGATTTGTGATGTAGAGGTCACCGGTTTTATCTCCCGGCACGGTAATTGAAATAATGCTGCGAGTTTCTAAACATTTCCTTTTGTTTCCATCCACCTCGATTTATAAATGGGTACACCACAGTGAGTCAATTGGCAGGCCGTGTGCGGTGAGGTAAAGTGTGGGTACTACCACTTTTTCCAAGATATTTTGCCAGCACGGAGGAATAGACGAATGTATACTCGTAGAGGGCCTCTCTAGAGCTCCCTCTCGTGTGGAGGCTCTTCAGCCAGCAGTGGCACGGGCGAGAAATTGCAGGGCAGTGCCTTTATGTCTTTAACCTTTGAATGAAAGAGTTGAAAGAAACAAAAACAAAATATCAACGGGGCTTTGTAGTGAAACAAAAGAATATAATTACTTTTGGGAAGACAATGCCTTTCCCCTAGCGTGAGTCATTCTTGTATTTTTTTTTATTTTCGGAGCGCACCTGAAGCACGCCGCTCTACCATCCGGGGGAATCTTTAGAGTGAAACGAGCGGACCGGTGATGGATGGGACGCCACGGGGGTGGGGTGGGTGGAGTGG
Source organism: Lampetra planeri (assembly GCF_965212315.1). Classification (NCBI taxonomy): domain Eukaryota; kingdom Metazoa; phylum Chordata; class Hyperoartia; order Petromyzontiformes; family Petromyzontidae; genus Lampetra; species Lampetra planeri. The sequence goes on along the minus strand of NC_136122.1, from coordinate 10,292,780 downwards.
GGGGCTCTGGGCACGTGGCCATCGAGGGGGGGGGGGGCACTGCTGAGATTTGTTTCACAGACCTGCGCTTGTTGGAGCCGCGCAACAAACAAACAAAAAAACCCTTGCAACAGCGGTGGCCGTCACGGGCCGAGCAGCCGACGGCAACCGTTCTTGGTAATGTATGCTCGGTGTAAACGCGCATTTGCATTGGCGCGAGACGGAGAGCGTGAATCAGCTTGATGGGCCCTGCATTTAAGTGTTTCGGATTAGAATGCCACGTGCGCAGAGCGGGGGAGGACTTTGCTGGCAAATCCGAGAGGGGGGGGGGGGCACTGCGTTAAGTTATTTCCGCCGTGCGGCAAAAAATATCATGCTGTCCTTTTGTGCCTTCAAGTGCATAGAACAAATATTTGTTTGCTAATAGCCGCACAGCCACTAACTTAGTTTGAATATGCCGCAAGTACTGTGAAATTAATCATGATGTTCCGTGATTGTTTTTTGTGAGTTTATTGTAATTCTTTTTCTACGACCGTCATTTATTTGTAACATTTGAATTGTGGTGTCGCCAATTCTAAATTTCAGCCCGAATCAGGTCGGAGAACGCGCTGTTCCAGTAACGATTGTCACGCCACATCCATCCCGCCTTATTTTGTCCTCGTTACGTTTTCTGAATCCTGTTCGTATCATTATAGGAATATAAGATATGATGAACAGGCTGTACCTCGTGATTTAGTGACAGTGCCTCATGGTGATTTTCCCGACTCCAAACCAGCAAGTGTGCCGTGAGCATATCGAGTGAGGAAATGAAGCCCTGAGTATCGCTCGCCGTTCATGTTTACCCCAGCGTGCTTACGGTGCCAAAGATGTCCTCACGAGCATTGCCTCTGAGAACTCGGCTCTTTAAACAACAAAAACGTACACAATCAGAACCATTTGTTATTCAATTGAAAACAAGCTCCTGTGCAGGCTTGGTCATTCCCCTTTCAAAAAGATTGTGCACGGGCGGACCCACGTTGGCCACAAGATGATTACCGAAAGAATTGCAGAGTAAAGGTCAAGTACATTCCCATGTCGGTCCACATTACCCTGTACAGTATACCGTCACGGGTTTCTCTGAATGAACCCCCTGGTGTATATATCACAAAAAAATATAATTGTAACCCTCCCCCATCCCTCCACCCTTGCCCTCCTCAGAAGCCATGAAAACAAGTTTAGTTATTTCTAGCGACTGAATAGAATGGTGTTTCAATCTTATTTCCGCTTTTGGAACAAACACCTCCTAGATGTAGGTGATGTGGCTAAGGGCAAGAGTTATTTTATCTGCTCTTTGTGATGGAAGCCTCCTGGCTGAGCACTCGATTGTTTTTGGTTTTTCTCTCCCTCTCTCAAAGCGAATGATCTATTTATAAAGGACAAATATTATATATATACACAGATATAGTGCACCGCAGCATATTTGACTGGCTCTCACCGATGTATAAGCATATATGTGATAAGGTCTTGTGAGTATAGAAAATTAGTTCCAACACCATGCACAAATATGTTGTTGGAAATAAGAAATTACACTCTACTTTAAAGATAAGGGAATGCTTCCCTGTGCTCTAGAAGCTAGTGAATGTGTCATGACGACTTTCGACGCATTTGTCTTGAGATGGTTTCCTTATGATAATTGGTTCTTTACCCTTCTATCTGCCAGATAGAAGGGTAAAGAACCAATTATCATATTTTTACTGGCAAATGAGGTTCCCATAATGGTTTCCTTATTTAAGGAGCCACGTGCTCACACTCGAACAGCGGAGACCCCCACTGCAACAGCTCTGAGTCTCCCACACATCTCCCTTATATACGGTCCGAGGCCACGCCCCCATTCCCGAACCTTCTCGATGGTTCAAGACCGCTCGCTCTACTAGCTGACTCCACCATCCTTTTCCGTCACCTGGCCACGCTCCTGTTTTCGGTCATTCCCGTAGCCACCAGTCCATTCGCACTGCAGGCTGACTCCCTTATCATTACATCCCGTGGCCACTAGTCCATTCGCACTGCAGGTTGAATCCCTTGTCATTACCTCCCGTGGCCAACACTAGTCCACTCGCACCGTAGGCTGACTCCCCTGTCATTACCTCCCGTGGCCACCATTAGTCCACTCACACCGTAGGCTGACTCCCCTGTCATTACCTCCCGTAGCCACTAGTCCATTTGTACTGCAGGCTGACTCCCCTGTCATTACCTCCCGTGGCCACCATTAGTCCATTCACACTGCAGGCTGACTCCCCTGTTATTACCTCCCGTAGCCACTAGTCCATTCACACTGCAGGCTGACTCCCCTGTCATTACCTCCCGTGGCCACCATTAGTCCATTCACACCGTAGGCTGACTCCCCTGTTATTACCTCCCGTAGCCACTAGTCCATTCACACTGCAGGCTGACTCCCCTGTCATTACCTCCCGTGGCCACCATTAGTCCATTCACACTGCAGGCTGACTCCCCTGTCATTACCTCCCGTGGCCACTAGTCCATTTGTACTGCAGGCTGACTCCCCTGTCATTACCTCCCGTGGCCACCATTAGTCCACTCGCACTGCAGGCTGACTCCCCTGTTATTACCTCCCGTAGCCACTAGTCCATTCACACTGCAGGCTGACTCCCCTGTCATTACCTCCCGTGGCCACTAGTCCATTTGTACTGCAGGCTGACTGCCATGTCATTACCTCCCGTGGCCACTAGTCCATTTGTACTGCAGGCTGACTCCCCTGTCATTACCTCCCGTGGCCACCATTAGTCCACTCGCACTGCAGGCTGACTCCCCTGTTATTACCTCCTGTAGCCACTAGTCCATTCACACTGCAGGCTGACTCCCCTGTCATTACCTCCCGTGGCCACTAGTCCATTTGTACTGCAGGCTGACTGCCATGTCATTACCTCCCGTGGCCACTAGTCCATTTGTACTGCAGGCTGACTCCCCTGTCATTACCTCCCGTGGCCACCATTAGTCCACTCGCACTGCAGGCTGACTCCCCTGTTATTACCTCCTGTAGCCACTAGTCCATTCACACTGCAGGCTGACTCCCCTGTCATTACCTCCCGTGGCCACTAGTCCATTTGTACTGCAGGCTGACTGCCATGTCATTACCTCCCGTGGCCACTAGTCCATTTGTACTGCAGGCTGACTCCCCTGTCATTACCTCCCGTGGCCACCATTAGTCCACTCGCACTGCAGGCTGACTCCCCTGTTATTACCTCCTGTAGCCACTAGTCCATTCACACTGCAGGCTGACTCCCCTGTCATTACCTCCCGTGGCCACTAGTCCATTTGTACTGCAGGCTGACTGCCATGTCATTACCTCCCGTGGCCACTAGTCCACTCACACCGCAGGTAGACTCTACCGTCATTACAAATGTACGTTATTTTGAGAACACATGAATCTATGTAAAAAAGTCATATTTGTGAACATCTATAGAAACGTACAGGTACACCATGCACAAATACTGCACTGGCTGTTGACGGTTAATTGGTCAGGGCTGATATGTGATGGTCGGATATTTGAAGTTGTAGTATATGTGTGTGTGTGTATTATTATGGTTATGGTCTGTAAAAAACCATAGTTATACAAGTAGTTACTGTATGGTCTGTAAAAAACATAGTTTTACCATAGATATGGTCTGTAGTGGGGTACAATGTCAGCACGATGTGCATGAAATGTTTCAATCTTCTACAGCTCCATTTTTTATATCCCGTTAACCAGCATGGCGAGTTATCGACAAATAACACGACACGGGGAGGCCTTCATCACACAGTGAATTGACCAAGCACTGTCAATGCACATAATATGGGTCAACGTGTTGTGAATGCTTGGTGTATATTCTCTGGGTACATACTTTTCAAATTAACACGTTACTGTAATGGACATGAAAATTAAACAGTTTAGGAAAGAGAGAAGGGACGGGGGGATATAATATGAAATTTAATTTTCACCACTTCACGATCAAAGTGCAGTTTTCTGGTTTGGGCTGCATGGTGAAAATGTATATTCTCTGATAATCACTTCCCTTAGAAGACCAAGAAATGAACACCGCCGGGATAGCCACACCAATTTCATTACCCAGCGCAAACAGACTGGTCACGTTTGGATATTCGTAAGGAAAAAATACAAAATTAGCTGAACTAACCTGAAAAAAAACCAAAGTGAAGCTGAAATGTGTATGGGGTTTGCATTGACCAAATAGAAAACAGATAGGGTGGTGTGATGTGAGATTTCCGTTTTGTGATGACCAAAGAGTAAAAATAAAACAATATATATACGGCAGCAGTCATCCATCTTCGATGTCAGTAAAAGTGCAAACAGCCCTGGTTTGTGAGCCGGCTCTGTGGAGCGCCAAAGTTTATGGGCAAGGGGAGGTGAAGTTAAATAACGCAGCGCTGTAATTGTTTGATCACGGGACTGTCGACACAAGGGCCCCCACAATAAAGAACTCTAAGAAAGCCCCTCTCGAGGGTGTTGGTCTACTCTTCTAAATTTTACCAAGGCGTCTTGGAAGAGTGCAGCAAAGTTAATGCTTAATTGATCCAACTCTACATCTCGCTGTGTTAAGCAGCTGGTCAATATCTAGATTTGAAGCTTTCGTGACTGCAAGGATTCATACTCTTAGTTTGTTCGGTAAAGTCACGTAGGTAAAACATTAAATTAAAAAAAAACATTTATTTTTATTAATTTTTATTTCATTTTTTACCTACGTGACTTTACCGAAAAAACTAAGAGTATGGTCAATATCTCCTTAACCCCACCCACCCTCCTAAGCTAAACAATTTTTTTTTTTACCAGGTAAGGCCCACGGAACTATATAGATCTTTTTCAGATGCAACCAGGCCAACAAGGGGGCTTATCCTTGACTTAAAGCTTTCGTGACTGCAGCAATTCATATTATTTGGGTCTTTCGGTAAAATCACGTAGATAGGTTGTATCAACGTGACTTTACTGAAAAACCCAAAGAATATGAGGCTTATCCCGTGCAATTTTCTTCTAACAGCAAAATACTCTAAACGCATTTTAATAAACGTAGAGGGAAAAACCGGAGGACCCAGAGAAAAATCCACGTGACCACGGGGAGAACATGCAAACTCAAAATATGCAGACATCAGCGTTGAACCCACAACCGCCTGTATACCAGGCGAAGAAGTTAACATCTCCTAGCCACAGTGGCGATGTTATCGCGTGGATATTTATAGCAACTAAATACTATCCTGAAAGCATGATCCCATTCCACCAACCTTCCTCATTTCCCTGCTGAAAAAAAACACAACAACCTAAACCATTATTAGCAATTAAAACCAGCAAGGGTAATTAAAATGGCATTACAAAGGTATAGTTTTGTAACACACTGTTTCATGGATGTTTTTACTGAAATCTGTACTATCAGACCCTTGGTAATTATAGTTTCATGAACAAATAAATGACAAATTGACCTGCCAACTTTTTTTTTATTCCTGTATCATTGGTGCTAATTGGCGTTGTGTCCTTTGCCTTTCATGTTGTGGAAGCCAGATTTGCTGAAATAAATAATATATATTGGTGTATTTGTACCAGCACGTGTTTGAATTTTTATATTTCTCACCAGTCTTTAATGTTCTTTTTAGCAGAAAAAAAAGTGGTAAGGGAGAACTGCTTACTCTCTATATTTAATACGCTGAAATTATTTACGTGTAAAACAAAAATGCACAAATTAAAAAATTATACAAAATCAGCAAATAAGACAATAGCTTGGAAATGCATACCAAACACACCATTTAAGCAAATACATTAATAAAACACATTAGCATAATTATAACGAAAGGAGGGGGAAAAAATAAGAATATTTTAACATAATGAAAAAATATATGTGTATATATGCACAGTTCTGGAATAACACTACTCAATTAGGTTTATATATAGCAATTGGTATTAGACATAGCAATCATTGCCTTTGGCAGATGAATGTCCGCATGCAGGCCAGATGCTGAGCGTCTTTGTGCCCACAAGGCTGCCGTTAGGAGTGCCTTCTGAAATGTGTTGAGATGTGATGTCATGTAACGTTCTCCAAGATGCCCCGGTGTATAGGGTTCCATATCAAAAAACAAATCATTGTCATAAGCAATACATCCTCATATTACCGGGGCAGCAGAGGAACGTGATGGGCGACTAATGATACAAGCACGCTTGTATCGTTCGATGTGCCTTCTCGCCCTCTGCGTTCTCAATCTTTGATGTCTCTCTCTCTGTTCCTGCACCTACCTTGTGATCAATCCACGCTTTCGCTCTCTCTCTCTCTTCTCACCCCCCCCCCCTTCACTGGAATAAACCTCCCCTCCACATGAAACCTTCGCTCGCTAGCTTCCGCTCCACACTCAAAACTATCTCATTGTTCCCGAGCTCACCCCACCACCCCCTTAATCTCCCCCTCGTAACCACCACCGTTACCACCGTTACCACCGTTACCATCGTTACCACCGTTCCCTCTTCATATTCTCATTATGTCGATTACTAATTCCCCCATTCATTCAATTAATCCATGGATCATCATTGACCGTCATCAATTTTCGCTTTCACCGACTTCACGCGTCACAGATGTACCCCCATTGCTCCCTCTCTCATCTGTTTTAGTCACCTCATCTCCACCGTTACATTCGTACGTTGCGCTGTTGTCGATTCTTGCGTAAAGCACCTCGGATAAGGCGCTATATGGATTATTTCAAGGTAAGATAAGAAGGTAAATAGGTTAATATCAGGTTGCAAAAAAACCAAGCTATTAAAAAAGAAACGCATGCTTGCATTGGAACCACCATTCCCTGCCGTTGCTGCTGTGTCTGCATGTGGTTCATTGACAAGAGGAGTTAAAGCTACGCTAGGAGCAATGGACTTCACTGCGCCCGGTGTTTTTAGACGAACCCACTCTCGGTGGCCTAAGCAAGCCAGGTGATTCATTTAAAGCGGTCGAATGCGACAGGGGACAGGCGCGTGAACGCAGGCCCCCCGTCGCACAGCGCAGTTGCAGTTCATTGGCCGCCGCGCGCATTGATCTGTGAATGGCATGATGCTCGCTCGCACGTCGTTTACTTTCAGTGCCCAATGAGCTCCAATTCTAGCCCAGTAGTGGACACACCGACTCGGCTCCTGCGATTTGGCACCACGTGGCCCGGTGATGGCGGCGGCGTCAAGAGTTGCCACGTGACTTCGAGCAGAGGGGATGCTCCTCCGGTCGTTGTGCGCCGAGTAAAGTCACGTAGGTAAAACAATTAATAAAAGTAAAATAAAAATAAAATAAAAATCACGACGTTTCGGAGGCAACACAAGCTTCCGTCTTCAGGTGGAACCGTCACAGCACGATAGCTGTAGTCCAGTCTTCTGACCATTACTCCACCGCAGCAGAATTATTTTGATCAAAATAACGCCTGTATTCCATATGCTATCATATTGTGAGTTGTTTGCTAAATCTAAATTTTATATTTTATTTTTGATGTGGAGAGATTAATCGATAGCTGTTTATTTCCCCCCGATATTCCCCCCGATAAAACGATTATATGTTTTTCATCATCATTTATTTACGTGGTATTTTATTTGCAACGCAGTACAGTATATAAGATAAGTGGGTAAGTGATTTATTTTTTACGTCATGTGCATCTTTGGATTTTGAATTCACATTGTTAGCATTTATATAACTTAGGCGAAATATGCAGTGCAATATATATGAATATTATTTTGATTGAGTTCACCATTACTGCTATGCAGTTATTGGGATTCGTGATATTGATGTTACGGATAGCGAAAGCATTTTTTTTTTGCCTTTTACCAGTTATCAGCTTTGCATACAAATGAGTTTTACAAATCACTCAATAACCTTTGACTACTCACGACACAAGTGAGTACAGGGGGTAGTAATCACTCGATTCTATTTATTTTTTAAAAACATTACGTTTTTTATGCATGCTTGCCTACCACTGCCAATTCGTTCCCTTAGCGATTTTTTTTGGTTTTTACAAAAAAGATGTTATTCATATTCAAATGCGATTCAGTGATGACATCAGTGTTCCTCACGTGATGCTGCGAGTCCACTGAGTTTGATTCTCGAACAATGATGAGTGATGTCCGAACCGCTGTTGACATCCCCACGACTCCGTTCACCAACATGCACGGCGAAGTATGGTCAAACAACGCCCAAAACTGATACGGCATGGTGAGGACTTCATCCAGCTGTGGATTGACAAAGGGCTGTATATCTGTTTTACAAGTCGTTATCAGTGGTGGGCTAATGGTTTGGTGAATTCCGTATATGAGTGTTTGGGAGGAAACTGGAGCATCACATATGAGGAGGTTTCACACAAAGCTGCACACAGATAGATTCAACAATTGCTGCACTGCCATCTCCTAGCCACCTCGTAGCGCAAGGGTAACACCGCTTGGTATTCCGATTGAGTCTTCTCTCAACATACCCAGTAAGCGACCCTCCTCTCCGAGTGTAAAATAAAAAAGCAAACAAATAAACTACTCAAAGTGAAAAATTTCAAGCAACAATAGAATTTAAAAATAATTTATCAAGATGTTTTTCAAAAAGCAAAATATTAATTGCTCGATGGCGCTTTGGGCTCAGAGCCCCATCATCACAGCAGAAGCTGAGAGCTTCTGACGCGTGACGAGCTTCAGGGTTCGTTGGTCATAGACCGTCTCGGTTCCTGCAAGAGGCCTGCGTCTACAGTCAATCGTCTCCGGCTTAATTCGCAGACAGCTGCAGGCAGTGCCGGATGAAGCTAGTGCGGGGCCTGTAGCATGATGTTATCAAGGGGTCCTCAATAAAAAAATACAACACGTAAATATGAAAACACCATTTTTTTTACTTGCATAGTATAGTAATTGTGCTTTTTTATTTGCTAAACATCCAGATAATACGATTAATCGCTAACCTTAAACACCCAGTTGTTCATAAAAGTTGAAGGCAGTATAGTACTATAGTAATAGAGCAAGTGCAGAATCACTGAACCGGAATTGATAGATTTCGATATCTGCATTTCCCATAAATATGCTAAATTCCTCTTGATATGCAAATTATTTCGTCAAGGCGCTCTTTCCTCTCCAACCCAGCTTAAATATACGCTGCCAAGCCTGGTCGTGTTCATTCAGACGCTGTCTTTCCGACAGACCTGTTCTTCACCTGAGGATGGCTGCTTGCGTTGTGGCCGAAACGTCGTGAGAATTGTATTTTATTATGTTTTATTTTTATTATTTTATTATTTCGCTTCTACGTGACTTTACCGAAAGAACCAAGAAGACGGAATTCATAGCTTGAAAGCATTTAGCAGGGGGTCCTTAAAAGTGCGGGGCCCGTAGCTACATATGTAGCTGCTTTTGCTTCTAGGATCATCCGGTACTGGCTGCTGGACAGGAACGGACTTTTTACCCTCACCCCGTCGAGCTCGATTTGGTGCATCAACGTCGCTTCACCCCCCCTCACCCGCCCCCCAGAGCGAGACAAAATGGAACGTTCCAAAATTCTCCGGGACGATTGTTAAGTGAAGACGAGTTGCAGCGGACAGACGGGCCTCACTTGGTTTTTCATTCGAGTGCACCACTTAAAAGCAGTGAGTCAGGAAAAAAATATATATATTTGGAACTTTTCATTCTGCAGAGGGGGTGTAAATGGAGTGAACTAATCGTAGAGTGAAGTGGAATGTACTCGGATTGTAAATGTTGTGGCCTTGCTCTCCAAAACACCGGTGTGCTGTACTAGTAACGAATTGGCACGTTTTGTTTACGCGACACTAAATTTTAGTAATTGGCTGTGTCGGGTGGTGGCGGGTTTAACGACACATTTATATGCTTACGCGATCTAACTCAACAAAAACCCTGTATTATGGATGAAGTGCAATATTGGGGAAACGCTCGAATGCAAGGGAACAGAAATTAGCTGATGCAGACGAACCATGCAGGTCCTATTGAGAAACACCAGGACCTAAGACAAACTCAAAGCTATTTGTTTTATTTGGCTCTGCGATGTTTTTTTTGGGTTGTACTTCAGCGTGCTGTTCGGCACGATGTCCGACGTTTCACTCCACATGCTGGGAGTTTCTTCAGGAAGGCTTCTCGTCGAACAACATGCTGTACGACCTGAAAACACATCGGAAAGCTATGCATTACATCTGCACAAATCTACACTGGTTTTATAATGTATTATATTTTACCGGGACTTCTTCCCATGGTATGAACACATTCATTAGCAAATCTGTAACGGAGTCACAGGTTGTTCTTTTTTCTTTTGGATAACACGTTTTAATTACAGCATCTGGTTAGAACTGGTGCAAAATAATAAGAATAAAAACGAAAAACACGAGGAATATAATTGTGCACTAGGATTGTAAACACGAGGTGTCCGTAAAGGTGTCATCCATTTTTAAGTCATTAAAATTGTGCGGCAAAATTTGAACGTCGCCGTCGACACGTCGTTTCGCGACGCTTTCCTTCCCGTGGGCCCAATGTAAACCGGTCGCAAAACAAGAAAACGAAAAGCGCTCAGCGGCCTTCAAAGGGCACGCAACAACCGAGGGCACTTGGAAGCAATCGCAGCCGCAATCTCGCCACGACGCGAGTCGCCAACGCAGAGGCTCGCGCAGCTTCATCGGGGCGGATGTAGCATGATGAAAGACTCTGGGACGATATTCATATGAATTGGTGCGTGCGTTGTAACCTTATATACATAATCGACCCCACGCAGACGGCTGTTCTAGTTGCAGTTAGTTTAGCAACATTATTCATAGTAAAGGTTTTTGGGTTTGATTGTGCACGTATAAATGTTTCGACACATTTGTACTTACGCGATCTGACCCAAAACAATCTTTATTATGAATAATTACAGTTACTTAATCATTCATGACACCTTCGCAGACACGCTGTACTTTAACATGCGCGCTGCATTATATATACACCGACTCAGTCTCAGACTTTATTTCAGCTTCTAAGGCCCATTGAGCTCAACATATGTTTTACGAGGACAACCACAGCCCACCATCCTGACACCGTGGGAATTTTACCATACACTTTTGATGTCCTGGCATGGTTGTCTAAGTAAACTCAATTTTATTTGCATTTGAGGCTTTTTTAAATCATACAGAAGCCGTGTTTGCTGACACGAAATATGCTCAGATATCTCCAAAGCCATTCACCTGTGAAGCTCTATCCTTGAATTTGCTGACACCCTCCATTTATCCCAAACTGACCCATAAGCTTTTGTTCGCATTGATCCGGCATCAATACTTGTAAATTTCATTGGCGTTTGTGGACCAGCACTTAAAATTCACGACGGTGTGACTGCGCTGTTGGGCAGGGTGGAGAAACACGGTCGTATGTGTTTTGCAATGGACGCTTATATAATGATGAACCACGACTAGATATACAACTATTAATAAGCACGCACGAACGCGCGACTCAACCTAACGAAAATAACGACTTGGTCAATTTACTCTATATTTTTTAGGACTAGCTGCATGCAGGAAAGCTCCCTAAGCCCAACGCATAACAGCTCAATAATCCACACACACACACACACAAGCCAATTGCTCTTGCTGTTATGGGCTGGCAAGCTGAGTACAGCATGTAATTCGTATTGAGCACCCGTGCATTCAATCTGTTTCGTTACCCCTTAAATCTCACCGTGAGTTTGTTTAGTCCAGATCAGCCCAATAATGAGTAAGAAACATTGGTTCTCAGTGCAGTAAACGCACAGCCCCCGTTTTGCCGATTCTACTGCTGGATGAGTACTGGGTAATCTGAGTTATTCTGATCAAACTTGACATTGTGGGTCAGTGCAAATCGATGGGCGTAGTAGAATATAGACGCGAGGGCATAGAAGCACAGTGCAGTTGAGATCCCTGGCCTATCTTCTTGGTTCTTTCGGTAAAGTCACGTAGAAGGGAAATAATAAAATAAATAAAATAAAACATAAAATATTTTATTACGTTTTATTTTTATTAAAACATTTTATTATGTTTTATTTTTATCATTTTATTATTTCCCTTCTACGTGACTTTACCGAAAGAACCAAGAAGATGAATCCCTGCAGGCACGAAAGCTTTCAATCGAAATTTTATCCCTGACCTAGTCTGCGAATGTTTCTCTGACTCACCTGGAGTGCCCGGAGTAAGCTCACCCAAACGTGCGTAGATACCCAATAGCGCTTTCTATGGGTCCGCTAAGCAGACGGGATCATGAACCCGCTTGCTGTGCTGCCGTGTCCTGACCACCCCGTCGCAGTCCTTCTAACGCCAACCGGGCCAGCAACAAATAGCACTCTCGATGGTTCATGAGAACTTGGGAAACGAGGGGATAGGGAGGGAATTCCAGAGTTGAGCAGTGCGGCGGAAATGAGCAGAAAGTGAATTGTTTTGATCTGCAGTGTGGTGGTTGAACCAGGTCGGTTTTGTAGACCGTGCCCCGAACGTGACGGGAAGAATCAATGAGTGAAGTTCATGTCAACAGAAGCCATGGTAGCAAGTAGGGAAGTGCTGTGCCCTGCAGTGTGGTGGTGAACATGGACGAGGCGAAACAGACAGTCCGGTATACTGAGTGCTCAACATGAGGTGGCAAAATCAACGAGTGAACTTCATGGGAAAGTGTTCGTGAATTTGGGAGTTTACGTCACCCACAAACCCTTGCCTTGATAACATACGCTTTATGACGGGCATGCGTTTTTGTTCAACCTGATTGCAAACATTATTTGAGAACGTTCCTGTTCGCTCGCCAGCCGACAGGGCCAATTCCAGGGGCAATTCCAGGGTGTCTGTGGCCCCTTGTGGGAATATCTGATGGGATGCCAAACAGTATATAAGATCGGGAGACAGAGCAGAGCCTCACCATTCTGGCGAATTGCCCGATGATGCTGGATGCAATTACCAGTGAAACGTCGTACTCAAAAATTGTAAATGTCGTGGTTTCACGCTTCAACACACCAGTGGGCTAAAGCAGTGAAGTATTTGTCTTTTGTCAACGTGACACTTTTTTACTGATTGGCCGTGTCGGGTGGTGGAGGGTTACAACACATTTATAAATAACGCGATCTAAACCCAAAAACGTTGATTATGAATAACATTGGTCGCGAAAGCCTACGTGTTAAACAGTGAACCATTGTGTAAGCCACTACAGGATTAATTTTTCATATTTGACGGTATGTCCCATGTGCATTCGTCTGTTGATGCCCACAGTGTGCTGCAAATGCGACGGACACGAGCCGCAGCTCTATGATTTCCCTGCTTAGTCGTGCTGTACGCGTCCTTGATTAGGATAACGTTTTGAGATTCTGGAGGATACGTTCGTTAAATTAGGTAGAAAAAGAAAAAAAATCCTGCTGAAATTATCATTGTGGAGATCATGATTAGTTTAAAGCCCTGAGCTTATTTATAGTAAAAGCACCGTTGACTTTGTCACAAAGAGATACCTACTTTATCGACCGTGAAGGGATTATGGCCTGAGTTAGCATTCAACCAGGACTTTGCCTGAAGGTGCCAGGTTTTCTTTTTTTTTATCAACTTATTTTGTAACGCAAGATTTTCCACCCATTTTTATTCTTCAGATTAGTCTCCCGCATCTTGTGAACTGGGAGATCGACGTGGAAGAGAGAAAAACATTGGCAGGGGCATGCTTCCAGCTCCCAATGCTTACTTCTTGATATTTCGCTGTCTGAAAGGTTGCTTTTTTTGCTTCAGTGGCATGAAAATAAGTCGGCCCCATGCTCCCTGTAGCATAGAAATGTACGTGCCTTTGTTCTTTTGAAATCGTTCTTGGCAGATGTTTAAATATATACATAAATATCGTGGAATGTGGAAGTTTCGTGCGTCAGAGGGGCTTGACACCATGTCCGTGTAAAAAATTCTGCGGAACAAAACTAAATCAAATAATAATGGGGGGGGGGGGGGGAAGTAATCAGGATAAATTAATTAGCTGTGCAGAGAGTCATATAATGGGTGAGTTTACAGTGTTTCTTATATTTAGAATGTTGTGTTACTTATTTTCCCAGGTGAAACCTAACTGAGCGATGAGGTATTTTTCAGACGCGAGTTGGCCACACATTACAGCTCATCGAAGTGGCTTGTATTATCATATTTGGGAACTGATAGTCGTAGGCGAATAATTTAAATGCGGGTTTCTCTATGTGGCGGGTTAAACCGGAGGATTTGGCGAAAAGCCACACAAAGACGGGAGAAAAACACACAAACTACAAATATACAACAGGCATCGTCATGGTCCGGGATGAAACCCACGACCTTCTACGTACCAAGCAAGGGAGATAATATCTCCTCGCGAAAGCAGCAACATTTTACGAGTTCGGATATATATATATTTTCCCATTTACTGTAGATTTTATACTTTTATTTAACATGATCTACCGTGTGATTTACCGGTTATAGTTTTCAATCTGCCCTATGAAGCGGATAATAAATAAATAAACATCCTTCCTAACATTGTACCTCTGTGTGTGCCAAGGGCAGACAATAGTGTTGTCTTAAATTCAACGACGTATTTTTAGCCTTATTCACACCAGCCACACTCGGTCCTATTGCTTGTTACAGTGACATTACAAAGCACGAGACCTTGAGAACGATATTCATGACATTCATATTCTATCCTCTCCAAATAAATAGTTAAGATCCTTATTCAGTTGCCTTTTCACTGCCACATCTGATGACTTCAATGTGGTATACTTCTGCCCACAAAGTGCATTTATTGTTCTGTGTTTTTGGTTCGCCTAGGATATTTATTATAGATCATTGCTCTGTGTGTATTCTGAGAGCACATTTAACCCCTCCTGTATTCTCACTACTGCATCCTTAGTAAGTACTTTACAGGCTACGCGTGTGTGTGTGTGTGCATTCGCTGATTAGCAATTACCATTTTCTCGCCCATAGTCCATCTCACAGCTTGTTGTGTGTGGATTTTGTCTTTTTATGGATTGGTCTGAATTATTTAATCCACATACGCAGTGCCTATGCGATATTTATTTGGAGTCTATTACATTATATATATAAGGAACGCCGCCATGGTGCGACGGTTAGCACGCTGGATTTGCAATTCATAGGTCACCCATTCGATCTCTCGAAGGGGCCGTTTGAAAAGTTGAGAAGGTTTTTCTTCTTCAATCCTCCCTCCCTACCTCGCCTCTGTCCACGCAGCAGTGCAGCCACCGCTGGTCGATTGGCAGGTCACGTGTGGTGGTGGTAGAGTAAATTGTGAGTTCTCCCTCACGCCTTCCAAGACAACTGGCCAACCTAGATGGGGGACGCTGCAGAACTCGGTCAATTGGTAGCCCTGGCAGCGAAGGCGTGCGAAAGAGGAATTTCAGGGCGGCATTTTTACGTTTTGCATTAATTGTTGTATGTATCTCTAGTGTATAACACAGCTTCTAGATTTGAAGCTTTCGTGATTGCAAGGATTCACACTCTTAGGTTTTTTCGGTAAAGTCACGTAGGTAAAGAATGATAAAAATAAAATAATATTAAATGAAAATAAAGCAATTCAATCACGACTTTTCGGAGGCAACGTATTTAGTGTATCAGTAAATTTAGCTGTGACGGTCCCACCTGAAGACGGAGACTTGTGTTCCCTCCGAAACGTCGTGATTTAATTGATTTATTTTCATTTATTATAATTTTATTTTTTTATTATTTTTTACCTACGTGACTTTACCGAAAAAACCTAAGAGTATAACACAGCTCTCCAATGCATGTCATTTACAGAGACTATTTATGACTTTTGGCAGAGAGGACATATTAATGTGTCAGTTATTATTACGAGTATGCTTTGACATATTTGTAGAAATGCGTCTTTATTTACTTTTCAAATGCAATCAAATGCACTTTTCACTCAATCAATGTGACGTGTCAGAGGATTTACGAACCTGGCTTCGTACGTAGCGTACAGCAGGAGGAGGAGGAGATGGCAGTTCTATTTTTGTTCTGCCTTCATTTATTTATTTCGCGAACACATCTCAAAGTCTGAAGTGCAGAGTCATATATTTATTTCTTTAATGCCACTAAATTAACACAGAAAACGTGTAACTGGGACACACAGTGGTACGAGTTCTCATTTTAAACTAAACTCCACATCATTTACGTTGCGTTACGAGGCTCCCCTTCCAAGCCGGCATTGCGAGCCCCATTATGTCAACGTGCCCTGCACTGATCCAACTGTGCTGGATTGCATCCGAGCTGGAAAAATCGAGGCTTGCCGTTAAATTAGTCACTGCAATGGGATGGTTTATTTATGAAAAAAAAACCTGTCAACTCCTTTGCTAGCCGACAAAAGTGGGGTGGCAGTTCTTTGTATCCGTGATGTAGTACCATAACATTTGTAATACGTGACATAGTAGTCAAAAGCGTTTCTTGGTGTGTTGGTGGTGTTCAAAACGAAACGTCGGTTAAGGCTTTTCCGAGGGGGGGGGGGGGAGGATTTTTGTCCTATGTGCATTTTCATGTTTAGTCATAAAAGTCATTGATTTGTTTCTCGTATTCCATGCTCCCGTGGCAGGGACGAGTCCATTCATAGGACAACCACAGTTGACTTTCCCCCACAAACTGGTGCTCATTTTATCAACCCCGGAAGAGTGATGTGCTGAGTCAATCCTCAACCAGAATTTGAACTCACAGCCTCTGATTGCGAGCCGTTCGCTTGACCGCTGAGCCACCAGGCCACATATTACAGGGTGGAGTCGCATTTTCTATTCTTAGGTTTTTTTCGGTAAAGTCACGTAGGTAAAACATTAAAATTAATAAAAGTAAAATAAAATAAAAATCACGACGTTTCGGAGGCAAGACAAGCTTCCGTCTTCAGGTGGGACCGTCACAGCCACGACAGCTGTATCAAGTAAATGAGAGATTGCAAGAGCTACCACTCCGTTTATATAATGGTTGGAGAGGGGGGAAGGGCCAAGTACGGCACACTTTTTATTCATATGGTAAGGTGAGGCTTAAGAGGGTGAGCCTTTGTTATGGAGAGGTACGGTTTGTGACTAAACCTGGCCTACATAACAATAGTGTGAAAAGGAGAAAACAACTAAACATGGTATTTCCTCTTCGTCATGAGACACAGTTCCATATCTTTTTCAGTGAACGGCGTATTCTTCAAATGCGTTTGGTATTGTTGGTGGATTAACATGAATGCTGGTTCATCTTCTTGGTTCTTTCGGTAAAGTCACGTAGAAGGGAAGTAATAAAATAATAAACATAAAACATAATAAAATAATTCTCACGACGTTTCGGCCACAACGCAAGCAGCCGTCAAGAAGATGAATCCCTGCAGTCACGAAAGCTTTAAAATGGAAAAATGAATGCTGGTTGTTATTTGAGAAAAGTATGCAAGTATGTTTGTATGTATGCTGAACTTCCTTCGCACCGTATGTAGCCAACCGTGCTAATCGGAGGTGCTTAAGGGATTGGCTTAGAGCAAAGGGATTGTTCTAGACAAAGAGATGCAGTTCATGGGTATTGTGACAATCGGAAACAAACCTTCTCAAACGTTGCGTTTGAAGACTTGTGTTAGACAGCTTCTGAAGTTCTTTAAAAGTTGCTGCTTCTGTGACCGTATACAGTGAATAAAACATGAAATAAAGATGATAATAACGGGCTTTTTCCCTGTCAATTAGAGAAAAGAGATTTTGACATTTGGCTTAACTGGATTTTGTCAGGAAAAAACATTAAGCTTGGCTTAAAATTTTCTTCCGGCTCCAAAATCATTAATGCTGGAATTGATAAGAAGGTTAAAATGGTTTAAAAAAATCTGTCTTTGAAATAGAGTCACATGACTCAACGAGGCTTTTCTTGATAAATATGCAACGTGGTCCCAGTAACAAAAAAACAAATCCACTGGAGGGTTTTCCATAAAATATTATAGGGAAGTGATTTCCCCCTTCAAGATTTTTTTTGCTAGAGTGAGAAAATAAAAAAATCAAGAGTGTGGGCGGGAGGGGCATCCGTAAGGGTCAACTGCCCGGCTTTAAAGAGAGAGTCTGTGCGGCCTTACACAGCTAGGCCAAATTAAAACCTTAATAGACTGCAGAGCAATGCAACTCACAATTACATTTCCCAATGCCTGCCAGTCTAATGATTACACGAAAAATAACACAACGTAGTAAATAACATGATTTTGGGGGGGGGGGGGGATAACATTGCATACGCAGGTCATGTAAGGTTGTAGCGGCGCCACGGTTTAGTACGGTGATATCGCGCGCGGCGTGTGTTCTCATTAAAGCGTTCACAAGTCGACTGTGAGATAATGACACCGTAATACTTAGCGCGTGGTTTGTGTAATCGTTTAACGCGAACGTGTGAAATTTTAAATTGAAAACGGAAAATTTGCGCTCATTTGCCAGCCCCGTGTGGGTGAATCACCTGAACTATTACGTCTGTCCGTGTAAATAATAACGAGCTGGTCCTCGGTGCCACTCTTTACCAACGATTTAAAGCTTTCGTGACTGCAGAGATTCATCTTCTTGGTTCTTTCGGTAAAGTCACGTAGAAGGGAAATAATAAAATAATAAAAATAAAACATAATAAAATCATTCTCACGACGTTTCGGCCACAACGCAAGCAGCCGTCCTCAGGTGAAGACCGGGTCTGTCGGGGAGACAGCGTCTGAATGAAACACCACCACGCGTGGCAGCGTACATTTAAGCTGGGTTGGAAGGGGGGAAGGGCGCCTTGACAAAATAATTTGCATATCAAGAGGAATTTAGCATATTTATGGGAAATGCAGGTATGTGATTAGTACTACTTGTGAAATGCGTAGGAGGTGGACGGGGGGTTTCAAAGTCATATTATGCCCGTGCATTACAACGTCATACTGACCAGCGTGTGGTAAGGCATCCGTCACACACTCCTCTGTGACTGACACGGCGTGGCAATGCCTTGATCCAGCAGTCTACCGACACAGTTGCAGAAAACGAAGCAATTCGTGAATTGTTGCGTATACGCATCCTGGCCACTATATTTCGATTTAAAGCTTTCGTGACTGCAGGGATTCATCTTCTTGGTTTTTTCGGTAAAGTCACGTAGAAGGGAAGTAATAAAATGATAAAAATGAAACATAATAAAATGAAACAATTGTTTCATTTTATTATGTTTCATTTTTATCATTTTATTACTGGTCACTATAGTGAATAGCACAATACTTAAACTGGGGCCATGACTCAGAAATAAGATAATGATGGGCCTTCAGTCAATGTGGGTGCTTTTAAATGGTCGGTGGCTTTGGTAGAATGATAAAACAATACCAATACACAACATCTGGTGATTGGCCTATCCTGTTGGCTTGCGCCAGATAGTCGCTCACGGGAAAGTGAATTATTCTGAGTAATAACGTACGCAGCATTTCTGTGTGTGTATACAGATTTAATTTATTTTAAAATTGAGGTAGTGACGGTTCATATTCTTGGTTCTTTCGGTAAAGTCACGTAGAATGGAAATAATAAAATAATAAAAATAAAACATAATAAAATCATTTAGACTCTGTCTTCTCGACGGGCCTGCTCTCCACCTGAGGACGGCTGCTTGCGTTGTGGCCGAAACGTCGTGAGAATTATTTTATTATGTTTTTTAATTTCCATTCTACGTGACTTTACCGAAAGAACCATGAAGATGAATCCCTGCAGTCACGAAAGCTTTAAATCGAAATGTAGTGACGGTTTTGTATGTAATTTTTTTAAGGCCAAAATAGTCGTGCCTCAGATTCTCGGCCGCTATTGCCGCATTGTAACCTCAGCTAACCACGGGCTCCATCAAATTACCATTCAGTCGATGCGGGCTGAAAAATGCGTGCTGTATTAATTGAAGTGTTGCCGCACACCTTTGTCATCGTAATTAAATTTCAAGCCACAAGCCACTGAACAGGAACTGGGCATCTCGGGAGAGACTCAGGCGGAGCTACGGTGAACACACAGTGACATTTTCCTTTTTTGTTTGATGAATCCTGTCAGGATTGCAAGTTGAGCTTCTTGTAATCTACCGAAAGCCACGAGCGTGATTTATGTTTTGTAATTTTGAGAAAATTCCCAAGGAGAGGGCGCCACTTTCTATGAAGCGCTGGGCACGGCTGCCTCCATGCGCAGTGCTCGCGGGTTGTCATTGCCGGGTAGATAAGCGGGCCTTGGCGTATGTTCCAGGCAGATAGCACAAATTAGACCGTGACACAAAGTGTTTTATTTTAGTTTTGCTCTCTCTCTCACCTTTTTTATTTCTCATCATTTTTTTTCTTTCCCAATTATGGCTTCACCTTTCGTCGTCCTTTTTTTTATTCTCTCACTTTTCAAAAAAAAATTTGCCCGAAGATTTTCCTTCAAATCAGATGCCTCTATGGTGCAACTGTGTTAGCACGGTGGACTTACAATTCAGAGGTCGCCAGTTCGACCCCCCCCCCCACCACCAACCTCCGGAGCGACAGTTGAACCCCTGGGCAGGTTTCTGAAATGCCCACGCCTGCTGTCCGCCCAACAGTCTAAATGGGTTCAACGCAGTTCGTTTATCGGCGGGTCGCGCGTGGTGGGGTAACGTTTGGGTGCTCCCTCCTCTTTCTTCCAAGGTGTTTGGCCACCGTAGAAGAAGCAGGACAAAATGTCCTCTAGTGGAGGCCAATCCTCCAGTTGTGATGCGAGCGAGCAGTTGCAGGGCTGCCCTCTTTACCTTCTCGTCGTCAATTGTTGTTCTTACAATGCATCAGTCATAAATGTCAGACGCTTACATCTTTAAACAGTTATTTGAATGGTGATGATGATGATGATCATAATAATAAGATACACAGCGAGAAAACACAAGAGATTGGTGCCAGAAAGATGTGGCCACTACTTGAGCATATCGGCACAAGACGGAGAGGAAAGTGGAAACAAATGACGAAATGTGCAGTGGACACTTCTAGATTTGAAGCTTTCGTGACTGCAAGGATTCATTCTCTTAGTTCTTTCGGTAAAGTCACGTAGGTAAAAAAATTTAATTTCATTTTTTACCTCCGTGACTTTACCGAAAGAACTAAGAGTATGCAGTGGACACCTCTGGGCCATCTGCCCATGGATAGCGATGACGACGACGATGATGAGAAGCTGGATATAAGCACACACCCTGGGAGCAAAGTCAGTGGTGCTTATATCCGAAGTAGCGTGCTTGTATCAGAGGTGTTCATTTACCATTCTCCACCAGCGGATGGCTTGTATAAGTTGTAAAAACACTCGAGCTTCTACAGAAACGCAGTTTTGACATGGCACGTCTGTTCTTGGCGAGTTCGCCCTGCATTTTGAGTGAAAGTGAAAAATTCCAGTTTGTCACCGGTTGCTGTGATTTGTAACTTTGATCTTTATCCTTCTGCCGGTAGTTACATTTTGAAAGTGCAACTGTATTGAGGGACGACTGTGCGTTGTCTTGGTGTGGTCTGGGACTGCGTTTGTTGTTGTTGTTTTGCTGCCTTGCCCTAGCTTGCATTAAGCGTTGAAAATTGGCAGGAATGTACGTACTATTGCAGTTTGTACTTATATGTTTTATTCATTTGTATATTCTATTCTGCACTTCTATCATTCTTTGGGGTTCATACTCTTAGTTCTTTCGGTAAAGTCACGTAGGTAAAAAAATGAAATACAAATTAATAAAAATAAAATTAAAAAAATTAAAATCACGACGTTTCGGAGGCAACACAAGTCTCAGTTATCAGGTGGGACTGTCACAGCCAGATTTGCTTCAAATCTTGAATCATTCTTTGGGGGTTTGTTTGTCGTTGTGACTTGCTCACCCGCCCCCTACTGGACATCTGTGAAAAAGAGCTTCATAGCTCCTCGGATTCTTCCTTGTAGTCTGTGATGCTGACGTTTGTTCTAAAATAGACGTGGCCTCTCTTTCACAGCGACCTGCGTCTTCGGGAACCGGGCGATCCTCTCCGGCGCGAAGGTGGCGGTGAGGAAGGAGAGGGAGCAGCAGTGTCAACTTCACGAGTGCAGCGTGAGCCGTACTATCCTACCACATTGCCCCAATTTATGCTGTGTTTTTTGTCGTTGTTTTTTTTGTTTACCTAAGGAACGTCTCGCTGAGTCACGCATGCTTCTCCAATTGAGTAATTGTGTCGATACGCTTTTGCGGAATTTATCAAATTTCGGGCCATGATGCCAGGACACGTGGAACTACACGTGTAACGTCACGGTGTCATTAATGTCCCTCTGTGAAGCAGACGGCGGGTGGTGTGTGTGTGTGTGTTTTGGTTAAACACCCGCAGTATTAACCAGGGCGGCCGTGGGGCTCAGAACCCAACGAGCGGAAAAACGCGTCACCGCTGAGCCACGTCACCATTTCCGTGACCTCTGCCCTTCCACCGTTCGTGAGACATGAGCAGAAGTTTCCAAGAAAAAATACCGCGTTGCGGCCGCTGGCTTGTGGCTTTCAGTCAGAGGAGGTGATAGAAAACTTCAACTGCAATTTTCACTCTCCATCCATCAGCTAATTGCAATGTGCAGTCTGATAACTGGAAAGTACAGCAGAGATGAGCTAAACATTTTATTACGCATTCGATGAGCCAATTTTGATTCGAGAGAATAACCATTCCCCAAATATGTTTATTTACTACTTTAAGAGATGTAATTTCACACAAAAAGTCAACCCCTCTGCGCCTCTCTCCCCCCCCCCGGAAAAAAATCTTTTTCACTCGCCGCCCATGAGCACCGTGTGATATTTATCACATCAAAGATAACCACTGCTTCCCAGCCAACGCGACCTGTGAGCTGTTGTCATTCATCCTTTTATGCGGCAGGAGGGCGCTTTGAGGCAGGTGTCCTGTCGGCACGCAGATGTCACTTTTTTATTTTTAAACCATGGCCATTAAAATGTTGGCACGGCCCGAGGCCGTCAACTTTAAGTGAGCTTTCTGGCTCTGTTGCGTTTCTGTAACGCGACCTTGGGTCTGAAAAATGAATCCGCTCCCTCGTGGTTACTTTTGGACAAGCAGCTTCATTTGGTAGTGGGGTCGTATGGCTCCCTGTTGCTTCGTGCAATGGTGAGCGTATTGGACGTGCAACCCAAGAGGTCGCCGGTTCGATTTTCCCGGAACGGCAGGTTGAAACGACGAGTACGTCTCTCAAATCTGCCCGCTCCCCTCCCACCCAGCAATATATCAATTGCGACACCACAGTGAGTCGATCGGCAGGTTGAGTGTGGTGGGGTAAAGTGTGGGTATTCTGAAGAGTAGGCCAAAACAGCAGTGGTGTGAGCAAGACGTTGCAGGGCTGCACCTGTACCTATTTTCTCTTCACCACATTTATCTTCTAAACGTGTGAACAGGCGAGTTGAAGTATTTTGCGTCGGTTTTGCATCTTCATGTTTGTTCTCCGTGACTCGGTAAGGTCTGTTTCGTGGGGGTGTTATTTTCCTTATCGGTGTTCACATTTAAAGCGCTGCTTGCGATATTGATGTATTGACTGCAGATAAGGTTCGTCTCATTGCCGAGGGTGGTATTATTTAAACAGGGCTGTGTAAACAAATATAATTACGTTGGCCTATCCCGTTGTGGATATGAAAAGGTCAGCGTGTCCCGTTGTAGCCATCACATTTGTTTCACTTACATTACGAAACAGGGGATTTTTTTTATGAAACCACAATGTCTCACAAAGCCTTCCTTTCTCCCGTTTTTGCTGCTATTTCATAAATTGTCTCACGCTGAACAGCACTCCAGCTCGTGAAAGGAGATTTATTTTAAAAATTCTATTTTAAGGCCGTATCCGAAGACAGAATAATTCATCGGTGTATTCATAGAAAATGTGGCTCGTGCAGCGATGTCAGAAAGGCTACTACTGGCTTAACACCCATTACCACGACTTCACATTTAGCAAGGTTATGGTTAGAGGGGCATGCCTCATTCTCTTCGCATTTAAAGAAAGCCATTATTAATAACACCGCTTCTTTGTTCGGTTCGTAGCAAAGTTTAATCGCGTTTTGACGTGATTTATTGCGTACACTGTTTAAATAAAGAATATCGATGGAGAGGAAGAACTTGGGATTTCAATAAATGGAGTGGTTTTTATCCTGAGTTAATGCATAGTAATGGAATTATATTGCAAACGTGCCACGTTTAAAGAGATATTAGAAGGGTTGCACAAGTCATAATATTATTGCTATTGTACCACTATATATATTTTTTTATGTGTTCTGTTCAGCACGCAGGAAATGTACTTTTGAATTGTGTATACCTTCAATAACCATGATTAGATTAAGTTATTGCAGTCAATGTTGAAGGAAACAATGAGCTCCAGAATAATTTAAGACGATTACAATCTGCCGACCGAGAGAAACTCGTGTCTGCTTGAGCCCATACACTTGGCGAGGCGTTCATGGACACCACATTAGCAAAACAAACAAACGGAAATGTCATAATCATTTCCACAACTTCATCTCGATGATGCAGTTGCCGTCACGCCACGTACCCATTTGTGTCTCTCACAGAGGTGCACGACCCTTCGTGTATTTTTTTTTCGATTCAAAGCTTTCGTGACTGCAGGGATTCATATTCTTGGTTCTTTCGGTAAAGTCACGTAGAAGGGACATAATAAAATAATGGAAAAATACATTATACAAATTCTCACGACGTGTCGGCCACAACGCAGGACGGCTGCTTGCGTTGTGGCCGAAACGTCGTGATAATTTTTATTATGTTTGATTGTGTATTATTTTATTATTTCCCTTCTACGTGACTTTACCGAAAGAACCAAGAATATGAGACTCTTCATGTAGTTAGAGGATGGGATGGCAGGGCTTCCTCTGAGATCCCTTCAAGATGACCTTTATTCCACACAGGCAAGAGGGTGGCACTTTC
The DNA here is from genome assembly GCF_965212315.1 of Lampetra planeri. Taxonomy (NCBI): domain Eukaryota; kingdom Metazoa; phylum Chordata; class Hyperoartia; order Petromyzontiformes; family Petromyzontidae; genus Lampetra; species Lampetra planeri. The sequence goes on along the minus strand of NC_136122.1, from coordinate 10,267,963 downwards.
CCACCTGCTTCTGCCATTGAGAGGAATGTTTTGTTTTTGCTGAATAACAGTAAAACGCATTGTTGTGTATAAGTTCTCACAGCTGGAGTTTGTGATGTTTTTTTGGGAAAGTCAACGGTGGCCGGGCAGAGACCTCAACTGCACTTCACTTTCCTGGATTCGAACCCAGGTTCTCAGTGGTACCAAACTCAGCGCTAATGGCATCTCCGTGTGTTAGAGAGCTGTCCACAACCGCAGGTATTGTGGTCAATGCAAACATGACTCCTTGTAAAAAAAGGTGTCAGTTTTGTTGCCAGATAAAAGGGTAATAAACCAATTATCATATTTTGCTACTGGCAAAGGAGGTTCCAATAATGTAAATTCTTACCCCGAGCTCTCATACTCTGATGGTGCATTGTCCTTGAGTTGTACGCCTTTTGGCGTCATCTGGTCCAACACCAATGGAGACTAGGCTAAAAAAAAGCTGTCTCGGGTGTGGACCAATCAATTTCAAGGACAGTGCATACATTATCAGAGTTGTGTTTTTTTTTTGCATTCCGACCGCAGGTATTGTCGTCAATGAAAACATGGCTCCTCGTAAAAAAAGGTGTCAGTTTTGTTTCCAGATAAAAGGGTAAAAAAACAATTGTCATACACGAACAACTACTGAGATCCCTTCAATCGATCTGTTTTTTATCTACACATTGAGGGGGGGGCACTCTTTCCTACATGCCCTGCTCAACCATGGCCTTCTGCGTAATTGTTTTAATCTCCAATCGTATTAATATTAACGGTAAGTTCATATTGTTCACTTTAAGACGTCTTACATTGGTATCATATGCAATGTAAGTGCGTATGTATGTTTTCGTGACATTTTGTGTTTCGTTTTATTTTTTTAACCACCCCCCTCCCCTCCAAAAACAAAATCACCTTTCTATTCGCTTTTGCGAAATCCAGACATCCCTTTGAAAAGTTGTGGCCTCAGTGGGGCCCTCTCTCGCCTGCTCGTAAATAACGGCTCCGTTTCGCGTGAACGCGCGTCTCATTAAGCGCCCTCTGCTCTCTCTCTCTACCGTCTCGCGCGCAGGACGGGTTGATGGTTTTGGCTGACGAAGGTCCTTGTCCCACTCTGTCCTGCATCGCCGAGCAACAAATAGACCTTCCGGACAGATGCTGCAAAGTGTGCCGCGGTGAGCAACCCGCGGGCGGCGTGAACACAACGACGAGGAGGAGGACTGTGAAGCAGATGCTTGACACACAGCGTGACTCGCTAAATGGGAGTAATGGCCTTTCATCGCTTCATTACCACTCCCTGCAGAAAATGGCCATTGGTGGCAATTCTGTAACATGACCTTGTTTAATGGGGGGCGGAGGAGAGGGGGGCATACAAAAACTCAAGAGGGGGGGGGGGGCAGGACACAGTCAAGTGTTAAACAAACTTTTAACGGAGATTAAATGCTTGACAGAATGAGCAACGACACGATCTGTTTTTTGCGTATCGTGCTTTCTGCTCTAGCTCTATCCTCCTGTGTAAGGCTCGTGCACAGGACCACACAGTGCCCCCCCCCGCACTCCATCTCCCCGCCGCCCACAACGCTACACGGTCGATTGGTGGTGCAGTCATGTGTCTAGGTGCGTTCGTGGGAAACAGCCGTCAGTCGGTTAGCGACACATCTGTCGAGTGAGTGGAGAGTAGGGAGACTCACATGTGCAGCTTTTCATGTGTAGGGGGTTTCTGAGACTCACATGTGCAGCCTCCCGTGTGTAGAGAGTACGGAGACTCACATTTACATATTTTCATGTGTAGGGGGGTTCGGAGACTCACATGTGCAGCCTCCCGTGTGTAGGGGGTACAACTGCACTGGAGGCCCATGGGCCAGACGAGCCTAGGTGCCAGGCTACATGGAGGGCTTTAAAGGGCCCATTCCAGCCACGCCGCACCACTGCAGCCAGTGATTTCTTAATAACACCGAATATTAACCATTTGGCACCGAATGAGCCACACGAATGTTCCAGAGTATTCATGTTCATGTTGTTGTCCTTCCCCCGCACCTCCCATTAGCACGGCTCGCTACGTACGGTGCGAAAGAAGTTAAACGTACATTCATCCTCGCGGTTTATTGGTCAGTGTCAGCGGTAATCCTGGTGGTGAAGCGTACATGGTTGGAATAAAAGTTAAATATCCGTTGGAAAAATGTGGCAGGCAATGACACCCAAACCTCTCTATTCAACGCATGCAGTTAATTTATTTTTTTTCTGCTATAAAGATTAATCAGCCTAATTATCTAGCTAATGGCGTGATTATTCACTTCTCAAATTACGGTTTTCACGCATGTGCTTGAGGATGTAGAATGCGTTACGCACCAAGGGATCCGTTATATCTCAAGGACTATCGGCTCCTGACTTTTTAAACGTTTCTAAACAAAACGACCACAACAATGGGAAAGCAACGTTGTTATTTTCATTGTTGTCTGCTTAGTAATAGACGCTTAAGAGTTATCGCCTCTTCGTCGCGATTTGCTGATTCGTCACGGCTGAGCGTTCATGATAACATACGTGACTTTACCAAAAGAACCAAGAAGATGAATCCCTGCAGTCACGAAAGCTTTAAATCGAAATTCATGAAGCTATTTCTTTTTTTGTCTCGTTATTACTCACTCATTTGTATGATGCTTCTGCAGTTTCCCCATCGTTATATATGTGTTAGCATAGTTGCTGAGCGTAGACCCATTGGCCAAAAACTACCAAGCGACCAGCAAAAAAAAACAGCACCTGTAAAGGGTAAATGAATTGAGCAAGGTTAATAGAACTTGGGCGAAAGAAACGATGCGAGGAAATTCAAAAGTCGAGCGGTGCGAGTAAAGAAGCAGAAAGAGGAGTGTTGTGAGCTTGGTGGTGGATGAGATGAAACAGTCTGTGTGTGTCTGTATGCTGAACGTCTTTCGCACCGTGTGTAGCGAACCGTGCTAATCGTAGGTGCGGGGGAATAGCCTGCTAGACTCAGTCTGAACAGTCTGTTAGACTCAGTCTGAATAGTCTGATAGACTCAGTGTGAATAGTCTGATAGACTCAGTGTGAATAGTCTGATAGACTGAGTCTGAATAGTCAGTCTGAATAGTCTGATAGACTCAGTATGAATTGTCTGATAGACTGAGTCTGAATAGTCAGTCTGAATAGCCTGCTAGACTAAGTCTGAACAGCCTGTTAGACTCGGTCTGAATAGTCTGATAGACTCAGTGTGAATAGTCTGATAGACTGAGTCTGAATATTCAGTCTGAATAGCCTGCTAGACTCAGTCTGAACAGCCTGTTAGACTCAGTCTGAATAGTCTGATAGACTCAGTGTGAATAGTCTGATAGACTCAGTCTGAATAGTCTGATAGACTCAGTGTGAATAGTCTGATAGACTCAGTCTGAATAGTCTGTTAGACTCAGTCTGAACAGTCTGTTAGACTCAGTCTGAACAGTCTGTTAGACTCAGTGTGAATAGTCTGATAGACTCAGTCTGAATAGCCTGCTAGACTCAGTCTGAACAGTCTGTTAGACTCAGTCTGAATAGTCTGATAGACTCAGTGTGAATAGTCTGATAGACTCAGTGTGAATAGTCTGATAGACTGAGTCTGAATAGTCAGTCTGAATAGTCTGATAGACTCAGTCTGAATAGTCTGTTAGGCTCAGTATGAATTGTCTGATAGACTGAGTCTGAATAGTCAGTCTGAATAGCCTGCTAGACTCAGTCTGAACAGCCTGTTAGACTCGGTCTGAATAGTCTGATAGACTCAGTGTGAATAGTCTGATAGACTGAGTCTGAATAGTCAGTCTGAATAGTCTGATAGACTCAGTCTGAATAGTCTGTTAGGCTCAGTGTGAATAGTCACGATAGACTGAGTCTGAATAGTCAGTCTGAATAGTCTGTTAGAATCAGTCTGAATAGTCTGCTAGACACCGAGTCCTCAACATGGGCGGAGGATTCAACGAGTGCAACTCTCGTTCAGTTTGTGACACCTTTGTGATTGTGTGCACGGAATCCTCGTGAATTACAAGCAGTTACGCATCACACAATTAATTTAGCGCCTTAAGAATTAATATTATTAAATTAATAGATGCAATCATCATAACACTATTCATAAAGATGGTCACTGCATTGCGTGCATTCCGATGTGCCTTTGCGGCCGTCTGGAATGCTCTTCGTTCCGATAATAGGAATCCACTTGAGCTATGCAACTTTTAAATGATCCAGATTGACAAACTCACTTCTTTAAAACCTATTTTTGTCTTTCAGTTCGTTCTCCTTTCCTCCCGCACCTCCGCTAAGCACACGGTCGGCTGCACGCGGTGCGAAAGAAGTTCAAAGTGTGCGTGCGAGACGTTCGACGTACGTAAAGTTTCGTTGACGCCGTGACAATGTGGCCCTCTCTCCTCTTGCGTGCAAAGGACACGACTTCTGCGGGGAGGGCCACATCTGCGGCGATCACTCGCAGTGCCAGAATCTGCTGACGCGCGCGGCATGCGTCTGTCGTCCGGGGTTCACGCCCATCCGCGAGGACGAGGCCTACTGCCAAGGTGAAAGCCTGCCGCCCACCTGCCACTGTCACGGCTAAGGTTGCCACCTGTCCTGGGTTATTGTTTTGTTTTCCCACCCACTCCCTCCCAGGATGGTCCTCTCTTTGAGGCAGTTGTCGTGGGAATTCTCTACGTTTTCATGGAACTTTAAACGTGAAAAGTTGCATCTACTTTTTCCCCTGAGATGTCCTAGTTTTTTTTGTACCACAGAGGTGGCAACCCTCTTCATATCTGGGCCATCGTTACGGTTGTCACTTTTCCTGGTTTCCCCAGGATTGTCCTCTTGTTGAGGTAGCTGTTGTTCTAAGGAAATCTGTACTTCTTCCCAAAACTTTAAGAGTCCAGGTTTATTTCAATTTTGGCAATAATGCACCACGCAAGACCATATGTTTATATGTAATTCTAGATTTGAAGCTTTCGTGACTGCAAGGATTCATATTCTTAGGTTTTTTCGGTAAAGTCACGTAGGTAAAACATCAAAATTAATAAAAATAAAATAAAAATCCGAAACGTCGTGATTTTTATTTTATTTTTATTAATTTTGATGTTTTACCTACGTGACTTTACCGAAAAAACCTAAGAATATGTTTATATGTAGTTCTGCCCTCCCAGTTAAGTGAGATGTTCTCATTCCTCATATGTCCCAGTTGTTTGTACCTCAGAGTTGACAACCATAACCATCATCATAATCTGCATAGTCACCATTGTCTTCAACGTTGGCATGATCATATTCGTCATCACTAGCAGTATTAGCATCATTATTGTCTACATCACTAGCATCATCATCATCAACATCATCATTATCATCATCATCAGTGTCATCGTTATCATTCTTCATAATTTCTGTTTGTGGCAATCAATCGATTTTATGTGCCAATTGTCGCCCTCAATAAAGTCGGCTTCGGTGCACATTGGGGAGCATAGAACAACACCGCCACAGTCATCGTTATCATTGACGTTCGGAAAGAGTCGGACGGTGTCACCAAACCAATTCGTATTTTGCTGAAAAAATATAATAGATCCGATTCTGAATCGAACTGAAGATACACCCCCAGTGTCCATCATCAACATTGCAATCATCATCAGAAGCAACGTTATATAGTAATTGTCACCATCGTCGTCGGCTTTTATTTAATTTTATTAAGATAATGTATAATGCGTGGCGTAAATATACAATGTCGGCGTTGGAAGTTGAACCATATAAAAAATGTTGTGCTCACATTTCAACAATAATAGGGTCAAAGGCTGCTCTACAAACATGTGTGCCTAGTTTGGCTTAAAATAGACACGGTTCAGGTCATCAATATGCTTTGGAAAGTACTGGGAATTCAGAATCCTGTGGAACCAATAGGCAATACCCCAGGGTCTGCCACTGCAATAATTACCTCAATTGTTAAATGAACTATAAACCCATGGCTTTAAGTGTGTCGGTCATGTGAGGGTTGTTTGACCGTGTCACCACGCTGTTCAGTACAGGTTGGTGAAGGGAGTAAGTGGGTATGGGCAGAACACATCGCCACAAGAGGTGTTGACCGATGGTTAAGAATCATATCAGGAGTTGCATCCAAGAAATGGAACGCGTCTGAGAGAGAGCGCGTCCTCCAGGGAGATGGAGTGATGAAATCAGCTCGTATGCAGCGGCTAGTGTGGGGATTGTGAGAGGTGGTGGCTGATTGCTGAGGCTTTCATCCGGCAGTGGATTTATCATTGCTGATGATGATTCAAACGCATCGGACAAAATGGTTGGCTTCTCATCAACCTGCAGCAGTGACAGACACGCAGCACTCCGTGTTCGTTTGGTTAGTCCGTAAGAATGCACTAGGCTATCTGGCGTGGTCACAAAGAATAAATTCGTGATTATTCAACTGAATGCCGACCGCGCTTTTACGCAGTTATCTGGGAGACGCACATTTGCAGCCTCCTGTGACTGAATTGAGCATGGTGGTAAATAAGTTGATCTGCCAGTGAGGCACAGAGCCCATTTTTCTTCTGTAAGTTTACACCCAGTTGCACTCGTTCGTGCTACATGCTGTGGGCCTTTTGAATTTGAATTTCAATCTACAACTGTATGGATATGGCTGTTTTAATAGAAGAGAAAAATAAAACAACAACAACAACCAACAACACATGAAAGAGAAAGATTACAGAAGCCTCATTTAAATCCTTATTTGAGTTCAGCTCTCTTGTTTCCAGAGCGGACAAAATGACATAAATTATGCATGCTACAGTTACGCCTTTCATTGTTTTTATAAGCACTTCCAATGGCCGTTATGCAAAATAGATGACAAATGCTCTAATTTAAGGATGTTTCACTACACATTAAATCTATTCTCAGTGTGCAATTCATTGGAAATATAGCATCGTGCTTACAAAAAAAAACAAGTTCGACTACTCTTACCCATGCCCAGAGCAGTTCTATCGCATCAAAGTACTCGGGAAATTAACTTCTGATTCTGACTACCAACATACACATTCTCAGCTTCTGGCGGAGATATATGCACTCTTTCCCCACTAACCAGTGCTTCATTTTAGTCGGAATGGTCTGCTATGTTGTTACAGGATTTCATTTGGCTGTGCCACATATATCTCATCTTATTATGGCCTCACCATTAACATGAACCTGTTAAACATTCATTATATGTATATATGGGTATGATAATAATAAAAAGACTCAACCCTGCTCCAAGCCAGACAAGCAGCATTCCCAGTAATACCGATTTGAGAAATTCAACCCGAGCGGTTACAAACAGCTTTTGGAGCATATAGCTCCCCAGAGTAGTGAGCTTCAAAAAATGCAAGCCAACTTAACACAATTACACCGTTCGGTAGAAACGGGGGATTCCTTCATGTTAGGTTAGCCTCGCGATGATCCGCACAGGTAGTCGACAGAAAGGCACTTGTCAAGACATCAAAACCACGTGAACTTTAGAGCCAGTGTCCCAGCGGTCCCTTGTTGAGCAGCAGCAGAGACGGCTGGCTGGCAGCGCTGGGTTCTGCTACTCTTAGGCCGCTATTGATGTTCCAGCTATTGGGTTTTTTTTCTTTCACACACCAACCGTATTGTGTCATCAGTTTGGCCTCGAATCGCAGCGGTTGTGAGGTGTACAAAGGAATTGTGCGGAGGAACGCGTCCCACGATTGATGGTCTCTTGTGGATCTCCGAGCCAAAGAGGTTTTCAAAGCACACGCTGCGATGCATTGCAGAGTTTAATGCCCCCACTGCTTTGCCCAAACATGCCATCATCAGTGCACACACACACACCAACACAGCCTCTCTTCCACCCCCCTGGCATTTCATTGCTTTGGGGGGCATTGAATAGAGTTGGTGATCCATATAATACCGTGTGTGTAACTATTGCCAAGGCCAGCCTGGTGGTTCAGCGGTAGGGCTGGTGGCTCACAGTCGGGAGGTTCATCTTCTTGGTTCTTTCGGTAAAGTCACGTAGAAGGGAAGTGACTTTACCGAAAGAACCAAGAAGATGAATCCCTGCAGTCACGAAAGCTTTAAATCGAAATTTAGTCGGGAGGTTGTGAATTCATCATCCAGGTCAGGGGTAGACTCCGTCTGTTCATCCCCGCGGGGTGGAGCAAGACGTTTATTTTTCTTTCTTTGTTTTAAATGTGAAAATTGTAAAAAAATATACATATATTATTTGTGAGTTAACTTTTTTGAGGGGGTATCCAATTAAAGCTTTCACGAGCCCCGACCAAAGTACAACACATGTATCGCAAGCAAACGTGCCGGCTGATCGTTCCAGACTCATTGTATTTCAAAGGCGAGAGAAAGAGAGAGGGGGACGGAAATAGCGAGAGACTGGGAAACATATCTGCTTTCGTATTCTTTTGTCCTGCCGGGAGCCATTATCTTCTTGGTATCGCGTGTGTGCTGGCGATGCACGGACAGACTGCAGACTTCAGCGGCTCCGTGGATATTCCCTGAAACTCTCACGGGCTATTGGGAGAAACGGCATCGCATCGCACGTGGCGAGAGTGAGGGAGGGGGGGTAGATACGCCACACGTGCCAAGAGTCTGCAGCTCGGCAGTGAATTTAAAATGCTTGGCGTGTGCGCGCGTGCGCTCTCGTGTGCAATTGTTTGAGCGGCGTGCCAGTTCACTGAGGGTTCTGGCAGGGAGCGTGCTCGTTGAAGACACGGCAAAGGTTCAGCCCTGCAAGTGTTTGCTCATGCCACTGCTGGCAATCGGACGTCCACTGGCAGGAGCTCTTAAGAGAGCCTCTTTATGGTGCACTGTCGGTCTACTCTTTTACGCTGCCCAGATGTCTTTAAAAGGGCGGAAGTGCCTACACTTTAACCCCACCAACACAACCTGCTCATCGATTAGCTGTGGTGTGGCCATGTATATTTATTTACCCCGGAGGAATCCGATGAGCTACAAGGCTCTTTGATCACAGATGTCCAGGAGGGGCGGGTAAGAACGCCACGTCAACAAACAATACAACACACACTATAGGAGTGCAAAGTACATGGAAGGCAAAAAAAAATCACCCAAAAGCATACCAATAGGACTAAACCATCCCCATCCTACTAGGCAAAGCCCACTGAGGTATGAACTTTTTTTTCAAAAGCGACCTGGCCACAAATGATAGCTCAACGAAGTGGCTTATCACGTGGACATTTACATCAGCCAAATACTTAACGCATATTTTTAAATGTGGAGAGAAAAGCTGGAGCACCTGGAAAAAAATCCACACGACATGAGGAGAACATGAAAATTCCAAATATACAGCAGGCATCAAGGTTAGGATCGAACCCACAACCTCCTGTAAACGAGATGATGTAGTTAACACCTGGGAGCCAACTGTGGCTCCCATTGGTAAAGGGATGCTATGATGCGTTAATTGTATAAATTATTGGATTAATTGATACACATGCCCTCACCTGGCAACCTCTGACGGCCACCTGTCCAAGTACTAACTGATCAGCCGCTCGACCGTGCTTGGCCTTCGAGATCCGGTGGGGGGATTTAAGAAACCTTGCCCAGTGTTTCAGCTGCTGCGCTTGGAGATCAAAGCACAGAGCTCCGGATTGCCGCGTGTCCCCCCCCCACCCCCACCCTGAACTCCACTGGGTGGCAGCAATTTATATCTGCACAAAATCTGTTGGCTGAAATTCCCAAAAAAAAAACACTTTTACCCATACTCGGCAAAGCGACTCTCCTCATTATTGCTCGTTTCGTTTTATTCAGAGGGCTTACATTTTTTAAGACTGTTAAGTACTACGCTTGTGTTAATATTTAAAAAATCCACGTCTTTTTTCACGCAAACAGAAAAGTATCCCTGCCTCTGTGAACATTAAATTATTGCAAAGTCTGTACTTGTCGTGCATTAAATAATGGCACACGTCTAAATGTGGAACATTAGGACATCTTTTCTATGAACATTACGAATGAGTTCTCGTGGGAAGAGGTACAGCTAAAATTTGCTGCATACGTTTGGCCGTGGCAAGAAACAGAAGCTCAGGTCGCCTAGTTCAGATCGCAGTTCGCAAAAAAACACGAGCCCAAAATCGTCTCATCCTTTTTTTTCAAGTGATTTCCCTTCATGAAGAAGAGGATGATGACTTAAAAAAATGAAATTTCTGCACTCTTATGGCGAGAAGAATCAAAATCACACAGAGATCGCCAAGACAAGCCTTTTTCTCGGGCACTTTACTGCAGCTTCTTTAAAACGGTGTGCCGTCCGCAATTTTGTGAGCTGTGATTTCGTGAACGGCAAAACTTTTCGAAGAGATTGACAGTCACTTGCCCCTCGCCTCGTTGGAAGCGCCGAGAGTTGTGAACGTTTTTTTGTGTTTGTATCGACACCGCCGTCATTGCAGCAACGGTGCCTTGGGACAGCTCGTGGAGACATCAGCGAGTGAGGAGACGGAACGCGGGAGGCATCGTCCTCTTCCTCTCTCTTTAAATCCGGTGCACGCGAAGGCGGTTTCATTGCCCTTAACAAGCTCCTTGCGTATCTCCATCACGAGCCCGCGACACGTTTAGTGGCCGTCTCCCGCTCCACCCCGTTGGTCAGGATGCCGTAACGGAGGCGGATTGGGGGGGGAGGGGCATGGGAGGGCGGCCGAGTTATTTATTTATTTAGTGCCCCTTTGATGAACGGTTATCGGTCGTCCGCGCTCGGTGTTAATTGGACGGTGGGCCCCCCCCCCCCCCCGGGTGTGTGCACCTGCAGACGTGGACGAGTGTGCGGCGGGAGCCCATTACTGCCACGAGTTCACCGCATGCACCAACACCGCGGGCTCGTTCCACTGCGAGTGCCTGCCCGGGTTCCTGCGCGTGGACGATTACTCGTGCACCGGTGAGTCACGGAGCGGGCAGCTGACGACGGCGATGACGACGACGACGACGTTTCAACGTTCGATTGTGACAAACAAAAAAAACCACCACTTCTTGACGCGCCTGATCGCATCCCATGTTTGGGAGATCGTGGTTGAGACCCGGTGTGTGGGTGGTGTGTGCACGGTTGAACAACGTGCACAAGCGGAGTGGTCGTCGGTGGCTGTGGGGCTGCGCAATACGCTGGGCGCTAGAGGGGCGGTGCAGCTAAGCCATTTGCTGGACCGTACTTCTATGCTCCTCCGCGTTCACCAACCCGCACCAACCAGCGTGGATAAGCATGGCCACAGGCCAACCCCCCGGTGACAGGGACAGGCATGGGGAGGCTGTCATCCAGCAGTAGAGAGGCAGAATTGCTCTATCGGCGGCACGTCATGAGACTAAAGAATCCATTCGGACATTTCACAGAGCAGTGCCACCCAACTCAAAATAAAAATAAATTAATATTAAATCAAAAGATCGTGATTTCATTTGAATTTTGTTAGTTTTTTTTATTTTATGTTTTATACCTACGTGACTTTACCGAAAGAACCAAAGAGTATGGATCCCTGCAGTCACGAAAACTTCAAATCTAGAATAATCATGAGCAGTTAGAGCCCGGATTCAAACCCAATATCTCCACAGCGGTGCCTGGCCCAGTGCTCTGATCTCTGAGCCACCCTGACACAATCTTGAGATGTGGTTTCCTTGATAAGATAAAAATAAATACGTTTCATGATCAATCCACTGCCGGATGAAGGTCTCCCCAAATGCCTCACCGACCTCATAAAAAAAAAAGCTCGCACCAAATTTCGCGGAGCATTGCAAAGATGGCAACGATACTGATCTCAAATGTTTGCAGGTTTATCCCGGCGGCTTTCATAATATCAGCCACGGTCACCCCATGTGGCCTTTGAAAATGATGTAATGACTCCCCGGGCCCTCACCTGGTTAAATAAAGGTCATTGGATGAACCTGAAATTGAATTGTATTTGGAACGTGCGTTACCCACAGCCCACAATGACAGTCGTCGGTGGGAGCTCACGATTATCTCAGAGGCGTATCTAAGTAAAGTAGCGCTGCTCCGATATGGCAATCCGTCGATATATCTTGCGATGTGAGGGCCTCGGTAACATTATCGTCAGTTTTTCAAAATATCTTCAAATCGTGATTATCACTGCCCAATTTTATCTTTCCGATGTAAATTTTTTCCTGACAAAAATGTTACGAAATAGCAAACTCATATAATACATTTATTAATAAATAGCAATTATCCATTTAATTGCTATTTGAAACATTATTTCACAGTAATTAATGGCATGGTAATCATATGATGCTATCACTCAGGTAGTTTGGTTAATAATTTACTTATTTAAAGTGTAACTGACGGCATATGCATTATAAGCGCCATCAATTGTAAGGGTAAGAATTAATTATGGCAGGCGTATGGGTGAGTAAACTACAGTTGAAGAACGTTTAAGTACTGTCATATTTTATTTGTACTTAGTACAGCAATGCACAAAAACAACACGATACATTTTTATGCAGATCCAAAATTGCGGGAAACTTATATCGCGAAAAATCAGCCCGACGTAAAATCTATAGCCGATTGTGTAGCCGATTGTGAAATACGATATCGTCTTTACACGATATCGTGAAAGACGATATCACGATATCGTGAAAGACGATATCACGATATCGTGGCGACCGTGGTCCAAAGGAAGACACCGATCGCCAAAACTCAACCCTGTGAACAAAAATATATAACGAAACGTCAGCCGTGTAGGTCAGGGGTCGGCAACCTACGGCTCCGGAGCCGCATGCGGCTCTTTACGGGCTGCTTCTTGACGATATGTACGTATGTACATAGATGCATTGCGGCTCTTGAAATACTGAATTTTGTACCGAATTGGAAAGAAATGGCTCTTCTTGTTATTTTGGTTGCCGACCCCTGGTATAGGTTATCGGATTTGCGCTGCATGGCATTTGGCTCACTGGTTGTGTGCGGGCGGAACAGACTCTGAAGAGACTGAAAACACGCGGGAGCGAGACGTCAGAACTCGTACGGAACAACATGCGCGCCGCGCAACCCCCAAACCACGTTGGGAGATATTCTTAGGTTTTCTCGGTAAAGTCACGTAGGTAAAATAAAATTGAAATTAATAAAAGTAAAATACAAATAAAATAAAAATCACGACGTTTCCACCTGAAGACGGAAGCTTGTGTTGCCTCCGAAACGTCGTGATTTTTATTCTATTTTTATTTTACTTTATTAATTTTAATTTTTTACCTACGTGACTTTACCGAAAAAACCTAAGAATATAAATCCTTGCAGTCGCGAAAGCTTCAAATCTAGAATTAACACGTTGGGAGAGCCGCGAAACATCTTGGCCGCTAGACTCCTTGCAAACCGTTGCCTCATTAAGGGCTTGCTGGAGCAAACTGGGGACGGGGGGGGGAGGAAAAGTCCCACACGTAATGTTTAATTTATTTTACCTTGCGTGCAATTATCCGCAGTGACCCATTTTGATTTGATTATATGCGGCATTGCGAGGCAACGGGCGGGGGGGGGTGTCGGGGGATAGTCGGGGTGGGCTGTACTCTTCCCGATAATTATTTTGGGGGGGGGGGGGTGTTTTGCCAACCAGTAATTGCTCCGTCAAATCTGCCATAATCAGAGCGGCTCGGTGGGTGGCTGTCATCATCCGCTGCCCTCAGCCCAGGGGCATCAATCATCCCCTCTCCAGAGACCGGTGGAAATATATTAGCGATGGTGCAGCCTTATTGTACGTGGGCATATTTTTACGCGAAGCGAGGATTATCGTTCGATCGCGGCGTTTAAGTTTCCTTTGTAGTAGATTGCGTCGAAATTGACAAACAATGCGGGTAACTTGGACGGAGAGGGAGAGAGAAACGTGGGGCCCTGGTATGTTATACTGTTGGCTTAACCACCTAACTTTGTCCAGGCCTCGATTGCACCCGGCATTGCAATGTTTACGAGGCGCCTGCTTTCGCAAATATTTATTTGGGACAAATACCTGATGGAAGTATTTGTTTTCTTCTTAAATTAAATAGGTGGCTTAGATGGAAACCACCAAACTACATCGCGATTTACCCTACTTTTAGTACATTGTTTTTAAATAGAAAATGGTTAAATGTGTACGATATTTATTGCCGAAATGTCACCGTTATCCAAATTGTATGGTAACAGACAGCTTTGTATGTAAAATATTGCAAAGACTTATGAAATTGGGCCACGAATATCTGGTTGTAATTATTTATTTTTGGAGGGGAGAGACCTGAGCTTGTGGTCATGGAACAGCTATAGCCCCCCCTCCCTCCCCACCACTTCCCCCACCATCTCGTCACCCTTTACAAGCGCAACCAACGTGGGAAAGAGACCTGCCTTGCATGTCTCGGTCGCACCGCCCGCGGCGTCGTCTTCGGACACGAAAGACAACGGCAACAGCGAGAACACAACCCCCTTGCCCTACCCTACCATGTCACGAGGCCCGCATGCCAGCAAAATGCAACGTGAACATTTTTTTGTGCGCGTGAGCCAACGGTGCGCGTTTGAAAGGTCCAATCCGGACGAGGCTGTCTTCACCAACATCTCAGCGGTGAGACATGCATTAGGCCCAATTCGACAAAAGGCCCGGTACATTTATCTTGAGTGGCACCTGCAATGTCCCGAATGGATAACTCCGCACTAAGTAGGCCACGTGCACTTGACGGCTCTCGGCAAGTGGAAGGCATGCATGAACATGTATCGCGTGAGTGTGCTCTTTGAACCACGTTTGGGGTCAATTTGCAGGAATATTATGTTGTTTATCGCACTTTGCTGCTTCCACAGAGGAAGGTGGTTTGTCGGGGGAGTTGTAGGGCGTCATTGTCGCCCCGTAATGGGCCATCTGTTATTGTGGATTATTGCGTCTAGGTCGGTAGAAATGTTCTCCGTCATAACATCGGTCGGGCTTCGCTTTCCATCGCCAGCGTTCGGCAGTTAATTCCACAGGGCACCGCTCTAAAGCTCACCGCGCGATAAAGAAACCCCAGATTACAAAACCGAACGCGTTAAAGACAAACAACCCATATAATCGTTAAATGTATGATTCGTAAAACTATATATTTCTTTATAATGGGCAAAATGTGGTGGCACTTTCTGTGAGTAAATGCTCATTAAATACAGGGGGGAGGCGTTGTAAGAGTCGCAGTAGAAAGAGGTTAATAAGAGGTGGATTGTGCAATGCATCTGAGCATTTTATTCTTGAATTCTTATTATTCCACACACCAGCTTCGCCGTCCATACTGAAGCCAACTTAATATGAAGGGTGGCCTTTAATTTATAGTTTGCCACACTCTATTGACCAGCTTTCCCATATGCCGGCTTTCAGCTGTAATTGAATTAATCACACCACCCGTTATCTTGTTTTCAAAAGGTATTTTATTTTATTAAATTTTTTAAGCTGACCTTTACGTATAGATTTTGTATAACTCCTTAATTGATGTATTGACTTTTTTTTCTTGACTCAAGGGAAGTGACCTCATTAATGCTGCGGCTGTCTTTTTGAAACTATCGCTACCTTAATAGCATGAGGGAATTTCTTAAATTGCTGCCCGTGCAAACAGGATTATTATAATTAATGAATTTTTTGCATGTGATATGCACATCCCTTTGTTAAGGCGCTCCTCTTACACCCCCCCCCCAACTCAGCGTAGATATAAGCTCCCAGCTTGACAGGTTCTCATTCTTTACCTGAAGACGGCTGCTTGCGTTGTGGCCGAAACGTCGTGAGAATTGTTTTATGTTTTATTTTTATTATTTTATTACTTCCCTTCTACGTGACTTTACCGAAAAAACCAAGAAGATTTTAGCATGTGCTTAGCGAGTCAACTTGACAAGCATGAGCAAAGTTGTCGGTGTATATTTACACGAATCAAATTACGTCAAGTGAAAAGCCGCATCTCGTCAAAAGTCTTTTGTAACATTGGCTGGCGAATTTCAGCGACGACGTTCGTGAGGTGATAAATAACATACATTGTTTGAAAAGAACAGAAAACCTCGACTGGAATTCTGCAGAAAATTGCTCCAGCTTTTCGCGCCCCGTGCATTTCATGAGTAGCGTCAGAAACTTTGAGATAACGGAACGTTTTTGCAAGCGCGCAAAACAAGCGTCGGATGGGGGATTGTATCACACTCGGCATAATTTTTCATTACATTTTTTTTTCTTTCATTATGGCTGCGGGAAGCGATGTAATGTGGATGAGGTGAAGGGACGCAAGTATGGATTCTTTTTTTTATTCTGGAATATATAATGCCGTATTGGATAATTGCTTATCCCGCCAGAGTTAATCATTCCGATAATAACGTTAACACCACATTGTGTGCTTTTGCTGAGAAAGGGCCTTCTAATAGAATGACACGGGAAAAGAAATGTTCCAATTAAACAGATATGCTGCAAACTGGCTTATGAAATGATGAACAGTTTTAATAAATCTACAGGCCAGGATCTTAAAATTTTCCCTATTCTAAGCAACAATTAAAAGGTGTCGCTTTTGCAACTAACCGTATGAAATGTGCTCGTTATGCATCGGAAGCAGGCAAACTGAAACATGAGGGCCGAAGTGACCGCCGTCACGTCTCTGCCGTCAAAATAGAATCTATACAATAGGCGACGTTTCAGGCGATGGGCCTTCTTCGTAGCTTGTTGGCTACGTACGGTGCGAATACGTTATACATACATACAATGAAACATAAACAATTTACTATTTGGACAGTGGACCACGCCTCATCTCTCTGCGGCTGTTGCCTGAAAGGTCACCGATTAAAAACGTCTCTCCTTTGAGGGCCACGGTGTTATTGATTCATTCAGCGAGCACGTGACCGCCCAGCCACGCGCCAGCGTCCTCCGTGGCCAAGTGTAGTTCCCGAAGAGACCTCCGCTGACCATAATCAGTGGACGGTCATCGACATCACGCGGCATTGTTTGTGCAGTGCCACAGCTGAAAGTCTGGGGTTGGTCACAAATACCCCGAACGTTGGAGAGGGTTGACTGCACAAGAGAGCAGTGGACGTGCTAGTGTCAGAGCCAGATTCACACACAGAGGGGGCGTGGCCTCACGGAGGGGGTGTGGCCTCACTGAGGGGGGCGTGTCCTCACGGAGGGGGGCGTGTTAGACACGTCCCCCTCAAACTTAATTTGGAGGTTTCGTGACTGCAGGAATTATTCTTTGGTTCTTTCGGTAAAGTCACGTATAAAGATAAAATAATAAATTAAATTAAATACTAGCATACGACGTTTCGATTGCAACACAAGCAATCATCATCAGGTATAAATTAAATAGAAACACAAATCTAGTATACTTATAAATGTAATGTAATACAACAGAGAGTCGGATAACATAACAGTGTGATAGCTGCCTCCCCTGGTGCTTTTTCACTGCAGTTTCATGACGGGACCAGCGAGCCTAAATATCTTTATGCACGTACGTGAAATAAGTTACCTGGAGTATGGAAGGCGAGGACATGAAATGAAGGGGTCTACAAACATTACATTGGTGACACATACAGAGAGATAGTAACAGGCACGCGCTTATTGCCCGCGCTCCATCCAGTTACTGAGGGGTTGCGCAATCAGAGGGGAGGCTGAGCTCGTCGCTGCCTCACCTCTCGTCTCTCCCTGTATTTGCAGTGGAACTCCGCAGATTTGGCGATTGTGACTATAAATATCATTGGAATCGTACAGAAATTACATTTATAACACAGATCAGTGGCAAAAATCTTAATATTTATTTGAATTTATTCCTTTTTTTTTACTTTTCGTAACAGCTTTTTTCATTGGAGTATGGCAGGTGAGGCTCTGCCTCCCCTGCCTCCCCTGACCACACGTCCCTGCAAGTAAGAACCTCGCCCTGCCCCAGAGCATGTTCAGCGAGGCCCACCGATGGCGTGGCAGGGCGAAGAAAGGCGGCGAGGCTGGAGGATCCGCGATGAGGAACTGTATTGTTAGGTTTTTTCGGTAAAGTCACGTAGGTAAAACATTTTAATTAGAATTAATAAAAGTAAAATAAAATAATAAAAATCACGACGTTTCGCAGGCAACACAAGCTTCCGTGTTCAGGTGGAACCGTTCACAGCGCGCTTGCTGTATCAAGTAAATGAGAAATTCCAAGAGATGAGGAACTGGTTTGGGTGGCAATGGAATCGGCGTTCCAGTCGCGCCATTTGTCAGTACCCCGTTCACATTGGGGGGGGGGGGAAATAAATGGTTCCTTCCAGCCAACTGAATTCTTCGAACTTATGTTATAAAAAAAATAAGAAAAAAATCCCCGTACCATCGCTACCAACCACCCAGTGTTATTGATGAACGTGTTGGGCTTTTGGTATGCGTGCCGTGCGTAACCACTGCCAACATTATCGCAAAATAAACACACGGTGATGTCTTCGTAAAACCAATGACCCCTGAGAATGATTAGCAGTCATTTTATGTCTATATATGTTTTTTAATTAATGCACGGTGCTCGGTAGTGCTTATTCAGAAAACTAAATCGTGTTGTTGGGGTAAACAGCTTCAGCACAAAGCAGCAGATGCCGGGGGGACTCTAAGAGACCCAAATCTCGTCTCTCTGCCTTTGTTTCGATAAGTTTCTGCGCAGTTATTGCTTCTGGAATGAGTGCAACCTAATGATAGCAGGCCTCACCTCTCAGCCCATTAATTACCACCCTGGAGAAACGAGGCTCTTAACGGTCACCCTCGCTGACGGTGTGTGGGGGAGGATTAATGGAGTCGTCAAACAAAAGGAGTTTTACGCCGTTGGTGCAAAACGAAATTTGCATCGGTTACCACCACCAGGCTTTTCAGCGTTCGTGTCGGAAAGGGGAAAACGGCAGACACCCGCTTTTTCTGTTTGTTTGTTTGTTGTTCCGTAAAGCTCTCTGCGGATTAACGCACTCCTTGACGCCGAGAGATGTAGTGGCTTTCTTCGGCGCACCATCTCGTGAAGCACTCCCTCTCTTTGTGCCCGGCTGGGAAGGGGAGGAGGAGACGTAGTTGTAGTGGCTTTCTTTATGGATTGTGTTATTTATATTTTTTTACACTTTCTGTTTTTAATCGGATTACGGATTCAGACCAGATGTCATTGAAAGCAGTAAGATGTTTTTTTTACTTACCCATAGCACAAATATATTTTATATCCCCCCCCCCCCCTTACAATGTTCGGGAATTTTATTCCAATTTTTTCGCTCATTGCTACCCTGTTCATTTAATCAACTTTTGCCGCAATTTTTACGATGATGACATACTGTATTATGCGCGTGTGTATTGTCTGTGTGGTATTTTTTTTTACAGAGCACAATGAATGCATCAGCGGAACCCACAACTGTGACCCCAATGCCATCTGCACCAACACCGTGGGCAGCCACAGATGCACATGTGGCCCCGGTTACGTCGGCAACGGAACGACTTGCCAGCGTACGTCCGCGCACAATCACACCACTCTGCGTTTTGTTCGCGCTCGGAGGGTCGGAGTGTTTATGGAACAAAAAATCTGAACTCGGTAACGTCCGAAGGGAGCGTACGGAGTGTTGTGTTAGCAAAGCGAAAGTCAATTTCAACAGCTATGCTAAACGATTGTTGATACGTGTCAGAGGTAAAACACAGCAGAGCATGTGGACCTGGAATGGCTATTGAAGGCGAGACGTTAACTACCTTGTCTGGTCTACAGGAGGTCGTGGCTTCGATTCCGACCCTGATGCCTGCTGTATATTTGGAGTTTGCATGTCTCTCTATCCCCGTGGTCGCGTTGATTTTTTTTCCAGGTCCTCTGGTGTTTCCCTCCACATTTAGAAACACGTTTTTAGATATTTTGTCTTCTACACATTTCAACATGATAGCCAGGTCGCTTCTGAAAAAAAGTTATATAGCTCAGTGGGCCTTGCCTGGTAAAACACAAAAGTTTAGTTAGTTTAGACAGCATAACGATGAAAGATCGAGGCGGATGGGAGCAGGTTGGAATGCTTTTGGGAAAACTTAACTTTACAATGAATAGCAACACCGCAAGGTGCCTTGAGATGAACACTTTCAACCAGTGAATACTTCCTGCTCAGACGTGAAATGCAAAAAAAAGTAAAAAAAGTCAAAAGTAAAAAATTGCTCAAAGCAGCGTGGAGTGTAGAATTCCACTGCGAGACGGATCAGGGAGCCAACCCACATCGGTGATTGCCGTGGGTTTGATTCACCAAACCGCCCGCGATGATTGCCGCGTTCGCTCGCCAAGTTTGCCTCCTGCCAGCCGTCGTCGAGACGGCGCTGCTGCCCAATGCGTCTCTGGGCGACTGGCACGTGGACGTTTGTAAAACATTGCCGTGTGACGCCCCCGCCAGCCGGCCGGCGCATTTTAATGCGATCATTGCCCTGTTTATCAGCCGTGTTTGCAGTAATTATTATTTGAAGATGAATTACAACAACTTTTGCCTTGTTTGCCGGGCGGTGGCGGCGGTGGGGGCGGTGGGTGGATTTGCACTGAGAGACGGAGAGGGAAAAGCATGAGAGAACATCCGCCAATCAGAGACGACGTGCGAACGGTGAGGCGCAGTCCAGAGACGGAGAGAGACAGGGGGTAAGAAGTCCCAGAGACATTGGCCGGATACCGTTGCCAGAAGGCGTGATGGCCGGTGGCCGAGGCTAATGGTGGAGTTGCAACCGGGAGAGGGAACAGGCGCATTATCCCACCGCTCTGCGTTTCCATCCCGACGACACCGGCAATTGTCTGCGCCGCACTTTATTTACCTCCTGCTTCAGCCGCGGCTAATTGAGGCAACTGAAGCCTGAATGCATAAACCACTGTTTCAGTCCAGACTCAATTAGGCACGCCCGGCGTCAGTAATAAATAAAACATGGGGCGGATAGCACGGTCTGTTAAAGACTGTGCTCGCTTCTCGTAAGGAAAGCGCCTCCGCAATTAGAAGAAGATTTACGCGCGGCTATTCCTGTAGCAAACCAATCTTCTTCGTATGGCTGATGTTGATGTTGAGCAACAACTATAACTTTGCAAGCGAAAATGTCCAAAAGACGAAAGTTTTTCATCGGTGCGTACTGCCTGCTTTTACCATGTGGTTCAAAAGCGGGGTCAATGACAACAGAAAAATAAAACGGAACAAAAACTGAAAAGGGTGCAAAGAAGCGTGGAGAGATGCACGCTTGGAATTGGATTGAGACGGAAAGGCCAGCAGTTGGATTATAGATTATACAAGGGTTCATGACACAATTCAAACTGCTATGAAAAAGCGAGTGGGATTACGCAGGACACGTCGTTGGAAGGGATGGTGGTGGATGGTCAGAATCGTGACGGAGTGGCAGCCAAGGTATGAAATGCGCCTTCTAGAGGGTCGTCCGCCGAGGAGATGGAGTGAGTAAACCAGCATGTCTGCACGTGCTAGGTAGATTGTTGCATTAACGGCTAAGGAGAGATGGTGATGGCTTGAGGTGGCCTTCATCCAGCAGTGGAATGATCTTGGCTCATCACGCTGACGATGGTAACTGCTGTACATGCCACCCATCCACTTGATTGGTTTCCTGAGAGTCTCTGGCACTTACGTTTGACCGATTCCTAAAAGGACAGTGCACCACATTAAATTAATAAACCATTTTACTGGAGGTGGCCAGAAGTCACAGAGGTCACAGCACTGCCTCGGAACCACTGAGATCCTGGCTTTGCCCGCCTGCGATTAAACTGGGCTCCCACGTATATAGCGTCTTGATGGTGTCAGCCTGGTCTCAAATGTCTGAACAACAACAACACCCAGCAAATTAAATGTCGTTTTCAACTTCACAAATGTCACCTCTGACACCAAAAACATTTCAGCCCGAAGTGAATTCAGATGTAGTTCTGTTACGTCACGTTCCCCCCGGGCACTTCTTCAGAAACACGGTGATGCCACTGCTAACTGATGTAGATTGGAGTGTAATTTGTGCAGCTGCCAAAGCCTCATAATTAAACGGCTCAAATGATGTAGGTTGCACGTTGCACCATTTCTTATACGAACGTTTAATTGCATTAACCATCCACCACTTTGGTTTCACTTCCATTTATAACGCAGGCACACACACAAAAGGCTTTTACATTTCTTTTTAAAGGCAAGAGGGTGGTCGGGCCATTGTGCCGCAGCCACAATGGCTGGACTGTAATTTGTAACATGGAGTGCACTGCGGGTAGGACTGCAATTCTTCTAAGTGGCACAATCAGCGATGATCCAGGCAAGCCCTTTTCTCTCTAATTGGTTTGGTCGTGGCAGAGGACACCTATGGATTATCACAAGCTGCAGAAAAGGTTGCCTTTGCTGTGACAGAGCAAATGTCCTGTCCCTCGAATCGTCATATAGCGAGCAGACCTCTGTTTAACGCCACTGTATTTCTGGAAGGCTCATCCGTGCCTTAGTTAGTTGCCTTGAGTCAGCGAGCGGCCTTCCTCTCTCTCTCTCTTTCTGACGTTTGGCAGCAGCCTAGTGGCTCATATGCACCAGCCTATTCCCTTTCAAACCCCCCGGACCACTGCACAGGCAGCAGCACCAGGACAAATCTGTCTGTCCGCCTGATGATGCTGGTTGTAATTACTGGCGGTGAAAACGTCGGACTCGAATTGTAAATGGTGTGGGTTTACTCTCAAATATACCGGTGTTGCTGAACCAGTAACTAATGGGCACGTTTTGTTTACGTGACAAAATTACTAATTGCCTGTGTCGGGGTGGTGTCAGGTTTAGCAATACGTTTATATTTACGTGATCGAACCCATAAACCTTTATTGTGGATCAGGATGGTGCTTAACCAAATGGGGACGGATCGGTCGGCTCGCCGTCGTAAAACTGCACATCGATGTTGACCGGATTGAGCATCAATTGCAGTTTTCGTAATGTGAGAGAAGTATGTCCAGGAGGTTTGCTTACAGCTGTCGGTGCCTGTGGCAGGAAGGGAAACCCTTCTTCTTAGAGACACATGTATGTATGTTGAACTTCTATTGCACCTTATGTTGTGAACCGTGCTAATCGGAGGTGCAAGGGAAGGACAGCAAATCAAACACAAAAATCAGTTCTCAAGAAAATAATTTTCAGTCTAAATTTAATAGTGCATAGCTCCAGTGGCGTCCTAGGAAGAGCGTTCCAGACGGCCGCAGAAGCGCATCTGAAAGCCCGCGATGCAGTCTTTTGTTCGACGGTTAGCCCAAAAGCTGCTGCGAGGATGACCGGAGTTTGCGTGATGGTTTATGCTTCTTGACGAGATCAGCGAGGCACTGCGGTTCATTTGTGGCAAGCACTTTGTGCGGATTGAGTGCGACCTCAAAATGTATTTGTTCAGCAACCGGAAGACATTGCAGCTCAACGAGCACTGGAAGGACATGGTCGGATGTTGCAGTACACATCCGTTCATTGAAAACAACGTATTGCAGTGAAATTCAATGAATCCTTTGGAAACACACTGAGAGATGGAGAAATATTTGCATCGTGGAACAAAGACAAATCAAGGATTTAATTTCAAACTCTTTAAAAGATGGGAGTGGACCTGGGCAGTGCACATCACGAGAATGGGGGTTTATGGCCGATGGACACAAGTGCTGGGTAGAGTGGCAGCCGAAGGCGACAACGCACCCAGCAGGATGACCACCACTGTGCACATCCACGAGAGAGACAGATCTGTGGCATCACAGGGCTGTTCCGAATGTCAGTGACATACGCGGGGAGGTCTTTATACAAGTTTGGATAGAACATTGCTAACAATGACGATGACGACGACGATTATGATGATGATGTTGAAGAATTTCGATTTAAAGCTTTCGTGACTGCCGGGATTCATCTTCTTGGTTCTTTCGGTAAAGTCACGTAGAAGGGAAATAATAAAATAATAAAAATCAAACATAATAAAGACAGACGCTGTCTTTCCGACAGACCTGTTCTTCACCTGAGGACGGCTGCTTGCGTTGTGGCCGTAACGTCGTGAGAATTATTTTTATTCTTTTATTATTTCCCTTCTACGTGACTTTACCGAAAGAACCAAGAAGATGATGTTGAAGAAGATGATGAAATCAATTCTGCTTTTAGTTTGACTTTCCCCACCCTTGTCTGCCCTGGACTCCGCACGCAACTCCTCCCCACGGCGGGCCCAGCCTTCTGCGACGGCGGCTGTAAGAATGGAGGGAGCTGCATGTCCCCCAGCGTCTGCCTCTGTCAGTCCGGCTTCAAGGGCGAGCTCTGCGAAACCGGTGAGTGCCTCCGATGCTGTGCACTCCACAGCCATTCAATATGAGAGACGAGCTGCGACCGGTCCTGGGCCTCCCCTGAGTCGACTCAGCCTCAAAAAGAGTACCCGGTGCGGTGGGTGTGTCAACATCGCCACTTGGTAGACAAAGGCGGCCAGGCGTGGTGCTGGCCACCCACCCTATCGTCTGTCATGACGGCTTTCATAGCTGCTACTCGTGAACAGCACTTGCCCCAACAGTCTGTTGAGGCTATACGGGGGATCTTGGTCTTTCTTTGTTGGATGAAGTGGCAAGATTGGCAAGTCTTGTGGATAAGCACTCTTTATTATCTTCTTGGTTTTTTCGGTAAAGTCACGTAGAAGGGAAATAATAAAATAATAAAAATTAAACATAATTAAATACAATTCTCACGACGTTTCGGCCACACTGTCTTTCCGACGCTGTCTTTCCGACAGACCTGTTCTTCACCTGAGGACGGCTGCTTGCGTTGTGGCCGAAATGTCGTGAGAATTGTATTTTATTATGTTTTATTTTTATTATTTTATTATTTCCCTTCTTCGTGACTTTACCGAAAGAACCAAGAAGATGGATCCCTGCAGTCACGAAAGCTTTAAATCGACACTGTTCATTACGTATCACGGTCCCCGTGTCACGCTCTGCCTTGGGGTTAATTTCAATGTGAAAACTCCACCGCAGGCTTTCCTGGGCTCTCGATGAAACGAGTTAAATAATGGCACGTGGAAGGCTTGCCTGTGAGTTGAGCGTTGGCCCTCTCATTACCGTGTTGCATTGGCGTGGGGAATTTAGTAGGACAGGCCTCCGCTAGAGCATTCAATCATCCATACCGAGTGCTGTAATGAGACAGTTCAAGTTCAGTTGATTTAGAGCACCTGAGTGATTAGTATTTGTCTTATAAATACCGACCCGTGAGTCACACCTTGAATAATGCGGCTGATTATTTAATCAAGTGGTGACACCGTGCTGCTACTGCTGTGCTATGAACCTTGCAACTCGAATTCGATTTCCAGCGACGGCCAACAGTGGTGAGTGATATCTCAATGGCGAGCGACATTTAAACAGGTCCTGGGTTTCTGCCTACGCCAACCCGCCCCGACCAGCGTGGCGATCAAGATGCCATCAGTGGCCCAAAGCCACTGACGCCACGACGCTTCGCCAACGCTTTCTACCCTCCGCCAGATCCCCCGCGCAGACGCTGCAGAGTCAACATGCGATCTGCCCCTCCCAGGCAGGTCCTATCCCACCATCTGGCCTTGCAAGTGTTCCCTTTGGTCGTCTGGCGGAGGTTTGGTTTAAAAAAAAAAACAATGGGGAGGCCTTCATCTAGACTTTGATTGCACCCGCCATCTAAATCATTTCTCGCTTGTAGCGTTTTTTTTGTATTATGTTCAGCCCATATTCTTTGGGTCTTTCGATAAAGTCGCGTAGATAGGTTCAAAGAAAAGAACAAAAGACTACGATGTTTCGATCGCAACACAAGCGATCGTCATCAGGAGGAAAAAAGAGTTAAGCCCCTTGATGAAAGGCATTCTAAACATATATAATAAGATAATAAGATTAGATGAAATAGAGTCTGTAAATAATTACTCCATTATTATCATTATTTAATCCAGAAATGCCAATAGCCTCAGAGAAAGAATAAGTAATTCTACCTGCTTTGCAGATATTGTGGAACAAATTGCATTCCGATAATGGATTTTGCCACGAAGATCACTTCTCAAGACAACTCCATTACGCTCTGCCAACCGATCATCAGTTTAATAAGAACGCATGATTATTTACAGCCCTTTGCAAATCCACTGCTGGATTAGGGCCACCCCACACCGTGTCGGTCACGGGGGTCGTTTGACTGTACCTCACCACTCTGGTCAGTGCGGGTTTATGTTATGGTTTTCACTCACCAGGCCCAGAGGCCCAAAACGCATAGCAGCCAGCAACAAACATCACTGCTGAAGCTGCAATAGATCATTGCGTTTATAAATTGCTGTAAAGTGCCTTGGAATAAAGCACTTTAATCCGATGCACTTTACAGCAATTATAAAATTGAACATAAGATGATAGTGGTTGAAATAAAGAGTGGAGTTATTACAATTGGTGGCGTAGTTATTTATGGTGACAGGAGCACAGGTGGGAGTGGTGAAGGAGAGGTTTGTGTAGGGTCTGGTACTGGTAGGAACCTCCTGGTTACACCAGCCCACAGGGGATTATTGTGTCCGTCGTGCAGGGAGGGGCTGGGTGGGGTGGGAGGTTCTGGGTGGGGAGGGGAGGGTGGGGAGGGGCTGGGTGGGGAGGGTGGGGAGGGACTGGGTGGGAGGGTGGGGAGGGGCTGGGTGGGGTGGGGCTGGTCACCCCGTGGTGCCCTTATAAAACTCAACGTTTAACCTACTCACGCCGGCTTGTGCCCGCCCTCACAGTCAGGCATATTTGCAGAATACACCACGCCGCCGTTGACCCTGGCCATTGACCGAGCAACCCAACGTTCCTGCCAGCTCCCTCCGCAGGAATGTGTTTATAGCTGGGGGTGGAGGTTAGGGAGTAGCAGGAAGGGTAGTGATAGGGGTTGGGGTAGTGATAGGGGTTGGGGTAGTGATAGGGGTTGGGGTAGTGATAGGGGTTGGGATAGTAATAGGAGTTGGTGCAGTGATAGGGGTTGGGGTAGTGATAGGGGTTGGTAGCAGTAGAAGAGATGGGGATTGTTTTAAAGCAGGAAAGGAAGCAGGTGAGAGTCAAGGTGACTGTTTCGTGTGCTGCTGCGGGAGTTTGTTCCAGTGAAGGGGAGTAAGAAGGGACAAGGAATGAAAGTGTGACTGGGCGCGCAGGTCGGGATTGAACTCACGTCGCCTGGTTTTGGGGCACAGTGCACTAACCACTGCGCCAAAATGCTCGCCCCCCCCCCCGCCATAGTCGGTTGAGGTTTTTGAAAACGGCCTTTTTGATGGAAATGTGTGCGGGATGTGTTCCGTGAGATTGTCGCGAAATCGGACATGACCTCCCCGCCTCGGTGCTCACAGCAGCAAGCACATGGATAGAGCACCACCACGCACTCCCTCCCCTAAGTGGCATCGCGTGTTCCCATGATTTAGTGATGACGTTCGCAAGAAGGCAGAAATAACCCTTGCGAGCGCAGTGCAAAAAGAAACTCTTCAATTGTACATGATCACAAAAACGCCATCAGTAGGCTTTCATTGTTACCATTACACGCTTATTTACAACTCTTGTTATTGCAGTTTTCTCGAGATGTTCACATTTGCTTCAAAGGCATTTCATGTCAGTGCTCGTTTTCTCAGCATAATCGCGGGTATCGTGTGTGCTGTGAAGTTGTTTTTTTCTGAAACAAAATAACAAAATCTTAAGCCCATCTCCGTTAGATGGCCTTCATTACACGTTTATAGAGCAGCAGCAGGGTGACGTCATCATTAACTCCTTAGCTCATTAACTCATTAACTCATTGTTGTTTCATTTGCTTCCTCGATATGCCTTCACAGCAAGTGTGCTTTGTAATGAACCGTCTGCTTCGTCAAGCAGGGACGATTGAAGCTTAACTTTGTTAGCTATTTCGAATATTTTTTTTTGCAATTGTTTATTTTCTATTAACGACTTCACACCGCCTCTCACTTGAAACCGAGAGGTGTCTGCAGCCAATGTAAGAAGTCACCGCGCACAGTGACAGCGTCTTTGCGTGCATGCCACAGCAAACACGGCTACGTCGTATCTACGATGTGATTTTCGTGTTGTCCCGCCCGGCGTCCGTTACAAATGTCTGACGTTTCGCCGCCCGTCCTGAGAAGCTTCAGATCACTTCCCGAAGAAGCGGGCGAGGCGAAACGTCGGACATCATGCCGAACAGCATGCGGTAGAGGAAAAGATCCCCTGTATAGCCTTAACAGACTGTAGGGACAAGTACTGTTAGCGAGCACCTATGAAGGCCGGAACGGTACACGAGGGGGTGGGTGGCCAGCACCACGCCCGACCGCCTTTGTCTCCCTAGTGGCAATGTTTACACACCGCACCAGGTACTCATTTGAGGCTGAGTCGACCTACAGCATGCGGTACAACCACAAACACACACACATCGGAGAGCCAATGGTGAGAGCAGTGACATGATACGATGTGAACCGTCTCGGTTGTGGTGCATTCAGAGATGGGTGCAAGGTCCCGTGCCTCGCAATGGACACTGGCAGCAATGAGCGCGCAAACCCCGAAAGTTGTTTCTCATCCAAAGGAGATAATGAACCCAAGCCCGTGGCTCTCGGTTTAGTCAAATTTGCCGCAGTTCTCCTGGCCTGTGAAAGCCCTTGCGTTCCAGTGCCAGGGTACAAAACAAAAAAACCTGTCAAACGTGTTCATGAGTAACAGCACTGAAATGATACGGCCAAGCAGAGGGATCCTGCGCCGAGTTCGTTTATCGATATATTTTAATGTAATCTCTGTACGAAGAGGGTTGTCGGGTTAAGGGTTAAGTCGCAGCCATCAATTGTGCTGTAGCAGATTGGCCGCGTGCGATGCATACAAACAGCGGGTGTAAAAAGAAAAATTATTATAATATTTCAAACTGATTGCTTCTGCGAGGATGGAGCCGTGGTTTAATCGTGCAAACATATTTTAGATCTCCGAGGCAATGCTTTTGAGTGCGAGGGCGACCGCCAGGCTGATTCAGGAGGACGGCGAAGTTGCAACAAAGGTTAAAGCAAATAAGAAAAAAAACTAATCCGAGTGAGGAGATGGCTTGTGTTTCCGTCAGAGCGTGAAAGGCTAATTGCTCTGACATTAAATTCTGAGACAGTGACAAAGCTGTTACGATGCCTCTGCTTCTACTTCCTTCGACATCGCCCAAACATTAACATATTCAAATTACAGTTGACATTTAATAAAGAATACTGTTCGCGTGTATGAAGGTCCTAAAAGTATAACACGAAAAAAATTACGACGCAAAAAAAATGGAGAGAAAAGTAACTCTGACACATTTGACGGGAAAAAAAAAACAACTTGTGAAGGATGTTATCGTTTCTGCGCTATCAAATGCCATACTTGCGGGCTTCTATGTGCGAGGTGACTTGAAAGGTTTCTTTTGATTGGTGGACCGTACTGCGTGGCACAAGGGTGCAACAGAAATATTCAAGCCAAATCAAGATTCAACACGACGCCACGAAACAGACGGGGGGGGGAGCGGTGGCGCATTGCTTAGCGGACCGCGCGGCAAGCCTGAGTTTGATGCCCGGCCACAATGAATATCAGCGGCAAGTGATATGTGAACTGGACCTAGCCCCCCCCCTCGCGCCCCCCCCCCTCCCACCCTTGCCTTTGTCAACACGCATTGACAAGCATGGTGAAGTATTGTCTCCAGCAGTGGGTTCACACATTGGGCTTTAAATTAGTATAATAATTAAACATAACAGGTCGGGATGCACCATCATTTTAGTCTATTTTTATACTCATCGCCCCCTCTATCCCAGCTTAAATAGTCGCTCCAAGCCTGGGGCTTGTCATTCAGACTCTGTCTCCTCGACAGACCTGTTCTCCACCTGAGGACGGCTGCTTGCGTTGTGGCCGAAACGTCGTGAGAATTATTTTATTATGTTTTATTTTTATTATTTTATTATTTCCATTCCACGTGACTTTACCGAAAGAACCAAGAAGATTTATAGTTATTCTTTGGTTCTTTCGGTAAAGTCACGTAGAAAGAGAAAATAATAAATTGAATAATAGCATTCGACGTTTCGATTGCAACAGAAGCAATCATCATCAGGTACAAATGAAAGAGAAAACAAAACCTCGTAAACTTATAAATATAATGTAATACAACACAGAGAGTCGGCTAACATAACAGTCAACACCCTACCTGGTTGATTACATTCTTCCAAACATTGCTAAATTTGAGAGAGAGACAAAACACAGACACGGAGACACATAGGCAGACACATAAGCAGAGAGAGATAACACAGAGACACACAAAGAAAGACACACACATAGGCACACAGATAAACAACGCCTTTGTGCCGAGGCCTTAAACAGAGAGAGAGGGGGGTACAGAGAGGGGGGGGGTAGAGAAATTAGCGAAATAACCAAAGAGTAATTCCAGCAATCACGAAAGCTCCAAATCAAATATTTGTATACTTATTTTAGCTGGCCGGTGGTGGCTACGCATGCCTGCAATCCAGCACTATTGAGGCAAGGGTTGGTGGATTACACAAATGTTCTGAAGCTCCCTTCCCGTGGGTGACCAGGTACCATACCTTGACTCGCCAGGCAAAAGACAGTGCAACAAATGTGTACTCCATCTGTTCTATCTGTTCCATCTGTTTGGGATAGAGTGTTGCCCGCCTGGCACGCGTAGTTTTCTCCGGGTGTTCTGGTTTCCCCCCAAATGTAAACACTCATCAATCGGCCAATCACATCTTCACTTATATAGAGGACCGCAGAGCTTGGGCAATTGTTGTCGCCGGCTCACTGCCTGGCTGCCGCCTGCCTGCTTGTACGTGGTTCCTTCACGCCCCTGAGTCGTTTTCTCTCTCTCTGTGAAGTTGACATTTTTTTCATTATTTTGGTTCGCTCGGACAGGAATGTGTAATGAGTAATTCGTGAGCAGCTTTATTTTTGTATCACTTCATTACATTTTAATGCGAAGTAAAAATTGCAGAAAGCCATGCTTTTAGCTCTCCATGTAAAAAAGCTAAAGGCCATTGTCAAGAACGCACGCACCCAGATTGGATGTGACAGCTGAGCAGTTAGCAAAGGGAAGTATTTGTGAATATTCCGACGTGTCCCTGTAGAAACACCACCTATGTTGTGTGATGCTCCGTTTTCATCTCGACTCATTTTCTGAATTGAAAACTAATTTTCTAAATTTAAAACTCTAGGACGTATTTTTGTGTTTCGTACGTTGTCTTTTCCCCGCACTTTCGATTGGGATGGTTGGCTACATTCGGTGCGAAAGTATTTCAACATACTACGTACGTGATCGACCACCGTACATTCTTCTCCTTCTGGTATCTTTCTTCACGCTGCTCATTTTTGGAATGCCCTCCACATCGGCTCTTTGCCAACGTTTCTTAGAATAACCTTACTCAATCCTAGATATGTATTTGCTTTTATCTGTTACAACTTCATTCAACTGGTACAAAAACTGACACCTTGACACAAGGCATCATGTTTGCAATAACCACAACACAAGCAGTCAAAATGCAAACAAAAAAAAACAACTCTGATAATGATAATGATAGGCACTGTCCTTGAAGTTGATTGGTCCACACCCGAGACAGCTTTCTTTAGAGCCTAGTCTCCATTGGTGTTGGACCAGATGACGCCAAAAGGCGTACAACTCAAAAACAGCGCACTATCAGAGTATTGAGAGCTCGGGGTAAGCATTTACACTATGAGACCTCCTTTACCAGTGGCAAAATATAGTAATAGGTTGTTATTCATTCGTGCTGTTTGTTGCTGGCTGCTTGGCATATTGGGCATTTGGATCTGGACTCGAGAACTGTAAATCATATATATATGCGTGAAGTGGAGCCATTGACCAAAATTTCACCAATTACATATATTTGTTTTCATTTCAGGCATTGTTGTTGGTGAGTGTGTTGAGTTGTTTTGTTAATTGTGCTTTTACATCAGTGCCGATGCAGCATCACCAAATAATCGTGATGCCTCATAAGAATTCACTTCCCGACAATACTTATAATCATATTATTTGAATCCCCTTTGCCCAGTGTGTGAAGGATTCCCCAAAAGTAATGTATCCTATTTTTCCTGAATTATTATCGTGTTGAACTCCGTAAAAATGTTAGACAATTCATTAATGGGAATATCTTTCGATTTAAAGCGTTCGTGACTGCAGGGATTCATCTTCTTGGTTCCTTCGGTAAAGTCACGTAGAATGGAAATAATAAAATAATATTTTATTATTTTTCTTCTTTTTATTATTTTATTATTTCCATTCTACGTGACTTTACCGAAAGAACCAAGTAAAATGGGAACATCGTGAACATTTGGCTATTTTGCAAGTTTCCGCTCCGGCCCTCTCTGCGTGCTTGTGGAACCAGGGGTCACTGTGCACCTCTGTCACGTGACCATTTACGGAACAGCACCTGCACACCAGTATCATCATTTAAAAAAAAGGTTCCTACACAGGCTATTGTTTCGATATGCCAAATAGATCAACATCAGAATCATAATCTGTATTTATCCTGGAAGCATCCGAGGAGCTATGGTGACAGGCCTGGGCTGTATGGTGAATGGGACAGCACATTCCACTTCACAATACAGTCCGATGTTCTCCACATTGTATGTGGTCTGCCATTGTTCTGGTTGACTGCCATTGTCGTGTTCAAGAGAACACTTCTGCCGTCTGACAAATATTCACGACTTTGCCATGATTTAATATCCATGGTCGTGTATCGCTTCCATAGACTAAACTAATTGACAAATGCAAATGAGGCATTGCTTCCAGAGTAAAGCAAAAGCGTCTTTGTTAATAAAACATGACACCACCAGTCAAACATATATCGGCTAGACCTTGGTTTAAATAGAGGGAAGCAGGCATATTACCATGTGAATATATTCAACATGAAAGGTCATTTTAAAACGTTTTCCTTCACGAGTTTTAACGGTAAGCATAAAGCAGCAGTTATATATGTCCATGATCGCCTTTCATAAATAATCATTCGCAGCCCATTTTCAATCAACTGCTAAATAAAAGCGTCCCGAACGACGTTGGGAGTCATTGGGGTTGTTTGACCATTCTAGAATTGAAGCTTTCGTGACTGCAAGGATTCATACTCTTTCGTTTTTTCGGTAAAGTCACGGAGGTTAAAATAATGTATTTGTTTTCTTTTAACCTACGTGACTTTACCGAAAAAAACAAAGAGTATGTTTGACCATACTTCACCATGTTGGTCAGTGTGGGTTGTAGAAGAGAGGCGAGCAGAGATCATTGCGGACATCAATCACAACTGATGCTCGCCATGAACGGGAATGCATCTCGGTTCACTGGGTTCATGGCACGGTGCACCACCATTATCGTAAATATTCAAGTTAGAACTTACATATAAGCTGGGTTGGGGGTGGTAGAAGAGCGCCTTAACAAAAATAATGTGCATATCAAGATGAGTTTAGCATATACATGGGAAATGCGCAGGGGGCGGGGGGGCGTCAAAGTCATACCATGCCCACGCACTATGCAGGATCAAGAGCACCAAGGGGGGGTGCAGGGATTTGCATTAACAAAGGAAAGGAATGCCAATGATATGTAGCTGCAGTTACTAAACAACACCTTTGTCAATGCTAATCCCTGCACCCCCCCTTGGTGCTCTTGATCCTGCATAGTGCGTGGGCATGGTATGACTTTGACGCCCCCCCGCCCCCTGCGCATTTCCCATGTATATGCTAAACTCATCTTGATATGCACATTCTTTTTGTTAAGGCGCTCTTCTACCACCCCCAACCCAGCTTATATGTAAGTTCCTAACTTGAAGTGTCTCATTCTTCACCTGAGGACGGCTGCTTGCGTTGTGGCCGAAACGTCGTGAGAATTGTTTCATTTTATTATGTTTTATTTTTATTATTTTATTACTTCCCTTCTACGTGACTTTACCGAAAAAACCAAGAAGATGAATCCCTGCAGTCACGAAAGCTTTAAATCGAAATTCAAGTTAGAGTCAAAGTATTTACTTGCGTTAAAGGACAAAGGGATGGAGTTCATCCCAATTGGAGGCCGTCAGCCAGTGGTGTGTGTATTTGCCATCGTATGCCCCCGTGTCTTTTTAAAATATATATCATTGGTTACTGTCATACATTACGTGTGTTTGTTTGTGGAATATTATAATCGTATCGTCAAAAGCACACTGCGAAATGAACCTAGTGACCTGAGTTTGATTCCAAAACATGGCTGCCGTCGTGGCGAGTGGTATTTGACCTGGTCGTGGCCACCCTAGGATCAGTAAAATATCACCCCCACTACCGACACGGCATGGGGAAGCCTTCATCCAACAGTGGACTGACTCTTGAGGCTTTAGTCTGCTGTTAGCCGTAATGACCCATTGTTGAGTGTACTGATTTTTTTTCCCTCCGTGAATTTTTTTTTCATTGTATTTGTCCAAGGTCTCCTTTACAAAGGGGGGGCTCGTTATCCCAGTGGCCTGTCATTCTGGGGCTCTATGGCAAATGCGTTGATGGATCAGTGGATTGATGATTGATTGACGATTTCGCGCAACGGCTCATTTCGACGATGGGGCGGACGTTGGGACGTGCGGTCGTTTGCAGTTTGAAAAACGCGCATTTGGACCGCCCACAAAATTCGCTAATGAAATATTTCACGACTGGCTCGAGCAATGAGTGAGTGCGTGGTGCCGCCCTGGTTGTGATTACAGGGAAGACAGCGCCGCAAATTAAGCCCAAATTTACACCGGGCAGACACGATGCATCTTCCCCCACCCCCCACCACCATTATCCTACGCCACCGCTCGCATGATTTGTTAATTATGAGCCAGTGAGAGAAACAGCGCCATCAACTGCCGCTGTGCAATAAACGTGGCTGGGCGCACAGCCCACGGCTATAGGCGCCCAACTGCCACCTGCATAAATAATTCATCCGGTGCTGGCTCTGGGGCTAAGCTTGGCAATAGAAAGCGCGGGGCGTCTGCTGCTTCTAATTTACGTAGCAATTGCGCATGGGGCTGGAGAGTTACACACGTGCGGACACGTTGGCGACTCATAAACGGGACCGTTGCAGAGTCTCCACGAGGAAAGGCCATTGCCTGCAATAAACGTCGCGTGTTAGATCCAAAACAAAAAATCCCAGCCCCTTTAGGGCAGTATTATTGATGGTCGTGTTAAGTAGTTTTTTTTGTTATTTTTGCTCGTGCCACCAGCAGTATCGCAGCAATTGTGTTCCACCGTGCACCGATGGCCTGAGTTGAGATTATTTTGTGTTTGTTATTTTCTCGAAGATTCGTAAAAGGCAGAATTATTCAAACGTGCACGTGACGAGGCCTCTGTTTGTCGATTGAAAGGCGATCTGTACGCTCACCATGCATGCACTGATTGGTGCATTTGGGAATCTATTCTTTTAAAATCCTCCCCTAGTTGGAGGCCCTTCTGCCAGCAGTGGCACGAAGAAACAAAATAGCAGGGCTGCACCTCGCCCTTATTTTCTCGTGATAGTATGTGACTGGATCACACACGATATCATCATCACATCATTATTATCACGAACCATGGGCAGATCGCCCGTAGGTGTCCATTGCACATTTCGTAATTTTTCCCACTTTCCTCTGTCTTGAGACAATATGCTCAAGTCGTGCCACATCTTTCTGGCACCAATCTCTTATGTCGTAAAGCCATCCTCTGTGAGGTATACATACGGTATATATTTATATATATATGTGAATTGCTACCATTACAAATTTTACATACTCAAAAAAAATACACTTTAGAATCTGATAATGACGATGAATTATGACAAATAATTGAACCTGCTGCCTGTGGGGGCAGATGGATTATTGCTCACCGAATACAAATAGTACGCCGTTTATATTTAAGAATTTTTTTTTACATGCACAGATCTGCAACCAATAAACCCTGAAGGCCATTTTTGCCAAATGGGATTTTAAAATGTCAATCTCGTCACAATACTTTTATCGCACAAAACATGTGTATTGTTGAAGTTCAGAAAATAGAACTTTGTTATCTATTGTTGAGAATGCCTACGGAAATAGAAAAACATTCTCAACCTATTAAAAATGGGCCAACTTTTTCTCGGAGCGACTGAATTAATTAACTTACACACAGCCTTTACTGGAAGGCGCACGGTTTAATGAAAGGTCGACTTATCGTAGCTGAATTACGAACAACCGTAAGACACATGCATCTAGACAAATCACACGCGAAGCTCATGTGCTGGGCCATTTCTCCTGCATCCTCTCAGCCCATAGCCCCCAGGCCCATGTCCGCACTTCTCACCCAAGCTGTTAAGTTTAAGTTACTCTTTATGTAACAATGCCTGGGCATTGTCTAGGCAATGTTGTTGCTGTTGTTGTTGTCTGCCTATAAGTTCCCACTATTTGTGGTTTTTGTCCAGTAGTAGTCACCGAACTTTGATTTCATCTCTCCTCATCTCAAAACTAACCTAAGAATACTCTAAATGTCGACTTAAGATGACAAGTTCATAACCAGAATTCATACTCTTAGGTTTTTTCGGGAAAAGTCACATAGATAAAAAATACAATTAAAATTAATAAAAGTAATAATAGAAATAAAAATAAAATAATAAATCACGACGTTTCGAAGGCAACACAAGTCTCCGTCATCAGGTGGGACCGTCACAGCTAGATTTACTGTATTAATAAATATTTTTATTTCTATTATTAATTTTTATTTTATTTTTTTACCTACGTGACTTTACCGAAAAAACCCAACAGTATCATAACCAGAATCTTTATTTAGACTGGAGGAATCCGATGAGCTATTATTAAGCTCCTTTTCACCGATGTCCAATATGGGCGTACCTTCGAGAAAATGTGTCAGTAGAAATATCTTTACAGCAGAACAATGCGGCCCCAAAACTACGAACGTCAATTCCTGATCCACACAGAGCAGTAAAACTTCCATAAATAGGACACTCTCATCCGGCTGCTCTCAGCTCGTCAAACGGTCCCCAATCTCATCTCAACAAAGTCGTCTCCTCTCGCGCAATAGAACCCAAGTTATCTTGAGGGATCTTAACTCATCGCCTTTGTTGGCTGCTAACAATGAGAGCAGCCCACTGCGTTCAATAGTAGAGACTCGTCCGGCTTCAGTGTGCGCCCACCCTCCTCAAACTCAACACTCGGGCAGCGTCAGCACGATCAGGTGGCTTCAATGCAGCAAGAAAACAAAAAAAAACTTGTCCTGCTAGACGGGATGAGCGTGAACAAAGGTAAACGAAACTTCTACCTGGCACGGGAAACGCAGCGCCGGCAACATTAAACGGCGGGCCTTGAGGCTCGGGCCCGCGACGGGGAACCCGTTGTTCCGTGCGGCGTTCCACCACGATGCCGGAGACCGTCCTTTTGGGGGGGCGCCGTTAATTAGCGGCGTAATTCAATTAAAGGAGGTTTCGCTTCGCGCTGCAGAGCTCGCTGGAGCGTCGACGGGGCAAGAGCGATTCCCCGATGAGCTAGGAGGGCTTTGCCGGTCTCAAGTTCCTTGTGTTCTCAGGGTTTAGTGTGGATTACGCGACGAGCCGCGTGCGGTTTTTTTCTTCTCGCCCTGCCATCGTCCTTTTTGTTTGATGTTAGAAATCTCCGCGCACTCTCTCTCTCGTTCTCTCTCTCTCTGTCTCTCTCCGAGCTCCTCCACGTGAGCGCCTCCCACTGCGTCTCGCCCGCTTTTACACAAATCCCTTCGCTCGCATCAATCCCATTATCGCCTTGCCGCGCCGGAAGCAAAGTCGGGCAGTGCATCTTATAAATGGGACGTGAATAAAGAAATACGGGTGAAAAACATCCGTTTCAAAGCAAACTGCCGAGAGGGAGGGAGAGAGAGAGAGTGAAAAAACACATCGCCGGAAAGTGTTGAGGCATTTGGCAATGTGTGTGTGTGCGTTTTTTTCAGACATGTCACGATACACTTTGAATATTGCAGTGCTTTTCTTTTGACGAGCGTTTTGTTGTTGTTTTTGTGAAGCGACGTTTGGATGAAGCGACCGCACCGCCTCCCCCCCCAACCCCCGGCTTGTGATTTGTCTCCTCGCTTAGACGTGGACGAGTGCGCGGTCGGCATTGCGCAGTGCCACCCCAACACGCACTGCGTCAATCTCCCCGGGTGGTTCCACTGCGAGTGCCGCGCCGGGTACCACGACAACGGAAGCTTCGCCCTCAACGGGGACAGCTGCACTGGTCAGACGCGACGCCGCCACCGAATCAGCCGGCACCGGTCCGCTGGGGTCGTCGATGAATCGAATCCCCGAAGGGGCGAACGCGTCGAGCGATTGATTCGTGACGAGAGGTTTTTTTTGGGGGGGTTAGGTCACGTTAAACGATCCGACGAAATTTGTCTCGATTATCTAAGCAAAGCTCCACGCATAGTATAAGAATGGGGTGTTTACCCTTTCTGGCAATAAAACAGGTGTTAAGATATTTAAACACCAAACAGAAACCTTTTGCTGGGAGTCATGTCGCCTTTGGGTGTCATTTGGTCTAACACTGATTGAGACTAGGCCCTAAAGAAGGCTGTCTCTGGTGTCGACCAATCCGTTTCAAAGACAATGCATTTAACACATCCCTGCGGAGGGAGCTGGTAGGAACGTTGAGTTGCTCGGTCAATGGCTAGGGTCAACGGCGGCGTGGTGTATTCCGCAAATATGCCCGACTGTGAGGGCGGGCACAAGCCGGCGTGAGTAGGTTAAACGTTGAGTTTTATAAGGGCACCACGGGGTGACCAGCCCCTCCCCACCCAGCCCCACCCCTCCCACCCCCCACTCAGCCCCACCCTCCCCACCCAGCCCCTCCCCACCCAGCCCCTCCCCACCCTCCCACCCCCCACCCAGCCCCACCCACCCCACCCAGCCCCTCCCCACCCTCCCCACCCAGCCCCTCCCCACCCTCCCCTCCCCACCCAGCCCCTCCCTGCACGACGGACGGACACAATAATCCCCTGTGGGCTGGTGTACCCAGCAGGTTCCTACCAGTAACATCACATTTAAAGGAAAGCCTCGTCATTGCATTTTGTTACAAGTCCTCTCTGGCCGCACTGACAGGTGTCTGTGTGTGTCACGCCCTCCCCCCTCCCTCCCCCCCTCTCTCCCTCCCCCTCCTTCCCCCCTCCCTCCCTCTCCCCCTCCCTCCCTTTCCCCCTCCCTCTCCCCCCTTTCTCCCCCCTCCCTCCCTCCCCCTTTCTCCCCACTCCCTCCCCCCTCCCTCCCCCCCTCCCCCCTCCATCCCCCCTCCCCCCTCCCTCCCCCCTCCCCCCTCCCTCCCTCCCCCTCCCTCCCTCACCAGACATTGACGAGTGCGTGACCGGGCGGCACAGCTGCCAGAACCAGACGGTGTGCGTGAACTTGGAGGGCAGCTACGACTGCCGCTGCCCCAGCGGGCAGCACTGCAGCGGGGAGTGTCTGCACGACGGGCAGACCAAGCGCAATGGTCACGTGTGGACACTGCTAGGCGACCGCTGCTCCGTGTGCACCTGCGTGGTGGGTCTCACCTGGGCTTGCTTACTTGTCATGATTATTTACCTGTGATTACTTACCTGGGATGGTTCTCACCTGGGCTTACTTACCTGTGTTTGTTTATCTGCTTGGTGAGTCTCACCGGCGATGGAGCTCACCTCTGTTTACCTACATGTGCTTACTTACCTGGGTCTAACCTGTGCTGGGTATTACCGGGGGTAACTCACCTGCATTGTAGATTTGACCTGGACTGGCTGTCACCTGCGCTATGAGTAGTTACCAGCATTTTAACTTGTTACATTTGCCTTTCCATTGTGTCACTCTCACCTGTTGAACGTTTACTCGGCAGCAGTGCAAAGTATCACACGTGGTAAATATTTGCCCTTAATAAATTGGCAGACCATCCATAGATCGACATGAACATTCAACGTTTTAAATTCCATGAGCCTTCGGGATGGGCACCGTTTGTCCAAGGCGCCAAAGCGTCTGGCCCGCAGCTCCAACGAGACGGCCAACGCAGACGCGACGACACGGATGGGACGGCGCGAACGCGGACGTGGACAAGACGACATCGATTCTGGCATCTCACGGCCGCTCGTCCGTCGCCCGTGTGTCCCACGCAGAACGGTCAGGTGTTTTGCCGGCGGACCATGTGCGAGTGCGACAACCCCAACGTGGACCTCTTCTGCTGCCCCGAGTGCGACAACCGCATCACCAGCCACTGCCAGAGCCATAACGGGCAGGTGACGTACCGCAGCGGGGACACGTGGGTCCACGACTGCCAGTCCTGCCGCTGTCTGGTAAGAGCCGCCTTGCACCTTGTGCCTTAGAGTGTCCGCAGGGCAGTGGCGGCCGGTGGGGACATACTGTATTTTGGTTGGCCACGGAAGCCCCTGGGGGTGCGGGAGACGAGAATGGTGGGGGGGCGGTGGGCGGAGGAGGGGGAGGAGTGGGTGGGACGGAGACGTGTATACTTAACCCATTCCGATGACGTACGTGTGCATCATCAAATTTTCTTCTGATTCCGTTCCGATGACGTACGTTTACAGCATCGTACACGTATGTCGTCGGAACAGAATCGGAAGGAGGCTTAACGGGAGGGGGTGTGGCACGTTTTATCGCCAGCTCTCATAGAGTGCGGTCGTGTCGCTACAGTTCTCTGCGGTGAAGACAATATGTTTTAAAAAAACGGCGCTATGCCTCTAAATAAAATTAACGCTACCCGCTTGCACATTCTGAGATTCAGCGGTGACGGGGAAAAACCCTGCAACTTGCAGATGCCTCGGAACGGGAAAGGATTAATTGAATTAACCAAGAGCAGCATCTCCCCCTACTGAACTGACCAAATTTAGGCCCACCTGCAGGCCAGTACTACGTCACACTTATAGGGATGGCTGCCGTCAAGGGGTCCCCTAGGTTTAAATAAAAACTACGCCTGGGCGTGGAAAATTTTCGTGATAATGTGTCGACATCAGTTGCTTTACTGGGGCATTAAAGCCGCCAATACATTTCGATTTAAAGCTTTCGTGACTGCAGGGATTCATCTTCTTGGTTCTTTCGGTAAAGTCACGTAG
The DNA here is from genome assembly GCF_965212315.1 of Lampetra planeri. NCBI lineage: Eukaryota > Metazoa > Chordata > Hyperoartia > Petromyzontiformes > Petromyzontidae > Lampetra > Lampetra planeri. Next base: position 10,227,100 of record NC_136122.1, on the reverse strand, counting down.
AATGGAAATAATAAAATAATACAAATTCAACATAATACAAAAAAATAATTCTTACGATTCGGCCACAACGCAAGCAACCGTCGTCAGGTGTCTTCTCGACAGACCTGTTCGCCACCTGAGGACGGCTGCTTGCGTTGTGGCCGAAACGTCGTGAGAATTATTATTTTTGATTATGTTTTATTTTTTTTATTTTATTATTTCCATTCTACGTGACTTTACTGAAACAGCCAATACATGTACATCATTATCCTCAAATGGGCAGGTAGGTGTTTACACTATGAGACCTCCTTTACCAGTGGCAAAATATAGTAATAGGTTTTTACCCTTTCAACTGGTACAAAAACTGACACCTTTATACAAGGCATCATGTTTGCAATAACCACAACACAAGCAGTCAAAATGCAAACAAAAAAAACAACTCTGATAATGATAATGATAGGCACTGTCCTTGAAGTTGATTGTTCCACACATTGGTGACCTGATGACGCCTTTTGGCGTCATCTTGAGACTAGGCTCTAAGAAAAGCTGTCTCGGGTGTGGACCAATCAACTTCAAGGACAGTGCATATCATTATCATCATCAGAGTTGTTTCTTTTTGTTTGCATTTTGACTGCTTGTGTTGTGGTTATTGCAAACATGATGCCTCGTATAAAGGTGTCAGTTTTTGTACCAGTTGAAAGGGTAAAAGCCTATTACTACAGGTAGGTGTTGTTCAGTGTTTTTTGTTTCTCCATCTTATTGCACTTGGCGGGGGCCTGGTACAACCAGTCACCAATGACGAGCAGCCATCGCTGCAGGGCGATGGCAGCTCGAGGCAGACTTTGCTCGGCGAAGTTTTTAATGACTCGTTCGCGTGCGTCAATCGTTCCGTGGATTTGTTGGCGATCGATTTCGCCTTTCGAAAGAACGTGGCTTGGGATGTACGCAAGTGACCTTTTCTTTGTATGGAGACATATTCACGCGTTGTCTCGTTGTTTTAAAATAGCTGCTATGAGAATATGTGATCGTATAACTGTACGGTGTGTACTTCATGTAAGTTCAGGAGGTTATTACGATGTCGGAGCACTGAGGGAGCTCCATTAATATCCTAAGTTAAGATCTGTCTTTCAGAGTTCCATGATTAAATCGGGTTGTCAAGAGTCACGAGTTAATGGTCTTGGCCCAGTGAGCAATGACTGTACGTAAAAAAAATCCATCACGTTGAAGTTGGTTTTATATATGGGAATTAAACATAACCAACTGGACGTCTGTGAAAAAAGAACTTCATAGCTCATTGAATTCCTCCAGTCTAAATAAAGATTCTGATCCTGATGTCGTTTTTAACCGTCGTGCGATGAACATTACTCTGTGTGCGGTGCGAGTGGGAGAGTGCTGCCCCCTACTTTGTGGTCCCGTCCGTCACTTGAAGGGATCTCAGATGCTGCTCCGTGATGTCCACTTATCTGTGCTAATTCTCCAAGGCAGTGGGTCCCACTGATTGGAGTCGGATCTGGATGGATGCTTCGTCCCATAAGACATCGAATTTTGTTATGCGTTTAACTTGGCGAAGTTTCGCCTTTGTCTTATGATATTCCAGCACACGTGAGATACTATTAAACTGAACTATGAAAAGCATTTTTTTTTTTACCAGGTAAGGCCCACTGAGCTACTAGCTTTGATTTCAGAAGCGACCTGGCCACAAATGATAGCTCAACAAAATGACTTATCCTGTGGAAATGTATAGCAGCCAAATACTCTAAAGTCATGTTTCTAAATGTAGAGGGAAAAACCGGAGGACGCGACCACGAGGAGAACATGCAAACTCCAAATATACAGCAGGCGTCAGGGTTGGGATCGAACCCACGACCTCCTGTATACCAGGCAAGGTAGTTAACATCTTGCCACCGTGGCAATGTTAACTACCTCGTAAACTAATAGGGGTTTTCCCCTTTTTTCTGGCAACAAAACTGACACCTTTTGCAAGGAATCATGCTTACATTAACCACAATACTTGCAGTCAAATGCAAACAAAAAACAATACTCTGATAATTTATGCATTGTCTTTGAAACTGATTGGTCCACACCAGAGACAGCTTTCTTTAGAGCCTAGTCTCATATGGTGTTCGACCAGATGACGCCAAAAAGCGCGCAGTTCAAAGACAACGCACTACCAGAGTAATGAGGGCTCGGGGTAAGCAGCTACATCATGGGACCTCCTTTGCCAGTACCAAAATATACTAATAGGGTTTTATTGTGGTTAATGTAAGCATGATTCCTTGCAAAAGGTGTCAGTTTTGTTGCCAGAAAAAAGGGGAAAAACCCTATTAGTATATTGTGGTAGTGGCAAAGGAGGTCCCATGATGAGATACCTCGTAAACCTTTATTTATCGGGGGGCGGGGGGAAATAAGAAGACAAATTTGACGGTGACGGCACGGTTGTCCCCGCGCGCGCGTTCCATTTGACGCGTCGTCCGGCAGCAGGGTGAGGTGGACTGCTGGCCCGTGCCATGCCCCAAGCTGCACTGCCGCCACACGGTGCTGCTCGAGGGCAACTGCTGCGCTCGCTGCGTGGGCAGCCCCTGCGAGACGGACGGCGACTCGGGCGCAGCCGTCGTGCCGGACCTCACCAAGAGCTGCCGGGACGAGCGGGGGGCCCAGCGGCTGGGCGGGTCCTCTTGGCGGCCGGATGGGGGGCCGTGTATCCTCTGCCACTGCCAGGTGGGGAAACGCGGGGGGCGGGGGGGTGGTGGTTCATCTTCTTGGTTCTTTCGGTAAAATCACGTAGAATGGAAATAATACAATAATAAAAATAAAACATAATAAAATAATTATTTTCTTGGTTCTTTCGGTAAAGTCACGTAGAATGGAAATAATAAAATAATAAAAATAAAACATAATAAAATAATTATTTTTATTACTTTATTATTTCCATTCTACGTGACTTTACCGAAAGAACCAAGAAGATGAATCCCTGCAGTCACGAAAGCTTCAAATCGAGGTGGTGGTTGCTTGTCGGCAGAATTCAGGCTCTTCAGACTATCGCTGTGTCTTTGGGGTTTCCCTGGTGGATCCTAGGCAAGAGCACTGAGCTGGTGCTACTGGTATCCTGGGTTTGAATTCTGGCTTCAGCCGTCCGTTATTAAACTGGGTTCTCAAGTGTCGTGAGTTGATGGTCTCAGCCCAGTCACCAAAGAAATCGCATTTTACGTGGTTTTTGCACTGAGTTTGCAAAAATGTTTCTCTCAGAATAACACAAAAAGCAAAGCTGGGTTGACTCCCGCGACACATATTACTTTCTGTTTCGGGGTGGGTGCCAAAGTGCTGCCTCATACTATTACACCAGAGGTCACGTGAAGGGATCTCAGAAGTAGTTCTGTGATGTCCCCTTCGCTGAGCCATTATTCATTGCAGAGAAATTTGCATCGCCGTGCGAGAGATACAAAGAGATGCTTCGTCTCTTGAAATAATACTCCAGTTTCCAAGTGGACGTTTTTCCAAGTTTATTTTGTTGAACCAGGCAACAACTCAATGTACCGGGATAGTCTCGTAGTTGCAAGCGTGACCTGATAGTACAATCTTGTGAATATATATTTCAATGTATCACTGTTAATTACATTCTTACCGCATTCACATGTCGACTGTGAAGAAGGCTGGCTCACTTTGAAAACCAGGCAAGGTGGTCTAGGCCCGGATTCCTAGCCCTACTGGGCCAAACTGGCACAATCTGGGTCTCATGACTCACTTAAAAGGGGCCAGTCTCCTCCATAAGACATTTACTGTTGACGTCCTACAAAGTGGTACCAATTTTATCCATCCTGGAGTGGAGATGATAGGCTAAATCAACCTCCCAATCTGGATGTAAACTCGCGTAACTCGAGTTGTCGTGCAGGCACTCTGCCAGATGATGTTAACGTGTTTGCTCATTAATTCGCTCAGCCACCTAATGCCCCAAAGTTTAGTTTTCAGAGATAGATTCACATCAATATTTATTGTTATTTTCCATGTAAACTCTCGGGTCACCCTGTATACTTTGCCAGAAAAAAAAAACCCAATACACATAAAACAAACTTTTAATGAGTTATATAAAACAAGCCTTGCTCCACTGAAGAATTCTGACCTTGGCCCTGCGGGGAAGTGCATTGAAAAAGAACAATAATGACCCCACGAGCCTTGAATACAATTTTGCAATTGTAGGAAAAATCCATACTCTGAGACGATGTGCATTACTTCACTGAAGGGCACGGGCAACACACATTTTACCTGCCATAAGTTGTATTTCATGTGCCGACTCATTAGAGAGCACTTAGAGCTTGGAAGTCTGAACATTTGTTATCGTGCACTCTTTACTTATGTATGATGGACTTCTTTCGCACCATACGTTGCCAACCATGCTAATCGGAGGTGTGGGGGAAGGACAACAAATCAGTTCTGAAGAAATACGTTTTTAAACTAGATTGAAAAGTGCATAGCTTCGGTGGCTTCCTAATATCAGAAGGAAGAGCGTTCCAGACGGTCACTTTTGCGGGTCCAGTCCATCGCGAATGCGCCGCGGTGATCACGCAGAGTCGGCTCTTTTGAATAACACTACCGTTTTAAGTCTGTCGCAAAACTGGCTCGGACTCGAGGATGGTGCCTGAACATTAGACACCGGTAGCTCGTTCCAGGTGTTCGGGCCAGAGAACCCAGTGAGGCTGCGCTGGGCGTGTGGTGGCCGCACAAGGTTTACGAGCGGGCACAGCGGCAGATCACCGTGGGCTGTCGATTGGAGACGGCGTGGATTGGGGTCTGTTGAAGCCGGCTGCTTCTGCTCTGGGTTATTTTGAGAGAGTCTTGGTACTGAAAGAGGCTTATGTATTAACAGACCACGTATATATATTTTGATGTCTATCAGCCTATTTGCTTTTTCAGATCAATTGCCTGAACAGTTGTGAACAAGCCCAGCTTTGCTGATGAGGCCTCAAAAGTTCAAATTGGTCCCGAATGATCTCGTTGAAACGAATGCTGTTGGGTAGCATTAGTCCAGAAGTCCCTTAGCCTGACATACCAAAACACATCTTAAATTTACGTGGGGAGATAAATGATGTTCGTTTTACTTTATTCACCCATCATGCCCCACAGCAACACATTGTATACGTGCATGTACAGCCCTCACGCGAGTCCACTATGGAACAGGGGCCTCCATACGCCTAAGTGGGTGATGAAGGTTATGTTACCATATTTCATCACGCTGGTCAGTTTGGGCTAGTCAAGGCGGGCAGCATCAATGTAAGTTGAAGGTGGCCAGCAGAGATGTTAAACTTGTATAAGTCCAGTACAACAACGGGGTGTTTTGTCCCTCCGCTGCCTATTTGCGCATCGTGCTCACCATCCAAACACCATCCAGGCTCAACTCTGACTTGGCTTGTAAGATCTGATGAGATCGGGCACATTCCTGATGATTGTCTGATACATGTATAAAGGTGTCTATTGTTATGGCCGATGGATGAGACTGATCACTCTGCATGGCAGCCAGAGGAGAGAATCAGGCTAAGCGCCGCAGCGATGAGGTCAGGTCACGCGCAGGAGTGAGATGAATGGACTGTGATGGATGCTGCTGACAATGTGGGGAGGAACTTCATCCATCGGTGGATGTATGATGGCTGATTAGGATGATGACGATGGTGGTAGTTATGATCGTATAATTGGGTACAAACATATTAGGGGCCGTCTATAAATGACACACGGCGTGACAAATAGTCAGACCCCCCCCCACAAATATGACGTCACAAAGCTCTGCCCCCCCCCAAATCATGTTTCCATTTTGAAAATAAAAGATGCTTCACATCGCTTTAAACTATTGTCATTGTAGTGCGTATTTAATGTGGCGCTGCACTCTGATGTTGTAGGAGAAAACATTCATTAAAAAGTGTATTTAATTAAGTAGAACGTGTTGTCTATATTTATTTAAAGTTGCGCATTTTGATGTGACGTCACATTTCTCATACCCCCCCCTCGTCACACATCGTCACAAATGTCTGACCCCCCCCCCCTCCCTCCTAAATGCGTGACGTCATTCATGGACGGCCCCCTAATTGTATATTTTTTCTTTTCACAGGATGGGAACATCTGCTGTTCAGCCGACCCTCTGTGTCCTTTCAAGAACTAGGGAGTTAATTATCACTAAGAAGACAATTAATATGTACACATCGGTAGTATGGCTGTGCCGTTCTATTTTCGGTAAGTTGAAAGCCATTGCAAACAAACGTTTAATTTTAAAATAATTTAATAACAGTCGGGGCAAAAATAAGAGCTCGATTATCGAAGCATCATTAGGATGTAGAACCGTTTGTTTATTTAAAATGTTTTTTTTGGTGTTTTATTTTCTTTAACAGAAAATAGCATCCGAAATACAAAAAACTTACACATGTCCAGAATAACTTATTGTGGATTTAAAGTCACTCCCTGTAAAGTTACTTGAATATGATGTAAATGCATTTTTTTTCCATTTGTGATTTTTTTTTTTTGCATATGCTGTGCTGCGTAAAATGTTTTGCCTACTTTATAATTTATCATCGTTTTTATTATGCCCTCGGATGATTATGTGTGCCAAAATTATGAGATGTAAATATTAATATTGATGAAAGTTGATCGCATTGAAATGTTTCCAGTTGTTTGTTGTACTTTCGCAATTATTTTCAGGATCAATAGACACGCTGAGAAAATCTTAAGAACATAAATCGAAATGAGGAAGTCAAAAGTCTCAAGCTTTTGAAATGAGTGGTCACACTTTCATCCCAGTTACTTGATTACATTACATTTGAACCTAAATATGACAGTAAATAAAAAAAAAAGTTCGGCTAGCCACTCGTGATTAAACCAACTTCTCAAGTGCGCACGGTGCATGGGTGACATTGCAACAACAACAAAAATCTATCATACAATGACAACTCTGCAATGTGACCAACTATCATACCAGAGGAGTATGTATGCGCGAAAGTACACCACGTGCATTGTAAAGTATGAAGAAGGCCCATTCGAACAAAAAAAATCTCTTCCACTGCCACACGCTGTCTCAAGGCTTGCGCATCACTCTGCGCGATTTCCCCAGCGGATTCTTCGTCTCGTAACGCGGAGATGCCATTCTATTGGTCCTGCCAGTTTCTCTCTTCTGAGTTCTTGCTTTCACATCGTGTCAAATGTCCATGAACCACATCGCCTGCTCACCCGGCTCTTGGCCCGGTTTCTATCAATGCTCGGTGGTCTTGCGTGAGCTCACGTTGACATTTTTGAAATACGGTACTGTGCTTCATTTGTGCTGATTGCTTAATAAAGAGCCACAATTCTAGACAAGGTGTGATGTTACATGTTTATTTAACTGTTGAAAAATATTACAGGTGATGATGATGATGAAGATAATAATGATGCCCTTTTTTCCAGAAATACTTAAATGAATGTCAAGATTGTTTTTCGGTGGGGCCCTGCATTGGAATATTGGGCCAGTACCATGTAATGAGTATTTGTCATGCGAGAGTAAACTATAGTACCCGGAGAAAATCCGCACATATTATGGGCGACACTTGCATTTCCTGGCCACCTGCAACTCCTGGCAAGCCCTGGTCACCTACCCATGCTCATTGCTGCTTAGCTTGTGAGATCAAACATCACATGTGTGGATAGTTGTCCATTAATGTGATAGTTCTGCATGAAAAATGGGAGAATATTTTCAACTCGAATAATTTTTTTTTTACATTGTGTACGTAAATGTGTAATTGTAAAGATGTCCATAATACAGGTTTTTTTGGGTTAGATTGCGTGAATATAAATGTGTCGTTAAACACGCCATCACCCGACATCCAATTAGTAAGGTTTGGCACATAAACAGAACATGCCAATTCGTTACTAATACAGCACACACCGGTGTGTTAAAGATGCGCCGGATGTTACCGCGTGTTGTTCCGCACGATGTCCGACGTTTCGCTCCACGTGCTGGGCACCTTCTTCGGCTTCCTCGAGAAACGTGGAGCCAGTCGTTGGACACCATGCCGGGCAGCAACGCGCGGTGCAACGCAGAAACAAATTGGAGCGCCACACGGCACGATCGACAAGGCCCTGTGCAGCTTTTCGGTGTGAGCATGCAACGGGGTTATTTTGCACTCGCACACATCCCCTGCGCATAATCACACGCGCACACATGCAAATAACTGGAATTCTACCCATTTTAAACTGATTGGATCGTTTTTATAAATTGGTATACTTATTCGTATGGATCTTGACAACTGTGAAAGCCTCAAACAGAAAGACATCAAGTAAATTCTAGATTTGAAGCTTTCGTGACTGCAAGGATTCATACGTTTTTTCGGTAAAGTCACGTAGGTAAAAAATGAAATGATGACGGAGACTTGTGTTGCCTCCGAAACGTCGTGATTGTTTTATTATTTTTTTTTTAATTTTAATTTCATTTTTTACCTACGTGACTTAACCGAAAAAACTGAGAGTATATATATATCAAGTAAAGACTGTCCGCTTTGACTGATAAAAGCCATTCCATCCACACTGCAAAGATGTTATACTGTGGAAACGATGCACTCAGCTTTGCGTTGTCCCCATATATCCGCACTGATAATGACTCACGGACCCCCACAAAGACAAAGATCCCCCGTATAGTCTTAACAGACTGTTGGGGCAAGTGCTGTTAGCGAGCACCTAATGAAGGCTGGCACAGCACACGAGGAGGTGGGTGGCCAGCACCACGCCCGGCCGCCTTTGTCTCCCCAGCGGCGATGTTTACACACCGCATCAGGTACTCATTTGAGTTTGAGTCAACCTAGAGGAAGTCCCGGACCCGTTCAGATAATCGTCACTGATGTTGGCCGTGAGCGGCAATCGAACTCGGGTCGCCGGGTTTGCAGCGCAGCGCGCTAACCACCCACCCTCGCGCGACCATCACACTCAAGAATGGCAGATTGTTCTTGTCATGCTGCCTTTGGTTGACAGGAGCCGCAGTAACGCGCTCCCTCCCCCCACGTCTCCTCTCTCCCTTACGCGTGTGCCACCTTGGCTCATGGCCAGGATTCTTAAAGTGTTTCAGTTTTGGAAGTGTTCCAAGGCATTGGAAGTCACAATGACGAAGTACACGTGAAAACAAAGGACGCAAAAAAATGATTAATGTGAGAATGTGCGAGCAAATTTCCCTTCCCCCCGTGTTGTACTGACAGTGTGCACTAGTTCACTCTCTCTGGCATGCGTGTTGTCTTTGTGAACTAAATTTAAATCGGAGTTGAATAAAACGAGAACATTCTGCACATTCACTTTTTAATTTGCAAACTGATGTTTTCACAAGTACAGCACGAAGCAGCAATTCGCACTTCCCAGGATTTGTTTGGCACTGGTTGTATAATTCAGTAGCTTCTATTTATTTATCAGTCATTGCTTTTGATAAACTATTAAACCGACCCATTCAATCGGCCACCAATTCAATGCAATACTTATTTTTATTCGGAGAAAATATATACAAAAGAAATAGATCACATTTCACAGATACATACCTCGGCTGTTCAACATGGGCCTGAAGCTCTATTAACGAGAACAAAAAAAACTTTATCATCACAGGGACACTCGCATAATCACACCGTTGCGTCAGGCCAATGCTTTTCAATATAACGCCACTGCAATAATGTCACCCCCGACTGTGATTTTAAATATCGTCTCGCTAACAAAGCCTCAAACGCGTGCTACGTCCGTTGGCAACGGTGCATGAGAACACTACCACGAGCATCATCGCCACTGTCTACAAACCAAAACATGCACTTCAAGTTCACATTGTGGGCAATCGCTCTTCTTGATCGTTGTTTTTTTACCCTTTTATCTGGCAACACAACCGACAGCTTTTTTTTACAAGGAGTCATGTTTGCATTGACCACAATACCTGCGGTCAGAATGCAAATAAAAAAACGCCAAAAGGCGTCATCTGGTCCAACACCATGTGAGACGAGGCTCTAAGAAAAGCTGTCTCGGGTGTGGACCAATCAATTTCAAGGACAGTGCATACATTATCAGAGTTGTGTTTTTTGTTTGCATTCTGCAGGTATTGTGGTCAATGCAAACATGACTCCTTGTAAAAAAATTGTTAGTTGTGTTGCCAGATAAACGGGTAAAAAACCAACGATCATATTTTGCTACTGGCAAAGGAGGTTCCAATGGTGAATCGCTCTTTTCCTGAAGAAGGCATCTTCGTAATAAATGGTAAATTTGCATGTCCAATCCAATTCAATGGGTTTTTTTGATCACCCGGAAAATCCCGTTTCTCCAGTTACCCAGCTCGTTTGCGAGGCAAACCCTTCGGACGTCAGCACAGGACAAGAACAACAACATCAGAGTAAGAAGAACAACATCAAAGTAATAACAACAGAGTAAGAGAACGATTATTATTAATCCAGGAGAGCCTCACTTGGTCATTGGACCCTTTTTTGCCGGATCAGCCAGGGGACCGGCCGAATAATCGATTAAAGCTGCCGGATAAGCGATGGAAACAGCCGGATAATCGATGGAAGCAGCCGGTAATCGATGGAAGCAGCCGGACAATCGACTAAAGCAATCGGATAATCGATTAAAGCCATCGGATAATCGATGGAAGCAGTCGGAAAAAAGATGGAAGCAGTCGGATAATCGATGGAAGCAGCCGGTAATCGATGTAAGCAGCCGGACAATCGATTAAAGCAATCGGATAATCGATTAAATCCATCAAATAATCGATGGTAGCAGCCGGATAATCGACGGAAGCAGTCGGATAATCGCGCGGTGCTTTGTTTTGTCTGTCCACCACAACGCCGCTCCAAACATTGTCGCCGCCTGCTCTCGCCGATTACCGCACAGCGCCAGCCGGCTTGCTTTGTCCCGTTTATCATCCGCGTTTGTGCTAATTATTACTTTAATATGAATTACAACTTGCCGTGTTTACAGGGTTGGTGGTGGAGGGGGGGGTCAGCGGAGTCTTGGAATGTTGTACTGAGAGGCAATACGAGGATCACGTGGATTAGAGAACGTCCGCAGGTGATAGCGACGTTGCCTGTCCTGGAGGTCTACGCAGCTATTACCCCCATGGCTTCTCTGATGTGTTATAATTTTTTTCGGGTTGTACCGTGCCGTTGTACGACACGATGGCCGACGTTTCGCTACGTATTACGGTTACTTCTTCGGGTAATTCGAATGTGGCAGAGTTGGCCTGCATAAAACACCAACAGCAGCCGGCAATTATTTCTAAGTGTTAAACTTAATACACGTTTAACACGCGCGCAATTCACTCTTGAAGAGAGAGAGAGAGAGAAAATAACTGGGAGGCGCGAGGAATCGTCGAAAGAAGGCGGCCACGCGAAAGACGGCGCCAACAATTGCCCAAGCTCTGCGGTCCTCTAGTATGAAGGTGTTTACATGTGGGAGGAAATCGAAACACCTCGAGAAAACCGACGCGTGCGAGGGGGAAACTCTTAATCCCATTCAAGACGCCACCCACCCTCGCCTCGGACAGTGCCGGATTACAGAAGTGCATAAGCCACCGCGGCTGCCGCCGGCCCCGGTTTAAAATAGCGGAAGAGAATGAGCGAACCGCTCAATCAATCAGCAAGTTGGAGCGAAACGCATTGTCCGTGGAGCCGAACGTACCGCGTGCGACACGACCCAATCAGCACGTCACAGAGCTCCCACGTTGACCGCCAATGCGAGTTCGAGTGGGCACGGGCATGCGGGCGTGATGGGCAGCAGTGGTCGCATTGTAACGATGACCGTGGTGGACAAAAGTGATCAACGTCCCCGGTGGGCGTCCCATCGTGGAGATGAATGAGCGCTGAACTCGGTTTCAAGTAGCAGCGGCCGAGGTGGATTCTACCCCACGTGACTTTACCGAAAGAACCAAAGAGTATGGATTCCTGCAGTCACGAAAGCTTCAAATGAAGATTATCGATAGACCGTTCATCCGGCGGTGTTCCCGGCCGATGACGATTCGTGAACACGGCACGTGTACGCGTTCTGCGATTAAAAATAATAATCATCACGAGGCGCAGCTCGGCATCGCCTTTCCACCGCGCTCTCTGCTGTCACCGTTTTACTTTCGTTGTTGTTAAGTGAACCCCATGGCGGGACCCCGGGGTCCCATACGCCCCCGGTTCTCGCTTAAACTGCGTTGCGACGTCATTTTACGTCTGTTGAAGGCGAACGACGCAGCGATCTGTTCCTCCCGACGAGCTCTACACGATGCGCTAATCAACGTTTCAAAGTTGTGTTTCTTCTGCGCATTCGTCCTCGCTGCTGCTGCTTGGACGACACGACAACATAATGATCCGCGCCGGGCGGGTCGTGGCGTTTTTGTGCGCGGTGGGACAGAGTCGCCAAGAAAAAGTTAATTATCTTCTTGGTTCTTTCGGTAAAGTCACGTAGAAGGGAAATAATTCAGACGCTGTCTCACCGACAGACCTGGTCTTCACCTGAGGACGGCTGCTTGCGTTGTGGCCGAAACTCGTGAGAATTATTTTATTATGTTTTATTTTTATTATTTTATTATTTCCCTTCTACGTGACTTTACCGAAAGAACCAAGAAGATGAATCCCTGCAGTCACGAAAGCTTTAAATCGAAATTTAATAAGTTAATTAATTACGATTTTGACTTTCGTTTATTCGGGACCCCGGGGTCCCGCCATCAGGTTCAAGTGTTAAATGACCCCATTCCACTTACGTTACCATAGCTCCCGTGTTCCATTATCTCATTTAAAAAAAAAATCGGATTTGGGGGGGCCGCAATCAATTAATCCCACAAAGCTCTGATTTTGTCTAATTACACAAAATGAGCGGAATGTCACGGCTTTCTCCAATCGATAACCCCGGAGGAGTAATGAGACTTTGCCGACAAAGTGAAGGGTGTAATTAAACAGCCCATGCCGGCCTCAGCCAGCAGGCGATGTGGTATTTGTTAGCGAGCTATCAGAAGGCTGCTCTTGTGAAACGGACTCAATTCGAGCACTGCATTCGTTTAACTCAATGATCGCCCAAAATTTCGATTTAAAGCTTTCGTGACTGCAGGGATTCATCTTCTTGGTTCTTTCGGTAAAGTCACGTAGAAGGGAAATAATAAAAAAATAAAAATAAAATACAATAAAATAATTCTCACGACGTTTCGGCCACAACGCAAGCAGCCATCCTCAGGTGAAGAACAGGTCTGTCGGAAAGACAGCGTCTGATTCAGACAGACCTGTTCTTCACCTGAGGACGGCTGCTTGCGTTGTGGCCGAAACGTCGTGAGAATTGTATTTTATTATGTTTTATTTTTATTATTTTATTATTTCCCTTCTACGTGACTTTACCGAAAGAACCAAGAAGATCGCCCAAAAGATGAGCCCTTCGCAAATAGGGCCACAGTGTTTGCACCGTTTAAGTCTCTATAGCACATAATCTAGATTAAAAAAAAAATATGCAGCCCTGGGATGCCTTGCTCACTCCACTGACTTGTGGAAGGGGCCTACCCTCGAGCCAGCTCTAGGAGCCCCCTCCAGAGGGCTGCTTTGGCCTCCTCTACAAAACTGGCCAGACGAATTTGAAGAGGTGGGGAGTACCCACACTTTACCCCACCGCACGCCACCTGCCGCTAGCCTAACTGCGGTGAACCCGTTTACGCTGCTGAGTTGGACAGTGGCCGGGGGATTGAAGAAACTGGCCCCATTGTCTCAACTGCCACGCGGGAATGACCAAACGGCGACCTCTGGATTGCAAGTCCAGCGTGCTAACTATTGCACCACTTAGTGTGCAGCATCTAATATAGATATATAATAGGGAAAGAAATTAACGGTGGGATTCTTTCGGTCGCGAGTGTGATGGAATATTGATTTTAGAAAGTGGCTCCAAAATACACTGCAATGTGAATAGCTAACATTGTTAAATTTTGCGAGTTCAAGCGCAAACAGTCCAGATTTAATTTTATTTAAGAGTGAATTAAGTGCACGTTCTCGCGTGTATAAATTACCTAACGCAGAAATTGTGAAATTGAGAGATGTTGCCAGTAACGAGACAAGAATACGTTGAGGGTAAGTGGCTCACAAACGCATTCATGGCAAAGTGCAGGGGAGAGAAAAGGCAGTTAACTTTAACGCAATTAGAACAAAAAACACAAATGGCATTCCCAGCAAGGACAAATTGGATGTCATTAACCTAGGGGTATTGAGAGGACTGGTATCAATTTGAAGCACTTGTCAAGTTTGGTCCAATTACCCAGTACTCTTTTTGCCTTGTGTGGGCAATATTAAATTACAAATAGATTATGCTCACAAAAGCTTGGTTTTTTTCCTGTCCATTCCAAGACTGACATGGATTTGCAATGCCCAGCCTGATATATAGAGACAGAGACAGCTGTAACGATTCACTTAAGAATCAATTGACTCTAAAGTGTTTCGTAATTGTATTTTATTGATTATTTATGTCACATCTAGAACTTGGGTCGTGAAGCCATTGAATTTCCCTACTCTTAAAAATAATGCCACATTAAAGTATGCCATGCCTAGCAAATCAGTTTACTATGACACGGCCATGCACTGCATTGCAAGCACTTAACGGATATAAACCAGCTCGGCTGAGAGTGGAGGTTTCGTGAGGATCATTTATCCCAAGCTCTCCAACTCTGCTTGTCTTCCTACATATCTGAAGGAACTAGTATCTCCATCTGCACAACATCTACCACGATGATGAAACTAAAAGATGAATAAGGCTTGACACTTTCTGGCGATACATAAAAAACGGGAGAAGTTTACGATTACACTGGTCAACACACTTTTTCTGGCATAAGGTATTCCAACGGTTTGAAGGTTATTTTGGGGTGCTGATTCCAAATCTGGCATCAGTTTTTGTCTATCACATCAGGTTTATGAGATATCAAATATTGCATTTTTAATAAAAACTGCAGAAGAAAAATATTAAATAAATGTGGATATCTACATAAAATGATATTAAAAACACACTATCCTAAAAATACAGCACGATATTTCAACACTAAAGCAGTCACTGACTCGCAACAACTTGCAATCATAAGTGACAGAGTTAATTTCGGGTAAAATCAATGAAAATGGGGTATGCCGATAGCATAAAAATGAGATGTGATAGAGCAAATCTGAGATCAGATTTGGAATCAGCACCCTGAAATTAGTCTAAAACAGCTGCAAAAGTCCAGGCCAGAAAAAAATGTTTTTTTTGTTGTTGACCAGTTATCAAACACCAAATCGATACCTTTTGCATCGAGACATCCAGTCTGCATTAACCACACATACTCGTGGACAAAACATGCAGACAAACGTGCTCTGATGATATATGCTTTGTCTTTGAAATTGATTGGCCTACACCAGAGACAGCCTTCTTTAAGGACCTCGTCTCAGCAGTGTCAGACCAGATAATGCCAAAAATGCGAACAGTACAAAGGCAATGCAAGTTCCAAAAGTATCAATACTTAAAATTAATGATGAATGAAAGTATACATTATTTGGATGCCTTGCGATAGGTATCGATTTGGGTGTGTGAATATTTTAACATCTGTTTTATTGCCAGAAAGGGGAATCCTAATCCTATTTTTTCCATCATTTTGATACTTGTAAAAAAGGTTCCACATCCGCACTTTTTCCACGCGTTCACCAACATCCCGACTCAACGCTTGCAACTCTCTCCTCTTACAGCCTCCCCGGAACGCCCTGTCTCCACAACTCCAAATGATCAAAACTGCCACCTGCCGAAATTCCCAAATTCACTCGTTAAACTGCTTCTCTATATTAAATACATACGCACACACCGCTGCTGTAGTGTCTTCAGATCCATTCTCATTTATATATTCTATGTAATTCATATTATATCACTTTATCCTAAGTACACAGATAGCTTGAAAGCACAGTCATATAATGTGAGTCACAATCTGATGGTCTCGATATTAAATCCTGGTTAGGAATGGACTTGGGTCATCACAACCTTTGAGGACAATACATTTGGTACCACTTTATCGGGACGTCAACAGTGGCCATCCTAAATATAAACGTACCTCTGTCACAGGAATGTGGAATTGCCACCATTGGCGCAGAACTGTTACGTGGAGCTCATTTG
Organism: Lampetra planeri; assembly: GCF_965212315.1. Classification (NCBI taxonomy): domain Eukaryota; kingdom Metazoa; phylum Chordata; class Hyperoartia; order Petromyzontiformes; family Petromyzontidae; genus Lampetra; species Lampetra planeri. Next base: position 10,211,026 of record NC_136122.1, on the reverse strand, counting down.
AGCAACGAACCACTTTGATGTACGTGATTGGTGACGTATCTAGCACACTGTGCTATTAACTAAGAAACCTGAGTTTCTGCTACGCCCCGCATCAGTGCAGGACCCACCCACCCTCTTCACCGACCAGTAGCAACCAAGTACGGTGAAATATGGTCAATCCACGTGACCGATAGGGCATTCGGGGGGGGGGGGGGGCGTTGCCTCGCCCAGCAGCGTATCAACAAAGAGCTCTAAATTATCGTGTGACCTTGAGAACTGACGTGTGCGGGATAATTGGCCGGCGTTACACACGCCTTGATTATTGACTTCACCGCTGTTAACGCAACACCAGGTGCTCGCTTTAAGCCCGGATCGTTTAATTGGGCCCTCGGGATGACCTCGAAACGGTGGTACGGATGACGATTTTCGAATACGTGGTGCCTCCAGCGCCCTGGGACATCGGTGCCTCGCCCCCCCCCTCCCCAAGGGAGTGGTTGCCTCTTTTGTCACCGCCCGCCGCTCTGCAGCCGAACGACGACGCGAATGGGAGAGAGGCAATCAGAGCCGCGGTTCATGATTCCCAAGCCTCCTGCCGGCCGCTCTCGACAGCACGGGCGAGTTACCATTAACCATCATCATTGTTCGTTCTGCTTCTTCGCCTTCTTCTTCTTCGCCTTCTTCCAGGAGAACTATTCGTCGTGGAAATTGTTGTGCTTGGAATAAAGCGCTCCAATTATTGTACACTTCGATGTTAAGCGTTTCCCATCAACTCCCCCGCTTCAATTTCTGCCGTGTGCTCGGATGTATGGGCGTGCTTTTTTTTGCAAGGATGACACTATCTTGCAAAAAGACTGATTTTTGTATACGCCACTCCAGCAGAAACATTCTATTCCGAGCTTAACAATAGTGTGAAGTGTCTGTAAAATAAACAAACATGTTTTGCATTGGCGGTGACAGCCCATTGATAGCCCGAAGCAGTAATTGTTTTTTGGGTAAGTGCATCACGTGGCTAGATAAATGACATGATGGACAAGCGTCATAGCTTCATAGTATCACAGTGATGTGAAATACTTGATTTAGTATGACTATTTATAAGTCACATGTTTTTAAGTGTGCTTCTAAAATTATGAGATGTTTTTATTGGTAATTATAAGAATCTGAAATTGAGCTGATTTTTCATAAATCCCTCCATTTTAGTAAATCCAGGGCCCCATTATCAACTGCGGGCCTCATGCTGTTGCTTAATATGCTGATACATAAACGCACCAATGAGTCTAAATGTATTGTGCTTGTTTGCATTTGCATTCTTGCGTACAATAATTAAAGCAATACTTTGCGTGTTAAATCCTATTATCTTTCTGCAGAGAAAAGTGTGGAAAAGGACAATGCAATTGCTCTATTGTCAATTCTCTCCGTGCCTTGCTTTAATTATGGCAATTGCATCTGTCGTGTAGATCGCAATTGAACGCGCAGGGCCGACGAATGCTAAAGGACATTCTCGCGTCCCACGCGTTGCAGTGTTTTAATTAGCCGACCGATGTACACAACTTACCGTAGCAGGCAAACGCTCTTTGTGTTTCTCGCTCTTCAAAATATGCAATTGCTCTGAAGCATCCCTGATGGCAAAAAAAAAAGACAATGGCTTCTGATTTTCTTTGACATGTTTCACGCTATTCCAATATTTTTTCGGATTGTGCCGCGTGTTGTTCGGCAAAAACGTCCGACGTTTCGCTCCACGTGCTTGGAGAGCTTCTTCAGGAACCGAATTCAAGAAGCTTCCGGCACATGAAGAAATAATCCCCCGACATGTAGAACGAAACGTCGGACTTTGTGCTGCCGGACAACACGCGGTGTAGCCCCAACATCACACCCTGGAGACACCGTCCAACACAGCCATGAATACTCGCGCTGCAAGTAATATCGATTGCACGTTTTTTTTTGGGGGGGGGGGCAGGGGAATGGGGAGGGCGAGCGCGCAATTATCGAGACAATCTTGCGCTAAATTAACGAGCTTTAGATTTAGGTAGGAATGCATTAATCACTTATTGCAGGCAGAGTCAATTTGGGTGCTGACACCGGGGCCCCCAGCGGTCACGTGCCCTCCGTGAAGGTCAACCTCGGACTCGACGCAGTGTGTGCGGGCAGAGGAATGGGCTCGATTTGACCTCGCGAGGACGGCATTTGTCAGCGACCGTGAAGCCCCTTCTGCTGAACCACGGGGGACCGCATTGGGTTTGAAACCCCGCGCACAGCAGCGGGGCCAGATGGCTTCCAGTCGCCATGGAAACTCGGCGACTTAGAGGACCGCTTGCATCTTATTTAAAATGTTGCACGTGCACTTGTTGTGTGGAATACTGCGGTGGTGATTATGATAATGATGATACGAATGTGCCTGTTTATTGGTACAAAAATGTGCGGCCCTGTGGCGATAGCTTGTTCACAGCACTGCCGGTGGAGAGACCTCCACGAGAGGGCGCTCAAGAGGGCCCCTACATCTTTCACGATGGAAAGACGTTAGTAATAGGTTTTTACCCTTTCAACTGGTACAAAAACTGACACCTTTATACAAGGCATCATGTTTGCAATAACCACAACACAAGCAGTCAAAATGCAAACAAAAAGAAACAACTCTGATAATGATAAGCACTGTCCTTGAAGTTGATTGGTCCACACCCGAGACAGCTTTTCTTAGAGCCTAGTCTTCATTGGTGTTGGATTGGTCTAGCTTTTCTTAGAGCCTAGTCTCCATTGGTGTTGGATTGGTCCAACACCAATGGAGACTAGGCTCTAAGAAAAGCTGTCTCGGGTGTGGACAAATCAACTTTAAGGACAGTGCATATCATTATCATTATCAGAGTTGTTTCTTTTTGTTTGCATTTTGACTGCTTGTGTTGTGGTTATTGCAAACATGATGCCTTGTATAAAGGTGTCAGTTTTTGTACCAGTTGAAAGGGTAAAAACCTATTACTATATTTTGCCACTGGTAAAGGAGGTCTCATAGTGATGTAAAAACGTCTTGAGATAAGTGGTGGCAGTACTTACACTTCACTCCACCACACTGCAGGGCACCGATTATACTGCCGGATGGACACACGTGGACGGGATTAAAGACACTTATCTGCCCACTGTGTCAACTGCCACACCAGGATATGGAACCGGTGACCTCTGGATTGCAAGTCCAGCGTAATGCTCACCATTACACCGTGGCAACATCCAATGGCAATGATGATGATGATGATGATACTAATGATAATAGTCATTTGTCTATTTGTTGTTGAGTGTTTAATGAAGTTATTCTGTGACAAAAGATTGCACGAACCGTGACGTGATGCTATAGTCGTGGCATTTGCCGTGCTTCTGTTTAACATGGAGCAGTGAGGTTGCCCAGAGGTAGGGTAGTTTGTATTTTTTTCTGGCCAAATTAATACGGAACGAACCCTTCAACAAAAATAAAACGTACGGTGCTCAAAAGCGTGAAAATAAGAGTATAGCTAAAATTGGTAGGCAAATAGCGAAACCTTTAAAACTCAATTCGCAGTTGCGCTGAATTCAGTGTCTTAAATAATTTATAATGTCATATTCCTTACGGTCATAGTCATTTAACTCTAAGGATGAAATTGATTTTGCACGGAGAGGCCTTTGTGTAGCTGCAGGACACGAGTTGATTAAGAATGAGAGGGCAAAGACCAATATTCGCATGCGTTAACATACATTATGCAAATTCAGGTCCCTGAGGTCATCTGACAGCCGATTAAACCAGCCTTGGCAATGTTCTTGTTTCATGGCAGTGGCACAATAAAACTGTTGGCTAACGAGAATGGAGGCAGCTCTTGTTCAATACCCAAGGAATTGATCTGCCTTTCAACTTTTCAATCTTTTCACACAATTTCATTTTAAAAGAGCCACGTGACAGTCAAATGATGTATAAATACATTTAAAATGTATGCACTTTATTTTTTGTCTTCCCGTAAGACACCAAACGTTAAATGGCCAAACTTTATCCCCATGCGGTATTTTAACATTCTACCACATAACCATATTTAAGTGGCTTTTAATGGAATCCTTTGGCTACATAAAATATACAGAGACGACCACTACATTTGACAGATTAAATTTGGGAACTTTGAGTGCAGCAGTGAACGTAAGTGTGTGTGTGTGTGTATGTGTGTTCGTACGCGAGTGGGTGCTGCACAATCCTCTGAAACATAAATAGAGGAGAGAAGAAAAAATCTCCTTTGTTCCCAACATGAATGCATTTTGTCCAAATATATTCATTCCACTGCAGGCTCCCATTAGCCCTCTGTAATACAGGTCACGGGCTGAACCTCCGTGAAAAATGTATATGCACAGACCTCGGCAGCCGCAGACATGAACTGTTAGCCTTATTTTGCCGACATGAGGTGTGTCTGTGTGTCTGCAGGAGCGGTGGTGCAGCGGTTAGCGCACTGCGCTCCTAATCCAGCGACCTAAGTGCGATTCCCGCTCACGACTGACACCAGTGACAATTATTTGAACCGGTCCTGGGCCTCCCCTTGGTCGACTCAGCCTCAAATGAGTACCTGGTGCGGTGTGTAAACATCGCCACTGGGGAGACAAAGGCGACCGGGCGTGGTGCTGGCCACCCATCCCCTCGTGTGCCGTGCTGGCCTTCATAGGTACTGGCTAACACCACTTGCCCCAACAGTCTGTTAAGGCTGTATGGGGGATCTTTGTCTGTCGTGTGGTAACTATGAACCGGGCAAGTTGAGTTCAATTATCACTCACATTTAACATCAGTGAAGCATATCTGAAACCGGCACCGGGCCTCCACGAGGTTGTGGTGTGTCAACATCAGGCCAGGCGTGGTGCTGGCAACGTCACCCTTGATAATAGGGCCCTACAACACAATGCAGATGTAACAACGCATCAATTCGTCGATCGAATTTTAAGTTCACGATGCACGCGTTGAATCGTGAGGATGAGAATCAATGTTTCTCGATATGCATATCACATGTGGTGGGTTCATGGGTCTCCTGTAGTCACTGGTAGCCGCTACGTTCACAGCAATTTCAACAACAACAAAATTCTTATTCAATCGAATCTTGAACCTAAATTGTGACAAGTCATGGAATCGCCAAGGAGTGGTGAATGGTTACCCCTAATCATCAGCATTTACAGCCTTTTGTCAACCCACTGCTGGACGAAGGCCTCTAAACACCGTCAGTCATGCCGGTTGTTCACCACACTTCACGTCAGACGTACACCGTGGTGGAGTTTGAGTGGTGGAGAAATTTGGGCCCTATGTAGCAAAACACATTCCTGCGGAGGGAGCTGGTAGGAACGTTGGGTTGGTCGGTCAATGGCCAGGGTTAACGGCGGCGTGGTGTATTCCGCAAATATGCCCGACTGTGAGGGCGGGCACAAGCCGGCGTGAGTAGGTTAAACGTTGAGTTTTATAAGGGCACCACGGGGTTACCAGCCCCTCCCCACCCAGCCCCACCCTTCCCACTCCCCACCCAGCCCCACCCTCCCCACCCAGCCCCTCCCCACCCTCCTCTCCCCACCAAGCCCCACCCTCCCCACCCAGACCCTCCCCACTCTCCTCTCCCCACCCAGCCCCTCCCTCCCCACCCAGTCCCTCTCTGCACGACGGACGGACACAATAATCCCCTGTGGGCTGGTGTAACCAGGAGGTTCTTACCAGTATAATATCTCTTATCGAAGCAGTAACAATACTGCTCATTCTCGCAAAAGTTTGACAGCCAAGATTGTTTTTGGGATTGTTTCGTACAAGTTTTGCTGTAATCAGATTTCTGTAACCATGCATTGCCCAATGAGCTTCGCCTGTGCCAAAATCAAAGCGATGAAACTTATTTAACAAAGTTTCTGACAGTGTTTCCTTAATGAGGGTTGAAACCTACACATTGTATCGCAATTACAAAGTGATAGGTTATTTTAGTATTGATTGCAATGGCCTTTAGTTCGCTTCTCATTCATTGGAAAGGTGGTTCTTGGACTTTTGAAAACGTTTCAAAACGATGTTTTGCACCACCTCTCTAAATTGTGTTTGCCAGTAAATTTTAAATCCTTAATGGATGTTGACCTTCGGAAACCTGGAACAGACATGAATACTTAAAATATTAGAGCCTTTGAAAACGGAAAAATGTGGCATTTCGTTTGTAATTAACATGTCAAAGATTATTCTCTTGTAAAATTAATTAATCCCTTCAATATGTTAAGTGGATTCACTCTTGATTGCTTGTGTACCTCATTTAGTTTCTACTTTGCGCTCATACGATGCTTGTAAATGTGTTCATCTCTGATAATTGCTTTGCTTTTATCACGTGTGTATTCATGTCCCGACAACACTCATCACGGCCATTTGTCAATCCACTGCTGGACGCAGACCCGACCCACGCCGTGGCAGTCAAGGGGGGTTTGCTTGGCCATACTTCACCAGGCTGGTCATTAGTCCGAGTTTGCCAAGGAGGCGGATGGGCAGAAAGAACAGGTTAAACTATCACGAGCGGTGTTCGCTGTGGCGGGGAATTGAACTCGGGTCACCTGGTTCATAGTGCAGCGTCCTAACCAAGGCACCACTACTCCCCACATTATTCACAACGATTTTTCATCATCTTTTTATTTCTGTTGTCGTGCAATTTTATTTATATTTATGTACTTGTATTTGCCCTTCTAGCATGCGTCCACCTTACAAAAGAGACCCGCTGTCTCAACCGCTCTCACGCGGGTAAAATAAAGATACCAGCCAACCGGTAATGGGAAAAACAACCACGGAGATAATCTTGCATTCGCATGAACGTGCATCTCTTCAAGGTGACAGCCGAAAAACTTTCAAACAAATGTCCACACGCAAAGATAAGCTCTCGGCTGCTGGGCTGCGAGCAAGAATGCATGCGTCGGGCCTCACCTGCTAGCCATTGACAAACAGTGGTCTTCAGTGCAGAAGGAATTGCCCTATTATGGGCGAATGCCAAATGGCAGCAGGAACCTCTCGCCAGATATTAAAGTGAGGCATGAGTTCTTGCTATTGATTTCCCTTCAGCGAAACCAGGCAGTGAAATTGCCGTGCGTGATATACGTAAATTCATCCCCATGGCCGGGGGCATTCAATTGTTTAGCAGACGGTGACGCAGTTTCGTTCATTGTTTAAATTTGAAGCCAATTTTTTAAAACAACAACAACATACGCACGTGGTATTCGGTTACCTTCGAAGGCTCACTGCCGACGTACAAAGCATGCGCATGCTGTAGGCGATGGTGTTTTAATGGTGCAGAAGTGGGAAGAGGGAATCAAAACGGCTTTGAATACTTTGCCAATGCTTAAGTCATGCCAAGTCTAAGGTAGAACGAGGGGGTACAGTAGTTAGCGGACATCTGAGTTCAATTCCTGGCCATGGCTAACACCAGTCTGGTAAGTGATATCTAAACTAAACTATTTTTATTTTACCAGGTAAAGCCCACTGGGCTATATAGTAATTTTTTTTCAGAAGCGACCTGGCTAAAAATGATGGCTCAACGAAGTGGCTTATCACGTGGAAATTTAGATCAGGCAAATACTCTAAACTCACGTTTCTACATGCGGAGGAAAAAACCGGAGGACCCGGAGAAAAATCCACGCATCCACGGGGAGAGACACGCAAACTCAAAATAAACAGGCGTCAGGGTCGGGATCGGGATCGAACCCACGTTGTCCTGTATACCAGGCGAGGTAGTTCACATTTCGCCACGGCGGCGCCCTTATCAGAACATGTGTCCCCACTGCATCGTTGACCAACGGTGGTGAAGTATGGTAAAAAAAAATATGGTAAAGTATGGTCTATTGAGAATGGCTGGAATGTATTTTACCGTGGACAGGTTATGCCACTGTTTCAAGGCAGGTCTATTTAATCTCATTCGAAGTGTTGAGAACATCGTCGTCGTTTTTTTATTGAATCAACCTAAGTTCGTGGTCATGAGACCCGTGGTAATTAATACATCGGAATTATAACAGATTCGAGTGTTTGATGGGAGAACCATAGCTCGTGGGGGTGGTGGTGGGTGAGCGGGCGATACAACTCTGCGTGGAGACATTCTGAACCACCCCACAAATAATCATAACTACGCACAGGTAAAGGTGCAGCCCTGCAATGTTTTGCTTATGCCACTGCTGGCATGAGGGCATCTACTGATTTCTTTGTTTCGATGGCTTTTTGTTCATCATCTAATGATACACGGTAGATCAAAAAGAAATATCCAATCATACTTTGTTTAAATGCATGCCTATACAGGTCACCATGCGTCAATGGGGATTACTTGTGAGCAGACAAGAGCAGGTAATGTACACATAAACGGCAAGCGGTACAAGAACAATGTACATGAACAATGTGCACACATAATGTACGTTGATTACCATGTGACTAAACCAACCGGTAATGGATACCCATTGTAATGTATATGCATTCAATAATCCTCCCCCCCCCCTTCGCACGTGAAGGACTCACGAGTGACGCCATCGCATCGATCCCTCTATTTAAGGAACGAAACAGGAGGATGTATCCACAAATCTGGCTGCCGCCTGATGAAGCTAGTTGTAATTACTGGCGAAACGTCGTACTCAGATTGTAAATGTTGTGGCTTCGCTCTCCAACACACACCGGTGTGCTGTACTAGTAACGAATTGGCATGTTCTGTTCACGTGGCAAACCTTGCTAATTGGCTGTGTCGGGTGGTGGCGGGTTTAACGACACAATTATATATTTACACGATCTAACCCAAAAAAAAACTCTTTTAAGGATGGAATTGGTCGCGAAAGCCTCCAACGTGTTACACTTTTTGTTGTTTGTGCTTCTTGTTATGGTCCCATTTTTATAATTTGTTTATTCATTTTGGGTTTTGCTTGGCAGTAGGGTTTTCAATCGCTTGGTGTGTACGTGTGCGTTGGGGTTCTTTCACGCCGTATATGGCGGCATGAACGACGCCAAATCAAATGAAAGTATTACTATTATTAATACTAAAGGGAACTTCACAGAGCCACTCTGGGATTAGATTTGTGGCCTACTCTTTCACACTAGCAGACGCCTTGGAAGAGGGGGAAGCGGCGGGGGGGGAAGGGGGTGAATTCATAACTTGCCCCATTGTTGCAATTGCCACTCCCGGAGATCGAATCGAACTGGCGACCTTCGGATTGCAAGTCCGGCGTTTTAACCATCACACGTCGCCGCAGCATTCCCTGAACCACGACTCAGCATTAATTGCGAGGCTCAGCAGATCAATAGGGCTCTATTCCCCGCCATTGACCCAAAGGTGCAAGTTTTAGCTCTCATTTAAAAACAAAAATACCCATGACTGTGTGGATCATTGGGATGCACAAATAGGTTCGGCCACGGCACCGGTCATTTGTCTCTTTTTGTAACAAGTAACGCCTTGTGGAGGTCACATGCAATGAGAATAATACCGCAGACAATCATTTTCATGGCCTTTGTCAATCTCATTGCTGGGATGAAGACCTCTCAAAGCCACGTGAGTTCGTGAGTAGGGATGCAACCTGTCCTGGTTTTCCCAGGACGTCCTCTTTTTCAGGTAGAATTTCTCGTATAGCTGTGAGTCTTCTCGGGACATTAAAAGTCCTGGTTCGTTTTGTTAGTTGCCTAATAATGTACCACGCAACAAAATGCATTTACTTGTGTTTCTCCCCGCTTCTGGTATCATGAGAGATTCTCCCCGTGATATGCCCTGGGTTTGTTTGCATCGCGGAGGTAACGATTTGAGTCGTTGGGGGTTATTTGGTCATACCTCTCCATCCCGGTCAGTGTGGATTAGTGAAGCTGGTGACCAACATTGTTCGGATTTCACTCTCCACTCGTCTTAGCGATGAATGGGAAACACATCCTAACAATAATGTCAACAGTTTAACACGGAGGCTTTCGCGACCAATATCATTCATAATAGAGGTTTTTGTTGGGTTAGATCGCGACACATTTTTTATATTTACGCGATTAAACCCCAAAAAAAACCCTTATTATGAATAATGCCAATAGTTAACTTAATTATAGTTACCGTTCTTCAGCGGCTGCTGCCAGACCATATTGGCTTGTAGTGGTGTAAGGATTCTTCAATTAATAGAATCGATGCTTCTCAATGCGAGAAGTAATGAGTTCGCCTGACTCACACGGCCCCCACGAGTACCTGCGACGGGTCACATCGCCCTCCACCCCTGGCAGGTCTCTCCCGGCAATATTTCCCTCCAGGACAGCTAGGCCCGTGTCACCGTGTCGCACCTGGCACACTCAGGTGCGACACGGGTCAGCTGTGAGGAGGTCGGATAGCTGGACGCTTCAAATCACTTTTTTTTGTATCGCACCCCGCGGCTCGAGTCGATGCGCAGTAGTGATAGCACGCACGCGCGTTGAACTTCTTTCGCGCCGTACGTAGCCGACCGTGCCAATCGGAGGTGCTGGGGAAGGACAACAAACTCATGGCAAAATGCAGCTCTTAAGAAATGAATTTCACTGGTCAACAAAAAAAACACGTTTTTTTCTGGCCTGGACTTTTGCAGCTGTTTTAGACTAATTTCAGGGTGCTGATTCCAAATCTAATATCAGATTTGCTCGATCACATCTCATTTTTATTCTATCGGCATACCCCATTTTCATTGATTTTACCCGAAATTAACTCTGTCACTTATGATTGCAAGTTGTTGCGAGTCAGTGACTGCTTTAGTGTTAAAATATGGTGCTGTATTTTTAGGATAGTGTGTTTATAATATCATTTTATGTAGATATCCACATTTATTTAATATTTTTATTTTGCAATTTTTATTGAAAATGCAATATTTGATATCTCAAAAACCTGATGTGATAGACAAAAACTGAAGCCAGATTTGGAATCAGCACCCCAAGATTACCTTAAAACCGTTGGAATACCTTATGCCAGAAAAAGTGTGTTGACCAGTGTTTTCAATCGAGATTTTCAAAGTGCATAGTTTCCAGTGGCTTCCTAGTAGTAGATGTAGGGCAGCATGGGAGATGTTCTCCAACCTCCGTATGACAATGGCCAAACAGTGATCGTCGCCTTTCAGCGGTCACGGGATGGAATGTGACTGAGGCCGCTACTACGAGCCGTTATTGCGACCTTCGGAACGAAGTCCAATTGTCGACTCGACTGCAACTGTTCACTACAACCTAAACAATACCAGGCCCATGTATGTATGTATGTGCGTTGAACTTCTTTCGTACCGTACGTATATTAACGCACCTCCGATTAGCACGGTTGGGTACGAATGGTGAAAAAGAAGTTCAACTTACAGACTTAACGATTCATTTAATTGCGAGAAGGGAAAATCGGTACACCGCTATTGGCGAGTGGACATGCCTTGCGGCTTTGTATGCATACAAAATATAAACCTGTTCGAAATTGGGTATTCATACTTAAATTGCTTTTGTAAAATCAACAACAATCCTCTGCGGATGTTGTATATTTTACACATTCCTGCGGAGGGAGCTGGTAGGAACATTGGGTTGCTCGGTCAATGGCCAGGGTCAACGGCGGCGTGGTGTATTCCGCAAATATGCCCGACTGTGAGGGCGGGCACCAGTCGGCGTGAGTAGGTTAAACGTTGAGTTTTATAAGGGCACCACGGGGTGACCAGCCCCTCCCCACCCAGCCCCTTTCCACCCTCCCCTCCCCACCCAGCCCCACCCACCCTCCCTACCCAGCCCCTCCGCACCCTCTCCTCCCCACCCAGCCCCTCCCTCCCCACCCAGCCCCTCCCTGCACGACGGACGGACACAATAATCCCCTGTGGGCTGGTGGAACCAGGAGGTTCTACCAGTAAAAGTGTATTAAATCGTAAAGCACGCTTGAGTTTCACTTTGCGTAGTTTATTACGTAAAACGGCACTCTGGAGTTGTAGCATACTTATCGCCCTCGTAGCTTCGACACAGTGTGCACATACACAAAACAACACAAATAAACACAAAGAAACGCAAAGCAACGCACGACCTTAGACACGAAGCCAGCTCGACGCGGTGCAAGTTTTTGCTGAACGTTAAATTGGCCCTTTTAAAGTCTTAGTTATTCTTTTTCTCTCTCGCAGAGCAACGGCAAATACTACTATGGCAATCTGGCATTGCGCGTGCGAGCAATGGTGTATCACGGCCAAAGAACCGTGGGGATAAAATATCACGCCTGTAAAAAAGAAACCATCGGTAATGACTTCTCAAGTTATTTCTAGAAGATAAATGTCTTTACTTTCATCCTCTACCTCATTATTATTTCTTCTCGCCAAGTGACACATCCTGAAATGATTCAACGCAGCCTTGCATGATTTGATCAATGATCAGCTCGGGATATGTGATGGAATGGGATTGCGACGTTGAAATGGGCTGTTATCTCTCAGCTATCGATTTCGCGAACGTAACACCACCCTCTTTCCCTCCACGCCCACCACCACCACTATCGCCACCACCGCATTGCCGCCACCACCACCTTCCACTGTCACCACCGCCAACTGCCACCACTACCACCACCGACATCACAACCACCACCACCAACCACCTCCTACCGCCACCGCTGCCACCGCTACCACCACCGCCGTCACAATCACCACGAGCCCCTACCACTGTCACCCCCACCACCACCCACCACCACTACCACCACCACCACCCACCACCACCACCACCACCACCACCCACCACCACCACCCACCACCACCACCCACCACCACCACCCACTAAGCCCCACGCTCCCTCCACCCCTTCTCTAATCACCCGGCTCCTCAGCCCCCCTATTCCCACTTTCCGATCCCCCCCTACACTCCCGCCCATACATTACCCCCCCCCCCCTGTTTTCCGAGCTGCAAAGCCCTCAGTGAACAAGGCTAAATTTGGAGGCTCCGCTCCGGCAGGATAATGAAACCCCAGGAGAGACTGCGGATGACGATCACCATGCCCAAGGTCACGGAGAAGCCTTGGGTTTCTTTTTTTACTTTCAGATTTGCGTCAATGGAAATGCTTCAAATGATAGTGAACATGTATATATACATAATTTCGATATATCTACTAACCTGATTTTTTTGGCACCTGAAAAAAAATAAGATGATTTACTGTTGACTGTTTTAACTAGGATGCTTTGTAAAATATAAACCTTCTATTGCAGGCACATGTCATGCGATATTTTTATTAAATAATTGTTGTCATTACAAATGAATGGTTTTGATCAAATTAATGCCACTAAATTAGTGATTTTCCCCCCATGTAAATAGGGAAACTGTATATAACCAGAGGCGTTATCTTAATTTGATGCTAACGTCATCATCGTCATCATCAGCCATGAACAATCCACTGCTGGATGGCTGAAGGTCTCCCCAAGGCACCATCAACTCTCTCGATCCTGCAATGTTACAATCCACCCGGCACCTGCACTCCATCTCTTCCATTGCTCCATCTCCTGGTGGATGTCCTCTTTCATTAATTAATTCCACTCATTGGCTAACACTTCATTATTACTCTTGACCTGTTAGCAATGTATCCTGCCCAAGCCCACTTAATTTCCCTAGCAATGTGAATGACGTCATTAAACTGGCGTGTGTTCTCTAATCAACGTGTTCCTCCTTCCATATCTCAGTATAATTCAAAGCAGGCGTCTCTCCATGCTTTCTTGGGCACGTTTAAGTGTCTTGTACAATACATGTGTTCTTGTAATGACCATGTTTCTGACCCGTATGCAATAACATTGTTCCCGATGTAACCCCAAGACCACCGATTGTAAAAGAGGCAATCTCTTATTCGTCTCAACGAGTTAATTTCACCTTCTGGTTTAATAAAAGATACAGCAGCGGCAACGACAACGATTGCGAATAGTACGCGCTGATTAAAAGCTAACACCCCGGTTGCCAACGCTTGCGATCATTCTCCATGGGAATGCCGACGCAGTGGTTCGATTAAGAAAACATGTTGGCTGCAAGTGTTACGCAAAGCGTGCATATGCGGTAGACGCTTTGAAATCCCACCGGGCTTGCGAGCACAGGGCCTCTGTCTGCCGTGTCGACCGTCATCCGCACGTGCTGCAGAGGGGAGCTCCGATCGCCGTGGTACGCACACACGCGGGCGGGGGGGGGGGGTCCCGCCAGTGAACAAATGGCCACATTTGTTTAACCTCCGTCAAGCGTGCACGGTCACTTTACATGCCGCGGTCGCTGTGATTTTGTCCGCGTGCGGAACCTTTTGTCGACGCAATGCAGCTTGCTAGATGAGGACGTCTCCCCATGCCGTGCACGTCATCCGGGCGGAGGGGTATTTGACCATACTTCGCCACGCTGGTCAGCGCCGGTTGATGAGGGCGGGGAGCGTTGTGTCATCATAGTACGTCAACAGATTTACCTGCAGTGCCTCTGCTGACATGAACTTTGCCCTGCAGGCTGTGACAACCGCTTTGGTGCGTGGTGGTAGCCCATCCAAGCATTGTGCAGGCTCGGACCTGCTTGGCTTTTGAGATCTGGCAAGATCAAGCATTTTTCAGGTGAATTAGTCAGAGGCACGGGGATATACAGTCCACTCATTTTATTTGTATCGAAGAGTGTATCCATGATACACTCGTAACTGACAACGTGTTTTATCTGGTTACTAATGGATTTAAACACCGTGTCTGTCATGGGTGTTGTTTGACCGTACCTCACCACGTGGGTCAGTGCAGACAGGTGTAGACGTGGGCCAGATATCGCTCACCACCGATTTTAACCATGGACGGGAATCAAACTCGGATCACCGGGTTCGCAGCAACATCACCACCACCGCTCCGCCCCCTATGCAGCAGATTTTTTTTAAATTGATAAAACTGTGACGCCATGCACAAGACTAAGCTATTGGCCAGGTGTGCCAATGTCGTCGCATTACAGCCAAGGTGACGGCTGCATGAGCGCACTGAATGTCAAATGAACGTCAGCCACCTTCAGTGACATTTCGTGTTTCCTATATCAGCACCATTCAAAAAGTGTTGAATGTTCGCAAAGACACCCATAGACTCGCAGTAAAATATAATATCCAGCTCGGAAAGACTCAGGCTTCCAACATTTGCGCACCATTCCCCCCATCGCGACAGGCACACAGTGGGCCATCCTGAATGCCCCCTAGCAATCTCACATGCATTGGAATATTTAAATGTTCGACTGTTGGATGGTCGATTGAGGCCCCATCAGCGACTTTCGTTGGGTGCCAGAGAATCGCCAAAAAACCTTCCGTCGGCTTCCGCGGTTGTGCTGTCGCACTCTCCGCTGTGGTGTAGTGGTGCACCGCGTGTCTTTCGGCACGTTGTCCGACGTTTCGCTCCACCTGCGGGAAGAGGCTACGACTACTGAGCGCAGTAAGCTCACGTTCTTCGTCAATTTTTCAACCCTTGTTAGACATTGCTCGGTTTCACCACGAAATGAACCCGGTGTAGGAGTTACGGCATTCTACGTCTGCCATCTGCTGGTGCGTTTGGTGTAGTTCAATAATATACTGTGACGCAACTTTCCAACGTCTGCTATTGCTTGTGACCGACATGGTTGGGTTATGACAATTGCATAAAATAACATTTAAATTTCGTACCTTTTCCGTGTTTAAATACTTTGTTTAAAACATTTTACGCGGAGAAACAGATATGTCAAGGAGACGTATTGTCTGCATAGTTGTTCGTTATATTCTCCGCAACGACGCTCAGTGATGATTTGTGCTTTGCGAAAAGACGCTTTAACATCGAACTCGGGCCCACATCTTAAAGTCGGGGCTGTTGTTGCCTTGAACATCGGGCAGGGGCAGTTTACCACCGTTGGTTCTAGCAAGCCCGACTCTGCTGATAAGATACTGATAGTCAAGAGTGGTCGGTCCAGAGCAGAGGTCGCAAACGGGTTTTGATTCCTTACCCGTACCCGGCCGCACCAGGGTCGCAAATGGGTACCGTAACCGGCCGGGTACGGGTACCCGTTCCCTACCCGTACCCTACCCGAAATGAGTGACAAACGGTTACTCACCAGTGACTCACGGCCTACCTGTACCCGTACCCGGCCGCACCAGGGTCGCAAACGGGTACCCGTACCCGGCCGGGTACGGGTAGCCGGGTATCGGGTAGGGTACGGGTATCGGGTACCCGGTTGCGACCTCTGGTCCAGAGTTTGCTGCAATATTAATCACGCTGCTGAAATCATACGCCCCTAGAAAGTCATGTGGTTGATGGGATGTGCACGAAATATGTTTTACGTGGAGAAACGGATATATTAAGAAGTATCTTCTTGGTTCTTTCGGTAAAGTCACGTAGAAGGGAAATAATAAAATAATAAAATTATAACGTAATAAAATAACATTTTCACACTGTGAGAATTGTATTTTACACTGTGAGAATTGTATTTTATAATGTTTTATTTTTATTATTTTATTATTTCCCTTCTACGGGACTTTACCGAAAAAACCAAGAAGATGAATCCCTGCAGTCACGAAAGCTTTAAATCGAAATTTATTAAGAAGTAGTCTGCTTATCTATCCTGTACTCTGACGAAATTACTTAATTAGATTACTTAGTGCAGCTAGAAATGTTAACCAAACACGTAGGCTTTCTCGGCCATTATTTTCCATTATAAAGGGCTTTTTTGGGATTAGATCGCGTAAATATATAAATGTGTCGTTAAACCCGCCACCACCCGACACAGCTAATTAGTATGGTTGGTCACGTGAACAGAACGTGCCAATTCGTCTGTCTGTCGCGTGATGATGCTAGTTGTAATTACTGGCGAAACGTCGTACGCGGATTGTAAATGGTGTGGGTTTACTCTCCAACACACCGGTGTGCTGTACTAGTAACGAATTGGCACGTTTTGTTAACGTGACAAACCTTACTAGTTGGCTGTGTCGAGTGGTGACGGGTTTAACGACGCATTTATATTTACGCGATCTAACACAAAAAAATATCTCTGTTAGAAATGTTAACCATGTTAGAAAGGTCATCAATGTGAATACTGCATCGTAGAATGCAATGTCAATCTTATACGTTCACAACAAGCAATCAGCCATACACAACAACAAGCTGTCAACAACCACTACCATACACACCAACCGCTGGCAATCATAAATAACCAAACATCACAAAGAGCGTGCCAACATAACCAAAGACAAAGATCCCCCGTATAGGCTGAACAGACTGTTGGGGCAAGTGCTGTTAGCGAGCAAGTAGGAAGGCCGGCACGGCACACGAGGGGGTGGGTGGCCAGTACAACGGTCAGACGCCTTTGTCTCCCCAGTGGCGATGTTTACATACTGCACTAAGTACTAATTTGAGACTGAGTCGACCTATAGATACAAAGAAAACTATTCTCCTCGACTGTTGGATGGTCGATTTAGGCCCCATCGGTGACTTGAAATTGTTTTTAATGTTACAATTAAACACGTTTGCCGCGTTGGCAAAAGTGTGCAAGCAGACATCGCAAAAAACTCAACCCATTATAAAAAACAGAGTACAAAAGTTAAATGTCTGTAATTAGTGGCATTGTGAGCAACTACCATTTCCATACTATTCTAGACCGATACAGTAGTTATATCTAAATCTAAGCAACGGCGAGGAAATTTTATAACTCTTACTTTTGCGTTTCTTTTTTGAGAATAAATCACGGATAGCCTATTAAAATCCTCTTTCGCGAGCATTTTTTTTCACCCGTAAGATCCGCTCGTTTCATTTGAAAAATATGACGAGAAATCGGATTAAACTTCGCGAAAAGACACTCCGTTGATTGAGCGTAAATTGAAAAGAAATGGCCTTCAGTTGGATTGAGCGGCTCTTTCGCCTCGACGTTTATTTTTTTAACGCGGCGCGCAGACAGCGCGTTGGGAAGCGACGAGCGAGATTCGTCGCGACTCTTCCCCCCAAAAAAAAAAAGCTCGATTGGCCACGGTGGCCAAGGGTTAATGGGGGCTCAAACGTGGCATAAAATGTTTGGAAAAGTGAATTTTCTCTGCGTATTCTCTCCACTTGGTCACAGTCTGCGTGTGGTGGGCCGGCCACCACTCCGCTTCTCCGCCACAACAGCCCACAGCCATCTGTTCTCTGCTTATCCATCTTTGTCCGGTCCTTCTGGATCCTGACGAGGTAAGGAGTTTGTCACAGTCTCGCTCTTTGTGGGCCCCTTTTTTTTATTTGTTCTTAACTCTCTCTTGAATGCGCAGTGATTTGATAACAATGCATCACTAGCGGGAAAAAACGAGTATTTGCAAGAATCGCTTATTAAGGTAACGTGGCACAATACAGTATGTGCGCGGTTGACAGATTGGATGTTTACACCATTGGAAACTCATTTGCCAGTAAAAATATGATAATTGTTTTTTAACCCTTCTATCTGGCAACAAAACTGACACTTTTTTTTACAAGGAGTCATGTTTACATAGACCACAATACCTGCAGTCATAATGCAAACAAAATACATAACTCTGATAATGTGCACTGTCCTTGAGTTTTGTTGCCAGATAGAAGGGTAAAAAACCAATTCTCATATTTTTACTGGCAAATGCACTGTCCTTGAAGTTGAATGGTCCACACCCGAGACAGCTTTTCTTAGAGCCTAGTCTCACATGGTGTTGGACCAGATGACGCCAAAAGACCATTCAACTTCAAGGACAGTGCACATGATCAGAGTTATGTTTTTTGTTTGCATTATGACTGCAGGTATTGTGGTCTATGTAAACATGACTCCTTGTAAAAAAAGGTGTCAGTTTTGTTGCCAGATAGAAGGGTAAAAAAACAATTATCAGATTGGATGTTGCTGTGAGTAAAACAATGTTCAAGTTCTCCTTTAAAGTAACATTATATCTCACACATCGATTTTTGGTCAAATGCTGACGCTATTTTTTGAGCACATGAACCGGTTTACAAAGCCAAAAAAATCAAGTTGTCCAGGTGACCGATTGAGCGAATGTGAACGATCGATCTTATGCGTATGTGGAAAAATAAGTCGATTAATTTTGAAGGCTGCGGAATTTCAATGATTTACGGGCAGGGCAGGGAAGGGGGGGGGTGAAATGATGGAATGATGGACTCCCCGAGTGAATGGGGCGGCCTAGAAGACCATGCATTGTCCCCTAGCCGGGTGAATGAGCCTTTCACGCGGCCAGTGAAGGGCTGTCACAGGTAAGGAACTGCAGAGAGCCCAGAATTCACACATCGTGCTTCATGAATTTCTCAGAAGTGACAGCGGCTATAAGGCCGAGAGCACCTCCGCACGAACACAGACGTACGAACGCACGCACACACACACCACGGGCGTGCTTGCGCGCACACGCACACACACACATATACATACGAACGAATGGACGCACATGCATGGACGTACGAACGAACGCACACACACACAGGCGTGCTTGCGCGCACACGCGCACACACATATAGATACGGACGAATGGACGCACATGCATGGACGTATGAACTAATGCACGCACGCACACACACACACACACAGGCGTGCTTGCGCGCACACGCGCGCACACATATGCATACGAATAAATGGACGCACATGCATGGACGTACCAACTAATGCACGCACGCACACACACAGCCGTGCTTGCACGCTCACCACATAGACGCACGAGCGAGCACGCAACTAATTTGCACGTGCACCTCCCTGCCACGCACAAAAAAAAGCAAAACACAGCACAGCACAAAACTCCACACAGCAGCTCACAATGACCTCTCGGTTACTCCCCCCCCCACCACCTCCCCCCCTTCTCTCCGTCCTCCTTGCTGGATTTCATCCCGATGAGTCTTTGCGGTGAAATGAACAGCAGTTAGCCAGATTGGGAGAGAGAAAGGGAATAAATAGGAGGGTGGTATAATAGGATCAGCTCAGCGTGTGTTAAACCAGTGCGTGAGCCAAGGAGCGGCGAGCCTAGAGAATGTACTAATCGTCGGAGGAGGCAGTTTGTTTTTAGGATGGAGTGACTTAACTGAATAACGCCATGCCAGAAAACAGCTGGGGAAGCAGATGGTTCCCTTAAACAGGGCTATTCACGAGATGGCTCGTTGGTAGCATGCACGGACAATCCCCGATTTTGTTGAAATAGCTTCAATGCGGACGATTTATTTCAGCAGAGGTCTCCCACCACAAACCATATGCTTGCTGGGAGACTTGTTTATTTACTTATTTATTCATTCACACTGCACACCATTAAGGTTAACAAACGCACACTAATTAGCGACGGCCACAGAGAGTATACCGACAGTAATTAAATGTCAAAGATTTGTAATTGGTAGACGAATGTTAAAGATGTATAATTGTTAGACGACTTCCTTTCGTTTTTTAGCCACGATCCGCGGACGGTGAATTCCTTGGTTCGCTGATTATGGGGATCGGCCACTTTTTAAGTGTTTAACAAAAGAACAAAAGTCATTTAGAACCTTCGGCTGACCCTGCCCGGATTCGTAAAACCCCAAAAAATGTCCAATCACAAACCTGCAACATTTTGTTTTAGTATTTTCCTAATTATGAGCGTAGACTTGGCTCATGTATATTTGTGTCCTGATTGCAGCACTGTAGCCCTCCTGAACAACAGGATTCGAAAATCATTCTGTCAGTAGCTCAGGTAGGATCATCTTGTGCATTCAGAAAGTTAGTCCTCTGCGCATAATTAATTACATGATTAGTAAGGTTGAGACACGTATGCATTAGACGTTGTTCGAGTGAAATTTAATAGACAAGGAATATTACAGCATCAATTTTATTGATTTGACCAGGTAAGAACTCAAAAGACCAGGATAGTCTAATTTGTAAGAGTGACCCGATTAGTGACTCAAGTAAGTGTGCTAGTTGCTGCTCAGTCATACACTCCTGAAGATCATCAATTTGGTGCATAAATTACGATGAGCAACTGGCCCCCAATGTTATCATCTTGAGCTGTAAAACAAAGTAGAAAATTATTGTTACGTAATAATAATCACCAGCATGACATATGTGAAAATGTAGTCCGATAATAATTTTCCAAATAAAATCTATTTCATTCGTATCCATGGGGGATATATTAGTTGTTCTCTACCAATACTACGTCATGCAGTGAAACTGCTCCTATCCACATCTCTGTCTGTGTACCTATTATCTGCAACATCTGCTTGTCCACATACCGTGATATACACAAGCTCATATGATCCGTGTTCCAATTTTATATTTCCCAAGCCCCTTTTTGTATGTGTAGTGAGTCATTCCGGAGACACTAATTGTAGGAGGCAACACACGTTTACTTCTACACCTTTGGACACTGTACACACACGGGGTAACTATAAATGGACCAGAACAGCCGGCATTTCACCGACAGACAGCCCCTATCCAGCCTCGGGACTTCCCTTTTATGCCCCCCCCCCCCGGCGTGGCCTGGCTCCGCCCTAGGCCACACCCCCTTCTGGAACCCACCAGAAGTTTCTGGGCCACCTTCCACGTGTCCTCTGCCTGGCTCCGCCCTTGGCCACGCCCCCTTCTGGAACCCACCAGAAGGTTCTGGGCTATACCCCACGTGCCCCCTCGGTCACCTTTGCCCCACATCCTTTACCCCTGCCGATCACGTGCTCCACCAGCCGGCCGGGGTGCCACGTCCTCATATGTCCCCTTCTGCCAGCAGCCAGCGCCACGCACCCTCGTGAGCCAGTCCGTGGCATTGCAATGCTCTACTGGCAGAACGGCTGCCACACGCTGCTCTGCCGGAAAATCGACCGTTGCGGCCACATTCCCTCTCTCTGTCAGTAACCAGCGCTACGAGCCGTAGTGACCCATTCTATGTCACTACATATGTAAGAAAAGTTGCCCTGCAGCAGTGCTCTGGAAGCACTACATTCATCCAATTATCTCTCCTTTGCACGGCTAAGATGATTCATCAGACGCATTATGAAGACATCACAATCAGAGTATGTGTTTATACTGGAGGAATTCGATGAGCTATAAAGCTCTTTTTCACAGATGTCTGGTAGGGGCATGTCGAAAGGCCTACAGTTGGCTTCCCAATAAAAGTGGTCGTCATTCGAGGCAAGAGAAATGCTGGAACTGGCCAAGTTCAATCCATTGTTCACCATCAGATTCGTGTTGTATCTGTCAGACACCGCGACAAATCGAAAATTCAGCTAATAAAATGTACAATTCAAGTGGTGAGAGTGAGAGAGGGGCGGGTGGAGTGCGGGAGTGGAGTGGCGACTGGGTGAAGTCTAGCAGTGGAGAGATGGAGACTGAGATCGCAGGAGCGGAGAGGTATGTCACTGAACCATCTACCCTGGACACCCTTGCAAACTAAACGTTCCATTTAATGGCGTGTTCCAGGTAAAAAATTTCGAGTAAAATTAATTTGTAATTAATTTGTACGCTCCGCATTTGTGCTTGTCAGGGGCTGAATGTCACATGGGGTGTGTCGGGAGGCAGTGGCCTGGAGAATATGTCCAATGCCCCACATGCAGTGTACCTCTCAATATGGCTGTGACTTCTGGTATGTGTGTATACAGCATGTGCGAGGATCACGTGAGGGCACCTTAAAGTAATGTAAAGGTCACGTGAGTATGTAATTAATGAGCGACAGCACGGAGTGCACTGGCAGGCACGGGAATGGACGGTTGGCTAGGTACGGTGCGAAAGAAATTCAACATACCTACTTGCCGAGGGAGATGCGGAGGGAAAGAGGAAGGAGGTCTAGAGGAGAGGGTGAGAGGTGAAGAAAGAGACCAAGGGGCAGGGTTGGAAGAAAGGAGGAGATTAGGGGAACCTTCTGTGGTTAGTTCATCGCCACTACGTGATGAAATTGAAAACGAATTTATTTTACAACTGATTTTTGCGTACTAGTTTGTTGTGTTTCCCCTACACCATATATACGTACAATGGCGGTTGTTGTGACCATGCCCATTACATTTGGCATACTATTATTGATACATTGGAGCGTCTTATTCTCCAGATAGTATGTTATCTATGAATGGAGGCACACAACTTTACGTGCTGTGCTCAAAATTGCATGGCACCCAAGCGCTTCTTTGCTGACCGTTCCAGATGTCCACTGTGCACGAGAGACGACATTGCCCAGCAGCATGTGGCTTGACATGCCACGGTCCCGATAGAGGGACATCTAGGAAAATGTGCAAGGGAAGGGGGCGGTCCAAAAGTGTCAAACTTTTAAAAATATATATATAAGCCCCTTACATTTGTCATTTTAAAAAAATCTATGTAATTTCTCAAAGGTTACAGGAAGGCGATGGTCACCATTGCGACCCCCCCCCCCTTTCCTCTCCCAAAACATCACCCTTGGATCCGCAACCACCGAGCCTTGTTGATTAAGATATGATCAAACAACAACAACATTTGACGTGTTGATGACAACGCTTGCAATGATGTGTTCTGTCTCCCCGTGGCCGCATGGATTTTTTCTCCGGGTCCTCCGGTTTTTCCCTCCACGTTTAGAATCAACATCACGCGTTTCGAGTATTAGGCTGCAATAAATGTCCACATGATTAGCCACCCCGTTGAGCTTTCATTTGTGGTCAGGTCGCTTCTGAAAAAGTGCTGTATAGCTCAGTGGGCCTAACCTGGTAACATCAACAAATGCTTCTAGTTTAGTAGTATAGTGCCGCGCAGCTGACAAATGCTCACCTCTTTGGTCCCACAGTCGATGCCCATTGGGTGCGATTAAAGATTGCCAACAGAGGGTGCTGCAGCCTGCCCTACAGTCTCTCAAATACATTCGCTCGCGTGTCCTCATCCACCCTTGCCTTTAACTGCCCAGCAAATAGAATTGATACTTAGCGAAGGTGTTTGCGGCAGGGTGAAATGTGGCACTGAATTATACACGAGTGTTTTTTGTTTCCCTATATATACAAAGGCCACATAAATCGAGGGACTGCATTGACAGTATGCAGGCACAGCTCATTCTAGATTTGAAGCTTTCGTGACTGCAAGGATTCATATTCTTAGGGTGTTTTCGGTAAAGTCACGTAGGTAAAATTTTTTTAAAATTAATAAAAGTTAAATAAAAATAACATAAAAATCACGACGTTTCGGAGGCAACACAAGCCTCCGTCTTCAGGTGGAACCGTTTACCGAAAACCCTAAGAATAGGCACAGCTCACACAACGCCACATTTCGACGTCACCGCTGCCTTATGATGGACATATATACACAGTTCTGTGGGTGGAGCGATGGCACGCTGCACTGTTCAACCTGGGCGTTCGAGTTAGAATCCTGGTCACGGTTAACATCAATGGTGAGTGGTATCGCAACCGATCCTGGGCATCCCCACATTCACCAACAGTAACTGTTGTGGTCAAACAAACCACATGACCGACACGGCATGGGAAGGCAATCATCCAGCAGTGGATTGGCGAAGGAGTCAAAAAAATGGTTACGCTGACCCGGTTTAAAGATTACTCGAAGAAAGCCATCATATCAACACGTATTGTATGAGACATTATGTAAGACACTGCGATACAATCTATGACAAGATAGTTAATATGAGCGTATACTTCTAATAAGCTGTTCACAAAACATTGTAACTGCCCGTGTACGTCTCACCGCATGCAAATAAAATGACCACGTGATGCTAAACCTTAATTTAAGCGATTTTCAGAAAATGCAGTCATTGTTTTTTTTTAAAGCCACGGTGAGGAATGAACTGCAGTTCATTGCGGCGTTAGAATGCGCCGAGACCGCTTACGCAAAATACATTCGCCGTGTCATATTTATAATTCCTTGAGCCTTTTTTTTTAGAACACTACTAAATTACTATTTGCGAGCCGACCATACATTTCTCGGCATTGCTGACCTAATCCACAGCAGGCGCGCCAACCCCACACCGAGTCAGGGCGATTGCGATATTGCTCAAAGCATACGGCTCTTTTTTTTTGTCTTACTCCAAACGCCCCCCTCCACTCTCATTAAAGGCTCCCCCCGCCACCCCCCCCCCCCCACCAACTATAAGGTCCATTTTCATTAACATCCAGCATTATTGTGGTCGTGTCATTAGAAAATCATTATTGCTCTCGTGAGCTTTGGGGGAAATGGCCGAGAGAGCCGGGAGGGGATTTGTTTGCCTGAATCTGTTTGCGTAAAGTCTTTAAGGCGTATTGCCCTGGGCCCAATGCAGCCGTTTTATGTGAACGTTTTTTTTCCACCCCCCCGACTTTCTGATCGGACGCCTCCGTCTGTCAGATTTGTGCTCAGCCCGGTCCGCTCATTAACGGCTTACCGCGGCTGATAGACGCGTTTAATCAAACGCGTGTACACAAATAGTATTTAAACCCTGGCTTGAATGCTTTATTTGATTCTCAAAGTAAATCTGCAATCCCTGTCATTTTCCCATCCACTCTGCATACGATTGAAATGTGTGTGTGTGTATATATAGCATGGCATATATAAGCTAAAAGTGCAGCTCTTCATTGGCTTACTCATTCTATTGCTGCAGGGAGGGCACTCCACTAGAGGGAGCTCTAGAGAGCCCATATACAAAGTGGTATTGCTTACCCGCCCATGCTGGGCACACGTCTTAAAGACGTGGAAGGTGTCCACCCTTTACTCCACCGCACGTGACCTGCCAATCGACTAACGGTGCTCTACCCATGTGTACCGCTATGGGTCGACAGTCCGGAGGGAGGGTGGGGGGTGTTGGAATTGAAGAAACTTGTAACCGCTGTTTCAGTTGCTACGCCAGGCAGATCGAATCGAGCCGGTGAGCTCGATGTGGCATGCTGCAAGTCCAGTGTACGAGCCATTGCACCGTGGCAGCATGTTGTTTAATTTCTGGACAGGGTTTCCTTTAGGTAGATTCAACCCAAACTCAGTGCAGTGGATCGTTGTTCATGGCTAAACATGATGATGATGATGATTACCTCGCTTCTGTCCGATGTGTTTTCTGGGTGGTTGCCGCTTTGTCGCTTCGCACGATGCCCGACGCTTCGATCCACTTTGCCGGCAGCTCTCGGCATGCGGAGCAACATCGGAGAGCTCGGGACGGCAGCAGCTGCCGCAAACAAACCTCCATCAGTCGTGCGACTTTGTTCACAAAACAACACGTGTACGCTATTCGTCGTGTGCCGGAATCGACATCCGTGAGTAAAAAGAGCTTCATAAATTTCGATTTAAAGCTTTCGTGACTGCAGGGATTCATCTTCTTGATTCTTTCGGTAAAGTCACGTAGAAGGTAAGTAATAAAATAATAAAAATAAAACATAATAAAATAATATAATTCTCACGACGTTTCCGCCACAACGCAAGCAGCCGTCTTCAGGTGCTTGCGTTGTGGCCGAAACGTCGTGAGAATTATATTATTTTATTATGTTTAATTTTTATTATTTTATTACTTCCCTTCTACGTGACTTTACCGAAAGAACCAAGAAGAAGAGCTTCATAGCTCATCGGATTCCTCCAGTCTAAATCGAGATTCCGATTCCGATGACTTGTGTACTTCGCCGGTGTTGATGAGCAAACCCCCTTGCATTGAGCCGAGGGTGGCAGGGTTGGAGGGGGTTGGGGAGTTGCAATGTCCTATTCAACCGAAAGAAAAAAAAAAACTTTCGGGCTCGTGCAATAATTGTCATATAAATGACGAATGAATGAATAACCGAACACATAGAAATAAACAAGCAAAGCAAACTCGCCAAGCCAATGGCAGCAAAAACCCGCCGGTGGTTTTACGTCCGCGGAGATTCCCAAGCCACGAGGACGTGGGGATTAGACCCCTTTCTTGCACAAGCGGCTCAGCGAAGCCATTCACCCGAGGCGTGTTATTAGCTGCTTCATTTTGTCAGCCAGAAACCAAGGAGCAAATGAAGCATATGTGCCCATTCCTCGCTGTGCCGCGACTCTCATTCGTACGAACGACAAAAAATCCCATTCAAGTTTTTTTTTTTTTGGGGGGAGGGGGGGGTAATGCTAATTCCCAAGAACCAAAAGCGGTAACGCGATACTGCCAAATAAGTTTCGGCTTGCAAGCGATCATATCGTATCTATAGATATATGGACGATGCGATTGGTATGATGCATAGGGTGTCGATGGCGTGTCTGTCGTCTGTCTCATCCGATTTGTTTTTATTGAACTTTTTGCTTTTGACCCGCGACAGTCAATTGCTGCGCCCGAGGGTTTTGGCCGCCCCAAAAGGCTGATGTCTTCTTTATGCCAAGCTGACATTTTCAGCTTGAAATCATCTATTCAGCTCTTCTCTCTCCAGCTGCATTCAAACTCGTGGAAACTTTAAAGGCGGCTAGAGTGAGCTATTTAACCTCCGAAGAGGCACATACACAATTCGGTCACTGTTTTGTGCGTTTAATTGAATTAAGTAAACTCGTTACATTCACGAGATAATATCGTGCCTTCGAGATATGCATGCGTATGCAACGCACATTTTTCTCGCTCGTTGCCCACAGCAGAGACGATGGGTTTTTTTTTCATGATCAACCTGCGTTCTAGAGGTCAGCCGTTAAAGGCTCAGAAGCCCAAGAAGCGTTTTCACTCACCCCATTGTGAGACAAAATCAACAGTTTGCCCCAACATTTCATCACTGATAACACTGGTCAACACACTTTTTCTGGCATAAGCTATTCCAACGGGTTTAAGGTAATTTTGGGGTGCTGATTTCAAATCTGGCATCAGTTTTTGTCTATCACATCAGGTTTTTGAGATATCAAATATTGAATTTTTTATAAAAACTGCAGAAGAAAATATTAAATAAATGTGGATATCTACATAAAATTATATTATAAACACACTATCCTAAAAATACAGCACCATATTTTAACACTAAAGCAGTCACTGACTCGCAACAACTTGCAATCATAAGTGACAGAGTTAATTTCGGGTAAAATCAATGAAAATGGGGTATGCCGATATGATAAAAATGAGATGTGATAGAGCAAATCTGAGATCAGATTTGGAATCAGCACCCTGAAATTAGTCTAAAACAGCTGCAAAAGTTCAGGCCAGAAAAACATTTTTGTTGACCAGTACCAATAATAAGCTAGCTCCCCAAATGTGTTTTTAGAGTTGTGCAGCGCGTTGATCGGCATGATGTCTGATGTTCGCCGCACTGGTCTGGGGGCTTTTTAAACAACCGAATGGAGCAGCTCGCATTCTCCCGTGAATATATATGAGAGCGAAACGTCGGACGTCGTGCAAGACGACACACGGCACGACACAGAAACAAACGCATCCCAGAGCCCTGCAAACAAAACGGCGAAAACATACGCAGAGTGGCATTAGGCAATCTGTCAAAATCCAAGTCTTGCTTCCCATTACATCAGCTCACTGGCTTCAGGCACAGCAAGTGATAGTGAACAAAACGGAGGCGAGTTTTTTGGACCGTACCGCTTGAATTTGATTTGTGCAAGTGGCCAGCACGCCATTCATTACGTGTCCTTTTCCATTAAGGCTGCTTTCCGTGGCAAAGCCACCGGACAACACATCTATTGATTGCCTTTTTAGCCGTAACCTCATTGGCATGCAGTCGCCAAGTTGTAATAAACTTTGCTCTCCTTAGAGCAAAAGTGTGCCCGTGCGTCTTATCAATACCACGTGGTGAGCTTGCGTGGTTGGCAGCGGGGGGCGAATTGACGAGGGTGCTGTGCTACGAATCCCGCAGCCCGAGTTCGATTCCTGGCCATGGCTAACGTGCATTTCGTTGAGTGACATGTGGACCAGTCCTGGGCACTCACCTTTCAACAAGCTGCACATACCAGCGTGGTGAAATATGGTTGACAAACTCCCCGGCCTAACACGGCGAGGGGAGGCATTAATTCAGCAGTGCATTGACAAAAGGGTGTATTTATTTATTTCGTAATATTCATTACATGGATTAGAGTTTTAACAAATATCCATTAAAACATATCAAAGTGGGCTTCATTAAGGAAACAAGCAATGCTCCGCATTTCACGGTCAGCTTTAAACTCTGCGCGTACAGCTTTAGTTCAGCATTCCCCTTGATGTCTAAAAATACCTTCTAATGTTATTCAACGGATCTCATTATTAGTTAAATTACAAATCGCCGAGCGTGAGAACTAATGAAAGGGAGCGTTCACCTCCCTCCTCCTGAACTAGATTCCTTTTAAAGATCTCTTACATGAGTCCTCCTTCCCCTCCATCCCCACCGCTACGAAATAAGTAAAAAAAAGAATGTACTGATTAAACCGGAGCTTTATCTAAATAAGTGTCGAGCAAATTTGCTTTCCCACTTCTGCTCGGCCTGAATGCTGGGCCCGTGTGCAGCATTCGTCCCGTGGGATTAGATGGATTAATTAAAATCTCCCGGCTAGAGGGCCCTGCCAGGGTAATGGCGATTTCCTCGTGTGTGGCAACCCGCGGGCTCCGTGGTGGGTTTTTTTGTAACGCGGTCGCGGGGGGTGACAACGGTGTGCAGTCCGCGACAAGAGCCTCGTCGACTCGCTCTTTTACGTTTGTCGGCACGCGTTGGAAAAGGTTGACTACGTGTGTGTAGTCTTTGTTTTTTTCCGGTAAAGTCACGTAGGTAAAAAAGAAATACATTAATGAAAACTAAATAAAATTTAGAAAATCTTTTTATTTTTATTTTATTTTATTTATTTTTTTACCTACGTGACTTTTCCGAAGAAAGCAAAGAGTATGAATCGTTGCAGTCACGAAAGCTTCAAATCTACTACGTGTGTGTCTCTCTCTGTTTGTCTCTGTGCGAGTCTCTCTCTCTCTCTCTGCTTGTGTGTTTGTCTGTGTGTCTCCGTGTCTATGTTTTGTCTCTCTCTCAAATTTAGAAATCTTTGGAAGAACGTAATCAACCAGGTGGGGTGTTGACTTTTGTGTTGGCCGACTCTCGGTGCTGGATTGCATTATATTTGCAAGTTTACTATGTTTGTTTTCTCATTCATTTGTACCTGATGATGGTTGCTTGTGTTGCAATCGAAACGTCGTATTCTATGATTTCATTAAATTTCTTTCTACGTGACTTTACCGAAAGAACCAAGGAGTAATGTTTACATGTTAAGTTCGCCGTCTCTCTCAGACCATCCCTCGTGTAGTCGATAAGTAACTGTGTGGAATTGTTCGGGGGTGGGGGGGGGGGGGTTCATAGTTTTTTTTTATGAGAAGCAGTTTAAATGTAATCTTTTTTTCCACTTCATCCACACGACTGTACTTTACTGTTTTATTTTAAATGTTTCCATTTGTGACTATAGATGAAAATCTTTTTTTCCTGTATTCGATTAAAGAAAAAATATTATTTTATTTGTGCTTAAGAAGTGTATTATTGCCTGTGTTATACCACCTAACATTGCTTTCCGTATGACTTTTTGGAAAATTCGTGATAAAAAATCCGATTGAAAACAAGGGCATATTGTATATACATATATATTGTCATGAATGCCAGTAACATTCAAGCAGTGCTATGGCTTGGTAGACTGTGGCACTTCTGTTTCCAAATCACCAACTCATTCACGGAGTTTCCTGAATTCAACTCCTGAAGATGGCCACGTTAGTGCGTGGCAAAAGCTTTGAGAGAAAAAAGTTGCTGAGACCAGTATCCAAACCCGAGAAACGACGCATGGACTACTCGAGGCTGAGAAAACATGCGTGTTAAACATTGATTAATGCGTTCAAATGATCCACACCACAAGGCTGCACGATTCGCTCATTTATAATGCACCTGCGACTTTAAGAACCGTCGGAACAAAATTTCAACCTTGCGAGCGGCAGCGGCAGCTGTATAACGGTTGTGTTTATTTTTTAACAATTTTTTTAAACACGTTGGTTAGTTCTCGTGAGTTTTTTTTTGTTTCGTTTCTCTTAAACCCTTTCCCCGCGCGCGCGCGTGTGTGTTTGTGTTTTCTGTGCGGGCAGCCCCGCGCAGGTCTCGCCGTGGCCAAATCAATTTCCATGGCGCGTCTCGTGCTAATGCGCGGGTCCGTGGCGCGTTGTACCCTTACAAATTGCGGCAATGCGTCGCGCCGTGTCGAGGCGGTGGTGGTCGCATTGTGTCGCCCCCAGGTGGTGGCGAGGGGGGCTCCCTTGGGTGGGGGTGGGAGGCTTGGGTGGGTGGGGGGGCTGGGGGCTGGGGGGGTGGGGGATGGGGATCGAACAAGGGAGGGGGGCCCCCAATCGATCGACCGGTGAACTCGGAATGGGCTCCCTTTGTGCCGCTGGCCTTGAGCACGGTGGGCAGAATGAAATGCGGAATTTACGATGAATATTGGCAATTTTTGTTCGTAATTTAAAAAAACTGGAGCATAATGTAATACAATAGCTTGGCATGTTTTAAACTGATTTGCGACAGATATTGGTGACGTTTTGGGCGATAGCCCTTCCTCATTGCATATAACATTGTTTGCTTTTTTTCAATGTCTAAAGTGTTTTTAATGGTTGTGTTGAGTTTTTGCTATTTGTGCTCATGCATCATTGTCGGTGCAGTAATACACATGTTTTTGGTTCGTCCTTTTTAGCATAATTTTTTGTATTAACAGTGATTATTTATAGCAGAATAATGTATTATGCGTTGGATAAAACGTTAATCTACTATGAATATTTTTGTGCTGCTAAAAGACATTGTAAGTGCAATTGTGTGTCATGAATTCATGCTTAAGAAACAACATTAAATCGTCAACATAATAGCTTTTTTTTAAACTCACTTTAAATGATTGTGCATCACGTGAACTCGTCGCTTCACACAACACGATAAAGCGTAGCTCACTGAAGTAAATCAGAATTGCCAAACTAACGGAAACAAACTTTGCAACGCCACGCGGACATTTGCATCGCACAAGCGTTCGTTACTTCCATTCGAACGAATTTCCGTCTTGTGGACTCTGCTTGCGGGCAGCTCTTTAATTATGCATTTTCTTGACCTTGTGAACTGCGGCCCATGATAGATAGGCGGCGGGGAGGGTGTGGGTGGGTGGGGAGGGGGTGAGCTCCGACTTTTGTGCGATTAAAAGTTCGAGGGATAATGGGGGTCAGGCAGAAGAGCACGGAATGATAGACTCCCGCGTGAATGGGTCAGCCTTCCCCCGGCCCATTGTTGCCCGGCCGGGTGAATGAGCCTTTCAGCGGCCAGTGAAGGGCTGTCACAGGTAAGGAACTGCGGAGCCCAGAATTCACACATCATGCTTCATTAATTTCTCAGAAAAACGGCCGGGGGAGGCGGGCGGGCGGGCGGACGGGCGGGGGGGTGGGTGGCTGCCGTTAAGGCGGGCCCTGAGTGAGAAGCTGAAGCTTTACCGCCTTCTCCCGCTTGCCTGCTGTGTGCTGCGGCTGCTCCGGTTGTGGAGGGGGGTGGGGGGGCATCACGCACAGCGCAGCGCAAAGTCGACGCGCCACAATGGGCAGAATTACCCCGCCAGAGGCTGGTTTTCAAGTGAGCAGCCCGCCGAGTTTTTTTTTTCTTCCTTTTTTAAAGGGGGGAATCTGAGCAGCGGCGGCCGCAGTGGCCGTGGCCAGGGAACGCCGCATTCTCCCAGAGGGGGTAAATAGAAACGCGCCCCTTAATGGGAGGATGAGCAAGTATAAAAGTGTCGGCATGAATGAGCATCAGTGTTGTACGCGCTTCTGCGGGGATCGCTCGGGCTTCCACCGAGGAGAGAGAGAGAGAGAAAGACGAAAAAAGGAAGCCAGTCCAAGTTTTCTTTAGCAGATTGTCTTTTGATTAAGTCAGACAGAACCCACTTCCAGTATTGCTCAGCCAACTTCCCACAATGCATCCTCATGAATATGTAAATTGGATGTAAATGACCGGTGCCTCAAGCTGCTTTGGTTTGCCCAATCGACCGCGAAATGTACTCGGTCATAACTTTGGTGCAAGATCGTAAGCGAGGATTGCGACCGATGCAATTCGAAAATGTACGCGTCTCGGCTCGTTTAATCTCCTGTAATTGCGTACCTTATGATCGTTAGATATGTTGAGACTGTTGTCGTTGTGCGTGTTTCCTTTGGTACGGTGAAAAGGAGTCGAGGGAAACGCAATTATATCTGACTATAAAGAAATCCTTCACCAACCTGGACTGACTAACATGGGTAAGTATGGTCAAACAATCCCCAATGCCTGACACGGTATGGGGAGAGTTTCATCCACGTTAAACTTATTTCGCACAGTAAGTAGACAATCGTGCTAATCATCAGTTGATTGACAAATAGCTAAGAATAAAATAACGTCAATAATGAACAAACAGCAACAAATATACCAGATGCACGTCTTTTTTTGTGTCAGCCCGACTTTGTTAAGCGAGCAATGTCACGTTAGTTTTGTTGGCAGTTGTCCTGTACCACTCTATGATGTTTGTTTTCGGGGTTGTACCGCGTGTTGTTCCGCGTTATGTCCGACGTTTCTGTCTGCGCGCTGGCAGCTTCTTGAACTGAAGAAGCTCCCAAGGGTTTCTGAAAAAGCTCCCAACACTTGGAGCAAAATGACGGACATAATGCCAACCAGCACGTGGTACAATCGGCGAACGCATCGGAGAGCTATGAAGTCATTTTAGTGGTGGCTTAAACCAAAAAATATATTCCCTCCTGAAGGGGGCAACAGATTTGAGACATTCTCACAATTCTCGCTGCACCTGGTTAAAGTTCGCGAACTCTGGCTCACAGTTCACCCTCCACCCCCTTGCAACCGTGGCCAGTGGGTGTCCAATTGTCCGGCAGCAAAAATATTTAAGAGGATTTGAACTTCACAGTCCACCACAACGGTTCAAAACGAATGTGCCCGTCCTGCGGAATGGACCCTACTTTTCTCCGCGCCGCTTTGATACGGAACTCAGACGGCCTCGCCCGCGTTCCTTTTGAGGGCTTTTCCCAAATCACGAGGCCAGCCCGACAAAATCCCAGGATGGGTTTTTTTTCTTCTCTCTCGCCCGGCTTACCGGCGCGCTTTGTCGCTCGCCCACTGCGCGCGACCCTTTCACACCTGCCCTCAAATCCGCTAACTGGCGTCCCACACGGGAATCGCTCACAATGGCCACCTCTGACGGAGGATTAGGCCTGGGGAGAGGCAAAGAGGCCCCCACTGGCCCGGCACGGAACAGCAGGCCCCACAGATAAACCCCTCGTTTGTGCGAGACGCACGGTACGCCGACGCAACGTGGTCTGATGCGTTAATGCCCTTCCTTTGTTGCATTAGAGTAGCGTTACCGTGAGCTAAAAGGGTGCAGCCCTGCAATGTCTTGCCCACGCCACTGCTGGCAGAAGGGTCTCTCCCGCTCGAGGGAGCTCTTGAGAGCCCCGGTAGAAGATGTTTTGGCTTCGTCAAGGTGAACAGATGCTGGCCGGTTTAGGATACTTGCACCGTCGTTTCAAGTTCCGTGCCAGGAGAACAAACTGGTGACCTCTGGAGCGCAAGTCGAGTCTGATAAGCATTACATCTACGTGGCTTTCATGAAAGACCCACGCACATAGTATTGTTAGTATTGTTGAATTTGTGTTCGCTTTCTTTGCGGGGTATAATACACATGATGAAGAAGTAGCTGTTGACAATTGACACGTCGAATTGTGTGTGTGTGTAGCTGGGTCATGAGTTACGCATGCGAGAGGTCATCAGCTGCATGTGTTTCGCAGTGGTGAATGTTTAATTTGTCGAGTTTGTGAACCCTAGCAGAGCTCGGTGAATGCCACTTCGCGTTGTTGTCGTCCGAGACAAAATCAAGGTCAAACGTCAAAAGGTCATCACGGCTCGCGCTGCTCATGCCACCGCACCTCGCCAGAGCTTACCACGTATGAACGTGTGCCGTTAGTTTTGACATTCCTTTGTCCGGTCATTGTTGAATGCATTACACATATCTATAAAATAAAATAAAAACTGGAATGTTTTATGTTTTCAACTTCACAAGATAGCGTAATTTTAAATTAATAAATTCCGAGTTTCGCCCTGCCGCAATGACACAATGGGATTCTTTTTTGTTAAAAGATCGACATCAGCAGCAACCATTGTCTAATCCACTGCTGGATGAAGGCCGCACCAAGCCATCGTCATTTCTCACGGTCACGTGACGAGTCATCAATCCACGGAGCTGCTGGAAGCGAGACGATCTCATTGTGCCATCTCCTCAGGGGACATCCGAAAAACTAAAACATTTTTTATTTTTCTTCTTGGTTCTTTCGGTAAAGTCACGTAGAATGGAAATAATAAAATGAAAATAAAAATAAATATTTTATTATGTTTTATTTTTATTATTTTATTACTTTATTCTACGTGACTTTACCGAAAGAACCAAGAAGATGAATCCCTGCAGTCACGAAAGCTTTAAATCGAAAAATTGTATTTTACCAGGTCAGGCCCACTGAGCTGTATAGCTCTCTTTTCAGAAGCGACCCGGCCACAAATGATAGCTCAACGAAGTGGCTTCTCTTCACGTGGACATTTATAGCGGCCAAATACTCTTAAAACGCACGTTGATTCTAAACGTGGAGGTTAAAACCGCAGGGCCCGGAGAAAAATCCACGCGAACACGGGGAGAACATACAAACTCCAAATATCATCAGGGTCGGAACTGAATCCACGAACTCCTGCATACCAGGCGAGGTAGATAACATCTCGCCACGGTGGCGAGATCACATGCTCTTTGGTGTGTCCCTTCTTTTGGCTGTCGCTCTGTTGCTCGTCCTGGCCACCGGCCATCAATTCCTTTTGATAGATAAAATATACATCAAAATAGTTCGCTTCGTAAGAGATGTAAGTAAGGGGCTTTGTTTCCTCCTTTTCAGAGTTTCTTCCCCTGGCAACTGTTGAGGTTGCGGGGTTCACTTGCGTGAAGTGGTATAGCCTGTACTGACAGGTTCATTCTCTAGTCCAAACATTTCAAAGGATAACGTGCAAAAAAATGTACGTGGAATTTTTTGTTTTTATACAGAGCCAGCCACCCACAAAACCAACCGTAAAAATACAACCAACCCTTGCTTCAGCGGGAGGGGGGGGGGATCTCGCATGGTGGTCAACGTTTTGCGGAAATCTGGCGACTCTTGAAGAAAATTGCGTCGGCATTTTACAAGTGTACCTTTGTAACGCGGCTTTCTTTCCCTCGTTGAAAAACAAAACAAAAATCACACATTTTTCGATTTAAAGCTTTCTGGTAATCACCTGAGGACGGCTGCTTGCGTTGTGGCCGAAACGTCGTGATAATTATTTTATTATGTTTTATTTTTTTATTTTATTATTTCTCTACGTGACTTTACCGAAAGAACCAAGAAGATGAAAACTCACACACGCACGCGCTTGTGAACGGCCACCGTGACCACCGGCGCGATCACACCCACACAAACCTACGCGACTCATGGAGACGGCGTGGAGTAGCATCAACAAGGAATCAAATGGTGACCGAGAGCCATGTCAAAACCCACACAAGGGCCCGCCCGCCTCGCTTGCGCCACTGCCACCGTCGCCACCGGCGCATTGTGATATCGAAGCTGATTGACCTACTGAACGGCCGCTTGTTGCTCGAAGCGTCCGCTGAACGCTGAGAACGCCGCGAGTCATTAGGGCTGTCCACAAAAGCGGTGTCCACACACAGCCCGAGTCAACACTCCTGCTGACACCCTCCCACCCCGCACCTTGCCCCCACCCCCCTCACACTGGTCAACAGGTGTGGTCACCCCTAATCTATGCACCACGTGTTTACAGGGGGTAAACTGTGCTACCCCTGAGGACTTCCACGCTGTTGACAGGCACCTGTACGCTTGTGGCAACCGGGAGTCAAGGGAGGGGTGGGGGGGGGTAGCCAGCAGGCGTCGCTAATATACCTGCAGAATTTTATAATAATGGCAAAAAATGTGAACATCATTATCAGCTACGGTCAAGTCACTTGTGGCTGAAGTGTTGTGCAACTAGAGCTGCCCACACGCGGGTTGATTGCATTGCGACATCTCTCTGGTGGATGGCCCCTCGGGTGTGTTCCACCCTTTGGCTGCCATTCCACCCTTAGTCTTGACCGCCAGCTACGATCCCTTACGGCGACGTATCAACACCTCCGATTAGAACGGTTGGCTACGTACGGTGTGAAAGAAGCTCAACGTACATTCATAAATCCTGCCCAAGCCCACTTTGATTCAAGTAAATGTCCGCGCAGCTCGGATTAGCACGGTTGGCTACGTAGGGTGCGAAAGAAGTTCAACACACATACAAATACGATGTCTCTAACTTGCGTGTGGCCTCCGTCTAACTTGTATATATCTGTTTATCTCTCTTTCTCTCTCTCTAAAATCTCTCTCTCTAAAATCCATCCGTGAGCGCATTCCATTGCTCTGTGTCCATCGACTGGCACCTCACGGCCCCCAGAGATCTCCATTGACAACACGTGGTGTGCATGGTAGTGGTCAGGGCCGGATTCAGATTTCGTAGGCCCCCTGGGCTACAGCTACTTTGAGGCCCCCCAGTAATATTTTCAAAAGGAAAACAAAGTTTAAGAAAAAAAATATTTTAATTTTTCTTAATGAAATAAAATCAAAAGGAAAAAAAGTTTAAGAAAAAAATATTGATATTTTTTTTTTACAAGGCTAAAAACAATGAAAATTCAGCATTCACAAATTAAATAACTATTACTTAATCTCTGGAGGCGGCCCCTGGGCTGCAACCCCTAAAGCCCCCGTGCCTGAATCCGGCCCTGATGGTGGTCACCCATCCATCGACTCCGCCAGGCTCAACCCTGCGAAGCTTGTGGGATCTGATGAAATCAGCCGCATTTGGGGGTGAATCAAACGGAGGCCATCTGAGGGGCATGCGTATATAAGGAAAACAACAAGAACAACAGAAATACACGTTTTTGTGTGGCGTGACATTATATATATTTCGCGATAAAAGTTATTTTGGGTTAGATTGCGTAAAATATGAATGTGTCGTTAACCCACCATTTACGCGATGTAACCCAAAACTAACTTTTATTGTGAATAATATCGGTCGCGAAAGCCGACGATTGAATTTATATAAACTTCTTCACTCATTTATGCTACAGTCACAACGGCAAAAAGAGATCTGGCAGAAACGCTGGTATCTCTGTGCACATCCAGAAACGCAACAGCCAAAGCAACAAGTGGCCATTCCGAACTGGTTTTTCCTTTTTAGTGGAACCTTGTAAAGCTGTAACAAACACAAAAAAATCACCCCCCACAGTGCTTTGTTAATAAGATTGAATTCACGGAGAGCGAAGCATTCTGGGTGAAGTAGAGCCACTCAGCATGCTACGGCGCTCAGCAAGCCCTGTAAGCTTTTTTTTTCACCACTACAAACCTGTCCTTCCTGCCTCTGAGCCGCGAAGGTTTTGTTGCGTGGCAGGGGAGGAGGGAATCTCTCTTCCAATTCTGAGACGTCGTCCCGCTGATCCTGCTGCCATCATCATGAGATTATCACCACGCAACATATCTTGCACCAGGGGCTCAGATGAACCCAGTGGCGGCGCTAGGCAAAAGTAAACCAAGCAAAAAGTGTAGCCCCCCCCCCGACCTCCCCCTCCCCCCCACCGCCCCCCACCGCCCCCCACCGCCCCCCCTCACCCCCACCGCCCCCCCCCCCACCTGCCCCTCCCCCCCACCTGCCCCCCTCACCCGCCCCTCCCCCCCACCGCCCCCCCACCTGCCCCCTCCCACCTGCCCCTTCCCCCCTACCTGGCCCCCTACCTGCCCCCCCATCTGCCCCCCCCCACCTGCCCCTCCCCTCCACCTGCCCCTCCCCCCCCCACCGCCCCCCCACCTGCCCCTCCCCCCCACCTGCCCCTCCCCATCTGCCCCCGCCACCTGCCCCTCCCCCCCACCTGCCCCTCCCCCCCACCTGCACCCCAAAGGAGCTCGAGGATTCGTTAAAAATTACCAAAATGATCGCACAAGGAGCTCGCGTGTGCGGTAATGGCAACGCTCGCCGTGAGCAACTCAAGGCGAAGTGCAGGGAACTCGAGCGGAGCAAAGGGCAGTGGATTCGTGTCAAAACAGTGGGTTGGCGTCAATTATCGGCTGAAATTAAAATTACCAAATTACCAGCGAAACGTCGTACTCAAAAATTATAAATGTTGTGGTTTCACGCTTCAACACACCAGTGGGCTAAAGCAGTGAACTATTTGTCTTTTGTCAACGTGACACTTTTTTACTGATTGGCCGTGTCGGGTGGTGAAGGGTTACGATACATTTTAAATAACGCGATCTAAACCCAAAAACGCTGATTATGAAATTAAAATCCTCCAAAACACCAGGAAATTAACAACATAAGATCCCTTGCCTCTCTCCTGCGACTACGTCCCCATTCGTCTGCCTACGTTTCTCTTGTCTCAATGCATCTATATCTCTAGTCGCATAACCCTACATGATCACTGTTACATCGCTTTTATAGCTTCATTTTGGTGATTTCTAAAACGTTTTGGTTTAGCCATATTTGTTTGTTCTCGTACAGAGTTAGACTGATAACTTTAATCTAAATTGTCTTATGGTTGTTATTGTTTGACTTGCATCCCACTGGGATTTTAGCACACAGCATTGATATACGGTGCTTTTTTCTGGAAGACTTTGCTGTTTTTTCCTGGATTTTTCTGTTTGCGCGTAGTCACTTTAAGATGTTTCTTGTTCATGTTTTGGTTTGTTGCGGTTGCACCCGATTCAAGAGCCGAATGGCTCACAGGGCGATACCAAATAAATGAAGCTGAAACTGAAATCTCTCTAGTGGGGCTTACATTCGCACTGAATATTTTCCGTTTTGACGATTGGCTTGAGAAGTCACTTGGCGAGTAGGCCAAAAGCCAGAGCGAGAAATATACCGGGACGCAGTGTGCATAGCTGTCAACCCATACGGGTTACCCGTATTCTTGTACAGGGAAATTGAGTAAAAGCATGTTATTGTCTATTTGTTCGTGTTTCTCTCCTTGTGATGGGAGCTTTGTAGGATGAACGTTGAGATTTATAAGGGCACGGGGTGACTACCAATAAGGTCTGAATTGGTCCGTGACAAGGTAGACAGCACTGATAAGGGGTTGACAAGTACCGGTGTGCTGGGTGAGAAAATGTGTTCCGTGTCACCGACCCGAACAGACCCTGCCCTCCAGGATTTGTGTAACGTAATCGGGGAACCACCAAATAATAACGCCTGGTTCAGGCCCCCAAATGGACAAGCACCCAGAGGCCACTGGTGCTATGTGAGCTTTAAAATCCAGATTGAAAACTAATTTTTTTAGAACTGCTTTTTTGTGTTTTCGTTTGTTGTCCTTCCCCGCACCTCCGAGTTTGCACGATGTCCCCGTGGTCGCGTAGATTTTTTTTTCTCCGAGTCTTGCGGTTTTCCCCTCCACATTTAGAAACATGCGTGACTACTTGTTCGATTATTTTTCTGCTATAAATGACCAAATGATTAGCCACTTTGTTGCGCTATCTCTTTGTGGCCAGGTCTTTTTTGAAAAATAAGTTAATACCTCGGTGGGCTTTGCCTGGAAGCATGTGGCTGGTTTAGTTTTTTGTATGTGTTTGGGTGATTCGTTTACATTTCTTGCACTTTGCATTCCTATCGGGGTTTTTTTGTTCTTCCGTTATTACCCACCCCTAACTGGACATAAATAAATATTCTGATCAGCACAGTTGGCGACGTGCGGTGCGAAATAAGTTCAACATTACGTACATAGACAATGAACTCTGTGGTTCCCATCTTCCTTGGCCGTTAGACTCGCGGATTTTGGTGTTTCGCACAAATAAACCTACGGCAGTTTCCATCGCTTCATCGCATCAGTGTTTTTCTGACCGTTCCCAAGTCCTTGCCGAGTGGATGTTTGGCATTTTCTGGCTCTGCCAGCCTCCGCCAATGTCCCTACGGCATGACGGCCGGCCGCATGATGTCACGCTGCCTGGGTGGGATGGGGACGCTATCAGTGTCTTGGCGTAATTAATTGAAAGAAGTAATTCATTCCCCGGGGGATTAGAGGCAGGGTTTTATTCTGATACATATGAGCCAATTATGTCGCAATTTCCAGCACCGCCACAATCCCTCGCCCAACCTCTCCCGATCCGGATTTGGTTAATTGAATGGGAGGGGGGAAACGGGATTTGCTGGGGGTCGGTGGGGGGGGAGACGCAAGCTCAGTTTACCCTGTCGTTTCATCGCCACGAGATTTGCTCTCATTTGTCGGCGTGTTTCACAAAGATTGGGGATTGGGAAGCCTTCCCAAAACGCACCACGGACAAGGGAGCATCTCTGTCAAATACCCCGAGCCAGAAAAAAAAACGAGTTTGCTTCCTCAAAAGGGGCCTCTTGTGCCTTGATTAGCAGCGAGTGTCAAAAGAAATTCCCATTCAAAGGGAAAATTAAATTACAGAATGCGTAGGATTTTGTTGTTGTTGTTGTTGTCGCCAGCAATGCAGTCGGCTCCATGAATACCGTGGCAGTTGTGTCCAAAGCAATTTGTTGGAAGTTAATGCTCACAAAGCTCACTCCGGTGTGTTTTCGGGGCAGTTACTGCGCGTTCAAAAACACCCACAGAGAGTCGCGTAAGATTGCTGCTCAGAAGTTCGTACTCGCTATACGACCACAGATTTAACGGCGTGTTTACTCATCATTTGCCCGTGCTGTTATGTTCCCAGCAAAGAGAGCAGACGTATCAAACCAGCAAACTAAAAACAACGTACAACAGACGGCAACTAAAACCTTTACAAGAACCCCATGTTGAAACCACACGAAACATTTATTTATTTCTTTAGCCGACTTGTGTTTTTGTCCCTCGAATGTCCGCGTGTGTACGTGTTTGTTTTGCTTACCTTTCACAAAACTCCCGGATCCGTAAGGGAACATTCTTTGTGTGCTCATACGTGATGCATACTTCCATCTCGCTCTTTTTTTTTAAGTGGCGGATTTCGAGACGGGGCTTATTTAATCCGCGGGATTCATACCATCCCACGCCTTAGACATTCCGCGAGTACAATGAGAGAACCGCTGAAGTGTAGATGCATGCCAACTCTGACAGAGCCCTAATCTTTAATGTTTTAAGCAGAGCACGTTAGTGGGGATAATTGACGTTTGATTTTAGCAAAGTAAAGGCACAACACTCACACACAAGCGCACGCGCACACATCTTTACACTATCTCAAGCTTAGTCCATTGTGCCTACACGTTGCAAGCGCTCCGTGTCAAAGAAAACATCGGGTCGGAGATAATGTTTATATTTTAACCAGCCCGGCGAGTCGAACTTCTTGTAGTCAATACGTTTGATTGAGTGATTTATCGTTTCTGTGAACGATTAACATTATGCCCAATGGCCGGTGTGTAAAGTAAAATTAATGAGTCGTTCGCAGAGTAATTGGTCATCAAATTAACTCATTTGGACACGCAGTTTAGTGGCTCGGATAAATCCCAAGTCGAACTTTTAGACGAGTCAACGTGGAGAGAAGTGTAAAGCCAGATATGTTTTAATCTGACTTGTTTTTTTTACTATTTTTTTCACAGACCATTACATAAAGGGCCATCAGTGCAGCTGGATTTATAATAATTATGTCAATTATTAACTGAGGAAAGCCACGCTGAATGTCAATACTGTGTTTCTGGAGGATTCCTGCATTGGGATGTTTGTCCAATTCTATTAAATGGGTGTTTGGCCGTAGAACCTGGAATAAGCCCAGGCATATGAAGCTTCTGAGATGTAACAAGATCGGACACACACTCAGAGTGATTTAGTCATAGATTCCGCCTGAATGTTTCCACAAAAACCATCAGATATTTTATCGGGATCCTCCGGTTTTTCCCTCCACATTTAGAATCAACATCACGCGTTTAGAGTATTGATTGCTGTAAATTTCCACAAGATAAGCCACTACGTTGAGCAATCATTTGTGGCCAGATCGCTTTTGAAAAAGAGCGGTATAGCTCTAATTTTTTACTATTCAAACTTATGTACTATATATTTTTAATTTTATCAGGTATGGCCCACTGAGTTACTATATATCTATTTCATAGAAGCGAACTGGCCACAAAAGATAGCTCAACGAGAAGTGGCGTATCACATCGACATTTATATCAGCCAAACACTCTAAACGGGTGATGTTGATAAGAAAAAACCCACGTGACCACAGGGAGAACATGCAAACTCCAAATAATCAGGAGGTCGTGGGATCGAACCATGACCTCCTGTATACCAGGCGAGGTAGTTACATCTCGCCACTGCTAAAATAAAATAAAAAAAAATGTTTAGTTTATACTACTGGGTAGGCAGAGATAGGGAAGGGGGATGATTTAAGATGTTCTCTGTTCATATTTTGTTTGTTGCGGTTGCACCCGACTCAAGAGCCGCATGGCTCACAGGGCTACACCTAATAAATGAAACTTGAAACTGCGGCGCCGGTAGATGGAATCGAACTGGCGACAATCTGAGTCGAAAGTTCAGTTCGCCGATTGTTCCACCAAGGCATCATCTCCACACGCACGTGCACTTCCTTGGAATCGCAATAACGCCTTGTGCAATTCCACCGACTCGGACAGCCTCTTATTGTCACCGTGCCCCATTCAAACGAGCCATCACGCGCCACTAGCAACGCCCCACCACAACGGCGCATCGGCACATGCGAGTGCCGCTTGCTCCGCGGTAAACAACAACAGCGACGACGACGACGACATTGCTTTTGTGCGTTGAGCAAATTTGCCCGCACGAGGTGGAACAATGGCAACAGGCTAAGACGGCCTCCCCTCTCTCCGCTTGCCGTGCGTGTTTGACGCCGGTGTTGAATTGGACCACGAACGTTTCCCCCCCCAACCCCCAAGCTACCCCCCAAGCCCACCCCCAAAGGCCCCCCCACAAAGCCCCCCCCAAGCCCCCACCCCCCCAAGCACCCTCCCCCCCAAGCCCCCTCCCCCCAAGCCCCCCCCCAAGCCCCCCCCCCAAGCCCCCACCCCCCCAAGCCCCCTCCCCCCAAGCCCCCCCCCAAGCCCCCCCCCCAAGCCCCCACCCCCCCAAGCCCCCCCCCCCAAGCCCCCACCCCCCCAAGCACCCACCCCCCCAAGCCCCCTCCCCCCAAGCCCCCCCCCCAAGCCCCCCCCCAAACCCCCTCCCCCAGCCCCCTCCCCCCAAGCCACCCCCCAAGCCCCCCCCAAGCCCCCTCCCCCAGCCCCCCCCCAAGCCCCCCCCCCCAAGCCCCCACCCCCCCAAGCCCCCCCCCCCAAGCCCCCCCCCAAGCCCCCCCCCAAGCCCCCTCCCCCAGCCCCCCCCCAAGCCCCCCCCAAGCCCCCTCCCCCCAAGACCCCCCCAAGCCCCCTCCCCCAGCCCCCCCTCCCCCAGCCCCCCCTCCCCCAGCGTCGGGATGCGAGGGAGAATTTGCGCAACGTGTTTGACTCGGTGTGGAGTGGCGTGCAAGTCCACGCCGCCAATGATGTAGCTCTTCTCTTGCCAACTAGCCCGAGAGAAGCGCGATTGTGCGGCGACCGTGCCGCACCTACGGGAAAGGTTGTTTATTTTATTCATTTAGCTCCTTCAAAGTCGTCGTACACCCACGGAGGCCAGAGGGAACGCGGTGCATTAAAACACACATGGTGGGGGAAGGGGGGGTCAAAGGGTATACGGAGTTTTCACCTCGGCCTGTCCCTACAAAAATAATTTTGTAAAGTTGGAGACATCGTATTGGCTCGAGTGATGGACGTCATCTCGCGTGCAAGAGCTGAATGAATTGTGCATCGCTGGACCATGAGGGATGGTGGCGGCTTGACGTTTTCATCCAGCAGTGGATAGTTCATGGCTCATGATGACAACAACACAATGCGTCTTTACACAATGTTACTGTTTTCTGTTGAATGGGCCCCAGCGTGTTTATGAATATCCAGCACAACCGAGCAGTCCTGACTTTGCTGACGAACGGCGGATTGTCGAAACTGATCCATAATTTACCTGCTTTAAATAGATGCTGCTGACGAACATTTGTCCAAAAGGACGTGTCATTTATTCGTGGATGGAGGGATGTTATCCTTTTTAAAATGCAGTATATA
The DNA here is from genome assembly GCF_965212315.1 of Lampetra planeri. Lineage (NCBI taxonomy): Eukaryota > Metazoa > Chordata > Hyperoartia > Petromyzontiformes > Petromyzontidae > Lampetra > Lampetra planeri. The sequence goes on along the minus strand of NC_136122.1, from coordinate 10,166,195 downwards.
TGTATAATGTGTAATGGTGGCGGGACAATGCAGTGGTGAACCTGGAAACTTTAATTCAATTCCCAGCCCCCAGGCATGGCTAACCGCAGTGGTAAGTGATATATAATTCAGTTCTGGACCCACTCGCCTCTAGTAATTTATATATATATTTAAATGCACTAAATCTGTGGTTCTTAAACTTTGCTGCAGCCTTGCACTCCTTTGGTTCTCAATCGTAAAATAATTACAATGTTAATAAATTTCGATTTCAAGCTTTCGTGACTGCAGGGATTCATCTTCTTGGTTCTTTCGGTAAAGTCACGTAGAAGGGAAGTAATAAAATAATAAAAATAAAACATAATAAAATAATATAAAATAAATGAATATAATAATATAATATTATTTTATTACTTCCCTTCTACGTGACTTTACCGAAAGAACCAAGAAAATGTTAACAAACACACAAGTTTGATTAAACAAAGTAGTTGTACTTACGCGCCCGTGCTTAATTGGTGTTTTTAGTTATTTACTTTCTAAACAGATCTGTCTGGCATGTCTCGCACCCCCAAAGAGGGCATCTCACACCCCCAGGGGGTGCGTTCACCCCGAGTTAAGAACCACGGCACTACTTGCTGACTTAGTTACCAAACATGCAGGCACTGCAACTGCACGAGAGGGCCCAGAGACCAGAGGGGGCTCAAGCACTGTCCTACGCAGAGGCCCCATCTCGTCCCCTGCAATGAGGGCCCATACCAACCATGCTGCGGCAGTGCCCAGCAAATACTCTGGCCTGATTGACCATCATTCCCAAGAGATAAATAAAAACACATGCGCGATTGCATTAACTCTCATTCCCATTTCGTGTAACGAGTTAATAATTGTGGACACTAAATGCAAAAACGCCTAGCGGAGGGTCTCTGACCACCCAGCCGGGTCCGGCCAGGGCTGAGCCACCCAGAGACTGAGACAAATCAGAGACAAAACCGGGGAGAAAAATCACACTCGCCAAATCCAAAAACCGGCTTTTTTGCCTCATTAGGCAGTGGCCTGCATGACTAATACTGTTTTATTCCCTTTGTTGGCCTCGCACCGTGGAACGCACTCAGCCCATCAATTTGTCGGAATGCATTTTAAAAAGGCTCACAGGCCCGCGATGTGAAATGGCCAGCGACTTGTTAGTGCCGTCGAGGCAGCGTTCCTCCTTCCCGCGGCAAACTGGGAGAATGTTTCGTATGGCCGCTATTGTTAAATGCACTTTCGAAGTTTTACTGGTGCCAGAATTTATATAAATTGCAAAAAAGTGCCTAGGAGAAATGCTATGATATAATAAATAGCAGAATCATATACGTATATAAAAGATTTTGTTTTTAAATCTTTAACGTGTTTTCTTTTTTATTATTTTATGTCTATGTGGTTATCATCCCTTTACCCTCACGGGCATTGACATGCCTTAAATGCATTACACGAGAGCGGTTATCTTGTTCTGCAACTGCATACAAATTCAGCACTTGTTAAAGTACCCGTTAAAGAACATTTGTTTAACTGAGCATAATTACGTTTTGAAGGTCTTCTTTCAATAAATAGTTCAATTTACAATTGCGTTGTTTTAAATGTCACATTGCAACGTGCTCTTTGCAAACGCAGTTAACACTTTTTAGATCCAACGTACAACTAAAAAGCCTGACATTGTTCACGCAATGCAAACCTGCAAAATATAATCCTAACGCCTGCAGACCCCTCCCACCAAAATCAACAAAAGAAAGATCAGCAAAACAAGAGCCACCGGCTATTGCAGAGTTGCACCTTTACCACCCTACAACTGGCCTGCCATCTTCTTAGGTTTTTTCGGTAAAGTCACGTAGAAAGTAAAATAAAATAAAAACAAAAATCACGACGTTTCGGAGGCAACACAAGTCTCCGTCATCAGGTGGGACCGTCACAGCCAGATTATCTGTACCTTGATACAGCTAAGAAGATGATTCCTTGCAGTCACGAAAGCTTCAAATCTAGAATTAATGGCCTGCCATCCTTACTATTTCCCGATTGATGCCAATAACAATTACGATAATAATTCCGTAGTTATTTTTGAAAGGCTCATTAAGCCAAAGTACTTTTTTTAACAGGAGGGTCCTGCATGTGGATCTTTTTGGCCAACACCATTGCCACTGGATGCTGTTTCAGTTATTGGGAGGAACCTGCGAAAACCCAGCCGAAACCCATGCAGAACAGGGTGAGACAATACAAACTCTACACAGCAAGGCACCCGGCAGGGAACGAGTGTTACCACTGCGCCAGCCTGCCACCCAATGTCCATACATTCTCAAAGGGGGGGCAGCGCCTGCCCGAGCTGAGACCAGGGCAAAGGGGGGGGGGGGGATGGGGATGCGGGGGAGGGGATCGCATTGTCTGGCAATGATGCGGACGTCAGAGAATCATTCCTGCAATTTGCCACGTTGCTGTTTTGTGGCGTGTACAGCGAAACCCCATGCAGAGAGGCAATGGCCTGTGACAGCAGAGCCGGAGCGCGGCACAAAGAGACGGTAATAGGCATGAGGTGTCATGTAGCATAACTCTTTTGCTTGGCCTCGGAGCTCCGTTGCAGAGGTCCGCCGGCTCTGCCCCTGGCTGCTGAGCCGTCGACGGTTGCATTTGGTTATTGTGAAGTGCATTTGGTTATTGTGAAGTGCATTTGGTTGTTGTGAAGTGTTCTAGATGTGAAGCTTTCGTGACTACAAGGATTCATACTCTTAGGTTTTTTCGGTAAAAAGGGTAAATAAATAATTAAATAATATTAATAATCATAGAAATAAAATAATAAATCACGACGTTTCGGAGGCAACACAAGTCTCCGTCATCAGGTGGGACCGTCACAGCTGAATTTACAGTACGTAAAATTTACAATAAATTCAGCTGTGACGGTCCCACCTGATGACGGAGACTTGTGTTGCCTCCGAAACGTCGTGATTTATTATTTTATTTCTATTATTATTTCTATTACTTTTTATTATTTACTTTATTATTATTTATTTTTACCTACGTGACTTTACCGAAAAAACATAAGAGTATTGTCAAGTGTATTTGGTTATTGTAAAGTGCATTTGGTTATGGTGAAGTGTATTTGGTTATTGTGGAGTGCATTTGGTTATTGTGAAGTGCATTTGGTTATTGTGAAGTGCATTTGGTTTGTCGGGTATGTAAGTCGGGGAGACCCCAGCCACACACTTTGGACGTTTTGGGGATGTCCTGGCTGCGCATCGTTCCTGGTGGCTACTGGTTCGATTACAGATGAGTTACGTGACGTGTGACCCCGACTCCATCACGGATAATGGGAGTTCTACCATCAGCGCTCGCCTCCGGCTAGAACAATGTTCTGGCAATTGCTTTGGCACGCCACATCCATCTCGCCTTATTTTGTCTTCGTGTTACTTTCTTTTATTCATTCTCATTCGAAGAAAGCAGCGTCGGGTTCAATAAATAATTCGTGGATTTGCGTGGATAAGCCGCTACATCAGCGACGGTGCCTCGCGTCAATGATCCCTACGTCCGAAGGCGGCGTAGCAGCATTCCAGAAAATATGGGGTGCGAAAGTGAGCCCCAGAGGTGGGACAAAGTCATTGTTATGCAAGTCCAAGTCGAGTCGCAAGTCATCAAATTCATGACTCGAGTCTGACTCGAGTCCAAGTCACATGACTCGAGTCCACATCTCATAGGTGGGACAAAGTCATTGTTATGCAAGTCCAAGTCGAGTCGCAAGTCATCAAATTCATGACTCGAGTCTGACTCGAGTCCAAGTCACATGACTCGAGTCCACACCTCTGGTGAGCCCTGTCCTTGGCGACGGTGCGGCGATGAGGAATGTCACCCGTGGGGCCACAGACACTCTGTGTCAGCCAGGGGACGTCTTGGTTTGGTTTAAAATCACAGCTTGGATCGGCGAAGTTCGCCAGCCACTTTGTCACGGATAAGAGGAGTTCTGTTGTATAATCATAATTATTATAATTATTCAATTTACCGACTACTGACGCAGTACGGGGCCTCGTGTTCATGCACTTCTACATATTCAAATGTCCCATCATCACCACAGCCGTAAACATCTGTTACTTTCATGCGGGAGTAAAACGTGGACCAAAATATACCCAAGGCTTTTCGTCTAAAATGCTGTGGGTGTCTCTCTTTGCCACGCGATGCTGGGGGTGTTCAGACAACCACAGCACCCGCAGTGGCTGAACTCCGCTGCCAGCGGTAGTGTCACTCCCCGCTTCGTGCCGTTTCCGTGAAAGAGGTCGTCCTTATTCTTGGTCCTTTCGGTAACGTCACGTAGAAGGGAAACAATAAAATAATAATAATAATAATAATAAAATATTGCTGTGTTTTTTCACACCTGATGATGATTGCTTGTGTTGCAGTCGAAACGTCGTGAGAATTTTATTGTTTTATATTTGTATTATTTTATAGTTTCCCTTCTACGTGACTTCACCGAAAGAGCCAATAATATCAATCCCTGCAGTCACGGAAGCTTTAAATCAAAAGGGCGTCCTTAGTAATTGTCCCGTCTACAGGAATTGTGATTCTTCAATCGAATGCTTCTTCAGCTTAACACAATCATCTTTCCTGCAGATGGAGTATTGCTGAACTTTGTTGTTTTCTTTCATTAACACGTGCCTATGTAAAACCAATATAATGAAGAAGTTCAACACACACACATACATTATCTGGGTACTCTGGCTAAACTTGCTAATGCAGTATCGAACTCAAAACATATTCCTGAGACTCTGAGATACTTTCCTGCTGAAGAAATTGTCATTATAATTATTAGAGACAAAGACTATGCAGAAAGAAGACCATTCTTTGGTCTCTGCCTACCACTCGCAAATGCCCTTTTTATAATCTATGGACATTGACATCATTGAAAAATGGTAAAGATGTCGTCATCATCATCATCACGATCCATGAGCAGATCGCCCGTAAGTGTCCACTGCACATTTCGTCATTTGTTTCCACTTTCCTCTGTCTTGTGCCCAATATTCTCAAGTAGCGGCCACATCTTTCTGGCACCGATCACTTACGATGTTCTTCGTCAAGCCATTCTCCGTTAGGTCTTCCTCTCTTCCCGGTTCCTTCAATGTTTTTTCCGAACCAGTGGGTATGCCCACACGTGCCCTGCTGATGGACCTACTTACTCTGTTACGTACTAATGCATACTGCTGGGTGAGTACAGGTGAGGGGGGACGATTTAAATAAAAACTTACCCCCAATTGTTTCTTGTTCATGTGAAGAAAACAAAGATTTCAATGTGTTTTATTTATATCAAGTGCACGGCCAAAGAAGCAATCTTGAATGCAATCACGTGTTCATAAATCAGCAGTAGTTTATTAAAACATTTTAGAAATACCAATACGCAAGGATACTAAAGTTTCTGAAATTTTTAAAACCGTATTCTCTTCCGAAAAAATGTACAATATTAAAAATATGTGCAATCCACGTTTCTCAATACTTACTTTAATAACTTTGTTTTCTACGTGAAAAATAACATCTCGTTCAAAAATATCGGATTCGCATGATAAATACTAGGCGTAAGAGCTCTACAGAATAAAATGAATATGAAAAAGCACCTCATTTTCCCCTTCCTATACAAAACAAACCACACAACACCGGCATGAAGGCAAGTGTTGAACGTATGTACAAGCGATAAAGTTTCAGGCACATGGTATTCTGCAAAATGTACACAACAACAACGCACCCGCTCCCTCAATAAGTCACGTCTCAACCCTTCGCATCGCACGCACCGCACCTCCGATTCGCACGCTTGGCCGCGTGCGGTGCGAAAGAAGTTCAACGTACGTGCACACGCGTGAGCGATGCGAGAAAAAAAAATAAGTGAAGAGTCCAGTGAGCGTGTATCCCTGCTCGAAGGGCCGTCACGTGGCGTTCATCGCCTTTCGTGACCATGAGCCCGAGGCGGATGTCTCGCGTCTCTGCGAGTGGAAGGAATGAGATGAAGAGGTAAGGCAGAAGAAGAGGTGGGGGTGGGGGGCGATGTGGTGCGATCGGACAGTGGTGGGCCGAGGAGCGGAAAGAAAGACGGCGCAGGACCAGGGCAGCGTGGAGAAGGTTGACAAGGAGAGAGGGAGCCCACGTGAGTGGGACGAACGCGTGGAAGAAGAATAAGAAAAAGGGGGGCGGTAGGGACACATATTTGTTTTTATCAACAACGCGTGGTGGGATAACGCGCTGACACCCCCCCCCCCCCCAGACGTCGCGACCTCGCAGGAAGCGCTTCGACCCCGGCAGTGGCACGCGGTCGTGTCAAGCACAGGAGGCGATCGTCAACGTGTAAGCGAAGGTCAAAGGTGCGGCCCTACAAGTTCTTGCTGAAGCCACCGCTGGGAGAAGGGTCTCAACTAAGAGGGCACTTTTGGCCTACTCTTCCACACTCGCCAGATGCCTTGGAAAGGCCTGGAGTGCTCGCAATCTACCCCACACGCAAGCTGCTGATTGACAATCTGAGGTGTACCCATTGATACCGTTCGGAATCATGATCTTGATTTATCCTGGAGGAATCCGATGAACTATAAAGCTCTCTTTCACAGACGTTGGGTGGACCCAGGCAGAGGGTAGGGGGGGGGGGGAGGAGGTGGGCCACGGAGTTTGAATTGCAGCACCAGCGAGTGTGAATTTCTACACCAGGGAGTTTGAATTGTAGCCAAGGGACCCCTCCGGCATGGCAAGTCCAGAGTGCCGACCACAGCAGACACGACAGCATCCCCCCCCTCCCCCCCACCACCACCACCTCCAACCGTCCCCGAATTTACAGCACGGAAATTTCGACGTCATCCTCCTCCGAGTCGTCGAACGACGCCGTGAGATGCCGCTCCTCGTGAAACTCCTCGTAGCGGAAGCTCCCGCCGCCGCCGCCGCCGCCGCTGCTGCTGCGGCCGCTGCTGCTGCTGCTGAGCGGCGTCGACGGAGACCGTCGTCCCATTTCATCCGCCGCCATGGCGACGGTGGCCGTGCCACCGGGAGAAACGGCCCCGCGACGGCCCTGCACGTCGCTCAGGTCCGGGTGCGGGTTGCCCTTGGTGGGCAGCGTCTGCTCCCGGCAGCCGCCGGCAGAGAGCAGCTCCCGCTCCTTGGAGTTGCGCCACTTCATGCGCCGGTTTTGGAACCAGATCTTGACCTGCGCGCGCGGGCGGTGTGGAGACGAGCGACGCAAGGGTCATGGTTTGCGAATGAAGCGGAGTTCGTCGGGGGGTTTGTGGGTAACGAGCTGGCACCAAGCGGTGGATACCAGTGGGGGGAGGGGGGACAGTGATTACCACCCGCTCCCCCGGAAATTGGTATGTTTGTTGATGTTTAATCGAGAAAATACGTGGGATTTTTGGTTTTTTTCTTCTTGGTTATTTCGGTAAAGTCACGTAGAAGGGAAGTAATAAAATAATAAAAATAAAACATACTAAAATTATTATTACTTCCCTTCTACGTGACTTTACCGAAAGGACCAATAAGATGAATTCCTGCAGTCACGAAAGCTTTAAATCGAAGTTTTTGGTTTTGTTTCTATCATTCATTTGTGGCCCTATTTAAAGAAAAGGTTGAAATTGAAATGTTTTACCCATAAACAATATTCGTATGGTCTACTATGAAATTGATTCTACGGCAATGGGCGACATGTCCCTATACCCCTGTCCTAAATTGCCGGTGTACAGAGTGTAAGAACGCAGGCGTCCATCATGAACATCTCGCTGTTTCACTTCGTTCGCACCGTACGCCGCCAACCACGCTCAATCAGAGGTGCCTCTGCATCGCAAGCCCCCAGGGCGCTCACCCTCGCTCCGCACGGCAGCGTCCACAGACAGCGGTGGCTTTCAACCCTCTTTTGGCTACTTGTTGCATTCTAGTTTCAACTGAGTAACCCTCTTTTGCCTGACCCCAAAACAAGGTTCTGAGAAAGAAATTAAATGGGAAAATAAGCATCAATATTTTAATCATAATCAACGTTTTTGGGTTAGATCGCGTTATTTATAAATGTGTCGTAACCCTCCACCACCCGACACGGCCAATCAGTAAAAAAAGTGTCACGTTGACAAAAGACAAATAGTTCACTGCTTTAGCCCACCGGTGTGTTGAAGCGTGAAACCACAACATTTACAATTTTTGAGTACGACGTTTCGCTGGTAATTGCATCCAGCATCATCGAGCAATTCGCCCGATGATGCTGATTGGCCGTGTCGGGTGGTGGAGGGTTACGACACATTTATAAATAACGCGATCTAAACCCAAAAACGTTGATTATGAATAATATTGGTCGCGAAAGCCTACGTGTTAATCAATATGTTAATCAATTATCCATTTTATGAGGTGTCCCAACTAGCTAGGAACTGCAAGCGAATAAAAAAAAGTCAACGGACGATCTCCAATGCACGACATCATTTGTTCACGCTTGCTCGTTACTCTAGGAGACCACCTTGTTAACACTCAGTGCGTTTAGAAAGGTGTTTTATATCGTTCTAGGTTACCGTATGGAATTAAATTGTATCATAGTTATTTCATGTTCGCGGATTCATACCTGATTATTCACCAATGACTCTCATGCATGCTATAACTTCACACTAATAAATCATCTCATATACCCCATGGCACATTGCCACGTATTCCCAGGGTTTCCGGTTGAGAACCACTGATCTACAGGGCAAGAGCTCTTTGTGTGCGCAGGCCGGTTAAATCCTCCTGCGGTCGATCGGCAGGTAGATCAGAATCAAAATCTTGATTTAGACTGGAGGAGGAATTTGATGAGCTATTGAGCTCTTCTTTCACAGCTTCCCAGTATGGGCGGGTCAGCAAGTCGCAATTAGCAACAATACAAACACAATAACAACAACAAAGATAGGAGTGCGAAACAGAGAAAATGGTTCTAGATGTGAAGCTTTCGTGACTGCAAGGATTCAAACTCTTCGGCTTTTTTCGGTAAAGTCACGTAGGTAAAAAAATAAAAATAATTAACTTGTATTTAAGGGCTGGTCTCTTGGAATTTTGTCTCACTTGATGCAGTAATTTTAGCTGTGACGGTCCCACCTGACGACGGAGACTTGTGTTGCCTCCGAAACGTCGTGATTTATTATTTTATTTCTATTACTACTTCTATTACTTCTATTTTTATTTTTTTAAGATAGAGAAAATGTTAATAAAAGTCACGGAACGTGAACAAAAAAAACGCGTCAATTATACGTCAAATCGTCGATGTACGGCAGCTGCGGCTCACCTGCGAGTCTTTGAGGCCGAGCTTAGTGGCGAGCTTGCGTCGGTCGGGCTTGCTGATGTACTTCTGCTTCTGGAACATCTTCTCCAGCGCCTTGCGCTGCACGTCCGAGAAGACGGCGCGACGCAGCATGCCCCGGCGCGGCTTGCCGCGGGCTGCCAGGGCCCACGAGAAAGAGCCGGGCATGGGGATGACGGCCGAGGCTACACAAGGGGGAGGTGGGGTCAGAGGGGGGGGATGACGACGGTGGATGCGTTAGCGAAGTCACTCACATTTTGGTTTAGTTCAGTTTGGGGTGCCACGGTGGCGAGATGTTAACTACCTCGCCAGGCATACAGGAGGTCGGCAGGCGTAAGTGTCGATCCCGACTCTGACGCTTGCTGTATATATATTTGCAGTTTGCGGTGTCTCTCTCTCCGTCGTCGCGTGGATTTTTACCCCGGGTCCTCCGGTTTTCCCCTCCACATTTAGAATCGCGCGTTTCGAGTATTTGGCTGCTATGCATTTCCACATGATAAGCCTCTTCAGTGAGCGATCATTTGTGGCCTGGTCGCTTTTGAAAAATAGTTATATAGTTCAGTGGGCCTTACTTGGTAAATAGAAAATCGTATAAAATTGTAGTTGATGATGTCGGACCGAGGTGAGAACTCGAGAGACGGTGGACGAGTCTTATTTGTAAGAGTTTGAAAACTAATTTATTTTAGAACTACTTTTTGTGTTGAGTTTGTTGTCCCCCACCACCCTCATCACCGCCGCATCTCCAATTAGCACGGTCGGCTACGAACGGTGCAAAAAAAAGTGCTACGTACATACATACAGACCCGGGTCATCAAAATCATAAAAACAAAACACAGCAAGGAAAATTAAACAAAATCTGAGTTGAACGACCACGCTACAGGGGCGATAGACACATACATACTGCTGCAGCAATAAACATATCAAAGTGAGATCAAATATTTCTTGCCGCATAAGTTGGCTGGGTCAAATCACTTTTAAAACATGCGGAGTAAAACTGCCCTCGAGTGATTTTGCATAATATGAGGAGGGTCAGGTTAGCACAACCGCACTGTAACCCTGGCGACCGAGGTGTGTCATTAGGAAATACAAGGTGGTGCATTGATAGACTTCTAATGACCCTCTTGCGTTCTTGCTCTGCAACTATTTGATTAATTATTGTCGACAGCGATGGCTTCGTGTGTTGCAAAGGAGGGTGTGAAAGGATGTACTGATTTGTATTGAGACTGGTGCGAGATGGGTAAAGGCCTTGACATTCAATCTTGTTTTCGCTGTTATATTTCTTTGCTTCAAGAGCTTGTCGCGTTATATGTTGCTTTAGTGTGGATTTGAAAATCCAAAATTTTAAGTATAAAGAGGACGAATGTTCTTAAAAATGCCATAGGTAACTTCAATTGGGTCTTGCCTATAATATATAATAAATATCATTCGTATATGCATAGGCAGCTTTTATCGATTAAACAGCAATTAGCTTTGGCATTATCGATGTTTAGAGGGGCAGACTTTATTTAACCGTTTCTTCATCACGAATAGGCAAATATCAGTGGTGATTATATCCGCAATTTCAATAAAATTGTACAAAAATTTGGCAAGTATTGCCCGTGCAATATTGACACGCATGTTTCTCTAAAATTATCTCACAGCTTAATAAATGTGTAAATAGTCTTAATCGTGCATTACACCTGCAAGATAATGAATTTAACGTGATTTATTTATAGTGCAATCAGTGGAGTTTACTTGTTTCCCAATTCCATTGACATTTCATTTTAGGTGGCCATGGCTGGTAATGATGATACATATTCCTGTTTCTGCTCTTTGTACCCTATGACTGTCATACGTGTCAATGATTCGCATTGCATCGATGTGTCCTCACCTCAAGTCACCGTCTTTTGTTTAGAACCAAGTGAGAGTTCATTTGAGATTTAAACATAGATATATTGTCATTACATCAAGATAACACAATACAAACTAATATTATAATAGAACAAAAGTTATGCAAAAAACCACGAAGCTCTGTTACGACGGCCAGTGGCCACAACGTTGCCTAATATAAACATATCCATATTCCTTTATTAGGGAAGTGTTATCGACGAATGTGTTATCGGCGAATAATAATATCAGTAATTTTCTATGAAAAAAACATATTATCCATACAGATATCCGCAAATGAGTTTTCTAAGCACTCGTACACCAATCATTTCTAAATGTGAAGCAGAACCAATGCGGTTCCATGTCCGTGGGACATCCACATTTAATCCATAATAGAGGTTTTTGGGGGTTAGATCGCGTAAATATATAAATGTGTCGTTAAACCCGCCACCACCCGACACAGCCAACTAGTAAGGGTTGTCACGTAAACAGAACGTGCCAATTCGTCACAAGTACAGCACACCGGTGTGTTGGAGAGCCAAGCCACAACATTTACAATCTGAGTACGACGTTTCGCCAGTAATTACAACTAGCTTACAAAACAAACCCCTATTAATGGATGATATTGCTCGCGAAAGCCTACGTGGTAAATCCACATTTCACTTGAAAACTCGTTTTATTAAAATTCCCGCACGTTTCACAACCTGCCACCACACCGGCAGCAGCATGAAAACCCCGACATAAGTACACGTCCTTAACACACCGGCAATGCAATGGGTGTTATATTACTCACTAAGTAAAAACTAAATAGACCATAATCATTCACACCTGCTCATTCTAAGCAGGGGGGGTAGGGGGGCAGGTTAAGGACCGGGTCTGTTCCGCTCAAGAAGAAGAAGGAGAAAGGAAAAAAAGAAAACATTTAATCGCGTTTTCTGGATTTTCCTAGTCGGATTATTTGGCACTAAGCCCCCGTGTCAGGAACTTGGGGGACCCTGCACGTTGACTTGTGCGGTGGCGGGGGCTATGCCGAAAACCTCGCGTCGCTACGCATTACCTAAGCCTGCCCTGATGCCCTGAATTGAAACTACTAAGGGCTGCGCGCAAACACCACGGACACACGGGAAGGGATACACACGCCGTTAAAACGACAGGGACCTCGTGCAGACGTAAATCACAGGCGGTGAATTCACCCGTCTCTGTGTGTGTGTGTGTTGCGCAATGTTGAAGTGGTGAAACGACAGTGTGCATTTGATGCGGAGGTAACTGTGGCTGTTGTCGTTGAACTATTCACGTTTATCCGGCAGAGTTTGTTTAGAAACCGGCTCTGAACGAAACTACCACCACAGCTTAGGTCATCGTGGTTGTGCCCGATCTCTGTTGTGTTTTTGGATAGTTGTAAAACGTCGGACATTGTGTGGAATTCACCTGCTGACAAAAAACTAAAACCGCATTGTTCCATCCATCGAGATAAGAGGCCGCTGAATGAAAATGTTGGGTTATTTACATTGACAGTCTACGGAATTTTTTTTAAAAACCGCTGGTAATTTTATGGCATTTCTCTTTGCGTTCCGTAGATTTGGAGACGCTGAACAGCGCATCACAAGCACCGAGGAGCTGTTCGCAGTTGTGCTGCTGTTCGGCTCTCCGATGTGATTGGCGGGCTGTGCCGCGTGCTGTCCGTCACGATGTCCGACGTTTCGCTCCACGTGCTGGGAGATTCTTCGTGCACTAAATGCAGTTCTAAGGGCAGTTTTCGATGTTCCACATTTGTCAGCGCACTGCTACCTTCGTAACACGCAAAGGGCTTTGAGTTGTACGCTACACAGTGCCGAAGGAACAAGGCGTAACCGCAATTGCCATGTGCACGGCATATGTAGGTTGATCCATCTGTAGATACCCCACTGATGTTCACAGTCTTTTTCATCTCACGAGGTCTACGAAGTGTGTGAAAGCGATGGCTTTGTATGTTACAAAGCAGTGATTTACGTCGTTTAAAAAAATGTGTTGAAATTGATGGCAGACGCGTAGAATTTGCTTAAATTAAAAAGATTGTTCTAAAGTGTATCCATATAATTGTATGGGTGTATCTCCAACCAGATCGCCTTGTGTATGTGTGTGTGTATTCTTTGGTTTGGACTATTTAGCCGCTATACATTGCCACGTGTGGCCAGGTCGCTCCTGAAAAAAGAGCTATATAGCTAAGTGGGCCTTACCTGGTAAAATAAAAAAATACGAGTTTAGTTTTATATACTGTATAAAGTATACACACACATATATATCCGACACACGGGAGGCTGACCGGGCAAGTCTATCTGCCTTACTCTGTGAGGGCTGTTGGATGAGAGGGACGAGGGGCAGTTGATGGGGGATTGGACGTTAACGTCACCGATGCGAACCGGGAGGGAGTGAAGGAGCTTCACGTGTGGGATATTTCGCTGCGGGCAGCAGCCCAGGCGACACGCGGGGAGGGAGGGAGCGAGCCTCGCTGCGAGCGCGACACGAGAAGAAATCGTGCGACGTAAACACCTACCATACCCCCCCCCCCACCAAATAAAAAAAACCCCAACCGCTTTTTCAAGAGCCCGTTCCACCCAACCGCGAGTAAACAGAGTGCGTGTCGGCCACTCCAAAGGACCTCGCGGGTCGCGTTTGGCTTGTTAGCGAAAGGTGGAGCGGGTGGCATGAGCGGTTAAGCGCGCTGCGTTTCCGGCCACCCGAGTTCACAATTAAAATGAGAATCTTCTTGGTACTTTCGGTAAAGTCGCGTAGACCTGGTTTTCACCCGAGGACGGCTGCTTGCGTTGTGGCCGAAACGTCGTGAGAATTATTTTATTATGTTTTATTTTTATTATTGTATTACTTCCCTTCTACGTGACTTTACCGAAAGAACCAAGAAGATGAATTCCTGCAGTCACGAAAGCTTGAAATTAAAATGAGAATCTTTATTTATACTGGAGGAATCCGATGAGCTACGAAGCAATTTTTTTTTTGCACAGACATCCAGTAGTTCGAGTCCCACTCACGGTGAACCCCAGTGACGATTAACTGAACCTATTCTGGGCCTCCCTTAGGTCAACTCAGCCTCAAATGAGCACCTGGTGTGTGGAAACCAAAACGACCGGGCGTGGTGTTGGACAGTCACCCTGTCGCGAGGTGCTCGCTAAAAACGCCTCCCCTAGCAGTCTGTTCAAGTGCTGCACGGGGATCTTTGGTGGAGCCGTGGCAGCAGTGGCTGTGAAGCCCTGCGCCATCCAAGTTCAATTCCCGGCCACGGCTGACATCAGGTTGCGAGTGATATTGGAACCAGACCAGCCCCGTACCCCCTCCCCTCACCTTCAATCCGCGCCGATTAAAGTGTGATTAAAATAAACAAACAAACATCATCAACGTGGTATGCTGGGGCCTTCATCCAGCAGTGGATTGATCATGGCTGGTGATGATGGTTGGTTGATGTTAGTTTGTGTTTGCGTTGAAACTCCTTTGGCGTTTGCGTGCAGATGTGCACGCGTGGTTTGGGTGCCAGAACTTTAAATGCAACTTATTTCCGAACCGAGACGTGGCTTACAATGATAGATCAAATGTGGCAACTGCGTGTTTCAATGGGTGCGCAGGCAGAACTGAAAAGACACATAAGCCAATATCGACGTTTCAGGCAATGAGCCTTCTTCACCGCAGACAGCATGATGATATGATATTAGGAATTAAACTTAAAAAAAAAAATTACTCCTCATAAAAATGAATTTGCCGAGCATCCCGATACAGGACCCCTCCAAAACAATCAGCGACACTTTCCCTGGATAATTAAAAGGCATTATAAGTAGTGTACTACTACTGCACCGTATTATTACATGCAAAAGCCACACTACCATTACATCGTCCTCATCAGTAATGGTCAATTCACTGCTGGATGAAGACCTTCACAAAGCGACCGCAAATGTTTACTTTTGCCTAACGCGTCATTGCCCTGATTTTGTGACCATCTTTATTTAGATATTTTTCCCCCTTAAATAGGTGTCTGACCCTTAGCTGGGTCACCGTAAAAAAAACTCAACACATTCGTCCATGACAACGGTGGAATTAAAGGGTAAAACTAAATTAGATTCGAATAAGTGACGTTTCAGGCAATTGCCCCGGTGCTCATACCTGGGTAATACGCCGACCGAATGAACTGTTGAAAGTGGCCGTCGAAGTATGAGTAGGGAAGTGCCTTGGTGGAGTACTCTTGTATGAAGTGTGTCGAGGGATCTGCAAATGAAAATCGAGCGCGTGATTAATTAACTTCAAGTTAATTAACGTCATCAATTTCAACGGCAACACTGCAGCGCATCCAATGCAGGCAATTTAGAGACGTGGATGCTGCTGTTGTTGTGCCACGTTGCGGAATGATATTCGCGAGCGGTTAATTTCCACCCGTGAAAAGCATCGGTTAAACTTGCAACTCGCACACACACAAACACACGTGCGAAGTTATGGGACAGGGTTTTAAAAAACGCGCACGACAGGATGGGCAGTTATTCGAACAAAAAATATAACATTTACGCACAAACACGCCGACAATATCAGCATCATCGTTGTCTAAATCTTGCAATGCATCGCTGCAATAATCATGACCTTTATTTCGCTGTGCATGCTGCTGTAAACTGAGTTAAGAACGGCGCGAGCGAGACGTTATCTTGTTTTCCGAGCGAACAGACTTACACCCGCGCACGCACGCAGATACACACGCACAAGTACCCGTACACAACCCCACACAAACGCGCTGACCCACGCAAAAACCCACAAGCACACATACACACCAACACACACACAAATACACAAATGCAAACATACACACACGCATGCGCGCGCGCACAACCAGACACAACCATCGCGCAACCACATCCACACACAAAGGCAAAGATTGCCCTATAGCCTCTACAGACTGTTGGGGCAAGTGCTACTGGCGAGCACCTATGAACGACGGGGCTGGGTGACCAGCACCACACTCACACGCACATTGACACGCACCAGATAAGCCGCACCGGCAAACGCCAAAAAAAGAGAGACCCCCATCTCACCTGACTTTGGCGGAGACGACAGGATGGCCCTCATGCCGAACTTGAGCGCGGTAGCAGCGTCGCTCGCCGTGGTCACGGGCATGCACGCCCCAGCCGCCGAGCACAGCGGCTCTGGGGGTAGCAGCCCCGCCGGAGGGGACGCGTTTGGAGGAGGCGCGGGACCTTGTCGCCCGTGCCCGTAGCCCCCTGGGGGACCCCGGTTTATCCTGAGCAGCTCGTCTATGAGAAAGCTTGCCCCAAGCGTGCGCGATGGTTGATGAATGCCCGGCGCTGCCTGATGCTGATGATGATGTTGTTGTTGCGGTTGCTGATGCTGCTGCTGCTGTTGAGACGAGCTGGAGTTGCCAGCCGACACGGGGAATCCCAGTGTCGGCGTGGGCCGGTACACTGCGTGGAGCAGGTGCTGCTGCTGCTGTTGCTGCTGCTGGTGATGCTGCTGCTGCTGCTGGTGGTGGTGGTGGTAGAGCGCTACGTTGGCCAGGGCACTCGGGAACATCATGGGTGTGAAGGTGCTGTCCCCAGGCTGTGTCTGGCTTTTTGCGCAACACAGACACGGAGGAGGACAGGAGTGAGCCAATTGGTGACCGCAGCAGAGAGCTCTGCGCCGTGTTTACAAATCACTTTGGGTGGCTTTTTTTGCTCTTTATAGGGCTCGGGCCACCTTGCGTGGCTTTACGTGCGCGTGCTTTTGTACAATGCACTTTTTACGAGCCGTGCGCCTTAAACGAGGGAGTTATTTTTTTTTATGCTCCCCATTGGCTGAAATCGATTCACGTGGGTGAATTTCGCTTTGTCGTCCCCCCCCGTCCCCCGTCCCCCACAAGAGAGCGGCTGCTTTGAATAACAAAGGTGTCCGTCAGCCCCCAAGGAGGGACGAAGGATTTTTTTTCTCTCTCTCCCTCCCGTCTTCTTTTTTTTTACGGACCAATGAATTCAGTGATGGGGATGCTGCCCGTGAAGTGAAAGGGAAACTCCACACGTCGTCCTAAGTTTTTTTTTTGAAAGTTATATGCCTAAGATTTTTTTTTTGAGAGGAGGAGGAGGGGGGGGTGAGAAGAGAGTTTGTGGAGGAGGTGGGTAGGTGGGTGGCGCGCGTGTGCGCGCGCGCGCGCGGGGTGGGAGACAGAGAGAGAGAGCGAGCTAAGGATTTATTGAAGAGTAATCTGTGTTGATTTCGATGTCGTTACACACGCATGTTTTCAGTGGGCTCGCAAAGCGGGGGCAGGCGTAAGGCCGTGCTGCTGGAACCCGAGTCGCAGACGTTACTTCGCGTTCGCTCGTTCGCTTGCTCATCGCAAAGCGAACTCTTCCCGCCAAGCTCGCAGCCGTGCGACAGAGTTATTTATTGCACTGTTGATGCATTTGGCGTGTACAATATATAATGACTAACGACAAAAAGCACTGCCGCCTTTGTAAAGTCCATTACGGAACGAAGGTCTTCCCACGCTGTGTCGGAAGTTGGGGGTTGTTTGATCGATCGTTACCTTCTGCAACCCAAGCTGGGCAATCTATGTTCGCGAAGGGCGTCACTCCGCTGCGGTTCAGAATCACACGGCCACCAATGTTAACCGTGACCGGGGATCGAACCCATCTCGCCAGACTCAAAAGCGCCCACGTGTGCGCAATTAAGTCATTACAGTGCAGCTCTGCTTGAACTGCAGCAGATTCATATTTTTGCGAAACTTTTTTTTAAAAGGATAATCGACGCATGACTATGTAATTCTTACGTATGTTATTGTTTTCAACTTGTAACTTCCCGCTCCTGTGCAAATGCCTCCCCCCATTTTCTCCATTCCTTCCTTTCCGTAATGTCCTGTCCCAGTCGTGGCCTCCAAACTCTGTGATCTCGTCTCGCTCCTGCCCTCTCCTCCCTCTGTCTTCCTCTCTTGCTGTCTCGCGGTCTCCACTCCGTTAGTCAACTTTGTTCATCATCATCACCGTGGGGCGCGTCGAGTGTGTGTGTAGCGACTTTATTTGTATACCTCAACGAAATTAAATCGGTATTCTCGTGAAGGCGTGCATCCAACGGTGGTGTTGCGAGGACCAGAGTCTGTGGACAGAGCACTCCCAAGGATACGGTGAATCACCATCATCGTCAACTCTCATCAGATGTTGCCACGGTCATTTGTACTTGAAATATTTTTTGTTCTTTAATAACATCATTGGTGGCCGATGATCATCTTCTTCTTCCTCCTCCTCCTCCTCATCCTCACAGCTATCCGCATTTCTTTGTCCCCTCAATGCTAACCGCGTGGAATAAATGTCGCGAGATTGGCAAGTATTTTTCGATTTAAAGCTTTCGTGACTGCAGGGATTCATCTTCTTGGTTCTTTCGGTAAAGTCACGTAGAAGGGAAATAATAAAATAATAAAAATAAAACATAATCTTTTTATTTTACTATTTCCCTTCTACGTGACTTTACCGAAAGAACCAAGAAGATGAGATGAGCAAGGTTGAGCCGCACGCACGCCCGTTCACGTGGTTGCACGCGCGGGGCGCGACACGACCACGACTCATCAATCACGATGACTAATGGTGATGAGCCTCATAAAGACGTGCCAATCTATCGGGGCAAAGTAATTGCAATTGCGCGACAATTGCCTGCGGTAATAAATAAATGCGTTCACGCGTGAGCGCACGCCAGCTTTGGCGTTTGCGCCGCATTCTCTGGATGACAAGACGCACTTGCCCCCGTCGCTTCATAAGCAAAAGTGCTTCTCGTTTACCCCCTGGTGTGTGAGTGTGTGAGAGAGACCGAATTTGTATAATAGTATTAACACCGGGCACATATGGGGTGCGTAGAGCATCTTGCAGTCTGACAAATATGGCAATTGTCGCAGGTCCAGTCCCATGTATTACGCATATCCAGAAGCGACGAGTGTATACAGTATGTGCACAAGTGAATTACAGTCAAAACTCATTAATCCTTATTTACAGCCTCTATTGTCAATTAATTGCCAGATGAAGGCTTCACCACGCCGTGTCGGTCATAGGGATTATTTTGACCATACTTCACCCCGTTGGTCAGAGGGAGATGATGAAAGGGGGGTAGGGCTAGCGTGGCCCTGCAGGACCGGTTCACGCATCACATGGCACTGTTCGCCGTAGCCCGAGATTTAAAAAATAGATACGTATTTAAGGCTGAGTCAACCTAGGAGAATCCCATGACTAGGTTGAGCACAACAACAAAAACTGAGCACAAAAAAGCAGGTCTGAAGAAATTAATTTTTAATTTTTTTTTTTAAAGTCCGCGGTCCGGGAACGTCGAGACGCGCAAGATCTCGATCTGAACTTAAATCGGCGCTCTCCTCGCTCCTCACCGTACGCGTTTAGCAATCATCGGGCGTGCCGAGCATATGCGCGTCGACGTTTTCGATTTGTTGTATAACTGAACGAAATTAAATCGTGATTCTCGTGATCGATGTGCCGACCCGCGGTGGTGGTGTTGGGATGACAGGAGTCTGCGAACAGAGCCATCCCTAGAGTACGGCGAATAGGGGCGACTGCCCCGGGCCCCGCGTTTCGGGGGGCTGGTGGGGGGGGGGGGCGCGCTTCGATGTAACGGTGTCAGGTGTAATACTTCAAGTTTAGTTCGAAGGCGTCGGGGGGACCACACACTGGGATTTCTCCCAGGCACCGCACTTCGCTAAGGACGGCTCTGTCTGTGAAACCCGGGCAACGCACGAGGCCGCTGCAGTACGGCGCGATCATGGTCAGCAACGCAGGACTTGCAATCCAGAAGTCGCCAGTTCATTCTACCGGCACCGGTAGAAAATAAAATAAATCACAACGTTTCGGGCGCTCGTGTTGCGCCCGAAACGTCGTGATTTATTTTATTTTATACCTACGTGACATTACCAAAAGAACCAAAGAGTATGGATTCCTGCAGTCACGAAAGTTTCAGATCAAGACGAACAATATTTTTCGATTTAAAGCTTTCGTGACTGCAGGGATTCCTCTTCTTGGTTCTTTCGGTAAAGTCACGTAGAAGGGAAATAATAAAATAATAAAACATAAAACATAATAAAATAATTCTCACGACGTTTCGGGCCCATTCAGACGCGGTCTTTCCGACAGACCTGTTCTTCACATGAGGACGGCTGCTTGCGTTGTGGCCGAAACGTCGAGAATTATTTTATTATGTTTTATTTTTATTATTTTATTATTTCCCTTCTACGTGACTTTACCGAAAGAACCACACACGCAACAGTGTAACTACGGCACAACCATCGCTAGGTGATCGGCCAGGTCGCGTGTGGATGGGATAACGGTGGCTAATGCTTCCACCTCTCCCAAGACATCTTGGAAGAGTAGGCCAAAGCACTCTTGAGAAGAGGCGCTCGAGTGGAGGCCCCATCCGCCCGCCAGCGGGATGTGAGAAAGCGACTGCAGGGTCGCGCCTTTAGCTTACTAAATAATACTAATCTCTACGTCTCGTCGATATTTTAATTGAAGGGCAATAAAGTGGCGCTGAGCCGACCACGATGATCACTTGGCAGATGGGACCCGGATCAGTGGACGGTTGGGGTTGGTGGTGGGGGGGGAGATTGACCGAAGCTGGTGGAAAGAAACGGTGGGGAGGTGGTGGTGGCGGGAGGGGGGCAGTGTTGAATCGTGGGTCGAGTGAGTGACCGGAGTGGAATAGGAGGGGGCCTGTGGCTCGCGAAAAAAAGTGTGTGGGGGGCGTGGGGGAGTGCCGTGTTAACGGGTATCCGTGAAATGAGAACTGAGCACACGGCAGCTTGAGATTAGAGCCTTCTGGGTTGCCCCTATACGCCGACAGCATCAGCCAATTATTTGTGTATCAGCCAATTATCATGCCGCACAAAGTCGGGCTTGGCTTTTTAAATAAATAAATTACTATTTAAGCGATTTACGATTCAGAATAGACTCACGGCCTTGTGTCCCCCCCCCCGCCTCCAAATCGCGTTATCTCGCCTCTGCGTGTCTCGCTTATAGAAGGCGGGGTAGATCTGAGGCTATCGGGATGGGTGTGTTGTGCGTGTCTGTCGACCAATCTACGTGCAATTTATTTTCTACACGTATATGTTACGTGTGAGAGAGAGTGTGTGTTGCACTAGATTACTTTGTGCAAGTGGAATATTTTTTAGTAGTAGGTTGTTACCCTTTTAAACTGGTACAAAACTGACACCTTTATACAAGGCATCATATTTGCAATAACCACAACACAAGTAGTCAAAAATGCAAACAAAAAGAAGCAACTCTGATAATGATAATAGCTAGTTTATACCAGAATGGTAGAGTATATATTATGGATGCGTTGGAGTACCGAATACTTTGGATTGTAAAGATGCTCCGGAAAGTAAGACGCACTCAAAACGTGTGCCCGTTGTCAAGGAAGTTATCCACATAAAAGACACAGATTCCTCTATATCCTTAACAGACTGTTGAGGCCAGTACTGTTAGTGAGCACCTATCAAGGGGATGTTACCACATCACACTCGGTACTCATTTAAGGCTCAGTTTTCCGAGGGAAGCCCCAGGACTGATTCTGATTATCGTCACTGGTGTTGGCCGTGAGCTGGAATCGAACTCGGGTAGTTGAGTTCGTAGCGCAAAACGCGAAACAACTACACCACCCTTAGCCTGATGACGACCGCTTGTGTTGCGATCGAAACGTCGTAGTTTTTTGTTATTTTCTTTGAACCTATCCACGTGACTTTACCGAAAGACCCAAAGAATAACTACACCACCGCTCCAACAACAACATTCACCATTGGCAACCAAGTGGCGGTGACCTCATCAAAGCGCTTGTGCCAGGCGAAGTGCACTTTGATACCGCGTGAAGTGTAGAACGCTCGCTGGCAGGAGGTCACGGGACAGACCCAGGTTTTTGGGTTGAATATCTGAGATGACTACCGATCCCCACATATGGTCTCGCACACACACACACGCTTATCGGATTATAAATGCACCCCCCTCCAAATCTCTGCTTTATAATACAGAGGAGAAAGTGCGTCTCGCAATCCTGAGAATACGGGATACATGCCCGTGCGATTTCACCGATTATTATATCGCAAGATCGTGAGAAATGGCGACGGCTCAGAGAGAGGCCATCATCATCATCGTCCAGCAGTGGATAGATCATGGCTGCTAAATCCCCAATGTGTAAATGACGAGACAATCCCCATCATGAACATTGTCCAGGCTCGAAAACAAAAAGATTCTAACAACAGCACACGGAAGGGGTGCAAAGAGCACGAAAAGCACGGACACTTGCCTGCCTTTTCAACACGCGGGTTTTTTCATGAATGCTACCCACACCGATTGATGAAATGTAAAGAAAATAACCTTAAAGGGGGTAATGTAAGACATTACATGCTTGACAGTAGTCAGGTTTATTTACCTATACAATTATAAATATGAAACACACACACACAAGATGCATGTGTTTAAAAAACGTGCAGTCATCGCGTTACTTGGAAACGTAATCACAAACGGTGTCGTAAAAAAGATTAAATTCACAATAACGATTGTCAAACAAAACGTAATAAACCTATCCATCGCATTCTACGCAAACGCGTTCGAAATGTTCAACAAATTATCTGGCGATGCCGCTACTGCGTTGGCTGCGGTGCACAAGCACAATTCACAACAACAACAAAACTCAACAACACTGTGGCTTTAAAAATGTATATACTAGGTGACGTTTCGGGAAGTAGCCCTTCTTCATGGTACTTATTACAAAGCAATAATTGATGTGCTACAAAGAAGGGTCATTGCCAGAAGGCAATAATTAATCAGTGCCATTGACAAATGCGTTAAGTTTTTTGTTTGTTAATTGTCCTCAATGTTTGATGAGTATTCTGTTAAAACTTACACCGAATTCTAACGGATTTCTGTTGGTAGACCCTCTCCGAAGCGTCGGTGATGTTGAGGCCAACATGCTGAACGTAAAGGTGTACGGTTTACATTTCGTGCCGTATCGAGGCAATGCATGATGAGAATATCGGATGAGGGTCGTTGTACGTTCCATTAAAAACACACCGTATCATGAAATGTAACCTCTAGCAAATCAAAGGCACATACGTGTCGATTTGATTATTACCATTTTAATTTTTAAAGTAAATGCTTGCGTTTACGGATCGATGCAATAATAACGATGATGATAGGAATTAACCGCACGTTTATCATGATTGGCTACGTACGGTGCGAAAGAAGTTCAACATACAGTACATGGGATTTGTCTGACATACTTCTCCGCTTTGGTCAGTGGGGGGTGGTGAAGGGGCAGGAGAGAGAGAGGGGGGGGGGCAGGACCGGTTCACAACATCACTTACCACTATTGTAATTCGTGGCCTGGAATCAAACTCACTCAGTTCGCTGGATCTCAACTTACAATGCGCTAACCACTGCGCCACCGCTCCAACAGCAGCAGCAGCAAGCCGATTGCAGTCTTGGCACTTTCATTCGGCCACTTTGTCGGCACCTTCTCCATCGAGTGATGTTTAAAACGCCGTGCGATCAATCACCGTTTAATTAGTAATCAACAACAACGCCCACCGACTCAGCCACCCACGCCAGACGCTTCAATGCGTGTCCGCTGAAGCTTCACTCTCACGAAGGAGGAGAACCATGCGTTCGCGTGGGGCCAGAGGTTGGCTTCCAACGTGCGCGTGTCCTCGGATGTATGTGTGTATGGAAACTCTGCAATACTCATTTTAGCTTTCCCTTGAGTATGTACCACACCCCGCCTTCATTATATATATATTACATGTGTGTCTTGATTTTATAGGACTACCTTTCTTTAATGTATACTGTAAACTATTGCAATGCCCTCTTGAGTAGGGGGGGGCGAGTTTTTACTCAAATTAATTGAATGAATGAACGAATGAGGAGGATGGAACAGGATGGGTATAGCTGTCAGTCCAAGCCTTATTTGCATATTTGCAAATATGCAAGTGTGCCGAACTTCTTTCGCACCGTACGTAACCTACCGCATTGTGTCTACAGACTTCAAAATACATTTTTAATTTATACTGATGACTCCGTGGTGCTGCTGCTTGCGTTGGAAGTTGGTGGCACAAGCACAAATAGTCAATAAATGACCCTCTATGAAGAAGGGCCATTGCCCAAAACATTGGGCGTAATTACTTGTTTTTGCCGTTTTTAAGGCCACGGTGCTGTCGACGAATGTGTGGGCTAACGTTTTGCTTGTTAAGTTATACAAAACTGCACTCTCAAAGCTGAGTCGTAAAGAGTACAAAAAAGGTCGGGGTATAAACGAAGATAAAAAAAATCCGTGAACCCTTAAAAAATAATTTTCGTTTTAAAACTTCGGTCCATTTGCAGGCTTAACGCTTATAGTTAAATAAATCAATATAATTTCGTGGACAGGGGCACACAAAGACCTCCCTTAACAGCCTCAACAGACTGTTGGGGCGAGTGCTGTTCGCGAGCACCTATGAAGGCCGGCACGGCACACGAGGGGGTGGGGGGCCAACACCACGCCCGGCCGCCTTTGTCTCCTCACCAGCGATGTTTACACACCGCACCAGGTACTCATTTGCGGCTGAGTCGACCCAGAGGAGGCCCAGCACCGGTTCAGATAATCGTCACAGTTGCTGGCCGTGAGCGGGAATCGGGTGGCCGGGCTCGTAGCTCAGCGCGCTAACCGCCACACTACCGCTCTCCATGTGTGTGCACATACACACACATACACACACACATATATACCAGAGGCCAGCCCTGTTCGGGATTAAATGACGCATGCAATAAATAGCTATGGTTCCTTTTGAAGTGGGTGTCGATATGGATTTCACGTGAGACAATGGTGACGCGCGCGGGCACAATCGCAGCCCCCGCAGCGCGCGCACGTGCGCATTCATTCAGAGTTCACTGCCAAAAAGGGGATATTTAGCTCACGCCACGGACAAAGAGCCCCCCAGCGTATAGCCAAACAGACTGTTGGGGGTTGAGGGGGGGTGGCGAGGGTGCCGCTAGCAAGCAACCACCGGCGGTGATTCGCCCCCGTATCACTCACTTTGAGCACCAATGTTTAACACGCCTGGTTCTCGCCGATGATCGCCAGATGGCCGAAACCGATCCAAGAGTTTGCCTGCTTGAACATATGGCTGCGTGATGATGTGTGTGTGTTTGGACATCCAATGGGTTCACAATACCTGCAGTAATAATGCAAACAACAACATAACTCTGATAATGTGCACTGTCCTTGAGTTTTGTTGCCAGATAGAAGGGTAAAAAACCAATTCTCATATGTTTTACTGGCAAATGAGGTTCCAATGGTATATGAATATTGTTTATATGATGACCGACAGTATGACGCCCTGATTATATTTCCTCGTCACTCATGTATCGCTACGATCATGGGTACCTTGAACTTTGCTCACTGGTTCCTCGTCCGGCGAATTCTTCGAGCGAACTCCGGTCACCCACGCAGCGGCTTTCGGCTCAGCCGTCGAACAAAGACGACGGTCACCGCATCGCGGTGGTGCTTCCAGGTGCGATGCTGCGGCCGTCTGGAACGCGCTCTTCCTTGCGATGTTAGGAAACCACTGGAACGATGCACTTGTAAATCATCTAGATTGACGGACTCATTTCTTTAGAACTGCTTTTTGTGCTTAGTTTGTTGAAGTTCGCCATACATACATCCCACGTTGAGAACTCGGTCTGCCAGACGGAGTTGGTCGCTTCATCCGTACTACGTTCAAGCACCACACTGCAGGTCACCTCAACAAAGACAAAGATCCCCCGTATAGCCTTAACAGACTGTTGGGGCAAGTGCTGTTAGCGAGCACCTATAAAGGGCGGCCCGGCACACGAGGGGGTGGGTAGCCACCACCATCCCCGGCCGCCTCCCCAGTGGCGATGTTCACGCACCGCACCAGGTACTCATTTGGGGCTGAGTCGACCTAGAGGAGTCCCAGGACCGGTTCAGATAATCGTCACTGGGTGTTGGCCGTGAGTGGGAATCGAACTCATGTCGCTGGGTTCGTAGCGCACCAACCCACTCACCTACCCACTCACCAACCACACCCACCCACTGACCCACCCACCCACTCATCCACCCACTCACCCATCCACCCCACCCACCCACCCACTTACCCAACCACCCACTCAACCACCCGCCCACCCACTCACTCACCCACCCACTCACTCATCCACCCACTCACCAACCCACCCACCCACCCACTCACCCACCCACCCACTCACCCACTCACCCACTCACCCACCCACTCATTCACCCACCCACTAACTCACCACACTGCCGGTCACCATCGCTTCTCTTTCTGCTTCTATCCTCACACTGCTCCGCTGTGGAATTTCCTCCTCCCGTCGTCTGAATTCCCAAATTCTCATGAACGTCCTATATTTCAAGAAACAGAACAAACATTCAATCGTATATTTACACATTCACGCGTGCTGTTTGTGACTGTCGGATCGTGAGTCATGTTTTCGTTTGCCACCGTCTATAGCCCGCCACGATTCAGACTACCGAGTGGCTTTAGTTTCGGCTGTTAGAGCGGAGGCGCGTATCCAGAACGGTGTTGTGGATTTGAGCCTTGGGCGTGAGGGTTCCAAGTAATGAGTGTTTTCAAGTGGGAGGGAACCCGGAGCACCTGGAAAAAAAACACGAGTGCGAAGGGGAAACGCTCTATCCCGTACAGACGGAGCGGGTGGGAGTCCACATGTTCGCTGCGCTGCACTTTCCTGGCGAGCCAGAGACACGGGAAGGGAGCTTCACGACATCTGCGTGGTGACTATTCTGGAAAATCGCCCGATGACGCCGGATGTAATTACCAGCGAAACGTCGTACTACTCAAATTGTAAATGTTGTGGGTTTATTCTCCAACACACTGGTGGGCTGAAGTAGTAAACTAATTGGCGTTTTGTTTACGTGACAAATCCCTTACTAATTGGCTGTTTCGTGTGGTGGAGGGTTACGACGCATTTATACTTACGCGATCTAACCCCCCAAAAAACCTTTATTATGAATCTGTGTGGTGATCCACCAATCCTTGCTGCCTCAACGGTGCTGGAGTACAGGTCACGTGCGTAGCCATCGACGCCCGGCAGAAGACCTCTTCCACGTCGCTCCCGCTCCCGGTGCATCGATCCGTCGTGCTCTTCTTGCACGCGCGCTCCATCTCCGTGATGTTCGTCCTCCGTGGTGTTTCCACACCCCCCCCCACCCCCCCGCTCTGTCTGCGATTCCGTCACCAGTCTCGGCCCTCTCGGTGGTCCTTTTGTGAGAAGCGAACTTACGATTTGTTGGGAAAAGTTTTGGGAAAATGTCAAAACTGGGTGGTTTTTAACTTTTGCCGACAAAACTGGATCCCAAATGTCAAAACTGGGTGGTCTTGGAAAACGACAGGCAAAACAGGGTGGTGCTTTTTGATATGACAAAACTGGGTGATGTTCAATGTGGACAAATGTCAAAACTGGGTGAAGAAGGTGTACGATTTAATGTATCATTTTGTACACGTTTAGGTCCTTGCGTTATTCATCCATATGTCGCCACAGATTTAGAGCGTTCCAAATGATGTTTCTCGTGGCTCATGTTCTATACCTTGCACCACAAACTTCCCGTTTGTATACTGGCACAGTGTGCCAGCTTGCAACTACAGTAACACTTTCAGCTCGCGAACATACACGTACTTGCCATTTGTATACTGGCACAGTGTGCCAGTATACAAATGGCAAGTGTTTGGATGAATGGGGTGCTGGCACACTGTGCTAGTATACAATTATCAAGTGTATTTGACAAATGTCAAAACTGGGTGCACCCTGAGTGTCCAAAACTCAAGTTTTTGGCCACCCAGGGTGCACCCAGTTTTGACATTTGGGATCCAGTTTTGTCGGCAAAAGTAAAAAACCACCCAGTTTTGACATTTTCCCGAAAAGTTTTTGTTGTTTGTGCTTCGTTTGTTTTGGTGTCATTTCTTAATTTATTTATTTTAGGTTTCGCTTGGTAGTAGGGTTTTAATTTGTTTGGTATCTACGTGTGTGTTTCTTTTGCGTCGTTCATAGCCAACTTCGTATATGTGATTTGGTCCTTATATATGATAAACGTGCAGCGTTGTGGGATGATGTTGGCATGAATGACGCTATATAAAATTTTATTCAGAATTATTATCATCAATGTTTTGAGGCAATAGCCTTCCTTCATAACACATCAATTTGAGGTGCGATGTTTTATGGTTAGGCAATCACAGACAAATACATAGCCACACAAACACACATAGCCACACACGCAATCACTCACATACACAGGCACTCACAAGCGCACACAATCACACACACACACAGGCACTCACAGACATACATAGCCACACAAACACAAGAGACTCACAGTCAGCCACACACACACACAGGCCCGTGCTTCTTAAACCTGTCGCCTTTGTGTTTTCTTTGGAGCGGGGAAGAAAATGTGTCAGATCGCGTTAAGATTGCGTATGGGTAATGACAGAAATCAATACAGGCGACGCTCGGCTTCTTGCGAAATGAGTTCGAATCCGTTTATCCCCGCTTGCTTAGTCTTTGGACCATGCATCTGCCGTTAGTTAAGCTGCCTTTTAAAGCCGGCGTGCGCTAAAGGCGCATATTTCAGCGTGCCTAATCAGATTTCAATTTTTGCATTTTATGAGCTCGCTTCATTATCTCCCCGTTTTAAAACGCCATTTACCAAACAGTTAAATTGTCATAATAATGGCAATGCATTACACACGTACACGTTACTCTCGTGCATGCGTAAGAAGAGCCAACTAAAACGGATGCTTTTAGTAAACGTTTAAGAATGTATCCTATATAAATAATAATGATTTACAAGTCTTGAGTTAATCTATTGCTGTGTGGTGGAAATCTTCCCCCGACGCCGTATGGGCCATGGCGGTTTGATTTGACCATACTTCACCGGGCTGGTCAGCGCGGGCTGGTTAAAGGGTTTGCTGTGCAGATTTGGTTTAGTTCGATATCACGAGCCACTGATGTGAGAGCAGTGGCCGGGAATCGAACTCATGGGGCTGGGTTCACAACACAGTTGAACAAACCACGTCTCTGTCCAGCTGACCGATAATTTAAAATATATACTTAAAAAAACTGTATTGTATGACTACTCATTATGCAGTTTTTTTGGGGTAATATAACTTATATACACATTTTAAAAATCGCATTATAAGACAACATTGTACCCGTATATTTTCAAGTACAAATTTGGGCTGCGTTTTATTTTCCGCTAGGTTTGTGTGTGACCAGATTCGTTTTGCATAACTTGATTGAAACTTGGAAACAACTTAATTTTGGAATGCGTCTTATTTACCAGAACATCTTACAATGCGGAGAAAGTTATACGGTCATTTAATTTACTGGACATCTGTGAAAAAGTGCTTCATAGCTTATCTGATTTCTCCAGTATAAATATTCTGATTCTGATATTTGCTCATTGAAGATGTTGTGTAAAAAATAAAAACCTACAATATCATGATTATTTTAATAAGCTAGAGTGGAATCCGTAATTGAGTGTTAAGCACTTTCATTAATAATGCATCAGTGTGACCGTGTGTGTGTGTGTTTGTTGTCAGAGAGGCGAATGATTTGAGGGCAACTGCCCCCAAAAGTGTTCCTAATCTCGCGTTGCCTCGCTTGGCACAAATAAAAGCCTCATTGGCCACATTGAGTTTTGAATGTTTAATGAAAAGGGGAGGTCGAGGCAAGGGGAGGGGTGGGTGGTGGGGAACAGGGGGAGTGGCGAGTTATAGAGGGTCTATGACTCTATATGGATCTTTATAATCTGTATAGAAATAATCAGTTAAGACCCCACGCGCACACAACAAGTAGATTCCTTCACGCGTTCCTAATGATCGCACTGAGACCTTTATTTCATAACACACAGAACTCGCAACTGTCATCGACATAATGACCACGATGAGCTGTATTTTTAACAGTGCCTCGTAATAATAATATAATGCGTGGCAATCTTAATGCGCAATGATCTATCAAAAAAAGACGCCGTGGATGGCGCTTTTAATTGCTCCTCTATTGCTGTTGACTTTGCTGCAATGTGTGTGCACGCGTGTGTACTTTATATGCTCCGCAGTTTGAAGTCATCCGAGTACGCGGTGAATTCTGCACGTGCATGTAGAAACTTCAGGGTTGCATGGTCAGCACATCGGGCTTGCAATGCAGAGGTCGCCGCTTCGATCTCCCAGCTCGGCAGTTGTGATAGTGGGGGGATGTCTTAATTCACCCACCTCTCTCTCTCCCTGGCAATACAAAACGGGTACACCATATCTCGGCGTTCTTCAGGTCGCGTGCGGTGAGGCAACGTGTGGTTACTGCCCCAAACGTCTGCAAAAACGCATGGCCAGGAGCTTAGAAGAGGAGGCCTAAATTCCACATATGTAAAAAAAAAACTCCCCAGAACTCCCTAGAGGGAAAGCCCTTTAGCTAGCAGTGGTGTGAGCAAGAAATTGTCGAGCTGCAACTTTACAAATGTTACATCCATTGAAGGCTCTGGCCCTAAAAGTGACATCAGACTCTTCGAGCTGAGAACCCATACTCTAGAGAACATATAAATGAATGAATGTGTGTATCATAACACAGTCAAACTATTTTACAGCCCTTTTCCAATCCACTGATGTGTGAAGGCATCCCCACGTGTTGTCAGTCATGGGCATTGTTCCGATATCACCCACCGCTGATGTGAGCTGTCGCTAACTCAGGTCACCGGGTTCACAGCGCAGTGTGCTAACCACGTTACCACCGCTCCATCCTGCAACCCTATAACGCTGTATATAACATTCTACATAATTATTATATGTAACCTAAAAAATGTCAAGTGTTTGAATACGAGAACATGTCAAGATGCTGTGCAAGGCACACTTATATATCCAGCACTAGCGTACACTGTTTACAAAATGAAAACAATTAAATAAGACAACACACACGCATATGAAGAATGTGCTGTCAAGTCTATCAACGGCTACGTTGAATGAGTAACCAGCAAAAATAGTAGGGGTGATGATGTGACTGCAGTAAGACATCAAAAGATATTTCACCGTATTTTAAGAGGTACATTTCCCGCCTGTATTTTATTTCAGCATTGGAGGTGCGTCTTATAATGCGGTTTATGTGTGGGACCAGATATGTTTATCTCAATTGATGCTGGGCACACATTTTGAGTACGTCTTAATCTCAAAGCCATCTTATAATACGGAGAATACAGTATCATTTGAGGAATGTGTTCTGTCTACTGTACAGTACTTTTTATCCAATAATTTCCATTCTCACGAAGGTCTATGGGACACTCATTATATCTGCAGCTTCATCGATGTTTTTTTTTCATGGTTCGAGTTCGCGTTACGACCACCCCTGTCAACCCCTTATCAGTGCTGCCGACCTTATCACGGACCAATTCAGACCGTATTGGTCACGCCGTGCCCTTAGACATCTCGATGTTCATCCTACAGTCCCATCACAAGGGAGAAATACAAACAAGTAGACAACTGCCAAGACTACACTGACCACGAGGACACTCACCACTACACTCACCACTTTTACACTCACCATTACATACCTGTCAACCCTTATCAGTGCTGCCAACCTTATTACAGACCAATTCAGAACTTATTGGTCACCCTGTGTCCTTATACATCTCAACTTTATCCTATAAAGTCCTATCACAAGGGAAAAATACAAAACAAAGACAAAGTTTTTTCTTTGCCCGTATTGAAACGGCTGTACGCCGTATGGACCTAACAGGTATGCACTTTATGCATCTATTGTAAAAGCCCGGTGTTCCGTTTGTCTGTCAACTTTCAGAAAGCCTGAATCAAAAAGTTATATAAAGTGGACCCCTACCCTGATGTGGGGGTAAAAAGTTGATCCAACAGATTTCCAAAAATTGTCGACCCCCCTCCCCCCCACAAAAAAATAAATATTTAAGGCCGCCGAAATTCTAGTTAAACAAATTACTTGGTGATACTGCGTCGGTAAAGTATCATTACAGCACTTGTGATGGACCCAACGCAGATCCCTGGATTTGATCTTCCACGAATGCTCACGGTCCACCCTAAACCGCATCCACTGCACAAACCATGGCAGATGCGGATACCCGATGACTGTGGTCATCCAGAACAGACCGTACAACGTGTCGCGACGCATTGAGCAGTCCACATCTAACAAGTAACAAGGAGACATCGCAGCGATAGACTGCGCTTCTCCTGACGCAGTTATCTGGCTTGACGACCTGAATGTGAAATTGTAGTTGTTGATTTGCATCTACATCAAGCCAGTTGTGGTGCAAACGCGCACACACACACAAAACAAAACGTGTTCATAAACAGCGCTCCTTCTTCACAGCACGTGGGATTATGTGCGCATGAGGGAGAGACATTCCCCGATACGTCGCCTATTTCACGTTTTCCTTTTGGGGGCGGTGTCGTTGAGGTACACGTTGAGTGTTTTTGGTGGTGGAGTACTTAACGAGGCGATCGGTTGCATGCAAATGAATCGCTTCTATAGTGATCTCTCTGCAACCAGAGGTTCGCCGCACCTCCGACTAGCACGGTTGCCTACGTACTGTGCGAAAGAAGTTCAAATACGTACACATGTAGACGGGACATTTAGTGCTAACAGCGCCATGGGCAATAACACTCACCCATATACAAGACAGGGGCTCACCTTTGTAATGTAAATCACCCCCAGCGATAAGCACCCTCCATTAGTTAATTTCACACGCAGCCTTTCGCGACCAATTATTAATAATACATTTTTTGGGGAGTCAGATTGCGCCAGTTAAGTGTCGTAAACCCTTCTCCACCCAACACATCCCATCAATAATCGTCACGTGATGAACAAACGTGCCCAACGCATTAACTACTTCAGCAGTACCGGGCAAATTGGCTAATCAGCAATTGCCTGACGCTGGTTTTGACTCCCAGCGAAACGCCGTTACCCACCACGTGGTAAATGTGTTGTGTGCATTGCGCTCTTCCCTTGGTCTACAGCACAGCGGTGGTGCTGCTTACACGGTAACAATTTGTGCCGGTTCATAATACAGCAGTTTCTGAGATCGCGTAAATGTGTCGTAAAACCCACCTCCACCCGACATAGACAATTAGTCATACCTGTTTAACACGTAGGCTTTCGCGACCAATATTATTCATAATCAACGTTTTTGGGTTAGATTGCCAACGCACCGGTGGGCTAAAGTAGTGAACTATTTGTCTTTTGTCAACGTGACACTCTTTTGCTGATTGGCCGTGTCGGGTGGTGGAGGGTTACGACACATTTATAAATAACGCGATCTAACCCAAAAACGTTATGAATTAGTTATACCTGTCAACCCATACGGTTTGCCAGTATTCTTGTACAGGTAAATTGAGTTTTAAAGTCCACGGCGTACAGCCGTTTGCAACACAAATATTTGTCTATTTGTGTTTCTCCCTTGTGCTGGGACTTTGTCGGACGGACGTTGAGAATTTATGACACGTTATCAATAAGGTTTAAATTGGTCTGTTAGAAGGTAGGCACTGATAAGGTGTTGACAGGCATGAATTAGTAAGAGAGGATTTTTCCCCATCCACAAGTAATAAACATGCGTATCCAGGATTTATTTGGCTGTTATACATTTGCACATAAGCCACTTCGTTCAGCTATCATGTGTGGCCAGGACGCTTCTGAAAAAAAAGCGCTATATAGCTCAGTGGGCCTTACTTCGTATTTAAACAACAAAAAAGTTGAGTTTTTTTCTTTAGTTTAGCGAGGTTTGTCACGCACACAAAAAGTGCCGATGAGTGACCACCTTCAGCACCACCGGCGGTGTGGTCTGGAGGCCAAAAACCCCACAGCGCCGTTGACAATACGAGCAACGACGTTTCGCCGGCGCGATTACAACCGACTCTCAATGCCGGTGGCCACAAATCACGAATTAAAGCCTCCCCCAACTTACATTTCGACTTAAAGCTTTCGTGACTGCAGGGATTCATCTTCTTGGTTCTTTCTTTCGGTAAAGTCACGTAGAAGGGAAATAAAAATAATAATATAATAAAATAATAATATTTTAATATAATTTAATATAATAAAATTATATAATTAAAAAAACTCTTAACCCACCACCGGCAGTCAAGGGGGTGAGGTGGGGGTGATGCCCTTGACACTGACACCGCTGGCCACGTGGACCCGCCCTGGAGGTGGAGGCCAGGTAGGGAAACGAATCACGGCGCGCTACGGAAAGCGCGCGGTGCCAAACATCGCACGTGGAAAATTAAACGCGCTTCGCAAATATATTTTTTGCCAACGCGGAAGCGTTTCGCGGTGATCGCCTCGCTCAACATTTTACTGCAGCGGCGTTATTGTGTCGCTCGTAAGGGTTTCTATTACTCTCCTCTCTCTCTCGTTTGATTTCGTCGTTAATCGTTCGCTGTTGGTGTTGTAATAGAAGCCGCATGGTTTATCCGCCCTTGGAGGGGAGACGCGGAGCGCTGCTCGTTATCGCAGTGGCCTGCGTGGCCTGGTGGATTCAAGTCGACTCGAGTTATCCCGAGAGCGAGAGGTAAGAACGAAATGGTTTTGTGCAACGTCGTTAAATGGGGCTTCTTCGTTCGTGCGTGCGTAGCGTGGGTTGCCCAACCATTCCGGTTTGGCCGGCAGTCTCTTGGCCGGAATTGGCATCGATAACACTGGTCAACACACTTTTTCTGGCATAAGGTGTCAAGGTAATTTTGGGGTGCCGATTCCAAATCTGGCATCAGTTTTTTGTCTATCACATCAGGTTTTTGAGATATCAAATATTGCATTTTCAATAAAAACTGCAGAAGAAAAAAATTAAATCAATGTGGATATCTACATAAAATGATATTATAAACACACTATCCTAAAAATACAGCACCATATTTTAACACTAAAGCAGTTACTGACTCGCAACAACTTGCAATCATAAGTGACAGAGTTAATTTCGGGTAAAATCAATGAAAATGGGGTATGCCGATAGCATAAAAATGAGATGTGATAGAGCAAATCTGAGATCAGATTTGGAATCAGCACCCTGAAATTAGTCTAAAACAGCTGCAAAAGTCCAGGCCAGAAAAAAGTTTTGTTTTTGTTGACCAGTGTAATCGTCGTGGGGTTTTTTTGCTTTTATTATTTTAAATTTTATCTTACAATTTTTATCGTGTTTTTTTGCTTTTATTATTTTAAATTTTAAAAATGTATTATTTGTATTTTTAAATTTGAATTGCATTTTTTTTTCTATCTACGTGACTTTACCGAAAGAACCAAGAATATCGATCATCCTCCCCGGTCATTGTTGGCATCAGCCCGGGGAGATTTTAGTAAGAGATGATATTTTAAGAGGATACGTTAATTAAAACGAAGAGCAAGAAAACCACACAATCCCTGCGGAATTGCTTCGGTCAGAGTTGAGCAACCCTTTATAGCACGCGAGTCGTGTGCTATGAAGAAAGGGTCATTGCCCGAAACGTCGCCTATGATGTGTTTTGACAAATGTTGTCGAGGTTTGTTGCGTGTGTTTGTGCGCCACTGCCAACGCAGGGTCCCCATGTAACCGGTTAAACTGCAGCGTTGTTAAACCGGTTTTGTTTTTCACATTGCAGGTAACCGCATAAATAAATAAAAAGCACGTAGGTAAAATTCCAGGAGACCCGGGGCTTGTCATAAATAGATATCTTTCTAGCAGTCACAAACAGGGCACTCTTCCAGGTTAGGGCATGTACTCTCAGCAACAACAACAAATTGCATTTTGGAAACACGATTTTCTATTTCAGCTCAACCAAGCGTCGTTTTTGATTATCAGGTTATATAATCAAGATTGCCGACCATCTTTCAGTCGCATGGCACGATGTGACATTCGACAACTGCTCTCTGACACGGACATTATACAACACATGTGAATGCAACAAACACTGGTTATTCGATGTTATATATATCGTGAGCCTAATAATGCGAAGTTGGCAAGTTCAGGACCGCATCCAAGAGGCATTTTTGTATTCGCAAAGCAGTAGGAGTGCTCGGGAAATGCCTCGATGAGATCCTAGAATCGATCTTCAACTCTCAACCGAACGAACCGGATTGGGCCCTTTTGGACCCCCTCTCGTTTGTAATGTTATGTTCTTAGCAACTCTTGTTCCGCCCTTAGTTATTGTGTGCCCAAAGCACGCATTTTCCACCCTAGCCCCACGCTAATTCGTTTGATTGCAGTGTGACATTAAACTCAAGTTAACCTTTTTTAAATTTTACTAGGTAAGGCCCACTAAGTTATGTAGCTCTTTTTTTTTTCAAAAGCGAGCTGGCTACATTGCTCAACGAAGTGGCTTATCATGTGGACATTTATAGCAGCCAATTACTAAATGTGAAAGAAAAAAAACCAGAGGACCCGAACAAAAAAATCCACGCGACCACGGGGAGAACATGCAAACTCCCAAATATTGAACCCACGGCCTCATGCATACCAGGCGAGGGAGTTAACATCTCGCCACTGTAACAACCCATTATAGTGTATGCAGAGGATGATGGGGAGTGGGAGCTGAAGACTTATCAGGACAATGCCGAAAATCCTTCAGTAAATCAATGCTTTCGGTAAAGTCACGTAGAATGAAAATAACAAAATAATTAATTTTTTCTGTTTTATTTTTATTATTTTATTATTTCCATTCTACGTGACTTTACCGAAAGAACCAAGAAGATGAATCCCTGCAGTCACGAAAGCTTTAAATCGAAATTTAAATCAATGCAATCGGTGAATTGTCCACAATGTGGCCGACTACCAAGCCGTGCGATCAATCCACAGGAGGATGGAGCAGGAGCTGGAGAGCCACCGGGAGAACTTCCGCAAGCAGAATCGCTCGTGCTTCGTGCTGGGCGCCTCCGGGGAGACGGGCAGCGTCCTCCTGCGGGAGATCGTGAGCAGCCGGCTCTTCTCGCGCGTCACCAGCATCGGGCGTCGTCAGCTGGAGTTCCCCGACGACTCCTACAAGGACGTGGTGGGTCGCGGTTAGACGATCCGCCCCGTTCGCACCCCGCGATTGGCGCTGTTGGACTCCGTGCGGTGCGAAGGAAGTTTGGCGTGCGTGCAGCAGGGCCCCTCTTAACGACGGTAATTGGTTCCACGAAACCGGCCGTTAAGTGATTTAGTCGTTAAGCGAGTATGGGAAATGCATGTTCCACCCTTAATTTGTTCCGATGGCATCGGAAGTTACCACTTTTTTCACCCCAAAAAAGGAATTTATAATATTTAAACAATGGTTCATTATACATAAATATACTAATAACATTATAAAGACATAATGTTATAAATAAAAATGGTTAATGCATTAATTTATATTTTCTGTACCTACAACAGCTCGTTTAAAGGGGAATGGTCAGTAAGCGAACACATTCGGCTTTATGGAGGCACTACACTACTATACACTACACTACTATACACTACACTACTATACACTACACTATACACTACACTACTATACACTACACTACACTATACACTACACTACTATACACTACACTATACACTACTATACACCACAGTATACACTACACAATGTGCTCTATAGAGGCCCTTCGTTAAGCGAAGTGGAGTTCTTCTGTACATTCCAGATTTGAATTTATCAATGAGTGCTTTACGGGTTGCTGGTAGACCGGGGCAGGCATGTGGTTGGCAGCTACAGCCACCGTCGCGAGAGGTGTGCCGGGCACGTACATTTTTTTTGCGTGGTGAGTTACACGGACATACCTGGCTGAAATGCCCTGGCCGCGTGTAATGTGCCACCGTTGCTCAGTCTCCGTCCAAGTTGAAATAAAGTCGCTACTTGCTCGCACGTGACGTGGAGAGCGATCATTATTAACGTGTATGTGCGTGTGTTGAACTTCTTTTGCACCGTACATAGCCAACCGTGATTATCGGAGGTGTGGGGGAAGGACAATCAACTAAGCACAAAAAGCAGTTCTCAAGAAATGTGTCAAGAAATGTAACTTTAATCAACGTTCTCTGCACCACTTGAGACACACCCGCCAAATGGGAAGAGATGGGGTTGGCTTCGTTACATCATCAAAATAAACTCCGGGATGGCTCATAGGGTGGTTTTCTGCCTTCGAAAGGCAGGATGTCAGGACGGCCTTCATCTTTAAAGGGGCCTGAGAGGTATCGACGACAATTAAAGTAGTCTGTTACAATTTGTAGTCGATGAATCGGATTCATCGACGAATCGTCCCAGCTGGAGTTGCATTGAATGTGCTGTTGCGCTTGCTGGTGGGCGCTGCAGGTGCAGGAGGTGGTGGACTTTGAGAAGCTGGACGACTACGCCAACGCCTTCAAAGGTCACGACGTCGGCTTTTGCTGCCTCGGGACAACGCGGGGCAAGGCCGGAGCTGTGAGTGAGATCCGCCAAGCGCGCTTTTCTATCTCCTCCCCGGACGCTCGCATCCCGGGCTAGATGTTTAGCGATCCATCAGTTCGTCGATTTATGCAAACTCGCCTGCGCGATGCGCTGAACAGGGGTCGCCGTAGTTTTGATGGAGTACTCTCGCCAATAACATCCAGTCACCCGGGTAACAGTTGTTTAACAAACCTAATTCTGCCGATGAGACCAAGAAAGCCGACACCGGTCCAGAGTTTTCTCACTTAAGCAAATGCTGCTGTGTGATATTGGTCTGGAAAACCAATATATCAATGGATTAAAAGCATAAGCATGTTGTATATGTATGCGTATACACATTAATTGTTTTTGTTGAGCTTGTAGTACATGCACCGATTCATGTGTTTACTCATCGATGTTTGCCAAGGCGATGTATGTCACCCTAGCAACCACTAGAGGTGCTATTATTAACTACAATGTAAAACATTTGGTTTTGTTCATTTAAAATCGCCCTCCTGAATAGACATCTGTGAAAAAGAGCTTTGTAGATCATCAGATTCCTCCAGTATAAATAAAAAGTCGGATTTGCGTGATTGTCAATTCATAAAATAGCTGGGAAGGAGAGGGTCAATTCCATCCCTAATGTGCATAGTAAACAGCTAAATTTCAAAGCTTTGGCAAATATTTTGAATACGACAGAGGAAGCTCGTCATCATAATGCACGTTTATATAACACCACCTAGAACATTGTCAAACAGTTTTACGTGGTTGTATTTGATAACGTCATATTTCACATTATTTTGCAACTTCTTGGTTCTTTCGGTAAAGTCACGTAGAAGGGAAATAATTAAATAATAAAAATTAAACATAATAAAATACAATTCTCACGACGTTTGCGTTGTGGCCGAAACGTCGTGAGAATTGTATTTTATTATGTTTTATTTTTATTATTTTATTATTTCCCTTCTACGTGACTTTACCGAAAGAACCAAGAAGATGAATCCCTACAGTCATGAAAGTTTTAAATGGAAAAATTATTTTGCAACTATAGTGGTTAGCACACTGGGCTCTGAAACCAGCAGCCAATTTCCACAGTTAACATCGGTGGCAAGTGATGTCTGAACCATGTTTGGCCCTCGGCCTTCAAACCAGCATTGACCGACGTGGTGAAGTATGGTCAAACAACCACCATGACCGACGCATCAGTGGGGGGAGGCCCTCATCTAGCGTGGCATTGACAAAAGGCTGTTGGCTATCATCATTATTACTCTCACATTTCTTGAAAAAAACACGACTGCCAATAGCACGGTCACAATGTCTGACCTTTTAATCTGTTTGTGCAGCGGTAATTGGATTTAATTGCCCGATCACGGCGCTCGAGTGTGTTTGGGCACCAGTGCTGTGTTACTGTCAGGCCTCATTATTTTCCCATGGAAAGACTCCAATGCAGAATGGTGAGTGTGGAAATTGGCATGCCAAGTTTAAACAGGTTTGTCACAAGTCAAATGCAGTTTGACCAACTTGCGTCCCTCGGTTAATTTACATTGTATTTTGGGATTTAAGTTGTGTCATGTGCCAAGTTTTACAATTGTTCAGCTTCATATTTTCTTTTTTACATTTGGAGGGTGATAGCGAAATGCTACAAATATTTGCTTTGTTCAGATTTGTTTCACAAATGTATTTGGGGTTTATTCACATCAGCTGTGTGTTGTGTGGATAATTAAGATTAACATTTTATTATTGAGACCAGAAACCTGTTAGGTTTTTGTTTTTTCTTCGGTAAAGTCACGTAGATAAAAAAAAAATTACTAAAAGTGATCATTTATTTTATTTCTATTATTACTTTTAGTATTTTTTTATTTTATTTTTTACCTACGTGACTTTACTACAAAAAAACCTAAGAGTATGAATCCTTGCAGTCACGAAAGCTTCAGATCTAGAACCAGAAACCTGGTCGGTCGTCTTGCTAGTTTGAACCACTTGAAGATTCTTGCGTGAAAGATTTTACCGTTGTACAAGATTGTGTAGGATGCTGCCGTAGAGTAATGGTCATGGCACTGGACTTTTCTATTTGATCTCCGCGCACGGCAGTTGAAACAGTAGTTCAGATTTCTTAAATGCCCTCGTCTCTTTTCCACCCATTATTGTAAGTGGATACACCACAGTTAGTTGATCTGCAGGTGGGGTAAAGTGTGCCTATTCCCAACTCGTACAAAACATCTGACGAGCGTGGAAGAGTAGGCCAAAATACCCTCCGTGGAGAGGTTCTCCAAAGCTCCCTCTAGTGGAGGCCCTTCCACCAGCAGTGGCGTGAATGAGAAATTTCACGGTTGTACCTATTCTTGGTTCTTTCGGTAAAGTCACGTAGAAGGGAAATAATAAAATAATAATTAAACATAATAAAATTATTATTTTATTATGTTTTAGTAAACTAATTATTTTGTTATGTTTTATTATTTTATTATTTCCCTTCTACGTGGCTTTACCGAAAGAACCAAGAAGATGAATCCCTGCAGGCACGAAAGCTTTAAATCGAAAAGTTGTACATTTTCTTAGGTATCACAGAATTGTACAAAGCGCCCCTTAAGTGATAACGTGGAGCATTGTAGTGATTACAGTGATTATTGACAACGGCACGTGAGATGTTATGAAATGTAACTTTGTGTGCTGAATAGAGAGGGTGGTGCTTCTGCAAAGAGGGAGTGCCCTTGCCAATACCATCTGGAAACACAGAAGTGTTTAACAAGCCTCATTGCACATTGGCATTGAAGAGGGTCAATGCCTGTGCAGAGTTTGAGTGTTCAAACGAATGCTGAGAATAATGCCAGTCCAAACGGGAATTTAAAGACAATCAGAGAAGCATGCTATTCATTTATTCCTGTACGATGGCTGCTTTTAATAATGGTCAGCGTAATATGAGTGTTTAATGACAATGGTAACCCCAATAGGAGAACCATAACTAATGTTTCATACGGAGACCCATTTGTGTGCAGTTCAAAGGACGATATTGACAAAATCACCAAGTCGCCCGGAATACACGCTGTCTCATCAGATCTCGACAGCTAAGCTAGCTTGAGCCTGGATGACTGGTTTAGATGATGCGCAGATATAACAGGTGTATTAGGCTGTGGCGCTACGTTGTGGGCAACAGAGGGCAGTGCATCAAAATCCGTTGTTGTGCTGTACTTCCGCGCTCCCACATCTAATAGTCCTCTCCTTATCAACCTGCACTGACCAGCATGGCGAACGTCGGTAAAATATCCCCCCGCGGCAGGAACGGCGTTGACAGGCACCTGCGATTATCACGGTTGGCAACGTACGGTGTGAAAAGAAGTTCAACATTCATACATACATACATCCAGAAATAAATTGACGCACGGTCTGTACTTCGACAAGCAACCCTGAGATGAGCCGTTGAGCGTCGTGTTTGTCCAGGATGGCTTTGTGCGCGTGGACCACGACTATGTGCTCAAGTCGGCTGAGCTGGCCAAGGCGGGCGGCTGTACGCACTTCAACCTGCAGTCCTCCAAGGGTGCAGATAAGAACAGCGGCTTCCTCTACACCAAGGTCAAGGTGAGCCAGAGGTCGCAAACGGGTTTTGATTCCTTACCCGTACCCGTACCCGGCAGCACCAGGGTAGCAATCGGATACCCGTACCCTACCCGATACCCGGCTACCCGTACCCGGCCGGGTATCGGGTAGGGTACGGGTACGGGTACCCGATTGCGACCTCTGGGATGAAACCATGTTGCAGGCGCGGGTGGGTTGATTCTAGGAACTTGAATTGTGAGAAGAGACAAGACGTTGGGAAATGAGTGACACATAGTTACTCACCAGTGACTCACGGTCTACCCGTACCCGGCCGCACCAGGGTCGCAAACGGGGACCCGTACCCGGCCGGGTACGGGTAGCCGGGTATCGGGTAGGGTACGGGTATCGGGTACCTCGTTGCGACCTCTGAGGTGAGCACAGATTTTCCCGTGACGCGCCGTGCAGCTCACCGTCGTTGCTATTCGCCGTGTTTTTCGCTGGTCGCGCCGCGTGGCTCTCTCTCCGATGTTGTTGTCAAGTTGTGTCGCGCGTTCGGCACGTTGTCCGACGTTTCGCTGCACGTGCCGGGGAGCTTCTTCGGGCTCGGTTCGGTTCCTGAAAGAGATCCCGGCACGCGGAGAGAAACGTCGGACACCGTGCGGAAACGAGCGCGTGGCACAAACCGGGAAATGACGTCGGAGGACCGTGCTGCTATCGTTCGTGTTGTTCGGAGTGTGGCGCTGCGGTGTGGGCAGCAGAGGGCATTGCAGCAAAATCCAGCGTTGTGATGTACTTCCATGCTCCCGCACGTGCCACGCCGTTGTATTCAGTTCTTCGAACGGGAATAGTTGGACGTTGTCTTTGGTGCTACACCAAAATAAATTTCCGCGACATTTTGATGGCGGGTGTTGGATACGGTTAATTTTGCCTTTGAAAAGGTTCTGTGTTGTTAATTGATAATTGTTTTTTTACCCTTCTATCTGGCAACAAAACTGACACCTTTTTACAAGGAGTCATGTTTGCATAGACCACAATACCTGCAGTCATAATGCAAACAAAAAACATAACTCTGATAATGTGCACTGTCCTTGAAGTTGATTGGTCCACACCCGAGACAGCTTTCCTTAGAGCCTAGTCTCACATGGGTTGGACCAGATGACGCCAAAAGGCGCACAACTCAAAGACAATGCACCATCAGAGTATGAGAGCTCGGGGCAAGCATCTACAAATGAGGTTCCCATAGTGAGGTTCTGTGTTGTTTATTATTTATTTAGATTATTTTGCTGCTTTAAATGTCCAAATGATGGGCCACTTTGTTGAGCCATCATTAGTGGTGGCCAAGTTGCTTCTGAAAAATAAGGGAACGCCACGGTGGGCTTTGCCTGTCAGGATAGAGAGATGGTTTGGTTTTATTTGTTTGGATGAGTTGTTTGCCTTTCCTGTACTTTGTACAACTATCGTGTGTTTGTATTGTTTGTTGTTGTAACGTTATTACCCGCCCCGACTGGACATCTGTGAAAAAGAGCTTCATAGCTCTTCGGATTCCTCCTGCATAAATACATATTCTGATGTTGTTTATCGCAGGGCGAGATCGAAGCAGACGTGCACAAATTGGACTTTGAGAGATACACCGTCTATCGACCCGCGTAAGTGTCACGCGGGGCATTGCAATGAAAACGGAAAGGTCCATTATAGACACACAAGCTTCCTCATTTCCTCCGTGACACAATGCTTGCCCTGACACTGCTGTTTCATGCATTTCGACTTTGAATTCACTTGTTCAGTTCCCAGTGTATTTTTAGGTTGCTATGGGGGAGGGATGCTGTCATGGTTTTATGGCTAGCACACTGGGCTTGCAATCTTGAGGTCACCGGTTCGATCCCTCGAGAATAGTAATTGAGACAATGGGCCAAGTTTCTTAAATCCTCCCACACCTGTTCCACCCGGCTGCAGCCTAAATGGGTATGGAACAGTCACTCAGCAGGGTCATGTGTCGTGGGGTCAAGTCTGGGGTACTCCCACCACCTTCTCCAAGACATCTTACCAGTGAGAAACTATAGTATTTAAAGGATTTATTACGTATACTCTTTGGTTCTTTCGGTAAAGTCACGTAGGTAGAAATAAAACACAATAAATCACGACGTTTCGATAGCAACACAAGCCACCGTCTTCAGGTGGAAATCGCGATAGCCGCGATGTCTGCTGCGAACCAGCACGATGTCAGCTGCCTTGAGTATGGATTCCTCCAGTCACGAAAGCTTCAAATCAAGATTGGATTTATTATGTAACCAGGTAAGGTCCACTAAGCTCTATAGCTCTTAAA
This sequence comes from Lampetra planeri, assembly GCF_965212315.1. Classification (NCBI taxonomy): domain Eukaryota; kingdom Metazoa; phylum Chordata; class Hyperoartia; order Petromyzontiformes; family Petromyzontidae; genus Lampetra; species Lampetra planeri. The sequence continues at coordinate 10,121,810 of NC_136122.1, read as the reverse complement.
TTTCGATTTAAAGCTTTCGTGACTGCAGGGATTCATCTTCTTGGTTCTTTCGGTAAAGTCACGTAGAATGGAAATAATAAAATAATAAAAATAAAACATAATAAAATAATTCTCACTTTTATTTTAAATAAATAAATAATAAAATTATAAACATTAAACATAATAAAATAATTCTCACGACGTTTCGGCCACAACGAAACGTCGTGAGGATTATTTTATTATGTTTTATTTTTATTATTTTATTATTTCCCTTCTACGTGACTTTACCGAAAGATCCATGAAGATCTATAGCTCTTTTCCAGAAGCGAACTGGCTATCACAAATGATAGCTGGACGAAGTGATTCGTTTACCTTTCCAATACTTTGCACTCCTATTGTGTTTGTGTATTGTGTGTGTTTGTTGGCGTAACGTCCTGACCACGTGCCCCTACTGGACATTAGTGAAAATTTTCTTCATAGCTCATCGGATTCCTCCTGAGTTATAAATAAATTAACAAAAACAATTTTTTATTTTACCAGGTTAACGCCAACCGAGCTGTGTAGCTCTTTGTCAGAAGAGACAAATGATAGCTCAACGAAGTGGCTTATCATGTGGAATTTCGAGCAGCCAAATACACTAAATGCATGTTTCCAAATGTGGAGGGAAAACCCGGAGGACCCGGAGAAAAATTCACGTGAACACAGGGAGAGAGAGACATGCATACTCCAAATATACAGCAGGCGCCAGGGTTGGGATCGAACCCACGACCTCCTGTATACCATGCGAGGGAGTTAACATCTCCTAGCCACCGTGGCACCCCAATACCAGTGTGGAAGAGCAGGCCAAAAAACCCTCAAGGGGGGCTCTCAAGAGCTCCCTGTAGTGGAGGCCCCTTCTGCCAGCAGTGGTGTGAGGAAGAAATTGCAGAGCTGCACCTATATCTACGTATATGCTTTGCAAGACAGCTGTGACCCAATAAGTGACAGCAGTGAGAAAATAATATTTTGTTTACAAATGGTCTCTTAGCTGTCGATTACATCTTGCTGGTATGATTCATTACTTTGTCTTGTATAATTACACATTCTGTACCATTCAGACCTATTTACTCTTTCAAAGAAGGTTCTTGCAGATTGTAGTCAAATAATGATTTTGGTCAGGTCAACGGGAGGTTATGGAGAACCGCGTAGAACAGGATGGGGGTTTTCCGGCTGATCCAATAGAGGGCGCTGTCTGGGATTCAGAGCGAGGCCCATCCATCGCGCAGCATGTGTGGTACCGCATTGCTGTGGTGCTGCGTTGGTTCACGTGACGCACGGGGAACGAGATTCATGAGCAGAGTTCACTTAGATTGACATCTCACACAGTTTGCAGACATTGACAATGCAAGCAGGGAAGATGAGAGAAGGCAAGAAGGAAAACTTCTAATTTGGCACGTAGGTTTTTCCAGATGCTCATAATCGGAGAGTGGTGTTCCCAGGTTGGGGCCATGTGTTGGGCATTTATTTTCGCGAGCTTCTGCCACGCACGACTGGGGACATGTTGAGATGCTCGCAGTGGTGCATGGCAAACGCTTCAGGGGAGGTGATGAGTATTTGTTCGTGATGCTGAAGAGCAATCGGAATCAGAATCTGTATTTATCCTGGAGAAATGCGATGAGCTATGAAGCTCTTTTTCACAGATGCCCAGTAGGGGTGAGTGAGAAAGTTACAGCTACAAACAATTAAAGAAACGGTAGAAGTGCAAAGTATAGGAAAGGTAAGCAAATCACCAAAAATAAATCCTTAAAATATATAAAGTATGTAAGTTCAAATTGGATAAGTACACCCAATTCTCAAGCTTGGGCAAGGCAGCAAAATAACAGCAGAAAAAAGACATTGCACTCACTGCAGAGAACTGTAGCGATATGACCACACTCTATCATAGCGGGCGCCAAACTGTGCCACACGCCCTTCCCGCACGGTATTGTGGGAGCCTCGGTACGTTTTCCAACCTGAAGACGTTCCGATAAAGTTAGTTTATTTTCGTTTTCTTCCGAATTCCGTTCCAATGACATACACTTCCGAACCGGAAGAAAAACACGTACGTCATTGGAACTGAATCGGAAGAAATACCGATGACGTACATGCACGTCATCGGAATGGGAAAGGGCTAAGAACCGCGGCAGTGGCGCAAAAACTTCAACAACCCACAACACCACCACCCTGTGCCGGCTATCCCCACCCCACCCCCCAGGGTACTGCTGTGTGACCGCAAAGAGTCGCGCCCCGCTGAGTGGATGGCTCGCAAGGCGCTGTCTCCCCTGGCCGCCCTCTTCCCCACGTTCATGACGACCCCCGTGGACACGATGGTGCGCGCCATGATCAACGTGGCCGTCACGCCGGCGTCCAAGAGCGTGCAGCTGCTGGAGAACGCCGAGATCCACCGCGTGGCCGGCAAGGGCGCGCACTGAGCCCGGCTTGCGACGGCGTGCCCGGTGACCGCGGTAAATGCGGTAATTGACGTACACCGGAGGACTCCTCTTATCCGTTTCCCGTGTTACCCGCGACTCCTATTATCCGAGGATGTTGTGGGGTAAACTGTTATTATTAGCCGCTCCGTTCTTCCAATTTTTGGCAATTATCCACAGTTTATGCTCATATCCAATCAAGCGCTCATTTAATGTAAGTATGTATGTTGAACTCCTGTTGCACCATACGTAGCCAACCGTGCTAATCGGAGGCGTGCGGGAAGGACAACAAACGAAATGCAAAAAGCAGTTCTAAAGTAATGAGTTGTCGACTGACACTTAAAAGTGCATAGCTCCGAGTGGCTTCCTAATGTTGAAGCGCAGATAAGTAGAGCTGCATGGAAAAATTACTCGCAGCTTATCCGAAATTTCCCCATAGATAAGTTTAGCAACATCTCAGATAATAGGATCTGCAATATTTGTCCCCCCCACATCACGGATAAGAGGAGTGTTCCTGTAATTGATAATGAACCTCACCAGGCTGTTGAGTTGTCAGCGGCCTGCAGTGTCAAGGCCACTGCCGCCTTACAGCTCGGCCGTGTGTGTCTGTAATTGTGCTTTGGTGGGTCTAGCGTAGGAACGTGTGGTGGCATTGATCGCAGCAGCATTTGTTGGTCGTGAATTGTTGTTGGCTGGAATAATAGACATCATCGCAGGCTTCCACACAGGCTCAGGGAGTATTGGTCGACTGCAATAGGAAACGTATTTGTTGTTTTTTCCAGCCTGCACTTACTAATTTGTCTGTCTAATGAGTGTCTCATCATTGACATAAATAATTGGTTTACATTTTATAATGTGAATTAAATGCACTACATATCTTGCTTGGGCTGTTCTGCTTTTATGTACAGCATCCTTAATACGGTGCGTATTCGCTAGACGTGCCCAATGGTGTATGACCCTTGGTGATTGATGGTCGTCGGGAATCATTGGAACATTAACCCTTGACGCATGAAAGAAATTAAACCGGTTTGGTAAAACTCATTTGACTGAACTGATCACGTTAGGCCGTGATTAAACCACTCGCGACAAGTTGGGGCACATGGACATTTTATTTCACATGTGGGATCTTTCGACCACAGCTGGGAGATTATAATAATTATAATTACTTCTGATTATAATTTAAGACTGATAATTATTGGAACATTAACCCTTGATAATTATCAATCTGAAATTATTTTGCATCGCACAGTGGGTTTATAAGTCGGTACGGAATCCACTGGGGAGGCGGTGAAACTGCACCTGAGTCCATGGGCCGGAGGGGCCTATGTGCCAGGCGATGGAAAAGGTGGGAAATTATGAAGTGGGGCACCATTTCACTTTTTGTTGAAGCGTAGCCTCAATATATTTCAGGGTATCGGCCAAATCGAACGTTTGATGCAGGAAAATAATAAACCTGGAGAGGGTCGTCCACCGTAATTGGGTGATTGTGGCTGTATTCATATTTTAAAAAATCAGAAGTTGGATAGCAATGGGAAAACACACACTGGGAATGTTACTGAACACAGCTCAATTTCTAATTCTTCTCGCTCATCTATTTCAAAATAAATATGAGCCTAAAGCCCGCGTCAAAGGAGGTAGTGTGTGTATCTCAGACATTTCGGTGTAAAATGGATGAACTAAACCGGTTTATTGTCTTTTCCAGTCAAAAAGGGTTCTATTGTGTTTGGAGCTGACATCCACTGAGAAGGTTGAGCAAGGGAATGAATCGGTAAACAAATCGGTACACAAAGACGTACAGCGATCGCCCAGTAACCAAACAGGCAAACGGGCAAACGGGCACTTGAGAACTTGAGCATGCCTTTCCAAGGCTCTTGCAGTGACCGAATGTACCACGTGAATACAAACGCACTACTTTCTCATTTTGTTTTGGTCAGCAGACTTCCACTTGCAAATCCAGAGGTCGCCGGTTCGACCAGCTTGCTAGCACGGCAGGTGAAACAACGGCTCGCGTTTCTCCAATCCCCGCCGCCTCTGTACGCGCGGCGAAATAAATCAATGCTTACACCGCATTGCGTACGGCGGGGTAAAGGTGTGGGTAACGCCCCGCATTAATTCCAAGAGGTCTGGCCGGCGCGGAAGAGTAGGCCTAAATGTGCTCCAGAGATGCGGGGGGGGGGGTTTTCTTCGAGCCTCCTCGAGCGGAAGCCGTTCCGCCGGCAGCGGCGTTGGCACGAAACCGTGGGGGTTGGTTGCACCTCGACCTTCGACTCTCTTCGTGCGCTGTAACCCCGCCATGTCGCCAGGCTTCAGGCGTCGGCTGTCAAATTCTCGGCTACGGAGGAGCCGCACACAGAAGCCGCAGGGGGGGGCGGGAGGGCGAGCAAACGCCGGCGTCAGGAGCCCCCCCTCCACCCCCCCCGGTGCGTCTCATAAAACAAATCCTCCTAAAGTGGGCACCAAAGGTTACCCCCCCCACCGCCCCACCGCCTGTACCGTGGACCTTGCGTGGACCGGTGGTGGCTCGGGGTGGACTTCTTGGAGTCGTTCGTTGACGTCTTTTGAAGGCCCCCCACCCCCCACCCCGCTCATTCTCGAGGTCTGCTCCCGGCCTTTCCGATGACCGATTGTCCTTAATTGCGACCGACCGCCGGATCCGACGGTTCGCCCTGCTTCTTTGTGGAAGCTCGAGAGGGAGCTTTCGTTGGATTTCCGGAGGTCAATATCGGCGCTCGCACGGCAGTGCTAATATTTGCTGCTGCTGCTGCTGCACGGTTTCAAAAAGGGGGGGATTTTATTCGGCAAATACGTTCAACGGGCTCCTCTTTTTTGGGCTTGGCCACGAGAAATGTTGCTCCGTGCTTTCTTAACAGCCGAGGTGCCCAACGGACGTGGGGGCCGGACCTGGGATACGCGGTGCGGGGCGTTGTAACGCGAAGATGAATTGCACGAGCGTGCTTGCTGGCGGCACGTGACGTTACGTGACCTCGTGCTCGCCATTTCTTTTTTATTTTTTTACGCCAAAGACAAATTGTATCGTGGTTTCGATCACAAGTGCATGACATGCACTTGTGGAATTGCGTGGAAAAAAAACTGGCAATGGGAATATATAACTGTAAATGTGGTGAATGTACGTCTGTCCTGGTGGGCGGTGTCCTGGTGTGGCGAATGTTATATTTTGAGTGCCTTGATTATATTTGGCATTTTGTTTACTGTGCTTGGGTCTGTGTATGAATTCTGTTTCTCTCTCAATGCTGCCATATGTATATCGATATAAAGTGCTCTTTAAGGGATTGAGTGTTTTGTTTTCAATAATTCGCTATTATGAATGAGGTCATTCAATAAATTAATCGGAGAAAGCAAATGTCTAATTCGTCTCTTTGACACAGGTAAGCATTGCCTACGATGTAACTGTCGATGTGTATGCTCTGTGTTGTTTACAGTGCTTTGCGCTTCTCCATTACAATGTTTACGATTCAATTTCCTTTATTTAACCAGGCGAGGGGATCACTTAGAGGTGATATGTCAAACTCGGGAGACCCTGGTTGCCGTACAAGCAAGACTGAAGACATGTTTACATCTTAATTTTGGAGCTTTCGTGACTGCAGGAATTATTCTTTGGTTCTTTCGGTAAAGTCATACGTGACTTTACCGAAAGAACCAAAGAATGACATGTTTATATGTTGGATGTTGGCAACTACCCCGCACAATGACATCCCAGGGTTTTTAACGTCACGTTTTAATTCTGGTAACATGGCCAGCCATTTCTAGGGCTCAAACCATGATCCTCTGTGTGTGTGTGTGTTGAACTTCTTTCGCACTGCACGTAGCCGTCCGTACTAATCAGAAATGTGGGGAAAGGACAACAAACAAAACATAAAGCAGTTCGAAAGAAAAAGGTTTTCAATCTAGATTTAAAAGTGCATAGCTCCAGTGGCTTCCTAATATCGGAAGGAAGAGCGTTCCAGACGGCCGCCGAAGTGCATCTGAACGCGCGCCACGCAGCGACCAAATGTGTTCGATGGGTAGCCACAAGCCGCTCCGAGGATGACCGGAGTTCGCGTGATCGTTGATGCTCCTTGAGATCATTTGTGCGAACTAATTCGGGGGCAGCAAGCAGTGCCGGGTTAAGCTAGTGCGGGGCCTGTAGCATATGTTATCAAGGGGCCATACATTAAAAAGAACGTAAATATAAACATTTTTTTACTAACAGTAACGTAATTGTGTTAATTTCATTTGCTATACAGCCAGATAATACGACAAATCGCTAACCTTAAACACTCAGTCGTTCACAACAGTTGAAGGCAGTATAATACTATAGTAATAAAGCAAGTGCAGAATCACTGAACTGGCATTGATAGCTTGAAAGCAATTAGCGTGGGGCCCTTGAAAGTGCGGGGACCCTAGCATATGTAGCTACTTTTGCTACTAGGATAAACAGGCACTATCAGCAAGCATGCCAACCTTTGCGTTTTCCAGAAGATACCTTTATTCAGCCTGTCATCTTTGGATTTGAATGTTAGGCATGCGACTGTGAAGTCATGTATTTTCAGGACATGCCACATGTTCACCGTAACGTCCTGACATTTCGTCGGGAAGTGAATTGTGCTGTACGATAGAGGGGGAAATATGTGGCTGCTCGCTTCACTTCCCGAAGAAGCCCCACAGCACTCGGAGCGAAACGTCGGACATCGTGCGAATCGGACAGAGAGCGAGAGAGAGCTTCACGGCACGAGCGTGCAAAGCGCTGCGTTGGCATGCTCCTTGTTGGGAGGCTTCGAAGATGGTCTCGCACGGTTCCCCGAGGAGCGCGCGCGTGCGCCCCACACATGGGACGCGTAGCGCGTTTGGCTAATTTACTTCTGTCAGTTTTCTGACAAAAGGGCGTAAGAGGCGTGTGGGCTTGTTACACCCCCCTCTCCCTGCCCCCCCCGCACACCCATGCAGCACCCACCCCTCCATCGGGCGGCCCTCCGCCTGGCCACATACGATCGGTCAGCGCGCACCTCCTCGCAACGTAGACCTCCGCAACAAGGACCCCAAACAACACCGCCAATTCGCCATGGCGCCATTTCAGCCCGGCCGCCTGCTGTCTTCGTATAAAGCAGCCTCACCACCCCCACCCCTCTCCCCTACCGCACCACCGCCACCACCCACTACCAGCTTGGCTCCACCACTGACCCACCCGCCCACCATACACCACCACCACCACCAACCACGCGGCAAGCACACAGCCCTCCCACTCGTTCTGACAGACGCCAAACAGAGCCCCACTGCTGTGCTCACCGGAGGCTGAAACATCCATGTAATTTGCAACAGCTTCGCCCCCTCGAATGCGGCCGTAGGTTTAAAGGCATATGGGGGTGGGGGGGGGCCTGACCTCGGCGATTGTTGAAAAGTGACAGCAGCCTCAAGAATTATTGTCTTCACACGTTTGTGTTTTGAGTGACATTTTTCAATGTTAATTAAAATCTCAAGTGGGTCTTTGAAATTGTTTCATGTGGGTTTATGTTTTTTTTTTACAGTTGTTTTTGTTGTTTAACAACTGGTTAAACTCTGTTTTTTTATTTTAAAAGTAGCAATGGGTTATTGGCTTTGGGTGTGCACACATTTAGTGTTGCCTTCTTCCGTGTGTGGTTTTTCCCCCCAGATTTTTATTCCGATTTACGCACGCAATGCCAATCGTATGAAAGGGAAAGGTCAGATATCCCAATGTCTTGAGACTCGGTAAGGCTTACCTCAACAAATATCGGGAATAAACTATTATTATTATTATTACTCGCCATGCCATTCTGACATCTGAATGAGGGGAACAACTGGCTCCTAATTTTGACAATGTTTCTTTATATCATCATGAAGAATCTATCAAAGGTATTAGGGGCCGTCCATAAATGACGTCACGCACCGTAGGGGGGGGGGGGGTCAGACATTTGTGACTTTGTTTGACGAGGCGGGGGGGGGTTCAGAAATGTGACATCACATCAAAATGCGCAACTTTTAATAAATATAGACGACACGTTCTACTTAATGAAATAGACTTTTTAATAAATGTGTTCTACTACAACATTAGAGTGCAGCGCCACATTAAATACGCACTACAATGACAATAGTTTAAAGCGATTTGAAGCATGTTTTATATTTTTTTTGGGAGGGGGGGGGGCAGAGCTTTGTGACGTCATATTTGAGGGGGGGTCTGACTTTTTGTGACGAAGGGGGGGGGGGTCAAAAAACGTCCAAAATCGCGTGACGTCATTTATGGACGGCCCCTTAGACATTGTCTATCCACTGGTGGGTAAATGCCTCCCTACGATGCCACAATGCCTCGTGGTCTGGAGGGACCACGGCCACCTGCACGGATCATGTTGCTTCATCTCCGTTGGGCTCGTCTTCTCAACTTCTTGGTTCTTTCGGTAAAGTCACTTAGAATGGAAATAATAAAATAATAAAAATAAAACATAATAAAATGATTCTCACGACGTATCCGGCCCATTTTATTTTATTATGTTTTATTTTATTATTTCCATTCTACGTGACTTTACCGAAAGAACCAAGAAGATGAATCCCTGCAGTCACGAAAGCTTTAAATCGAAACTCGTCTTCTCAGTTACGTGATGTCCTCGCAAAGTCTTGCCCAATGGCCCACCAATTGCTTTGTGTCTTATTCTTGGTTCTTTCGGTAAAGCCACGTAGAAGGGAAATTATAAAATATGTGAAATTTTTATTATTTTATTATTTCTCTTCTACGTGACTTTACCGAAAGAACCAAGAATATGAATCCCTGCAGTCACGAAAGCTTTAAATCGAAATTTGATTTGTGTCCTGCCCAATCCCAATTAATTGTCACGTCGGTGAAACGATGTCTCGAATTTGCATTTTTTCCCCCTGACCCTTGCACTCCACTTTTACTCCCTTCGTGCAGTTCCAAATGTTTGGTTTTCTCTGTTAGCGGCCACGCTTCTGATCCATACGTCAGAGAGAGTTATAGTTCTAGAAAATATTTGGTTAAACATAACATCCGTGTCAGATGGCATGGGTGATGAGTCTTCAATCACTTTAAAAGTTAAGAACAGAATTTCTCCGTTAGTACTATTTTTGTTGTACTTTTTTATAACGGGCATTGGACATCGGAGAGCGCGTCGCTCTTTGCTGCTATGTCCGTGTTCGTTCATCATACCTGTCAACCCGTACGGTTTAGCCGTATTCTTTTACAGGGAAATTGAGTTTTCAGGTCTATACGGCGTACAGCCGTTTCAATACGGGCAAAACATGCCTTTGTGTTTCTCCCATGTGGTGGGACTTTGTAGGATGAACGTTGAGATGTATAAGGGGCACGGGGGTGACCAATGCGGTCTGAATTGGTCTGTCCTAAGGTAGGGCACTGATCAGGGGTTGACAGGTGTGGTTCATCTTCTGGGGCACCCGAATAGTTGTTTTCCTTCCCAGCGCCTGTGAGCAGTGGACGGTGGGTTGGGTTAGTCGCTTCGCCTAGATGGATTTTGCCACGGATGTGTGCGAGGTACCTTTGCGCCCTCCTCCCCCAGCTGCGTTAATAACCTGCTGCGTCATCTCTGTGGACGAACGCCACGATGCGTCAAGCCAGCGTGGCTTGGTGTTTTACGACCGTTGGAGAAGGGGCGTCTGCGCACGGGCACGCCACGCTTTGCTCTGCGTTATTCACCTGTGGGTCCGGGGTCCCCGCGGGGACGCGGTGTCACGCGCCGTGTGATGAATGTTGGACGTGGCTTTTACTCGTTTGCCAATGTTTGTGCAGGTTCCGTTCACGGTTGCAATGGAATCCACCGTTTGGACAGCAGACAGAAGCTTACATGCGTGATGCCTGTCACCCGCGGTTGTTTTGTCATGGAGTCGTTATTATTGAGTGGGTTAATGTGCAGCAACCGTATGCTCGTTATTTTGGTTGAGGGGTTTACTTTGCTGCGTGCCGCTTTTTTTGCTGTTGTTGTACCGCTTGCCGATGTGTTTGTGTTGCGATGTACAGCATCTAGGTCTTTCGGAAGACGCTTTCCAGCACGTGGGGTGCGGTGCGAAACATCGGACATCGTGCCGAAACAGCACAAAGTACACGCATCGGAGAGCTAAGATTTTTTTATTATTATTCTAGAGTAATATGACTATCGTCTTAAAAATAATAGAACCAATTGTGTAACCAGGACAGCCTCACTTGAGCCTCAACCTTCACTGAGTCTTGAGACTCTGTGATGGGAGGAAAGCACGCATTTGGTATTGGTTTTACCATATTTTAAGCAACCTTCATTGAAATAAGGGGATCTTATTTGAATCAAAAGGTGAAATGGAAACCCGATAAGTGATATTAATCCGATTACTGTAGTGACTTGAATAAAGTGCAATTGTATGATTGCTCCAGCCACACCAATCAAAAAGGCACCGTGAAAATGTCTTCTTCAAATGACATGTTCTGCGTTTCTTCTTTAACAGAGGCATTAACCATGAAGCTGACATTGTTCTTCTTGGTTCTTTCGGTAAAGTCACGTAGAAGGGAAGTAATAAAATAATAAAAATAAAACATAATAAAATAATATAAAATAAATGAATATAATAATATAATATTATTTTATTACTTCCCTTCTACGTGACTTTACCGAAAAAACCAAGAAGATGAATCCCTGCAGTCACGAAAGCTTTAAATCGAAATTTAAGCTGACATTGCTTTAGGCATGACACTTCAATGAGGAGGTAACGCTGAGCCATGCCATCTTCTGCCCACCTCACTGTCCCACGCCTACCAAAATCTGACAAGCCTCAGTGCTCATCCATCCAAGTATTAACCAGGCTGAAAACCCCGCTTGGCTTTCCGAGTTCTAACAATATTGGACGCACGTGGGTGATTCGGCCGTATGCAACATAATAACCGTGCGACAGTGTCCTTGTGAGAGAGGTGTTACACTGCCGAACACGGCCGATTATCACGTCCCAGTCGAATCGAACGCATCACACTTTGTGTATTCGTTCTCGTTGCCAAAAGTTAATGCCCTGGCCTTGTGCTTCTAGAAAGTGCATTCGTTGTACGCGTGCTTAATATGCCCAAGTCATTTATCAATTCACATTTTGAAGTATTATGGGTAAGGAGCCGTCCATAAATGACGTCACGCGATTTTGGACGATTTTTGACCCCCCCCGCCCCTCGTCACACGACGTCACGAAAAATTAGACCCCCCCTCAAATGTGACGTCACAAAGCTCTGCCCCCCCCCCCCCCAAAACCATATTTCCATTTTGAAAATAAAACATGCTTCAAATCGATAATTGGTTCTTTACCCTTCTATCTGGCAACAAAACTGACACCTTTTTACAAGGAGTCATGTTTGCATAGACCGCAATACCTGCAGTCATAATACAAACAAAAGAACATAACTCTGATAATGTGCACTGTCCTTAAAGTTGATTGATCCACACCCGAGACAGCTTTCCTTAGAGCCTAGTCTCATATGGGTTGGACCAGATGACGCCAAAAGGCGCACAACTCAAAGACAATGCACCATCAGAGTATGAGAGCTCGGGGCAAGCATCTACACTATGGGAACCTCATTTGCCAGTACAAAATATGATAATTGGTTCTTTACCCTTCTATCTGGCAACAAAACTGACACCTTTTTACAAGGAGTCATGTTTGCATAGACCGCAATACCTGCAGTCATAATACAAACAAAAGAACATAACTCTGATAATGTGCACTGTCCTTAAAGTTGATTGATCCACACCCGAGACAGCTTTCCTTAGAGCCTAGTCTCATATGGGTTGGACCAGATGACGCCAAAAGGCGCACAACTCAAAGACAATGCACCATCAGAGTATGAGAGCTCGGGGCAAGCATCTACACTATGGGAACCTCATTTGCCAGTACAAAATATGATAATTGGTTCTTTACCCTTCTATCTGGCAACAAAACTGACACCTTTTTACAAGGAGTCATGTTTGCATAGACCGCAATACCTGCAGTCATAATACAAACAAAAGAACATAACTCTGATAATGTGCACTGTCCTTAAAGTTGATTGATCCACACCCGAGACAGCTTTCCTTAGAGCCTAGTCTCATATGGGTTGGACCAGATGACGCCAAAAGGCGCACAACTCAAAGACAATGCACCATCAGAGTATGAGAGCTCGGGGCAAGCATCTACACTATGGGAACCTCATTTGCCAGTACAAAATATGATAATTGGTTCTTTACCCTTCTATCTGGCAACAAAACTGACACCTTTTTACAAGGAGTCATGTTTGCATAGACCGCAATACCTGCAGTCATAATACAAACAAAAGAACATAACTCTGATAATGTGCACTGTCCTTAAAGTTGATTGATCCACACCCGAGACAGCTTTCCTTAGAGCCTAGTCTCATATGGGTTGGACCAGATGACGCCAAAAGGCGCACAACTCAAAGACAATGCACCATCAGAGTATGAGAGCTCGGGGCAAGCATCTACACTATGGGAACCTCATTTGCCAGTACAAAATATGATAATTGGTTCTTTACCCTTCTATCTGGCAACAAAACTGACACCTTTTTACAAGGAGTCATGTTTGCATAGACCGCAATACCTGCAGTCATAATACAAACAAAAGAACATAACTCCCATAGTGTAGATGCTTGCCCCGAGCTCTCATACTCTGATGGTGCATTGTCTTTGAGTTGTGCGCCTTTTGGCGTCATCTGGTCCAACCCATATGAGACTAGGCTCTAAGGAAAGCTGTCTCGGGTGTGGATCAATCAACTTTAAGGACAGTGCACATTATCAGAGTTATGTTCTTTTGTTTGTATTATGACTGCAGGTATTGCGGTCTATGCAAACATGACTCCTTGTAAAAAGGTGTCAGTTTTGTTGCCAGATAGAAGGGTAAAGAACCAATTATCATATTTTGTACTGGCAAATGAGGTTCCCATAGTGTAGATGCTTGCCCCGAGCTCTCATACTCTGATGGTGCATTGTCTTTGAGTTGTGCGCCTTTTGGCGTCATCTGGTCCAACCCATATGAGACTAGGCTCTAAGGAAAGCTGTCTCGGGTGTGGATCAATCAACTTTAAGGACAGTGCACATTATCAGAGTTATGTTCTTTTGTTTGTATTATGACTGCAGGTATTGCGGTCTATGCAAACATGACTCCTTGTAAAAAGGTGTCAGTTTTGTTGCCAGATAGAAGGGTAAAGAACCAATTATCATATTTTGTACTGGCAAATGAGGTTCCCATAGTGTAGATGCTTGCCCCGAGCTCTCATACTCTGATGGTGCATTGTCTTTGAGTTGTGCGCCTTTTGGCGTCATCTGGTCCAACCCATATGAGACTAGGCTCTAAGGAAAGCTGTCTCGGGTGTGGATCAATCAACTTTAAGGACAGTGCACATTATCAGAGTTATGTTCTTTTGTTTGTATTATGACTGCAGGTATTGCGGTCTATGCAAACATGACTCCTTGTAAAAAGGTGTCAGTTTTGTTGCCAGATAGAAGGGTAAAGAACCAATTATCATATTTTGTACTGGCAAATGAGGTTCCCATAATGCTTCAAATCGCTTTAAATTATTGTCATTGTAGTGCGTATTTAATGTGGCGCTGCACTCTGATGTTGCAGGAGTGTTGTTATAACAATTAGTGTTGTTATAACAATTATATTTATTGAAAGTTGCGCATTTTGATGTGACGTAACATTTCTCAAACCCCCCTCCCCTCGTCACACATCGTCACAAATATCTGACCCCCCCCCCCCCCAGGTGCGTGACGTCATTTATGGACGGCCCCTAACTTTTTCCAATTGTGATGCGGCGACAACGAGGCTTTGCCTTGTTAAATGTGGAATTCATGAGGGCATTTAAAAATGGCCGTGAAGTTGGTTATCAAGTCTCTTGCCTCCTTATTCGTATGGTTTTATTGTTATTCATCGATGAAGATGCTGCCCTAGTTAAATACGGTCCTTAATTTGGGAGAGTATTTTAAATCTGGCCTGTCGAGCACAATCGGATATCTCTTGCACCGAGGCTGCGTGCCATATGGCGTCGATGTGCTGTGGTGGAGGATTTCCACTTCAGTGGCCCCAACAAAACTCCCCGTGTCAATGCACGTCTCTGAGCGCTTCCTTTCCGTGTCTCTTTCTGCCTTTATCTCGGTGTCTTTCTGTAAATTGTTCTACGTCTCTGTGTCCCTCTGCTGCAGCTGTCTCTTATCCATGTCTCTCAGTGTCCGCCCGTTTGGCTGATGGTTTGCTCATCTGCACAGCGCCCCCCCCCCCCCCCCCCCCCCCGCTTGGTGTTGCGATGGCTCTGGCTGTATCCCTGAGCTCCGGCGAGCTTAGCAAAGCTAATCGGAAACAAAACCTCCGCAGAAACAATTAGCAGCTAAATGCCTGGGGGGCAGGGGGGGGTAAAGTGGAAATATCTCCCAACAGCAAGAGGAGTGAAAGCTTGCGTGTAAACAAGACCATTCCTCCGCTCCCTCCCATTCAATTAGCAGAGGCTGTGAGGATGTGGCAGGCAACACGGATTGATTCGTAAATTTCACTTTGCGAGTCCTGATCATTTAATCCCCGTTGCAAAACCGCTAATGAGACCAACAGTTTAGCGATATCCCTGTCCCAGATACAGCCGCCCGGAGCTTGCCAAATCCCTCGGTTGTTATGGGATTGAAGACGCACAGAGCAAGAGATCGAGAAGAGAGGGCATATTGTGAGCTGTGTCAAGCTCTGATGGCTTAATGGCTGTTGCTTAGGCTTGTGTCACAGTTGTGAGGCAGTGGCTGGATGTCTTAACAGCTTAGTTGCCCATGTGTCGTCGAAATACCAGGATAATTCAGAGGTGGATTTCCCCAGTTTACCCGTTTCCTTAACCCAACTTTTTAGCTTCTTTTTCTCCTGCGATGTTTATGGGTTCAAAAATATCCCCCGTTATATGTAGGACACGACATATCCAGCCATATAATTCTGCGGACATTATTTGGGCCCTTTGTAAGCTCAAACTTGTATTAATGTTTGTGCCATTACAGTTTTAAAATGATTGAAATTAGTTTCGTGCAGTGTTTTTTTTGACATGGCGTTTAGAACCGTTACTACAGAAATAAGCGTATAGCAGGACAGAAAATAAGTTGCTGACCAATTCACACGTACATGTTTTTGGTTCTTCGTGTTTGCTGATTACATCACCGTCTCACTTGGCTCAAAATACTAAATTCGGATTTGGCCGGACATCCGTAGCCTCCTTGAAAACAAGTCTTGAGGCTCAGTGAGGCTTTCCTGGAATTATAGAGAACAATGAATTTAGCTTATTTAACCATTTCCCATTCCGATGACTGACGGCGTGTACATCATCAGTTTTCCGTACGATTCCATTCCAATTTGGTACGCGCCGCTTTTAAAGAGGGTGTGTGGCATGGTTTGGCGCCAGCTATTATAGAGTGTGGTCATGTCGCTACAGTTTTCTGCGGTGAGTACAATACAATGTCTTCACAAACAACTGCACTCAACGTCTGTACATAAAAAATAACGCCAACCGCTTGCGCGTTCCGAGAATCAGCGGTGAACGGGACCCACCCTGCGACTTGCAGATGTCTCTGAAGCAGGAAAGGATTCACCAGTCCAGTTCTTACTGCTGTGCATATTGTCGAAAGCCATTTGCTCTGTGCACAGCATCCGCTGCTCGATTTCACTGCAGGAAACTCCCGAGGCTCGGCGAGAGCAACCGGACAACGACGATGAGCGCTGTACCGCCGACCCCCCATGGACGACGATCCTCCCGGTTTCAGTGGATCGGTCGGTTTGTACCGAATCGCATCAAAAACATCGTCATCTCCTCGTGCAGTGGATCATCGGAAATCGCCACACTGTGTGACTGCGGCCACTCGTCTCGAAAACTAAACTAAATAAATAAAACAAAATTCACGGGTAAGGCCCACTGAGCTATTTAGCTCCTTTTTCAGAAGCGACCTGGGCCACAAATGATAACTCAACAAAGTGGCTTATCGCGTGGAAATGTACAGCAGCCAAATGCTCTAAAACCACGATGCACACACTCACGCGGCGGCCCGCTTCGGCCATTCAACGGCCACGTTTGCGTTTTCATCTTCGCAGCTCAAGAGGCTCGAGCCTCTTGATATCATCTCTGACACAAGGAGCTGGACAAATACACGTGCTGATTATTACTGTGATTATTAATATGATTATTACGATTATCTTTACTATGATTATGACTATGATTTTTACTGTTATTATGACCGTGATTATTTTGTTGACTATTACTATGAAGCTATTCTCCGGCTCACTCGCCAACCTCGACACGGACGTACAAACAGTGGCAGTCAACTCAGCAACGAACGGCAAAACGCACGAGCCGGCCGGCTCTTGCGGCAACATTCACGCGTGTGCCTCTGGCTCGGGACTCAATTCCAGCAGAGAAGCACAGCGAGTTGAGTCCTCGTACGAAACGTGTTAGCGCTACGACCCGGGCATAGTGGGACTTGCCTGCGGCGGGATTTGAATGGCGGAGAAAGGAGCCGAGATTAAGCGGTAACGGTGACCTCCGGACCTCGATGTCACGAGCGATAAAGAGGAAGGGAGTTAATGAACCTCACTTCGGAACGGCTTTGCCATAAAAGCTAATCAGGGCTACATTCTTAACTTGGCATGGTTGCACTCGCTTAATGAGTTAAAGTTGTTTCCGAATCAAAGTTTTTGCTTCCAAATCGCAAATTTTCAGAGTGGAGCGGTGGCGCAGTGGTTAGCGCGCTGCGACTTGAAATCGATTCCCAGCCGCGGTGAGCGTTGGCGGCGAGTGAAATCCGAACCCAGTCGCGGGCCCCGTGTCCGCCCTTCACCAGCTCGCGCCGACCAACGTGCCGAAGTACAGTCGCACAACCCCCGTGAGCGGCGTCCACGTGGAGGCCCTTCGTGCATCGTTCATCTATACGTCAACTGGCTTTGACCTTGGTGAGAGAACTCGTTGAGACCTCCTTCGCGTCCCATTTGCAAGCGTGACCTAAAGTCCGGGGGGGGGGGGGGGCGTGTAGGCTTCACGTACGAGGCCAAGATAAACAATCGGGGAGAAAATTCAACTGCAGAGAAAATGTCAAAGCTTGCAAAACACAAACACTCGCTTGGGAAGACGGTATAATCGTTAAAATACAGAGGAGGGCTAATTATATCACAATCGGGTGGTGGAAGGTCATGACGGCCTTGTATGAATGGTGTTGTATATCCAGCAGGTTCATTTGAATGTAGTGGTCTGCGCCGGGTTAGAGCCCATCATGTGACAGTGAGTGTCTCCATGACGGAGACTGATGGTTTAAATTAAACACAATTCCAAACATTAAGTGCGGAAACACCATATTGTGCAAAACTTACCTACATATGTGTTTAAACGTACGTGCATGTAATATAGATGATGATGACTGATACACTGATGTACATTTTATGGCTAGAAAGCTGACATTTGGTCACATTTGTAACGCAGCTTATATGAATATCACAGAGTCTTAGACTTGCAACTAAACAATCTATATAAAAGCCTAAATTATTGAATTTGGGCTCCAAATAATTACAGTCCAGGGGCAGGCTCAGTCTAAAGTTGTGAATTGCTTTAAAGTCTGGTGCTAAACACTGAACCAGCCAACCGCGTAATCCGCCTGCCATGGAGTGTGACACTAAAGCTGATAAACAGCGCACAACAAATCCGCTACGGATTAGCAGCATAATATATATTTGGATAGGGGGTCTGCAAGATGTTTGTGTCACTGGCAAAATGCAAATGTTCGCACTCGGTAGGTTTACATCTTCTTCGTCGTACTTGTATCTCTGCAAGGTGTAAATATTTATAGAATAGTCATGGTTTTCTCAGCGCTCATGGGTAGGAGCCATTGACAAACACCAAGGGGCATAATATGTTACGAATTCATACCTGAACGTGTAGATACTGAATCGCTTGTTTCCATCTTATTTTTGAGCGGCAAGTACACATATGTGAGTTAACATAAGTTTATTCTAAAACATGGTTTAGTTAGTTAGTGAGTTTTCAGTATTTACAGTAATACCCGGGTTTACGTTGGGGGTGCGTTCCTTAAAAGTCGATGACGAATATCGAAACGACGTCAATCGAAGCGACGTATAGGGTAGTAAACGACTTATTGGGGTGGTAGGTGGTGGTGGTGAGGACGGATGGTGCTGTCAGCGACGTGAGTTGTCTGGGGTTGATGCGTTTATAAAGTGGCGACGTATTTGCGAAACGACGCAAATGTGCGACACTGAAATCGGGGTATGACGGTACAAATAACCTCGGTAAATATTTACACGTGTGTGAAATCAAGTGGCACGGGTTATTTCGATAGAGAGGACTTAAACTCAATTTAACATCACTGTTCAAACTACCTAACATCCTGCGGATATACCGGTGGTCAGACAACACTCCGTTCGAACGACATCATTGGCCACGAAACCTAAACTGCGCGAATACCGAATTTGAAGTCGTCACCGCCAAAACTCCGTCTTCATCAATGTTCCATTACATTCGTTTCGGGGTTTTTTGTGTCTGTGTGTGTGTGTGAATAAGCCAAACATAAACGCACCATCTGTGTGCTAAACGTCGCAAAGGAGCGGGCCCATTATTATTCAGATGGGACAAATTTGTGGTTAATAGCTAAAGGAAAACGTGCATATGGGTGTAAGCGGCTCAAAAGCACAGGCGACCGCAGAGGTCGCACAATAATTCTCACTTCCCCCCGCGCCCCTTGCTCCGGGATCAGATTAGCTGCGGATCGCTTGCTCGAGCGCGTCGCATATGGTTCTCCTTGCGTTGGGGGGGGGGGGGGGGGTGGTCGTGAGCAGGGGGGGGGGGGGGGTCCTCCACAAAAGTTATTGTAACGAGTCGCGGGCTCATTGAGCCTCCGCCCGGCCGCCACCCGCCACCCCCCCCCCCTCTTTATCCGCAAGCCTCGCAGGAGGACGGCTACAGATGCGGCCCCCCCCTGCAAATGTGTTAACACAGGAGGCAGCTTAGACGGAGGAGGCGGTAGCAGCGCGTCCCGGGGGGGGGGGAGAGGGTTCGCCAAATTCATGTTGCCCGGCGAGAGCTCGTTCACCCCTCCGCCGTCTTTCAAACCCACATTTTCCGTCGAGGTGGTTTCAGACGTTTCGACGGCGGTTGGAAGCCCCCCTCGCAGCGCGCGCGTTCACACATTTTGTCCTCCCGCTGTTAAAATGTCTTTGCAATTTTTGGTCGCGTGTTTATTTTGGGGCGTGGGTTCGTTTTTTTTTTTGCTGTTATACATCGAGAGAAATATATATGTGTTTTCTCTCCTTTTCGCTATTTTTGGGGGGGAGGGGGGGGAGAGAGAAAGCTCTTCCGATTTTTGCGCGAGCGGATTAGAACGTGTGGCGGCGGCGGTGGCAGCCTTCGTCAGCGGATGGGGGCCGCGCGACGAAAAGCCGGGGGGGGGGGGGGGTGAATGAATTGAGGCAGAGAGAAGCGCGAATAATAGAGGCGTGATGGCCATGTGGTGGCGGGCCGCGGATCCAGGTTTAGTATTTGGTTGTTTTGCAAGTGAATAAAACTTGTAACGGATTTTGAGATTAAGGCGGATAAGCTCTTCTTTACAGGTGTATCGTGGGATTTTTAACAATGCTCGCGGCATTGCAAATTATGCAAGGGAAGGGGAATAAAATTATGATGGCATAATCCAATGCCGATCATGGGATTTTTAACAATGCTCGGGCATTGCAAATTATGCAATGGAAGAAGAATAAAATTATGATGGCATAATCCAATGCCGATTACCACATTTTAACGTCAAAGTCGTTTGAAATTATCGTTGCATTCATTTGCATTTAATTGTTGTTTTTAATTATCGTTACATTCATTTGCGTTTAATAAGTTGTTCACTTGGCTACTCTGGTGTAAGTGTGGTTGTTACTGGTTATGAGTCGTGGGCTCTGTCCACTTTTCTTTTGGCTTTCGTATCACACGCACACACAAACAAATTACTTGGCTCACTCACGATGAAGATTGTTTATTTAGACGTGTTCAGCATGAGACTCAAAGCAATGTAGAACCTTCCGCTGAACGTGCCCTCTGAGTGGATCCAATCGACCTCGAGGCAGTAATTATTTGGGGGGCCCAATTTTGAAAACGTTGGTTTTTGGATTTTTTCTCTCGTTTTGAGCCTCTACTCAGACAGTGGCCGTTATTTACGCAGGAAATGAAATAATCCCTTTGGGACAGATGAGACATTGACTTTTCTGCAAGGGCGACTATATGTGTGCCAATCGCGACTTTCGAGTCCTCTCATGGTAGCGTAAATTCTCCATTTTTCTCCCGAATAAATAATCACAACTGTTTTTTCAGTTATTCACAGACAGTGTGCAACCCTTCAATAAAAAAAACACGTTACGTTTCAGGGACGGCGCACGACAGCACAGCTTATTCTGCTGCACCTCGCACGGCAGATATTCGGCTCACACTCCCATCGATGCTCTCACAAGCGAGAGGCCCAGCACGTGGCTTTGTTTGTGCCTTGAAATGAAGATGCGTCGAGCCACACGGATCGACGTGGCCGGCTAGTTAAAAAAAGGCGTAATGATAATTTACTCGCTTTGTGCCGCTAAAAAACAGACGAAGGGGAATGGGGCGCCCAGTTAACTGCGGCCGGTCGACGCGGACCCATCTGCCGTGGGCGTGCATAACCTGACCGCTTGGCGAGCGGGGCGAGAGAGAAAAAAACCTGCCGCTGCCGACGGGGCCATCTTGAGGCGGGCACCACCCCAGCGGCCCCCGCGGTTTTTGTCCCTGCTCGAGCACCAAATCGTGGCATCATCTTTTCTCCGGCGGGAGCCCCCCCGCCCGCCCACCCGCCCGCCCGCCACCCCCAACATCTCCGTGGCCACTACCGCCCTCCTATTCCATCCCCGGCCTCTCCCCCTCCTCTTCCCACCACATCCCCACACATACGCCACCCCCACCCAATCTCACAAACTGCTCACATCCCTGGAAAACCCAGTGAGCTGCAGAAGTGGGTTGGCCGATGCCAGCAGTTCATTTCAGCCGTGTTTTTTTGTTGTATTGTGTTCGGCGTTAGGATTGGTGGTTGGAGGGTGGGGGTGCAGTGGTTCGGGGGTAGGGATGGGGTTTGTGTGGGGGGTGGGGTTCTTGTAGAGAGGGGGGGGGGGGCTCGAGGGTGGTTGAGACGGAGGGGAGGGATATGGGAGGGGGGCAGGGGGAGTAGCAACGGGAGGAGGAGGCCGTGCGCGTGTTGTGTGTGTGTGTGTTGTGTGTGTGTGTGCGTGTTGTGTGTGTGTGTGTGCGTTGTGTGTGTGTGTGCGCGCGTTGTGTGTGTGTGCGCGCGCGCTTGCACCCCACGCGTTTCTTTCGCCCCGCTCGCCCGCCTTGCCGCTCCCCGGGGAGCCGTTTTTCTGAGAAATTAATGAAGCATGATGTGTGAATTCTGGGCTCCGCAGTTCCTTACCTGTGACAGCCCTTCACTGGCCGCTGAAAGGCTCATTCACCCGGTCGGGCAACAATGGGCCGGGGAAGGCTGACCCATTCACGCGGGAGTCTATCATTCCGTGTGCGGCGTCTTCACCGCTCAAATAACTGAAAGTCCCTGCTTTGCATTTCTTTTATCTCCGCATTCAAAATGTACAAACGGCAGCACTTTCAGCCATCCATCAGCCCACTAAAACAGGTTCAGAGGGTCAACCCTCTTTAAGTGAAGCATTTGAAACAGTATCAAAAAAGCATTTACATTATCATCCTTCAAACTGGCTCAAAAGTACTGCCTTGAAATATTTAATTCCGTGTTTGTTTTCTGACTTGATGTGTTGGGTTTTTTTCTTAACACGATGAATTTCGACGGGGGTTTTTTTTTTTTAAGTGATGCATCGGCCGCTGCCGCCCTTTGGAGAATCTTCATCGGGTTGAAAGCTTTAATGAGTTTCGAGGCTTTTGACGTAAAACTTAGGCTCTCCTTCACTTTTGAAGTCAAAATGTGTGAATTCGACCTCAACCCTCGCCCGGTTGTTTTTCAGAATGCGCGCGTCGGGAAAAAAAAAGGACTGCGGGGTTTAAAGCGGTGACGTACGTCACACGACACCTCACCCGAAAGTTGTCTCGTTAACGGTGAAGCTGCAAGAGAAAAACGGGGGGGGGGCATTCGTTTTAATTGGTGTGAGAGTTCACGCGTGTAACGAACTCCAGTGTGTGATCACTCTCTCGGAGTGGAAGAATAAATAACTGTTGCTGTAGTTGTAGCGAATGTCCTGGGTGTGATGTTAAACTGCTCGCTCGCACTCATTGCACACAAAGTGCTTGCCACAAATGAACCACAGTACCTTGCTGATCTCGTCAAGGGGCATACACCATCGCGCGGACTTCGGTCATCCTGGCAACAGCGGCTTTTGGCTAACCGTCGAACAAAGATGGTCACCGCATCGTGCGCTTTCAGATGCGCTTACACGGCCGTCTGGAACGCTCTTTCTTCCAATATTAGGAAGCCACTGGTGCTATGCAATTTTAAATCATCTAGATTGAAAACACCTTCTCCCGCACCTCCGATTTGCACGGTTGGCTACGTACGGTGCGAAAGAAGTTGAACGTGCATATATACATAGGGCCGGCGATGGGTGTCACCTAAAAATACACCGTCGCAAGGAGAAGCAATTTCAGATGTTCTCAACTGGCCATGGCTCCGGAAGCCCAATGCGGTGTGTCGTGTTGTGTGGTGAAGTGGAGGAAAGTTGGGAGTGAGGACCGGATGAGATGGAGGGAGCTTGATCATTGGCCGAGTGGACAGCGGAGACCCTTCAGGAGAGAAGGCGGAGGAGTACATCGGTCCTTTAGCGAGCGAGCGAGCAGACTGGGACAACCCTGCACTGGAGCTCGGGGAAGGGGTGAAAAGTGGAGAAGAGATCCCGTTTAATTCTTTGTACGAGGGTCCATGCCAACCACGCTGAAGCCTCTGTAGCACAGATATTGCTGTTGATGTAAACGTGTTGCATGAGGGTCTCATTTTTCTCCTGAGCCAAAAGGCCCCACAATTGCATGGGGTTGGCTACAATTTTTTTTTTGTATGAACGACATATGTAATGCTTAAGCATAACAACGATATGCATTGTTTTCTATTTCTAACCCAGAGTCATGGCAGACAGACGACCAAGTCCCATTCTGTCTCCCCCAGCTGTTGAAGCTCAGCACATACCCACACTTAACGCCACTCCACTACCCCCCGCCAGAGCCACCGCCGCAGCGCAGCTTGGCTCAGTGTCCCCGGACCGCCTCTCCTCGCCGCTCACCAACACGCCCTCTCACCCCCCCCTCGCCCCCCCACGTCACCTCGCCAGGGCAGCCGTCCTCGGTCGGTGGGAATGGGACACGCGGTAATTGGAGCTAAATGCGTGGTTCCCCGCTGGGCCCAGATTCATTCCGCCTGGTTCTTGCCGGCCACCCAGGGACTGTGACGGAAGTGTGCAGAAAAGGGGCAGTGTCAGCACTGGGAATGGAGGCGGCGGAATCGGGCGCATGCGCCCCCGCCCCCCCTCCTTCTCCCCGGCGTGCCCCGTGACGAACGGAGTTTTTGTTATTAATACGGGATGGTTATGCTTTAATTAAGAGCCGCTTATGCGCCTGTCAGCCGTCCTCTTGAGCTCGCACAAAGGCCGAAGAAGTTGCGTCTCGGGGGCCACCCCCCCCCCACTGGCTCCGCTAGTGCCCCCACCCCACCACCACCACCCCCGCTGGGTCACCGAAAGATAATGGGCAAAAAAACAACACGGTGACGGGAAGGGGCCCCCCACCTCCCCAGCCCCCCCCCCCCCTCGCGTGGACGCACACCTGCGGGAGAGCGTGCTTGGGCAAACCCCTGGAGAACGAGCGGAACGTCCACGTCCCGTCCACGTTATAGGTTGCGCAATTCAGGGGGTGCCCCCGGCTCTGTGTCGCAGCGTGCCCGCCCTGTCCGCTCGAGCGCGACGCTTCGCACGTTACGCGGTCCGCGTGGACGTCGCGGGTCGCGTGCGCGCCGGGACGCGCAGGCGCGCGCACACGTTGGCGGACGCGCGCGTTCGTACGTATTCACAGCGGGTAGAGGCGTGCACATTTCACACCCGTTTATACTCGGTAGTGCGCTAGAACGCAATTGATTTACCTTCGCGATCGGGTCGTGTTTAGCTCACGATCGTGATGTTGGTCATCACTGAGTGCTGCAACATTAAACCAGTTTTTTAAAAGCAGTCTTATTACTGTTCTGGCACCAGATTAGCACGGTTGGCGACGTACGGTGGGAAAGAAGTTCAACATACAAGCATACATTTTGTCTTTCATTTAGTCTATCTGTTTTGCTGCCATAGAAAATCTGCGATGTTTTGGTGAGCTCAGTGATAAATGCTATATCGATGAGACTGCAGATATTTCAAGCAACGATGAGCTCACACGATCCAGCCTAGTTAACCGCAGGATGGATCGTAGGCGGGCCGGCTAAGACGCCCTTGCTCAAAATAGTGTGGATAATATGCTGTTCATGTTAACATGCAAAACATCATTATTCACGTTATCGTTAATGTCACCAAGCCATCGACACATCACAATATGTTCCTTTAAGCAGTTATAAAATTGCCATTACATTGAAATTTACTCTGCTAACTGCAATTTCAGCTCGTGTGTAGCTTACTTCGCACCGTACATACCCAACCACATTAATCGGAGGTCCAGTGGTAGGACAACAAACTTAACACAAAAACAAGTTCTAAAGAAATAAGTTTTAAAACTAGATCATTTAAAAGTGCATAGCTTCCGGTGGCTTTCCTAGGTGTCGCGAGGATTGTGGGGGATGGCGACGCCTTGGGGGAGCCCTCACCCGGCAGTGCTTTGATCATCGGCTGATGATCATCATGACTCGTGATCGTCATCGTGATCATGATGATGATGCTGAACTGTTTACGCGAGTGTTCATTTTCAGCGCCCAGGCCGTTACGCACGTGCCGCACGCACGCCGCGAACTTCCGTTCCCAGCGCCAAACGGCAGAGTCGCAGACCCTCGGAGGGACGAGTGGGGTGGCAGGGTAGGACTTGGGGAGGGGGGGGGGCAGGGGTGCGGGGCGGTTAGGTTTTGTGGGGGGGGGGGTGGGGGTGGGGGGCACACGAGGAGTAACGGCCCCACGCCATGGCCCGTCCGGCAACGCTCATTGAATGCCGCGCCGGAACTAATTGGCGAACAATTGAACTCGGGAGACTTTAGCCATTCCTCCCGTTCCTAAACGGCCGCCTGGCCGTCGTTCTCTGTCCTCTCAGTGCCCCCCCTCCTTTTCCCTTCTCCACCCCGGACGCTCCCACCACCACCACCACCACCGCCACTGCCGCCACCTGGAGCGTCACAATGGTACCACCAACGAGCTCCGGGGGCCTCGGCTCAATTGGCCAATTTGTTAGTGGACTGACCAAGTGCCCTCGCCCGTTTAGCACCAGATGTGGCGTGGAAATTGATTTATGGAAATAAATAAATATATAACCGCCGGCGGGGGGGGGGCTACACCCACCCACCGTCACCCCCGCTGACTCTCTATCACACTGACGTCCACATTGAGCCAACCGACCTCACGCCATCTTGCCCTTCGGCGCTTTACAAGTGATTTTTTTTCTCCGTTGACCTTTAAGCCTTCGCTGCATGAGGGGTCAAAATTTGCCAGGAGCTGTCAAGTTCGCAGAAGTGCTCCTACACCAGAGCATTTACCACAGACGCAGCGGTGGCATTGTTGGTGTTTCACTGCTCAGGGCTATTTGTTTTGGCAGTTCTTTAAGTTGAATACTTGTGCATGCGTGTGTCTTCCTCACCACGCGGCAGTCCATCCCAATGTGTTTACTAGTCATATACTCCGAAGTTTTCCAGCTTTAAATTTGATTGAAAAATACGTAATAATATTTGGTGGTGAACACATGTTCAGTCTCGCGCTGAGAGTATACACAGTAGTGGTGTGTGTATTATTACATTTTATTTAATGGCCCTGTGAAGTGAAATGTCAAGATTCAGGGCCAAGTTTTAATAACAATCACTATTTTTTCTATTGCCTTGTGTGTAGATTCTCGAGTGGCTGTCGGGTTTACATCACTTACTTCGGTATCAGCCATGGTAAATCCACTGCTGGTCTTGCGACGCAAAAATCCATCAATCCATCTCGCTTCTGCACAAGAGATGATTCCATTGCTCCGTCTCCTTGGAGGATGTCCTCTCCTTGATCTCCACAGCCGCTGCCATCATCGCTTCTGGCGATGTTTCCTGCCGATCCCCACATTTCTTAACGGTCAATATTGCCTCTCAAACGTGCGCATGTGCTCTGATTCACGTGTTTCATCCTCCAAGCAGTCGCTCAGTATAAACCCCAAGCCTGCGGCTCTCCACGTTTCTTTTCCTGCTCAGCATCCATATTTATGATGTATACACCATCGCAGGTGATCGTTACGCGCGTGATTGGTTGCCCTTATCGTGAGCATGAGGATCGATTTCGATCGATGAATCGATGCATTGTTACACCCTCAGGTCTGCAGAGTAAGTCTTGCACGCTGAACATAACCAACTCTCTGGGGACCGATACATAGGAGGATGTGCGAAAAGGTCAGCGATGTGAACATCTATGGAAAATGACAGTTAAACCACAGTGCACACTGTTTTAAACGTGGAAATAATGCTTGACTGTGCTTTAGAATTGAATGTAAGTTGAACAGTAACATATTACTCCCGCGCGAAAAGGTCGGATTTGTCAACGTCTATAGAGGATGGCAGAGCTTGGGCAATTGTTGGTGCCAGCTCACCACCACGTGGCTGCCTTCCTGCGCATCTGTGGTTCCTTGCGCCTCCAAGTCGTTCTCTCGCTTTGAGAGCGAGCGAATACCGTGCAGAACGTTACAAGTTGAATTTTTTATAATAATAATACAGTAATCATTGATCGTTATTATTACGATAGACATGGACAAATATTGTAACTGGGCGTTGGCAGGTTAATCGGCGGGGGTGAATATGTAATGATGATGATGATATGCGACGTTGTACCGTCCTTACTAGCGTGTTCCAATGGCTTGATATGCCCAACCCAGTGCCATGGCATCTAAGAGCGTTTTCCCCACATTAAGTGGTTTACTCAGTCCTCAGCAGTCCTCGCTCGCTGAGCCACCGAGGAAGCTCCATGGGAGAAGGGAAGGCGCTGCCTTCCTGGCAAAGGGGCTCATTCTTCCGCAGCTTAACCAGCTACTGGGTGGAGGTAGGAGAGAGGCAGAGAGAGGATTGAAGCGAGACATATTTTTTCGTCCCCTCTCTGCACACCCACCGAGCAGATGGTCTCGTGGAGACAATGCCGCCAAATGAATGGAGACATTACACATGGCCAGGCTGCCTTGCCAGCATATGCTCCACCGGCAGTTGTATGGGTGGACCCCTTTGCTATATTTCACTCTTTTGAAAATCTTGTCTGGTTGGTGACACCAACCCTCCGCTGCCTCCCCTCGCCCCCCCCCCCCCCTAACACACAATGACCGGTTATGTTATGTACACAAGGTGTATTATCATAATCATCATCATGATCATCGATTTTGAAAATAATCATGGCAAGGAAAGTCGTATTGCACTTTATGAACAATGCACGGCCCGCCTTATATCATTGCCCAGTGCCTACCGCACAGGGCACAGGGGTTAGCCACTGATCTATATACTGGACAACTGTGAAAAAAAGCTTCATAGCTCATCGGATTTCTCGAGGATAAATAAAGATTCTGATTCTTAAAACTCGGTGAGAATTAATTCGATTGCCTGCCTGCCACGTTAGCGGTGAGTGACATCTGAACTTGGTTGTGCCCCCCCCCCACTTCACCTCCCCGCACTGACCAGTGCGGTGAAGTATGGTCAAACAACCCCCATATGGGTAGCCCTTCGTCGTTTCACGAGTGTGCGAAGGGGTCCGTGCCAAAATCCGAACCTGATGGCCGGCTCCTCAGGTGTCTCCCCACACCTTCGTACAAACTTGGTCCCGTTCACAGGGAGGAGAGATTGAAAAGCCACGAGCGATATCCCGAGGTGTTTGACTCGGCCTCAAATGAGCGCCTGTTGCGGCGTGTGACTGACAGCACGGGGGAAGGCAAAGGTGGGTGGGTGGGGGAGGGGTAGCACAGCTCCCGTTAAGCCCGCGACAGCCTTAATAGGTGATCGCCAACTTCAGTTAGCCCGACAGCCCGCATCGCGATAGTGGGGATCTCTCTGCCTCGTGTTGTATGCCTTTGCGAATGTAATACGTAATATTTTAAAACAACTTTTTAAAAAACACGCTTTAATGAAATGTACCGTACTAGTAATGGCAGAACTCCACGACTCCAGGAAGTGGCCCCGAAGCTTGCCACAACGTAAGGGGCCGTGGTGATTTACAGCCAACATCAGTTGAGCCTGGACAATTAGACCCAAACCGAAACATAACATTTAAATAATAATGTAAAAAAATATAGAATTATTATTTTTTACGATAGAATATAGTATTGTCATCAGTATGACATAAGTATACCAAGTTTGCAGTCGATACCACATTGGGAAGTGGGTAAAATTGAGTTACAAGATTTTAGGAT
This sequence comes from Lampetra planeri, assembly GCF_965212315.1. NCBI lineage: Eukaryota > Metazoa > Chordata > Hyperoartia > Petromyzontiformes > Petromyzontidae > Lampetra > Lampetra planeri. Next base: position 10,092,791 of record NC_136122.1, on the reverse strand, counting down.
ACAACAGACAGAGTGAGTTAATAAAAAGCGTGTAAAATAATGTTTGAAAATTTATTTATTTTTATTTTTTATGATAGAACATAGTCTTGTCATCAGTATGACATAAGTATACCAAGTTTGCAGTCGATACCACTTTAGGAAGTGGGTTAAAATTGAGTTACAAGATTGGAGCATACAACAGAGTGAGTTAATTAAAAGCGTGTAATAAAAAAAATGGCCGCCTTGAATGAGGCTTTTAAAATTACGAGCCGTTCTCTTTGAGCCACTTCGCCGATAGCTGAGCTGGGTAATGGCGAAACACGGCCGGCGGGACTGTTGGCCCAGGTGCACGCACGGCTTCGTGTTGGTTCTGCAAGAATAATACCGCTGCCAGCAATTCCCAGATGGACAGAGAATAGCAAACCTCCCTCTCTAATGGATGGCGTGCCAAACGACACTGCGACTGCTACTAATCCTGTGCACACTTGTGCTCCACTGAAAAGATCTCGGTTTGCACAGGTGCAAGGCATACGATGGCTCACGCTACTGCTAGCGAAATTGCGTCATCGATAATAAACAAAAAATCGATTCTTACGCCGGCAAAGTTTTCCACCAGTACACAATGACATTGCAAAGGTGCGGCCCTGAAAGGGCTTGGTCACGCGACTGCTGGCAGAACTGCCTGCCCTAGAAGGAGCTCTGGAGAGCCACTTCTAGAAGGTATATTTTTTTATTTCAGTTTCATTTTATTTGGTATAGCCCTGTGAGCCATTCGGCTCTTGAATCGGGTGCAACCGCAACAAACAAAAAACATGAACAAGAAAACATATTAAAGTGACTATGTGACTGTGTGCAAACAGAAAATCCAAGAAAAAACAGCAAAATATTGCAGAAAAAGCACCGTACACCAACGCTGTGTGCAAAAATCCCAGTGGGATGCAAGTCAAACAACAACAACAACAACCACAAGACAACTTAGATTAAGGCCATCAGTCTAACTCCGTACTACAACAAACAAACATGGCCAAACCAAAAAACTTTTCGAAATCACCAAAATAAAGTCATGAAAGCCATGCCGGCCAGACGTCTTGGGAGACGATTCTTCTCTATTCTTGCAACATGTCCAGGAGCTACATGCCAACGTTGAGGCCTGCTCGCCATGAAAGGAGAGAGTTTGTGTCGTTTTGCCATTCTTGAAGGAGAGCAGGCTACATTGGTTTACTTTAGAGACAATTGTTTGGGTTGTATGGCCACAATAAAAAAAACTATTGACTGTTGAATTTAATCGTGGCCATGAATTATGACCAGTCATCGTGCCGTGGTCACAGAGGTTCATCCAAATATTCTTTTTTGCAATGCCTTTAATGCTTCGTGGCTGTTAGGTAAAATAGCAAGAGACACCGTTGTTCTCTAATTTGACTTTTTTTCACGCAGTTGTGAATACCAAGGACTTTGGTAAGGAGAAGCACAATGTCCTAAACGTCTATTTTATATATATAGTAATGTTATTGACGATTGTGTTACGTATGTTTAACACGTAGGCTTTCGTGACCAATATCATCCATCATAGAGGTTTTTTTTGGGTTAGATCGTGTGAATATATCAATGTGTCGTTAAACAGGTGGACTTCATAAATCTGGCTAACGCCTGATAAAGCTAGTTGCAATTACTGGTGAAACGTCGTACTCAGATTGTAAATGTTGTGGCTTGGCTCTCCAACACACCGGTGTGCTGTACTAGTGGCGAATTGGCCACGTTCTGTTTACGCGACAACCCTTACTAGTTGGCTGTGTTGGATGGTGGCGGGTTTAACAATACATTTATAAATTTACGCGATCTAACCCCCAAAAAACCTCTTATGTGTTGCGTACTATTATTTGTTGGGTTTCTGCACCACGGCCAACTGCAGTGTAAAAAAATACAAGTTTAACCAGGAGCTATTATTTTTAATCTTTTTAAAACCTCAGCAACTTTTCTTCGTCCTACATTAACTCTGTCTTCCTACAACCGCGAGAATGGACGCTGCAGTAAGATGCATCTGTGGATCGCCTTTCAAACGTGCAGGACAACGAGTAGGGCAACCCATATTCTTAGGTTTTTTCGGTAAAGTCACGTAGGTAAAAAATTAAAATTATTAAAAGTAAAATAAAAATAAAATAAAAATCACGACTTTTCGGAGGCAACACAAGCCTCCGTCTTCAGGTGGAACCGTCACAGCACGATAGCTGTATCAAGTGATACAGCTGCCTCCGAAACGTCGTGATTTTTATTTTATTTTTATTTTACTTTATTTAATTTTAATTTTTTACCTACGTGACTTTACCGAAAAAACCTAAGAATATGAATCCTTGCAGTCACGAAAGCTTCAAATCTAGGGCAACCCACTCTGGCACCTGACGAGAGTCCGTTAATGCCCAGCAGAGAGATTAGTTGTATGCTCCCCACACCGATTATTTACAAAAGCATATTTTATCGCGCTAACTGTGGAAACTTTTGTTTCAAGGAAATTGCGCTAAATAGCAGCAGGAGCACGGCTTACTGCCGTCGCCACTTCCACAACAACAAAAACCGAGAAGCCCCTCTGTCAAAACAAAAACAGCTGCGGGTGATCGCCCAGACAAGATCTGCCTCGCTTGCTGCCTGCCGGCTTTGTGGCCCACCGCCGCCAAGAGGCATCGTTGAATTAATTGAACGTCAGCTGTTTTGACCGTTCCCACTGATCTGGGTTCACTTCATAAAAGCGGCCCATTCACCAGGTTGGGCATCGGCCACCCATTATTGATGCACCGTCGCCCGCCACTCGCTCTGCGTGGGCAACGGTCGGTAATTACCTCGGTGGGGAACGGCACCTTGTCTTGACGTGAATGCACGGAGCCCCCCCCCCTCCTCCATGCGTGCTAATTCAATCGCCGTCGGAATCGGCGAGACGCGCGCCGCTTGTGTAACTCGCCCCGTTGCAGAGGTCGCAAACGGGTTTTGATTCCTTACCCGTACCCGTACCCTGCCGCACCAGGGTCGCAAACGGGTACCCGTACCCTACCCGATACCCGGCTACCCGTACCCGGCCGGGTATCGGGTAGGGTACGGGTATCGGGTACCTGACTGCGACCTCTGGGATGAAGCCATGTTGCAGGCGCGGGTGGGTTGATTCTAGGAACTTGATTTGTGAGAAGAGACAAGACGTTGGGAAATGAGTGACAAACGGTTACTCACCAGTGACTCACGGCCTACCCGTACCCGTACCCGGCCGCACCAGGGTCACAAACGGGTACCCGTACGCGGCCGGATACGGGTAGCCGGGTATCGGGTAGGGTACGGGTATCGGGTACCCGATTGCGACCTCTGCCCCGTTGTTCTTCGCTTCATAATTGTTCTTCTTTCTTTCGTCTTTCGTATGGCGAGGAGTCGATGAGCAAATGTCTAAATATGTCCACGGTGGAGGTTTGGTGTAGCGAGATGGTGGATGAATACGGGAGTGACCTGGTGAATATCTAAAACGCTACCGGCAAACGACCGAGTCGGCCAGTGGTGTTACTATGTGGTCAAAGATGTGAGATATTGGCTCGTATATCACAAGTCATAGACTTACACGGACACCTACAAACTTTAATAGACATCCATGGACTTACATCGAGACCCATAGACTTACTGTAAACAGGCGCTTACTCTGTTGCATCGTGGGAAGGTGATTAGCAGTGTTTGATGCGTTCATGTGGAGGTTGGTGGGTGGAGCCAGTGGATGGTTTCTAGGGAATATCTGACACGTTGTGAATTGCCATCATGACACACGTTTAGAGAAACAGGCAAAGCAACACTTGCCACTGGATTGGCCATGCAAAGCCAAAGCCACCAATCGGACACTAATAATCACCTACCTGTGCTTAAGGCCCTGCTTTCGATCCTTTGGCTTTTGGCCCAAATATGTTTTATTGGTACTCTCCAGGGTGGCACATGCTATCAGTGACTTTCTCAAAGCATCTTACGTCAAGAATACAAATATCTATGATAGCAAGGTCACTGTCGTAGCTTTTCACGAGATTTTTTTTTAAAAGCAGACAGTTGTGTGTCTGATAGAAGCATATATGGAGAATGGAAACTACGTGGCGTGTGTCTATAAAACAGATGATGTCTACAGGAAGGTTTCTGCCCACTGGAGGCATGTGCCACCCCAGGTGGTACCGTTCAACCCCCTTGGTTCATGTGCTATGCGTGCCGTGCACCGCAATATACACAATTCACAACCGCTCAATTTTCATTTTTGATGCAGCGTGCTATCGCTATTAACGCAGCTTATTTTTTTGGGGGGGGGGGGGGTGGTGGTTCGTAGGGCGAGCGTGAGTTTTGGGACATCAATCAGAGCAGCAGAAAATGGCAGCTCACTCGCGCGGTGACAGCCGGGACAACCGGGACAGCTGGGACAGCTGGGTCACCGGAACCATCAAGCGTGTGGTCAGTTGATCCCTGCGATGCGTCCTTGTTACATCTGGAGGGATGGCAAACAAAACCTCAAAAGGCACAACTAAATATCACAAACTTAATCAAATGCTTTTGACGCTAAACGGAACGGGTAATGGACGATACGATTCTGGATTGGTCCACCGTGCATTCTGCTCCAGTTCTGCACGTGAAAATGTCACCACTGGTGAGTTCAATATTACACAAATGTATTTTCACTTCACTGTAAGTGTTGAGAATAATAATGACAATTTCAACTTGCAGCGCGCAGAGTATTCACTCACTGTCGCGGGGCGAGAACGACTCAGAGGTGCGATCAACCACAGCGGAGCAGCAAAGCGGCCACGCGATGAGCCGGCACCAACAATTGCCCAAGCTCTGCGGTCCTCTATATATTAAGGTCTTACCGGTCAATTCATGAGTGTTGACATAAAAAGAGGGGGCAGATTCTTCAGCAGGGCAGCAGAGGTGGGGATGGAGTAGAGGGGGGGGGGCAGCCCCCTCCAGCCCCATCCAGCCCCACCTGACACGGGGCTAGTGAGTTTGCACGGACAATCTGGATGATCCGGAACCCCCATGGGGGAGAAAGCGGGCGAACGAGGGGGCGACTGTGACGAAATGAGCGGTGGAGGGAGGCCCTGATATATGGAGAAGAAGAAGAAGAAGTAGAAGAAAAAAAGGAGCGAGCACTTTGCCTCCTTGCTGCACGGGTTGACGTGCGTGTTATAAAATCCCATTACCCCTCCATGCCACGTGACTAATTTGCTTTTGTGGCCGGCGCACGACCATGGGGCAGTCGACGTGGCGCTGGCTGAGCGGCGGAGGGAGACGGTGCCGCTTGCGCCAAGGCTGCGCGGGGTCTGACAGCCGCATCTGACTTAGAGCGCCGGCGATTTGGTTAACGCGTTGTTGTTTTTTTTTGTCGAAGTAGCCTTTATCTGCGTACGCAACAGAGGATCCCCTTGGAGTCAAAGAGGTATCTTTAATGTTTCGATTTAAAGCTTTCGTGACTGCAGGCATTCATCTTCTTGGTTCTTTCGGTAAAGTCACGTAGAAGGGAAATAATAAAAATATAACATAATGAAATAATTCTCACCTGAGGACGGCTGCTTGCGTTGTGGCCGAAACGTCGTGAGAATTATTTTATTATGTTTTATTTGTATTATTTTCCTTCTACGTGACTTTACCGAAATAACTTTAATGTTGATTAAATTAACACAAAAATGGCCCAGACGTGTGCTTCGTTCGCGCGGCTTCCGTTCCACTGGGTTAACTTGGCGAGGTCAACAGTGACTGGGTTGGTGCCACGGTGGCGAGATGTTAACTACCTCGTCTGGTATACAGGAGGTCGTGGGTTCGATCGCCAACCCTGACGCCTGCTGCTGTATATTTGGGGATTGCATGTTCTCCACGGTGGTCACGTGGATTTTTCTCCGGTCGCCTCGGGTTTTAACCCTCCACATGTAGAAACATGCCTTTAGAGTATTTGGCTGCTATGAATTTCCACGCGATAAGCCACTTCGTTGAGCTATCATTTGGGATAGCCATATCGCTTCTGAAAAAGAGCTAAATAGCTCAGTGGGCCTTACCTAGTGAAGTTAAATAAAATAAAAATGTTACTTTGGTGGCGTGCGGAGACTTTACCGTGGCTTCCGGTTACTCATAGAAGGAACTTGGTGCAGCAGAGTAACTGGTGGACGGCTGTCTATGAAAGGCAGTGGTGTACCATGGTTGGCATGAGCCCTCGTGCACGGAATTAAATTGCCCCCCCCCCTCCACCCTACCCGCTGCCAAACTTCCACTCTCCCCACAGCCTCGTCCCTGGAGCCCTCCCTCCCGTCCGTCGTGGACTCTGGTGCAGTTGCACCGCCTACACACGGAATAGATGTGCCGTTGTGTGTAACGCTACGTTGTGTGTAACGCTACATTGTGTGTAACGCTACGTTCTGTGTAACGCTATGTTGTGCGTATGATTCTTTTTCACTGCCCATGGCTGGCATGAAAGTTTTTAGAACCCCGTAACCTTTGACGGTGCCGCGTGCAAGATTGGGTGCTAATGTTTTCTCTGTAAAGTTCCCCATGAATCTTTCGCACAGCGATGTCCGTTTAACTTCCTTCGCATCGTGATGTGCCACCTTCAGCTTTAGAATTCTGGATCACGACAAAATACGCACACACACAGTGCAATACGAGATAAGTGAGAGTACAACGCAATTGCGTGATCATCACATCCCTGGCTTTGCAGGTTAAGCTACGAAATAGTAATAATAATACATCTGTACCATCCAAGATCATCTGCACCATCCCAGGACGCCCATGAAAATAGCCGCTCACAGCGTAGCGAACCCGTGCTGTTGAAATTAACAACAATCCGTCTGTCTGTCTAGAATACAAATGTACAGCTGTTTGCAAGCCACTGGCGGCATGCGGCGACATCGGACGCTTTGCTTGAGAGGGAATACGTCCACCACCACCACCAGCAACAACACCACCACCAGCAACAACAACAACAACAATCGCAGGGCTGGCAAACAGCACGCGCGTGCTGGACCGATCGATGGCTCCCTCCAACGCACAGCCGGAGCCGGTGTCAGACACAAGCGGTCGTGAGTCGCACAAAGGACGCGGTAATAGGCGTGCGTCTCCCGGAGAGGCACGGCAGGGTGGGCGACGCACCCACCCACCCACCGCCCCACACACACCCCGTCTCCCCGGCGCTGGATAACCGTGTCCCCCTCTGCGAACCTCCCACCCCCCGCTTCTCCCCCCCCCCTCCCCCCCAGTGCTAACGAGGGGCGACAAATGGAGAGCGGTGGAGGCTCCCCAATGGCAGGAAGCCCCGTGTCCTCACTCACTCACCCCTCCTCCTCCTACTCCTTCTTCTCCTCTCTCGCTTGCTCAACTCTTTTATTCTCCGCCTTTCTGTTTCGCCCCTCTTTATCTCCCGCTGTTTCTCTGTGTCCCTCTTTCTCTCTCTCTCTCCTCTCTGTGGCTGTCTTCTATATCCATCTCTGTTTATCACTGGCTCTATGTCCCCTTGTCCGGTTCTGTTTCTCTATCTCTGCATGTCTGTCTTTGTGTATGTATTTCTACATACTCTCTTTCTCTCGATCTGTCCCTGTGTCTCTCTACAGCATATCTGTGTCTCTCCACCTCTGTTTCTTTCTGTGTCCCTACATCTGTCCCTGTCTGTCTGATCTATTTATAGTTGTCTTCAAACACACGTGTACACGTCATGTAAATACTATGAACTCAAGTGAAGTGCAGGCTGATTTTACCCGTGGCTGGAAGTCAAACTCAGCTCGCCAGGTTCGTAGCGTGGTGCAGTAACCACTGCGCCACCGCTCCCCGCTCCCGAGGCATCAATTGGCTTTCTGTGTCATGCGGGAACAACACTTGGCCTTAATCACAGCAAACACACCGACATGCCCCGAGTGTGCATTGCGTGAATGCGTGCCTGCTTGGCCATAAGCCTCCTCCTCCACTGAGCCACTTTCAATATTGATTCTGTCGGGGAGAGAATGGCGTGGGAGATGCAGCGAGTCGGTGCGTGGAGTCACCTAGGATCCGCGCAGGTGAGACCACCGCAAGTGGAGGAATTCCAACATATGGCCGGGTTTCATGCGACAGCAAACATCCCAGGAGTGGCGCGTGCGAATTCCAGATCGCTGGCATCGCGTTACGGCTCCGTCCCGTGACCCCCTTCCTGCCAGCAGCGAGCCTTCGACGCTTCACTTGTACTCAATGAATCGATCAAACTTCATTGTTTAATATAGATTAGCACAGTCGGTTACGTACGGTGCAAAAGAAGTTCAGCATGCACAACATAGCGCCGTTCACGTGAAAGTCGTCGCAGGACGCGTCGTAAGTGAACATAACATTTAATTAATACAATTTGAGTTACAAAAAAGCAATAAAAAGGATACACATTTGAAAATATTTAAAAGAGATTATAAAGTCCGTCTACGGCCTGGTTTAAAAAAAAAAACGCACGGTGTACCTAGCCTGTCACATGCACACTGGTGATGTCACCGCCATCTCAGTGACCAACGGCAGTTGTTGTTGGAGAGTGGTAGCCAAATAGCACACCGCTTAGCTCGCTGTACTTTGAACCTGGCCATCTGGGTCTGGCCATCTGGGTTCGATCATCTGGGTTCGATTCCCAGCCACAGCTAACATCGTCATTGTGAGTGTGGTTGCCACCTTTCCACAGAACCACACCCGGATATATTTCTCAGCCAGCCTCTATGTCTATCATAACCATGCGGTAGAGATTTAATAAACACCAGATCTGGGTACAAATCAACTCCTGCCATCTGAACATCGCTGCCAATTCCTGGACTGTCCGACTCGTATCTCTGGGCAAGTGGCAGCCCTGGTGGCTAATTCTATCCGATCCGCTCCTGGGTCTCTCTTCTGCTGTTATGAAACTAAACTGAAATTTTGGTTTAACCAGGTAAGGCCCACTGAGCTGAATAGCTCTTTTTTTCAAAAGCGACCTGGCCATAAATGATAGCTCAATGAAGTAGCTTACCATGTGGAAAGTTATAGCAGCGTGTTTCTACATGTGAAGGGAAAAACTGGAGGACCCAGAGAAAAATCCATGCGACTACGGGATGAGAGACATGAAAACTCCAATTATACAGAAGTTACGAACGGGATCGAACCCACAACTTCCTGCATTCCAGGCGAGATAGTTAACATACCGCCAATCACATGTTTGGCACAGAACACAGCTGCAAAATACCGATTTGCTTACTTAAACAAATGCTGCTGAATAATATTTGCCTGGAAAGCAACTAGGTTGATGAACTAAAAATATATATTCTCTTAAAATACATTTTGTTCGTGAAAAAATGAAAAGAACGAAAGTTGATTTATTCAAATTTATTTAAACAAATGTCGATGGCCAAAAATCTCCGCAGCTTTTTACATCAAATTCCTTCCATGAGTCTCGCAGCATTTCTCCTTTTCTCCGTGCCGCCTATACCGAGGCGGCGAGAATGATCTGAGGGATCTTTTGTCGAGCGCCTTGAAAGGGAGCCCATATTCTTCAAAAGGCATTTCTGCTCCCTGCACACACACACACATATACTTCTGTTGCTGCTTCAGCTCCACCTCACAAAGCTCCCCCCCCCCCCCCCCCCACGACAATGGCTCGCCACACTGAATAGTTCCCCCATTCTACTTACTGCCGCCCCTATAGCGCCCAGCTCCCATTCGACGCTCCGCATTAACCCCGCGGTTTATTCAGCAATTAGCTGTTCCTTTACCAGCCGCACCCCGCGGTGCAGACTCTGCGCTCCCGACGAAAATTAGTGTCCGATTTGATACGGCCATATTCCTTTCATAATTAATGCCCCTGCGCAAACGCTGGGTCCCGTGCCCGCTGACGTGCGTTGAGAGGGAGCCACCTTTCGCGCATGTCTGTGCGTGCGCGCGTGTGGCGGTGTCGAGATGGACCTCTGTGGAAGGAGGCTCGCGAAGGGCGCTGCTGCTGCTGCTACTGGGCATTTGGAGGCAGTCGCCCTCCAGCAACAACGGAGGGCAGAGGAGCGACGCTCACAACAACGAGCCGGAGAAAGTCGGAGCGGCTAGGATGCAGCTAGCTGGCACAGTAGGGGGTTCAGCTGGTGCATCTACCGGTCATCTCAGTCAGCCGACGCATGGCACCTGGGACTGTCCCGTGATCTCCTCCCGTCAGCAAGCCTTCGACACTTCACGTGGCCTCAAAGTGCACCTGGCCTGGCACAGCCGCCCTGGTGACGTCACCGTCACTTCGTGGCGAATGGCGGGGGTGTTGGTGTTGTGTGGGGTGTGCGGTAGTGTTGGCGGTGAGAAAGCTGTACTCTACAAACCCGGACGAAACCCGAGTTCGATTCCCGCTCACGGCCAACACCGGTGATGATCATCTGAATCGGTGCCGGGCCTCCCCTACGTCGACTCAGCCTCAAATGAGTACCTGGCGCGGTGTGTAAACATCGCCGCTGGAGAGATAAAGGCGGCCGGACCTGTTGCTGGCCACCCACCCCCCTCGTGCGCTGTGTCGGCCTTGATAAGTGCTCGCTAACAGCGCTTGCCTTAACAGCCTGTTATCGCTAAATAGGAGGTCCGTGCAGGATAACACTTAACAGCAGTAGCGTGGGGACAGACTGATTATGGTATTTTAATACCATACGGCATTCTACTGCTGAAGTTTATTTTGTATAGGAATACATTTGTAGATGCCAAATTAAATATGTGGCCGTGAATTTAAAAAGCGACATTGTCTAAAGTGAAAAATTGCATTACTTTAACAATCATTCATTTTAATGATAATGCACTTAATAATGAATGGCTTTTACCGAAATAAACTATTTTTTCAAAAGGATCCTACATTTCAATATTTGGCCGATTCAACTTAAGCTGAAGTACCACAGAGAGAAGCCACATCCACACGTGCGTGGATTCTCTCTGGCACTTCAGCTTAAATTTTCCAATGTAGGGCCCTCTTGAAAAGATATCTTCACGAGAGCCATAGCTGGCCCGCTGTATTCTGGCCACCTCATGGCCATAACCCACAACGCCTGGTATTTCCTGGCAGTCTTCCATCCACTGTAGTAGCCAGTGATCTGATTAGATCATTCAAAATTAAGTCATTTTGTCACTTACGCCCAAGACTTCTTCTGCAGTTACTGTCTAGATAAAACGAATGTTTAAATAATGCGAGCATACGGTATTTGGTAAAAAAAAAAAACGTTACGTTATTGTTAAACGTGAAATTACTCGATTGGGTTTCGTCACCGTCGCCCTGATATTCTAAACAGCAGAGTCTGAAGCGAGGACAAAATGCGTTCACATTGACACAGCGTGGCGTGCGAGGAAACTTCAATGTGAGCTCAGCAGTGTCAGGGGCAACTCGCGGTCATCAATAATGACCGTCAAAACATTCTCTCCCTTTCTGATTTCGCCACCTTTAGTTTGTCGATGGGCCCTTTAAGCGGCCGTCTGTCCGGACACGGCCAGTGTGTCCCCGTCACGTGTGGACGCGGTTGTCGCGGTCTCTGTGTGTCCATAGCCGCGCCGTTTGTCCACTGCCGGACTGTGCGATGCTGTGCGTGGCTTTTTGCTGGAGTGGTTTGCGTGCGGTGGGTTCACGGTGCCGCGTCACCCAGTGGAGGGAGGGGAGGGGGTGATTGGCCGTGGACTGTGATGTACTTTTGTTGAATTGTCTCGCGGTGCCGCGTGTGCTGCCTACGACCAAAATTACGCGGAATATTCACACTCTCAAAAAAGCTAAGCAGGTTTTGAGCCTGGATAGTTCTTGGATGGGCGACCAGCACAAAGCACGATGCATACAACAGGTTTCTATGGGCGCCTGCGAGGCTACGTTGTCAGCCGAGGTCATTGCAGTTTATTGTTGTACTGCACTATGCTCCTGTGTGCCTATGCTCTCTGCCTTCACCTACCCACACTGAAACGCGTGGGGGAAGTATGGTCAAATAACCCCCATAGGCCCACGATGGTGTGGGGAGGGCTTCATCTAACAGTGGATCAACACAAGGGCTGGATGTACACTATTACATGATCATTATTTACAGTATTAAGTGTTTATTTTATTTGGTCTTTCCCCCAAACCTCATCCTCATTGTGCCATCTCGAGTCCTCACGTCACGAGACACCCTCACCGTGCGTGGGAAGAGGGGGGGGGCACCTCATCCAGCAGTGGACGGTGCATGCACATGCTGCGTACTGGCACTGCGTTGCATTGCGCGCAGTGCCACAGGGGGAGGGAGGGAGGGGTGAGGGAGGGGGTGAGGGAGGGAGGGAGGGGGTGAGGGAGGGAGGGAGGGGTGTGGGAGGGCGGGAGGGAGGGGGTGAGGGAGGTGAGGGAGGGGTGTGGGAGGGCGGGAGGGAGGGGGTGAGGGAGGTGAGGGAGGGAGGGGGTGAGGGAGGGAGGGAGGGGTGTGGGAGGGCGGGAGGGAGGGGGGTGATGGAGGGAGGGGGTGAGGGACGCAGGGAGGGGGTGAGGGAGGGAGGGGGTGAGGGACGCAGGGGGTCAGGGAGGGAGGGGGTGAGGCAGGGAGGGAGGTGGAGGGAGGGAGGTTGGTCCCTCGTTAGGAGGGGACGCAGCCACTGTGGGGGTCGTGGGTGTCTGGGCCCCCCCCCCCCACATCTGTAGATATGGCTAAGAGACACCCGCGATATATATGTGTGTGTGTTTGAGGCGAGGCGGTTTAGTCCGTGTTGTACTCCCTTCAGCAAGGTGACATAACATTCCGATTGTGCCGATGACGGAAACCTTTCACCAGCACAAGTGGCGCACGAGGAGCGAAGATCAGGTCCTGAGTCAGCAGCAGTGGGTAGTCATGATGTCGATGTTAATATCATCCTGAGTCAGGGGTTTCGGGAACCAAAATAACGGGAAGAGAAATTTTTGTTTGACTCAATAAAAAAAATGTCAAGAGCCGCAATTGCACTGCGTGGTGACACACGAGACGGCGGCTCCTTGATCAATCACGTCACGACTCCTCAAGGAGCCGCATATTTGCCCCCCCCCCCCTCGTGATTATAGTCCGGGATGGAACTTCTCTTGGCCGCGACGAATTTGCGGCGGGGAGAACCTCACCGATCCAATCCGTCACCAACCCAATAACCACCGGGAGCCCTTCGCTAATCGGACACCCTCCTCCTACCCCCCAAACTGACAACGTGTGACGGCCGTGCCTCTCTGCTCGTTAGTGGCGTGCGCGTGTGTGGCTTGGCTGGGTGGGGAGCGGTGGCGCAGCGGTTAGCGCGCCGCGCGCCGCGCTCCGAACCCGGCGACCCCGAATGCGAATTCCCGCTTCACGATCAAATAGCAGTGGCGAATATCTGAACCGATCCCGCGCCTCCCCTAGGTCGACTCTTCCTCAAACGAGTACTGTCCCTGGCGCGGTGTGCAGTAGAGTGTCGCAGACATCGCCACTGGGGAGACAAAGGCGGTCGGGCGTGGTGATGGCCACCCCCCTCCCCCCCTCGTGTGCCGTGCCGACCTTCATTTAGGTGCTCGCCAACAGCACGTGCCCCAACAGTCTGCTGAAAGGCTACACGGGGGATCTTTGTCTCTGTGTAGCCTGAATGTGCATTTCAACTGCTGTGCCCCTGCGCGCCTGTCCCCGCAATGCCTCGCAGTCAGCCCCCCCACACCCCTCCCCCCCTGGGGAGCCGTTTTTCTGAGAAATTAATGAAGCATGATGTGTGAATTCTGGGCTCCGCAGTTCCTTACCTGTGACAGCCCTTCACTGGCCGCTGAAAGGCTCATTCACCCGGGCGGGCAACAATGGGCCGGGGGAAGGCTGACCCATTCACGCGGGAGTCTATCATTCCGTGTGCGGCGTCTTCAGGCAGCCCTTCAATGGGAATACTAATTTCGCTTCTTTATCTTTTCTGCATCAATCAAGCGTCCAATGGGGCTTTCAGCGAAATAAAAACTTTGTTTACAAATTGACTTCAAGGGAGCCTTTTTTTTGCCGCCCAATGGGCGACGGCTGGCACAGAGTCGTGGCTCGCTCTCTCGCTCTCTCGCTCCCTTTCCATTTAGAAGTTGAATTTCGAGTGTTGTTTCTTAATGCCACTGTTTGCTGTTACACACATGGCGTGGCCGACGAGACCACGGCGGCAAGACGAGCAGGCACGCTGTGAAGCTCGTCTTCTCTCCTTGTCATCAAAATATCTCGACACGTGTTTGTCCAATTATATTTCTCGTCATTATATATACAGCACTTTCATAAATTCCCTGCATTTTATACACTAACATGGGTAGTTTTTTTTCTTTTCCAGTGCGGGACATATGGGTGTATATATACATGTTAAACTTATTTCGCACCGTGCGTAGCCAAGCGTGCTAATCGGAGGTGCGCAAGTATGGTGACGGTGGCTTGGGGAGGCTTCATTGAGCAGTGGGGTTGACCCGTGGCTGACGATGACCACACGAGTCGAAACGAAGTGAGCAAATTCAGAAAACAACATCGCAGTCACGCCAACGCAATGGTCGTCTTATTTGTGCAGTCCTCCTGTGGACTGCAATCAGCGTCGGCAAAATTGCGGAGAGCAGGCTTCCGATGTTGACATCTCCAGTAATGTGCAAGAAAACAGCCACGAGCGAACGTGTGTGAAAACCTGTCGTAATAATAAAAAAAATTCTTTGGTTCTTTCGGTAAAGTCACGCAGATAGAAATAATATTAATAAAAACCACGACGTTTCGATCGCAACCCCAGCGGTCACTTGTCAGTCGCTTGCGTTGCGATCGAAACGTCGTGGTTTTTAAAAAAAAAATACTTTTTATTTTTTTCAATCTACGTGACTTTACCGAAAGAACCAAAGAAAATGAATTCCTGCAGTCACGAAAGTTTTAAGTCAAAACAATAACAATCACATTGTCAAAGTGTCGACATGTATTCCCGTATGCATAATGCACTCCGAAGACAACAATGTTTCTGATTTCATCAATTTTTTTGCCACGGACAGCTGAAGCGATGCCTATCCCTCTTCTATTTGAATGGAGATTGGCGGATGATGGGGTGGGGATGGGTGGTGGGGGGTAAGAGAAAAAAGTCCCGTCACTTTGTAAAGCTGAGAAGAGAAAGAGAGAAAAAAAAGCATCTGCTCAGCTGTAGGGGTTGCGAGTTGTGCCTGAATGTGAACATATGGTGAGTTAATTGAAGTCGAGGCAACTATCGTGCACCCCCGGTGCCCGTTTCGCCTCTTCCTCCCCGACCGCGGCCGAACACCGCAGCTACCAACTGTGACTAAAGTGGACAGAGGCTCCCCCAGTGGGGAACACGGCCGCGGGATTTAGCCGTGACCAATTAGGGTTTGTCCCGTCTTTTGTGCATAATGTCACCGTTTTTGGGGTTGTTCGCGACTCCTTTGCCCGTGCAAAGCGTCGCACAATGTGCGAAGCACGAGTCGGCCGAGACGTGCGGCGTCGCTTCCTCGCTGTGAACGCCCGTCGTCGTCAACAGCATCGGCCACGGTCACTCCGCTGCTGGATGAACGGTGGCCTCCCCGATCCGCCACCAATCTTTCACGATCCTGTGATGTGATAATGATCCGCCCGGCACCTTTAAAATGAAGCTAGAAAACTATGTTTTGTTTTTGCAGGTAAGGCCCATTGAGCTATATAGCTTTTTTTCAGAAGCGACCCAGCCACCAATGATAGCCCAATGAAGTGGCTCACCACGTGGACACGTATAGCAGCCAAGGGAAAGAAACCGAGGGACCCAGAGAAAAATCCACGCGATCACGGGGAGAACGTGCAACAGGCATCAGGGTCGGAATCTAACCCACGACCTCCCGTATACCGGGCGAGAGGGTTAACATCTCGCCACCACAAGATGAGCACACCGCTTCATCTCATAATTTCTTTAAATATAAAACTGATTTCTTGAGGGCAGCTTTTTGTGTTTAGGTTGCTGTTCTTCTTGCCCTGCACCTCAGATTATCACGGTTGGTTACGTACGGTGCGACAGAAGTTCAACATATATAAGTACTTTTAGATGCACGTGATTCCTTGGCTGCTACTCCATCATCACAATTGACCAATGGCCATCATCCCTTTTGGCAGTGTCCCGCCCAGGCCCTCTGACATTTCTCTAGTGTATGAAATGTTGTCATTAGCCTGTGTATTTTCATAAATACGCGTGTTCCTCTGTTTTGATTTCAAGCATGCATCTCTCAATTATTATTTACACTCTGTTATTCCATTTTTGTTTTGTTTCATGACCATGTTTCTGAGCCATAAGTCAGAGCGGGTAGTGCGCTATGGTTAAAATGCCATTAGCATGCAGTCAATTCACGAAAATCGTTTATTCTGTTGTATAAAAATTAAATCCCATGGTAGCATTGGCAAATCGAGTAAAAAGAAATAAAATAATCCGCATGCTATACATATCTTCCCAGTGGGATGAGTTTCAAGCTTCCAAATTTCAGGTTTTTAAGGATAATTGTGGATCTAAATTTTGATCATCTTTTGAGAGCACGGTTCGCTATGTATGGTGCAAAAGAAGTTCAACACACATGCATACATACATCAGCACTGGCAGGGCTAAGTGGGATATCTGTGTGACTTTGGGCTCATCATGTCCAACAGAGGAGTAAATCTGGAAGGTGTGCTGTTGTCGGTTGTGCCAAGCCAGATATGATGCAATGGATATCATAACGCTGACAATGTGAAAAAGCCAGTGGATTAAACACAGGATGAGTAGAGTTTACCTGTTTGTCTGTTTGAACGTGTGCATACAACTATTTAAGATTTTCACATTCATGGCCATGATCTGCAGTATTTAATATATTTAATGAGCAACATTATTTGCGTTTTATTATTATTTATTTTCATGTTTGTTTGTTTCCAGGGCCATTTGACTCTGTTGTACCTGTTTTTATTTACAAAAAATTGTGCTCTGTGGTTATTTTAAAATGTTGTTAGGTGCAGCCTGCATAGAATGAACCATTAAGACCACACCTCAACCGTGTGTTCAGCGCCATTAACTATTAAACATCTAATACCACTGATTGGCAGCTAATGCCTTAACGCAGTTCACATGCACATCAGTAACAGGGGACAATGTGTGGCGAAACTATGAACCCAATATTAGCCAGGGCTCACATACAAAACAAGAGGTACAGGGGCAGCACTGCGACTGCTAGTGGAAGATGGCATCCACTCGACGGAGCTCTAGATACCCCCTCCAGATGGTATTTGGCCTACTCTTCCACCCTTTCCAGATCTCTTGGCAGTGGTGGGAGTACAAACACTTGAGCCCCCGACACATGCGACCTGGCCACCGACTATAGTGAACCCATTTACTGCTGGGTGTATAAGAGTCGGGATTTAAGCAACTTCGCTTCGACTGCCACCTCTTGTACTAATAGGGGTTTTCCCCTTTTTTTGGCAACAAAAGTGACACCTTTTGACAGGAATCATGCTTACATTAACCACAATACTTGCAGTCAAATGCAAACAAAAAACAATACTCTGATAATTGATGCATTGTCTTTGAAACTGATTGGTCCACACCAGAGACAGCTTTCTTTCTGCTGTCTCTGGTGTGGACCAATCAGTTTTGCAAGGAATCATGCTTACATTAACCACAATACTTGCAGTCAAATGCAAACAAAAAACAATACTCTGATAATTTGTGCATTGTCTTTGAAACTGATTGGTCCACAGCAGAGACAGCTTTCTTTCTGCTGTCTCTGGTGTGGACCAATCAGTTTCAAAGACAATGCATAAATTATCAGAGTATTGTTTTTTGTTTGCATTTGACTGCAAGTATTGCGGTTAATGTAAGCATGATTCCTTGCAAAAAGTGTCAGTTTTGTTGCCAGAAAAAAGGGGAAAACCCCTATTAGTATATTTTGGTACTGGCAAAGGAGGTCCCATGATGCCACCGCTTGCTTCAGGGGATCGAACCGGTTAACCTCTGCGTCGCAAGTCACGTGCGATAAGCATCGCAGCACGACAGCATTCCGGTGGGCATGTTCATGTTCAAGAAGCTGAATCTCGCAGTGCACGTTGGGATTGGCGAGGGGCCATTTTGAATCCATTCTCCCACGGCGAAGGCATTTTGAACCAGACGCCACTGTTTCGGTTTTTCGTTGACTTGTGCGTGTGTACACGTTAAGCACTTTTTTGTCAATCCACTGCTGGATTAGAGCCTCGCCATGGCATGCGGCTCATGGGGTTATTTCACCATACTTCACCCTGCTGAAAACGGCAGAATTCTAGATTTGAAGCTTTCATGACTGCAAGGATTCATACTCTTAGTTCTGTCGGTAAAGTCACGTAGGTAAAAAATGAAATTAATAAAAATAAAAATAAAAAATAAAAAATCAAGTCGTGATTTTTTATTGTTTTATTTTTATTAATTTCATTTTTTACCTACGTGACTTTACCTAACGGCAGAATTGGCTAGGCCATTGTTTAACCATTTTTCAGGGGTAGATTTACAAACTGTAGATGATTAATTCATTGACTCTGCTGATGAGGCCACGAAGGTTAAAATTGGTTGACTCGATTCAATGAATGCCACAGGGTAATATTGTTCTCAACATGCAACACATTCATAGATTTTCTTTTTTCGTGGATATGAAAAAACAGACGTCTCATTATTCATGGATAATTAAGTTTATTGTCTCAATAATTAACTGCTGTTATCTACTCAACATAAGCATCGATGATGAATGCAGTCATAGTCGTCAAAGAGTTGCTGCTATTATTGTAATGGGTAAAGTGTCACGGAAGAGTAGGCCAATTGAACCTTATGGCGGTTGCCCGGGGTATCATAGTACCATAGTCGCGTGGCTCTCGCACCAATGTCCGTGATGCAGTCACTTTTAGTCTGTCGATGGTCGGCGATGCGGCAATCGACTCATCTCGACGAGCTGTACACGATGCACGATTCAAAGTTGAATTTTTCGATAGCGGATTTTTTGTATGCTAATGTTTTGCGTTTCGACATCGCCGCGGAGTTAAGTACACCCCTGAAAAAAAATAGTGTTCCAGAAATAAAATATTTAATTGCCTCGGCCCATTTTGTATTATTTGGTAGCCCGGGGTACCGCCATGACGATCAAATACCCTCCGGAGTAGAGGCCCTTCTGGCAGCAGTGACATGAGCAAGAAATAGCACGGCTGCACCTTTACCTTTTTTTCCATGTCAAGATGTATGTATTCAATCATCATCTGGCTGCTTCAGTAAAGAAGCTCTGCTTCAAAGCAGCTTTCAAGCCTGGTTGTGGAAGTAGCCTGGTCACATCATTTGCCTCAACGCAAGTTTTTCCTGACCCAGCGTGACTCTGCTGCCTCCTAGTGGTTCAGAGAACTCTCTCTCTCTCTCTTTGCATTGAACAAAGTGATTTAAATTCCCTGTGAAATCCATTACGATCAGTAAATCCGTGGCTGTGAACTTCCATTCTCACCACTCACAAGCCCGATTGTCACAGGTTATTAAGACGCAGCGTGTCATTGGAAATCGCACACACACACGCACGTGCTGTTCTGAGCGCCCACACGAAGGAATTAAAGCGTTGTTATGTTTCATCAACTAATGTAGAGCAACGGGGCCGTCCATAAATGACGTCACGCGATTTTGGACGATTTTTGACCCCCCCCCCCTCGTCACACGGCGTCACAAAAAGTCAGACCCCCCCCCCCTCAAATATGACGTCACAAAGCGCTGCCCCCCCCCCCCCAAAAAAAATAAAACATGCTTCAAATCGCTTAAAACTATTGTCATTGTAGTGCGTATTTAATGTGGCGCTGCACTCTGATGTTGTAGGGGAAAACATTTATTAAAAGTCTATTTAATTAAGTAGAACGTGTTGTTTATATTTATTTAAAGTTGCGCATTTTGATGTGACGTCACATTTCTCAAACCCCCCCCCCCCTCGTCACACATCGTCCCAAATGTCTGACCCCCCCTCCCCCCCTAGGTGCGTGACGTCATTTATGGACGGCCCCAATGGGTAAATGTGCAGCCCAGCAATCGCTTTCTCGCGCAACTGCTGGCAGGAGAGACTTAACTCGTAGGTAAGCTATTTCTTGTGCTGTTAATATCATAAAATTCACACCCCGCGAGTTCCTAAGCCACACATTATTCATTCAGTGTTTTATTTACACATTCATACTGCTTAATGTTTTGGCCAAATGAACCTTATGGCGGTACCCCGGGGTACCACAGCACCCCGGCTCTCGCATAATGTCCGTGATGCAGTCATTTTTAGTCTCTGTTGATGGTCGGCGAGGCGGAAATCGACTCATCTGGACGAGCTGTGCACGATGCACCACTACGGTGCGTACCGCGAGCGTTCAGGGTTTCGGCGCAATCGTGTTCGCTGCGTTTCGACATCGCAGAGTGTGGCACCGATTTCGGATTGATTGGTACCCCAGTCGCAGAGTTAAGTACACCCCTGGAAAAAAAATTGCGTCCCAGAAATAAAATATTGAATTGCCTCGGCCCATTTTGTATTATTTGGAACCCCGGGGTATCTGCCATAAGGATCAAATGTACAACACAGCTGTCGTGGCAAATAAATACATAAATTAACACACAAAACTTTCGTTTCCGTCTACGAACAGCATGTATATGGTGATATGCAAATATGAAAGGGGCAGATTGCACCCAACTCTGTAAATTCTGATACAACACCATTGCCATTCCCATCAGGTGCTTTGTCTCATAACCGCGCCATTACAATATATACCAAACGTCACATATCCGCCCTGCCTAATTCATGATAATTAAACCACTTATAACGTGCACGAATTTCGCGAAACTCGGCGGCGCAGAATTAACCATCACTGTGTAGTTTTTGAACACACGGTGTGACCAGGGCCGGATTATCCTAGTAGCAAAAGTCGTATTATCCGGCTGTATAGCAAATTAAAAATTAAAATTAAGAATATTGGCCTATACCATCAGCCCCTAGCGAGTTGGATATGTGACATTGGACTGTACAGTTACATGTATAATTCATATTAGTGACCATCTGGCAAATGCAACATTAATGATCTTATTCACGGTGAGAGAAGTTAATAACTTTGGCCAATTGACCCAATAATCTGTACATTATGAATGTAACATTTCAGCACTATCAGGTTTGATTAATTGTTTTGATTCGGGGTCACAATTGAATTAGGAATCTATCGTGATACAATTTGTACTGACTTACTATAAATTATAAATACTGGAACACATTTTTTTTACGTGTGTGCATGTACAATGAGCTTTAGAATAGATTTTAATCGACAGATTGTTCCATCCCAAAAGAACATACCAGGTTGTAAACGGTTTTTTATTGCTTATCATTAGAACAAAAGATGGTCTGGAGGTGGGCGGGTAGCTCAGAGGTCAGAGCGCTGAACTGGCACCACTGAAATATTTTGGGTTCGAGTCTAGACAGCCACCTATGGCTAAACTAAGATGTCTCAGCCCAGTAATTGATTGTACAATAAAACACAACGTATAATATTCGGTTTCAGCACTTAATTTGGCTAAATGACAGTGCTGAGAATAGAAATTACTGGTTGGACCGTCATATTACTGACAAATGATCTCTGTAGCAAGGCGAGTGTAAAATCACTGCGCCCCCCCCCTCACCATGTGTAATATAGGTAACTTTAAGCAATTCTGTGATGTCACCTTCGCAGACCATTCTCAACAACAGCGGTACATCGCTCTGCGAGAATTCCGATTGGATTCTTTGTTTCGTGTTTAGGGAAAAAGACGAAATATAACATGAAAACCTTAATTCTGTATATAATGACACTATGTTACATCCCTCTGTCAATCCACTGCTGGACGAAGACCTTCCCATGCCATGTCGGTTATCGAGGTTGATTAACCATACTTCACCACGCTGGTCAGTGCGGGTTGGTGTCGGGGTGGGGGCGGGGCAGAACTGGTTCAGTTATCACTTGCCACTGACGTTGACCATGGCTGGGAATCGAACTCAGGTTGATAGATTTATTTCACCATGCACTAACGACTGTGGCACCGTGTGGTGAACAATTACTATCGACTTTTTTTTCATTTTTAACAAGCAAGCACCCACTGAGCTGTATAGCTCTTTTTTCAAAAGCGACCTGGCCACGAAGTGGCTTATCACGTGTAGATTTATTGCAGCCAAATACTCTAAAATGCACATTTTGAAAATGTGCAGGGGAAAAACCAGGGGACCCGGAGAAAAATCTACACACGACGGGGAGATAGACATGCAAGCTACGAATATACAGCAGGCGTCAAGGTTAGGATCAACCCACAACCTCCTGTGTACCAGGCGAGGTAGTTAACATCCCGCGCCGCCCAAGTATGATCAAGCAACCCCGGTGACAAGCACGGCGTGGGGAGGTCTTCATCCAGCAGTGGCCGGGCAAGGGGGCTGTAGGAAAGTATTATGTTAGACGAACCTCACGCCATAAATTAATCTTTATCATATTCTTAGGGGTTTTTTTCGGTAAAGTCACGTAGGTAAAAAATTAAAACGTCGTGATTTTTTTTTACTTTGATTAATTTTACATTTTTTTTTTACCTACGTGACTTTACCGAAAAAAAACCCCTAAGAATATGAATCCTTGCAGTCACGAAAGCTTCAAATCTAGAATTAATCTTTATCATTCCAACCAGACGTCTATAACTGCGGGGCTTTAAAAAAAAAAACACGCTGAGCGCTGTTGGAGCAGGCAAAGTGGATCACCACGCCAATCCTCGCCCCTCTCTCCCAAGATATTCATCGGAGGACGTTTTCTGACGCAAGGCAGCAGTTGCACATGGTCCAACTCCCGGACCTGTGTGTGCGTGGGTTTTTTTTTATATTTTCCTCTTTCCCCACGGCAGTGTTTCTCAACTCCCGCCCGCGTGTCCACAGTCGATTTAATGGATTTAAAAACACATCCTGTGCAAGGTTTTTAAGAGCTTTGGCAAAATACATATACATGTATACGTGTATTCTCCCATTAGGGAGCAGCATTCTCATGCGAACCGTGTTGCTTTAATAGAAAACGTAAAAATTCACCACATTCGTCAGTAACACCACCTTAAAAATAAATATGATAGGCGACGTTTCAAGCAATGACCCTTCTTCATGTGCTGTGAAGGGCCATTTCCCTTAATGTCGCCGATGATTTGTATTTTTCTTTTAAGGCAGTGTTGTTGACGAATGTCTATTTCTTTAATAGATTTCCAGGGGACACATTTAAGGGGACCCAACTGCTCTAAGCACGATTAAACACCACAACGACTCCCTTCCCCATTTTACAGTAACTCTTTTATCCACGATATCACCTGTGCATGCCAGAGCCGGCCTTCATCGAGGCAGGCCGGTCAACTATTGTCAATCCCTCTCTTAATGACGCCTGCGGATTAATGTAGGTCATGACAGTTTAGCAAATGGTAACGCTACGATAATGCGGTAATCTCTCAAGGCGCTGTTCAGGAGAGTGAGCCGTCATTCGGACGTCTACAGTTAAATATCAAAGAGGCCGATGGCAAGCTGTGTAGAAATGTGTAGGGCATGTTTCACAGGTAGGAAATCTGCATCGTGTGGGCAGTCTTTAGGCTTCCGAATGACAGATTAGTCCCCGAAACAATATTTTAAGAGATTACCTCATTTTGTAGAGTGACCGTTCGCACAACTCTTATCTGTACATTTTTGCATATCAGTTGAGATTGTTTTCCAATAATTTTCTTGCATTACATATTTCATTATTATATTCCGTTATCATCTACATTCATCGACAGACGCATATGCGAAATGGATTGTAAATGTGTAAACATGTTTAAATTGCCAAATTTCATAATGAATTCATACATATTACGGACGTAGCAATGCATCAATTCATCAATAAATATTGATTCTTATATTCACGATACACACATCAAATGACATGCGTGAGAACCAATGTTTATAAGTTCTTATATGTGTAATGCATTTTCGGCCACGAGAGGCCGCTAGAGTAACCACAATCTTATTTATTTATATTTTATTGAATTGAATAGTTGCCCTGAATGAATAATTCCAGTCAAGTGAAACATGGGTATCATGCGGGATGAGGATTTGGGAACAAGTCATTTTATCCCGAACAAACATCCATTCACAATGCACCAGCAAAAACCTGCACAAATACAGTATCGCAAAACTATTTTGTCTGACTGCCTTGAAGTTGGCTTTCTTTAAAAAAAAAATTATCCTCTTAATGCAAATCCTTCTACAAGCCTGACCACAGTAACCATGACGCTCGTTTCGCACCATCGTGTGTTACGACAAAATCAATCTCCGGACCAGGCAGCATTATTCACTGTTCAGCACCATTGCTTGTAAATCATGTCGACTTTTTTTGGGCCCAGAACACATGATCGGGCCTCCCCTCAGAGGTGGTTTGTTGACTCAATAAAACTGAGGAAAAATAATACGTTTTTTTATATATATATATACACGCTGTATTCTCCGGGTTTTAAGACGCTCCGGAAAGTAAGGCGGACGCGAAGCTTGCATCTGCACCGCCGGTGGTGCTGAAGTCGGTCACTCGTCGGCACATTTTGTGCGCGTGACAAAACTCGCTAAACTAAAGAAAAAAAGTTTTTGTTGTTTAAATACCAGGTAAGGCCCAATGAGCTATATAGCGCGTTTATTTCAGAAGCGTCCTGGCCACAGATGATAGCTGAAGTGGCTTGTGTGGAAATGTATAACAGCCAAATAAATCCACGATACGCATGTTTATTAAACGAACCTTATGGCGGGACCTCGGGGTCACCAATAAACGGAAGTCAAAATCGTTAATTATTAAAAACATTTTCCGACTCCGTCCCACCGCGCACATAAACGCCGCGACCCACCTGGCGCGGATCATTCTGTTGTCGTGTCCAAGCGCAGCGACGAGGACGAATGCGCAGAAGAAACAAAACTTTGTCACTTTGATTAGCGCATCGTGTAGAGCTCGTCGAGAGGAATAGATCGCCGTGTCGTTCGCCTTCAACAGACATAAAATAACGTCGCAACGCAGTTTATGCGAGAGCCGGGGGCTTATGGGACCCCAGGGTCCCGCCATAAGGTTCATTTGTAAACAGGCATCAGGCACAGTTCCTCGATCGGCAGGTCGCGTGCCCGTGGGGTAACAGCGTGGAAGAGTAGGCCAATACACGCACCTCTAGAGGGCCTCTCTTGAGCTCCTAATAATGGAGGCCCTTCCAGCAGCAGTGGCGTGAGCGAGCGATTGCTACACTTCCATCGCACTCCTCTTGTCTGGACCACACGCACCTTGCATCCTTCTTCAACGTCTCTGTCGGTAGTTTTTGTAACGAAATATGCTGCATGGAGCCAGAGCGCGGAAGCCTTTTGGGTTGGGTTGGACTCCCTCTCCTGGAGCCCGCAAGCCTCTATCCTCCCAGCACCAGGCCTTCCGTCATCCATCAGCTTCTCGTGCTGCTGCTGCTGCCATTCCTCCCCAGGCGACTCAGGTCATCATGATGTTGATCTTGCTCCACTCGTAGATGTCCTGCTCGCAGATGATGTCCGAGTTGACGAGGAGGTAGCGGTCGCCCACGCAGAAGTGCTTCTGGCAGGCGGCACACTTGAAGCACTCGAGGTGGTAAACCTTGTCCCGCACGCGCATCGTCATCTCGAAGGCTCGGATGCGCTTCTCGCACGACGCGCAGTGACCGTCCTGCCCAAAGAGCCTGTGCGACGCGGCGGGCACAGGCACAGACACAAGCGGATCTCGTAACTTCTCAATGCAGGTGGAAGGTGCGGGGTGGATTTGTGTGGGGGGGGGGGGGGGGGGGTTTCAAGCCCAGTAGGTAGTGGGCCGACACTGAACAAGAGCAGACTGCCGCCCTAACGGTCGAGATATGTTTGGCTGCAGAGGTCCACACTGGGTCATCGGTGTTGACCTCTAGGTTGAAAACTCATTTCTTTAGCGCAGCATTTTTGTGTTTAGTTAGTTATCACCCCCCCCCCCCCGCCGCACACTCCGATTAACACGGTTGGCTACGTGAGTTCAACATACACACACGTATGTACAAATACGGCCCTGCGTTAATAAATAAATTCGTTCCACGCATTATTTCTGGTAAATATCAATATAATGCCAATTGTCGGGGGTCTCAAGTGGTAGTTTTGGGCAATCGTCCCCCCCCCCATCTCCCCGCCCCTTGGATCCGGCGCTGGACAGAGACGTCAGCCACCGGTTTAACTGGCCACGCGTGAAGGCTGTGCCAAGCCGCGCTGTATCGTTATCATTAATCCGTGCTTAATCCACTGCTGGATGAAGGCCTCCCCAAAGCCGCTGCCACCACCCACGATCCTGCGCACGAGCCGATTTCATCGCTCCGTCTCCGCCCCGTGGACGCTCGTCCAACGCGTCCCACTCCCTGGCTGCCGCTACGCCAAAATTCAAAACCTGCCCGCTAATTTTAACTAATGCCCCAGGTCACCCTTGCAAATGAGCTTTTCCCCGGGTCTCTTTATTTCTCATCTGGTTAAACAACAACAACAAAAAGACTTGAAAACTTCACTGGATCGAGACTATGATGATATATTTGTAAAACTATAAAAAAAAAATGCTGACTCAATTACCACTGCTGACGATGCTGGCACACATCCGTTAGCCACTGGTTTGCCGGTCGAACGTGGGGCAGAAGTGCGTTATTGAAAAAGTATAAGTCCGGTTTATTGTTTTCCCACGTTAGCATTTAGTGCTGTGTACTCTGTGAGTGGTTTGTTAGCCCATGTTTGGCGTGATGAGGTGCAATAACTAACGGTGCGAACGATGCACCGATCCATCGAATGACATCTATTCTTACGCTTGCGATCACGTGCACCCAACCGTGTCCTTGATAATCGATAGTTTTCAATTCGTATACGCTGTATGTAATGAGTGCGTGTCAGCCTGGACACCCTTGCAAATGTCATGCTCCATCTCAAGGTATAGTTTTTTATGTAATATAAATAAATAACACGTGCGGCTACGAGAGCATCTACTATTCACCATAATGTACGTGCATAAAATAATTGAATCACGATCCTTAAACGCAATGATTCATCGAATCGCCCAGACGTGGGTGGATGGATGAATAATTTCCACTCCGATTGTAAATCCACGCCTGGATATTTTTGTTGTGTTGATTCTGCACGCGAGCGACACTAATTCCATGAAGCGATGCCCTGTCGCGTGTTTTTCCCTTCCTTATTCTTCCTTCCATGTAACTTCCCGATCCATAGGGGCCCCGTCCATAAATGACGTCACGCGATTTTGGACGATTTTTCACACCCCCCCCCCCCCCTCGTCACACGGCGTCACAAAAGTCAGACCCCCCCTCAAATGTGACGTCATAAAGCACTGCCCCCCCCCCCCGCCCCAAAAAATAAAACATGGTTCAAATCGCTTTAAACTATTGTCATTGTTGTGGGTATTTAATGTGCCGCTGCACTCTGATGTTGTAGGAGAAAACATTTATTAAAAAGTCTATTTAATTAAGTAGAACGTGTTGTCTATAATTATTTAAAGTTGCGCATTTTGATGTGACGTCACATTTCTCAAACCCACCCCCCCTCGTCACACATCGTCACAAATGTCTGACACCCACCCCCCCCCCAGGGGCGTGGCGTCATTTATGGAGGGCCCCATATCTATTTAACGCTACGCCTTCTCAAAAGAAAATATCGGCAATGTGGGAAATCGGAAGCTACTTTATTTATTTTGTCCTACCAACCAGCGCGCCCTGGCACTAATTTTGAAAAATCGTTCAGCTGTAGCTCTCACACTTTATAGCCACGGTAACATTCCTACAAGTTAAACCTGCGTGTAGAAACCCACTGCCGCAAACAGGAAAGCGAATTGTCTCCACGCAACTCTATTTACATTTCAATAAACCTCGTCGTGTTTTGCAGGAAATACCATTATTATATGTAAAGTTACATAATAGTAACAATATATTATTTACAGCCCTATGTCAATCGATTTCCGGATGAAGGCCTCAACTACACCGTGTCAGTCAGGGGGGTTGTTCCACTATACTTCTCCGTGCTGGTCACTTTGGCTTGGTAGATTTAAGCGAGGCCAAAGCCGGTTCATAGCAGAGTTCGCAATCGGGTACCCGATACCCGTACCCTACCCGATACCCGGCTACCCGTGCCCGGCCGGGTACGGGTACCCGTTTGCGACCCTGGTGCGGCCGGGTACGGGTAAGGAATAAAAACCCGTTTGCGACCTCTGGTTCATAGTGGTCACCACATTCACAACAGATGTTGTCAATGGCTGAAAGTCAGAGTCGGGCTTCTGGGTCCACAACACAGTGTGCTCGCCGCTGCACCGTTAAATACAAATAGTTGTGTGTTTAATGTGCACAACATGTAGTTATTGCAGAATATTTATCGTTAGAAAACCCGTATTTATATATTTTCTATGTATTTAGTGTATCCCTTTTTGAATGTGTATTATTTTACTTGTTAGGGAACAGGATCATTGTTCCATTCGTGAAATGTATGTTATTGAATGTTGTGCCTTTGCTGTATTATATTCAATTTGTGTTATGGGCTTCATGTCACAAGGGCAAATAAACTCTGCAGCTAGTTGTGGATGACCCCGTGTCAAAGGATAGTCCTCGAAGAAGACACTACATAATTACGGTACATCTCAAGTGACTCCAATAGACCAACAGGGTCTACTGTTTACATTTGCTACAAATATCGTCCATCGTATGCCAATCAAACGCAAATTTCACATTCTTAGAGCTGGAATTTCGTCAAAATTAAGTGGAAAACATTTATTTTGATTTTTTTTTGGGGCAGTCATTGAATCAGGCCAAATAGTCACACTGCACTACTGAAGCATGTTAAATCACATGCGGCTGAAACTCCGACTCCAACTATAACAAACTATTAAACTAAACTCGGGCTCTCAGCAGTGTTGTCCAGGTGTCCTCTGACCCGAGACACCCAGCCACATCCCACCAATGAAATGCCTCTAAACCGTTAGGCTGAGGGAGCTTATTGGCTGAGATACTATGGTACTCATCTCAGTAGTTCACATAAAGAAGCCCTTGAAAGCCCTGCAGAGGGAGTTATTTAAGCTACAAAATTCCTGTAGTTGTTTTTTTTTATTTCGTCACATGTTGGCTCTCAGAACTAGGTATATAACTTGTTAACTAAATAGCAAATATACAATTTAGGCAGGATGATTGTGTGTGCGCAAATACAGGTGACTGAAGAGGCGGTAAAATGGTCTGCACATTAAAGCAAAGAAGCGGTGGAGAGGTCAACGTTTAAGGTTTCACTAACATTTAAGTAGGAACACATGGATTGGAGAACTTGTAAGGATGTATGGAAACATGTCTTTCCATCATTCTGCTTTTAAATCAAGAACCAAAAGTATTGCAATGATGATCCCTCGATTATAATTGTGGGTTTCAGCCACGCATGATGAAACCACGCTCTCAATCACAGCGATTTCCTAATCTTCCTCCCCCCCCCATACAAACTGAGGCTTGTTATACAAATTCTGCTGGCTTATCAGATGTCAAACCTGTCAACCCATACGGTGTACCCGTATTCTTGTACGGGGAAATTGAGTGTTAAGGTCCATATGGCGTGCAGCCGTTTCAATAGAGGCAAAATAATTATATTTCTCTTCTTGGTTCTTTCGGTAAAGTCACGTAGAAGGGAAATAATAAAATAATAAAAATACAACATAATAAAATAATTCTCACGACGTTTCGGCCACAACGCAAGCAGCCGTCCGCAGGTGAAGAACAGGTCTGTCGGAAAGACAGCGTCACCTGAGGACGGCTGCTTGCATTATGGCCGAAACGTCGTGAGAATAATTTAATTATGTTTTATTTTTATTATTTTATTATTTCCCTTCTACGTGACTTTACCGAAAGAACCAAGAAGATGAATCCCTACAGTCACGAAAGCTTTAAATCGAAATATAATTATATTTGTTTGTTTTTCTCCCTTGTGGTGGGACTTTGTAGAAGGAACGTTGAGATTTATCAGGGCGCAGGGTGTCCAATAAAGGGGTTGACATGTATGAGATGTCGTCAGTCAGTCATTCGTCAGTATCCATTGCTGAATCACTCGATCTGACCTGTGTGAAATCGAGTGAAAGTCACCGGCGAGAGCACTCCATCACAATGGTGATCACACTCCCCCATTAAAAACTCAAAACCGACACATTTTGTTAAATCAACCAATGACATTTCGTTTCTTCCCACTCCTCCCCTTCCCCCCCCCCAATCACCAGGCAACTCCAGCCATATTCTTTGGGTCTTTTGCTAAAGTCACGTAGATGGGTTCAAATTAATAAAAAATAAAATAAAACAACAACGTTTCGATCCCAACACAAGCGATCGCCCCGATGACCTCCTGATGACGATCGCTTGTATTGCGATCGAACCGTCCTAGTTTTTTGCCTATTTTATTTTCACTCATTTGAACCTCAATCTACGTGACTTTACCGAAAAACCCAAAGAATATGAATTCCTTCAGTCACGAAAGCTTTCAGTCAAGGACTCCAGCCATTTCCCGAGCAAGACCTCTCCCCCCCCCCCCCACGGTTACCGCAGATAGTCCCGGCGGCAGAGCTTGCGTCCGAGCTTGTAGTAGAGCCTTCGTCCCACCTCGCCCAGGCGGCAGCCGCAGAGGTCGCAGCTAAGGCAGTCTTCGTGCCAGAACTGCTCGATGGCCTTGAGGAGGTAGCGGTCGCTGATTGGCTGCCGGCACCCGCCGCACATCAGCATCATCGGCGGCATTCGCAGCACCTCGTCCACGGGCTCCCTGGGGGCGCAGTGGCACGCGCAGCTCATAGTCAGTGCGCCCGTTGCCGGGGCAACAGAGGTCGCAACCGGGTACCCGATACCCGTACCCTACCCGATACCCGGCTACCCGTACCCGGCCGGGTAAGGGTACGGGTAGGCCGTGAGTCACTGGTGAGTAACCGTTTGTCACTCATTTCCCAACGTCTTGTCTCTTCTCACAATTCAAGTTCCTGGAATCAACCCACCCGCGCCTGCAACATGGCTTCATCCCAGAGGTCGCAATCAGGTACCCGATACCCATACCCTACCCGTACCCGGCCGGGTACGGGTACGGGTACCCGTTTGCGACCCTGGTGCGGCCGGAACAGGTACGGATAAGGAATCAAAACCCGTTTGCGACCTCTGCGGGGCAAGCAAACGTACGAAGTACTTGCCACTGATGTTGGCCGTGATGGGGGGTTGAACTCAATGACCTCCCCCCCCCACCTCACGTATTAATATTTGAAAGGGGGGTGGAGAGATGTTAACTACCTCGCCTGGTACACTGGAGGTTGTGGGTTCGATCCTGACGCCTGCTGTATATTTGGAGTTTGCGTGTCTCTCTCCAGAGTCGCGTGGATTTTTCTCCGGTTTTCCTCTCCACATTTAGAAACATGCCCGTTGAGTATTTTCTGCTGTGCGTTTCCACATGAGATGTTAACTGCCTATGCCTGGTATACAGGAGGTCGTGGTTGTGATCCTGACCCTGATGCCTGTTGTATATTTTGAGTTTTCATGTCTCTCCCTGGGGTCTCGTGGATTTTTCTCCGGGTTTTCCCTCCACATTTAGAAACATGCATTTAGCGTATTTGGCTGCATTACGTTGCCACATGATAAGCCACTTCGATGAGATATAATTTGTGGCGAGGTCGCTTTTTAAAAAAGAGCAATGTAGCTCAGTGGGCCTTACCTGGTAAAGTACAATTTGTGTTTTTATATGTTCTGTTGTTTAATTCCATCAGCCTATTGGCTTTCCAGGCCAATGTTATCAATCAGCAAACTCGGGACCGATTTCGACCATCTGGGTCTCAACAGCAGAGTCAAGTTGCTGGATTACCGGATGTTATTGGCAAAAGCACGCCAAATAAAATATGGGACCCAGTTCAATGGCAAAGCAACACTAACTCAATGTGCCTTGCCATGCAGCAGCATCGCTAACAAAAAAAAACCTAACATAGCCAGAATTCCACTCTTTTATCTCCACAAATAACGAAACATTATTTAGTTTATCAGCCTAAAAATCAATACGCTCATTGTCTTTTGCACTGAATAGGAACAGTGAGTTGGATTCTAGGCCACGGCTAACATCAGTGACAAGCGATATCTGAACCAGTCCTGGGCTCCCCCCTTCACCGACCTGCACTGACCAGCGTGGCGAAGTATGGCCAAAGCCCCCCTTGACCAATATGGAGGGGGGGGGGGCTTTGGCTATTATTTACTCTGTAGCAATGGGGTCCTCCCGGATGATTGGGGTCCTACCCCCAGATGATGGGATCCTCCCCACCTGGTCGGATTGTTATTGTACAGTCTCAGATAAAATACTTGACGGTACTGTTATGCAAAGAGGAACTTACATATGACACGTGGTAAGGTGGCTTGTGAACGAATAATACCTCTCAAATTCCATCCCTTTCAAGTACATGCACAGTACACATTACGTCGATCGTTGCACACTTCACGCACCGGATAATTGCTGAACACGTCCCACGCAATGTGGGAAAGGTATGGATCCACTTAAGAGTGTAAGACAAAGATGCCCCGTACAGCCTTTACCATAATATTGGGGCAAGTGCTGTTCGCGAGCGCACGTTAAGTCCGGCAACTTCAAATGTGGGTGGGTGGTGGTCAACACCACGCCCGGCCGCCTTTATCTCCCTAGTGGCGATGTTTACACACCGCACCAGGTACTCATTTGAGGCTGAGTCGACCTGGGGGTGGGGGGGGAGGCCCAGATAATCGTCACTGTTGGCCGTGAGCTGGAATCGAACTCGAGTGGCTGAGTTCGTAGGGCAGTGCACATCCACTGCGCCACGGCTCCCCACACACGTGTGACTCTTCACTTGAAGCATTGCTCGCGCCCATGATCACGTGGTGGTTTTAGTTACTGCAGCTACATACTATTAACACTCCTTCCCTTTATTAATGCTACCTCTATCCCCTCCCTTTGATGCTGATAATCCTGCATAATGCACGGGCATAAGTAGTACTATTCACATACCTGCATTTCCCATATAACATACCTTTGATGCTGCTAATCCTGCATAATGCACGGGCATAAGTAGTACTAATCACATACCTGCATTTCCCATAAATATGCTAAATGCCTCTTGATATACATATTCTTTTGTCAAGGCGCTCTTTCCCCCCCTTCCAACTCAGCTTATATATATGCTCCAAGCACGTGTGCTGTTTCATTCAGACGCTGTCGCCTCGACAGACCTGGTTTTCACCTGAGGACGGCTGCTTGCGTTGTGGCCGAAACGTCGTGAGAATTGTTTTATTATGTTTGATTTTTATAATTTTATTACTTCCCTTCTACGTGACTTTACCGAAAGAACCAAGAAGATCATAGGATATGGCAACGGTTTAGGGAGGCCTTCATCCAGCGGTGGATAATTCACGGCCGATGATGATGACGATGATCAATGCAGTAAAACTTGAGCAGTAAAACTTGATGACCCAATACAGTCGGCTGTGATGAGATCCGACGACATCGCTGCAGTAAACATGGGTTCATGTTCACAGTACGGGGGCAACCCAATGCAGCTACTGTATGATGAATTACACATACAGCCCACAACATCCGTCACATATCCCGTCAACCTGCCAAAAATATACATTTTCAACATATATAATTATATCATTTAGGCTATGTGTTTCGCGGTCTATCCTCCGGGCAAAGTGAAAACGTTGACCGTGTGACATGTCTATTAGTTAAAACCACGGCTCTTTGGTCAATCCACTGCTGGATGAGGACTTCCCCGCGCCTTTTGCTCGTAGGAGGAGTTGTTCGACCATACTTCACTACCTTGGTCAGTTTAAGGTTGAGGAGGGGGGAGAGACGCTCCCACATCACTCTCTTGACTAATGTGAGCCATGGCCCAGGGAGTCGATCGTGTTTACAACTCATGCGGTGCGCTAACCACTGCGCCACCGCTCCACCTCCCGTACAATCACAATTATCATCATCGGTAGCTATGATCGATCCACTGCTGGATGAAGACCCCCCCCCCCAAAAGCAGTCGCCGTCTCGCACGATCTTGCGACGTAACGATCCGAGCCGACACCGTCCCATCGCTGACGTTCTCTCTGTCCCGCCAGTGTCACCACTTCCCTCTGCGTGAATATTCGCAGGGCCTGATGCACTCGGCATTTCGAAGTGCATTCTGCTCCACGATGGCTGCAACTCAGCCCAGAACTTTGTATCGCTGCGGAACAATTCCGCGGCGATGCGGTAATTGTATACCCATTGCCAGGGCTTATTAATTTCATATTACGGGACGCTGCTCGTACCGCTGGCTTGATGTAGTGATCATCGGCGTAAGGCACTGCCACTGCAGTACGATATACGCCAATCGACAATTACCCTGCACTGTATTATTATACCCTATATGTACCCCAACCGCACACACCAACCTGTACGTACGCAAGGACTTTAACCTTGTCCTACGGTGCAATTCTGTGTGAGTACGGGCATATAGATGTATAGGAACTTACTCTGCTGGCTCAGTCGTTTTCCTGGAGCTTGATGTCGACATGTTCATGCGGAGACCCGCACGCACAACACACACACACACACGCGCGCGCGCACCGGAGTGACACAGCCAAGCCTCCAGCCGCGTTTTATAGAAGTGGCGCGCACAGAGGGCCCCCCTGGCCGAAGCCAAACTTCCTCTCCGCGCGCTTGTCGTGACTCGGTGCACAATGGGCGGAAATTTGCGCAATAGCCGCTTGCAAGTCTCGCGTCGGGTTTGAGACACGAAGCACTGAGAGTCGTGCTCTCGTCTCGGGCGTCGGCGGAGCTTCATTTCAGCCGGGTCTGTCGTCCCTGTCAGCGACCGTCACCCGGCATACCACGTCCAGTATACTCCTCGCTATGGCTGCAGCTACTGCTAGCAATGTCCCACCTACATCAGTGTAACAGTGACACGCAAACTATCACAGTACCCGGCATACCACACCCAGCATACTCCTCGCTATGGCCTTGGCTGCTGATAGTCATGTGCCAGACACTCCAGACTACCAGCGACCCATGAAAATGTTCAGTGAGATACGAATCTCTGAGAGGAATGCTTCGTTTTGTTTTCTCCCAAACTCCAGTCCCTGCTGATTTGCCACCGAAGCAGTCGACGGATTTTTCGACGTTTACCGACCTTTGTCGCTCGAGTTGCAATTTAAGTCGCTGCACTGTGTACGCGCCTGATGATTGTACCCACACGTATACACAAGATCTACAGCATGAAACGAATCAGCGCTGTTACAACACGTACAAACAGTACATTAATTATTGTCCTGCACTGCATCGAAATGGGAATGTATTTGACACGCACCATGCGTGGTGGGAGCAGCTATGAGCCCTGCGACCTGCGTTCGATTCCTGGACACGCCTAAGATCAATGGCGAGTGATATACCAAGCGATGCTGCTATGACACATTCCCCTTCATCGTTCACTCACCACCGTGGTGAAGTATGGTCAACGCCCCCCCCCCCCCATAGACCTGGCATGGAGAGGTCTTCATCCAGTAGTGGATTGACAAAGCGCTGTAAATTGTTTTATGCCGAGTCTGTGATCTTATTTTTTCCAGTTACTTGTAAACATCACACTGGAGTAAATAGTTTCCAAAAAGTAGGAAATAGTTTCCAAAAGGTGCAAAAGCAGGTAATGACGGGGCGAAGTGCATTAGCAAGTGTGAGGTTAATGCAAAAAAAATATGCTATAGTTTCAACCAACCCGCATTGACCAGCGTGGTGAAGTATGGTCAAACAACCCCTACGATTGACAGGGCGTGGGGGAGGGGAGCCATTCTTCCGGCAGCGGATTGGCAAAGGGCTGATAATTATTATAATGACAGCATGACATTCTCACTTCTACAAACGGAGGTACGTTCCCTACATCATGCCTCGACGCAGTTTATTTTTTTCAGAAGGGCGAATCATTCCCTGCTACGAGCACTGCATTATGGAACCAGAACACAAATTAGTCACTCTGACATTTTGACCATGCGGTGCATTCATGCGTTCCGGTGTCGGCAATGATTAATTAATTACAAATGTAAAATATATTTGTTAAAAAATAAAGAGACATTGTAGAAATGAGTACAGTATATTCTTCCGTTATATATTGTTTTCATCGTGGCTTCTGGAATTGTGTTTTGTTATTCTTAATCTCGTAAGTAGAACGGGGACCATTAATATCTTATCTATAAACGTAATTTTTTATGATAATTTGTTTTTACCCTTTTATCTGGCAACAAAACTGATACCTTTTTTACAAGGAGTCATGTTTGCATAGACCACAATACCTGCAGTCGTAATGCAAACAAAAAACACAACTCTGATAATGTATGCACTGTCCTTGAAGTTGATTGGTCCACACCCGAGACAGCTTTCCTTAGAGCCTAGTCTCACATGGTGTTGGACCAGATGACGCGAAAAGGCGCCTTTGCGGACCAATCAACTTCAAGGACAGTGCATACATTATCAGAGTTATGTTTTTTGTTTGCATTACGACTGCAGGTATAGGTGGTCTATGCAAACATGACTCCTTGTAAAAAAAGTTGTCAGTTTTGTTGCCAGATAAAAGGGTAAAAAAACAATTATC
The DNA here is from genome assembly GCF_965212315.1 of Lampetra planeri. Classification (NCBI taxonomy): domain Eukaryota; kingdom Metazoa; phylum Chordata; class Hyperoartia; order Petromyzontiformes; family Petromyzontidae; genus Lampetra; species Lampetra planeri. Next base: position 10,056,219 of record NC_136122.1, on the reverse strand, counting down.
ATATTTTTTTCTTCTGGCAAATGAGGTTCCAATGGTATCATTTTTTAAATTATACGTAAATAATTCCAAAGGTCGATGTCACTAAGCCCTGCAGACCACCTCCCGTCCAGCGGCACACGTGAGAACAGGGGTGAGACTTTTTTAATCCCCCCCCCCTAACTCCCAAGTAGTTTTGCATTCTCCGATCTGTCGAGGAATCGAACCGGTGATAAATAACTGACTTAGATGGTCAAATATCCCAGCCTAAAACCGCAGTGTTTGGGCCACGTTCGTGAAGTGCGCTTTGTTGATGTAAAGTCGTTTTACGGAATCGCGACCCCGTGATGCCATTAAACAGCGCTACCCCAAGCAGCACTTTTCCTTTGTTTTCATTCCTTCCCCAATTACGTTGTTGATGATGGATTGATTGTGCCCGATAGGCACTTCACTACAAGTCTTACGTCGACTATATAGAGTCGTTCCCTGGCGTTAAATGACATTGTGACCACTTCATGGGTGTTTTTCTATGCCCAAACAGGACGTGCATCCCTCTCCAAGGGCTTTTAAGAATTGGCAAAGCTACTCAAGAATTGAAAGTTCTTCAGGAAACGTATTATTCTTATTCCGTTCTCAATTCCTGAAGAAGCTCCCGACACGTGTGAAAACACATTGGAGAGCCGTGCGGTAACAACCGTGAAAACCTCCTGCACAGCTCTCACGAATCACCATCAACCATGATTAATCCACTGCTGGATGAAGGCTCGAAGCAAGTTGTCACCATCTCCCACGATCTTGCGATGCAGCAATTCACACAGCACCTGCACACGAGGTTATACAATCGCTCCATCTCCCACTGTGACGTACCTCTCGGGCGAATTCCAGCCCCTTACTGAAGAATATTATTTCATGCATTCTGAACTCTTTTCCCCACGCTACAGGTTGGCATTCTTCTCATTTCGTATGACTGATGCAGATGTAGAGCAAACAACGACAATTTCACGTGCAGGTGATCAAAGCCTGAAAACCGCGTCACCTTTGCACATAAATGTGGTCATTTTGACGTTAGTTAATTTGTAGATTTGTTTTTTTTATAACTTGTTCAGGTTTTGTTTGATGCTAAACACATATGTACATTAAACTTTGCATGTACATTTCAAACATTTCATTTCTTGACTTAAACCCCCAGTCTTCTAAACTACACGTCCATCTCTAAGCTCTGCACAAGATTCGATGCCCAAAACGTCAACTGCGATAACGTACTTCCGTTCTAAGGCAGTGCCAATTATGCACGGGCACGACTGTTTCATCACGGAAACAACTCACCGTGGCATTGTTTCTCATAATCAGAAGGGGGAAAAAAAACATCGTCCATTTATACAGGAAGGTCTTGCTGAGTTCCAAGAATGTTTTGCAGGAGGGTCCTGCGTTGGGATGTTGGTCCATTTCCGTTCGGTAATTAACGAGTGTTTTGCTTCGTGCGGGAGGAAACTCGCGAACCCGGAGACAACCCACCCCGAGGCCGGTGACATTTTATTTTAAAGCACGTGCGTTTTAGGAACCCACTTGCTGTACTGCATTGCCGTGACCGTGTAGCAGAAAAGCGTGGTTTGTAATTTTCAGACAATTTGCGTGCTCCGATAGACCGTGCCTCCGAAGTGATTGGTCACAGGACGTAGCGCGCCACCGCTCCTGTCGACACGTGACCTGTACGCACATTGAAATGTGATTAAAGAAAAAAAAGACCTCGCGAAGCTGGATTCCAGGAAGTCAGAATGAGGGGCACGGTATTACCCTCGGTGGTGCCCTTTGGTGCCCTCTTTGCCGTTGCTACTTTTGGTTCTCGAGTCAAAAAGCGGAAGAATGCTTCACAAAAAGCACGTGGTCCTTTCCCTGCGTCTCTCGGTGTTATTCCAAGCGATGGCTTTGGAGAGACCTTCATCGAGCCAAGTAAAGATCATATCTGATGATGATTATGATGATTAGTAGAAGAATGATGATGTAAAAAAATTGTTGTGAAATAAATCAATTAGTAGTACGGTATGATGGTTTGAAAACAAGATTGTGATATTGACATATGGCATTAAGTGTCTCTGACAAGTGATCGTAGCCATGCCAATCGCCCCTTTGGATATTTTGTCCTCTCTCTCGATCAGATCACGCGCTCTGCATTTTAGAAAGGGAAATGTAAATGTCTTTGGTGTCGTGATCATCATCGTACTCATTTTGGTTATCGAGTGATACACGCGGAACTATAAACGCATTTCAATATACAAACAAAAGTATGCTACGATGCATGCAGTTTATATCCACGGTATATTTGAACATACATATTTCACAATGCCACGGTGCAATAGCGTCATGTTATTGCCACGCTAATGAATTAACCCATCTCAAGTCTCTCAATCGCCTCCAAAAATCCCACGTGAAACAATGCACACTCCACATTGTAGAACGAGAGCAACACCCACCCGTGCCATCATGCGTCAGGTCGTTTTAACATTGGAAAGAGGTGTTCAGATGGGGGGGGGAGGGGGGTAAGCCAACGAGAGAGATGGACCGCCGACCCTTATTTAATTCCAAACTCCACTTCGCCCGTTGAGTCAGTGGGTTTGGAGAGTGGTTAACCGCGGAAGCAGACCGACACCAGCGATACGATGGGTGGGTGCAATGTGCCCCGAAGCTGATAGCCCGAGTCGTAATAGCCGGGGCCACACAGGCCGAGTTATTACAGCAGCACGAACAAATATTAAATTGATAGCCAATGGCTTGCCAAGTAGCAGTGGTGAATATACACATACGCAAGAGGAGTACAATAATATAATCATTGCTTGTGAATGACTCGTACCGTGTTATTCCTTGTGCACTTATTGCAGATGATTTATAGCCCTGTGTCGATCCAGCGCTGGTTAAAGGAATCTTCCACGCCCAGTGTCGGATTATCCCAGTAGCAAAAGTAGCTACAAATGCTATGGGCCCCGCACTTTCAAGGGGCCCGCGATAAATGCGTTCAAGTTATCGATTCCCGTTCAGTGATTCTGCACTCGCTCTATTATTATAGTACTATACCGCCTTCAACTTTTATAGACGACTGGGTGTTTAAGGTTAGCGATTTGTCGTATTATCTGGCTGTATAGCAAACGAAAAAATACAATTGCTTTATTGTGCAAGTAAAAAATGTGTGTTTAATTATTTATGTGTTTTTTAGGGCCCCTTTATAACACGTGCTACAGGCCCCCCACTAGCTTAATCCGGCGCTGTCCACGCCCTGTTAGTTATGTTGGGGGTTGTTTGACCATACTTCACCACACTGGCCAGTGTGGGTTGGTGAACTGGGAGTAGGTGGTTGATTTAAATGAAATAATTAAAATGTTCATAGTAATTCGCATGTGTAGTACAATGTTGTAAATGTAATAATTGTATTGTTTACATTGCAGTATAGGCAAAGCGTTAATGTATTTGGCCAAACATCAAACGCAGCATCCTGTGTAAAAAATAGAGATTCAGCGAGGGTTTGCTGTATAAAACATACAAGTGTGTTATCGGAGTAACTGCCTAATTTCTGAGATATTTAGGTTCACACATCACAGGAGGCGAATTAATTGGTTCACTGATGTGAACCGTGGTTAACTCGATACCTAAAGCAATTCCCAATTGCAGGATGACCCTGCGCTATGAGTTCCCTTCTGTGTGACTTTACCAAAAGAACCAAGAATATAAATCCCTGCAGTCACAAAAGCTTTAAATCGAAACCCCAGGCCATCATTTTTGGTTCGCCCCAAATTTCCAAACCTTTATTTTTAGGTTTGTTTTGTTCTAAGCATTCCCTAAACTGTTATACTATATTTGGTATTTACAGCATACTGTAATTGGTATTTAGTCGAGTGGTGATGACTTATGCACGCTCGTAATTACTCTTTGGTTCTTTTGGTAAAGTCACGTATAAAGATAAAATAATAAATTAAATACTAGCATACGACGTTTAGATTGCAACACAAGCAATCATCATCAGGTATAAATGAAATAGAAACACAAATCTAGCATACTTAGCACGGTGGAGGCGATGGTTTGTGGATCACTCAAAATGTTGGTAAACTCACTTCCCGCGGTGCGTCGAGGAAGTGCCACGGTACCCTGGCTTTCCAGTTGAGATCGCGAGTTGCCCCTTCACACGTGTGGATTTTCTGCAGGTGCTCCGGTTTCGTCGCACGTGGAGCCACGCATTAATTGGCCGAAACGCCGTATTATATATTATTGGTTCTTTCGGTAAAGTCACGTATAAGGGAAATAATAAAATAATAAAAATTAAACATCATAAAATAAAATTCTCACGACGTTTCGGCCACAACGCAGGCAGCCGTCCTCAGGTGTGGACCACACCCGAGACAGGTGTGGACCAATCAATTTCAAGGACAGTGCATACATTACCAGAATTGTGTTTTTTGTATGCATTCCGACCGCAGGTATTGTGGTCAATGCGAACATGACTCCTTGTAAAAAAGGTGTCAGTGTTGTTGCCAGATAAATGGGTAAAAAACAATTATCATATTTATCACGTGTTTAATTATTCGCAGTTTACCAGACACGCCCCATAACCTTTGATTTGTAACAAAATTCCAGCTTTCATAGAACAGCAGCATAATGAAACACCATCTATCACAGCGTGCAAAACACATGGACCGAAACGTTTACATTCAAATATACGCCCATGACTAATTAGGCAGTGTTTTTTTCATTTGCTCGACCATCTCATGACGTTGCATTCTCTCACGTCGTGTCTGCGTGTGTGCGTGTGGCCTCTTGAGCCACGGCACGAGCCTGCCTGCCGCTACGGCTGCGACGGACCCATGTGAAGCAGCGATGCTGCCGGCACGTGGAGGAGCATCGTGGGTGTCTGGGCGTGTGCAGTAATGTTAGATAAGGCCAAGAGACATTCGCCACGTTTCCAAGTTACGGCCAAGAGGCACCCACGACATTTTGGGTGAACATCTTGGTTTTGTTTTAGTATGAGTATTTTTTTTTGGACATCACTTTTACGAGAAAATATATTCGCCGATTATGATAATCTGTTGGGGGGGGGGCTTTAAATATATGGCAGTACGTGAGCAGTATGGGCTGCGTATTGAGTTGGTAGTCAGTAGTTGTGTAGATGTGAGAAATACCGAATTTTTTGTACAGATGAACTCCTTCATAATAAACGTTTTTGGGTTAGATCGCGTTATTTAGAAATGTGTCGTAACCCTCCACCACCCGACACGGCCAATCAGCATCATTGGGCGAATTGCCCGATGATGCTGGCTGCAATTACCAGCGAAACGTCGTACTCAAAAATTGAAAATGTTGTGGTTTCACTCTTCAACACACCGGTGGGCTAAAGTAGTGAACTATTTGTCTTTTGTCAACGTGACACTTTTTTTGCTGATTGGCCGTGTCGGGTAGTGGAGGGTTACGACACATTTCTAAATAACGTGATCTAACCCAAAAACGTTTATTATGAAGAATATTGGTCGCGAAAGCCTGCTACGTTAAGATGAACTCCTCTTATCTGAAATCTAACCCTAATAACCGCCGGGAACACAATCCATTGACGAGCGCAGCAAGTGCTGCCACAGTGAGCGTGGTGCAGAGGTCGAAATCGGGTACCCGATACCCGTACCCTACCCGATACCCGGGTACGGGTAGGCCGTGAGTCACTGGTGAGTAACCGTTTGTCACTCATTCGGGTAGGGTACGGGTAGGGAACAGGTACCCGTACCCGGAACAGGTACCCGTACCCGGCCGGGTACGGGTACCCATTTGCGACCCTGGTGCGGCCGGTACGGGTAAGGAATCAAAACCCGTTTGCGACCTCTGGCGTGGTGGTAGCACGGCAGTGACGGCACCCCGCTCAGGAGGGAGGGAGGAGTGTGGGGGCCGGGATTCACAATCGGGGCGTCGCTGTCACTCCGAGACGGAGTCGTCTTCTCGTTCGCTCACAACGGGCGTTTCCACAGCCCTGCCGCCGCACAGTGGGACGGAAGCTTGGCTTGCTTCGTGACTTCCTGCCTAACAATAATATACTACCCTCTTCTCCGGATTGTAAGACGCACTTCCGTCCCCCCACCTCCTCCTCCTGCTCGTCTCCTTTGGCACGCGCCAGAGGTCGCAAACGGGTTTTGATTCCTTACCCGTACCCGTACCCGGCCGCACCAGGGTCGCAAACGGGTACCCGTACCCGGCCGTACCCGTACCCTACCCGTACCCGGCAGGCGCGGGTGGGTTGATTCTAGGAACTTGAATTGTGAGAAGAGACAAGAAGTTGGGAAATGAGTGACAAACAGTTACTCACCAGTGACTCACGGCCTACCCGTACCCGGCCGCACCAGGGTCGCAAACGGCTACCCGTACCCGGCCGGGTACGGGTAGCCGGGTATCAGGTAGGGTACGGGTATCGGGTACCCGGTTGCGAACTCTGGCACGCGCTGACCACTTTCACCACCAAACCACCAGGGTTGGGACACGGTCAGTTCGACTCATGGGCACGGATATCATTAACCGTCGGTGTTATTATCTAAGGCGGTCCTGGGCTTCTCCTAGGGTTACTCAACATCAAATGCGAACCTGGTGCAGTGTGTGTTCATAAGTACGAGCCACTAACCCGCGTGATGATGAAGTATGGTCAAACAACCCACATGGACCGACACAGCATTCAAAGCCATCAACCAGCAGCGAATTAATACAATGCTCTACACTATTACTATTATTATTTCTGCTGAGTGGTGCATCTAATCTTCCAATTTCCAAACTTCCTGCTGAATTTTCCAACAAAGTGTGCTCACAAATGTATGCCCTGCAGGAGCAACTCAAGCCACCGGTTGCCCACGTGTGACGTGAGCAATGTCCAGCGCCGCCTGGTGGAACGCTCCCAACATCACACACGGACCCGTGCGCTCGACTCACACCCGGGTCACCCAGCGTCACGCATCAGCACAAAGGGGGTCGCACAACCAAAACAACAATAGTAGGGTTTCGATTTAAAGCTTTCGTGACTGCAGGGATTCATCTTCTTGGTTCTTTTGGTAAAGTCACGTAGAAGGGAAATAATAAAATAATAAAAATAAAACATAATAAAATAATTCTCACGACGTTTCGGCCACAACGCAAACCGTCCTCACCTGATGACGGCTGCTTGCGTTGTGGCCGAAACGTCGTGAGAATTATTTTATTATGTTTTATTTTTATTATTTTATTATTTCCCTTCTACGTGACTTTACCAAAAGAATCAAGAAGAACAATAGTAGGGGTTGGGTTTTTTTTCTCTCTCTCTCCATTTTTGAATTTGGTCAAACAAAAAACAAATAACTCGACGTTAGGGGGTCGCACAACCAAAACAACAATAGTCGGGGTTGTTGTTTTTTTTCTCGCTTTTTCGAATTTGGTCCAACAAAAAAAACAAATAACTCTATGTTCCAAGAGACGCAATGCTACGTGAATAAACGTCAAGAAGCAGTCATTAAAGAACCTCGGGCTTCTGACCCCTGGCCATGACCTACCCCTCACTGCTGGATGAAGAGCTCTCCACCACCCCAAAACCAACCACCATGAGAGCGCGCGGTTTTGCAATGCCACAATCAATTTGGTTTCTGCGCAAGAGTTGATTTCATCGCTCCATCTCCACGGCCGAGGTCATCTCGGGCGTGTCCGCCTCTCACACAGTACTTGCTCGGACAGTATGGAACGTTACTTTTGTTCGCCTGGGCCATCAGCCATCCCATCGTCCCTTCCAGCTATGTTTCCTGTCCAAGGTGCCTGACTCTTCCGAACGGGCCAATACGATGTCTTTAACCTGCCTACGTCCCCTTGAACCGTGTGCGTCTCTGTCTCCGTGTCATCTCTGCGCGCATCTTTGCACACTTTTCAGCTCTTGCTCCATTGCATTTGCCAATGTCCGGTGGGGTTTTTTTTTATCCGTTCGCCATCGCACTTTAAACTCCCGTGGTTTTCCGACGCGCAGACGGGTCGATACGAGAGCTGCCACGCCGCTGCCGCAGAGTGGCGCCTCTTCTCACGACGCCCAGCGTATTCTATTTGAATGGATTATACTCAATAGATCCGAACAGAAATGTAACACAAAGTGAATTGCTAACTCTGTTTTTTTCATGCTATTGATTTTCTTTTTAATAAAAAAAAAATATTTAAAGATTACTACAAATTGGGGCGTCACCCCAACGCCCTGTACATAATCGCCAATGACCTGCAACACAACCGCCATTCGCCACTAAGTGGCGGGGTCGTCACCACGGTGTTTGTGCCAGGCTAGGTAGGTAGAAAATAAAATTGATCAAATCACTTTTAAATGTATTTTATTTTATACCTACGTGACTTTACCGAAAGAACCAAAGAGTATGTAACTATATATAAAAATTGTTGCTGGTAATTTCACATCACAGCCCATGTCTATCATGGGATTGTGTCTGGAAATGTCAGAGTCTACGTCGCAAGCTGAGAACACCTCCACTTTATAGTGATGCAGCCCCACTCTTTCGGTGATGAATTACCCACGCGATGAGTGGCGCCTCCGCAGTAAAAAACACTCAGTTGGCTGTCCAAGGCAGGCAGACACGGGCGAGTGTGGCGCTGCGGGCACCAGGTTCAGGGATCCATTGATTCGCTCTTGGGGCTTGCATCTCCCATCGCCGCTAGAGGGCGACACTCGCAGTGAAATCCGAGCGCGCACGGCAGCACATTGCGGGGTTGTGAAGCTTCTCCGTTGAGACTGGATCTCAAGATGGTGTACAAACGCAGGGCGGCATTGTTGGCAGCAAGGGGCGTAGGAGGGCATCTGCCAGAGATGTGCGTGTTCCGTTATTTGCACAGGATAAGGGCAGGGGAGATACAGGGCAGACAGCAAAAAGGAACTTCGTAATCATAGGTAGAGAGTTAATTTTTTTTAGTTTTAGTTTCATGTATTAGGTATAGCCCTGTGAGCCATGCGGCTCTTGACTCGGGGGCAACCGCAACAAACAAAAACATGAACAAGAAACATCTCAAAGTGACTACGCGCAAACAGAAAAATCCAAGAAAAAACAGCAAAGTCTTCCAGAAAAAGCACCGTACATCAACGCTGTGTGCAAAAATCCCAGAGGAATGACTTGAGTTTCGACTTGAACAGGGGGAGGAGGGACTTTGCAGTGCAGACGGTCGAGGAGAGGGAGTTCCAAACAGCAGAGGCCACAGCACAAGAGAAGCGATTTTTCGTTTGCGGTGAGCTTCAACACTGGGGGTTGCGGATTTGGTGCATGGGCTGCTGCAGCGGACAGCAGGAGGAGGGTAGCGAAATCAGAGGGGGAGATAGGGAAATATTGTTTATGAATGTTTGCCGAAGTGGGTTTAAGATGTTACCTTAAAAGTTACGTTCTGTATTTTAGACACCGTTAAAAAAAAAAAGTTTTAGTCGTATTTTTGTTAAAAAACATCACCAGTTACTTTTAATCGTTTCTGAAAATGTACGCAACTGATGGGAGTTTGATGTTTCACTTCGTTTTAACACGTTTACTGGTTATTGTTTGTACATATGTAATGATTTTGTCATTCCACTGCTGGATGAGTGTATTTCCAGTCATCGGGGTTCTTTTAACTAGACTTCACGACTGTTTTTAAGCTTTAAACAGATATACAGTATTTATGTAAGTTGTAAATATTTGGACATTATTATTGATAAAACATGTTTTGTTTGTATTTTGTCGTAGAAACATTTTTCGTCATGTAAACAGCAGTTGTAATGAAAACTTTTAGCAAAGCAGGACACTATTGTCGTTGAATATCACTATTTTACTGTTTTTGCATTACTTTTGCAGTTTAAGTGTCAGATTTCACCGTGATTTTGCGTAAAACCATGGAAAATCGCTTCAATGGCTTAAAAACCTGTTTCAGTTTTGGGTATTGCAAGAAAATGACATTTTCAAATGGGTATCCTAATTAAACAGCGCCCCCTGGTGGTAAAACAGTGCCCCCTAGCGGTCAAAAAAATGTGCATGTGTAAAAAAAACCTATAACATTTCCTCCTTTTCTGTTCCAGGTCTCCTTCATGTCCGGTCCAACTCTCAACCTTCCGTGTGTCGCCACTCTCTTCCTGGTCACCTTCATCACATCTGGTTCAAGTCTCAACTCTTTGGGATCAACATCCACCTGCACACATGGTCCATTTGTGTACACACGCAGATCTCCCTCCACGGTTCTCCAACAACTCCACCTATGTCAGTTAACATTCACATAGGCACTTACCATCTTTCCGGCATATATTCAGCAACTCACCTTTGCCAGGATTTGAACCTATGCAATTGTCATGCTCCGGCTGGTCACCCCGCGGTGCCCTTATAAAACTCAACGTTTAACCTACTCATGCCGGCTTTGCAGAATACACCACGCCGCCGTTGACGCTGGCCATTGACCGAGCAACCCAACGTTCCTACCAGCTCCATCCGCATGAATGTGTTATCAGTCATTTGTACAATGTGATTTCAAATATATTTTCTGACCGAAGTACATATTTAAAAACAAGTAAACCCGTAAAAACAAAGTTTTTCACTATAAATCCTTTATATGCGTGGCGGCTAGAGTCCTCTCGTCCTCTGGCTTGAGATGGCTGCCACCTATGGGTCAGATGATTGTCTGCCACCATTAAGCAATTGGTAATTAAATATTTAATTTGTTTTCCCTAAACAGTGTAAAATTTAGGATTTTTTTTTCACGAAAATGAATCGTCACACACAACGAGTCTGTGTGGAAGATGTCAGCTCGATTGGATCACGGGAAGTGGGTTAAAACACGAGCGAAAGATTTGCACGGTCCTAAGCAAGCGAACTTAATATAAAAGATTAAATATAAAAGAAAAAGCCTGTGGAGGACGCGGGGATCAATCCCGCGACCTTTGGCATGGGAAGCGAGGGCGCTACCAACTGCGCTACTCCGCCACGGCCTGTGGAGGAGTTACGCTCTGGGCTTTTATACTCTGACGTTCAGCCAAAGCCATGAATAAGTTATATTTGAATATATGTAAAATAAATTTTTTTTGCCTAAAAAGTGTAAAATTTTGGGAATTTTTTTTCACGAACAATAATTGTCTGGCACAACGAGTCTGTGTGGAAAATGTCAGCTCGATTGGATCACGGGAAGTGGGTTAAAAAACGACCGAAAGATTTGCACGGTCCTAAGCAAGCAAGCACGCACACTTAATATAAAGGATTTAACAAGTAAACCCGTAAAAACAAAGTTTTTCACTATAAATCCTTTATATGCGTGGCAGCGAACTTAATATAAAGAATTTAAAAATATATACGCCTGTGGAGGACGCGGGGATCGATCCCGCGACCTTTGGCATAGGAAGCGAAGGCGCTACCAACTGCGCTACTCCGCCACGGCCTGTGGAGGAGTTACGCTCTGGGCTTTTATACTCTGACGTTCAGCCAAAGCCATGAATAAGTTATATTTGAATATATGTAAAATTTTTTTTTTTTGCCTAAAAAGTGTAAAATTTCGGGAATTTTTTTTCACGAACAATAATTGTCTGGCACAACGAGTCTGTGTGGAAAATGTCAGCTCGATTGGATCACGGGAAGTGGGTTAAAAAACGACCGAAAGATTTGCACGGTCCTAAGCAAGCACGCAAGCAAGCAAGCACGCAAGCAAGCGAACTTAATATAAAGGATTTAATAAGTATAACCCGTAAAAACATAGTTTTTCACTATAAATCCTTTATATGCGTGGCAGCGAACTTAATATAAAGGATTTAAAAATATATTCGCTTGTGGAGGACGCGGGGATCGATCCCGCAACCTTTGGCATGGGAAGCGAGGGCGCTACCAACTGCGCTACTCCGCCACGGCCTGTGGAGGGGTTACGCCCTGGGCTCTTACACTCTGACGTTCAGCCAAAGCCATGAATGCGTTCTATTTGAATATATGTAAAATATTATTTTTTTGCCTAAAAAGTGTAAAATTTTGGGAATTTTTCACGAACATGAATTGTCTGTTACAACGAGTCTGTGTGGAAAATATCAGCTCGATTGGATCACGGGAAGTGGGTTAAAAAACGAGCGAAAGATTTGCACGGTCCTAAGCAAGCAAGCATAGCACGCAAGCAAGCAAGCACGCAAGCAAGCAAGCACGCAAGCAAGCACGCAAGCAAGCACGCAAGCAAGCACGCAAGCACGCAAGCACGCAAGCAAGCAAGCACGCAAGCAAGCACGCAAGCAAGCAAGCAAGCACGCAAGCAAGCAAGCAAACTTAATATAAAGGATTTAAAAATAGTTTTTATTGTATTTTTTTTTATTAAATACAAGCGTTGGATTTGAACCCGTGACTCCGTGACTCACAGCCCCACGTGCTCCCCACTCGACCACCAACCAGTGTGAAACGTCGCAGGGCCCCACGTGGAATCGTGACTCAACTGCACGCACGCGGAGTTTTCAGCGCGATTGAAATATCATTATTACACGTGCCGCAATCACGTGTTGACCTTATCCTTCGAGATTTGACGTTTTCGTGACTGCAGGGATCCATACTCTTTGGTTCTTTCGGTAAAGTCACGTAGGTATAAAATATAAAATAAAATAAATCTCTTACCCGCTTCAGCAATTGTTTATTGATGTGGTTGTTCCACCTGATGTGTTGCGCCCGAAACGTTGGGATTTAATTTATTTTGTATTTTATACCTACATGACTTTACCGAAAGAACCATGTTATGCGGTCCGTTCTGTGACGTTTAAATAAATCACTAACATATTACTTCAGGGATTCGACCCCAGATCGACTGCTTGGCAAAGCTACCGTGTTGTTCCCGACACTACAAGGGATCAGGGGAGGGCTGTAAATGCTATGGTTATTACATCGTTCACATTGTGGTAGTTACACATATGCAAATAAATGAGAAAAATATCAGTGCTCTTTTGATTACCATTAATTATTGATATAATAAAAATCCAAACAGGCCAATGGAGCTGGAATTTAACCCAGAACGCTGCAGCCTAATATCCATATCCACTCCCCGCTGAGCTACCATGCTAGCTGGAATTGCTGTCAGCATAATCAGCAGCAGCACAGGCGTTGTAGAAGCAGGCACCACATCACATGGACTTTCCCCAATTATATATTTATCAATGAAGCATCCACTGCACAAACCACGACAGATGCGAATACCCGATGCACAAACGGAAACAATATATATAAAACACTCCATTGTGCGACTGAGGTCATCCAGAACAGACCACACGACATAAAACAATGCAATTGCCGAGCCACAAATATTAAGGAGACATCACAGCGATATACTCCGTTGCTCCTGACTGGGATGTCTGGCTTGGCCACCTGAATGTGATATTGTTGTTGTTTCCTCTGCATCTACAATCAGCCATATGACAGAATTAAGCATGACGGGTAACTGTTGGACACCTTGTTCACTTAACTAGATGGAAATTCCTGAAAAAGCTGTCAGCCCAGGCGGATGCACAGTGCAAAACAAGTTCAACATAAGAACAAGGGCTTTCTGGATAGCTGAAAAGTCCGGCTATAGCTGAAAAGTCCGGCTATGGCTGAAAACAACCGCAGACGGTTAGGCCGTACTTACAGTGAGAGGGAGTCTGGCTAACTTAAAAGTCCGGCTATGGCTGACAATCCCAGCGACTAGCTGGATTACCAGGGCTAGCTCAGGGGTCGGCTACCTGCGGCTCTTGTAAGACTGCTTTGTGACGTCACAATGCACGTGGTATTCACCACGTGCATTGCAGCTCTTGGAATATTGAGGGGATTATTTTCTTTTACAATATTCGAAAAAAATTGCTCTTCTTGTTATTTTGGTGGCCGACCCCCTGGGCAAGCTGAAAAATCCGGCTATAGCTGCAAGCCCAGGCGGCTAAAGCAGACTAACAGGGGCGAGTCCGGCTATCTTAAAAGCCGGGCTATCGCTGGAAGCCCAGGCGGCTAAGCCGGACTAAGAGTTTGGAAGCGACAGGGAGGGTTGATGGGCGGGGGGGTCCGGCTATGGGGGGGGGGGGGGGTCCGGCTAAGGGGGTGGGGGGGGGGTCTGGCTATGGGGGGGGGGGGGGTCAGGCTATGGGGGGGGGGTCCGGCTATGGGGGGAGGGGTCCGGCTATGGGGGGGGGCTATGGGGGAGGGGGGGTCCGGCTATGGAGGGGGGGCTATGGGGGGGGGGGTCCGGCTATGGGGGGGGGGGGTCCGGCTAAGGGGGGGGGGGTCTGGCTATGGGGGAGGGGGTCTGGCTATGGGGGGGGGGTCTGGCTATGGGGGGATCCGGCTATGGGGGGGGGGGTCCGGCTATGGAGGGGGGGGGGTCCGCGCAACACGTGGAGGAGCCACCACGTGGCCCCGTCTCGCGCACGCCGCTCAATGGAGGCGCTACTCGCAGTGCGCATGCGCGGGGCCATGAGGAGGAGCAGGGCGGCCGAGGCGGCAGAGGCGGCGCCGCGCGGAGCCTCGGAGCTGCCGCGGCAGCCGCAGCCTCCCGAGGAGGCCGCGCTGAGGGCCACGAGGGAGCAGAGCGTCACCATCGTGCAGCACAAGATCCGTAACCTGGAGAAGAAGAAGGTGGGGAAGGCGGCGGGCAATGCAATTAGCGCGTTAATTATTTCATTGTTTTGAACGCGCGTTGTCAATGGGGAGGGGGAGGTTTCCCAGCGTGCATTGCGCGGCGGTTTCCGGTTCCCGCCCCCTCACACCCCCCCCCCCTCCTTTAACCCCCCTCCCCCCGCCCTTCAAGAATCGCAATTGCATTTCCCACCACGGATAGGCGAGCCCCCGCCCCCTTACCGCCTCGTGCGTTGGAGTCACGTGGCGTCGCTTGGACCAATAGAGCGGCAGCGGCTATGCGCGTGCGTTGTGTGTAATGCAATGCGGCGCCCTCTCTCCCTCCCTCCCCCCCTCTTCTTCCTCGTTCACTTCAAGTCGCTCGTCGCTTTTCTTGCCGCTTTGCTTTAAACAACAAAAATTCGGATAAAAACACAAACAAACAAACCTCCCCCCCCACCTCCCCACACCGAACTCGACGCAAATTTCTCCTTCAACCCCTTTCCGTCGCTTCGTCGGCGATCTAACGACAACAATAAAAGACTAAAACGCGCAGCGCGGGAGAAAGTCATGCCGGCCATCACTACCAAGGCGGTGAGCGCCGCCGCGGCCTCGGGCACCGCCACCACCACCACCGTCGTGGAGACGGTGTGGTCCGAGCCGCTCCGCCAGGCGCTGCTCGTGCTCGAGAAGAAGGCGAGGAACCTCGAGAAGAGAAAGGTCCGCTGAAGCGTCGGCGGATTTGCGCGTCTTTTGTTGACTCCCCTCGACGTCGTCGTCGTCATTTTCTGTTTCGTCGTCGTCGTTTGATTGACGCGGGGATGTTGGCGCGCTCCGTTGCACGCCGCCCTTGTTCGTTGTCGCTGCTGTTGCTGTTGTCGGGCAGCGTGGCGGCGACTTTGTGTGTCCTGGTCGGGTGGTGGTGGTGGGCCCTGGTCGTGTTTAGGGGGGCGGGAGAGCGGTGGCGCAGCGGTTAGCGCGCCGCGCTGCGAAACCGATGCCCCCACCCCCACCTCGACCCGAGTTAGTCCCACTCGAAGTTATTATCTCAACCGGTCCTGGGCCTCCCCTAGGTCGACTCGGCCTCAAACGAGTGCGGGGTGCGAAACGTCGCCGCTGGAGGAGACAAAGGCGGCCGGGCGTGGTGCTGGCCCCCCTCGTGTGCCACAGTGTCGGTAGCCTTCATCGGTGCTGCTCGCTCACAGCACTTGCCCCTACAGTCTGTTACAGGCTACACGGGGGATCTTTTTCTTTGTTATCGCCAACCTCTGGGTGATGGACCTGTAGAAGGCCAAATGTGGGGATGCCGAAACGTTCATGTTACAACTCACGATTGCCTTCAGTGCGAGTAACAAGTAACAGTAACAATACTCTTGGCAATACGTTCATGAGTTCAGTGCCAATGTCGAGGCCTTCTGACCGCGACGAAAGTGCTACGGGAGGACGACTTTGTGTGGTTTTACTCTTCCTCGTTGGTTGAAGGGACGTACGCGGAACTTCTAGTTGTGTACATACTCAATGTTCTATTGTCACTGGCATCAATGCCGTATTCACGTGGAATGGCTGTCCGTTTGTTGGCTCAAGGTTCTATTCCGGCTAAAGCGATGGGGACGATTCATATTGCTGCTGGCCTGGTCCGAGCAAAACGTCAAGAAGGGGAAGTTGATGCGACTCTGATCTTCACGTTTACTGCTCCATGATGCCCCCCCCTCCCCTCCTCACATATCTCATCATCCGCAAGAAGCAGCATCATCGACTTTACCGAAACAAACCTAAGAGTATGAATCATTGCAGTCACGAAAGCTTCAAATCTAGAATCATCATCATTTAGATGACATTAACATGGGATGTTGTTGGCAGCCGTTGGCGGCTTGGCTACATCAACATTCGGGATAGTTGATGGGTGGTGATTTTCATGTGTTGACGGCTTTGAGTTGGAAGAGAGGTGTGGAAGCTCTCGTCGGGTTGACTTGTGTGATGTGTTCCTCATCAGCAGCATCATCGTGGTCGTCATTAATAGTAAGGTATAGCTTGTGCTAGCGAGATTTATTTGGCAGCTTGGCTCGGGTGGTGGTGGTTGTCTACTGGGCCAGCCGCTGACAACCGATACTACTCGTGATTTAATCATCGTTAATGTAGAGTGGAGTTGTTGCTAGGCATAGATCGGTCTTGTTGTTTGCTGCATAGCTACAATGTATAAGTGGTTGTTGTTACCGTTGGCCTAAGGATCCTGGACAAACGCAACGTAAACCTCGCTCGCTATGCTGATCCACTAACTTGTGTAGTATATTGGCATTGCCATAGAATTTTTGGTGATATCTGTTGGCGGTGGTGCACAAACACAGACACTAAAACACCACCAACACGCGATTCGATAACAATGCCTTAAATTACAGCTGCTGCTTGGTTTCGGGTTTTTTGAGTTTGGTGGTTCAGCTGTTTGGGGGCAAGGAGGGAGGAGGATACGTTTTATTTTACAGCCGAGCCAAGGCAAAAAGGACCTTTCACTCAATACTTTCGCTCATTATTAACGTAGGAAGTAGCTCTTGGGTTTGAAGGTCGTTGTTCGTTGGCTATATCTGACGAGATCTGTGTACTTTAGCTAGTAGTGGTGGTTGTGGTGGGTGGTTGGCATCACTGCTGGATTAAGAAGGCGAGTAAAGTGGAGGAAACTGCCCTCATCACTACTCTTAACGTGTTACCTTGGCTGTGTTTGCCACTCTGCTCAGTCAGGTCGTTGCTGCTGACAACATCCATGAACCACCACCAGTGGCTGTCATGTATTGGCTACGTAGGGTGCGAAAGAAGTTCAACATGTCCCTGTCGGTCTCTAAACGAGTGTACGGTATTTAGAATATTCCAGACCATAGGCACGCATCAGTGTTATCTCTACTAGTATAGATCGTTATATAATCACCACCATTCTAGATTTGAAGCTTTCGTGACTGCAAGGCATCATATTCTTAGGTTTTTTCGGTAAAGTCACGTAGGTAAAACATCAAAATTAATGAAAATAAAATAAAAAAAATAAAAACAAAAATCACGACGTTTCGGAGGCAACACAAGTCTCCGTCATCAGGTGGGACGGTCACAGCCGAATTAGCCTGATGACGGAGACTTGTGTTGCCTCCGAAACGTCGTGATTTTTGTTTTTATTTTATTTTCATTAATTTTGATGTTTTACCTACGTGACTTTACCGAAAAAACCTAAGAATAATCACCACCATCTAATATTCCAAAGTATTATCGTTATTAATACTGTACGTATACAGTAGATTCACCTGTAGGGTCACTACCACCGTCATGATCGTCGTTTACCATCATAGCTCGCGTGTGATGTCCTTCACATGGAAACCTTTTGCCTAGTGTCTAATTACATCATTCTCAATCTCATATTCTCTCTATTACGCGGGGCTCTTGCGGTTTGTCGAATCCAGTGTCCTTATTTCGTCCACGTGCTCCCGCTACATTATTTATTAATATTCAATAGTTTTTTATTTTCTCGTATTTTTAATATGCATCGTCCTCATCTTAAGGCAGAACCGTTGCAGACGCAATCCATTGATGTATAAACCCACCCCGACTGTGTCTTAAGCTCTGCTTTGTCTCGTCTTTCTCTCCACACCCCTCCTCCTCCCCTCGCCCTTTGTATGCGAGTCCACTGCACAGCCGCGCGAGTCGGCAGCGTTCCCCACGCTACAATAATCTCCGCCGTCACCTCCTCCCTCCCCTCCTGCCGTGTTTAAAACCTCGGCCATTGTCTTCGTTTGTGCGCCATGCAAAACGAGCGAGAAGCCCCCACCCCCGGGTCTCTCCTCTCCGCACGTTGTTGTTATTGTTGTTGTGTTCCGTGACCTCTTCGACCTGTCCGTGTGCGTGGCGCGTAGCGTCTTGTACAATCCACACAGCCCTTTATCCCGCGCCTATGAATCCCGTCTGTCTGTCGCCCACTCACGTGGTTCTCGGAAGTCTGAACATGGCTCCCCCTCATCACGACGACCACGCGGCATGGGTTGGGCCCCCCGAACCCACGCGCGGGGTGCGTGCGTTGTGGTGGTGGTGGCTGGCTGGGGTGATGGGGGTTTGATGAGTCCGTTACACACAAGTTATTTTTTTCACAAATGTCCGATTGATAACCGTTATTATTGAGCAAAAACTAAATCGCGCGAGAGAGGGAAGAGACGCGAAGCCATCTTATCTCGTGTTGCCACCCGACTCAGCCTTACGGGCAGCGTTGTGCTTGTACCCCACGGTGGTGTTGCGTCTCGATGTGTGCACGTCTGTACTTGTTTTTGGAGCGGTAGTGTAGCAGTTAGCGCGCTATGAACTCGGCAACCCGAGTTCAATTCCTGCTCAACACCGGCGACGATTATCTGCACCAGTCCTGGGTGTGGTGATTCCCACCCACCCCCTCGTGTGCCGTGCCCCCCACCCACCCCTCGTGTGCCATGCCCCCCACCCACCCCCTCGTGTGCCGTGCCCCCCACCCACCCCTCGTGTACAATGCCCCCCACTCAGCCCCTTGTGTGCCCTGCCCACCTTCATAGGTGCTCGCTAACAGCACTTGGCTCCCACAGTCTGTTAAGGTGACACGGAGTAGGTCTTTGCATCTGATTCCAAGTCATCGTCTGCGTCATTCAGCCTCTGTGTGCCAGTCACACGTCCCACTTTGTTTCCTTATCGCCTTGGCCGTGTCACAGTCGTTATCTCTGTTATATACTGTTCTGTATATTCAGTGTTCCGTTCCGTCCGAGACCCTGTCTCTTTCACCAACACTTTTAAGCCGTCTGTCTGTGTGTGTGTTTATACACATCATGGTTTATTTAGCTCTATATAACACAGTACATTTCGTGTAAATATCTCAAGTTATATTTCTATATACACTGTTTAGTATAAATATGTCGTTATGCTGCTGATCTTTGCATTGTATGTGTAGTTCGTTCTTGTGTCTGTACAGGTACATTGTTTGCCTTCTTCTAGAGAGTGTGCTATGTAAATGTGTTTAATAGGCGTCTATCAGCTGTGTGTACAATCTTAGTCATTCATAGGTGTGTGTTTGTCTTGCTGTCGTTCTATAGTGTGGTATGGCATTGATTAGCTGTGTGTCGAGTATAATTCTGTCTTGCCGTGCCAGTAACTTGGTGTGTGCCTTCTAATTTTCATGGCTTTATTTCATTGACCTATAGTTAAGTACAGTATCTTGTAATATGTCTAGGCTACGCACAGTGTACATCTGTCCCTGCTTGTCTGTCATGTATTCGACTCTTGTACACATCAGTCTCTATGTGAGTTGCTGTTTGTATATGTATTGTATATCTCTGAATGTTGTCTATTAGTCTGTGTGTGTCCAGTATAAATCTGTAAATATATCTCTTAATCTGTCATGCATGTCTCTTTATCGATGTGCCATTAATGTCTGTTTCTAGCTGTGTATTTACCTCACTGCCAGTGTATTTAAGATATATATATTCTTTACATGCCTCGGTGTATTTCGTCTTGTTTTCCTGTCAGAGCCCTCCAGCCCCTTGTATTGAATGTTGCACAAAATACAATTATCATATCCTCTATACAGAGATGTGTTTCATGAGTCCCTCCCTGTTTTTTTCATTAGGGCCTTTTGTTGGCAAGGCCTCGTTTTTATATATTCTGCTATGACGTTAATCGCCATGATAGAGCTGCATGGGATGTGTTTGTCAATAGCCTGGCCCTTAGCTAAAGCCGAGGTGACTGGGGATCCGTTTCCCATGAGTGCACGACCTGTTTATTATTAAATTGCTATATAAGTAACTGTTGCTGACCTATTAGGATTCATTTCCACAGTGCCTCTCTTAAGTGCTCAGTCCTAATGTTTTCCTGTGAATATTCTTGTCTCGTGGTTCATCGTTATCACCAGCCATGATCAAGCCACTGCTAGATGAAGATCTTCCCAAGCCGTAGCCATTCCTTATGATCATGCGATGTAACACTCGATCTAGTCCTTGAACACGAGCTGATGGCATCCGCTCCATTTCATCTCCGGCGCGTTACCACCTTTGCCTGCCCACTGATGGTAGGCTCAACTATCGGTCATCATCCCTTACAGCGGTGTGTGCCAGCGTGTGGTTATGTCCATGCATTTATGTACGTACATTTTATATATATGTAACTGTAGTAGTTTAAATGATGGCTGCATTGGTGTTTGTAGCTAATACCTTTAACTTTCACAAGTTCCGTCTATGTAACAAAGCCCGTTGGTGTACCTGCATTGTGACTGATGCTCATCTTATATATAAACTGTTTTCGTGCTCAAGTGTAACTTCAAGGTGCTTGAGATGTATTATTTTATGTTGCTATATAAACTTAAACCTTAGGTATGTACACTACATTGGCTTTGTTTTATCGAGTCAAAAATCCAACCCCTGTGGAAAAAGACAACACGCAAACAACCCCTGCACGAATGCATAACAGTTTCCACAACTAACATTTTCCTCTGCTTGCCATTTCCCAGTACTGCAGTGTTTGGTAAAGAGGAAGTGGACTACCGATGTCGTGGTAGTGGATATCAACTGCAAATAGATGCACTCGCCGAAGATTATTATTCCTTAAGGAAGCTTAACCATTGCGTTATGTTTTATATACGAGGTTAAACTTGGTTGTAACCATGACCATACCGCACGAACCCGTGCAAGCCTCTCAGTACTCTGGATGGTGGAAAGGTATTGGATGAATATGGGAATGGGCCTCGTCGAATGGGGTGGTCCCCTGTGTGAACATTTCTGTATTCTTGTGACAATTTCCTTGGTCACAGATGCTTGGCTTTGCATTGAGAAGAGGCTCCGTCACGATGGTGGTGATTATGCGACCCAGTGCTGTCCCCACCGTGCTAGTGTTGTCCTTGTTACATATATGTTTTAACAAACTTGTAAGTTATTGGCCCATTCCAGCAAAGCCCTAGAGGAAAATTGTAACGCACGTTCAGCAATAGCTTTTTGCTCTGTTAGCAGTCGGCAAAGTGCTTGTCAACCTTTTACAGTGTACTCTGTTTAAATAGAGGTATTCTAAAACGAAAGTAAAATTTTACTCATTGATGCCTTATGAGGTTGACGTCTGTTGTTTTTTTTGTCAGAAAACATAACATTAATTAAACGTTTAAAGTGAGTATACCCCAGGCATGCATGCCCAGTGTATTGTATCAGTAGTTTCAACGTGTGTTTTCTTTTCAACAGTCCAAGTTGGATGACTACAAAGCCAAGCTTAACGATGGACATGCTCTAAACCAAGACCAGCAGGTACATTATTCTTCGGCATGCCCTGCAGAACAATACAGCCTGTCATTCTGTGTGGCAGCTGCTGTGCTCTTAGTAGCTCGGTTTTTTAAGTCGCCAGTGTGGTTTACACGCAAGTGTTTTAAATTGAAACATCTGTCGTTTTGCCATCAGGAAGCCGTTGCTAAGTATATGGAGGTCGTCAGCAGCCTGGAATTTGCCCGAGACCTACTGAAGACCTTTGCTTCACTCAACCAAGATGTAAGAGGGAGGGCGGACTATAGTTTTACCATAGCTCATCGAACATTTAAATGTTTTTCCCTCATTTTAGATACCTTTGTTGCTATAATCTTGAGTTGTACAATTCACTAGGGTTATTTTCTTTAAACATTCTATGAACATAATTACATTTTAAATTCACTGCTAGGGGAGCTTATGGAATATCACTTGTGTGCATGTGGAACAAATTGTTCTAAATGTTTGTGGGTTCCTTGGGTTTCGAAGCCTAATTACAGTTTAATGTCAAAGTCCACGTTTATATAACGACAATTTTGCCCCATGACCTATTTCGTTCATTGGACTACACTTTAGCGGTTACATTATCCCAGGAAAAGACAAAAATAGGTAGGTAATTCCCCAATACAACCCACATTTTAGGTCCCATTGAGTTTTGAATTCTTCCACAGTACAGTACACCAGTGGTGTAGTGTGGTTGGCATGCGCCCTGGTACATGGAATGAAAATGGGTCCCTCTGTCCAATTTTCCCACCTTTTGTAGCCTGGGCCGCTCCAGGCTGTGTGCCCATGCACAGTTGGCATGGCCTTCATGCTCGATAGCTCCGCAACTGTCTTGTTACACCCTTCACGACCTAACCTTCATCTCTGATTTATCCAAGCAACCCGTTGTTGCATATGCTGGGAGAGCGAGCGCTTGCGGGTGCCAATTGGCTATCGCAGTTCCCCGCAAGGTCGTTGGAAAAAATGTTATTCTTGCTATTATAGTGCATGGCTATCTATATTTACAGACAACTTTTTAGTCTTGCAGGAGTTTCACAGGAGGGGTGATGTTGCTTATGCGGCTTTTCCCAATCAGGTAATTTGTGAGTTGGTTCAAAATTGTGGATAATTTAGACCGTGACTTCGTCAGACACAGCCTCTTTTTCAAATGACGCTACGGGATCTAGAACTTCCACTGGGAACCGGAGTGGCCGTCGTGTTCGATGCTCCACTTTCCGCAGCAAGCGTCACGGTTTGCGTGCCCGTCATTTTCCTTCTCCAGGTTCAGAAGGTGCAGAAGAAGGCGGCGCGGCGGGAGCAGCTGCTGCGTGACGAGGCCGAGCAGAAGCGCTTGCGGCTTGTGCTGGAGGTGCAGTACATCCTCGACAGCCTGGGCGACGGGGCGTCAGCACGCCTCGACTTCTTGGCCGGCCAGAACGGTGCCGCTCTGCTCTTGACCCAGGAAATGGCCTACCTGGACGACCTCTACAAGCTCGTCAACCCTGAGCGAGTGGAGACCACCAGGTGGGGCCCCCGCCTCTCTCTGTCCCTTGCGCGACTTGCTGAGCTGTGCGTTCAATACTTCACCGATACAATATTTGTTAAAGTCTCCCCTAGAGTTTTGGATTCTTTGAGATTACATTATGCCAGTGGTATGTTGTGGTTGTTATGGGCCCTGGTGCAAGACCTGAAATACGGAGGTGGGGGGGGGGTCCCCTTTGTCCAATTTCTTCCCCACATGACCTTATGCTTGTCGCAGTGAGTTTTTTTCCATCTTTTCTTTCCCAGTAATATTAAAATATACTGTGCACGTCACATTATTAGAATACATTAGTTGTATTTGGAACACTTGCAGCTGAGCAGTCTCGTGTCAGGACTGCCCCAGAACATTACGTAACATAACTACTTCTGGGGTCACTTGCAAAGCCACCTGCCCTCATTAGTGGAAAACCTTTTAATGCCCTGCAAAGATTTATCATCAGATGGGAATCAAACCAAGTTACTTAATTCTCAGTGCTGGAATAAGCCCAATCAGGTAAATTTTTAATGCAGTTATTGACTGGACTAAGGCATTACCTCACTACTTGAGAGTTTAGTTTAATCACAAGCGTCTGACTGAAATCACAGACGGGATCTAATCCACACCTTGGCCACCTTGCATGTGAGTGCTGTTTAGTTTTGGCCATTCCGCTGTCGTGGGTTCTTGTAATTTTTTAATTTATTTACATGCTTAATGAATAATTTACTTGGATTTATTATTACAGCTTTGAAACCCAGATGGAGCAAGCATCGCAGCACTTATGGGATCTGGTGGAAGGGAAAGATAAACCGGTTGCGGGAACTACTTGTAAGTAAACATTTAAACATTTAATTACTCATCGTTTTATATATTTTTTGACATCCCACATCTGGAATATCACAAATCTATTTAGATCTCAAAACCATTTCCACTGTTAGGTCACGATACTTGCAGTTAATATTGTGTTTTCTGTATTCACTTAATTAATTTTACATAAAATAAATGTAATTAAAATAAATGTAAAAGCAAATTATTGTTGAAGTGTTTTCGATGTAAGAGCTTCTCTCTCTCCCTCTGTGCAGACAAAATCTTAAAGGAGGTCATCGATCGGGTCCGTGAATGTGGCTACTTCGATAACATCCACACGCCACAGAATGGGCTTCAGGAGGCACCATCAGAGGAACAAGACCTTGCAAGTTCTCCCGAATCAGAAAAAGAGGAGAAAGAAATTCCACTTCCACCTGAGCCTCAGCCGCAGCCACAGCTGCAGCAGTTGCAGCAGCAAGTCCCAGAAATTGGTACTCTACAGACCCCATGTTTTATTCATTTCACTACTACATGATTTTTATGGTGATATAAGTACCTTTAAATATTTTCTTTGTCCCCTTATGTTACTGTTTCAATCGGTTACAAACCAGCTGTGTTTTATGCATATGTCCTTTAGAAATAAAAGGCAAACCCCAACTAAGGAAATCCCTTGCCCATTTCAGCATTTTGTTTATTGCTGGGGTTGTTTCCACCTGATGATGGGCACTTGTGTTGCGCCCGAAACGTCGTGATTTAATTTATTTTATACCTACGTGACTTTACCGAAAGAACCAAAGAGTATGGATTCCTGCAGTCACGAAAATGTCAAATCTATATTAAGGAAATCCCTTTACCTATAGATGAGTTTTGACCATCCTTGAGTTTATTTGGCTGTATATCGTTTCTTAAGCTACTTCTAGAAGGCATGTTTTTAGACATTGTTAACTATTTGAGAGTGCATTTCTCTTTTCTAACAATAACATGGTAGGACCACATCAAGCGTGAATGCTATTTGTATGGCGATAGATATTTTCAATTTACGGTCAACTTGGATAATTGAAATCCTGCTGCATGAGGACCCACTCATAGTGGTGACTCAAGACTAGGACCCATGATGTCAGAAGTACTTTGAGTACTACTGCAATAATTTAATGGAAAATACTCTAAATAAACATAAAATCTGTACACGATAGGAATGAGTTTTGAATGCAAAAAGAAATAATCCAAAATTGTAAGGACACTTTTACCCAACATCACATGACACTGCTTTTGTTCGGAAAAGCATGGAAGTGACAAAATATAACCGATGTTGTACTTATCAATCTGAAATAACTTCTGACAGATTAGTAAAAATTATTTTTCTTTAAAAAAAAAAATAGAGAACACGATGCCCAGTACAGGAAAACAGCGCTTAAAAAATCTTCAAGTTTGTGTTTTGGAGTGTAAACATGCTGGATATGATTTGTGGTTTTTAAGTGTCGCTGTGATGTTTTACCGCAGAACCTGAACCCATTGAGGAATTTGAAAATGTGTGTGAAGTCCAGCCACGTGAGGTATGCCGGCGCAAGAGTTGATCCTTGATAGCAACGTGTTTAACTTGTTTTCCTCTACGCAGTATATGTGGAACGTAAAAGTCCTAACTGGAAACACTTTGTTTGTACCTTTTCAGTTTGTCAATACACATTTCCTGGCAGCAGCAACCAAGACAGACTTCATCCCCAAACAGACGGAAGAGATTCCTTCATGGAATTCCGAGCCTGTTGAGGTAGTCTTATTTCCAGTGATAATCCAAGACATTTCTGAAGACGTTAAAAGCAAAATGTGCAGGCGTAATATATATATATATATTTTTGAGAAATTTCTGTTATATTTTAATCTACTGAGCCGGTTATATTTGAATCTTCTGAGCCGTTGCTGGATGTAAACGTTTTTAATGTAATTTATATTTCCAGAAAGCCTCATTGAGTCTGAAGACTAGTAATGTATGCCAAGTACTAATGATATAGCCCACCACATTCATCATAGTAGAAGGGCCGTTGCTCCAAAAGTTTGCTTTTTACCTATTTTTGTAAGGCAGTGTTGATTATAACTCGTAGTATAAGGGATTCGTGATAAACGAGGTGCCCTTTTTTGGCTTTTTAAATCATAGATTCATAAAAGCATGACTCAAAAATAAAACGTGCCAAATGCATAATGAACACTGCCTTGTAATATTAAAATATATACAATGCTCATGTTTCAATCAGTGGCCTTCGTTTGGAGCTTCAAAGTAAAAATAGTTTTTTTCTGTTATAAGGCAGTGTTGATGAAAAATTCGGTTAGTTTTTCTTTAGCACGACTGCAATGTTTTATGCATTTTCAGAGCAATGTATGCAGTTTTGGATCAAGGATTATCTGATCAATTCAGCCGTTTGGCTAATTTGTTGTCAGCAGAGGGCAGTGCCGGAAAATAATTTGTTGTATTCTACTATGGTACAACATCCATGTTCCCTGCATTTGCCAACCTGCATTGACCAGCTTGGTCAAGATGAATCCCTGCAGTCACGAAAGCTTTAAATCGAAATTTGGTCAAGTATGGTCAAATAGCTCCCAAGACCAGCACAGTGTGGGGATGCCCTCATTCAGCATGGACTTGACAAAAGGGGCTGTGCACGTAAATACAAAGATTACTGCGTGCCAAATTCTAGGCAATGTTACAGGGCACCCATTAAAGCATTACAAAAATATAGTAATTATTGACACTGCCTTTATAATGGAGAGTTGAAAATACGTTAAAGGAGCTTATACGCATCCAGAAAAATACTGATGCTTAGTATGCACATCCCTGTGTTTTCCAGCAGCGGCCCATGCCTGTGACGGAACCCTCACCGGTCGTAGTAGAGGTCCAGGTGGTCCCCCCCGCTCCAGCTCCTGCCCCTCAGGACCCAGTGCTCCGCCAGCAGCACGTCCAGGACCTTATGGCTCGCATTCAGGGAACCTTTGATTTCATGCAGGTGCGTGTGTGTGTTTGTGCACCAAGTGGGGGGTGGTGGCTACGAACCCGGCGACCCGAGTTCGATTCCCGCTCACGGCCAACACCGGTGACGACTTTCTGAACTGGTCATGGGCCTCGCCTAGGTCGACTCGGCCTCAAATGAGTACATAAACATTGCTACTAGGAGACAAAGGGTGTGGTGCTGGCCACCCACCTCCTCGTGTGACGTGCCGGCCTTCTTAGGTGCTCGCTAACAGCAATTTGCCCCAACAGTCTGTTAAGGCTATATGGGGGGTCTTTGTGTACCATAGTCACTTGGGATCGTCGCCTATTGTTAAAGTAACCATGACAAGTTGGAGCGTGTCCCTTCCTGCTCAAGCAAGCAGATGTGGGTTAATGAGCCAGTGGTAGAGATTAAATTCTTATTTCAATGTTTGTTTTTGCATAGTGATCAGTTGTAACAATTTGAGAAAAGACCAAAACAAACTACTAAAATATTTTAGCAGTGGATTTTTAATACAAATTTTGTCTCCAGAATCTTGCTGACAGATTTTAGTTTATATATGCAGCCTAACAAAAGTGGGCTGCTCTGCCCAGTTTATATTCGCAAGTTTAACCCGGGAGGCTGTTCGTCCTCCCATTTCCTTCACTCTAGATTTATGATTTTGCAGTGGAAGGTATAGATGATAAGGTTGCACAACACTTGTGCTTTCTAAAACGGTATCGTAAAGATATATTTTGGTCGTCTGTGGAAGAGAGGGACTTGGATGCCACAAGTTGGCAGCACCTTGCCACACCATCTGCTAATGACCGAATGGAAAATGACTTCAGAGGGTACTTTGGTTAATTGCATTTATGGAATATTCTCCATCAAACCCCCCCCACCTTGCCTCCCCTCCTGGCCCACTCATGACCCCCACTGCTCGAAATTTAAGCAATTCTTTAAATGTTGAAATGTCGATTTTGCAGTTTCTATTGCCAAGACTTGTTGACATTTACGCAGAATTTAATCCATATTTGAAACAGGTTCACGTTCCAAGTAATACGGTTCCATATTGGGGTGTTTTTTAAAAGGTACGCTAGAGAGAAACATTCCTATATTAATGTGAAGAGAGATCTTTCCACAAATGTTTGTAGGGTATGAATAATGTGACACTTGATGTGGATCATTATGTAAGTGAAGGTAGCAAACGTTTTGTCCCCTTCCATGTTTTGAGGAGAGGTATTTGATTGACACTTGCACATGTGAGACCAATGTGTGCTGGCAAAGGAATTAACTTAGGAATGGGCAGCAGCTGCCTCCCACGAACAGCATGCAGCTTGCCACTTGTACGGTTTTCTAATGTATAAGAAGAGTGCAGTACCTCCATATAATGGAACAAATGTAGTATTTTTCTTGGTAGATACACCACATGAATCCACCTCTCCAGGGTACTTTCTGTACGTGGGAGGCCAAGATGATGAGAAATATTGTTATTTTTTTAATATTCTAAAAAAACTAATATATATTACTGATGAGTGGTGCTGCAGTGGTTTGCATATTGCACTGAATCTGGTGACCTGAGTTTAAATCCTGGTTATGGATACATTCACCCACCTTCACAATGGCTAAACAATCCCAATGACCAATGCAGCATGAGGCGGGGGGGGGGGGTCATCCACTTTTGAACTGATAAAGCCCTGGAATTATATTTTATATGAGTAAAATAAAAGTGTGGAAATCCTCTCGATTTACATTCTGGACACATTGCTGTGGACTTTTTGGAAACCACTCTTTCTTGTTCGGAAACGGTGGCTAATTTCTAATGTCCGTGCGCACTTGTAGGATTCCCTGCTGGATTATGAGCCTCCTGTGGACCCTGCAATTGTGGCGGCTCAGCCCATGGCTCCTGTGGAGCTGCTGGAGGGGTCTACCATGGCATCTGCAGTCGGTGAGTTTTTCCTCCCTTTTTGAGGCCTTTGGGGCAGGGTGTGTCTCCTCTTGCGTGGCTGCTGGGTCGCAGTTGGGCAGAGAGAGATGTATGAGGGTATGTGGAGTCGCTTAGCAATATTTTCTCAAGTGTGCCACATTTTGGAGCATTCATTAAAATTGTTTGCAGGAGAGCTGTTTGTCAGTGGGCCTTTATTAGGAATACCCGACGACACATGCTGTCAACACAGCAGGTTGTGTGTCAATTGTTTTTTTACCCTTTTATCTGGCAACAAAACTGACACCTTTTTTTACAAGGAGTCATGTTTGCATTGACCACAATACCTGTAGTCGGAATGCAAACAAAAAAAACATAACTCTGATAATGTGCACTGTCTTTTCAATTGATTGGTCCACACCCGAGACAGCTTTCCTTAGAGCCTAGTCTCGCATGGTGTTGGACCAGATGACGCCAAAAGGCGATATCAGAGTTATGTTTTTTGTTTGCATTCCGACTGCAGGTATTGTGGTCAATGCAAACATGACTCCTTGTAAAAAAAAGATGTCAGTTTTGTTGCCAGATAAAAGGGTAAACAAACAATTATCATATTTTGCTACTGGCAAATGAGGTTCCAAAGGTTGTGTGTTGTTGCTAAGGGCTGTTTCGGCAGCAGTGTAATGTATACATCGACAATTATAGTACGTTGTTGACACAGCAGGTAATTTGGGTGTAGTAATCCAGTGCTGTCTTTGCTGCTGCCGTGTACGTTACGTGTACAATTGTCTAACTGGGCATATATTTGTCTTTCCAGATAACAGAGTGAATCAGTCTGATATTCCCCAACAGTCTTCTAATCAAGTAAGTACATTTTACTCTTCTGTGGTGTGTTAAAAACTATTGATTGTTCGGCACAATTGGTTGCTTGCTTTAATTTTTATCTTATGATTTTTTTTTATCACGAGTTCATTTATTTTGCCTCGTTACGGGTTGGGAAAAATAAAACAAATATGTGCCATGGTTTGCATCGATTATGAAAACAATGCTTCTAAGCTATCTTTTTTTCTTCTTTTTTTTTGCTATCTTATATTTACTCCCCTTTTTCCTCCTCCACTTCGTACACATTCTCTGCTGTTCATCTGTAGATGCCCCTCCTATCCGCAGCACAACTCCTTCCTGCCCCCTCTTCCCTTCTGCAGTCTAACCCTGTCCCTAGCTTAGCTGTGCTGGCCACAGATGCTGGTGCCACTGAGCAGCTGGGACAGGTAAGGGAAAGCATCTCTTTCTGGGCCGCATGTGAGGGCAGAGGCACTTTTGGCTGAACGGTTTTGACAACAACAAAAAAATAATGTTGAGCACATGTTGATGTATGAAATGCACCTATTTTTATGAACGTACACAGCTCTGCTTTATAAAGGGGGCTTTTACACATTTCTTGGTGTATTTAAGGAACACGGTAATTTCTGTATTTTGTATTTGATTATCAGCTGGTGATGGAATTCCATATAATTATAATAGATTGCTTTTTGTCCACAGCTTCCTTTCACTCACCTTTGATTGTATGAAAATCAAATACTTTTTTGTATCAGTGTAACCAAATTTCCAGTGTCAAACCATCCCTTTCACAGTTGAGTGAGCACATCTGCAGTATTGTCAGTTTCAAATAATGTAGATTGTTGTAATGGTTTGTATCGTTAAAGTTTTTGTATGCAGGACTATATCGGCGAACTTTGCTTTTTTGTTTGGAGCAGATGCAGCTTTTAGATTTGGGTCGTAAAAAGTACAAAGGTCACATGGTGGAGAAAAATATGTTGGTCTGTATTTTTTCTTGGAGCGCATTATCAGCAAAGTCTGATGCTGTGGATGCTGATTACTAACTAAATTATTTTCTGTTTCTTTGCAAGTTTGTATTTGCCTGCCTAGTGTTTTGGTGACTGAATATACCTCGGCAGTGTTCACAATGTGGATCGTTTGATTTTGATTTCTGCAATTTGGCTGCTGATTGCTTTGGGTCATTTACAAAGCACAGAGCAATGCAATGGACAGAAACCTTTTTGACATCCTACCTCAAAGTGGGCCATTGTTTGTTGTTTCTTGCAGCCAAACTCAAAAGGTTAAATGATTATCCACAGCTAAACTCCAACTATAAACACCTTTAACAGTACCCTACGAAACTATGCCTATCCAGGCTTGCAGTCCTGTAGAGTTGTATATCTCTTAACAAACTCAATTGTTAAACAAAAGACGTGGAATGTTCTGACACATTTTGCTTTGATTTTGCCATTGGCTTTGCCCACAGATTCCCATGGTTTGTGCAGCGGTGAGTGAAGCGTACGTTCCCGCACAACCGCTCTACCAGAGCGCACCACACATCCCCGATGCCCTGCCTCAGCAGCCCACCATCGACCCTACACAGGTAGCGCTTTGCTCGACTCCCCCCCCCCCCTCTCTGCTGGTGTGTCTACGAAATATTCGGCATGTAACAAAACAAAGACAGATCCCCCGCATCGCCTTAACAGACTTGGGGCAAGTGCTATTAGCAAGCGGCTATGAAGGCCAGCACGGCACACGTGGGAATGGGTCGCCATCACCTTGCCCCGACCACCTTTGTCTCCCCAGTGGTAATATTTACACACAGTGCCAGATACTCATTTGAGGCTGAGTCGACCTAGGGGAGGCCCAGGTCTGGTTCAAATAATGGTCACTGGTGTTGGCCGTGAGCGGGAATCGAACTCGGGTCGCCGGGTTCGTAGCGCGGCGCACTAACCGCTACACTGCCGCTTCCTATTAGGCATGTAACGATCGCCCCCTCGCCCCCCCATGATTCCATGATTAGATAAATAGTTATATTGCAGAGTCATGATTTCACTGGAGATTTTTTTTTTGTTCTGCGTCTACTATCTATGTTTTTGCTTTGTCTTTTCTGCCTCAGTTGTTTCCTCAGTCCAAATCTAACATTTGTGTCTGACAAATCACCAAGAATGTCGATATCTTTATATTTGATCTATCTTATACGTCATGTGTGCTTATGTCACTCATTACCCTGTGGTTGTTTTTTTTATGAACGCTTGGTTGTGAATGTTTCACCCCTTACAAATGTACATTTTGACCTTTTTATACAAATTATATCTTTTGCCTCATAGTTTCACTTCCAGAAAATGAAGTTCGTAGCTTTTTGAGTCCTAAAAAAATTTAGTTTTTAAAAGTTAAACACACTGTAAAACGGTGTTTATTTCACACGCATCCATAGTGTTTGCTGCGCGTAGCGGTATTTGTTTCATATACAGATTGTGCATTGGCGATACCAGTTATTGCCTCTTTTTGTAACCTTGCGTATGTATGCGTGTGTGTGTGTCCGTGCCCTCAGTGCTTGCCTCTCGCTTCCGAGCAGATGCCAGTGGTGGGAAAGCCGTTGAGCAGTGGTGGAATTAACGTCAATGCTGCACCCTTCCAATCGATGCAGACGGTACGAACCCTGGCTTATCACCAAGTCCCCCCCCCTCTTTCTTTATATTCGGGTTGCCAGTACTTCAGAGAAAAATATATGTTTACGTTATAAAAGTAAATCTCTGTAGTCTCATTAAGCCATGGAATTGGGGGAGAAAAGTCCGTCGATTGGGGATAAAACTACGTTTAAAGTTTTGCCAATTTTTGGACACGCATGTGTTGATTCCAGTTATGAAAAGCTTTGCTTGTCCTTTAAACATGGATATTGGACATATTTAGTTATGATTGTTTTTCGGTGTAACGTGCTTTTCTACCGTAGCAATAAGTCCCCAGAAATCCCCAGATTGTTAACAAAAATCCCTGTGGGTTCTCCTTATTCCAAAGAGCACCTGAAAGTGCTCAGAATGGAAATAAAAATCCTTAATCTGGCAGCGCTGCCCCGTACGAGCACGCAACGCGGAGAAAATTTGGCTGAAAGTTGCAATGTCTGCAGCCAGCAGGGTTTAACGTGGTATTTCTGAGGTTTAATGTGCTTTTAAGTTGTATTTTCACAACTTGATTTAGAATTTTCTCCGGTCATGGGAGTTTAGTGCAGTGTTATGTTTTCATCTGTATGCCGCTGAAGCATCCATTTAAAATTTTACAGTTGCATTGCCTTACGTCTCAAGTGATTCCTTATTTTTTATTTTATAGAATCCACTT
Source organism: Lampetra planeri (assembly GCF_965212315.1). NCBI lineage: Eukaryota > Metazoa > Chordata > Hyperoartia > Petromyzontiformes > Petromyzontidae > Lampetra > Lampetra planeri. The sequence goes on along the minus strand of NC_136122.1, from coordinate 10,023,088 downwards.
ATTTGTGCATTGCAGTCCATTAACTCACGGATGGGCTTTATAGTATAAATACCTGCACATTAAAAAATGAAGTGAAATTAATCATTGGTTACCCACTCCAAGGGAAGCCTGGGGCCGTACTGCTTCCCTTGTATGCATTCCTAAGACAGCTGTGGAATTTCCACATTCACATGACAGGGCGAGTCAATCCACAGGAATGGCCGCTGTCAACGTCCCACAGATCGGCATTCATTTAATTGACTCCGGAGGCATGATAGATTGATTGGACTCCCCTATATGGGAGATTTCACCTTGCTACTTTTTTCTGTTGTCAGCCACATGTTCTAACAATATAGCATCTGACCAGGTACAGTAGAAGCTGTATAAAAGCACAGTTCGTATTTAAGCAACACATGTTTACATAAGGGCAACGTCTGATACAAGCACACAGCTGATCGTGCTCCAAATCCGGCGTTTGTTTATACCGCTATCCTCTGTTGTATTTGAACTGCAAACACGCTGTACAGAATATAAATTAATCGCAATAATAGAATCTCCTCTGCATGTGTAGGCGTACGCTGTGTGTGTTACGCCACACCATGACCTAGCTTTTGCAATTTCCTCTTCAGGTTTTTAATGTGAACGCCCCACTGCCGCCTGAGACGGAAGTGATCAAGCAGCAGCTGCCACCCTCGCAGCCCCCATACAGCACCGCCAGCTACAGCACGCAGCCCCAGACCCACCCGCTGTCCCAGCCAGGAGCCTTGGCACAGCTGACATTGGAGACAGATGCCTTCCAAACTGGTAACATGAAAGGAGCATGCCCTTGCCAGCTCCCTGCAATGACAGATACACACTCCCACATTTCACTGAACAAACCCCATTTTTCTCAATCCTTCGAAACACACTTACACTACATGTGTAATTATAATGGCCGTGCACGCACTGAAATTAAACTTGCGTAGGCTCATTGCTTCTTTCCACAGTACCCAGTTGTGTAGTGTGTGTGGCGGTGAAAAGTTTTAAGTTATTGATTAAACCAACTCCTATAGATTGGTAACTGAACATAGTGAAAACGTTTTAAGTAATCGATGAAACTAACTCCTAAAGATTGGTAAGTGAACATGGTGAAAACTTTTAATTAATCGATTAAACCAAGTCGTAACGATTGATAACTGAACAGTGTGGTAAGTAATAGTTTTACGAAATTATTAATTTTGTCTATATTGAAGACTAAAACATTTTAAAGGATACATTCTAAGCCTGGGATTTAGCTCTCATTTTCCTTGAACGGTTCAGTGACGTAAACACTGTCTGCTTTTAATGCATCGCATATATTATAGTTGCGCTTGTTTAATCGGACGGGAACATTTGTCCACCCAAGGTCTTGTGAGAGACTTAACTCTTGTGTTCATCAACCTCCCCCTGCCCCCCCCCCCCCGCCACAGTGGTGAGTAGCAGCTACCAGGCGCCCCAGGAGACCCTCTCAACATCGGCCGGCCAGCCCCAGGGAGGCGTGGGTGGGGGGGGCGGCTTCTCCAGGCAGGCGCAGACCTTCTACAACAGCCGAGGGATGCCCAGGGGCACCGCGCGGGGCATGCGCAGCAGCACCAACGGGTACCGATCGTCCAACAACTATCGGGGCGCCCGCGGAGGCCCCTTCAACGGTAAGCGGAGCGGCTCGCCGCTTCTGCCCGTGGCTGGTCCGTGGTTGTTTTTTTTACCCTTTTATCTGGCAACAAAACTGACACCTCTTTTTACAAGGAGTCATGTTTGCATAGACCGCAATACCTGCAGTCATAATGCAAACAAAAAACACAACTCTGATAATGATATGCACTTTCCTTGAAGTTGATTGGTCCACACCCGGAGACAGCTTTCCTTAGAGCCTAGTCTCACATGGTGTTGGACCAGATGACGACAAAAGGCGCACAACTCAAAGACAATGCACCATCAGAGTATGAGAGCTCGGGGTACTGGCAAATGAGGTTCCAATGGTGGTCCGTGGTTGTTATAAAATTACTCAGTTGGGGTCATGCATTGCAATCATCGGGCCCTGACTGGCAAACACTTCGTTTTCTTTCTCTCGTTTTACCTTTATTTTTGTATGCCTTTCGTTTTTTCTCAATTTCACAGTTATCATTGCTTCCGTTGTTTTAAATGCAACAACTTTAGCCTATCGTTTGTGCATACTTTTTTCTTACATTGTAATGAATTATTTCTTTCGCACACAAGTCGTATACGTTTCATGAGCATAAGGCTAGATATTGATGAACCGGTGCGTAGAAACATGCCGAATTTACACACACACACACGTGCGCACATGGTGGTTGTGTAGTCTAACTTGCCTGGCTATAGATTTGTCTGGTGGCATCAACTGTTTTGAATTACTGGCTACCGGTTTGCAGTGGCTATTATGCACTCTTCCTTTTGGTGAACGTCTTATAGGGAGGGAGTAAACAATGGCAGTTTTTCAGGTTATAATATAAAAAAACATAAAAATATCTATGAAGAAACCGTGCATTTGTACAGTCCCACATTAAATCCACGTGTCTTCCAAATTGTAGCATTCTGAAATGTCTTCTTTCTGGTCGCCAGGTGCCAATTACGAAGGATTCCACGTTGGCTATCCAGGATCGGCAAACAATTACGGACAAAACTCCTTCGCCCCTCGCAACTACAGCATGGGCTTCCACCAGCAGGTAAGTAATATTGATCATAACTTGCACCGCATGATAATTTACCACAATAACTTGTCTGACTGCAAGCAAGAGGTAAATTAATGCATGGTAAAGTCTTCTCCTTGGTTACAAATTCTCTCTGGTGAGGTCAGCATGGGAAAATACGAGTAGTTGCAGCTGTGCAGTGACAAATTAATGAACATTGCCAATGACCAAATCATCTCCCAATTAGTATGGTTGGCTATGTACATTGGGAAATAAGTTCAACATGTATACGAAAGCACCTGATCTCATTATATCTCGGGAGCTCGGCAGGGTTGAGTCGACAGTGCTTTAATGGGAAACAAACGGGCAAGCTGTCATCGTTGATAGTCATACTTTATTCAGGCATTAACTTTGTATGATAGTAGTAGGTTTTTACCCTTTAAACTGGTACAAAACTGACACCTTTACACAAGGCATCATGTTTGCAATAACCGCAACACAAGCAGTCAAAATGCAAACAAAAAGAAACAACTCTGATAATGGTAATAATATGCACTGTCCTTGAAGTTGATTGGTCCACACCCAAGACAGCTTTCCTCTGAGCCTAGTCTCCATTGGTGTTGGACCAGATGACGCCAAAAGGCATACAACTCAAAAACAGTGCACTATCAGAGTACTGAGAGCTCGGGGTAAGCATTTACACTATGAGACCTCCTTTACCAGTGCCAACATATAGTAGTAGATTTTTACCCTTTAAACTGGTACAAAACTGACTTTGTCAACAGTTGTTTCACGAGTCGCCTACCTTTCCACCCAGTTGATGTAGACGGGGTGGAAGGTGAGCGACTTGAGCAACTGCTCGTGATGAAGTCACTCATATCGGCCATACCCGAATAAAGTTGGAATACGATTTACAATCAGTGCTGTTGAAACCTTAAGCCTAGGTTGTTATTATGGCTGCAGCACCTCGTTGAGAGGGCAGTGTGCAACAGAAGTCATCGTTCTGTGCGCTAACGTTTATGCTACCCACCTTCACAATCCTGTGCTGATCAGCACAGTGAAGTATTGTAAAAGTAAACCCCCATGACCCGTACGGTGTGTGGGGGGGAAGAAGCCACTCGTCCAGAAATGGATTGACACGTGCGTTTACATGATGTTACCTGGCAGACTTTTGAATGCAAGTAATAGGGGCCTACGTTTTAAAGCTTTCGTGACTGCAGGGATTCATCTTCTTGGTTTTTTCGGCAAAGTCACGTAGAATGGAAATAATAAAAATAAAACATAGTAAAATAATTCTCACGACGTTTCGGCCACAACGCAAGCAGCCGTCCTCAGGTGAAGACCAGGTCTGTCGGGGAGACAGACCTGGTCAGTAATAAAATAATAAAAATAAAACATAATAAAATAATTCTCATGACGTTTCGGCCACAACGCAAGCAGCCGTTCTCAGGTGAAGACCAGGTCTGTCTCCCCGTGACTTTACCGAAAGAACCAAGAAGATGAATCCCTGCAGTCACGAAAGCTTTAAATCGAAATGTACCAAAATAAGTGTTGAAAGGGGGATTCGTGTATTTGTGAAAACTATTACAAGCGACAGTAAAGGTATTTTCCTAAAAAATGGCATCGTGCTTCTCTCTTTCAGGAGGGAGGCTACCAGACGGGCTACAAGCGTGGCGGCACGGGACCAGCAGGGCCTCGTGGTGCGCCCAGGGGCGGAGGTAACTAAACCCTCTGGCTGGAGGAGACCCTCCTGATCCACGGTGTGGGTGGGAGGGGGATGGTGGGGGGGGTGGCCGCTTGCTTCACCGGGGCAGCTGTACGTGTACGTACACGCGTGCCGAGCGTCTGAGAAACGCAGTAGGGTTGAAACGGACGCTTGAAACGAAAACGACACACTTGGGTTAATGTTCTCGTCGGTCTTTTAGCGAAAAGTTTTTGAAGCCATCCTGGGAAAGGTTAATCATGCGATGACACAGTGGTGCACAACATACAATGTAAAAAATGTTGATTGAGGCTTCTGTGTGATCGCACACTGTTATACCACTCGGGTAGTCGCTGTCGATGTTGGGCATTCGTTAAGTGTCCATGGCTGTTAAGCATCGTTAACATGCATTCCTCAAATGTTTGTGCCTGATGGGATGACCTATTAGTTTAAATGTTGACTATCGTGTGTAGTTTTCGGATGGCTCTGTTTCAACTCTGTTGTCGTTTTCCCCAACATCAAATAAAACATCAGTATGGTTACTTGGAAATTACCTTTTCAGACATCGCCTTTCTTAAGTGTATAGACAGACATAGGCCATACGTAGAGAATTGTTAAGTGCACAGACACATGCCCCACACCAAATCACTGCATGGATGATACTGCAATATACTGAACTTGAAATCTATTATTTGTACCGCATACATGGAGAGCTTCACGATACAGTTGTGTATACAATGTCATACCAAAATGTGAATTCATACTTGCTATGGGCCTTGTTAAAATGACACTGTTTGGCACTGTGATTTTGGTTTTCTTATGCACCTTGACATGGTTTTACACGCTGAACGTTGCACAAGCAATCACTAAATTTAACGAAAACTGCTATGGAATACAAGATTGCCTTTTGGTGAATAGTATGGTGTTTTGTACTTGTGGTGATGGTAATTGTGTCTATACACTTGAGATAACCATACAGTAAGTAGTATCTCAGACACTAGGTATCTTGTTTCCCTTGTTATACATTGTCTTGTGTACCAGCTTAGGTGGCAACTTATTTTGTACCTGAAGGAGGATGTATGACTTTGTTTCCCTTGACCTGTCACACACACAGTTATTGCATTTTTGGTTATGTTGTTTTCCAACGAGAAATCTTGTACATGTAATTTAAATTTTCTCAAGTCCTGCGAACATCCCAAGTATTTTGCCACTGCTTGACATTTTAAGGTTTAAAATGACCATGTCTGAAATCTGTACCTTGGTTTTAATCATTTTGCATTATATTCATGGAGCTTTTTCCCTGAACTGCTAATCTTCACTTCAATTGCCTCTTGTTCAAATAAAGTTCTTTTTAGTGCAGATGTCTGTTGCTAGCATTTTTATTTCTGTCCTACATTTCATGTTCAGCTCTGGTGGAGGACTTTCTAATCCCTTGCCAGCATGACCTTTGTCTTGGTTGAAAAGAAAAAGGTCAGTTGACAGACCGATGATAAACATAATACACTTTAGTGAATTCAAAAGTTAATTGGTTCAGAAATATACACATTGGAATCAAATTGGTTGAACGTATTGTGTTTTTGTAGTTGCCCTCGTTTGTTTGCACAGTATTGTTTGACTGTAGGGTTTTGTAAATGGAACTAAACGGGATATGCTAACTACATGCTGGTATTGCCAGCGCGGAGAAAGCAGCGGGGAGTTTGCTAGAACGGTGCTGCTGATAAGAAACCATCGTAGAGGCAGGACTGTGACTGGAAAGTATCAGGAGATGGGGAAGAGATGGCAGTAAGACATGACCTCAGGTATAGGACATTACATAAGCAGCGAGGAAGAAAGCACGGAGATACTATGGAACACATTTTTAAAATGACACAATTTGCACTCACCATTGGCGTTTCCTAATATGTTTTTTCACAGTATACAGCCGTGTTTGGATTTATGGAGTCTTAGCAAGTAACATTTAATGCGCGTTGCCATTAATAGCAAAACCGTGAGAGCAATGCTTCAGTTTAGTATAAGTTGCTTACAAAAAAATCTATGCATTCTCTCCATTTATCGGCAAAATTGTAAAGCTTTTCGTGACGCATGCGAATGGGGCGGGGCTTTGGTCATCGCGAGTCTCGCTAACAGGCTTTATCTCTGTGTGCGCTGGCAGGCCGTGGCACTTCTCCTCTCATGAAGCCGCGCTTTAAGAGTCCAATGACCAGCTCGATGACCGCTCAGTCCGTCGAGTAGATGCTCATCCCATGCAACTCCCACCCTGTGTGACACCCAGCTTGCCCGGACCCTCTCCCCTTCCTCCCCCCAGGTTTAGAGCCCACTTAGGTTTTTATTTCCATGCCATCGCTCGGTTTCTGTAACGCGGAAAAGTAGAAACCTCCTTAGGTAACCATTATAACAGCTACGTGTTTGTTACTCTTTAAGGCAAGAAGCAAGGACCTTTTTTCTTCGAACGCTTGATGAGAAAAAGAATATGAACGAGCAGGACTGCTTATTATGGATCAGCCACTCCTAGTTTTAACTAAAGCAAAAGTGACGAACATTGAAGTTGATAAGGAAACCACTGTTTAAAAAAATACATATAAAAAACGAATAAAAAATGAAAAATCTAAAAAAAAATTGCAAGGTTTAAAGTGAACGCTTTTTATGGTCTTGGAAAATAGTCTTCCCTAGCTTTGTTCTCACCCCCTTCTAACATTTTAAATATCTGAGCACAGCTTGTGCATGATGTCCAGAAGCGGGGCCACCCTTTGTAACGCACTATTCTCCACAGTAACTATTCCCCACTGTTGCGCTGTTTATTCACCATTAAAAGTTCACTGAAACGTAAATGCGCGTGTTGTGCGTGCCTTTTTGTCTGAGCGTGTGTGTGGTTTCACAAGCGGTGCAGTTTCAATATCACGGTCATACATTTCGTTGACTTTGTGCTGTTTCGGAGTAGAGTGCGAATAATTATTTCACGAACATTACAGTAATGTTTAAATACAGGCAGTGGATATCCACATTTGCATATCATATGAACATTACATTTTAAAATGTTTCAACCAATATTCCCCAATGGTTTCAAATTGGATGACATTGGTGACTACAACATAACCGATAGTCATCTCGTTAGTGCTTGGCATGCCTTCTGATGCCTATAATTGAATTGGGGCTATTAACTCGGCAGAACCATTAACAGTAAACAATTAGAAATGTACTCGGGTTTATGAACGTTACAACAACACTGCACATAATCGAAATCCGTTTAGAAATTTTTGCTCGTCTTCCTAAGCAGTATAAACTTGTTTTTATCCTCACTGTCACTTCACGGTCACTGCATCGCGCGCTTCGAGATGCATTTCTGTGGCCGTCTGGAGCGCTCTTCATTCTGATATTAGGAAGCCACTGGAGCTAAGCACTTTTAAATCTAGATTGAAAACTCATTTCTGTGGAATAGCTTTTTTGTGTTTAGTTGTCCTGCCACATCTCCGATTAGCACGGTTGCCTGCATACAGCGCGAAAGAACCTCTACATAGCAGAGGTGTGGACTCGAGTCATGTGACTTGGACTCGAGTCAAGACTCGAGTCATGAATTTGATGACTTGCGACTCGACTTGGACTTGCATAACAATGACTTTGTCCCACCTATGAGATGTGGACTCGAGTCATGTGACTTGGACTCGAGTCAGACTCGAGTCATGAATTTGATGACTTGCGACTCGACTTGGACTTGCATAACAATGACTTTGTCCCACCTATGAGATGTGGACTCGAGTCATGTGACTTGGACTCGAGTCAGACTCGAGTCATGAATTTGATGACTTGCGACTCGACTTGGACTTGCATAACAATGACTTTGTCCCACCTATGAGATGTGGACTCGAGTCATGTGACTTGGACTCGAGTCAGACTCGAGTCATGAATTTGATGACTTGCGACTCGACTTGGACTTGCATAACAATGACTTTGTCCCACCTATGAGATGTGGACTCGAGTCATGTGACTTGGACTCGAGTCAGACTCGAGTCATGAATTTGATGACTTGCGACTCGACTTGGACTTGCATAACAATGACTTTGTCCCACCTATGAGATGTGGACTCGAGTCATGTGACTTGGACTCGAGTCAGACTCGAGTCATGAATTTGATGACTTGCGACTCGACTTGGACTTGCATAACAATGACTTTGTCCCACCTATGAGATGTGGACTCGAGTCATGTGACTTGGACTCGAGTCAGACTCGAGTCATGAATTTGATGACTTGCGACTCGACTTGGACTTGCATAACAATGACTTTGTCCCACCTATGAGATGTGGACTCGAGTCATGAATTTGATGACTTGCGACTCGACTTGGACTTGCATAACAATGACTTTGTCCCACCTATGAGATGTGGACTCGAGTCATGTGACTTGGACTCGAGTCAGACTCGAGTCATGAATTTGATGACTTGCGACTCGACTTGGACTTGCATAACAATGACTTTGTCCCACCTATGAGATGTGGACTCGAGTCATGTGACTTGGACTCGAGTCAGACTCGAGTCATGAATTTGATGACTTGCGACTCGACTTGGACTTGCATAACAATGACTTTGTCCCACCTATGAGATGTGGACTCGAGTCATGTGACTTGGACTCGAGTCAGACTCGAGTCATGAATTTGATGACTTGCGACTCGACTTGGACTTGCATAACAATGACTTTGTCCCACCTATGAGATGTGGACTCGAGTCATGTGACTTGGACTCGAGTCATGAATTTGATGACTTGCGACTCGACTTGGACTTGCATAACAATGACTTTGTCCCACCTATGAGATGTGGACTCGAGTCATGAATTTGATGACTTGCGACTCGACTTGGACTTGCATAACAATGACTTTGTCCCACCTATGAGATGTGGACTCGAGTCATGTGACTTGGACTCGAGTCAGACTCGAGTCATGAATTTGATGACTTGCGACTCGACTTGGACTTGCATAACAATGACTTTGTCCCACCTATGAGATGTGGACTCGAGTCATGTGACTTGGACTCGAGTCAAGACTCGAGTCATGAATTTGATGACTTGCGACTCGACTTGGACTTGCATAACAATGACTTTGTCCCACCTCTGATGATGTGGACTCGAGTCATGTGACTTGGACTCGAGTCAGACTCGAGTCATGAATTTGATGACTTGCGACTCGACTTGGACTTGCATAACAATGACTTTGTCCCACCTATGAGATGTGGACTCGAGTCATGTGACTTGGACTCGAGTCAGACTCGAGTCATGAATTTGATGACTTGCGACTCGACTTGGACTTGCATAACAATGACTTTGTCCCACCTATGAGATGTGGACTCGAGTCATGTGACTTGGACTCGAGTCAGACTCGAGTCATGAATTTGATGACTTGCGACTCGACTTGGACTTGCATAACAATGACTTTGTCCCACCTATGAGATGTGGACTCGAGTCATGTGACTTGGACTCGAGTCAGACTCGAGTCATGAATTTGATGACTTGCGACTCGACTTGGACTTGCATAACAATGACTTTGTCCCACCTATGAGATGTGGACTCGAGTCATGTGACTTGGACTCGAGTCAGACTCGAGTCATGAATTTGATGACTTGCGACTCGACTTGGACTTGCATAACAATGACTTTGTCCCACCTCTGATGATGTGGACTCGAGTCATGTGACTTGGACTCGAGTCAGACTCGAGTCATGAATTTGATGACTTGCGACTCGACTTGGACTTGCATAACAATGACTTTGTCCCACCTATGAGATGTGGACTCGAGTCATGTGACTTGGACTCGAGTCAGACTCGAGTCATGAATTTGATGACTTGCGACTCGACTTGGACTTGCATAACAATGACTTTGTCCCACCTATGAGATGTGGACTCGAGTCATGTGACTTGGACTCGAGTCAGACTCGAGTCATGAATTTGATGACTTGCGACTCGACTTGGACTTGCATAACAATGACTTTGTCCCACCTCTGCTACATAGACTGGAAGAGCGATGGATAAGATGCGAGGAACCGCAAGCAAGCTGGAAGCCAACCAGCCAGCCAGGTTGTGAACCGGCACCAAAAATTGCTCAAGCCTCCAGTGTTCCTTTATGGGTGGGGAACGTCCGGCCCGTGGGCCGTATAAGGCCAGGGTGCTTCAAAAAAACGTTAACGCTTCTGAGAATTTGCAACATTACCACGAGAAATGTGGCTCTGGGAACCACCTGGAGAAGATTCCAGGCACGTGTTGACGATGGCGAACAAGTCTAGATTGACTTTTTGAAGCTATTAACATACATTTGTTATGTTACAGTGTGTTCGTTATTTTTTCCATTAAAAACGATATCCCATATGAGTGTTAACATTATTTTGTAGCACCATGTGTGTGAACGTGTTTCAGCCTATCAATGAGTGTCAATACACGTGGGAGAAAACTGGAGCCACCCACGCGTGCTAGGGGTACAACACCAGCCCACACGAATGGAGTTTGTAGTTACTTTATCGCCGCATGGCAATCCCAAAGTATGGCACTTCAACACCCGCAGGAAGGGAGTTTTAAGACAATCTCCGCGATTCGCTAATCCTCCTTGCCTCCGCAGTGCCAGATCCGACAGGCGTGCACGACCACTGCCCAGCTAAATTAGTGCTTGAAGAATGTGTCCTGTTTCGTGGAGATCAACGGCACAAGGGGAGCCGTGAAGAGGAGAGTCCTGGTTGAATCATGACATGACTGGTGATTTATTTTTACGACTTTTCGCGTGGGAGAGTTGCACAAAACCTCAACACGAGCAATGAAAACAAGGTAAAAGTTTAAATCGCTCCACATAAATATACGGACTAGTTCTCGAGTTAGAATTTTTTGTAGTTTTTACATATTGGACTGAATATACTGAACAGCGTTTGAGCAATAAGCTGCACGCAGTCACGGTCCATCATCCATCAGTCACCAGTGCCATCGATGCTACCATGCTCCAAAGCTGTTGCAGAGTCCAGATGACCTCTGACCTTTTTTTGCCTCGCTTTTCTAAACGTTTGGCTCTGTTTGGTCATGCGGTGCATCGTACAAAGTTGGTGTAGGGGGGAGGGCATACATGTGGGAATATAGTAGAGTACAACGCTTTTTTTTCTCCTGCGCTACCCTCGGACGATCGCCTATCTCAGAACTCTCCAGGCTTAAACCTTCGTAGTTCCTGGCGAAACGTCGTACTCCGATTGTAAATGTTGTGGCTTGGCTCTCCAACACACCGGTGTGCTGTACTAGTGACGAATTGGCATGTTTTGTTTACGTGAGGAACCTTACTAATTTGCTGTGTCGGGTGGTGGCGGGTTTAACGACGCAATTATACAGGTAGGAACAACAGGTTCCACACTGCCCACCAGGGATTATTTGGCTGTCGTGCACGAATGCGCTGTCCAACCAAGTTCCTACCTGCCCACTCAGAAGGAACGTGTTATATTTACGCGATATAACCCAAAAAAACCTCTTATGGATAATATTGTTCGCGAAAGCCTCCATGTTAAACCTTCACAGCTTAGCAGACGTGATGAGATCGGGTGTATTGTGCGTGTGTTTATTTCAAATTGAAAAATCATTCGCTGACATTATTAATGAGCGATATGCTGCGGGAATGTCACTGCCATCAGCCACATTTCCCGAGCCGAGAGGATCATGGTGGAGAGATTTAAACAATCTTCAACCTATATATTCTTACTGTGGATTTCACACCTGATGACGATTGCTTATGTTGCAGTCGAAACGTCGTGAGAATTTTTATTGTTTTATGTTTGTATTATTTTATTATTTCCCTTCTACGTGACTTTACCGAAAGAACCAAGAACATGAATCCCTGCAGTCACGAAAGCTTTAAATCAAAATATTCAACCTTATTCGCTCGTTGCTTGCAATTGCTCGTTGCCACCACGTGGTGGAGTGTTGTAACGCGTTGGGGGGGGGGGGGGGCATTATCACTGAGCCCAAGCCCTCAATCTTCTTTTCCTTCATCTTACGTGATGGCTGCTGCTGTAGATGCAGAGCATCAACTACAAGATCACATTCAGGTGCTCAAGGCCAGACAACCGCGTCTGGAGCCAGCGGAGTGGTGCGTCGCTTGCGACGTCTCCTTCGGATTTGCATCGTTACGCGCTGCGTGTTGTTTTCCCCGCACCTCCTAAGATGATGGCAAATCATACGAATGGTTGTTTACAACGTGGGAGGAAATCGGAGCACCTGCAGAAAATCCCACCACGCGTGCGAGGGGGGGGGGGGGGACACACCGCTCGATCCCTACACAGTTTCGCTGTGACCGCCTTCTCCTGGCGAGCCAGGGAGCACGGCTTCCTCTCGATGTCCATGGGGAAGGAATATCACAAAGTCTGTGCGGTGATCCACCAATCCCTCGTTGCTGCCTCCGCGGTGGCTGGATTACAGGCGTGCGTGTCACCACCGCCTGGTTATTATAAAAAATTTTTTTATAAAGACACTAAACCTTGAATGATTCAAGTTACAAAGCCACTGCTCAACGATGCACGAACGATATTTGGCATGCACTAAAAAATTTTACTCTGCGTATAAAACTAAAAAGAATTTGAGCTTCGTGATGATGCGCGTTCTGGGCAAAAATCCGTTGGGCTGTACTTCTATTGCCCCTCACGTCTACGATCTAAACGAAACTACTTTTTTTTGTTTTTATCAGGTAAGCCCCACTGAGTAATATAACTCGTTTTAATAAGCGACCTGGCCACAAATGACAGCTCAACGAAGTGGCTTCTTAGCATGTGGAAATGTATCGAAGCCAAAATACTCTAACCGCGCGACGTTGATTCTAAATGCGGAGGGGAAAACCGGAGTAACTGGAGAAAAATCCACGCGACCACGGGGAGAGAGACATTCAAGCTCCAAATATACAGGCGCCAGGTTCGGAAGAAGGAAACGGAATTGTCAGTGGATGGCTTAAGGTGGGTTCTCGCTGGATCACTCTTAACGCACGTAACGTAGCCTATAGATAAAGTCCAGGCATCCACCACATCCTATTGCTCCCAACCTCCTCTCAACTCAATAACCCAGAGTAGGTTCGTAATTGATGGCAGCCTGCATCCAACAGTGGATTAATCATTGCCGATGATGAAAATTAAATTCCAAGACAATGTTTTCTTCCACGTATCCTTAACATTAGGTCAAGACCTGATGTTAAGGATACGTGGAAGAAAACATGCCTATGGCACTGCACTTGTGCCCTCACTTCTGTTTTTAGTCACTCATCAAATTTAAATCGCAAGAATTCTTCAACGGGAGCTGCTTGAAAAATTCGAGGCCTTGCCTACCCTCAATGTGTCACCCCATGATTCATTGGCTGCCGGTCGTTAAGGTTAAACCTAGCGATTGGCGTCCACATCTATTCCACAGTCAGCCGAGGTCAAATCAATATTGTGCATTCGAATGTAATTAAGTTCAACACAATGCCGATGCCAGATCTTGGCACAAATCGATTCCTGCCACTGGAACATAGATCCCAAATCCTGGACTGTCCGGGTCAAACCTGGACAGATGGAAACCCGACTAAGCACAATGGCCATTATGTTCCGTTATGCGTGATCAACGATTCCGTTTGAACCACGGCCTTAGGCCAAGTTGACACCCGAACCATCAGTTGCGCAACTTGGTTGCATGCAACCGAATCGTTCCAGCTGCACACCCGGTTTCTTATCGTAGAGGCGCACTCTACTTGCATCCATCGATCTGCTCGGCGATGTTGTTGTGCAACTGATCTGTTCGGGTGCGGACCTGGCTCTACACGTGGCGAGGATGGAGGCAGGGTAAGGCATTTTCAGATGCGAACATACTGGCACGTATTTTCTTTTTAATGCTGGGCAAATGTTAACTTTATAAAAGGAGAAAATGTGCAGATTTAAAAATATACAACGAAAGTGGCCAGGTATCTCAGCTAACCGTCATTCAGCCGAGTTGTCAAGTGCAGCAATGACTGAACATCTTTGGGTTTGTGTTCAATTATGGTAAATTCCGGCTCTGGGAATTACGATGTTAGTTTAAATTGCCATGCGATAACCTCATAGCAGACTATGCATGGGGGGGGGGAAAGTGCAACCCGATTATTTAAAGGAAAACCAGGCCCACTTGTAGGATTTTTCCAATGAAAGAAATCTCCCAGTTGTTTTCTGATACATGGGGCAATCCACTGTTTTGACAGATTTCCGAATGGGTTCGTTGTCGTGAGACATTATGCCAATAGCACAACGAGAATAGATCGGAGAGAAAGAAAAACACCCAAGAATAATAACAAAAAATTAACGTGCCTACCCTTTTACTCTTGGAGAAGAAAATACACACTTGTAACTCTATAATTTGTAATTTAAATTTGAATAATTCTCTTGGTTTTGTTTTTATTTGAAAGCCAGTATTGTAAAATGTTTACTATAGAAATGTTTATCTAAGTCAATATTTAAAAAAGAAAACCTTTTCCAGATGTAAACCTTTCAATAGGTAAAGGTGCCGGCCCCTGAATTATCTGTTCAGACCACTGCTGGGTCAACGGATTCCAAAAAGAGGGTGAGAGCCTCGGAAGAACTCCAAGGTAGCCACACTTTCCCCCACTTCACGCAACCTGCAAGCCGAGTGACAATCGAAAAGTTTCAAAGGTAATAATCCAGCCAAGACGACGTGAGACAAAACATTTATTTTTCTGTTACAGGAACGTTTTGCTAATTGCTACAGATGAAAGTTACAAACGGCAGTTCAGGTTAGGCTAGATGCTTTTTACAGGTATACGACAGAGATATAGTGTTAACATGTTTGCCACTTTTTACCATAGGTAACAGTCATCTTATAAGTAAATGAACAAGAGCTTAAAGATTTGTTTTTTGGTCACTTATGTTCTTTCAATAATGTTAAGACGACTCTGTACTTTTTCAGCCTTGCCGAAATGAAGGCGCTTTTCCGAAACAAAATGTTTAAACCCTATAAGTTGGTTACGATGCAGTAGAATATTATGAAAACGACAGAACAAATATATTTGCTATATTATAGAGGTACATAAAAAGTGGCTATTTATTATAATACAAAAACTATGTCAAAACTGTACCATAAAATGCAAGGCATGGTCGAAAAACAATTGATAGCATTTTATTATAATGCAGAGACGAAGACTACGAACCAAAACATAGTGATATAGATTGGCTTAACAGATTCACGTCCATATCTTCTTACCTGACGCTACTGAGGTGCAAACGCAACTGGAATTTTTTGCCATCGTACCAACGGGTCGGCGACACGCCAATGAAAGTACCTTTCGTGTTAATCCGTCAAGCTTCAGAATGCTCATCTACGCATACTCGGGATTTTGTTGTAACCTAGCAGAAAAGTAGTATTGATGTAACCGCATGAATATTGATATACTGTATTGGACATGCATTATTACATTGTGGTTATTTTTTTTTCCTCTCGTCCTTTATTTTCTGCCCACAGCTCCAGTCACGTCTCTTCCCTCGGTGAATTTACAAATGTGGTGACGTTCCGTGTGGTTGCACGGAGGGGTGGGGAGGGGGATACCTCGATTCGCCTCTTCAGATGTACATCCCTTTTGGAAAATCGTCACCGTGTGCATGAGCGATAACCATCCAGATCCATCTCGGAACAATGATAACTCGCAGTACAATTACAGTTTGCCGCTGGCGAGGTAAGAAAACTAAATAAAAACATACCAGAGGACACATCGTGGGAGGAAGTATTTAGAACAGCGGTCAGCAACCTGCAGCTCCGATAGCCGCATGCGGCTCTTTAAGAGGACTGCTTCGTGTAACGTTATTCACGTTGGGATTTCGGCTCTGGAAATATCGACGTTTTATTTTAGCCAATTCGAAAATATGTGCCCCTTCTTATTTTGGTTGACGACATCCTGATTTAGAATAACGTCTTGAGTTCTGTATTATTACGTAGCCGACAAAAAAATCGAGTCTCAATGTTCTGGGAAGACTTGCATGTTTTCCCATGATGGCCACCTCATCAAGAGGATGATCCTGGGAATATCAAAGCAGGTGGCAAACTCTTTGTACAAGTGACTTAAATGCTCAGAAGTCGTGAATAAAACGTGGTGAACACCGCGGCGACTGCGTTTATATAATTTACTTGCTGCATGTCATCCTAAATAATTGTAAAATGTATCGATTTCATGAGCAGAAAATGAACGAATAGGGTTCCCACCACACAGTAAATTCAAGGATGAACTAAATATACCACTGATATTTAAGTTACAACGTTTTGGTGAAGGATCTCATAGCCTTTTTTTCTTTTTTTTAGTTTTTTTTTTACACAATATACATGTTTTGGTTAAAGCATATACGATTATAAAGCAGCAACTGCTGACGATAATAAAATAATGTACACTTTTTTTAAGTCAAAGGCCTAACAATGTGTTTCAGCCATCAACTCAGTCGGTTAGTTGCCACGCCACACGCTAATTTGTGTTAATGTGTCAACTTCATTTTGTACAGTTTGTACCGACAATACCACAATCCTGTGTGTGCGAGCTCTCCTGCATTTTCTTAAGGGATGCTTATCAACGGACGCTTTTTATGTTTTTAACCACACTTTCTTTCTTATATATATTTTTTTGCCAAGACGACAGGTTTGGTTGCTTGTGAACAAATAATGCAACGTATTTTTTGCTCATTTATTTATGCGACTTTTTTTTTTCTCACGAGGTTAGAAGACTTGGAATTCACATTTTCAAGTGCAATTTTCTACATCTCTTTTTTTCGTTTTCAGGCATCACATTTCACTTTGGTATCAGTTCCAAAAAATTGTGGCCAGGTTCTTTAAGTAGTCTCCCCCATCCACCCACCCAAACCCTACACCCTCCCAACACCCCCCCCCCGCCTTTCCAACACACAGCATTCCGTTAATAAGCCGTGTATAATAAGCAATCAACACAAATTCAGCTTTATAACCCATCTAGTCTAGTAATATAATCCACAGAGCCTCTGTTTAATGTCCATAAATACAATAGTGATCTTGCAAGCTGATGATATGAACCACTTGCTGGGGGGGGAAAAAAGTCTAACCTTTTGTATACAAAATACAGTAGTGCATATATAACAAGCAAGAGTGCCTTTCTGTCCATGCAAGAAAATCTTCTGGGATTTTTCTTAGAAATATTTTCCAGAAGACTCGTTGCTGTACGCACAAAGGTTTCTATTCACACGGTCCTTTTACAGATTTTCCATTTAGCCGTTTTTTTAAATCTTAGTTTTCTTCTTCTTATTGTTTCTTTTAAAACACTGGACTTTCTTGGGACGTCTTCGGGCGAACACTTGCATAACAAGGCCAAGAGAGTTCTACGAAGTGTTAACAAATGCACAGCAGCAGCCGCCGTTAGCCGGGCAAGAGAAGGAGAGCCGTTTTCTGCCTCGGGTGAACTTGACGAAGCTCTAGTTAGGTGTCGAAGCACTGCTCGAGTTAGAAGACAAAGAGTCAAAATCCGTTCAGGACGTCGGTGTGTGTGGGGGTAACGGCGGGGGGGGGGTGGTGGGGGCGGTTCACACCCCCCCCCCCCGAACCCCCCACCCCGAACCCATCATTAGCACGCGTAGCTTCATCCGGCGAGCAGAAGGCAAGGGTTGTTCCAGCTGTCACTCAAGAGAGAAGGTGCAGTTTTCCCTTGCGGCTGCCGGCACGTTATTTGTAGGGCCTCAGGAACCGCGACACTTTGGAGTGCAGGAACTTAATGAAGGACTGCGGGAACATCTTTTTGGAGTCCGCCTTTGTGTATTTGAAGTAGTTCTGCGGGTGTGCCAGCACTTCGAACAGAATCTTGATCAAATTTTTATCCTGCGGGCGAGAGGGGGATAACGGCGCGTTAAATCCGTCGCGGCGCAGGCACACGCAAACGCCTCTGATGCCGGTCTCCGTTATCTGTACTAACGATTAACCGTGCACTCGAAGCGAGCCTATGCAATACAGTCGTTATGTATTGTCGGATCCTTCATGCGAATCAGGTGAAGTGACCATATTTACCAAGCGCATCCACACTTCACCATGTGGATAAATGGAGTAAAATATGCGGCCAAATATCTGGACAATAGCATCCGGTCATAGTGCCCTCCACAGAGAATCAGATTGGGAGTTTTTAATGTATGGCCCTTTGTCAATTCCCTACTGAAGGCTTATTGGGTTATGGGGGTCGTTTGGCCATACTTCACCACGCTGACCAGTGTGGTTTTGTGAATTAGAGGTGAGGGCGGGGGGGAGCAGGACCAGTTCAGATATCATTTTTAAATATCCGTCTTGATTATTTTGCTGCTATAAATTTGAACATGATGGGCCACTTTGTTGACCTATCATTTGTGGCTGGGTCGATTCTGAAAAATAAACTAATAGCTCAGTGGGCTGTAGCTGGTAAGATACAAAATATCTTAATTTTATACTCTTGGGTTTTTTCGGTAAAGTCACGTAGGTAAAAAATAATACCGTCACAGCTAAATTTACTGTAAATTTAGCTGTGACGGTCCCACCTGAAGATGGAGACTTGTGTTGCCTCCGAAACGTCGTGATGTATTATTATTTTATTATTTTTTACCTACGTGACTTTACCGAAAAAACCTAAGAGTATGAATCGCTGCAGCCACGAAAGCTTCAAATCTAGAATCTTAATTTTATTTGGATATATTTTTAAGTGATTTGTATCCCTTTCCAATAAATTGCACTCAAATCGTGTTTTCGTACCGTTTGCTGTTGTAACTTTCTGATCCCGTGCCCCCTACTGGACATGTGTGAAAAATAACTTTATAGCTCATCGGATTCCACCAGAATAAATAAATGTTCTGATTCTGGATATCACTCCCCACGTGTATGAACCATCACTACGAGGTGGAGTCAAACACTTGCCTAGGGGATTTTTTTTAGGCCTAACTATGGGCTTTCCTCCTCATGACTCTATTGCACTCTATGTTGTGCAAATGCACCCTTTGTAACGTTTTACACTTTAACACACGCAGTATTTAAGACAATGTAACGTGTAAATTACGATTTAAAACACACACATGTTTGGAAAGTTTAAAATATTATTAGCATAATCTCTTGGAGTGCCTGTTGGAAAATATGACTGTGTTGCCCGCTCAGGAAAAGCCTCTTAGGCCGACCTTGAGTATTTCCTGGTGATTTTCTGATGCGTATAGCCTTCCATCACGAACGATGTCTTCAATTAGCTCCTGGTAGTCCTCTGGGAACAAAGAGAGAACACAGAACGTGCAAGATTACATTGGCAAAGGCTCAGCTGTAATTAATAATACTCGTTGTATCCAGTTGTAATGATTAATATTGTAACGTAACGACTTCATTTTTATTTTTCGATTTAAAGCTCTATTAGAGGCCCTTCCTTCTTTATCTTAAAATAAAAATATTTGTATTATTATATTTCGGTAGGAGCCCGGTACAGCGCACAAACCTGCGCCGCAGGGAGGGTGGAACAGACGCTGTGCCACCTGGGCTTAGAGAAGGGGGCAGGGTGGGCTCACTGCCCCACCCAGTGGGGGTCACGAGCGGTGGGGGGGCGGTGAGGGAAAATAACTTTTAAAATAAATTAGAGGGAACAGAGCAGAGGGAAGGGGGGGGGGAACTGGCACTTTGGAAGGAATAACTTTGTGAACGTATTGGCCATCATAGCCCCACGAGTGGTGATCGACTCCTGTCCAATCCCCGGCGCAAAGGGTTGGCACTCCTCCCTTCCTCCTTCATCTGAAAAAAAGAAAACCCATCTACGATAGTCCGCCAGCGATGGCACGTACCGTCGTACGTCACGTAGTGGACCTGGAAGCCCTTGGCGCTGTTGCCCTCGTTGGACTTGAACTGCACCCAGAGGCGGCGCGAGCGCGAGGTGAAGGCGATGGGCCGCTCGTACGTCTGGCACGTCTCGTAGGTGGTCACCGAGTACGGCGAGGCTGCCCGAGGGGAGACAACGCGTCAGGCGGCGAGCGACGCTCACGAAAAAATAAAAAACGCGCGGCTTGAAATCGTCGCCACGAGGCCGCTTAGTCCACGCCCGTAGCGGGGGAGAGTTGCGCGACGCAAGGGAATGAAACGGCGCGTTCAGGATCGCGGCGGAACATTCACAGTTCGTAATCGCGCACCGCCGCAACAAATCGCTGGTCCGACCGCTGGTCCAGAGAAAGCTCTCGACCAGTTTCGACCTTCCGGGTCTCATCAGCAAAATCCGGCTTTTTAAAATAACTAAAACATTTAATTACCAAAAGGTTATCGGCAAGTATAAACTACAGGGGAGGGCTCGTTCAGCAACCCTCTACCGGCTTTAACCGGCGCAAATCTCCCCACCGAAACGCCTACCGGTTTTCCTCATGACGAGGTAGTCCCCGCACTCGTCGTCGATCGGCAGGAAGATCTCAGGCACCACGATGAGGATGCGCCGGTTCTGCGGCGGGCTGATGTTCCACGTGCACTCCACGTTGGAGGGGTAGTCGCCCGGGTAGTTGGGCGACTCGATGAAGCCGGTGAACTCGCCCAGCTCCCCGCCGCACAGCGTGTCTGCGAGCGCGAGGACGTCACGTGCCGGGGCGCCACGGTGGCGAGATGTTAACTACCTCACCTGGTATACAGGAGGTCGTGGGTTCGATCCCGACCCTGATGCCTCTATGTGTGGAGTTTGCGGTGTCTCTCTCGCAGTGGTCGCGTGGATTTTTCTCCGGGTCCTCCGGTTTTTACCTCCACATTTATAAACACGCTTTTCGAGTAGTTGGCTGCTATACATTTCAACATAAGCCGATTTGTTGAGCTATCCATTGTGGCCAGGTCACTTCTAAAAAAGAGCTATATAGCTCAGTGGGCCTTACCTGGAAAAATATTTTTAAAAACTTTTAGTATTGTCGTTTTTTAATAGCACCAGTCTCTCGGGGGTCTTTGGATATCTAAATATTCGATTGAATTCTGGGTGGTGATTCGATTGGAGGATCAATATATATTTACATTGTTGTGAGTGTATTGCTCACGAAAATTTAAGGAATCGGAAAGAGAATGGCTTGATGACGAAATAAGAGATTGGTGCCAGACAGATGTGGCACTTTAACACGTAGGCTTTCGCGACCAATATCATCCATAAGAGGTTTTTTTTTTGGGTTAGATCGCGTGAATATTTATGTTTACGCGATCTGACCCAAAAAAACTCTATTATAGATGTGGCACTGCTTGAGCATATTGGCACAAGACGGAGGAAAGTGGAAAGAAATGACGAAATGTGCAGTGGACGCCTATGGGCTACCTGCCCATGGATCGTGATGATGATGAGTGTAGCAGCTCCAGTGGCTTGCAAGGGTCATGTGCAATCCATCACGTTATCGTTATTAATACTACTACTACTGCTAAGATTGTTTACCCAAAAAAGCCTCACTGAGTCTCAAAATTTGCACTTATATATTCATGACTGCTGAGTCAGCTGGCCAGGATTGGGCAAAGACGTTTCCCACTTTCCACCCAGAGTCAACCTGGTGAGCACAAACTTAAGTATTTCTGAATGTATCACCAAAGAAACACAATTTTAAATATATTTAGTTAAAAAAAGACGACTTAAAATGTTTACTTTTGAAAATAATTACGATAAAAATCATGTCGATGATGTTTTTCTTATCCAGGAGGGTCCTATATTCTTGGTTCTTTCGGTAAAGTCACGTAGAAGGGAAATAAAAAAAAAAAGATATAAAACAATTATTTTATTATTTCCCTTCTACGTGACTTTACCAAAAGAACCAAGAATATGAATCCCTGCAGTCACGAAAGCTTTAAATCAGGAGGGTCCTATTTTTCAGACTCTCTCTTCTCGACAGACCTGTTCTTCACCTGAGGACGGCTGCCTGCGTTGTGGCCGAAACGTCGTGAGAATTATTTTATGATGTTTTATTTTTATTATTTTATTATTTCCATCTACGTGACTTTACCGAAAGAACCAAGAAGAACAGGAGGGTCCTGTCAAGTTGTAACAGCACGGGGCGATGGTTGCCACCGCCAGTCCCAATTGAGTGATTCACAGGTAACTTGTCAGCACTGGGGTGCTTTGGCCGACACCAATTAACAATCTATGATTTTTTTTAGCGATAGGAGGAAACGAGATGTCCCGGAGGAAGCGCATAGAGCACAGGGGGAGAACACGCAAACTTCACACAAGAGAGGCACACGAGCCGGGAATCGAACCCAAACCCGTCTTGCCGCGAGGCCTGAGCGTGAACCCTGCGACGCTCTGTCGCCAAAATCAGTGGAATTGTACGCACATCCTAACACATCTTAACACATCCTAACACATCCTAACACACCCTAACACGTCCTAACACACCCTAACACATCCTAACACATCCTAACACATCTTAACACATCCTAACACATCCTAACACACCCTAACACGTCCTAACACACCCTAACACATCCTAACACATCCTAACACATCTTAACACATCCTAACACATCCTAACACACCCTAACACGTCCTAACACACCCTAACACGTCCTAACACATCCTAACACACCCTAACACATCCTAACACATCCTAACACACCCTAACGCATCCTAACGCATCCTAACGCACCCTAACGCATCCTAACGCACCCTAACACACCCTAACACATCCTAACACATCCTAACACACCCTAACACACCCTAACACATCCTAACACACCCTTACACATCCTAACACACCCTAACACATCCTAACACACCCTAACACACCCTAACACATCCTAACACACCCTAACACAGCCTAACACACCATAACACATCATAACACATCCTAACACACCCTAACACACCCTAACACATCCTAACACATTCTAACACACCCTAACACATCCTAACACATCCTAACACACCATAACACATCCTAACGCACCCTAGCACATCCTAACGCACGCACAAGTCTACGCGTGTATTGTAAGCGAGAGAATCATATTTTGACTCGTGAATCTATGGATTGTTATCACTCTTTCAGCGGTTAGTTGGGATTCATTCTCATGTCAAAACATCGTAATGCACATCGTTAATCCATCTTGGTTCGAGTTTCGTGCCAGCAAGTCCAGCAAGGCCACTCCTTGCTGATAGGAATCGGTGAAGCCAACACTAGTTTAATGATGACCTTTTTGCAATGCATGTCACTGGGAAAAAATAGAAGAAAAAACAACATCTGGGGGCTTGTATATTGACAAAATGAATGGTTTTATCGTGTTTATTGCATTATAATAGTGGCAGCCAAGGAATGGAATGTGACTGAGAGAACATCCACCAAAGAGATGGGAGTCATGAACTCAACTTGTGCACGGACGTGAGGTGGATTGCTGCACCGCAGAGACGGTGGATCAATTATGGCTGACGATGATGATTATGAATAAATACGTCACATAGTCTGTTAAGACATTCAAGGTAAAGGTGTAGCCCTGCAAGTGCTTCAGAATCTGAATATTTGTTTATACTGGAGGAATCCGACGAGCTATGAAGCTCTTTTCACACAGAATGTCCAGTGCCAACTCCCAGTGAAAGGGCCTCCTCTAGAGGGAGTTGTCCACCGCCCCTGTAGGAAATTGAAAGACACGGGAAATGCACGGAGAAAAAGAACGCAGGCAGGCGGTCGTGCTCACTTTTGCACTGCGTCACGTTGGTGGAGCCGTCGAAGTCGGTGGTGGTGTTCCCGGGGCATCCCACGCAGAAGTTCTGTCCGAACTCGGGCTGGTAGGTCCCGATGGGGCAGCGCACGCAGCGGTGCGTCCCGCTGTCGTAATAGTGTCCCGGTGAGCAGTGCACTGTGGGGGCGACGGCACACGCGCTCGCTTTGTTAACGGATCGGCGGCGGGCGAATTTGGCGGCGGGTGACTGCGAGTGGTGGGAACTCCGTCGGGCGACACGATGGCTAAGGGCTGCCCGCGACGGACCATAGTGTGGCCGGCTGAGACGAGACGGAGTTGGCCGGTTCTGAATCAAGAGGCAGAGACTGAGATTGTTTGGCGTCGTTATGAGCGACCGCAGTGCACCTTGGGAGGCTAAACGTTTCGGCCACAACGCAAGCAGCCGTCCTGTCGGGGAGACAGCGTCATTCAGACGCTGTCTCCCCGACAGACCTGGTCTTCACCTGAGGACGGATGCTTGCGTTGTGGCCGAAACGTCGTGAGAATTATTTTATAATGTTTTATTTTTATTATTTTATTATTTCCCTTCTACGTGACTTTACCGAAAGAACCAAGAAGATGAATCCCTGCAGTCACGAAAGCATTAAATCGAAATTTAATTCAAAGCAGCTAAATGTTTGGCAGCTTTCGTCGACTAGACTAAACTAAAATGAAACGAAGTGAATTTCCACAGGCTGAAGACTTGACTAAAATTAGACACAGACATTTGACCGAAGCTGGAGGAACCCGATGAGCAATGAGGTGTGTAGCTCCTCAAGCTGCATAACTACAGAGTACGTTACACAGCCGGGTGTGTTAAAACTTCCACAGATTGTCGTCGATTTAACTTATACCAGGTCATTCTTGCAAATCCGAGTCACTGTCACAAATTAGGCAAGGCCCCGTCTCTCGAGTCCCAACCAACAAAATAAACGACGACTCAAATAAAAAACAAAAAACGCCGATTAAATGAACCCTGGACACGTCACGCGCACGAGGCACGGCTAACGGCATCCACGTGGCGGTGAGCGTCAAACCGCCTCCGAGTGCAGGGGACACATTTCCTTCGCCAATCGAGAATTCGAGGGTGGACCGCTCCGCGTTGGCAGCCGCCCCAAACTCAGCATCCCCTCCTGGGCGACCCCCCCAAACCCCCCCCCCCAACCCCCCGCCACCCCCCCTCCCGCCCCCCCACCTCTGGTCTCGCAGTCCTGGAAGGCGGTGGAGCCCTCAAACTTGGTCATGAGGCCCCCTCCGCACAGGAAGCATGAAGAGCGGCCCGCCTCGGGTTGGTACGTCCCCATCGGGCAGTGCTGGCACGGGCGGAACCCGTCCGCTGAAAAGTGCCCCGGAGGACACTTCCCTGCGCAAGGAGAAACACAGACAAAGAGCCCCTCTGTGTGGAACCTTCGACTGGAGGGTGCCGTGAACGAGCGGTGCACGAACCCCAACAACCGCGCTACCCTCCGCTCCCCTCCGCCGGGGCGCGCTAGAGCTCCCTCCCGTGGACGCCCCTGCTGCCAGCAGCGACAAGAGCAGGCGAGCGCGCAATTGCAGGGCTGCGCAATTGCAGGGCTACCCGCATCGATGGGGGGGGGGCATGCGCGTGGCGGAGATGGCGTGGGGAGCGGGCGCTCTCACCCGCGCACTCGGAGATGTTGCGGGCGCCCAGCACGCCCAGCAGGCCCTTGACGTCGGTGCCGGGGCAGGGCTCGCACGCCAGCTGACCCTCCTTGTCCTGGTAGGTGCCGGGCGAGCACGACAGGCACTTCTCCTGCGCGCCGCTGTAGAACGTGCCGGGCCTGCAGCTCACTGCCGTGGCGAAACGAAACGAACGAGCTTGAGGAGAGAGATTGTGTCCGCGCGCGGATGGCGTGGCGCTGTCTCAAAGCGCTCTCTGCCCCTCGAATGCGTTTAAGTCGCAGAGTGAAAGCCAAAGGGGATGCTGTCAGGAAGAGAGCTTCGAGGCCTTGTGCGAATTGCGCGATAGAATACAGAGTTTATTATTATTATCGTCAAACATAATTGCACATTTGCGAAAAGTTATTTGAGCGTGCGATTGCGTCTCCAATTTTTTGGCAATGCTCTGATATTTGTGATTCCACAATGGCAATGTAACTTTATACTAAGGTTTCGTTCATTTAGCATTGTCTTCATGAGAGTTGTTATTATGAGCCAGTCTATATTTGCGCCTAATTTCAACTCTCTAGTCCTCCTAGAGCATCATTCCAATGTTCGTCAGTCGTTCAGCCACGATCGTCCGTCCATAAGTGGCTTTTCACTTTACTCTGGCAGCCCAAAGTGCAGTCGACCCATTGGGACTCATGAACTCACAACCCTTATACAGCATCTCACCAGCAGGTGGCAGTGTGGCGCAGGTATTCAGGGTGGCCCAAAAATCAGGGCACCGAGGTTGATATAATCTATTATAACACTGGCATTAACACTTTTTTTTAATTATTTAAATTCATATTTTATCTATCATCATTAATTTAAATTTGTTCTTCTTCCTTTTCAGATGGCATTTAAAAATTGAAAGACAATTGACCAAAGACGAACAAGTTCAATTAGTGTATATGTACACTAAGAGGGCAGCTGTAATAAAAAAAAAGTCCTTAATTAATTTCAAAAGAGAATCCATGCTTGCATTAATCTTAATCGAAGTCAGTTTGAGTATTTGTTAAAATAAATGAAATTACCCAATGTGATTTGTTAACACAAATATAACCCTGTGTGTCCTCACTTTTGGGCCACCCTGTTCAGGCAAAGCAGCACGCACTACCACAAACAGCACTGTTAGAGGATGTGTTCTCTCTTCGTCAATCTCACTGGGCTCCTGAAGGAGGAGATGGGGTTTTTATGCGACCGTCACAATGATTTTGGGTTTTCTTGGTTGCCCCTTTGGGGTTGCTCTTGTGGGCGAACAAAAACCTTTATGTGAATGTGTGGCCCCCGTGCCAATACCGGAGGCCTGAATGCAATTTCCATCTCATTAAGTTAATGCATCGTACGGTAGTCTTAGTCTTTCAGTGGTAAGCACAGCGTTTGTAAATGACGGTGGTGGCAAGTGTTGTATTAAACACCCTGTGCCCCTGCAACGAGATGTGTGATGATCCGCCCCCTCCTCAATGTATCAATGCGTTGTCACGATTCGGTCATTACCCAATTCATGAACTGGTTCCGTTTTTGTTAGCCCATGCGGTGCACGTAGAATCTATCGTAGGCTGACAGCGCGGACGCCCGGTGGCGATGTCTCGGGGCGGCTGTGAAGGCGTCCGAGTGAGAGATTTCCCTTCAGTCATTGTGATTCGCTTCGCATTGTAGCCACGCCGTTTGAGACCAATTCAGGGTGGTGAAAAAGACGCCCATGGTTGTGATGAGAGACGATGGCTGTAATGACGATGTCACAACGCGAGGTTGCACTGTGCAAATATGGCAGCTCACGGCTTTGGCAGTGTCAAAGGGGTTGTGTAGTGTGGACCAGGGGGTCATGGGTACAGCATTCAAGTGCTTTGTTGTTTTGTTTCGCATTGTTTATAAATGCCTATCGTCGGTAGATAAGACAGTTATATTACTTTCACGGGAAGGCCAATAACATGACGAGCTTTTTTTATTAGAACACCAAATTTTCAGCCCCTCCTAGTGGAAATGTCACAATGCCACCACCGGTAAGATCGCATAAATGTGTCGTTAAACCCGCAACTGTACTGGAGCATAGGTCGCTGGCATACAAAGAGAAGAAGAAATGTGAAATGGGGGAGGTGGTGATGCTGGGGTGGGATGGCCCCACGGTAACCTCACGAGGCCACCACGATGGCCTCCGCAATTTTGGAGTCCCACGCGGCTAATGACAGCAGCAGCAGCGTCCATGCAAGCCACTCACCGCACTTGCCGTCCGTGGGCACCTGGCCGGCGCTGCAGGGGCCTTGGCGCTCGCTCTTCTTGGGGGCCTTGCGCGTCACCTCGTAGTCGGTGCCTGAGAAGCGCACGACGAACTGCTCCTTGTTGATGGACTTCTTGAGGGCGCGGATGGTCTTGCGCAGCTTCTTGTCGGTCTTCTTCTTGACGCACTGCACGTCGCACGAGGCTGCGAGCCGAAACGCGAGTCGTGTACGAATAAGTGTCTCGTCCTCCCTCCCCCCAACGGCCGTGCACTTTGGTTTAAGATCGCAGCGTTGCACTGTGCCCACGCGCGTACCACGCACAGCCTTGTTTTGTCAATCGACCCTACACCGCAGCAGGACGTGGAGGGGTTTATTCGCCCGTAGTTCGGACCCTTTGTGCGACCATCCTCACGTGAAAGCGCGGGGCGGTTCCAGACCAGAGCCCAGAGAGAGAGGAGAGAGGTTCGCCTCGCGCGACGCGTGAGAAACCCGAGCGCCGGGTTCGTGCCTCTTGGGCATCATCGACCGGCGTGGAGCTGGCCGCAGCATTCTCCGCGGACGTGGAATACCGCGGCGTCGCTTTTGGCGGCGGGAGCGCGGGCAACCGGGCGGTGTTTGTTTTGAAGGGGCGGCCGCCGTTTGGTTACAGGATCACCCCTCGGAATGCCGCTCAAAAAAATGCGCACAACACCCTCCAGTCGCTACACGCGGTGGGAAGGAGACTGCGCGGAACCGTCAAGGCCAGGTCCAAGCCCACAAGAGAAACAAAACACGAGAAAAATATACAGAAATAGAACTAGGTGTGTATATCGCGCGTGTGCATTTATATAGCCAATATAAAATTGGTAATTAAAGTTACCCTGCGTCGTCATACGCTGATGTTGAGCGACCCCTTACTCTCGCCCTCTTGAATATTAGTTATTAATTTAAAATACGTTTTTGATATTTACCTGCGCTTTTAAAGAGGAGGCGCAAACAAATTGGGCTGTATTTTGACACACGGCGCACCTTAGTTGCTGTTGTAAGTGAATCCAGTCCAATGTGAATGCTTGACTTGCGAGCAGTAGGGTCGGTCTCAACGTGCATCAAGCAATATTCACAGAACGTTATTTTACACATGGGTATGTATATGTATGAGCGCGCGCATGCGTGCGTGTGTGTGCTGCAGTGATTGCCAAACCATAAAATTAGGAAAAACGGTTTATGGGTAAGACAATGCACGGATTTTTGGAGAAGTATTTACGCGAGTTGCATATCCGACTCGCTGGAATGGACTGAGGTGTCGGCGGACGTGTGAAAATGTCGAATGTGCGAAGATCGACAGAGAATGACGGGTTGTATCGTACCACCGCGTACACGTACGGTACTGGACAAAAATAAATTCTCCACTGTGCCATAGACGTAAGAAGAATGCGTGCGCGATTAGGAATACTGTCATTTACTCTCTGAAAAAAGGTCGGAGATGTGGACATCTATGTGGGCATTGACAGTCACGCCATCACGTGCAAATCCTGCACTGGGTGTGGGCGGTTAATTGGCTAGGGCGGATACGTGAGGGTCGATTTTGCGACGTTGCTTTGCACGGCGTTACGTTGAACCAATGCACGGGCTCGATGCAGCCATGCAGCTGCAAGTTGAAAAGTCATAATTTGAGCCCGGTAAGTTTCTTGAAGCCGTCGCTCACTTGAAGGCCTCCTTTTCCTTGTTTATTTTTACTTCGCAATAAACCAGTAATTCCGCGCCCCGCCGAATGTACTGCTTGCCTGCTAAAATAAATGCCGCATTGAAACAACAACTGTTCCTCATGCCAATGTCCTGTTTTCTGTCTTGATATGGAAAAAAAATGTGATTTCAAAGGAAGCAAATTAAGCGCCATTCCTTGGTAAAATAAATAAATGAATAAGTGTTTTGCCGACAAAAGCTGTTTATTGACACTGGGTTCCAAATTTCAATTCCCGAGCAATTGACGCACCAGCCTCAGCCACAGGACAGTCTGATGGTCAGCCTGTATCCATTCAGCCTTTTCTCTCACGACGAGCTACACGCTCCTCCGTGACGCTGCGATGCCGGAACGGTTCGTGCACTGGACTTGCGATCGATCCAGAGGTCGCCGCTGTCCACCCAATCACCCAGCATGGAAGTTGAAACAATGGCGACGTTTCTTACATCCTCCGCCCACCTCGGCGCGGCCAGTAGTATAAGTGGGTACAGCAGAGTTAGTCCATCAGCAGGTTTGCGGGTGGTGGGGTAAAGTGTGGCTGCGCCCACCTCTTCCAAGATTTGTGGGCAATATACCCCATAGAGTGGGAGGGGGGGTGGCTCTCTAGAGGGGGCTCTCTAGTGCACCTAAATCGTGTGGTCAACAAAATACTTTTGCAACGAAAAATGAATACGGGACGATGGTGAGGGCATTCTTAATGTGCGGGGACAGTGGCGGACAGAGGAGTACTGTGACGTGTTGTGACGTGCAGCGTGGTGGTGGTGGTAATGGCTGACGAGACGAAACCTCTTCTTGTTTTTTCAAACTTTTGATACTCGTAAAACACATTCCTGCGGAGGGAGCTGGTAGGAACGTTGGGTTGCTCGGTCAATGGCCAGGGTCAACGGCGGCGTAGTGCATTCCGCAAATATGCCCGACTGTGAGGGCGGGCACAAGCCGGCGTGAGCAGGTTAAACGTTGAGTTTTATAAGGGCACCACGGGGTGACCAGCCCCTCCCCACCTAGCCCCACCCCTCCCACCCACCACCCAGCCCCACCCTCCCCACCCAGCCTCTCCCCACCCTCCCCACCCCACCCCACCCTCCCCACCCCACCCCACCCTCCCCACCCAGCCCCTCCCTCCCCACCCAGCCCCTCCCTGCGCGACTGACGGACACAATAATCCCCTGTGGGCTGGTGGAACCAGTGGGTTCCTACCAGTAAAAAGATCCCATAAATATAACTGCTCAACCCCGAGCTATAAATGCTCTGATATTTGCATTGTATTTGTACTGTTCGCCGTTTGGCGTTCTCCGCTCTAACAGTGGTGAGGCAAGGCCATAAAGAAAGTTGTCTCTGGTGTTGGCAAATCAGTTTCAAAGACAATGCATATATTGTATTATCAGATGATGTTTGTTTACATGTTTCGCCACAAGTTAGTGTGGTTAATGGGGAAGTGATGGCTTGCAAAAGGTTTCTATTTGGTGCTTGAACATCTTAACACTTCCTTTTTTTTTCGCTGCCAGAGAGGGTATGAAAACCTGTTCTTATTTTTCGATTTAAAGCTTTCGTGACTGCAGGGATTCATATTCTTGATTCTTTCGGTAAAGTCATGTGGAAGGGAAATAATAAAATAAAAAAAATTACTAATTTATTTCTCACGACGTTTCGATTGCAACACAAGCAATCATCATCAGGTGTGAAAACCACAGCAAGAAAATTTGAAGAAAGAAAACGCCACTTTTTTCAAATTTTCTTGCCGTGGTTTTCACACCTGATGATGATTGCCTGTGTTCCAATCGAAACGTCGTGAGAATTTATTATTTCCCTTCCACGTGACTTATTATTTCCCTTCCACGTGACTTTACCGAAAGAACCAAGAATATACCTCTTCTCATGTTAAAAAATTCTGACACTTTTGATTCTGCCGACAAAAGGTCCCCGTCGAGACGAAGCGGTCCGTCCGGCGGACCTGAGCCGGGAAGGGAGCGACGCGTCCGCACGAGGGCGACACTCACCTGTCGCCGCCTCGGCGCTCACTTCAATCTCAAACTCGGCCGTGATCCTCGACTCCAGGTTGGGCGCCTTGCGTCCCTTGCGGTTCGGCTTCCCCTTGGTCGAGTCACACTTGAGGTTCACGAAGTTCACGAGGCTGTTCTCTGCGGAACGCGCACGGAGGGCGGCGGTAGTTACGGCGTGTATACGCGTGTGTGTGCATGCGTGTGTGTCATCTCGGTCATCTCAGTCAGTCGACCCGTGGCACCTGCTGGGTCTGACCCGTGACCTCCTGCCAGCGGGCGTTCGACACTTCACGTGGCCTCAAGGTGCACATGTCCTGGCACAAGCGTCGTGGTGACGTCACCGCCACTTAGTGGCGAATGGCGGTTGTTGTTGTTATATACGAGCGGTAGTGTAGTGGGAAGTGGTGGTGTAGCGGTTAGCGCTACGCCGCGCTATGAACCCGGACCCCCGAGTTCGATTCCCGCTCACGGCCAACACCGGTGACGATTATCTGAACCGGTCCTGGGCGTTCCCTAGGTCGACTCAGCCTCAAATGAGTACCTGGTGCGGTGTGTAAACATCGCCACTGGGGAGACAAAGGCAGTCTGGCGTGGTGCTCGCCACCCACCCCCTGGTGTTACGTTCCTGCCTTCATAGGTGCTCGCTAACAGTGATGAGTGCAGCGATGCACAGGTCGGAGGGTATGGAGGAAGCTGCCGTGGTGGCACGGCCATGGGGGCAAATCGAGAATGTTTTGCTCTTTGGAGAGGCTCGTCCACTGGCGGAACCAATGGGGGGGGGGGGGGGGGTGGCACGTGCCCCCACCGCCCAATGATTTGATCGAATTCCCTAATTTCGATCGGATCATTGGGGTTTATTAGTAATAAATCAGAATGTTGGGACCGCCACTGCCACTGTGTAGCATATTATTACGTGCCAGGGACTCTAGACAATATAGTCCATAATTGACAGTAAGTAACGGCAAAGCAGTTATAAGTGACTCTCAGAATTGTGCGCAGTTGCGTTTCCAGTACACGACTTCCCTGAAGGCATCAACACCTTCAGCGAGCGCGATGCCGATCACACAACGCGGTTCGAAATCGACCCTCGATCGATGGCTGCGCCATCGCCGCACACGCGTCGAATGAAAAGCAAGGGACAAGTCCTCACTTACTAACAACTCCTCTATCATTTTTCATTGCTGGAGGGGTTGCCCCCCCCCCCCGCTACCTGAAAATCCTGGCTCCGCCGTTGTCGTCCCCACCAGATAAATATGGCACTTACACCGCTGGCGTAGGAGTTGTGAAGAGGAGGTGATCAAGACCTCGTAGTCTTTTGAGCAGGAAACAACGTTTTACTTTTTTTGCTGGATAATAACTCGCAAATAACGTTGCTTTATATGAATAGCAAAAAAGCTCAGGACGTCAGACTGTGACTTTTAAGTGCATCTCAAGCCCGCTAGGTGGCGCGCCGCATTACGTGCACGCCGAAAGAAGCGTCCGTAGTCGTCTGGGCAGTCAAAGATAACCTTTTTGTGACGGCCAAATGTATCGATTTTTTTGTTTTGCGAGAAGCCTCAATTGCAATGTTTGGCCAATTCCGCAGGACGTTTAGAATGTTTGCGTGTGAGCCTAGATTAGTCGGCATGGACCAAATTCCTCCGGAGATTCAATAAACCGTCACGAGTTCCGGTTGCATGATTCCCACCGATATTTGTTTTAAATTGTATTTTCTGTGTATTGATCAATGTTGAGAGTCTGTCTGCTTTGTGTTGTCTTGCTTGGACAGTCCGCCTCGTTTGCATGGCCAAATCTGGCTTGTGTTCCGTCTCTGTCCGATCACGTTTGTATCATACGTCTCAATTGCCTTATATCTTGTTCGGACTGTGAGCATAAACATTAAAGGGGCATTCGATTTGCATGAAGTGACTAATTCCTAAGTACATTTATCATGAGTGGAAAAAAACAATCGATTGAAATTTATGAATTGCCTTATTGTTTATCACCATCTTAATCATCATCTATGATCACTCCACTTTCTCTATGAAGGCTTCCCCAAGTCATAGCCAATTGTTCCGCGACATTAACAAAGACAAAGATCCCCCGTATAGCCTTAACAGACTGTAGGGGCAAGTGCTGTTAGCAAGCACCTATGAAGGCCGGCACGGCACACGATGGGGTGGGTTGCCAACACCACGCCCGGACGCCTTTGTCTCCCCAGTGGCGATGTTTACACATCGCACCGGGTACTCATTTGAGGTTGAGTCGACCTAGGGGAGGCCCAGGACCGGTTCACATAATCGTCACCGGTGTTGGCCGTGAACGGGAATCGAACCCGGGTCGCCAGGTTCGTAGTGCAGTGTAGCGCTAACCGCTGCACCACCGCTCCCCACATTAGCAACCCACCCAGCATCTGCGGACGCAATCCGATTCCGTCGCTCCGTCTAACTTCCGACGGACGTGCAACTCGGACGCGTTCGACTACTCGGGCCCACCGCTCCATCGCCATTCGTGACCCGCCGGACTCAGCGTTACACGCGTCAGCTGGGGACTGTGGAGCAACTCCAGCCTCTGAATCAGCGCAATTGGCAAACATGGGAGGGGATTTGGGGGTTTGTTTGATTTTTGAGCGAAAACTGAGAACGCCCGCCGTCAACCCTCCGGATGTCGTGCCCAAAGAAAGCCTAAACACGGCATTGGGCAACTCGCCAAGGGGGTAAACAAAACACGTAAACAATCGGTCCCCTGTGGTGACGGCGGCACGCAGCTGAAGCAGCTCCAGTGCCCCTTTTCGCAAAGGTTCCTGGTTCGAGTCCAGTTGCCGCTCTGATTAATCCACACCACCGCCACCGCCACCCATTACCAGCATCGTCAGCTACGGTCAATCCACTGATGGATTTGAGGCTTCCCCAAGTCTCCGTCACCAATGACCATCCTGCAAAGGGACAGCTGCCATTGAGGGGGGGGTGCCCTTTGGCTAGACTGATTGAAGGTCCTATGAGAGCAGATCCCAGCAACACGTTCACTTCGGAACCGCGTTGGGCAAATCAACGCGTCCAAGACGACCGTCCCGCCTGACGAGAGAGCTGCGGCCAAAGTAGACGTGCAACGTTGGGCAAACGTTGCCATGTGGTGGGAGCCCGTTGGACCAACGTTGGCCCAACGTTGGCCCAAGCGTCACGTTCGCTGGGGATCGGCTCATTTCGCGGTGGCTTTTTTGGCGTCCTAACGCACGGACGCACGAAGGCAACGGCGTAAATCACGTGTTCTTTCCTTTTCTTGGACACAAGGCGGCACACCGTCAACAGAGCTGAACGCCGCTGCGCAGCCTCCTCTCCCGGCGCTCCGCGTCCTCTCGATCGTCCGCGGTTTATCTCTCCTCCCATCGCGGCCTCTTTGACGAGCACCGGAGCGTGAGCGCCCGCTTATCGGGAGGGACCCGGGGCGGAGGTGCCAATAGCCGCTCCCCCTAGCACCGGGCGAGGTCGTGTGTCGTCGGCCGAGCAAACACAGCCGCCTCGCCTCCCGCCTTTGATTTTCACCGCTCGGTATTAGAAAAAATGAAGAGATTGCTGGTTGACTGGCTGACTGACTGGCTGGATGACTGGCAGGCTGGTTAAATTACTAAAAAGCTGACTGATTGACTGAGTGGCTCAGTGACTGGCTGGCTTTTTGACTGGCTGACTGGCTGGCTTGGCTGGCTGGCTGGATGACTGACTGCCTGGCTGGCTGACTAGCTGGCTGACTAGCTGGCTGGCTGGCTCGTGAGCACGACCGTCAGTCAGCAGAGTGTGGGCCGAGAATAAGCGACGCGTTCCTCACTGCGGTGCGAACACGCACAACGGCGGCTGAAGGGGTCACGCTCCACAGACGGAACGGTGAAAATAAAAACGACGAACGAATTTCATAGCAGCATGACGCCTCTCCCTGTTACGCACACACACACGTGCACGCGCACGCTGAAGCTCTTTCATGTTCCTTAGGAGCACTGGAGATGTGGAGGAAGGCGATAAAGCAGAGGGGGAGAAAAAAACACGCTGCCGTTTTCTTTTTGTTTGCGTCCAGAGGCAGTGTTTGCTGTTTGACGCGTTCAGCTCATGAGAGAAAAGCGCGGAGGAATAAGCAGCCCTTCGACACGCAACGCAGATATTGTGTTCTCGAGCACGAGCAGCCAAGGTTCTGCCACTCATGTGTTGAGCGTCTTTGAAATATCGAACATCAACAGCGGAACGAAACCTGTAAAAAAAAGAATCCTCTTGATTGATATCGCTCTTCTATTCAGTAGCAAAGTTAACAGCGTGTGGTTGTGTTTCCCCCCCACACCACCACCACCACCACCTTGCCCCCACTCATTTCTCTTTGCTTCACTTGCTGCACTTTATGTTATTGCATTTGTCATTATGCTGACCCGGGGTCACTCCTGTAAACGAGGCTATTCCTGGTCGGAGCCGCCCCTCGAGTTCTCACCTCGTTAGACAAATAAACTTGAATGAAGAACAGATAAAAGGTGTTGACCCGCTGCGTGTGAATAGGTGGATTATTTTTGTATATTTTTCAGTTTGCAAATCGTATACCAATATTGCTTTCTTTTTCGTGTGGCAACATCTTAAGTAGTTTAACTAAATTCAATCATATTACCTAATTTCATATTGGTGTAATCTTTCTTTTGCGCTTAGTGTTTCGGACTTTTCAGTTTAATCCAGCGATCGTAAACGCACCCCGAGTGAGCGCGTACGTGCTGATGCGGTTAACACAGACGTAGACCAGCTGACGGGACGGGTGAACAGACGAGATTTTTTACAGATCGAGCGCACGAGAAGCACGCTCAGTTAAGGAAACTGTTTTAAACTCATGAAAGAGAGAAACACGCTCCCACGTTGTACCGCTCGCAATTCATTCCAATTCCCGAACTCGTCCATTTCCCGAAGAAGCTCCACAGCAGCACGTGGAGCGAAACGTCGGACGTCGCACCGAACAGCGGGCGGCGGGCACGACCCCCGAACACGCGTCGGAGAGAGCCGTGTGCGGCGCAACCGCGAAACCCGGCAGCAGGAGAGGGCCGGGGGTCACGCTCCAGACACGGAACGTCGAAAATAAAAACGACGAAATGAACTTCATACCAGCGTGACGCCTCTCCCTTAATAGCCTTAACAGACTGTAGGGGCAAGTGCTGTTAGCGAGCACCTATGAAGGCCGGAACGGTACACGAGGGGGTGGGTGGCCAGCACCACGCCCGACCGCCTTTGTCTCCCCAGTGGCGATTTTACACACCTCACCAGGTACTCATTTAAGGCTGAGTCGACCTAGGGGAGGCCCAGGACCGGTTCAGATAATCGTCACTGGTGTTTGCCGTGAGTGGGAATAGAGCCCGGGTCGCCAGGTTTGTAATGCAACGCGCTAACCGCTACACTACCGCTCCCCATAATACACACACACAGGGATGCGCGCGTAATTTTTGTGTTTAGTTTGTTGTCCTTCCCCCGCGCCTTCGATTAGCACGGCCGGCTACGTACGGTGCGGAAGAAGTTCAACGTTCATGCGTGCGGTGAGCGTTAACTCACCTATGGCGGGCTGTCTCAGGGAGCCGTCCATGACTTTGCCGGGGTTGCGACGCCTCAGCCGGCATTTGGCTGCGGGGAACTCGAAACGAGCTTTCCTCTTCACCGTGGCGCGGTCTCCCGCGTCTGAGCACCGCCACGCACAGACAACAGCGTCAGCCACAGACAACGGCGAGGGGTCGCGCACCTCCAAGCTTGGGAATTGATGTACTGAAGCAATTTGAACTTCGTTTTGTTGTTTTATTTAAGGGGCAGCACGGTGCTGAGATGTTGTCTTTCTCGCCTGGTACGCAGGAGGTGGGGGGTTCGATCCTGAACCTGATGTATATTTAGAGTTTACATGTCTCTCGCCTCTCTCCTCGCGGTAGCGTGCATTTTTTTTATCCGGATCCTCCGGTTTGTCCCTTAACATCTAGAAACATTTGTCTAGATCATTTCTATAAATTTGGCTGCTATAAATTTCCACATGAGCCACTTCGTTGAGCTATCATTTGTGGGCAGGTCGCTTCTGAAAAAGAGCTACATAGCTCAGTGGGCTTTACCTGGTAAGGTAGAAATAGTTGAGTTTTATTTGTAAATTTGTAAGTAATTTTTTTACCTTTCCTATACTTTGCACTACTATCGTGTTTTTAGTTTTTTGTCACGTTCTGACCAGCCCCTACTGGACACCTGCGAAAAAGAGCTTCATGGCTCATCGGATTCCTCCAGTATGGATACACATTCTGCTTGTAACGTCAGCTAGAGCTGTCTTCGTGCGATTGCGCACCTCCGGGTCGTCTGGCGACGCTGCGCTCGTGCTTGGAGTGCGAGAGGGATGCGGGGAATGTTTTTTTAACGCTCCCCCGGCTCTTACTCGTTGTCTTATCGCGTTGTTTTTGCGATGTTGTCGTGACCCGGGACAAGATAAATAAAAGTTGCTCTTTAGTTTAACCGGGCTCTCACCTGATTTCAATAAAGGTTTCGGTCGATTATTTGTCCTGCATATGAACGTAGGTCCCGACAGTTTGCTTTCCGTATGAACACTTGCGAGTCGTTCATCTATAACAACTCAATGTTGCGTAAATGAATTTCAAAACGCGAAAAGATGTTGGTGGTGATAATTTTTGGAGTGTTTCGTTTTTCAAATTTCTTTGTTCATTCAACCTTTGTCAAACGATATTTACAGTATAAAAAAACATTCATTTCAACCATGACATTTGGAAAATAAGAGCCAAAATCCCACGGAGAAGGTAACTGCATAGATTTACATTTTTATCGCCAAATAAAATAATCTTCAGATTCATGATCTAAGGGGCATTTACGAAATTCTTGCATCACCTCCGCATAAAATGAAACACTCCAAAAGAGAATGGCGTTCTATCTGTGCTGACATCTACCCCATGCCGTTGAGAGTCTTCCCAGGTGAGACTCATTTGCCATTCGTTGTACCAAGTCATGCAGGACCTCCAATCCTTTCACAGCATCCAGCCCTAGGACCTATGTCCATCACTGTGTCACAAAGCAGCGTACGGGCGGGGCTCGATTGGCCCATGGAACACAGACACCCTGGGTTCAAGTCTGGGGCAGCCACCTGCGATGAAACCACTTTGTTTAGTGATGCTGCGTTGGCAGTGGTGCACAATTAACAAATATAAAAAAAAACTATCTGACTCAAACACACTCGACTTTAAAAATAAAAACTACGAATATAAAATCGGCAGACGTTTTAGACAATGGGCCTTCTTCATAGCACAACCATGGTTGCCAAGTGAATGCACAAACATCCATCATATTACATGTGGATTTCACTTTATTTTGCGGTGAAATTAATACTGCTCAGTAGCAGAGTGGGTGGAAAATACTGCCACCCCGGCTGTGGCTAAAAGGTCACTCGTAGGGACAGTAGCAGTTAAATTAGTATGTATTCGACTGGTGAGTCCTTAATGGACACTTTGCCTTGCGACATGATGCCAATGGCCAAATTGGAATAAAATCTCGAAAAACAAATAATGTAAAAAAAAAACCCTCAATGTATTTCAATTCTGAAAACAAAAATTCAATTTATATTCTGTTTACTGTTTGAAGCGTATGACTCAAAGCAGTATCTGCAGTGCAAGCATTAGTGCGTGCATGTTGTGTACGTGGGCAAACAAATTTTTTTATATATATTCTGTTTACTGTTTGAAGCGTATGACTCAAGCAGTATCTGCAGTGCAAGCTTTAGTGCGTGCATGTTGTGTACGTGGGCAAACAATTTTTTTTATATATATTCTGTTTACTGTTTGAAGCGTATGACTCAAGCAGTATCTGCAGTGCAAGCTTTAGTGCGTGCAAGTTGTGTACGTGGGCAGCGGACGCATTGCGGTTGGCTCGCTGCGTCACCTGGTGACCCGAGTTCCATTCCCACTCATGGCCATTATTTGAACCGGTCCTGGACCTCCCCTAGGTAGACTCAGCCTAAAATTAGTACTTAGCGCAGTGTGTTAACATCACCACTGGAGAGACAAAGGTGGTCCGGCGTGGTGCTGGCCACCCACCCCCTCGTGTTAATGCTGGCCTTCATAGGCACCCGCTAACAGCACTTCCCCCAAACGTCTGTTAAGGCTACACGGGGGATCTTTGTCTTGTGTGTGCGTGGCTCAGTTGTGCACGCATTCAAACGCTGATAAACAACAACAAGAAACCTGCATACGCACGCACACAACAACAAACGAGCAGCGTCGAAGGCCATCCCACCTGAGCACACAGAGAGGGCAGCAGTGTCCTGCGTTCCCCTGCCCTTGACGGGTGGAGGAGACACCCCGCAGCTGAAAATGAAGTTGTTTTCCGATTCTTTTGAGCAGAAAAAGGAGGTGGGGGGGGGAGGAGAAGATAGCAACAACAAAAAAATTCAGGACATGAATTCCATGTCTAGGCCGTTCTTTCACGCGAAGAAGCTTCTGCGTCTGTTAAGTTTAGGCAGTGCCTCGGGTTTAAAAAAAAAAATTGCAATCTTTTATCTGAACGTTTCACGCGTAAACAGTGCCGGACGGGAGAGATAGTGAGTGCTGCACGGAGGGGAGGGTTGCGTAGCCAACGAATGTTTTATGTTGAGGAGCAGCGAAGATATAAATTCTAGCCCTGCTCCTTAAAACTTTTGCGATACGGAGTAAGAAGGGGGTGAACAATCTAAACTCTCCAAAAAGCCATACTCTTAACCATTAATTTCATAATCTTTCACGGCAGTATGAATGGTTGCAACCATGGTTAGCTGATCGGCAGGCTGCGTGCGGTTTGGGGCAAAGTGTGGGTACTCCCAACCCTTCCTGGGAAAACTACTGGACGTGTGTGGAAAAGAGCTTGATAGCTCATCGGATTCATTGAGTATAAATTATTATGCTGATTCCCAGGCATCTGGCCAGCGTGGAAATGCGTTTGGAGTCCCTTTCGCCAGGAATGGCACCAAGCACCTAATTTCAGGCCTGCATCTTTTTTATTTCGTAGCATTTCGCACACATCCCATCGGCGGGCACGGGGCTAACGAGCTGTAATTAGAGCAAGCGTTTTTGGAGGCCGTGGCACAAAACAAAAATCCAGCTACGAGCTGGACATCAA
Organism: Lampetra planeri; assembly: GCF_965212315.1. NCBI lineage: Eukaryota > Metazoa > Chordata > Hyperoartia > Petromyzontiformes > Petromyzontidae > Lampetra > Lampetra planeri. The sequence continues at coordinate 9,982,379 of NC_136122.1, read as the reverse complement.
CGGCAGACTGAGACGTGATTCACTTCCCAAGTGTCGTCAAAAACCAGGCAGACCTTGTCAAAGCCATGTGGAGCATGAGCTCGGACTGCCACCTGTCATGGTTATTTTCCAGGCTTGTCCTCTTGTTGAGGCGGCTGCACTGGGACATCGTTTTTGGCCACTTTGTTGAGCTATCATTTGTGGCCAGGTCGCTTTTGAACAATAAGTTAAATCCTCAGTGGGCTTTGTCTGGTAGGATGGGGATGGTTGAGTGCTGTATTTGTATGTGTTTGGGTGATTTGTTTACCTTTCTTGTACTTTGCACTCCTATCGTGTTTTGCACTGTTTGTTGTTGTAACGTTCTTACCAGCCCTGACTAAACATCTGTGAAAAAGCACTTAATAGCTCATCGGATTCCACCAGTATAAATAAGTAGTCTCATTCTGTAAGTCTTCCGTAACAATGAAGAGTCCTGGTGATTGTCAGTTGCGTAGTGAAAATAATAACAATAATAAACCACTCTAGATAACTTTTTTTTTCTTCCATGATATATTATTGTACATCAGAGGTGAACAAAATAAGGAACGCAATAATTAATCTTTCAGAACCCGGTTCCTAACTCTGCCAACGTTTCACTCCATTTGCAAGTTAGGAGCTTCTTCTCAATTAAATTGCTGCCTTAAGAAAGCTCCCGGCGCGTACGGTGAAACATTGGGGGCACTGGGTCAATGTCAGCCGGAACAGTCCGGAACACTGTTTCCGGGAATACATTTTTCGCGTGCCCCGATTTCAGTTCGCGATGAAGAACGCTCCCGGCGCGCGGAGCGAAACGTCAGACTACACGGCAGAACAACGTCGCGGCGCATCGGGCAGCTGAGCAGCAGCAGCAGCAGCAAAGACAAAGATCCCCCATGTAGCCTGAACAGACTGCCGGGGCAAGTGCTGTTAGCAAGCACAACCGCGACGACCCGCGCGGTAGAACTCTTGCGAAAGCGTCCGTCGGTTAATGGTGAAGCAAGCGAGGTGGTGGTGAGGGAAGAGTGGGGGGGGCGTGGGGTTTGTTGGGTGCTCAGGTCATTGTTTGACCTTTTCCCCCACAATGTGTCAATGGGACTCCCACCGCTTACTACGCTTGTCTTTGCTCATGAGCTGTAGAGGAACCCTGACTTTGAAGATAAACAAAGGCCCCTACAGTCTGAGGGTGTCCACATCATCCTAACTGCCTCCTCGCACCCCATGCGGCTTCGCCTCCAGACACTCCGTTTCACTATCGTTAATTGTTACGGGTTTTATAATTAATGTCCGACAGTGGACTGCAGCGGTAAAATCTCCTGGTCATTTTTAGGCACAATAAAGGGTCAGCGGAGTGGAGCGGTGCTGGTGCACTGGTTAGCCTGCTGCACTATGAAGCCGGCAAAACACGGGTTCGATTCCCAGCCACGGCTAACATCAGTGGTGAGTAACATCAGAACTAAGTCATACCCTCGACCCCCTGCACAAACCTGCACTGACCATAATGGTGAAGTATGATACGTTATATTTTGCTGCACTGCTGATCACCACATCGCACAAGCCCCGCAGCAGCCTACGGCAACCCGGCTTGCATAGTGGCCACCAATCCAAGACACTTCTTATCCAGGCGTCCAAAATCCCTGCTTGGCTTCTGAGATGGGGCGAGATTGGGCGAATACTGGTGGCAGGGTCAACTTTGCAGTACCCTTTGCAATGCTCCCTTGCATGCAGAGTGGCTCACATCACACTCGGTACCTTTTAGCGTAATAAGCCTTGTAAAGCTCACAAGTCCTAACAGGCTGTTTAGAGAGCTAGGCAATGGCACTTTTGTTAGCTTTGAAGGAAAGTGTGATGGGGGAGATTCGAATAATGCTTTTCTTTTTTCTCACCACAGCGTTGGGTGGTTGTCCAGACAGCGTGCAAAAGCTGCTACTGAACCAAAAAAAAAAAGAGGGAGTTAAAAAAAATTCAACAGAGAAAGAGAAAGCACAAGAAAGTAGGAGGAGGGAAATGGCACGGACTGTTTGTGCAACGTCTGTCCAATGTATGCGAGCGTAATGGTATTCGGTGGAGAGGGACGATGTAATCCAGCCAACAGCAAGGACAAAAAAAAACGTCAAGGTAAAGGTGCAGCCCAGAAGTTGTTGGCCTCACGCCACTGCTGCTGGGAAAAAAGGGCCCTCCGCTCGAGGGGAGCTCAAGAGGGCATCTTGGCCTACTCTTCCACGCAGATCAGACGTGTTGGAAGAGGACTCTCGATCTGCCGGATCGACTTATCTGACCTGTGGTGTACTTATTATTTATACCACCGGGTGGTAAGAGGCGGTGGGGGAGTGAGCGGGGAAGGGCGGGGGGGGAATTAAAGGAGAAACATTACTTCGTTGTTTCAACAACCGCACTAGGAGATTGAATCGAATCGGCCACCTTCGATTAGTGCAAAAAAAATTGAAAACACATACATACTAGGGCTGAACGAAAATATCTAATTTGCGATTACATTTTTTAAAGTCAAGCTTCAGTTCAATATTCACTGTGTAATAGATTTAAAACATGTGATGGAGCATTACCACATGATACCATCAAAATATGAACTGCTCTATATATTCTAATGCAAGGATGATAGCTTAAAAGATATTCATTGCTTCCCACATGTATTTATTAAAATGTTTAAATTGAAATAGAACAATTGTGAAGTTAAATAAATAAAGTTATAATAATAAAAAAACTCCAATAATAAAGTAACAGGACTTTTCAAATCGCAAAGAATCACAGCCTTTGCGATTTGCTAATCGCATTGTTTCAAATTGCGATTTAGATTTGAAATCGATTAATCGTTCAGCCCTAGTACATACGTACGTTCGAACCGGCCACCTCCGAACTGGAAGTCCAACGTGCTCACCATTGCACCGCGGCAGCTGCCCGTAGCGCTTGCATTCGAGCTCTGCCGGCTTTTGCGAAACCTTCCACGGCCATTCGGTGCCGCCACACTCGCTGCTGTAGCATGTTACTTTCACATGTCATCCAGGCTTAACCCCTGCTTTAAACTACGCGCTTCACTGTTCCGTGAGTGCGCTCGGTCAGCGTGGAGCTGTGTGAGAGAAGCAGAAACAGAAGTGGCCAGAAGGGAGACAAAGGCGGCCAGGTGTGGTGCTGGCCACGCATTCGTGTACCGTTCCGGGCTTCCTCGGTGCTTGTTAACAGCACTTGCCCCAATAGTCTGTTAAGGCTACAAGGGGGGAGCTTTGTCTTTGTCTGTGAGTGGGTGAGTGAGCAGGCGAGTGAGTAGACTAGTGAAAAGGTGAGTGAGTAGACGAGTGAGTAGACTAGTGAGCAGGTGAGTGAGTAGACGAGTGAGTAGACTAGTGAGTAGATGAGTGAGCAGGCGAGTGAGTAGACGAGTGAGTAGACGAGTGAGTAGACTAGTGAGCAGGTGAGTGAGTAGACGAGTGAGTAGACGAGTGAGTAGACTAGTGAGCAGGTGAGTGAGTAGACGAGTGAGTAGACGAGTGAGTAGACTAGTGAGCAGATGAGTGAGCAGATGAGTGAGTAGACGAGTGAGTAGACTAGTGAGCAGGTGAGTGAGTAGACGAGTGAGTAGACGAGTGAGTAGACTAGTGAGCAGACGAGTAAGCAGGCGAGTGAGTAGACTAGTGAGCAGATGAGTGAGTAGACGAGTGAGTAGACTAGTGAGCAGGTGAGTGAGTACACGAGTGAGTAGACTAGTGAGTAGATGAGTGAGCAGACGAGTGAGTAGACTAGTGAGCAGGTGAGTGAGTAGACGAGTGAGTAAACTAGTGAGCAGATGAGTGAGCAGGCGAGTGAGTAGACTAGTGAGCAGACGAGTGAGCAGGCGAGTGAGTAGACTAGTGAGCAGGTGAGTGAGCAGACGAGTGAGTTAACTAGTGAGCAGGTGAGTGAGCAGGTGAGTGAGTAGACTAGTGAGCAGACGAGTGAGCAGACTAGTGAGTAGACGAGTGAGTAGACGAGTGAGCAGACTAGTGAGCAGACGAGTGAGTAGACGAGTGAGCAGATGAGTGAGCAGGCGAGTGAGTAGACTAGTGAGCAGGTGAGTGAGCAGACGAGTGAGTAGACTAGTGAGCAGGTGAGTGAGCAGGTGAGTGAGTAGACTAGTGAGCAGACGAGTGAGCAGACTAGTGAGCAGATGAGTGAGCAGGCGAGTGAGTAGACTAGTGAGCAGATGAGTGAGCAGACGAGTGAGCAGACGAGTGAGTAGACTAGTGAGCAGATGAGTGAGCAGGCGAGTGAGTAGACTAGTGAGCAGATGAGCGAGCAGACGAGTGAGTAGACGAGTGAGTAGACTAGTGAGTAGGTGAGTGAGCAGACGAGTGAGTGTGTATTGCTGAGGCCTGCAGTGCTCTGCTGGAACTCCCTGTGGTGGATCAGACAAAACAGTCCGGTGGGCAAAGGCGTCAACATCGGTGGAGTGATCAATGAGTAAAGTTCACGGTAAACCTTGTTAGTAGTGATAGAAGAGTGATGAGGAGGTAAATGACTCTATGTGAACAGTTGTTCCTGCACGGCATCTAGTAATGCTCCCAGTATTAAGACGCGATATAAATCTCAATTGTAATCACGTTCATGAATGTTTGGTGAATTACATCGAACGCCAATTTGCTTTTCTCTTTTGTACCACCACGACTCGGAGTGGTATCGAATTAATATCAGAATCCGCTAAGTGCTCGAAGCAGCCGCTATAAATTTCCAAACTCCACCTCCCCTCCCCAAAAAAAAATAGGGAATAAAATGTAAAGTAATGCGCTCGCTAAAAAGCTTTTACAACCGCATTTTAAAGACCCCATGGGGGAATGCAGACAAATTAACTACACGACTACAAACTACACATTCATGAGCTCTGGAACAAAAGAGACCCGGTGCAAGGAATCCGTGCAATTTATTAGGCTCGACAGCTTGACAATCCATCGGCGCGAACACGGATGCAGCCAGCTGACAGACTCGAGTCCTCCACGGGATAGGGCAGGCGAGCCCCAACAGCTCAAATTAGCCGATAGTGATCAAGTATTTCTCACAGGCCATGACACGAGGCCGTTTTAGCTCAAATGCGGAGAGCGACGATTTGTCGGGGACATTACAAAGGTCAACGTCGCGAATCATACCCACCCGAGGCCTCTGGCATGATTAAGCTTGCGTTTGCCAAGTGGCGAGAGGCGATTGTTTTATGCCCTTAATAATCGGGCCCCCGAAAATGTACGTATATTATGTTCATACAGGGCAAAATAACTTGACGACATTTCCACGCAGAATGTTGGCCAGCCATCGTTTGATATTTCCATTCGCAAAGGGAAGCCATATCGGTTTCAGAAAAAAAAGATCATTAAGGAGCTCCCAGAGAAATGTGGATTTAATTTTGCCCTATATGCATTTTATTGTTCGTCCTAATTCAACTGGACCATGCGAGTTAACCGTTAACCCTTTGGCTGATGGAATATTCGAGGAAATTACACCGGATTAGCGGGAGCCCCTTTGGGACGAGTTCACGTTTCACTCTCGTGAAAGCCGTTGAATAGATGACGGAAATCATCGGTGAAGGAGCTGCAATCACGGATGGATCCAGGAGCTTTCTTGAGTGGCGGAGGGCGGCGGTGGGAGGGAGCGGTGGGGGGGGGGCAGACCGAGCCGTAAGTGGGGAGATTGTCGTGGTGCTCGGGCAGTAAAGAGAGACGGAGCTTTGTGGGAGAATCACCAAATTTTTTACGAAGCATCAAGGGGCTTAGTGACAGCCCAGTGGCAAGCCCCAATTTGACAATCATTTACTTCCCAGTGTTTAGTTCCTTTAAAGGGATACTGTGCCCCAGAGTAGGTCTGGAAAACGTGGCTATAAATAGGCATTACCATATCCTGAGCAGACGTCTCTATTTAAAAAAAAAGATCACGTTGAATTAAAATTTTCACTTAATAGCTTATTAAATGGGAATGGGGGGCGGTGGTGCATTGGTGCGTGCACTTTGCTATGAAGCTAGTTATTGGGAGTTTTATTCCTGGACGTGGTTAACTTCGGTGGTGAGTGATACGTAAACCATTCCTGCCCCCCCCCCCTCCACCACACTGCAACGAACCAGAATGGTGAAGTATCGTCAAAAAATACTGCCACGACCTACGGGGAGAACTTCATCACACGGTGGGTTGATAAGGTAAAGGTGCAGCCCTGCAATTGCTTGCTCACACCAATGCTGGCAGAAGGTTATGCCATGAGAGGGAGCTCGAGAAAGCCCCTCTAGAGGGCATTTGAAATTTTCATTTTCATTACCCACCGAGCATTACCCCCCGTACACGACTCAGTGTTGGCACAGGAGAGACGTGCGCGCGCACATCTAAGGGCGACGTCCCCTGTGCTTCGACGCGCTGGCACTGCGTCCCCACCTTCCTCCACGACAATCGGGCCACAGCCGCTGAGAGCTACTGGCGGCATGGCCATGGCAGTGGTGGCAAAGCCGTGGTGGCAAAGCCTTGGCGGCACGGCAGAAACGGCACATCAGTGGCGGCACAGCAGAGGCGGCCCAGCTGTGGCACGGCACACCAATAAGAGCTGGCCAGAGCGGGCGGCGGGCGGCAATTAAAATGGAGCCAAGCAAAACGAAAAGGGCACTTGATTTTGAAAATAAAAAAGGGCCCGATTCGTCCGTGGCCGTCGTCGCGTTCACGCTACATTCCAGCCGAGCACCGCTTTCCAGCAAATATATCTGCCAAGCATGTCAAGCTGTCAACGCCGGCTGCAGACACAGCGAGGCTTTTTGATATTTTAACCGGCTCCCTTTGATTGGGTTTAATGCTCTTTGCGGGGATTCAATTATCGTGTGGGTCCGTAAAGGTAGGTTTTTCTTTTTCTTTTTGCGTGTGTGTTTAAAAGTCGCAGACGATCGACGCTGCAATCGAGAGGAGGGCGGGGGGGGGGAAAGAATGGACGCGACGAAATGTCTGTTATGCCACCCCGAGCTGATTTCTTTTTTTATTATTATAAATATATATAAGTTTCCAAATATTAGAATTCAGCAAGAGTTAAGCGAAACCTGGAATGTCAGGTTTTGCTTAACTAAAGCCAACAAATTAAGAGAAACGAGGGTCCTGAAACGACTTGGAACGCTTCTGACACCTGCTCAAATAATTTCGTCTCCACGTGACATTCACGACTCGAAACTTGCACAAAAGGCGCGGCGCCGCGATTTGATTTCAAAAAACAAGTTTTTAAATTGAACAGAACAGTTCCAACTTCTGTTGACCCGTTTTTCCCGGTAAGGTGGAAGGGGAAACATTTTTGGGATTTTTTTTTCTCTTTCTGGGCCATAAAAAAGCAGTGGGGGTCCGGCGGAGGGGGGGGGAGGGAGGGGGACAGGGAGGTGGGGGCTGCCCTGAGGTGAGGGGGGTGCAGGAGAGACAAGGGGGGCCGGGGGGGCTGGTAGGGGGGGGGGGGTCCGCCGAGGTTATAATGTGACAAGGGTGTTTAAGCATAAGCCACCGCTAAGTACATGCACGCAAACATAAATCAGCGAGATCAGAGAGCTCAGTTTGTTCCGCTCAGTGGCCGTAAGTCACTTTCAATTTGCCTCAGACATTATTCGGCACCAAATTAATCCACATTAAGGCTGCCGGGCGCTGCGTCAGGAAGAAGAAAACCCACTCCCCACTCCTCAGTGCTCGAAAGGATTTCTCGCTGGGAACCTTTTCGCGATCGTTGGCCGTGGAGCTTTTGGGAATCAGAAGCGCGGCGTTCAGCGCGCAGCTAATGGAGATTAATCGTCAATTAGGCTGCTTCGTCCGAGCTCTTTGTGTCGCGAGAGCGCCAAAATAAGGGACGTTCAGACACCGTCGGAGAAAGGATCGGACGGATGGAGGGGTGACGGCGGGGGGTGGGGCGCTACGGATGAAGTGGACAGAGCGGCATTATCCTCACCAAAGCTTCCATGTGAATTAAGAATTTTCGCTTTATTATTGCCGTTTATACCCTGCGAATCGTCAATAAAAGCTGACGCATTTTAGCACGCGGTGGTGGTGGTGAGGGGGGGGGGCAGGGGAGGTGGAAAAAAATCCGTCGACCTCAACAGGGCGAGCATTTATAGAAATACACTACGTCAAATGCTGCCAGAATGCCGCAGAGGATTTCAAAAGAGTAAATCAAAGGTACATTAAGTTTGAAACTGCCACGAGGCTTGCACATATATCAGGCCCGATGTTAAACACAACGCTTCCAGGCACGCAAACCGCAGCGGGCATTTCACTGCCCTCCTTGTGAAGCGAACCTTCCTATCTCGCGTACAAAATATATATATACCTCGCTCCTACTCGTATGAAAACAGTCGGAAATCCTGTTATGTTTGCAGATAAGAAAATGTTATCGGTGGGCATGCTCAGGCCTTCCAGAGTTATTTTGTCCAAAAAAAGAAGTGGCTCGCTACGCTTTGGCAAGGTTCGCCCGTCAGCGGCGTGGGCTCCTGCCGTCCGTCACGATTCCGCACAAAGTCAACGTTGTTGCGGCGAGGGGAAGATCATGCCGCGTGCACTTTGTCTGGCAGAAAGAAAAAAAAAGAGTCTTTTTAGCGCAAAGTATACGATCCGCTGAGAAAATGTGCGTCGAACGTTTAAGAAAATAACCAAATACGTTTTGATTCTTTAACTATATCCTTTCAACATCTATAACGTTTTTTTTTTTTGCCAGTGGCCTGGAATTTAATTCCCTTAGGCTTTCGCGACCAATATCATCCATAAGAGGTTTTTTTTGGGTTAGATCGCGTAAATATATAAATTTGTTGTTAAACCCGCCACCACCCGACACAGCCAACTAGTAAGGGTTGTCACGTAAACAGAACGTGGCCAATTCGTCACAAGTACAGCACACCGGTGTGTTGGAGAGCCAAGCCACAACATTTACAGTAATTACAACTGGCGAAACGTCGTACTCAGATTGTAAATGTTGTGGCTTGGCTCTCCGACACACCGGTGTGCTATACCCGTGACGAATTGGCACGTTCTGTTTACGTGACAACCATTACTAGTTGGCTGTGTCGGGTGGTGGCGGGTTTAACGACACATTTATATATTTACGCGATCTAATCCAAAAAAAACTCTATTGTGAATTGAATTTCCCACTAATAATGCATTTGCTAAAACGTATTAAGAGCACTCAGAATTCAGTGGAAATACTGGAAAGTGAATAACATCAATCTTGATTTGAAGCTTTCGTGACTGCAGGAATTCAAACTCTTTGGTTCTTTCGGTAAAGTCATGTAGTTAGAAATAAAATAAAATAAAACTTCAGCAGTTTTGTATTGCTGTAGTTGTCCCACCTGATGACGATTGCCTGTGTTACGATCGAAAGTCGTGATTTGTTTCATTTTATTTTATTTCTAACTACGTGACTTTACCGAAAGAACCAAAGAGTATGAATAACATCAATTCATCCTATATATGATCATAGGTTTTACCGTTACGAGCATTGACACGTTTAAGATTGTTCGCAGATTGAGGTCCCTGGATGGCTCACAAGTCAGATCACTGAGCTGACACTGCTGAGATCCTGAGCTCAAGATCTGGATGGAAGGTTGAAATTAATTTGGGGGTTTTCAATGCATTGAGTCGATCGTCCTTGCCTGGTCAAAATTTCTGATTTAACATAATTTGGTTCAATCCCCCAAATTTACAATTTTACTTTAAAACTCCTAATCGTGTTTTTTGTATTGTCTGTTGTTGTAACGTTCTTACCCTCCCCCACTGGACATCTGCGAAAAAAGAGCTTTATAGCTCATCGGATTCCTCCAGTAATAATAAACATTCGGATTCTGAAAATACAGTCTGGTAGCAGTGTGTGTAAGGAAAGAGCATCCCCTCCGTACTGTGATTTTCAGAAGTAGCTCTTTGAAAGTCTCTTTGGTAGCCAATCTCGGACACGTGGGGGTCCACGCTGCTCTGTGATATTCCCGAATGGATTTGTTGTCTCGCGACGCGGATGCCAATAAGCGTCCCCGAAAAATAAGCATAAGCAGGACCAAAAAAATCCATAATCACAATTTTACTTGAGGTCTTGCGCCCAACTGATGGTTTCACTTGCGTTTATGTTCAGGTATTGGCCCATTCATGCACATTTGCCAAAAAAAACAACTGCTAAATATACTGTAAGTTCAATGCCAGCGTGAACCCTTTGATGCTGCTAACAATTAAGGGTCGCTCAAATCATCAACAGAAATCAATATCTGATCTTAAGCTTACGTTACGTGCAGTGAGTGACTCGTGGAAATATTTAATAGTTATTTTTCAAACCAAAAAGTGGCCAACAACAACCGGCACCGTTCAAGGAGTAATCATAGCGAGTTACTAAACATCTTGCATTATGCCCGGTTGTAAGAACTTGGGAAAATAGACGACGATTCTATGCGCATTTAAACTATTATTTAAATTATTTCTTACTTTACCAGGGTAAGGGCCACTGAGCAATATAGCTCTTCTTTAGAAGTGACCTGGCCACAAACGATAGCTCAGCAAAGTGGCTTATCATGTGGACATTCATAGCAGTCGAATACTCTAAACGCGAGTTTCTAAATGTAGAGGGAAAAACCAGAGGACCGGGAGAAAAATCCACGCGACCACGGGGAGAGAGACATGCAAACTCCAAATATACAGGCATCAGAGTCGGGATGGAACCCACGACTCCCCGCATACCGGGCGAGGTCGTTAACATCTCACCACCGCGGTGCCCCCTTGCATGTGAACAGGGCAGACGGGGGGGTAAGGGAAAACCCCGGTTGCACGTTCACCGTGGACGTGTGGCAAGAAACAAGCGTGGCACTGTCGCCATAGCAGCAACACGTTGGAGCCCTTAACACCGAAGCCATTCACACGTCTTTCCAAGAAACCATCTTCAATCGAACCTTTCTGGACAAGAACAACATCCCCTTAAGCTGAATTTCTCTCTCTCTCGCTTCCCCACCACCCTACCCCGTCACACCCCCTAACCCCCTTACTTCCCCAGCCTCCTTTCTTGCAAAGGGTTCTTTATCGAGTGAGCAGGGATGGAGGTAGATTTTAAATAAACACGTCACTTGTCCACAACCGTTGCGTTGCTGCGCTGAATTTTGGTAGCCTTGGTCGCATCGTCGAACTGAGAGCGTGCCCAACGTTCGTGCAGCCTTTAATTTTGCTTATTTATTAAACTATTACTTACTAAATCTCCATTGAAATGGAGACGTCTCGTTAACAAAGCGTGTCCAGGGTCCCACGTGTGACACAGAGCAAACAAAGACAAAGATCCCCCGTAAAGCCTTCAATGGACTGTTGAGGCAAGTGCTGTTTCACGAGCAGCACCTATGTAGGCTGGCGCGGCACACGACCGTCTTTATCTCCCGAGCGTCGATGTTGACACAACGCATCAGGTACTCAATTAAGGCTGAGTCGGCCAACGGGAAGCCCAGGACCAGTTCAGAGAATTGTCATTGGTCTTGGTGGCTGTGAGTGGGAATCGAACTCGGCCGTCGCTCCACACAAAAGCGAACCAAGACAAAGATCACCCATATAACCTTGAGCGGACTGTTGGGGCAAGAACTGTTAGCGAGCACCTATTAAGGCCGGCACGGCCCACGAGGGGGTGGGGTGACCAGCACCATGCCCGGCCGTCTTTGTCTCCCCAGTGGTGATGTTTACACATCGCACCAGGTACTCATTTTGAGGCTGAGTCGACCTAGGAGAGGCCCAGGACCGATTCAGATAATCGTCACCGGTGTTGGCTGTGAGTGGGAATCGAACTCGGGTCGCAGCGCAGCAACCGCTACACCACCGCTCCCCACAAGGCAAATATGACACGTACACACAAACATTTTAGAATGTACGACTTGCGCAGGAGTTACAGTTTTTTTTTTTTTAAAGTCAAATACATTCACGCAGCGTCAAGCACCAGAACCTGGCTACCGAGGTAGCTCTATGAACATCGCACCACAGTGGGACACACACACACACACGTGGTGCACACCGCCCCATCATTCAAAGAGGTTGCTTGCGTTGTAACAGTTGCCGACGTTGAGCACGTGGCCGAACTTCGTTTGTTATTTCGTCTTTTGTCTGTGTTTTGTTGCTGCTGCTGCTACTGTGCTCAAGCATCACCGAGGATCTCCAGTGGTAAAATAGCGGGGCCATCATCGTCATCATCATCCGCGTAACAAATCAAACAAACTAAAACTTTCCCATCGCGTTCGCTTGCGGAGACTTTACAGCAGCGCTCGGCAGCAGATAACGCCCGGAGCCGCAGAACTGCGACGGGGACTCGCCATCTGGAAAGGCAGCGTGGCTTCAAAGCGCATCTTGGATTCTTCCGAAGTGACGTGAGGCCGAACCAGCCCACGGTCGTGTCCGATGGACGTGACTCAAGGGGTGCTAATTCTGACCCTCCACCCACGCCACCCTTGCCCCGTGCGGTGATGCTCGGCACGGACAGGTTTTATTTTTTACACGGCTCGCCGTTGTGACGCAACCAGAATCAGAATCTTCGTTTAAAACCGGAGGTAGGAATCCGATGAGCTATGAAGCTCTTTCTAACAGATTGTTCAGCAGGGGCGGGTCAGCGAAGTCAGAACAAGAAACAATACAAAACAAACGATAGGAGTGCAAAGTAGAGAAAAGATAAATATATATCAAAAGGAAGGAACAGAAGTACAAATTGCACAAGACATTCCTGCCGATTTTTCGACACTAATTGCAAGCTTGGGCAAGGCAGCAAAACGACAGCGAAAACAGTCCCAGACCACACGAAGACAACACACAGTCCCTTAATAAAATTGCACTTTAACATTCAACTATCAATACCTCTACTGGACATCAGTGAAAAAGAGCTTGACAGCACATCGGATTCCTCCAGTATAAATATTCTGATTCTGAAGGCGATTTGAGCATGGCCAAGAAGTGTGTTAATAGCCATGTGGCAGCAATGCAGAAGCTGGATGTATATCCACACGAAGTATGCTATCGCCCGCCCGAATCACAACTCAGATTCGCACGGTTGGCTACACAAGGTGCGAAATAAGTTCAATATACCATTGAAACCTCCTTTGCCAGTAGCAAAATATGGTAATTGTTTTTTTACCCTTTTATCTGGCAACAAAACTGACACTTTTATTTACAAGGAGTCATGTTTGCATTGACCAAAAGGCGCCTTTTGGCGTCATCTGGTCCAGCACCATGTGAGACTAGGCTCTAAGAAAAGCTGTCTCGGGTGTGGACCAATCAATTTCAAGGACAGTGCATACATTACCAGAGTTGTGTTTTTTGTTTGCATTCCGACTGCAGGTATTGTGGTCAATGCAAACATGACTCCTTGTAAAAAAAGGTGTCAGTTTTGTTTCCAGACAAAAGGGTTAAAAAACAATTATCAAGTTCAATATACATACATTAAACCAGCGTGATATAAGCATGTGTTGCTTATAACATGAATGTGCTTATATAAGATACGCTTCTATCCAGATTCTAATGTATTCCTACATAGCTTTAGAGTCTTGGCCTTAATTAACACCTCTTGAAATTTGTCTGTAACTCGATTGGCATTCGATTGCCTTCGGCCGCTTTATACACGTCCAGGTCAGAGGTCACCAAATAAGAAGCTAGGAAAAAGGCGAAGCCTCACTTAATGGAAATTTAAACTACAGTTAAATTTCGATTTAAAGCTTTCGTGACTGCAGGGATTCATCTTCTTGGTTCTTTTAGTAAAGTCACGTAGAATGGAAATAATAAAATAATAAAAATAAAACAATAAAATAATTCTCACGACGTTTCGGCCACAACGCAAGCAGCCGTCCTCAGGTGAAGACCAGGTCTGTCGGGGAGACAGCGTCTTCCATTCTACGTGACTTTACCGAAAAAACCAAGAAGATTAAACTACAGTGTCTTGAGGATATTGGTAAAAGGCAGCATCCCTGGCACTCGTCGATTTTTACCAACACAATATTTTTTTAGTCACCGCATTACGAAATTCGATTTCTCCCAGTGGAGATCGAGCAGGAGAAAAAGTTTTGAACGACACTCAATCACCCCCGGCATTCGCATCAGAGTCCAACGCGTTTATCCTTTTGCCGATAGTGTGGCATTTGCCAGCGATGCGCTGTGCTCTTTGCAGCCTGTGGAGTGGCGAGTGCTGCGCCGCAGAGCCTGGCTGTAAATCTGCGGCACTTATCGCCGCGAGTTGTCGGCCCCATTGTTTACATTCACGGCGAAATGAATAAACCAGACGGAGCGAAGGGGGTGTGTGTTCGGCTGCTGACGATGGGACACGGACCCACGGGGTGTCCAGTGATAACTGTATCTCTCTGCTCAAGGGCAAGGACAGGAGGGCAAGAGTTAGGGTGAGGTTTACGTTAGGATCGTAGCGGTGGGGAGGACAGGGGGGGGGGGGCAAAGAATGATTGTAAACGCAGTGGAAATGGCAGTAACTTCGCTTTCGGTTAAAGGATGATGCAATGTGATGCACAGCCCTTTACACTGTTCGATGAAGCTGTTCCTATGGCTTTCACTGCTCTTTGGGGTTGTTTGACCGTACTTCACCACGCCGGTCAGTGTGTGGATCGGTGAGCCCAGAACCGCTTGAGATGACGCTCGCGACTGATGGGAGTGATGAAATTAACTCGCGTGCACCTACCTCGATGGAATGTTAATACCGCAGGATCGTGAGAGAGACAGCGATGGACCATTGGCGATTTTAGGAACTTCATGAACTGAATATTCAGTTCCTGAAGAAAGCTCCGAGCACGTGGAACAAATCGACTTCAGACATTGCCGTCGAACAACCCGCGGTACAACCTGAACAAGCTCCGGATACAGCACAGCAGAGAAATCCTGTGCAGCGGTATTCACTGATGACGGTGATGCTGGTGTGTCTAGTTTGTTGTCCTTCCCACGCACCGCTGATGAGCACGGTTGGCCACGTACGGCGCGAAAGGCATTCAACACACATACATGTGTAGAGGAGTAAAATGGGGACGTGACGTCAGGTGTGCCGTTCAGTGCGATGACGTCACGTCTCCTAGGGTACTTAAGGGATACCCCGTGACGTAAGCGGGGTCATTGTGGGAACGGGTAGAATAAGCAGGGTGAAGAGGGAACCAGGGGTAGAGAGAGGGATCGAATAGGGAGTCTGGGGAGAAGCCGGTGGTAGCCGTAGAGGTGCTTCTCTCTCCGGTCGGTGGAGTCGGCAGAGTCCACGATCCGACACGAGAAAGAGAGAGACCGGAGCTAGCCGGCAGGGACCCGGACTCAAGAGTAGGACCCCTAGCCCCTGGGAGTTGTGTACCCTGCTGTGTAATATTGTAACAGCTTTAATAAACCCTGGCGAAAGCCCTTAACTTACCTCCGTCTACGAGTACGTCCGTCGGAACTTCTCTACACATGTGTGACGATGAATGGTAAGGTGAGATGAGGGTAAGAGCGAGGGCGATGGGGGAAGAACTCACCGGACGTGTAGTGAGCCTTGGCCTGGCACGTCAGGGCACAGCTTTCCTGCCCGCCCGTCTTGCCGCAGCTCAGGATGGCCTTGGCTGGCGTTTTTGTCGGCAAACACCGCTGGGCCTCTACCCGGCAAACACAAGCCCAGAGGCACCAAACATTCACATTCATTGTGCACAGCTCTTCACTTAACGACAACAACGACAACACCGCCACCAGCGACAACAATTGCAGCAACGACTTGACAGTGGTGGTGGCCGTGATGCTCGGGCGGGTGTCGGCAACTTGCGGCTACGGATCTGCACGCGGCCCTTTAAGGGACCACCACCGTCTCCTATTCACACCGCATCGCGGCTCTTAAAATATTGAATTTTTTTTCGATTTAAAGCTTTCGTGATTGCAGGGATTTCTCTTCTTGGTTCTTTCGGTAAAGTCACGTAGAAGGGAAATAATAAAATAATAAAAATAAAACATAATAAAATAATTCTCACGACGTTTCGACCACAACGCAAGCAGCCGTCCTCAGGTGAAGAACAGATCTGTCGGAAAGACAGACCTGTCTTTCCATACCCGGCCGGGTACGGGTACGGGTACCCGTTTGCGACCCTGGTGCGGCCGGGTACGGGTACGGGTAGACCGTGAGTCACTGGTGAGTAACTGTTTGTCACTCATTTCCCAACGTCTTGTCTCTTCTCACAATTCAAGTTCCTAGAATCAACCCACCCACGCCTGCAACATGGCTTCATCCCAGAGGTCGCAATCAGGTACCCGATACCCGTACCCGTTTGCGACCCTGGTGCGGCCGGGTACGGGTAAGGAATCAAAACCCGTTTGCGACCTCTGATCTACAGCCCCCTCCGAGTTGGACACGGCAGGGTCCAGTGAAGGAGCGAGAACTGGGGGCTCACTGCTGCCCCGGCCAGGTGGGGGATCACACGAGCGCGTACTTGGAGGTTTACATGGGGAGGGCAAAAGGGTAAGGGGGGGAGATAATGAACATACCGGGTAGAAAAGCAACGGGCAGAGGGGAAGGGGGTGAACCGGGGGTGGGGGTGAAACTATTTGAAACAATTTTTATTTATTTTAGCAGGCAAGGCACCACTAAGCTACGTAGCTCTTTTTGAGAAGTGACCTGGCCAACGCACAAACGATAGCCCAACGAAGTGGCTTCTTCACGTGGAAATTGATAGCAGCCGAATACTCTGTATGCATCTTGTTTTTAAATACGGAGGAGAAAACCGGTGGGCCCAGAGAAAGGTCCACGCGACTACGGGGAGATCGTGCAAATTCGAAATATACAGCAGGCGAGGTAGTTAACGTCTCACCACCGCAGCTACCTGCGCTTAATTTGGATTTCCAAGTTTGTGGTTTGATGGGTCTCACTCTGGTCACTAAATGCCTGCACGAAAACAAACCATTATATTAAATCTGCTTCCGCACTTAATTTAGATACATTTCAGCCCTAAAAATTAATGCTACCGGTTTGACCGTCGTGTGAGAAATGTTATTCTCAGTGGCAGGTTGAGTGTGGAAGTTAAGCCCTCCCACTGTGTGAAACAGAGAAGCATTGCAGGGATGCAAGCAGTAGTTCTCTGATATCTGCTTTTGTGGGCCATTCTCGAACATGCAGAGCTGCGCTGCTCTGTAATTTAATTTGGCTCTAAAAAGTCTCACTCTACGTACATCCCTTTTGTCAATCAACTGCTTGAGAGTGTGGGTTAGCTAAGGCAGCCAGCATACAAGTGTAAGCATATTACATAAAAGTCCGAACAAAACTATAATTTGAAAAACGCAATTTTTTAAATGTACGTATTTACTATATTTAATTAGGTATCCCAGCACATTAGCGGCTCTCCCTGTTTGCTACCTGTGTGGTCGCTGCCCTGTGCTCGCACAAAGACAAAGATCCACCGTGCAGCCTTAACAATCTATAGGGGCAAGTGCTGTTAGTGTTGCACCTATAAAGGGCGGCATGCCACACGAGGGTGTGGGTGGCCAGCACAACGCCCGACCGCCTTTGTCTCCCCATTGGCGATGTGTACACAACACCAGAACTAATTTCAGACTGAATCGATCAAGAGGAGGCCCAGAACCGGTTCAGATCATTTTCACATGGTGTTGGTGGCCGTGAGCGGGAATCGAACCCCGCTACACTACCGCTCCCCACACGTACCCGCACACACGCGCACACACGCACGCAAACACACGCAAACACATCCCACGCACGCACGCGCACGCGTCACCCACCGATGCAGTCCTTCTTGTTCCAGTGCAGCCTGTAGCCGGCCCAGCAGCGGCAATCAAAGCTGCCTGGAGCATTGACGCACTGCTGCTGGCAGCCGCCGTTGTTGATGCTGCATTCGTCCACGTCTGCGAGACGCCGGACACGAGGGCAACAGCCACGCAACAAATTACTTATCGACCGTTCTTCTGGGAGGCTCGATGAAAGTGATTTGATTTTTTTACAGCTTTCGTTCCATTCTTTCGTATTCTCTTGCCCCCCTTTATTTTTCGAGCAGCTTTCCAGAGAGATGCTTCGCTTGATGGTATCGTAATTCGTTTTTTTCGGAGCTTGAGCTTCGAAAGTACAACAACTATAACTCCCAACCACAACTACTATTTTAAACAACTAAAGATAAGTTTATATTTTTCTTCTCACCGCATAGAATTGTCTCTATTTAGTTTTTTTATCTTCATGAGTACGAATGCGGCGGCGCTTTGATTGTCAGATTTGTGCCAGAAAGGCATCGCGTGTTTACGCAAAATCAAAAGTGAATTAACTTGACAATCGTTACAAAGCGAGAATTCGTGCCGACGGCCTGCAGAGAAACATTTTATTTTCCCGCAGCGTAGGTTTTTCGTGAATATGGGAGCGGTGGCGCCCTAGTTAGCAGACGATGCTGTAACACCAGCAACCTGTGTTCAATTCCTGGCCAAGGCTAACATCGGCAATCAGTGATATCTAAATCAGCGGTGGGCCATACTTATCACCAACACGCCACTGACAAGCGTGTTGAAGTATGGTCTAACAACCACCATGACCAACACGACATGGGGAGGCCTTCATCTAACGTTATATTTTTTAATTGTATAACATTTTCTGAGAATGAGAGACTGTACTCCATAATAGATAATTGTAACAACTTAATATTACGCTTACGATACAGCTCTCGCCTGTGTACTCGCTGTTCAAGGATTAGTGCATCGTCGTTGGATGTGATCGGGCGGAACTACGACAATTTTAAACTTTAGGGGCTGCCTTGCCAGTGCTGCTCAGCCATAAGTCCAGACCAAAATATCTCACCACTGATAATCATTAACAGCACCTTGTAACGCAATAAAAGCATATGCAGCGGTAGGCCGACGTTTCGGACTATGCCACTTCTTCAAGCACAGAGAGGCATGGCAGCCAGATTGAATTATTTATACTCAGTTCTTCAATTCCAGCTGAAAACCGTCCGGAATGAAACATACATATTGATTACTTCGTCTTCATAATTGTATTTTGGTATTTATATACATATGTGAACATGAGCATACGATTCTAAAAATATATGGTACAAAAATATAGATGTATCTTCTTGGTTCTTTCGGTGAAGTCACGTGGAAGGGAAGTAATAAAATAATAAAAATAAAACATAATAAAATTAAATAATAATATTATTATAATATTTTTTTATTTTATTACTTCCCTTCTACGTGACTTTTCCGAAAGAACCAAGAAGATGAATCCCTGCAGTCACGAAAACTTTAAATCGAAATATAGGTTTATTATAGACAGGTGTACTTTGTAATCTAGTGGTAGTGCCTTACGCTTACGCCAGGCCAACATTAGCAGCATTCGGGATAAAAACATTTTATCGGGTGTGAATTTAACCGGTGCCTACAGCCGAGACTGGCACTTTAACGGCACGGCACACCGCGCAGAAACGGCAAGTTAAGAGCGACAGAAGATTCTACGTCCAGCGTAGCGCTTGTGCCCCCGCCGCCCTCCGTCTCATCGCCTCCCGGTCGCCTGAAGCCCACGGTGACGCAACGGCGCAGTCGGTCAGCGGGGGCCTGGACATCAGCGGCGAGCTTTTACCTCCGCAGTGCGTGAGCGCGTAGAGCGTGTAGCCACGATCGCAGCGGCACTCGAAGCTGCCGGGGTAGTTGATGCACGTGTGATCGCACGCGCGGTCAAACGAGCACTCGTCGATATCTGCGTGCAAGGGAAACACACCGGAGAAGCACAAGGGACGGGATGGGACGGTGGTGGGGGGGGGGGTTGGGAAATGGAAATATTGCGGATGAAAATCCTAACGCGGGTAGAAAGGAATCCAACGCTGAGGATTTCCACACACCTGTGTTGTTCTACGATGGATTTCGGAGTTGCATGCACAAGGTAGAGGTGCATAGGTAAAGGTGAAATTGTCAACATCACTCTGGGTGGAAGGGCCTCTGTGAAGTGAGCTCTTGGAGAGCCCCTCCACAGGGTGTTTTGGCCTATTCTTCCACACTGGGCAGAAGAGGTTGGAAGAGGTTGGAGTACCCGCACTTTACCTCACCACAAGCGACCCGCACCAGTGTTCCCCACACCTCCGATTAGCACGGTCGGCCACGTACGGTGCGAAAGAAGTTCAACACGTACCATGACATTGTTTCGACCGCCGTGCCACGATATCAAATCGAAGCGGCGGCCTCTGCATTGCAAGTGCAGTGCGCGAACCGCCACACGGCGGCCGCGTCCCAATCAACGGGGGGCCGAACGGAATCGCCTCGTGAACCACCGCCGCACGCTCCAAACATTCGTCGGAGGCTTTTGATCCTCCGCTGTGCAAGGTCTTCGCTGTGCAAAGCATACAGTGCGTGCACACTCGCACGCAACGCACGCCTACTTTGCACACTCGCCTGGGAACAAAGCCCGGCTGAATGTTTACAGTGACCTAGATTTTTTTTCGCTACAACTTTTCAAAAAGAGTACGACGTCAGGCAGGAATTCCGCGCGAAACGATGCCCGTGCAGAGCCACTCCAACGGGAATCCTGGGATGTCTTTTTTTCCCGTTCCCCGTGTGCCCGCACGTGGCAACTGTGCATGCTGAACCACGGCGAACCCCTCCGTAGCATTAAGAGAACGCCAGGACAAGTGCTGTTAGTGATTATCAATTCAGGCTGGCACAGCATGCGAGGAGACTTTGCAGCCAGAAGCACGCCCCACCATATGTACAGGCTCCCAGTGCTGCTATCCATGATAAGACTCATCATCATCAGCCATTGTGTATCCACTGCTGGATGAAGGCTCTCGACATCGTCCCCATCCCTGCTGATATCTTCCATCTCGCGCCTGCACAAGGACGGATCTCATTGCTTCATCTCCACAGTGGTTGTGCCCTCTGCTTTAGCTGCCCATCCCATGACGAGTCTCATCATATTAACATGAGGTGCTCGTTCTAGGCCGCATTCACCATGACGTGCATGGTCAGGGATTGAGCCCAGGTCACCGAGATTGCAGCGCAGTGTGCCAACCACTGTGCCACAACATCCACACGTGCAATGGCTAAAACTCCCTGCATACCTATATCGCCTGCTCGGGCAGGCGCTGTTAGCGAACACCTATGAAGGTTGACACGGTGCACGACGGTGTGGTGTGGCAATCACCTGGCTGCCTTTGTATCCACGTTGCTGATGTACACGCACAGAATCAGGTACGCATTTAAGATCGAGTTGACCAAGTGGAGGCCCGGAACAAGTTATGTTACCGCTTTGCCACTGATGTTAGTCATGGCCGGGAATCAAACTCAAGTTTCATGGGCTCGTGGTGCAGTGGGGGGGGGGGGGGTTGGAAAAAAAAACTGAAATAAATAATAAATGAAATCGGGCATCTATTTTAAATGATTTCCAAAATGTCAACGCCGAAAATATTTTGTAAGAAATCCGCAGGGGATCTTGGCACACGGTTGCTAAATGTGGTGGTGGCGTGCCACTCTGCGGACGCTAAACCAACAACACAGAGAGAGGGGGGGGGGGGGCAGCAGCAGCCACGAATGTGCCCAAGCGAGGCCTCGGGGGCACCGGGCGACGAAGAGGAACGGGAGACATTGGTGGACCGGGTATGGCCGAGGGTGGCCACCCATCCTGGTTTTCTCAGGATCATCCTCTTTTCTCAGAGAGGTCACAGTCCTGGGAAATCTGTTTGCCTTGACCAGGACATTTAACGTTAAAAGTTGTGGGGTTTTTGTTGTTTTGGTACGTGTACTTATTCCTTCTTCCCGTGATATGTTCCGTATTTTTTTTTTGCACCTCAGAGGCGGTAACCCTTGCCAGACCCGGGCCATCACTCGAGCTGCCACCTATCCTTCCTTTTCCAAGATTGCCCTCTTATTGAGGAAGCTGCTGCTCCATGTGATCCTTAAGCCTTCCCGGGGACCAAACCACCGGCCCGGCAAAGGTTGCGCACGGACGGCGTTTGCCAGATGGCAGGGAACCCCATTAAAGCACTCCTCCAAATGAAGCGGTGCGCTGATTGCCAAAGCTGAACGAGTCAATTGCCTGATTTAACGTCAAGACCGTTAACCACATCGCACAAACAATTGGAAATCCTCCAAAGGCAGGCGAGCGCGCGGGGCGCTGCCCAAGAGCTGTCAGCGCACCACTTTCATTCCCGCTTCACACTGTGACGTCGTTGCTCACACTATTTTCGTTTTTATTTATTTCCTTCGCCAGAGAAGTAGGAATGCGCTAATGGAGCAACGTCAGCCAGCAGAGCACTTTAACCAATCTATCTTAGAACTTGCGTAACGCCGACTCGGTGATTGGCCATCGATGCCAAATTTAGAAGCATTGTTGCCCCAACAAAAGCTCTGTCTGAATAAGACGCTGTACCACGGTTACGCCGTGATGATCCACAGCACCACCGTCGCACGGACACTGACATCTTCACATTGTCTTCGCATTGCTTGCGACGCTACACACGTAACTCAGTGACGGGGACCATTGGTACAACTGCACCAAGTCGAGATAAATATAAACCCTGTAGCTACTTGCTCATGGTCACTGCTGGTGGAAGGATCTCCGATAGAAGGAGCTCCAAAGAGACCCCTTGGGAGGGTATTTGGCCTACTCTTCCACGCTGGTCAGACGTCTCGGACGAGCTGCGAGCACCCATAGGGTTTAAGGAGAATGCTGAAAAGAAGCGAGGATTGAAAATAATGACAAATGAAGCACTATTACAAAGATAAATGCAAAGCTGTAAACTTATAAAGGTAAAAGCAATCATCATCAGCCTTGATCTAGCCACTGCTAGATGCAGATCTCCCAAAGCTGTTTCCATTACTCATGGTCTGGCAACAACAATCCATCTAATGCCAGCACACAAACTGATTTCATCACTCCATCTCCACAGTGGGTGTATTAGCGTGTGTGTTCCCTCATTTAGCAGTAATTCTGTTATTAGTCTCCACCATTTCTTCTCAAGACGTGTCTTGCCCATGTCCACCTAATTTTGATAGGGAATGTTTTTTTTGGGCGATATTAATGAGATAAGAACAGGGCTGCTTGGCGAACTTGTTCATTACTAGTACGATTCATGGAGACAAAGGTGTGAGTACCCAACACACACATTGAGGTGGATTGGTTCACAAGGGAACCTGCAACGTGTGACAAGAGAGAGACGAGGGACAGCAAGAGATGGAAATCCACGGCTGTTGATTAGGGGTGAGACGTGATGATGATGATGATGATGTGGTGGTGGTAAGAGAATGAATCTCGACAACGCAGCACCACCTTCTAAGGATGCCACCTCTGATGTACAAAGTACCAGGTGGTGTCATCGGAAGAAGAATACCTCACGATCCCGCGAGTGGAGAGAACTACGTTTAGACGCGCTGGCGAGAGCGGTGTTTAATTCCACAACTGCCAAGGAGTATTATCGGCACTTCAAGTTTCAGCCCTTTGCACCTGTGCTCAGGGACTGTGTAAAAACAGAAGGTCAGGCGACAGGTTTGATCAAGTTGCCATTTGCTGGGTGACTGCAACACTGCTCAAAAAGCCCAACGGTCAGCATTCCCAAAAAAAAATGCGGGAAACGATCTGGGAGTGTGTGCCAGAGGTCGCAAACGGGTTTTGATTCCTTACCCGTACCCGGCCGCACCAGGGTCGCAAATGGGTACCCGTACCCGTACCCGTACCCGGCCGGGTACGGTTACCCGTTCCCTACCCGTACCCTACCCGAAATGAGTGACAAACGGTTACTCACCAGTGACTCACGGCCTACCCGTACCCGTACCTGGCCGCACCAGGGTCGCAAACGGCTACCCGTACTCGTACCCGGCCGGGTACGGGTAGCCGGGTATCGGGGTAGGGTACGGGTATCGGGTACCCGGTTGCGACCTCTGGTGTGTGCGCTGCACATCGCTTGCCGTGTTGTGCAGCGCTGCAGTGTGGTATTTACCTGCACTTCAGAAATGTACGAAACGGGTTGAGTGAAAAATGAGGGGGATTAGAGAAGACTCCTCTTTTTTTGGACAGTAATCCACAAGGTCTGGTAATATCACCATTCCCCCCCACTCCTCCATCAGACTATCTGGAAGACATCAGCCATCGTCTATAATTGGGTTACATCGATTTAACGGAATTCATTAATCATTTATGCCCCAAGTTGTTACTTTTCGGTGGCCAGTATTTTGGATGTTGCTTCATTGAAGATAGAGATGAAACAAACAGAAAATGGCCGATATGTGATTTATAGAAGGTACCTGACTTTGGAGAAATAACAGCACTAAAAAAAAGTACTCAACTTTAAGTGCTTTTCGAATAACTTTTTCAAAGTAACCATATTTAGCAAATCCATAGAAGATGTATACAACATGTCTGCTAATATTAATACGTGTATTAGAAGCATTAGCATGTTGCAATGGCGATGTGATGTTGCCATTAGTCATGATAATTAAAATAATAATGCCCTTTGTGTACCCAAGGAAGCCTAAATGAGTCTTGAATATCTTTTTCAGTATGGTCCTACGTTCAGAAATTTGGCCAATGCCAATAAACCAGTATCTGATTTCGTGTGAAAATAAATTCATCAGAGATTCCTGAGATACCAAAAAAAACATCACACATACGAAGGGGGGGGGGGGTCACACCTAAAGATCTGCACCAAAAAAAAACACGACTGCCATGCTCTGCTGAAAACCTCACAACCCAAGCCTGCAATGCTTATGACTCCCAGGCACTATCTCATCAAATGACTAACTAGGCTCACACCTGCTTATCTTCCGAGCTCTGACGAGCTTGAGCACTGCCAAGGCTGATTTGTCGATAGGGCGAATGTAAGCTGAACGATTGGAATGCATTGGGGAAGAAACTAAGAGTAAGCACCGACTTAGAATTCTGGGTGAAAATGATTAAACTTAACAGGGTCAATCTTTAGCAATGCAATACATTACAAAAGAAACGAAGAGTAAGCACTGACTTAGAATTCTGGGTGAAAATTATTAAACTTAAGTGGGTCAATCTTTAGCAATGCAATAAATTACAAAAGATCAAATCTCAGCGCTGTAATTGATCGGACAATATCAGCCACATTCTGGCCAGTCAGTGCAGGGTAAGCCCCTCATCCCTCCATGGTAAACAGAATGGACCTGGTCAGTGTCACTGGGTGAGAAGTCAACAGTGATGTTTTTTCTTCTTCTCCTGTGAATAGACCGATCATCACCAGAGGAATGTGGAAATTTCACCAACAGCTCAGAACTACCAATCGATACGGGTGTTGTGCAGTGCATGCTGAAGCACGGCCGTGGCTTCCACGACGATCCACCGAGAGGAACAATCGTCACGAGAAGTCGACGGGAAGGGGGACAGTGGAGCGGTTGAGCATTTGTCCGCACCCTGGAGGAGCTGTGCAACTGCGAGGGACGGCGGATCACACGAGCGTCGCGAAACACCGAGACGCCATTCGCTGGCGTGCCAGGAGAATGTGGCACAGTAAATGTGTAACTCCGCTTGTTCCGTGTTCATGGGGATAGAGTGTTGCACCCTAGCACGTGGGGTTAATGTTCCCCCGGTGCACCAGTTTTCCTCAATGCGTCAACACTCGTTAATCGGCTGATTACATCTTCATGTATAGGGGACTGCAGAGCTTGGGAGGAGCTAGGCGATGGCTCGACATGTGGCTGCGTTTCGATTTAAAGCTTTCGTGACTGCAGGGATTCATCTTCTTGATTCTTTCGGTAAAGTCACGTAGAAGGGAAATAATAAAGTAATAAAAATGAAACATAATAATAAATATAATTCTCACGACGTTTCGGCCACAACGCAAGCAGCCGTCCTCAGGTGAAGAACAGGTCTGACGGGAAGACAGCGTCTGAATGACGCTGTCTTCCCGTTTGTCTTCCCGACAGCCCTGTTCTTCACCTTAGGACGGCTGCTTGCGTTGTGGCCGAAACGTCGTGAGAATGATTTTATTATGTTTTATTTTTATCATTTTATTATTTCCCTTCTACGTGACTTTACCGAAAGAACCAAGAAGATGTGGCTGCCTTTCCTATTTGTGGTTCTTACCTATGCCTCTGAGTCTCCCTCTGAGTCTTGGAGAGTGAGCTATGCTGCGCAGCACGTTACATATTCTCAGGTTTTTTCGGTAAAGTCACGTAGGTAAAAACATTAAAATTAATGAAAGTAAAATAAAACAAAACAAAATAATGAATTTTATTTTGTTTTGTTTTATTTTACTTTCATTAATTTTAATGTTTTTACCTACGTGACTTTACCGAAAAAACCTGAGAATATGAATCATTGCAGTCACGAAAGCTTCAAATCTAGAAGCACGTTACAAGTTTAAGTTCTTATAAATGACAATTATGCCGGTGACCTGAGTAAGATTCCCAGCCACGGCCAACGTCAGTGGTGAGTGATATCTGAACTCGTCCTGGGCTCCCTCCTTCACCAACCTGCACGGACCAGCGTGGTGATGTGTGGCCAAATACCCGCCATGGGCAACACGGCATAGGAAAACGTTCATAGACAAAAGGCTGTAATTAATTTTAACAATTTAATAAGGGTGTAACAACAGTTCGTTTATTGATTCTTCTAGCTCATGATATGTCTTATTTAATCGCACATGCAAGATTTTATATTTTTCAATTCACGTGGAAGGGATTCATGTCACCCTCTGCAGCTATTAGAGGCTGCTACATTTACTACTATTTTATGAATCAATCCGTGAAAATAATGCGATTATAACCCCGCGCCCCCGATTAGCACGGTTGGTTACGTACGGCGCGAAAGAAGTTCAACATACGTACGAATTACAACCCTGAATATTGTAATGGCACTGTTACCCATAAATGTATTAATTCATTATTTCATACTTTGCTAAGGACAGGTGGGGGCTACAAAAAGATGCGGTCATTTGCACACTCGGCGTGGAATTATTTACTCATGGGGAGGAGAAAAGTACAACAACAACAACAAACACACGAACACAAACATTTTGCCACTTTTCCTCTCAAACCGGCTGCTGTTATTGTCAAACGTTCTATTGGGGCTGACATATTTGGAGTCGACGCAACTTGCCGAGGGTTGCTTTAGATTTGGTTCGTGTCAAATCTGATTTCTTACAATAATAACCCAGAGAACACGGCCTTGGCAACTCCGAGGAAAGGCCAAAAGCAAGCCACGTGTGTTCGACCAATCCGCTTTGCTTTTCCATGATCGGCGCTACGGCTTGCCAACTGTGTACTTAGGTACTTGAAATTTATCACTCCGCTTGAAAGACGACGTAAAGAAACGTAGCGCCGCACATTTTTTTATTTTCTTCCTTAAGTATAAATTGGTAATTTTTCAAACGTATCCAAATTCCCCGCGCCTAAATATGTCCGAACAAGTAGTCCACAGGCCGGCCGAAACAATCCAGATTCGGGAAAAAGTTACGGTGTTTTTTTTACATCACCATGGACAATAATCTGCATGAGCCAAAGCTGTTCTATTAGTCAAAAAACTGGCGTCCTTAAGTCCCCTGAAGGTGCACACGCACAGGGCTGTTTACCCGCTTGCACATCAGGGGCTTCTCTCCTCACAACGTTGTCACCTCGAACTGGTTCAGTGCCCCCCCCCCCCCCCCCCTCATGCTGCCATCTAAACTAAACGATTTTTTGTATTTTACCAGGTAAGGCCCTCTGTGCTATATAGGTCTTTTTCAGAAGCAACCTGGCCACAAATGATAGCTAAATGAAGTGGATCATCGCGTGGACATGTACAGCAGCCAAATATTATGAACGCACGTCGTTTCTAAATGTGGAGAGAAAAACCGGTGGGCCCCGAGGAAAATCCACGTGACCATGGTGAGAGAGACGCGCAAACTCCAAATATACAGCAGGTGTCAGGGTCAGGATGGAACCCGCGACCTCCTGTATACCAGGCGAGATAGTTAACATATCCTAGCCACCGTGGCGCCCTGCCACGTGAGGCACTACGTCTTCCAAGGCATGTTTGCAAATTTACCGGGTCCCCGACTCTGGTCCAACGGCACAAATATTTGACCAAACATTCAATGGGGAGCGGGACGTAGGGAGGGCAGCTTGGTAGCCATAGAAACGGGTTTTGTGCGGTGTAAAGGCGAAGTTGAGAAATCGAATATGCGTCACACGTCAAGAAAATGAGTCGAGGCGACGTGCTCCTTTTGCCATTTGCAATTATTTTTTCTTACGATAATCGTTTCATGGAAGCGGTGAACACATCGCACGAGAGTGTTCCTGGAGTGAGCTGTAGCCAAACGGACGCACGCACCCAGCAGCTTACAGCGGCAAAGGTCATCGTCATCATCAACACGATCCATGGCCAGATCGCCCGCATGTTTCCGCTGCACATCTCGTCATATGTTCCCACTTTCTTCTGCCTTGTGCCAATATGCTCGAGTAGATAGTGGCACATATTTCTTATGTCGTTAAGCCATTTCTCTGTTAGGTCTTCCTCTCATTCCGGTTCCTGGTTAAGGTGCACAGCCTTGCAAGTCGCTTGCTCATTTCACTGTTCGTGGCAGTCCCTCCACAACGGGGAAACTTAACGGAGCCCCCCGAAGAGATGATTTTGGCCTCCTCTTCCACGCTGGCCAGACATCGTGGACGAGCTTTGGCACGGCCTGTCCATCAATGCACCGTGGCGTACTTGATTTGGGCAAGGCGGGGCGTTTGAATGAACTCACAACCATTTGTTTCAACTGCCGCGCAGGAAGATCGAATTGAAACGATGACCTTTCGCACTGCAAGCTCAGCGCGCTCTCCGCTACCCAACAGCGGCGTGATGAAATCCGGCGGCGCCAAATCTGCTGCGAGCGGCGCACGCCGAAAGGTATCGATGATTCAACAATCACAAGGATGGGTCTAAACTGCGTTCGCTGAAGATGAACGGATACACGGATAAAAAAAAGGAAAGGAGAACGTCAGACAGGGTGACGTCGACGCCGAGAGAGACGGGGAAAGGGGATGAAGGAAGCTGGCTAATTAAAGTGGGCGCACTGATTAAACCGCGTCGAGAAAAATCGATCGCGCAACAAAATCAGGGAGGGGTGGAGAGAATGTACGACTTAAATCAAGGCAGAAAAAGGTGGAGTAGGCAGTGGGGTCATGCAGTTTCGCTCAAATTTGGACTTAAGAGGCCAGCCTGGGCCAGACCGGGCCGGCCAAGACAGCTAACCACGACGCTGCCGAGATAGAGAGGGCACCAGGGATGGGAGGGAGGTGGGAGGAGGAGGAGGGGGGTGGGTGGGTGAAGTGGGGTAAAGAAAAGAGGGGTCGAGTCCCTTTGAGCTCCGGGTTGCGGGCTTGTTTGTTTTAAAACAAGAGGGGGGGGGAGTGCAGCGCCTCTCCAGGCGCCCCGTGAACCTTGTGAGCCGAGCCAGATGCACGGCGCACAATAGGAGGCCAATCTCGCTGGGTAAATCACCTTAACCCCCGCCTGCACTACGGCACCACCCTTCCCCTCCACCCCGTTCCATCCCCCATCCCCCCACCCCCGTCACCACCTCCACTTCTAGTTCACCAGTCTTTAACGAACAGCACAGCGGCAGCGCTTTCGGTATCCGTCTTCAGGCGTGTTTAAAACACACGTGTGCGCTAAGGCATGGCATGGGCTGAATGGAGGGGGGGGTGGTCAGAGGGGGGGTCGGAAATCCGGCTCATTGGAGCATCACCTACGATTTTTTTTAGATGTTTTTTTCTTTCTTTCTTTCAAAGCGCCGTGCCGAGTGAAAGGAGGCCCGGTGTGCGCGCGTTCTCACGCGGCACGAGCCGAAGAGAGACGCGCCGGGCCGTGCGTGCGCGTCCGTGTCTGTGCGTCCGTGTCCGTGTGTGCGCGCGCGCTCACCGCCACAGGCTTTCAACTCTGAAGTGCACGTTTACCCAGAATGCGCGCTTAAATAAAAGGGGGAGAAAAAAACCCCCCACCGGCGCACGTGCAATTGCCCAGTCTGCGTGTGTCTCTTTGTCTCTGCGTCTTTGGGTTTGCGGGGGGAGGGGGGGTAGTGCGGCGGTTATCGAGCTGCGCTACGAACCCGGCGGCCCCGAGTTCGATTGTTGCTCATGACGATTATCCCAACCGGTTCTGGGCCCCCACCCCCCAGGTCGACTCAGTCTTAAATGAGTACCTGGTGTGGTGTGTAAACATCAGCACGGGGAGGTAAGGTGCCGGCCACCCAACCCTCATGTGCCGTTCCGGCCGTCATAGGCACTTGCCAACTGCACTTGCACCAACAGTTTGTTAAGACTGTACGGGGGTTCTTCGTGTGCACGTGTGCGAATAAATGAGATAAAATATTTTTTAATGTATTATATTTTTGATCTGTCTAAACCAAATAGGTGGCTTTTAGCTTAACTGCTATTGCAGTCGCGCCAGTATTTCACCAATAATGAAAAAAAATTTCATACTATATATGTTTCCTAAGAAGAAAATCAAATCAAAGATCAACACTCAATAGGAGTACACTACTTTCCTTTCTCAACCCAACTCCGCTGACCGAGTAGCACAGTTGGTCAACAGCTCCACTCACAAGGTCACAAGTTCAAGTCTCAACCCGTCCCATCATCTCCCTTGGGTCAATAAAATAAGCACTGTTCTGTGGGAAGTGGCTCACCGATGTATTCCTCTGGCATATGGCTAGATTGTGTGTGAAAAGATAAACTTGAATATTGAGGCTCATGAGCGGGAGATAGGAACTTGCACGCGGTCCTACTGTTAATGCATACTGCTGCATGCCTAACTAATA
The DNA here is from genome assembly GCF_965212315.1 of Lampetra planeri. Lineage (NCBI taxonomy): Eukaryota > Metazoa > Chordata > Hyperoartia > Petromyzontiformes > Petromyzontidae > Lampetra > Lampetra planeri. The sequence goes on along the minus strand of NC_136122.1, from coordinate 9,951,708 downwards.
ACCCATCACCTTAGCCACTGGATCCCGACAGGTTATTTGTCCGATGCATTAACTCTGCCCCATCACATTAATGTGGAATTTCCTACACTGGCTTTGGGCGATAAACAGGAGATTGGTGCCAGAAAACACTTTGACACTTTATTATTGACCTTTTTTTCCTACTCCCCAACAACCACCACCACCACCACCTCCTACCACTTATCCGTGCTGCGCAGCCATAGAATGTTCTGGCTCAAGTTGATGCATGAAAGGGACACATAACTTAACCGGTGCGCAAGTCTCAAAAGAATGGAAATAAGTTGGCTTTTTTTTGCCAAGGATACCCTGGATATGCTTAAGAGAATTGATGGGGTTGAATGTTAGATAAAGATCGGAAACAACCATTTTAGCAGAAAAAAGCTTTGCTGGGTCATGAAAGGAATGAGCGGGGAAGTCCGAACGCACATAAATCTAAACTACAGACACGTCCCCCGGGCGTTTATACAACTAGTAGCCATTTGACTGTATAGTTCATGATGGATAACCGATCAGGTGGTCGCGAGCACACGCGGCTTCAATCAGTGCCACGGGAAACACCGCCAACGTTCGCAGGTGAGAAGACACCGAGGGGGCGGGGGGTGGGCAAGCGCCGTATGGTAGAGTGCTCACACAACATTTACTCAGGCATCAATGCTGCTGGCAGCGCAATGCCTTGCGCACTGGACTTGGAATCCAGAGGACAGCGGTTCGATTCAATCCCCATTTGGCACGGCAATTGAAACAACGGTGCCAGTTTCTTAATTCCACCCTCCCCCCTCCTTCCCCCCCACTCCCACCGCAGTTAACAAATCACGCGTGGTGGGATAAAGTGTGGGTACTCCGACCTCTTCCAAGATGTTTGACCACCGTAGAGGAGTAGGCCAAATGCCCTCTTAGAGAGGCTCCCTAGAACTCCCTCTAGTGGAGGCCCTTCGGCCAGCAGTGGCGTGAGCAAACAATCGCAGGGGCCGCTCCTTTTGCCTTGATACCCTTGTGCGCTGGTGCGCGCCTGCCATTCAGCACTCTGGAGGGGGCTTGGCCAGGAGATGGAAGCATAGCAGCAGCTGAAATCCACCTGTGTGGAGCTTTGAACGCAATCCCCTGCGCATGCGCGGGGTTTCTCTGCCTACTTGGCTTCCGTAAACACGCCGGAACACTCATTGACGATAGTGGCCAAACGTGCAGGAGCCTCCTGAAAACTAGTACTGGGTCAAGACCCGAATGAGGCTTTTTCTGGATAGAAGTATCATTATGCTGACTGATGTCATAAAACACGTCGCCAATTTAGCATTGAAGCCCAAAATAATAAACATTTTAATCTTTACTGATAAGCTTACAAAGCTGTCGTGGATAAACAAAGGGCATAATGATGATGTTGTCCAGCAGCGTTCTCAGTGACACACGTAGGGTAAAGGTGCAGGTCTGAAATTACTTGCTCACTCCACAGAGCAGTGTTCTTCATTGCAAGGGCCACGGGCCACTTGGTGGCACCCCTTGCATGTGGTGTGGCGACCCTCACACCGCTGATGTGGCCACCCTCTGAAAATTGGTGAGGAACACTGGGCTCGAGTGTACTTTGGCCAACTCATTCACGCTGGCCAGACATCCCAGGAAAGGTGGGAGCAATCACACCATACCCCACCATCGTTTCACCTGCCACGCCGGGAGATCAAACCGGTGGTGGCCTCAATAATCACTGTTCCATCACGGCAGCATCCCTTCGTGACTGGTAGCAACGGTGAAAAGTATAATGAATCATCTACTTGTGTGTGTGTGTATATATACGTGCTGCTGAATGGAGTGGTTCTCTGCCAGGCCTCTCACACTGGGCCACTTAAAAACCATGTCCTTATTGAGGACGGCATGAAAGGAGTGGCGGTGAGGAGCAGGGAGAGTAGGGTGCCGGCAGCACCCGCAGTGCCTTGTGTGCCGACGTGGTCCCATCGCTCGCGCGACAGCTCTCTCTCCCCATCTCCCCCCCCTGCCCCCTCCCAGCACCCCCCTTGCCCCCCCCTTCCACACTGGCGGGCCCCTATCTGCCGACCGAATGGCAGCCCTAATGAATACGCTCCCGCTCGTGCGTCAGTCACGGCAACGCGCCGCTTGACAGCTCGTCCGTGGGATATCCGCAGTCACGGTTACGCTGGCGCACACGGCGAAAGACACTGGCATACAGGACGCTCCGATTTCACAACTTTTGATCGATGCCTTTCGTCCCAAACACCCCCCCCCCGCCCCCCATCTTCGTTCGCTGGGAGTTCCTGTGCGGCGATGGATGCACGCACGTCTTTGTTCTGCCGAGACCACCAGGTAGCTGCCACGCTTCGTACCGGAGGGCAAGGTAAAGAAGGGAAAAAAGGGTGCAGCCCTTGCAAGCTCTTGCCAATGCCGATACTGGTGGAAGGGCCTCCACTAGCAGCAGCTCCTGAGAGCCCATCTCGGCGGTGGTTTTGGCCTAAGCATCCATGCAGGCCCAGACTTCTCGGAAGAGTTTGGCACCACGGTGGCGAGACGTTAACTCCCTCGCCTGGTATGAAGGAGGTCGTGGGTTCAATCTCGACCCTGACGCCTGCTGTATATGTGGAGATTGCATTTTTCTCTCCCGATGTTCACGTCGATTTTTCTCCAGGTCCTTCGGTTTCTGCCTTCACGTTCAGAAACGTGCATTTAGTATGTTTTGCTACCCTATATTTCCACATGATAAACCACTTGGTTGAGCTTTCATTTGTGGCCAGGTCGCTTCTGAAAAAGAGCTACATAGCTCAGTAGGCCTTACCTGGTAAAATAAAACTAGTTTAGTTTTAAATCGAGTTGGAAGTAAGCCAACTTTGCCGCACCAACACACGTGACCTCTCCAAACCATGAGTCGTTGTTGAACCCACGTATACTGCTGGGTTGGAGAGAGGCGGTGGGACTTGAAGAAACGTGCTCCCAATCTGCTTCAGCTGCCGCTTCGTGATGTTGAACTGGCGACGTCGAGATTGCAAGTCCAGTGCACTAACCGTTAGACCCGCGGCAGCTTCCCGAGAGCAAAGTATGTATGTCAAAAATATATAGTCATACTTTCTACCATTTCAAGTTGGTTGTTTGAAAACAGAATGCCGGCATTATACACACGGTATGGTGATGTTACGTGACATGCAAGGCACGGTGAGAGGACCAATCCAATGGCCATAATTGTGCCTTTGATGTCTAAAAATCACCTTTGCGTGTATTATTATGACTCTTCTTTGATTTCCAGCCTGAAATGAAATTTCTGTCCGAAGAGTTTCCCATCATTTAGGGAAAGTGTCAGAGTTGGCTTAAACAAAAGCAAGTAGCTCATGCATCAAGTGCATACTTTACGCGCTATCTCTGTGGATACGCCCTTCACTATATGTTGCGTGTGGACCAGAGGTCACTCTGAAGGGATCTCCAGAGGCAGCTCTTTGATATTCGCCTCCGTGGGCTGTTTTCTAACACGCAAGGGCTACGTTGAATGCTTTGTCTCGGGACATGACACCGATAGTGCAATTGGGGATGAAATTGGTGGGGGGGGGGGGGGACGGTAACAAAATATTAAAATAAAAAGCACAACACAGAGTGTTATTCAATTCGTTCTGACACCGGCTTCCTCAAAATGATTTCATGGGCGATGCGGTGATGCATTTTTGGAATAGCTTGGTCATGCTGCACACGAGGAGCTAACGCTCTCCTTGATGTTTAAAAGTGATGACTTTTGCAGAGGAAGATTGAATAAAAAAACACGTAAAAATAAGTTGATCCATGTGAACCCTCCTAATAATAAAAATCGAGAAGTTAGGTATAATGACATCATAGCTGGGCGGTGGTGGATGCACGCCTTTAATCCAGCACTGTGGAGGTGACGTTGAGGTGCCAATTCCTGGCCAGCCAGGAGAAGGCGACACAGCAAATGTGGACTCCATCTGTTCCATCTGCATGGGATAGGATGGTGGGGTTTCTCCTGGTGCTCTGATTTCCTCCAACACGTATAAAACATAATTTATTGGTTTACATCTGATGACACAGAGAACCGCAGAGCTTGGGGAATTATTGGCACCCTCCGCCTGGCTCCCTTCACACTTGCCTGTGGTTCCTCGTACCTCTGGTGAGTCGCTCTGCGCAGCTCGTCACGAGTTGAAATTATAATTAGTGTCGTCATTATCATTCATCCACAGCCACGTTCAATTCCACTGCTTGTTGTAGGATTGCCCACGTCGTGCCATCCCGCGCGACTCTTTCGACGGCACAAACTACACCGCTACGTAAACTGACCCAGAATCAGAATCTTTATTTATCCTGGAGAAATCCGATGAGCTATGAGACTCTTTTTCACCGATCGATCACCCCCCCCCACCCCCAGGATTTGTCCTCTTGGTTACTCTCTCCTTTGGGCTGCCAATCTGTAAGAAGGTCTTGTCCATCAGCCCACTGTCTCACTTCTAGCCACGTGTCCTGCCCAGGCCCAATTTGGCATTTCCTGACAGTTAGTGTGACGCCTGCACGCTGCTTTGTCATCCTGATCCAGGTGCTGCACTCATTTCTCAGCTGAAATTCAGGGCACACGTATCTCCGTGCTTCTCTCCTCCATTTTCAGATTCGTTTTCATTGTCAATTTCTGATCCGTGTACAAGAGTCGGTAATGTACACCGATTTAAATGGAACAACATGACCTCGTGGCTTGAGCCGTATGCCATGGTACTGCAACGTGCCTCATTTACACGTTATTTTATAAGGATCTTGGCCTTGTAACTTTGAGTTGCACATTAGCCAAGAACGTACTGGTTTTATATATATTTTTTGACAAATGAATGACTGCAGTGTTTGGATGGTGAAATAAATAGCAGTGCTGGCTCAAACAAATATGAACGAGCGAAGACAATAACTCAAACACACAGGCTGAGAGTCATTATTTTCATTGTTTGTATCTGACTGCTGGTGTGTCTGTGTTGTTATGTGTCCTGGCCAAACCCCATTTGGCGGAGCCAGGAGACTGAATCCTTGCCCTCGGGGCTCCTCCAGAAACAACAAAAAACCACTCCGTGTGTTCGAACGCTCACTGCGGAGGAAAGGCTGCCACTCCTCTGTCGGGAGCTGGACCGGTACCGACTGGATCTCTGTGGTATTCAGGTTTTCCGGTGGACCGGCCCTGGCTCCTGCCACCATGAGGGGTGGACAGTCCTCTTCTCGGGGAAGGAGACTGCCAAAAAACAGGGAGTGGCTCTTATTCTGAACAAAATAATGAAGGGGGCGTGGGAGTGTGGTGGTGAGGTGTGGGAAGCTGTAAGCCCCAGGCTACTTTGGGCTCGCCTTCCTATCAACCATAGGTGATGAGTGGTGGTCGTGGGTACTTATGCCCCCACTGAAGACGAACATCCGTGTAGGGATGCAGGCAAGGCCGATGAGTCAGATGCCTTCTATGACCTCCTGTCACAGGTGCTAGCTAAAGTTGCACCTCGGGATAGAGTCATCTTGTTGGGTGACTTCAATGCCCGAGTTGGTCATGATGCTGGTACCTGGTCTGGAGTAATTGGAAGGCATGGGCCAGATCAGCTCAATAACAACGACAGGAGGCTGCTAAATTTTTGTGCAGCCCATGGGCTTGTAATTACCAACACGCTATTCCGGCATCGGCGCATCCACACAACATCATGGATGCATGCCGGGTCCCAGCAAGAACATATGCTGGACAACATTGTGACGGAACAGCAGATGCGGGCCCATGTCCACCAGGACCTACCGTGGAGCTGATCTGCCCACTGACCATCAACTTGTCATCTGTAAGATGTGCCTGCCATTCTTCCACTCAAGTGGTGGGTGTACACCCAGGACCCCATTCAAACCCTTAGCGGCATGGTCTCAGCTAGCTCATGAAAGTTGCAAGCGAGAATTTTATCATCGCTTGCGGCTGGGGTTGGCATCGTCTCCCACTCCTCCTGATGTCGAGGGGAAATGGGTGAGGTTTAGGACTGTGGCTCATGCAGCTGCAATGGCTGCTTTGGGTACACGGTCCAGACCTTCCCAGAGACACTGGCTGACAGAGGAGGTGTTCAAGCTGGCTGAGAAAAAGCAACAGGCCTACTCTCATCAGCTACAGCATCCCACATCGGAGAATGAGGAGGCTTACCGCAGCCTTCGCTCGGAGGTTCGGAGAGCCGTGAGGTGCTGCAAGGATGGGTGGTGGTCGCGGGTTGCTGAGGAGATAGAGTCTGCCTCAATGGCCCGTGATCACAAATCGCTCTTTAATTCCATAAAAAAGTAACCTGCAGCGCCACACCTATTAACATCATTAGGGGAAAGAACGGTGATCCAATCTCTGACCCCCAGGAACAGGTTTGCAGATTTGCTGAGCATTTCTGTGAGGTCCTGGGGGAGGGGATATCCCTCAGCCTGGATAACGTGGGACAAAGTGGGGATGATACTGCCGAGGCTGCGGTGCCTCAAATATTGGAAGAAGTCACACCCTGTGAGTGGTTGGCTGAGGTGCCATCTGTTGAGGAAGTACTGAAGGCGATCCAGAGTCTGAGACCAGGAAAGGCACCAGGCAGAGATGATCTCCCAAGCGAAATGCTGAGGGAGGGTGGCGTTTGTGCACAGACTGCCCTATATGACATCATAACAACAGTCTGGACCACTGGATGGGTTCCGCAGGACTGGAAGGATGCCCTGGTGGTACTCCTCCTTAAGAAGGGGGACCGCACAGACTGCAACAACTACAGGGGCATCTCACTCCTCAGTGTGCCGGGAAAGGTCCTGGCAAGGATTATTCTACATCGCCTTGCTAGGCACACTGAGGAGAGGCTTGCGGAGCCCCAATGTGGTTTCAGGAAAGGGCGGTCCTGCACAGATGCCATATTTTCTGTCCGTCTGTTACAGCAGAGGTGTAGGGAATTCCAACAAGACCTACATCTCTGCTTTATTGACCTAGTCAATACCTATGATACCATCAGTAGGTTTGTGCTCTGGGTTGTTCTTCGTGATTTCAGAGTCCCTGAACCTCTGCTCACGATCATTAATGATCTTCATGATGGTGAGCGGGTCCAGGTAAAACTAGGTGGCCGGAAGTCGGAGCCATTCCCTGTACACTTTGGGGTGCGACAGGGATGTACTATGGCTCCCACATTATTTAACATCTATTTCGACCACGTAGTTCTTGAAGCCTTCAATAGCTGACCGGCTCTGGTTTAACAGCAGAGGTCTCACTCCAAATCAGTCGAGCGGCATTATCTTTTCATCAGTTGCGTAACACTATGTGGAAGCTACCTGGTCTGTCGCTCCGCACAAAGCTTCAGGTCTTCTCGGCCACAGTCATTCCCTCTCTTCTCTACTCTTGCGAAACGTAGATCCACCTAATGGAACATCTTCGCCGGTTGGAAACATTTAGGCTGGCCTGCCTACGATCCATCCTGGGTTTAACCAGGCTGGATTGTGTGTGGAGCTCACAAATCCTTGAAAGATCTGGACAAAGTCCCATCGGTGAGCTCCTCCGGCAGGCAAGACTGCATTGGCTGGGCCATGTAGCCCGCATGCCCAGTCCCCGCATGCCTAAACAGCTTTTGTTCGGCCGGATCGAGGGGGCTAAACGGGCGTGGCACGGGCTAGAGAGAGATGGAGTGATGTGGTACAGGAGGATGTGGAGCTGAGTGGACTTGCCGATGACTGGTACCAGCAGTGTCAAGATCGGCCTCTGTGGAGGAGGCTCATGAAGGACGTTACTGGGCAGTTGGAGGCAGTCACCCTCCAACAACAACGGAGGGCGGAGGAGTGATGCTAACAACAATGAGCGGAGCGCCGGGTGGCTAAAGCACAGCAAGTTGGTACAGTTGGGGGCAGAGGTGGTGTATCAGCCAGGCGTCTCATTCAGTCGACCTGTGGCATCTGGGTCCGCCCCATGACCTCCTACCAGCGGGTGTTCGACACTTCACGTGGCCTCAGGGTGCACATAGCCTGGCACAAGCGTCGTGGTGATGTCACCACCACTTAGTGGCAAATGGCGGTTGTTGTTGTGTATGTGTGGGACTGGTAGTATCGTAATTCGCACACTGTGTTCCGAACCCATTCCCACTGAAAACCAACATCGGTGACCGATATGTTAACTGGTTCTAGGCCTTCCCGAGGTCAACTTAGCCTTTAATGAGTACTTGGTGCAATGTGTAAACATCAGCATTGGGGAGACAAAGGCGGCCGGGCATGGTGTACATGTGCATTCACGTGCGTGCCTGCGCACGCGCGTTCATTCTCGCTGGTGCATGCGCACGTGTGTATTCACGTGCATGCGCTGGTGCATGTGTACGTGTGTGTTCAAGTTACCATAGCAACACCCTTGGCACATTTGCTTTCTGGGAAGGCAAGACAAATAGCATCACACTGACCTCTCTCCAAGTAAGTTTTTTTGTTCCTCCTTTGGCCAAATGAGAGCACTAGCTTCTGAAAATGCAACATCAATTGGCTTTCACTCTTTTTTTGAAAGTGCTGACTGTTGAAAGATCCCATGTGCAGAACGTTTTTTTGACGGCCTGAGCCCCACTTGCCAGAGGATATTAGCGCATTCGTGCACACTGAGACACTGTCCCGAAGCACTGGGGCAGGATTGACACCAACTCACCCATGACTCCGGGCAGCCTATTAAACGAAAAGGTAAGGGAAAGTGGAAATTGCTGGACGAGAGGATGCAGGGTCACGGCCTTGTGCACACTGACGTGCTGCACTGGGCCCTGGGCATGACGCAGCCATCACCCTGAAAAACAATCGTCTAAATATTTTCTTAAGCAACGACCCGGGAAATAATAACGAGGGCAATTCGGTGAACTCGGACTGCGGTCCTATAAAAGGGGTGATAACCATCCATTCTCGCTCTTTCGGATCAGATAGAGAGCCAGTTCTGCTAAATAAAAAATAAGAATGCCATAATGGCCCTGTATTTATCCAGGAAAGCCTCCCCTGAGTCTCAAGACTCTTTCATTCAGGATGTTTGGCCAATGTCATTTACACGTCGTTTGGCTTCATATGGGAGAAAAACTGGAGAGTCAAGAGAAAAGCTACACACACGAGAGGAAAAGGCACTCAAAAGCTTGCGCGGATAGATGCAAGAATCCATGACCGTACTGCCAACCCAAGCCAATCACATTTGATAATCCAAATACGGCACAGGCTCAACCTTGCTTGGCCTCGGAGTGCTAACCAGACTGGCACTGCTCAGATGTGCCAGTGGAAAAGGGGTATTGGCATGACTCACCAGGCATGTGTAGGTAGCGAATAGGTGGAGTAACCCTACAAGTGCTTTGTGAGCAGTGGCGAGGGGTACAAGGCACGTGTAGGTTTATGAATGGGTGGAGTAACCCTGCAAGTGCTTTGTGAGCAGTGGCTAGGGGTACAAGGCACGTGTAGGTTCATGAATGGGTGGAGTAACCCTGCAAGTGCTTTGTGTGCAGTGGCTGAGTGCACAAAGCGCGTGCAGGTTAGCGAACGGCACAATTACCTTGGCAGGAACGTTCGTCCGTCAGGAGCTTGTAGCCCTTCTGGCAGCTGCACTCGAAGCTGCCCACTGTGTTCCGGCAGACGTGGTCACAGCCACCATTGCCCAGCTGACATTCATCAATGTCTGTGTGGCGAAACAGCACCGTTGTGAAAATCAATACCCATAAGTGTAAAAATAAATCAAATGAATCACTTTGCATTCGGAGCGAACCGCGTGATATTTGTTTTAAGGCGTACGTCATCTTCTGGTGCTTTTCATAAAATGCAATACGGTAACGTAACGCGGTACGCGTGTTAAAGATCATTCTTATATACCTGTCTACCTGGCACTCATCCATGTAAATTATTTAATCCAGCGTAGCCATCAGCTGCATTCAAGTGCTTGCACAACCGCGAGAGACGTAGCGGACGTTAATTGACATAAAAATGCAGCCGATTACATCTGCCGCTGTGCACAGCAGCAGCAGCAACAGCGCGACGAACTTAAGGCTCGGCACCTGGGTCCGTAATACACTGGCAGTCGGGTGCATCAATCTTGCAGCCGAAATATATGGATGGGACCAGAGAGCACTCGGGCATTCAGTGATGAGAATAGAGGAACAGGACAGCATGGCCACTGATTGATGAGGCCTTTATCTGGCACTCGACCGACAAGCCCTTCATTATAATTTTCAACTCTAACCTCGAATGCATATTTAAAGCTCCTCACAGCTGTGTACGTATTGCGGAGGCAGTGACCGATGGCAGACTTTGCCTGAACTCTGACGGCTCTGGCGTCGTGCTCCACAAGAGGTGAATTAATTGTGTTCACCGATGAGGCGGATTACTATTTATGTCCGTTTTAAAGCACGGGGCTTTTGGATATTTTGAACTCGAGGTTAACCCTGCCCTGTGAGTCAACGCACATTATTAACCTCCAGGCTATAACATTGTGGGACCTGAATTAGAAAAAAATGGGATTCGAGATTATTTGTCATTAGCATTGACTGGACTATATTTGTGCCATGATTGTGATTTAGAGCAATCAATCACAATTCACTTTCTTCCCTAAAATATATTTTAAAAACATGATAAATAAGCCATTCGTGGTGAAAATAAATGAGCACATATATTGACACGACAAAAATCACGACACACTCGATATCATCCAGAGTGGCATTGCAGCACGAACATGTTTCAGCTACAAAAGTGTGGGACAGATAAACAATGCGTAATACGCCACTCCTTGTTCTGGTGTTGAAAAATCACTACGAAGCCACTAAGAAGAACATTTCTGCTGAACGCTGCTGTTACTTTGAGTGTGCTGAGCTGTTTTTTTTGGTTTGGCCAGCACTGCCGCATTACAAAGTTGATAGCTTTGCGAAAATGTCAGCAGTATCGTTAGAACAGATGTTCCGCTCATGAAACCCTTTGTCAAACAACACTGATAACTAAAACATGAAGTAACAGCCATCAGAGGATATTCGAAAATGATTTCATGTCAACTTTGCTTGCAAACTACCAACAAGCCGGTGGAAATGCGTGACACGTGCGACTTTGAGGTCGGCCAAAACGGCCGTTAAAACGAGTGCACGACACAACATTTTTGACGAACAAAAATACGTAACAGTTACAAATATCGTTGTGAAGTTGCGTGAGACAAAGCACATTTTGCCGATTGTTAAAAAAAATTGATGATATTTCGTGAAGCCAGGCGTTCGTTTCTTTGGATTTCCCTCTCGCTCGTCCTTCGTTATTACACGCTAAGGTCAGAGGAGATAAAATCATGAGCAGCCGGCTGAATAGGAAAGAAAACACAAGTCCCGTCAATCATGATTGATGAAAATTTCCTTAAAGGGAACATAGGAGAGATGTAATCTGCTGGGCCTTCTGTGAGTGATCACCGGAGCGTGGAAAGGCACAAGCCAAACACAACGAGAGAAATCGCTGCTGATTGTTGCTGTTTAACCCTTTCACGTACAATCTGCCCTCACCCCGTGGGGTTTGCCTTGTGGTCACACAGAGGGCCTTGCCCCTCTGCTTCCGACAGCAGGTCAGCAAATTGCCATGGCCATTTGTCAAATTCGTGAAATTTGTTTTATGGCCATGATGCTAACCAAAACTCACAGCGATAACCCTGTGTCATACACCAAATGAGAGCGCTTAAGCCCCTGTGTTTAATTCTCTAAAAAGAAAACGTGATGACCTTTGAGAATTGAGTACTGAGAGGTGCAACGTACGTGTATTTCGGGTTTGGTTATGGAATATGTTAAAGCACAAGCGACAACTGCTTTCCGTGGACATTGCGAAACAAATGTTTGGACAACAATAGGCATACCACACTTAATTCGATTTTAACCAAGCTGGTTTTAAATGCATTAGTGCGCTAGCACGACGGCTATAAAATGACGAGAAATGAAATAGCGCTAATTATTTTCAAGAGATTATATTGTTTTATTTGTGTTACTCTTACTGCCTTTCGAAATGTGGTTTTATTAATCCAGTTTCTTATCCCCATCCAAATAATTTATAGACATTGGCAAAGAGGTGCATCATGAGCCTTGCCTAATCCACGTATAAATGCACATAAAATAGACATGGTTGGCTGACTCAGTCAGCTTGGACCAGAAAGAGGGAGTCACAAGGCCATGGTATTGATTCACATTGATTTCACAGAACTTACACACGAAGCTGACATGGTGTAATGGTTCGCACTTCAGACTTGCAATCCAGAGGTCACCAGTTCAACTTAATCTCCTGACACTGCAGTTGAAACGATGGAGCAGGTCTCTTAAATCCCCCCTCTCCCACCTGTGTCCACTCAGCAGTGAAAATGGGTGCCCCGCATTGAGTCCATCGGTGGGTTTTGGTGCTGCCCACATCTACCACAACATTGTGTCCAGCACGGAAAATAAAGCCAAATAATCTCAGGAGGCCCTTTCAAAAGCCCCCTTTAGTGGAGGCCCTTCCACCAGCAGTGGTTTGAGCGAGCAATTGCAAAGCTGCACCTTTGCTTAGACACCGTGGCACTTTAATAAATAAAATACCATTATGAAGGCGAGGGTTTAGTCACCCTTGTATCCAGTTATTTTTTGCAATGGTTATTCACTACATTCCACCGCCAGGCCACAACCACATTCCAGGATATGGTGGTGGTTAAACATTTTTTTCTGGAATAATTCAAATCTTGAGTCAAAACGCAATGAGTCACCTCCACGAAGCTCATAAACAGACACAGTTGTTATGATGGCGAAAAATAAGGAAAGTGGCAAATTAATAAAAAAATAATCATACTTTTTTTTAACCCTCTCCGACATTAAACGTTGGTGCGAGCCAAAGCATTGCTCACACGTGTCCCGCGAAACCCACTTCACAAACAGCACTATCGTCGAACGTCCGTGGCATGATTAATACTTCCTTCGTAGTGTTCTGGCAAAGGAAAACAAAAAAAACAACCCCCCCCCCCCCCGCTGCTACGAGCAGTGGCAGCAGCGGCGGTGGTGGCTTGGCACCGCGACGGTCGTGTGCCAGCCTCCCGCCCCGGCACGGAAAACAAAAAAGCAAAGAGTGTCAGAGGGAAAAAAAAACACGACCACATCCTCGTTGCTCTCGGTGGGGACGGGCGGGCGGTGAGAAAAAGTGCAAAAAGTGACACGCTACAAAGTGGGGTGCGTGCCAAATTATGTCAGCCTCCAAATCACAGGCCTTCCTTTATATACCCCCTGTTTTCACTCCAGCCGTCACTTAAGTTTTATGCTCGATCCAAAGCAAACATGGCCACGCACACATCTTTAGTCAGACGTGACCGCTCATGATTATTGAATGCCGTACATTGACTGTCGTGGGCGAACGGCGCGCTACCATTCGTATGAAGAGTATCCCGTTTATGAGGTTTTTTTTTGTGAGTCTATCATCTTGCCTGCGTCTAGTGTCAATAGAAGTTGTCATTGTGTGCGAGCATGTGAACGGAGTTAATTGTGGCACATAAAAACCTTTAAAACTGGCAAGGCTCGTGAACGCTTGTAAAGTGCGGTGGAGTTTAAATTAAAATGAAATTTATAAATATCGTAATGTATGTTTAAAAGCTCTGCTTCAAAGCGAACATCTTACATGCCAGAGGCAGTTTGATTTCTTTGTGATCTAGTGATTAAACGGATGCAAAAAAAAGACTTTGTACATTTTTTTTTTTACAAGTCTCGGGTATTCCTGCGTTGCAATAACTTTACAATTGAACCGTCGAGTCTCATCCTTTACATTAACAGCGTTAGCGTCGTCCAAGAAAAAAAAACTCAGTTTGTCCATGAAAGCGGAGAGAGAGTTTGAGCTTCAGGGGCGCGCGTTTCATTCGCTTTATAGGAGTCGTTCTGCTTTGAACGAGTTTCCGCCGCGCGATATACGTGACGTTATGGACTGTGACACGCTTTTTATTCAACGCGCTAATCGAGCCACAGTGAGAAAACACAACGCTTCTTTGATTCGCCTCCACCGCCACCGCCCTCCCCTCTGAAAGGGCCCTTCCTCCCGCAACACAGGTGCATAATCACCGGAGGGAAAATCCCTCGTTTAGCCTTTCCATCCAGGGAATTTTACGACCAATCGCTTACGATTACACAGAAGGAGGAGGAAGGAGTGTGGGCCCGCTGGGGTTCACAGTCCATGGCCATTAAAGCTGGGCCGCCTCGCACTTTCCCCCGGCGTTCTGCAGCGTTTCCACGTCTCCTCCCGAGACTGCGAATAAAATCCACGCGGCTTGAACTTGCCTGATTATGAATGAAAGGAAAAAATAAGAGGAGGGCGAAATTGAATGCAAAAAATTGTGGATTTCCGCTTTTTTTTTTTGCACCTTCGAGCGGTGAGATGCTTTTCTCAAATGAATGGAACCGGGCTTTTCCATAACAGCGTTAACCGCATCGCGCGGAACTCGGTACGGATCCCCCCCCCCCCACCATTCACTCTCACCCAGCCACCGCCAAATTAGGGTTACTGTTCAGGTAACTTGCAAGCAAAATATTATGCTTGAAAAACGAAATGCAGATGGGAAGCAGTCAAAGCAAACGCGGCGCTTTTTCTTCCGTGCTTTACATTTTTAGACACAACTCAAAAAAAGTCAATACGTTGACCTATATTAAGCAATTTTAGCTATACATATTAATATATCTGCCCGTGTGTGTGTGCGCAAATATATAAATTATTGACCGCTCATGACAAAAAAGTCAAGATGATGAATACTTTAAACTTTTTTTAGACTTCTGCGTAATATTTCTCTTTCGAAAGCAAATTGATGAAATTGGAATTAATACAATACATCTTCATTACTGCAGGGGTTTGTCCTGCCACAAAGCAGAGCGTCAGGAATTATGGGTACGATGTATCCGGTTTCTGTAACGCGGGAGCTTTATTATCTTTTATTATATGCATCACACTGGTAAGTCGCTAGATCAATCTTGCATTGCTGGTGGGAGCATTTAGCTTGGAACGGCTCAGTGCTTACCATATATAAACCATTTATAGTTTATGTCTAGACGTTTTTGGAAAATGCTCAAAAAACATAATACGTTTTTTTTCAAGCTATAAATCCCAGCTTTTATTTATCACTGCAAAAAAAATAATAACTTTCAGGACTTCCTCCGCGGAGTTGTTATTCATGCTTAATATGAATGAAGCAATGACTGTATCTATGCCCCAATTAGCTTTGTGTATATAGCCCGTGACTTACAACTGCAGATCGCACGCCTTTGAAGCCGGAGCTTACGTCTTTAACTATAAATGGAGATGTTTTTTTGAATAAACTAATAGAGCCTTTTAAGTATGGGAAGCAATACACCCACTGGCACAAAAGCAAACATCATTATCTCGGTGCTGGGGGGGTGGGTGGATTGCCCAGCGACGTGTGTGTGTGCGCATGCCTGGTGTCCAGTTTCATCCATCACATGATCGTGTCCCTCTCTTACTCGTCACTGATAACATGTCTCGCTTGTATCCCCAAAAGGCACTCGGAGGTAGTCATACATTCAGCGATTCGTGCGCGAATTAGGTATGAAATGGGCACACCAAAAGACGGGCGATTGGCAAGGCCGCGAGTGTGTGGTGGAAGGTAAAGCGTGGGCGCCCACACTTATTAACGCCAGATGTTTCACCGAAGTGGAAGAATGGGCAAAAAACCTTCAAGAGGGGGGGGGGGGGGGTGTTTAGAGCTTCCTCTGCCCATGGAGGCGCTTCTGGCAACAGCGGTGCGCAGCAGTGCGAGCGAGGATTCGCAGGGCTGCACCGTCTTACCTTTGTGACTCAATAAATCATCATTTATAGCCGCGTGGCAATATGCTGCTGGATGACGGACGCCCCACACACGATATTTGTCACGGGGGTTGCTTGAGCACACGTCACCTTGCTGGATAGTGCAGGTGAGTGAAGCGGGTCCCAGGTATCAGTTGGAACTGACGTTAGCCATGGTCGGGAAATAAACTCGGCTTGTTGAACAGTTGTGCCAGCGCGTCACCGCGATATCAGACGCATTGCACTAAAACGCAACAGAGTTGGCGCAGAGATCAGGGTAGTGAGCTGGGACCGATGAAGTCCTGCGATCGAATCCAGACAGCCGACCGTGATTAACCTGGGCTGTGTCGAGAGTTGGCAGGCTCAGCTTGGTCACCAATGACGATATTACGTTTGGTTTTGCACTCAATTGGAATACAATATCGGTTTGAATGTCAAGAAATGAGCGTTTCTCTTTGTGGCACGGAAGGAGATAAAGTGCTGCCCCCGAGTGAAGATAAGAGGTCACTTGAGCAAAAATATCAAAACTAGTTTCGTACTATTCTCTTCCATGGGCTGCTCTCTGACGTCAGATGATGCACGGCTTTATGGGAGAACCGAATGGATGCTTCATCTGGTAACACGATGCCAAATAGCACAGTTGAAATTGAATTGAGGAAAAATACAAACTGTTGCTAATACAGATACAGCCATGGTTATAGAAGGCCAATATACAATGAATACATTGAGTGATTATTACACGTACATTTCACAAGGAGAAAGATCCCACACATAGCCTTATACACTGTTGGGGCGAGGGCTGTAATTAAGCACCGATGAAGGCCAACAGGGCACATGGTGGTGTGGCCAGCACCATGCCCGGCCGCCTTTGTCCGCTCAATGTTAAAGCTTACACATCACACCAAGTACTAATTTAAGGCTGAGGCGACCTAGGGAAGGCCCGGGACTGGGTGAGATATTCACCATGAGTGGGAATCGAACTTGGGTCGCTGGGTTTATAGCACAGTGCGCTAATCACTACACGACCGCACAGGCACACAAGCGTGCTCACACAAGCGCTCACACATGTCCACATACAGTCATTAAAAGCGTATTTGAGACAATTCAGGAAACTTATTTATAAAGCTGTCTGCAATGACGTATGGCGAACATTCATATGGGAAGCACTCAAATCACCACAGGTTTCAGCTTTCTGAAATGGGATTTAATAATTTAACAATTCTATTTCTGCCTAAAACCAAAACCACGTGACGATCTGACTCTAATCAGACCACGGGACGCTTTCTCGGTGTGCCAAGGTGCAAAAGTGATACCGCTGCTTGTCAATGTCACAGCGACTTTCAAATGCCACAGCAAAAAAAACACATTTGCGATAGACAATGTGCAATTGCTCAGTGCCGATAGGACATTCTTTTGTTAAATGAAAAACATAATCCGGCGGTTTCCTAACGCATTCTGGTATCTGATGCCCACAGCTACAATTCTTTTTTTTCTTTTTTTCTGTAACCAACCTGGGCAGCATGGCGCAATGCTATTCACCTGCTTACCGCCAAATTACATGTGGCCACTATGATTAAGCAATCGCAGGTTCAGGATCCGGTGTGTTTTCTTTTTTTCTTTTGACGCTGTAAGTGCTTCTGTGCTTCGTGTTTTTAGCTGTGCGTGAATTGCCTCGGCGGCACTGATGCACAACGGGGAGCCATGCCCTTTGTGCGAGGGCATGAATCGACGAACGTTTCAAATTGGGTCCCCCCGTCGTTAGGGCAACATCGCAGGGCACAACGACGATGAAATGCCATCGCTCCGGGGGACGTGGCTCACGTTTGTAACGCGCCGCATCGGCACGTACAACGATCGCGAGCCTCAGAGTCGAGCTGCTCATCCGGATCGAAATGAGCCAGTTGAGGTGGTTCGGGCACCCGGTAAGGATGCCCCTCGTAGACTCCCTCTGGAACTCTACCGGGCAACACGTCCCACTGGGCAAAGACCCCAGGGCCGGCTCAGGACATTCTGTAGAGACTACGTCGCTCGGCTGGCGTGGGAACGCCTGGGAATTCCCCAGGAAGAGCTAGAGTCTGTCTATAGTAGTGTATAGTGTATAGTAGTGTATAGTGTAGTAGTGTATAGCGTAGTAGTGTATAGTGTAGTAGTGCTGGAGTCTGTTGCCAGGGAAAGGGAGGTGTGGACTGCCACTACTCAACAGGCTGCTGTAGTGTATAGTGTATAGTAGTGTATAGTGTAGTGTATAGTAGTGTAGTGTATAGTGTATAGTAGTGTATAGTGTAGTTTGCAGTAGTGTAGTGTATAGTGTATAGTAGCATATAGTGTAGTGTATAGTGTAGTAGTGATTAGTGTAGTAGTGTATAGTCTAGTAGTGTATAATAGTATAGTAGTGTAGTGTATAGTGTAGTAGTGATTAGTGTAGTAGTGTATAGTGTAGTAGTGTATAGTAGTATATAGTGTAGTGTATAGTGTCGTAGTGTATAGTGCAGTAGTGTATGGTATTGTATAGTGTAGTAGTGCTGAAGTCTGTCGCCAGGGAAAGGGAAGTGTGGACCGCCACTACTCAACACGCTGCTGCCGCGACCATCACCAGGACAAGCGGACTGAGAAACGAACAAAAAAATTGTATGCGTCGTTACGAACGATTGTTTTCGTTTGGAAACCGCATGCTAATACATGAATGAAAAACCGTGAATGGAAAAAATTCCACTGACTTTAACAACCTTTCGAAATATTTTCCTCAATAAGTGTCGTTTCAATTGCAAAAACCTCTTTAGGAAAGGAGATTGCATGTGCTTTATTTTTCCATACTCCATTTGTTTTATCTGCCATCATAAGACCTAGAGAGATATTTAATCAGTCTTGAATAAAGCAAAATATAACGATCTTAAATGAAAAATCTACCTTTTTTTGCATATTTCAATGCAAATCTGATGTAGGCGTTGCAAGTGAGACAATTGGCTTTCTCTCACTAGAACATTCGCACACATTTGCAAACACCTTGCTCATGTTTTCTCTGCCCGACACATTTCAGTCAATGACTGCAGGTAAACGCCTGAAAATCTAACAACAACCGCCATTCGCCACTAAGTGGCGGTGTCGTCACCACAACGCTTGTGCCAGGCTATGTGTACGTTGAGGCCAGGTGAAGTGTCGAAAGCCCGCTGGCAGGAGGTCACGGGACAGACCCAGGTGTCACGGGTCGACTGACTGAGATGACTGGCCGATGCACCAACTGTGTCCCCGACTGGCAACTTGCTGTGTATTAGCCACCCGCCTTTCCGCTCGTTATTGTGAGTGTCGCTGCTCTGCCCTCCGTTGTTGTTGGAGGGCGACTGCCTCCAACTGCCCAGTAGTGTCCTTCACGAGCCTCCTCCACAGAGGCCGATCTTGACACCGCTGGTACCAGTCATTGGCAAGTCCACTCAGCTCCACATCCTCCTGTACCACATCACTCCATCTCTTCTCAAGCTCGTGCCGCGCCCGTTTAGCCCCCTCGATCCGGCCGAACAAAAGATGTTCAGGCATGCGGTGGCTGGGCATGCGGGCTACATGGCCCAGCCAACGCAGCCTTGCCTACCGGAGGAGCTCACCAATGGGACTTCGTCCAGATATTTCAAGGATATGTGAGCTCCTCACACAATCCAGCCTGGTTAAACCCAAAATGTATTGTAGGCAGACCAGCCAAAATGTTTATAACCGGCAAAGATGTTCCATTAGGGGGGGTCCACGTTTCGCAAGCATAGAGAAGGGAGGGAATGACTGTGGCCGCGAAGATCTGAAGCTTCAGCGGAGCGACAGACCAGGTAGCTTCCACACAGCGTTACGCAACCGATTAAAAGAAAATGCCGCTCGACTGATTCGGAGTGAGACCTCTGCTGTCAAACCGGAGCCGGTCATGAGCACACTGCCCAGGTATGGGAAACTCTCCACTCTCTCCACAACTGCCCCATCACTGATTGGGAGTTGTGGGGGTGGAGTGTCCGATGGTACAAAATACCCAGGCAGGTGCTTAGTTTTTGTGGGGCTGATGGTAAGTCCCCACCTCTTAGTGACAAGCTCCAGGTTCAGCAGCAGCGCCTCCAACTCCTCCTCTTAGTGAGCAGCAATTACCAGCTCATCGACATACATAACATGTTCTTGGTTATTTCGGTAAAGTCACGTAGAAGGGAAGTAATAAAATAATAAAAATAAAACATAATAAAATTATTCTCACGACGTTTCGGCCACAACGCAAGTAGCCGTCCTGGCCACATAGTTTTACACGGGCCCACTCACCATCATGAAGGTCCTTAATGATCATGAGCAGTGGGTCAGGGACTCCGAAAGCACGAAGAACAACTCAGAACCCAGGCCTACTGATGGCATCATAGGCCTTGACCAGGTCAATAAAGCAAAAATGTAGGTCTTGTTGGAATTCCCTACACCTCTGCTGTAGCAGACGGACAGAAAATATGGCATCTGTGCAGGACCACCCTTTCCTGAAAAGCATTGGGGCTCCGCAAGCCTCTCCTAAGCGGTGGAACTGTCTTGAGACCCTGCTTCCATTCACGGGCAAGACCACCTCAGCAGTGGTTAATTTAGCTCACTTGGTTTCTCTAATCAAGGACAATTCACTGTCTCCAGATGATTTGCTTGTCAGCTTCGATGTAGTCTCTCTGTTCACCAATGTACCTGTACCTGACACCAGAGCAATCATTGAAAACTTGGTCCAACAGGGACTGAATTCTGATGTACAAACTTTGGTGAGGCACTGCCTTACCAACACTTACTTCATCTGAAATGGTACATTCTACAAACAAAATGAAGGTACCCCTATGGGTTCTCCCTTATCACCAGTGGTAGCGAATGTTTTCATGGAGACATTCGAAACAGATGCTATCCTGACATCCAACCTACGTCCTTCCATGTGGAAGAGATACGTAGATGACACTTTCGTCATCCGGCCACATGGCCAGCCAGCACTGAACCAGTTTTTCAACCACATTAATTCCATACACCCATCCATCAAATTCACCATGGATGTGGAAAATGATGGCAAGCTACCATTCTTGGATGTTTTGATCGAGAAGAGGCCTGATGGCTCGTTGGGACATTCCGTCTACAGGAAAGCCACCCACACGGATTCCTATCTAAAGCCTGACTCGCACCACCATCCGGCCTAGAACAACTCCCTCATCAAAACACTACAGAATAGGGCCCACTGCATCTCCGACCAGTGCCACCTAGCCAGTGAACTGGAGCACGTACACCAAGCCCTCAAGATGAATGGATTCTCAGACCGCACAATCCGCAAAGCTGAAGCCCCAACCATGGGGAGACAACCATCTGAGGACCCAATCAAAACCATCACCTTACCATACATAGCAAGTGTTACCTATTTTTTTTCCAAAATCTCAAACAAACACAAGATCCAGGTCAGATTCAATACAGTACACAAAATCCGTGATTTGATCCCATCTGTGAAGGATGTCATTCCTGACATGCAATACCCTGGTGTCTACAAACTAAGTTGTGTCTGTGGCAGCAGTTACATTGTGGAAACCAAACGACATGTCTCGGACCGTGTTCGCGAACACAAGGCAGATTTGAAACACGTCAGAACCAATACCTCTGCAGTGGCTGATCATCGTTATAAAGCAGTGGGCTCACACAATATTGTTTTTTTTCCGAGACCAAGGTACTCTGCAAACCTTCAGGCTACCATCAAAGATTTGTCCATGAAGCCATCCAGATATATAAACACAGAGACAATTTCAACCGAGAAGATGGTTATAAGCTGAGCAATCATTGGAAGGACGTTATCAACCAAGCAAAGTCGTAACTTGCTGTGGTGCTTCCATTCTTCCTGCCTTTTGGCTGTTATCTCCGACTCTCTGAGCTGCATTGCCCTGTTGGGTGCCTCTGCATTAACGGGCTGGGGTCTCACTAACATGGCCACCTCTGCTCCCTTAGCCTCGATGTATCGATGGTTCTGGCTGTGTGATGGGCTTTGTGTCTCACTGGCGCGACCACCGTTGCGGTGGTTCTCTTGCGTAGACGCGCTTGCCTCACAGCGCAGTTGGCAGTGCCGCAGCTTGTGTTACACATAGACATGACATTAACTTACTAATCCCCCTAATCTCCCTGCCTAATCTCTCCCATTAACATAGTGCTAATCTCCCATTAACACTGCTGTTGTGCGCATATGCGGGGATGATACTCGTATGCGGCAACGGAAGCTAATTTCATGCTAATCTCTCTCCTTAATCTCTCTCATCCTAATCTCCCCTATTAACACAACTGACGTGCTTGCGTCTGGGGATGGAATTCCTTTCCAGCTCAGACCCCGCTTGCTTGCCCATCGCCACATATATAACCTTGTTGTAACAGCTTTCTCGCT
Source organism: Lampetra planeri (assembly GCF_965212315.1). Classification (NCBI taxonomy): domain Eukaryota; kingdom Metazoa; phylum Chordata; class Hyperoartia; order Petromyzontiformes; family Petromyzontidae; genus Lampetra; species Lampetra planeri. The sequence continues at coordinate 9,929,576 of NC_136122.1, read as the reverse complement.
GGTTCAGCAGTTCCACTGGTGGATTATTTTTTCTGCCTGAGGACGACCGCTTGTGTTGTGATCGAAACGTCGTGATATATTATTATTATTTTTTTCTACCCACGTGACTTTACCGAAAGAACCAAAGAGTATGGATTCCTGCAGTCACGAAAGCTTCAAATCAAGATTGAAATGGCTTGTAAATGAGCAAATGCTATAAACCCGTGATGGCACACGTGTGCTACGTTTCCACCGGCAGTACAACGGACTTGGACCCAAGCCGTGCCGAGTCATACCTGGGATGTCCCGGCACAGATCAGGTGTTGTCTCCGCACGCAGCTGCGTGGGCTCATCCACTCCATTCTGTCTATACCACCTCTTTCACCCCTGCCTTCTCTTCCAGAGCCAATGATATTAATACCTATATATTTATTTTTTAAACAAGAACTCACTTGCCTGGTTTGTTGCAATGAGGCATTGTGTTCATGAAGCAAGACCTGTCGTGCCAAGTTTTTTCGCCCATTAGTAATGGCACACGCGCACCTCCGACTGGCACGGTTGGCTATGTACGGTGCGAAAGAAGTTCAACGTACATACAACATACATGTATGCACCTAACTCTTTGCACCGATTGCCAGACCGGCCCGGCAAGCACACAGGAATCCCACTCCTTCCCCAACATTTACATGACTGACATGGTTAACCCTGCCCACACCTTATCTTCGTGTCGACCTCTATAGCACAGAGGCTGTTTAACACATAGAAGTAATCTATGGATAATCTACGCCTGTGCTTATTTGCAGCAGATGCATATCTCGGGATTGACTGCAGAGAAAGTTTGTGGAAGGTACATTGTAGTTTCAAAAATAAGCAAGAGTGACAGGTATGAGATTGTGAGATTGTTATCCTCACAGTGAGGGTGAGAAATACGGTGGTTGGTGGTTGTGGTGGTGGTGAATATAATGGTGATCTAATCGTGGTTTTGCTAATCATGGTGAAAATAGCTGTGGTGGTAATGGTGGTCTTGGTTACAATGATGATTATTTGATAATAACGATTTGTATGATCGTGGTGGTGGCGATGGTGGTGGTAAAGGTGGTTGTGGACGTGATAGTGGTGGTGGATGTGAGGAGCGGTGGTGCAGTTGTTAGCGCACTGTAATTCTCACTCATGTCCAATAACAGTGGTGAATATTTTAACTGGGCTTGCCCTAGGTCGACTCAGCCTTAAATGAGTATCCGGTGCAGTGTGTATACATGGCCACTATAAAGACAAAGGCGGTCAGGCGTGGTGCTGACCACCCATGCCATCGTGTGCCGTGCCGGCCTTCATAGGTGCTCGCGAACAGAACTTGTCCCAAAAAGTCTGTGAAGGCTATACGGGGGACTTTTGTCGTTGGCAGTGGTGGTGGATAGTGGTGGCAGAGGATTGGAGGCTTTGATATGGTGCCATTAAAGTGAAGCCCTTCCATGGTTAACAGAACAAATACTACGATTCCTGCATATTGGTTTATGTCACTTTTAATTTGAGAAAAAAAATATCCTCAGCCTTATTAGAAAAAAATGAATGCGGCTTTTTTCCCCCCTATTAGGTTCTCTTTTCAGATTACAAAAAAAAAATACTCTGTATGAAGCACGAAACACTGGAAAACGAAATGATTATTATTGCTGTCAAGCTCTTTTGAGCATCTCAGTTGAACAATAAAGTAAGCACGCAAAGTGACGACCAGGATCACCCTAACTTGGGCCAAAGACTTCCATCAGTCAATTTACAATCACCGGGAGTCGTGCATGTGTGTTGAACTTCTTTCGCGTCGTACGCAACCAACCGTGCTAATCAGTCACGCTCAATCAACTGCTGGACTAAGGCCTCCCCAAGTCACGCTCTTGCGATGGAATATTCCACCTCAGCAAGAGCTGAATTGTACGTATGTTGAACTTCTTTCACACTGTACGTAGGCAACCTTGCTAATCGTGGGCATTCAATTGATCATTCCGTCTCCCCCAGCGGGCGTGCTCTCGCGTGCATTGAACTCCCTTGGCTGCCACCCCATCGTGAATCTTGACCTCCGTTCATTGTCCCTTCTATAGCGAGGTGCCTTGCTCAATCCTGCTTCGTTTTTTTTTTCATAGTTCCAATGATGTCATTAACCCGTATGCGCTCTCTAAATCTTTGTGTGCCTCATTGTCCTCTCGCAATTTAACTCCAAGCGGGGAAATCTTCCCCCACGCTTTGTTTTTGGACACTCTTCCGTTGTATTTTTCCATTGGTGCCAATGAATTTAGCGTTCAATCTGACCTGAATGTGAAATTGTCGTTTTTGCTCTTGCATCTACGTCAGCCGTATGAAAGGAGAAGAAGATCGGTGCCAATGCTTCTGAACCACGTGTCCATGTAGGAGAGGCCGTACGTGCCGATTGGACACGCTCCTTCGTAGGCACGGTTCTCTGCAGCGTTTTAAACAATTGCGAATCCTTGCAATTAGATGAAGTTGCTGTGCTGCACCAAAAATCTATATAAATTAAAGGGGGTTTACGTGGCAAACGTACAACTCGCGTTTTTTAATTTATCGATTTATTCACAGCTAATGTATCATCGCCACGGTCAATGGCTCCTTTATATTGCGCTAATGACGCAGCCCAATAATTGCATCGTTCCTCAGAGGTCGGGAGAAATTTGATTTGGGGCGACTGACCAATGTTTCCATATTAGGCGAGATTAAATTAACCGGAGATTGAATCTCCTCCCATTACTCAGTACAAATTGTGGACCTCGTGGCAGGCACATAGCGTAACAAATCAATAACGAGTGTTGCAGAGAATTGCTTTTTTAATCAAATGGCCTTCAGCAGAATAATACTTCAATAGGTACTTTTTTTTCCTCTCTCTGAGAATTGAAAGTGCAAGTGTAAAATGTCGATGTCTTCCCAACAGAATAGTGCTCCTTTAACCTGCGGTGGACCCTTCGTGATGGATTACCATCGCGAGCATCCTCTATATCGCCCTGCCCCTCCTCAGATCCTTGAACAGCGAGCAAAGGTGAAGAAGCACGATGCTTCCCTCGCCAATTCCCCCAAACGATCAAAACACCACTGAGCATGGCGAATATGACGGCCGGTGATGCAGCCGCAAGACAGACTGCATCACGGGTGGTGAGGGGGGGGGGGTGCCGCTAAGCAGCCAAAAAGTGGGGTAAAGTGTGAGTACTCCTGCTTGGCCAGTGTGGAAGAGTAGGCCAAATACATCATGAAGAGACGCGTTAGTGCTCATTCTAGTGGAGGGCCTTTCTACCAGCAGTTGTCTGAGAAAGTCATTTTGGGGTTGCACTTTGACCTAAGACCACATTTATCTTAATTTGGAGCTTTCGTGACTGCAGGAATTACTCTTTGGTTCTTTAGGTAAAGTCACGTATAAAGATAAAATAAAAAATAAAAAATAGCATACGACGTTTCAATTGCAACACAAGCAATCATCATCAGGTATAAATGAAATAGCAACAAACATCTAACCAGAAAACTATAGACAGACATATAAGCAGACAGATATCACAAAGATACATAGAGAGAGAACACACATAGGCACACAGAGAGAGAACGTCTCTGTATTTTTATTTTACCAGCTTAGGCCCACTGAGCTATATAGCTCTTCTTTCAGAAGCTACCTGGTCACAAGTTACAGCTCAACGAATTGGCTTATCATTTAGAAATTAATAGCAACCAAATACTCTAAATACATGTTTCCAAATGTGGAGATACAGACCGGAGGAGCTGGAGAGAATCCACGTGACCACATGCAAACTCCAATATATGCAAACTCCAAATATACAGGCGTCAGGTTCAGAATCGAACCACGATATCCTGTATACGACACGAGGTAGTTAACATCTCGCCACCGCGGTTGCTGATGCAGAGTAGCATTGTGATATAGACTATCTATGTAAGCTATAGGCAGCTGCCGATGCTTACACTAGGTTCTCAGGTGTCGCGAGTGAGTAGTCTCAGCTCAATCACCAATGACTGCAGACAAAAAAACCCCCATCACATGAAATCGAGTCTTCCACTTGATTTGGCAAAATTCCAGCTCAAGGAATCAAGCAATGGATTGATGTTCGCTGTCACGCAACAAACAATTCCATAGTACAGATCATGGTCAAGTGTGTTCCCGACTGTGGAAAAGGATAAAAAGTTCCCTTGAAGGATTTTTCAGAAGTCCTGTAAAATATGCCTTCCACAGGCCGATCTTTAGCGCACAGACTTAACATGCTCTTTGGCATTTCTGATTGGATTTTTCATCTCATTACAGGATGCCGGGATAAATTGGAGGGGCGGGAAGGGGGTGAATGGGATCCCGGTTCATGAGTGGATAAAGGGGGCCTCAGTGAGATGTGAACACACTCCAAGGTCCAACAAAAACCAAACCTCAAGACTCATTGGTATGAAGGTCCTGCATTGATTGGGATGTTGGCCAAATTCCATCAACGCTCGCTGTTGTGTTTTCCAGTTGTGTCCCCTAAACAAATATTTTCTTTCATTAACCAAACTTATTGTGCATGACTCAGGGGTAAACACTCAAATCTCCGCACCGATAATAGTCAATAATCCATTACTGTTCAGCCACCTCCTGGCGTTTTTGCCATCAAATTAACATAAAGTACATACATATATATATAAAGGTTGATTGCAAATCACGTACCGACGTTAGGGACGGAGTAACAAACGCTCCAACGAACGCACCTTTACAAGTTTTGCCGTCTGGCTGCAGCGTGAACCCGGCTGGGCAACTGCAGTGCACGCCGGTGGAGGTGTCCTTGCAGGTGCGGTCGCAGCCGCCGTTGTTGATGGCGCATGTTTCTGCGGAGGAGACGGGACAAGTCGTGCGCGATGTTAACCTGCCCTGCCTGGCGCTAGCCTCGTCTGCAGCAGCGGCAGCAGCAGCAGCAGCGGTAGTGGCAGCAGCGGTAGCTTCTGCTCGATCGGTCACCCCACTGGGTCTAAACAAACGCCGCGGGGTTTTTTTTGTTTGTTTTGCGAAACCCATTCTTTCATTCTTTGTCTCTGTTTTCTGGTGGTTGTTTCGTCTCAAAGAGGAAATAACGACCTTGAACTGATGCGCAATTCAACTTGCCTGCACCAGAAATCGTATTTATGCATAAAGCCCCTACCTGTCTTGTTTATATTGGTAAAGTGATTATTAAGTTGTGTTTTTGTTGTATTTTCTTTTTTACCTAAACCTAGCCGATTGATGTCTGGTGTGTGTGTGTGTATGTTTGGGCACCACAAAAGGGCAATTGATTACATCTCTCACATATTGTTTTCTCGGCTAGAATATGAGAAGTGAGGTCAAGTGGCATTTTTTTATGGTAGATGCTGCAGGAAAACGGTCAGGAAACACTTGGTTTGTTCGCACACATAAACAAGGTAAATGAAAAAATATATATTAAAAATACAGGGAACAGCAAAGGTCAGGGTGGGGAAGAGATGGAGGAAGAGCACAATTAAAATGCTGGCAACAGGATGAGGAGGACATTAGGAATGAAGTCGTGAAGATTTATTTTCAAATGGCAGGAGTCTTTACTTACCCAGATAAAATATCACTTGCGAGTCGATGACAGACATTTCTTAATTGTAACAAGAAATGATCACGATGACTTAAATGTGAAAAGTATTGCCGGGAAGGAATTAAATATATATTAGGGATTGGATGTAAATAGTTGGTAGCATGCTCAGAACTACCCAGTGTCAACGATTCAGCCTTGAAACTCCAATTTTTACTGGCTGTTAGGATTTATTTTATTTATTATTGAGGGTATTCATAGCCTCTATCATTCCACCAAAGTAGGATTCGTGCCAAGAGCGGGAGGGTGGGGGAAAAAAATTGAGAACGGCATTGCATCCAGGTTCATTTGGATGGTAATGCCTTTTAAAGTCATATCGTATTACGAACGTAGAACCAATCTCTGACTCTGAAAAGTGTGTATGTCAGTGGCAATGTGGGTATAATAATAATAAAGGCATTACTAACGAGACTGTGCGCAACGTTTGTTTTGGAACGACATGACACAGATGAAAACGATTCTCGTAATACATCTCACTCTTCCATCTTTATTCATTCCAGCGGCAAGAGGACGGGGCTGGGATTCGACGGTGTGGGTTTTAAAAAATATATATAAAAATAAAGGGTGTGTAAAAGCTCAGATATGCGCGGAGTGCAAGCCTCTATTAAATTAACGTGTCGTTTTTATTAAGTTTGATTCGATCCCAGCAGCGTAAAAGGGTACAACCCACCACAGTCAATCAATTGGCAGGGTCGCGTGTACGGTGGGGTAAATCGTGGGTATTCCCATCTCTCCCCAGACGTCTGGCCAGCGTGCATGAGTAGGTCAATAACCTCAAGAGCTCCCTCCAGTGGAGGCCCATCCGCCAGCAGTGACGTGGGCAAGCAATTGCGGGGCTCCACCTGAACCTTTCATTAATTAATTTGAGGTCCGGGGGGGGGGTTTCTTCTTTCCATAACCCATTGAGGTTCGTATTGAAAGTTCTCCAAATAGTACACGTGCAGTGGTATGGAATGGTGTAAATTATTTAAACTGTTGACGTAAGTACTCAAGCGAGTTTTATAGATATATTACGTTTTACATTTCAATATCGTTAGGCACGGTTAATTGTTTCAGGCATGCATTGTGATTCAGATTCGGATCAGGAGAATGAAATGGCCGGGATGGAGTGAGGAGTGGATCCATCGACTACAATCAATTCCCATGCACACGATGCTCACGCATCGAATCGTGTGTGCGAAAATTGATTCTTTACAATTTGTTATAATCTGGGTGACATCGATAAGCGATGGCGCTGTGGTTGGCACACTGCCCTATGAATGAACCCAGCTACCCACAATAAAATTCCCGGACACGGCTAACGCCAGTGGCGAGCGGAATCTGAACGGGGCCTGCGGCCTCCCTCCTTCACCAAACTCAACTGATAAGCGTGGTGAAGTATTGGTCAAACAACCCACGCAATGACATGGCATGGGGAGGCCTTTATCCAGCATATTCAATTACATTACATCTTAGCATTCACAAGGCTTCACCATCACTCGTGGTGATGCAATGTAACAATGCACCCGACCTCATTTCCTCACTGCATCTCTCTACCGGAAAGATCCTCTGGGGTGTTGTTCCCTCCTGTAGCTGCCACTACATCATTAGTCTCTGAATCATAGCTCCTGTCCTGCCCAAGCCCACGTTGCTTAACAGTCAATGCGATGTGCTTTAGTTAATTTGTCCCCATTTCTGCCTCTTAATGCCATTGCTAGAACATAGCTCTCCTTGCTTCTTTGCGCACTTATCAGCGTGCACACTTCCTGAGGACGTCGAAAACAGACGCTTCGGCCAGCCCGATGTAAGGCAGTCGGGCCAAGTTCAACACTGATTTTGGCCGCATACAATCAAAGACTTGCAGACGGAGGTTGATCTAAAATGACAATTGGGAGGACAGAATACTCTGGGGAAAGCTGCCATTTGTGTATTGCCAGTAAGTGTGCACATTGTCAAGATTTGGGAGTTGCAATTTGAGAGTCTATTCATATTTTTTGTCTAATTTTTACTGTCTCACTTGCATCGTTTCTATTTTAGATGGTTTCGGGGTTAGGGCTTCAACTCCAGGATCTGCAATTTTTTCGTTAAATGTTTACTGCCTTGATTGTGTGTTGTGCGTTTTTTCATAATTTGGGGGTCGCGATTCAATTCAAGAGTGGATACATTTTTTGTCTTTTTCTTTTTAGCTTTCTCATTTGTATTGCTTCTTGTTTGTACCGCCACATTTGCATCATGTATCTGCGTGTCACGTGATAATTCACGTACATCATGTATGATTTTTACATGTACGATATGAGTGAGAATTGATTTTAATGAATTAATCGGTGCATCGTTACATACATAATTACCCATTCGTAAGCGATTCATTCTGTTGTCAATAATCCGGATTTTTTTTTCAGTTAGTTGCATGTTAATGCAATTTTTTATTTTTATATGAACAATTTTAATGCAATGTTATTGAATATAAATTTGGGATTTGGGATACTACACCAGCAAGCAAGCATAACTGTGTATCTTTGCATGGAGGCTGTGCACAATATATTTTTACATGTGAAGATATATAATGGAATGGGATATCCTTCACGTGTTATCCAGGATACTACCGAGTGAGTTTTTGCGGTTGCTCTGTCTAGACCTCCGACGTGTTTTTGGAATGTGCCGCGTTTTGTTCGGCTTGATGTAGGACGTGTTGCTCCGCGTAGTGGCAGCTTCTTCAACTCAGTTCCTGAAGAAGCTCCCTGCTCGCGAACAAAAACGTCGTTCATTGTGCTGAACAGCACACGGGCGGCACAGCCAGAAAGCACTTCGGAAAGCTGTAATCCAGACAGCTCCACTGCAGAGCTCGGTGAGGTTTCACAATCTACAATTCATTTTTCTCATGGTCAAAAAATTGCGGCAATGCTCTGGGGATGGCCTCTACTGAATTATCTGCTCAGTGGCTAGAGGCATGTGCTCTGGCCTACTGCAAGAAACCAAACAAAGCAAAGAAATTACGCAGAGCGCCCGGAGCTGGCTCACAGTTCGGATGAATAAACACTCAGCCAGAGCGCGCGACAGTAAAACGTCTTAGGTTAGGGGCGGGTGACGTGGAGAAGTGCGAGTTGGTGGGGTCTCTGGGATGCTGGCGAGGGTGAGGGGCGGAGAGGGGAAGGCAGCGGAGGGCTGCTGTCTGGGGTAGAGCAAGAGAAGGCTGTGTTGACTTTTGCAGAGCGCTCTCAAACAGCGCCGTACCACCGCCGCCTCCTCCTCCTCCTCTGCCGCCAATGCTACTGCGCAACAACAGCACGAGGGCCGATACCAGGGGCTGCACACGCCAAATGCCACACCCCCATGGAAAGTACACGGACAGCGGCCGGTGGCTTTTGTACTCCAGGCACGTCGTCGTCAAATTCCAGCTAGCAGGAAAAAGGAGAGGGGCCTCTTGGAAATGTCCACGGCGCTTGCCCAGGCACACACACACGCGCGCATATACATAGCCACAGTGGGCGTGCATGTGTGCGTGTGTGCCATGTTCCATGGTTTTGTGGTTCCATTGATCGGGGATGCTCTGCCCAAACGTACGAGATGTGAATGCCTTCAGCACCTGTGGCACACCGCGATGAATGGTGGAATTAATCGTTGGCCGATTGCTAAGTGGGTTAAGGGTGGCAGCCCCGCAAGTGCTCGCTCACACCACTGCTGGTGGAAGGGCTTCCACTCGAGGGGGATCAATAGAGCACCATAGAGCCCCCTCTAGTTGTGTATTTGTCCTACTCTTTCACACTGGCCAGACATCTTGGGGAAGGTGCGAGTACCCACACTGTCGATCGACCGCTGGGTGGACAAAGGATAGGAAACTCGGCCAAGTTTCAGCTGCCTTGCCGGCAGATCAAACCAGTGAGCTCTGGAGTGCAAGTTCAGGGTGCTCAATGCTATGCCGCAGCTACATCTCATAATGAATAACGAATTATTGAATATAGTAGGTGTGCGGTATTCATCGTTTTGGCTTAGTGTTGCAAGCCACTGCTATACGAAGGGCTCTCAATGATGTGCTCATGCTGGGGGTTATGTGACCATACTTCACCACAGCGGCCAGTGCAGGTTGGTGAAGGGGCTTGCAGAAAATGAAAAAAAAATTGGAAAATCTCCAAAGAATAGAAACTAAAAATCTACAATTATTTAAATAAAATTAAAACATTTGATCTGATAGTCTGTTCTTAATGTCTACAAATGAAAAAATGCTAGAACCATTACAAGTGTAAAATGTATAATAATGTCCTTATTTTATCCTGAAAAATCTCACTGAGCCTCAAGACTCATTGGTATGAAGGTCCTGCATTGATTTGGATGTTGGCCAAATTCCATCAACGCACTCTGATGTGTTTTCCAGTTTTGTCCCCCAAGCATATATTTCCTTGCATTTAGCAAACTTATTGTGCATGACAATAAACGCTCATATCTCTGCACAGGTAAGAGTCAAGAATCCATTGTTGTACAGCCATCTCCTGACCTCTTTGCAGCAAAATATAAAAAAATATCAACTAGATTGCAAATAACTAAGATGAAATTCCTCGTTGCTATTTTTGTTGCGTCAACACCGCCGTGAAATCACGGTCGTCGTCATCGTCGTCGTCATCATCATCGTCAGCCACGATCTATCCACTGCTGCAGGATGAACGCCTCTCACAATCCCACAAAGCCGCAGACCTGCGAATGAACTGATCTCATTTCTCCATCACCAGCGTTGGCCTTCATCTCGATAGTTGTTACCTCCCTTGGGTGCCATTCCATCACCATGTGCCCTTCTCTGAATTTGTCCTGCTCAGGCCCACTCGCTTTTCTTAATTGTCACTACGATGTCTCAAAAATGTGTTTGTTCTACGACCTATGTCTTCCTCTCATTTCTCTCACAGTTTCAATTCCAAGCATCCACTTCTCCATATTTTTTGTGCACTTTTCAACTTTCGTTCAATATTCCTGTCCTTTGCCAGGGTCCATGTGTCTGATCCATATGTCACGGCAGGTACGAGGCACCGATTGAGAATTTACTCTTTAGAAATATTGGTAATTTGCTTTTCATGATCAAATTCGGTTTTTACAAAAGCTCTCTAACTTAGTCTACGTTGCCTCTTCACTTCATACTTTTGATTCCGGTCCGCATTCAAATAATTGCCCGAGGTATACACACTTGTGTTTTCCAGTTGAGTCCCTCCAATCAATTTTTTCTTGTGTTTGGCAAACTTATTGTCCGCGACTTTTGCTTTGTTAATACTTATCCTTAGCCCAACATCGCAGCCTTCTTGTGTTTTAGGTTATACAATCATTTTCTGTCGTTCATATTCATTGGTCTTTGGCTGGCTGTCTTGTAAAAAAAGTTGCTCAGCTCAGTGGACCTTACCAGCTGAAAAAAAGCCTGCGTCTATGTCACCGGCGGATCTGAGATGGAAATACTTAATTTCTGTTCATCGCATTTCTTTTATCGGTCAATTTCTTTATAATATCTTTTGTGGTAGCGAATATCCCCAGTGAGAGTGTGTCTTCTTGCCCGACTCCTTTTTTTTATTTGTATTTTGTTGCCTTCTTCATTCAATCCCAGTGGAACTATTCAATCTCTAAAAAGGGTTGCAATACTTTCTATATTATTTTTTTATCAAGGCCTCAGGCTATGAGAGGTCCTTCGGCTCTTAGAGTAAGACAAAACAGTAGTTGATATTCATTAAGTCTTGTCCGGAATCTGATTTATAGTATAAAAGCCATTTATTTTCTAAAACCAGCAAGCTCATGCGATTGGCTGGCTTCTAATTTATTATTTAAACGGCTCTCTAAGATCTTCGTGAATAATTTATATACATATATAAGAAGAAGAATTTACAGCCCATTGTCAATCCATGTCTGGACGAAATCCTCCACACGCTATGGGATTTGTTGCACTGTACTTTACCATGGTGGTTAGGGGGGATTGCTGAAGAGGGGGGCCTGCTCGCATCAGTCCAGATATCACTAACCACTGATGTTAGTTGTGGCCGCGAATTGTTCGAGGCAAACTGCTGAGTCCGTAGCACAATGTGTGCACCAATGGGCCACGACCACTCAACGCCAATCGCAAACGAATGGCTCTGTCGTTGAAATCGGTATGAAAATAATTAATGTTGAAACAAAGTGGGGATAATCTTCCCTGAAGAATTTAGACTTTGTTTACGATATTTCCAAAGCTACGTGGCGCACACTTTCACCTATCTGGACTCGTGCACCAGATTGTGTTCAGAGAAATATTTTGTAGGTAAGCAGAGTTTGCAAAATTAACATTTCAACTTTGAGCATTTTCAAATAATGTAAACACTCTGTGCTTTTGAAAAATATTGTTTTTTTTATGAATGGAAAGGGCCTGGGCTATACAAAAGAGTACTCTAAGTTGAATTGAAACTCAATTACAAGATTAAAGCAATGCATTCCACCAGCTATTACGAAATTATATTTAAAAATATCTATCGGAGGAGAGGAGTTTCTGGATATTGTCTCCTTGGGGAACCAGATCATGTTCTTGAACAGGAAACATTCCTGGTGTGACGACCCCGAGGATGCTTATTGATTCACCGTCAAGTGAAGGAGTGATTGTGGTCAATGTAAGAATTACCGTGGAATATGCTGAATTGTAGTTTGAGGTGAGCTTGCAGAACTCTGCAATCCTTATCGGAATGAAAGATGTTGCGGATAACATTCTTATTCTGGAATGGCATGGATTTGGGCTCAGGAGGGATGCACAGACCAGATATTTGCCCCCAAGACAAATTGTGGAAAAAATGTTTAGAATTCCACAAAGCAAGAGGTCTTGATTTCAACTTATTTCAGATGTTTAGTTAACTTCCATGTAGGAAACCGATTACATTTGTTGTACTTATTAGTGTGTTGAGTTTCGGATGAGATCATTTCAATGATTGGAAGGATGCCCGTTACAATGCGAAGAAATGGATTTCATATCGTGTCCAAATGACTTGCATCTCTCATAGTGGTACTGGGCCAATGGGGTCTGTAACAAATCAGTGGCGTGACCAAGTATTTAAAAAAGATAATCCCTGATGTCATCTGTGTCTCTTTAAAGAGAAAAATCTGAATTAAAACAAAGCAGAAAATTATAAGATAAAAATGTTAAAGGCCACAAAATGTGCATTTTGCTGTAGAAGGTTTCCCTTTGCAAAACAAATCATTCAAATTAGAAATAAATTAAATTGTAATTGTGTGTTAGCCTGTAAGGGCTAATGTATGAAATTTATTAATATTCAAATCAATGATTAGGCAAAGAAAGTAACGTGGCATAAACGTCTCTTTGATGAAGTAATTATAGCAATAATAAAACATTAAGGTCAGTAAGATTTAATTGCAACTTGAGAGTGAAACTAGTTTTAGCAAAGAACTCGTCTCAGACAACCGTGGCCTATTTTTAAATCCTTTGTATTAAGTTCGCTTGCTTGCGTGCGTGCTTGCGTGCTTGCTTGCTTGCTTACGACCATGCAAATCTTTCGGTCGTTTTTTAACCCACTTCCCGTGATCCAATCGAGCTGACATTTTGCACACAGACTCGTTGTGCGTGACAATTAATTTTCGTGAAAAAATTTTTCCAAAATTTTACACTGTTTAGGGAAAAAAATTTAAATATTTAATTACCAATTGCTTAATGCTGGCAGACAATCATCTGACCCATAGGTGGCAGCCATCTCAAGCCAGAGGACGAGAGGACTCTAGCCACCACGCATATAAAGGATTTAGAGTGAAAAACTTTGTTTTTACGGGTACATTTTTTTTAACTTCTGAAATGAGTGGTGGAGCAGTAGCATAGCCGTTTGCACACTGTGCTATAAATCCGGTGGCCTGAGTTTGATTCACAGCTATGGATATCATCAGTGGCGAGTTAACATCTGTACCAGCCTTTGCACTACCCACCACTGTTGACCAGCATGGTGAAGTATGGTCAAAACAACCTCCATGACTGACACAATGTGCGGAGCAATCATTTATCCAGAATATGATTGACAAATATCTAAAATTATACGTACTTGAATAACAGGACGATATAGCAAAAACGATTGTTGTACTGTACTTCTGTGTTGTACTAATTTGTGTTCCACGCCTTCACCAACACGCACTGACCAGCGTGGCGAAGAATGGTCAAACAACCCCCATGATGAACATGGCATGGGGAGGCTTCCATGGGGGAGGCTTCCGTCCAGCAGTGGATTGACAATGGGCGACCATACATTTGGTTGTTTGCTCAGCAGCCTTGTAACGGCTTGGCCATGTTAGGACGCATTGGAAACTGTCGTTATAACTATCACATTATTACATTATTCAGTAATCACTGGCACTACGTATACAACCTCTTTAAGATGCGCCTATTGGTGCACAATGTCCATGTTTTCCCCGCAAAGCACGCAAAGCTGATTTTTGTTTTTAATTCCTCGCCGCCGTTGGGTTGCCAATGGATCTGCGGCTATTTGCAGGGAGTCGCGGTTGCGGATGCTTCGGGCCGTCTCTCGTGCTGGGAAAGCTCAGAGACGCAGAAGGGTGCAGGCGCTTGCCAGTTCCACAGACGCAGAGCCGTGGCGTTTCACCCCTTTGTGATTTGTCGAGGCCAACTCGCGCATTACTCTCCCCCAGCTGCGGTCGTCCCTGCCAGAATCCATCAGCAGCCGCTCCCCACGGCTATAATTTTTAAGGGGCCTGGTATTGTTATTTTTAGGATTTGTCGAACATATTGAATAAATATGTGATGCTTCGCACAATATTAAAATTGATTTCCCTGGCCTGTCATGTTCTAACAATTATGGCAAAGGGCGCACCCTTTGCTGCAACTTTGCATTCTAAACTGGGGTCATTAATTCATCGTTGTGCTGGCCATGATCATGCGAGGAACTATCATGTAGGCTCACAATGTTTGCTCAGTCTAAATGGCTACCGCTTGCAGGCTTTGAGTCTTCTTTACTCATAGACATATTGAATTAATGCCACTTTACTTCCAATGAGGGAGGAGTAATGGTAGAGCGGTTAGTGCACTGTGCTATGCACCCGCTGTTAAATTCCCGTCGACGGCTAACATCAGAGAACGGCTGGACACGTTTGATTTTAATTTACGTTCACTGTTTAGTATATACGTGAACGCAAGACTTTCGTCGATTTAAAAATGTATTTTGTTAACATGACAGCCCAATCTACGATTTGAAGTAATGTGTGAAAATCTCAACATTGTGATTGAATAAAAGACGTGTGGTCAATATTTCTGATCTTTTGTAATTTTTGCCGTGGGATAAAATCAATCAATGTTTCCATTGCCTTTACACAAACGCAATGTTTCCTGGTGTAGCCATTGAACTAGAAATGTGCACTTTTGAGCACAGATTGGCAGTCGAAACAGCTTCTCCAGGAAGCACACAGCCTCTGCCTATATTCTCCATAAGACTCTTTAGGATTTCACGAGCCTGTCATTACATTTTTGTTTAAAGTAAGTCTTCATTTTTTCTTCAGTTTTGTTTTGTTTATGCTGGCATGATTAGTCCTGTAAAATAAAGAAATTCTTGAAGGTGTAGGAGGGGGGAAGGGGGTGGGGAGTGGGCAGGGGGGGGGAATCAGACGAACGAACAGAAACAAAACAGTGAAAAGAAAACCGCATTAAAACAAAACCGTTTGAGAGACAACACCAAACAAAGCGGGGGGGGGGGGGAAACACACGAGTAGAGGAAGGTTTGGGGCAAGAGACAGAACGGTGCATGGAAAACCCTTGGCCAGGACATCTTGCGATGCCGGGAGCAGATGTTTACCCATCAGCAGGCGACGCGTTCCCCGCTTGTCCACATCAACCACCGAGGTGGCATTGAACTCAGTGCTCTCAATAGCAGCCTCACTCCTTTCTAAAAACACAAACGGACGTCACAACAGCAATTAACAGGAAACTGAGGGGCCCCATTTGTTATGCTAAGCTGCAGACTTGGTCGGATTCACCGCATTCGGTGTTTTTTGTCGTGAGAGAAAAAAAAATGGTCGTCGAATTCACCGTTTACGGGCTGTCGAATGACGTCGTGACGTTAAAAGACGTTTCGCTAACTTTTTGAAAGGGCCTCCTCAGAATTTGGTGTACATGTAGCAGCTGGGCTATGTTGTTAAGCGCTAGAGAATGTTATGGCTGTAAAAAAAGGGCCGCGCTGAATTCTTCCAGCACAAATTAAACTCAAAAATGAAAAATAAATAAACAACAATGCATAAAAGGTGAATGGATGATGTTTGATCTACAAGGGAAAAGCCTAGGCTTAAGGCCTGGCCCAGTACACGATGGGCAAGCATGCATGCCAGGAGCCAAAAGCAAGGATGCATTTTAGTTTTGGTTCTAAGAGAGTCTGACAGACTAAGAGGCTGAAAGAGGCAGAGAACTGAAAGCAGCACAGTTAAAGCATTAAATAATGACGATGAAGATGATCATAATATAACGATAATAAAAGAACAAAGAATGATCGTGCGGGATTAGACAAAAGTTGCTTTAAAAGCAGCACTGATTGCCCTGCTTGTCTTTTGCAGAAATGCCACTCAACAGCCAACTTTGATCCAAATTGCCTACTACTCATGCCAAGAAATTAACAATGCCCCCGTCCTATGTAGAATGCAAAGAGTGTAAGGGAAAGGTGTTTTAAAGATTACGATAGGTCACAAATCGGTGTCACACACACAAAAAAAAAATTGGGTGCACTGTGTGCTGTGAGGTGCTAACAGTCCAGCGTTTTGGCCTTAAACATTTCACAAAGTCTGATAACTCAAAAAACGCCAAGGTGGTCTTTGAGTCAATCACACTGCAGGTGATCATTTAAATCACATCGATGAAATTGCCTTTCATATTTTTTCTTAACACTTTGTTTGCAATTACAGTGGTTTTTTTTAAGATTCACAATCTTGACCAATTAAAGTAAAATAAATGTTCAGTCAATAAAACTGTCTCATATACAAGCAAGACCGGAATTGTAATTATATGCCTGGACATGTCAGCATCATCATGTACAAAATAAAAAAATAATCATTGTAAAAGAGAAAACATATACTAACAAAAATGTAAGGCCCACCGCATATGAGCCACTGCTGCAGAAGTAAAAGCCAAGCCTAGGTCACATCATGCAGTTAGCGCACATTGAAAGAAGCATCTATGTACAGTGATGTGGAGGGGAGGGATGCTTGCATTGGTGGGGTAGAGTGAAGGATGTAGGGGAGGAATGAGGGAAGCCATCTGATGAGACGACAAGTTAGACGCTGTCGTTTTCCTTCTGCCTTTTTGTTAAGCTACATAACGTTACATCGTCTACAAGAGGGTGCGTGTGGGACTTCGTGGGCGAAGATCGCACAGCTTTATTTCTTTTAACACGATCTTTTTTTTTTACTCGTACGTACGAAGCAAAGAGGTGAGCGATGGGCGTGTGCGTAAGAGGTGAGAATGGTGAGGGGGGAGAGGGGAAGGCAAATCAGCATGGGTGTCAGGTGGGTGGAGCGGTGGTGAATTTAGCCTTAGCCTAACTATCACTCGGTTAATAAAAGTGGTGGATTATGTGACGAAGACAATCTAGGCACACCCCTAGCATGCTACATGTACTTTTGATCCCAAATAGAGTGTCGACTGCAATTGAGAGCCTCAGTGGTTATGAGATAAGCAAGGGGACGCAGGCATCTGCACCCGTTTGAATTTATTTAATTTGATAATTTAAAAACAATGTTTTTTTTCTTATGTTGGGGGGGGGGGGTTCCAAATTCGTTTTTTTTGGTTCGTTTTTTTCCTTCCGAAACAAATTCCTCAAAACGGGTTGAGGTTTCAGCAAGAGACAAGGCAGGCAATCAGCACCATGGGGCTGTTACCGTGAGGAGGTAGGTACAGAGAGAATCACAGCAGGAAAGAAAGAAAGGGTGACCTTAGGAAAAAAATATATATAAAATTAAAAAAAACTCGCTCTGATGTCTACAACAGACGCTGTGAATTTTTAAATAATAATTAAATACATAGAGAGAAACAAAATACGCGACTTTAAAATAAGAGGAAATAACAAACACACTGGTTTGCATGAGTGGGCAGCGGGGGGTTGGCGTTACTCAGCTAAAAAACCGCCGTGCTTGGAGAAAACACAAAACATTCAGGCTTAAGAAACGAGCTTGGAATCCTACGCTAAGCTTCCTACTTAAGCAAATGTTTTTTAACACACGGCGAAAGCCGCCCGCCTTAAAAGATATTTTTTTTAAAGCTACCGCACAAACAACAAAAAAAACCACACGTGAACTTTCTGTGCGCGCTTGAAAGAAAACATTTCTTCGTGCGACAAGAAATTTAGCAGGAACCGTTCACGAAAACAATTATTGGTCATTGCCATATATTTTTTGTCCCTGGGTTTTTTAACCGAATGTGTTTAAGAGGCAGAACGTTGCGAACAAACGGTAAGTCTTGGGTTTGTATGGGCATTTTGCTAAGATTGTTTTCCTTTTGCTAATTTGCTTTGGCACCTGGCTGGCTGTGCCAATCGCAACCTCTATTTTCCATTCATTCGCGTGTTGCCTCCGTTGTTTTAAGTTAGCAGAACAAAAATAATTGCAATAACGAGGCAAATTCAAAGTGAAATCCATAAAGTAGTGTTTGAATGAGTGAAAGCAAGTCCTGACTGTGCTACTATTTATAAAGACCCGTTTAAAAAAACATAACATTATTCTGGAAATTATATTTTTGGCAATTGTTTTTTTCAAAGTTAAAAGTCACTTTAGCCACGTATAATGACTTGTGGTTCAGTCTTGTCATCACATGCATTGTGTGATAAATCAAAATAAAACGAGTAACTATTTAAAACTTGTGTAAAAATTATATTTTTTAAATCACCATTTTTTTATGGAGTGCCAAACAAAATAACGTTGAAAAAAGAAAATCGTAATTTTTGTCGCAATTCCTAAAGGTGTAAACGCCAAATCTCGTGGCTGAATCTATCCGCGATTATGGAACACAAGCGGTAAACAGCAGCAGCAAATATAATCTTTAGCAAATCATGCATCCAATGCCACCAGATAAAGATTATTATTCCTCCATTCCTTAGGATATATTTACAAAATACAATAACCAATCCCATAAAACTGAAGATATGTGTACATTCTAGTGGCACCCTTATCGTAACAAACACATATAAACATGCGCTACCTATAATAGAGATAATGTAATGCGTATACAACTACTGCAATGTTAAGAATCTAACATGACTAAGTGAAACAATCTCCTAAGCTAGACTTCCTCTCACCACGAAAAAAAGCACATTCCGATTTGCTGATTGGCTCATCTGACAAAATATTTTGGTTAAGATTTGGTCAATGAATCAAGGATGAGAGGTGGCTTAGTAAAGCTTTAGTGTGAGGTATGGCATGATGCAGCATTGTCAGTAAACAAGACTTTGATTGGGAAAAGAAAGACTTTGGTTAAAAACTATGCCTTACCAATTGTTAAAAGCCTTGGCCTTGTCCTGCCCACCAACACAGCTAGCACCAAGATGATAAAAAGCTTTCATGTCATCTACATCTCGTTCAAGAAATCTTTTTTTAAATACAGGTATAGACGCATTTAGAAAAAAATATTATTTATTTCTTAATCTTTTTAACAATTTATCAGTGATTGGTGAAACCAGTATCTAAATAAGACTGTACCTTGACTTGCATCGGAAACCCTGTCCTCTCCTCTCTTTCTGCCTACGTTATCTGTATTTCAATAAAAACATCCGCCGTTAGTCAATACGGCATTAAATGGAGAATATAAGAGAGAAAAAAACCAAAACAATCGACCAGTGTTTGCTTGTTTTGCTTTAACGAACTTTCTCGCCATCAAAGACAGAGCGGCTCAGAGCCGGCGTGTGCCCGTGGCCTGCGTCCGTGCGCCACTTACCGATACAAGTCTTCCCGTCCGAGTGCAGTGCGTAGTTTTGGTGGCAACCGCATACAGGCCCATCATCCGTGTCGTCACAAGCATGGTGGCACCCTCCGTTGCCGTGGTTACACGTCACTGCAGAGCCAAAGGACCACCCCATCCCCCCCACCCATCACCACCACCACCACATCGCCCCCAACCAGCACCCACCAGCAGCACACACCCGAACGCCCCGCACAGTCATCGCAACCACGCGTCAGAAGAGAGGACACAAAATGAGGTAACTTTCACATATTGTACAGGCACACGTTGGCTTGTTTATGTTCCAGCCCGCTGGTGCAATGTGAAAGTGTATTCGTGTTAACTTTCATGTGTTCGTTGCCGTGTTTCGGTGAAAATACCGCGCCTCCCAATTGAAACACAATGGAGTATTGACGAGAGGAAACATATGTGGGCAATTTGACACGGCGTGCATAAATGCGTTACGGTAGCTTGTTGTTTCGTTCTAACCGCTGCACGATGCTTGTACAATTCTGCCATCATATCGCGTCAGAGAAAATGCTTCATTTATCTCAGCTGAAGGACCAGCAACTTCATTCTGTATGTGCTGTCATGCTTGAGTATATGATAGTGCTTAGTTGCAGTGATGATCAGCAACTTAAAAACACAGCCCCATGGCACACACACAAAAGGAACAAATCGGTACCTTTAGACATCTGATATATCTATATTTTTAAAAAATATTGATGGCCATCATGGAGGATCATGGGTATCACTGTTGACGAGACCCAGAAAGGTTCAAAACCAGCCCAGTGTTTTGTCTGTAAAGCAAATGCTGCTGTAAAGCATATGTCCATGATGCCAGTAGACTGATGGCTGAAACACTGTTTTATTTCTTTCAAAGGAAAGGTTTTTTTGTTTGTATCATATTGTCTGAATAAGTGTGTTTGACATATTGACTGATTCTACCTCAATGGCAAATATCACACCATCTTGCTCTGTGCCAAACAAGCCGAGGAAGTTATGCCATGTGATGTCGAACATTGCGAGTGTGCAGATACAAGATTCTTTAAAAAGGACCTGAGCTGCTTAAGAACAGAGACTTTCTGAAATATTCTCGTTGTGAGGGGTGGCACTGCATAACCCGTTTTCACAGGCTGACTAAAAGCCACAGACACATCAACATCACTGACATCATTTTAATATCTGCTGTGGCCTGCATATGCATGCGCTGCCCACATATGTGCCACGGGCTGCGGCTAATCACCTTGTTCAGACCCAGGGAAGTTTACACCATAACCCTCGCCTAGTCCACGATAACTTTCAGGTGCAAATGGTGCATATGCAGTACGTATATTTTGTTTTTCCAAGAGGGTGGAAGATGGATGTAGGGAGGTGGGAGATGGGTTGATGAGCTCGCTGGACAAGTGGAAGAGCAAGCAGGGGTAGTGGAGATAAAATGTAATGATTATGCACTGCCTAGACATTTTCTCCGTCGATTCCACTCTTTGAAGGGGATGCATAGCTTTTCGTGAAATTAAAAAAACTGCAAGCTACTTCGCAGCTTGTTTTCTTTTATTTTTAACCATTGTGCCGCACAGCTCACCGATGTGTTTTTTTTGTCGCTGTTCGGCACGATGCTCGACGTTTCGCTTAAACAAAAATGTAATTTTTTTGTTATCTTACTGCAAGCTTCGAGCTCCCAGCACGTTTCGCAAAATGTTTGGACATCGTGCCGAATGACACGCTGAACAGCCCGAAAAACCATCGGACACTTGTAAGCTCTGGCAGGAATATATGTTAGCAGGTGCACTGAGAGCTTTTGCTGTATGTATATATGCATGTTGAACTTCTTTCGCACCGCACGTGGCCAACCGTGCTCATCGGAGGGCAAGATCCAGAGGCACGCCTGCCTTTCTCCTAACCTCCAATCTCACGTCACCAAGCTCAGCGTGGGCCAAACTCATTCCACCCGCCCATCTTAGCCCAACTGGTTGCTCTGCCCTGCCCTCCCTGCCACCCTTATTACCACCACCAGTTCCCTTAAAAGCAGCAGGGCCCCCACCATAAATGTCACGATGGTCGCCAACCCCTGCGTGGCGGTGGCGGTGGCGGCGGGGCCCGTGTTTTATGCCTCTATTTCAAAAGGTATTGACGCAAGCGGAGTGCCGGACACAATGGGTGAAGGTCCTATTGACTCACGTAGACAGTCGCGCTTGTTCCGTGCCAGCTCAAAGCCTGGCCGGCATTCGCATGCCACTCCCTCCTTGGGCGTCTCGATGCAGATGTGCTGGCAGCCGTGGGCCTTGTTCATGCAGTTCATGCCTTCTGAACAAGACAGGGGCAACGGAGTAAGTTTTAATGCTCAGCTTGGTACACACACACACGTGTTCGCATGCAACGACAATGCTGGAGCTGAAATGTAAATGCATCGGTCGGTCAACATTTTGATTGTTGTTATGTAACTGGGAGATCAAATAAATCCGATTTGAGACACATGATACAATGGTGCCTCTTTGGCAAGGGCGACCTGGGATACATAGAAACATTTTAAGTACACAGAATATACATATTTTTAAAAAGGTAAATGTTTAACAAGGCTAGTCTAACTTTAAAAACATCATTGAAGACAAATGTGCATCAAGATAAGTGAGACGATGAAACGCACAGACAAATTTGGAAGCCATACAAAAAATATGACGTCATTTCTGGAATAAAATTGACGAACGATAGGCAAGTACAGCATCCGCATACCCGACTCGCTGGTGACCGATGCATAGTCAGATATGTGAAAAGGTCAGATGTGATAACGTGTAAAGAAAATTACAGTTGCACCGCACGGCACAAATGCTGCACTGGGTGTGGGCGGTTAATTTTCCCGGGACGGATAAGTGACGGTCGGATGTGCGACGTACTATATACTATACCACGTGAAGCGAAGACAAACATTCAACACCCCTGCAGATCTATACTCGTGCCCAGCATTATGCACTAACTTAAAAAAAAAACATACTCTGGACCAGAAGGATTCACTCACTCTTTTTTTTATTTATGCATATGTGAAATGTTGTTCAAGCAAAAAAGCTCCAATAAATATATCAATAATAATAAGATGTGACCTTGTTACCAAAAACACCGGAAACGTGTTTATTTTGTTGTACATAAAACGGGAGTGGTTTTGGAGAACGTGGATTAATTCCATCATTTTTTATTCTATGAGCATTAAACACCTGGCCCATTACATAATGTAACAGGAATGCTATTCACTGTTTTGCGTTGCTAAAAAAAATCGTTGGTAAATAACATTTTAAAAATAATATGATTCCAGAATGAATATCACCGTTGCAGCTACTGGAATTTGATGAATGTGTCCATGGTTTAAAACGTTATTTTAGCAACTGATCCCAAATATTTGGAACAGGTTTTTTTTTAGCATCATGCTTCACGGATAAGTAAAAATAAATTGATGTCATATGCCTATGCAAATATAGAGTAACATTTTTACACGAAACGTTTTGCAATATAAACAATTTTCATCAGAGCGTGCGCACTGTGCACTGAAGTATTTATTTACAAAAACAATTTTCACGCGAAGCTCATAGCAAAAAAAAAGTAAATTGTTTTGACGAGACGTCTACGGCTTCCCTGCTGGAAATAGACACAACCCCTAGATACGAATCCTAAACAAATCTATAAGTCTGCCTTAAAATGCCGGCACCCCCTTCTCTCCCCGCCCCCCACCCCCCACGACCCCCACTCCAATCATCGCTCCCTTCCATTCTCCCCGGCGAAGAAGACAAGGGCCGATTGTAGCCGTTTTCAGCTGGAGGAGTGGAGAAAAATCGAGCTCGGCTACAGCCCTGTCAACTTCAATCCCAGTCTGTTTATGCGCAGATAGAGAGCCCACGTTACCTCCCCTCTCCCCCACCAGCATCGTCCCAGCCCAATGATCCTCCACCGATTCTCCCTCACCACTGCCCCAGCCCCCTTCGCAAGCCTCCACATGCCGAACGGACACGAACGGACATTGCAAGCCGCTGACCAAACAGCCCGACAGCCCAGCTCGCTCTCCTCAAGCCAGCCGCTAGTGGAGGCTCGCGTCAAGTACGTCGCAAGTACATTGGCGATGACAGCTATTTTATTTGGCGGGTTGCAGCAGTGTGGCATGAGAAGTCTTACTGCAACAGCTGTAGCCATGCCCTCTGCATGCCATATCGCTCGACTGCACAGGAGATGCAGTGAAGAATGACAGTTTCAAAGAAGCAGCAGCAGCAGCAGCAATGCGCTTGAGAAAATATATAACGGATTGAGAACGGCTCCTGGGCCAAACATCATCCGATTCCTTTCTTGTTGAGTGAAAACCTCTTCATTTTTTTGCATGCCCCGTTTTTATTAACCTCTGTATTGCGGCTGAAGAAACACACGTATAAAGTGTTTGTTTAGGCAAACGGCATTCATCCAGAAATTTACTGCACGCAACTATTTATGACCACTCTGTCCTGCGGCCATAATTCACAAATTTTAAACAAATGATAGCGTTTCCTACTTTTAGGTGGTTTAGCCGCGCAGTCCAAAGGATTTCAGCCTGCTGAGAATATGTCAACAAACACCTTTTAAAAAAAATATTCCACACAAGAGAACAATTGTGCCCCAGGCCCCATATTTTCTTGCATGCCACCGCACCATATAAAAGTGATAATTTTTTTTTATTTTAAGCGTTTAATAATATTCTCTCAAGGTTTATACAATGATGACGTTTTTTTTGTGTGTGTCAAAGTGTGGTAAGCGTTTTAATAAAGGTCATATAAGCTTCAGGCACACCGCATTTCAAATTGTTTGGAACAGAATGTGCATTTGGCGACTCTTCAGACAGGGCGATGTTATGTTTGGTTATCCGGAGAGTCCTGTTAGCCTCGTGTTTTCCTTTCCCATCCATAACTCTCCCTTCTGGCCTTGGTAGGAGTAAAATAATATTAAAGGTGTTTTTTTAATATATATTTTTTTTCAAGAGCCATTTACTTATTAAAATCGAAGGCTTATATATATTTATTTAAGCTAAATAAATCTAATTATTTACCTTTCAAATGTTATTCGGAGTCAGCAGAACGCCGCTCACGCGACCTTGAGAAAAATGCGAGCCTCCTTGGGGGACACAATGCCATCTGCTATGTGCCAATGTGGCCAAGACCATTCTGAATGCGCCGCCCGATCTCACGTGATCTTGGAAGCTGAGCACCGAAACAGCCTGGTTCAT
The DNA here is from genome assembly GCF_965212315.1 of Lampetra planeri. NCBI lineage: Eukaryota > Metazoa > Chordata > Hyperoartia > Petromyzontiformes > Petromyzontidae > Lampetra > Lampetra planeri. The sequence continues at coordinate 9,904,867 of NC_136122.1, read as the reverse complement.
ACTTAGATGGGAAACTGCTTGGCAGCACCTAGTTATTATACATAGATCTGGGCTCCGCGGTGGCCAGGAGATTGCGTTTAGAACAATGGGTCCTCGAATTTATCCGTGCGCAGTTTTGGGTTGCGTCCGCGCATATGCAAGGGGGTTTCTTTCGGTACTCTGGTTTCCTCTCGTACGATGAGAGCTCATAAAAGCAACCACACGAGGTTTTTTAAGGGTTAGATCGCGGAAATATATAAATGTGTCGTTTAACCCGACACCACCCGACATAGCAAGTTAATAAGTTTTGTCACTGATTTAAAGCTGTCGTGACTGCAGGGATTCATATTCTTGTTTTTATTTTATTTCATTTTTCTTGCTGTGGATTTCACACCTGATGATGATTACTTGTGTTGCAGTCGAAACGTCGTGAGCATTTTTATTGTTTTATATTTTTATTATTTTATTATTTCCCTTCTACTTGACTTTACCGAAAGAACCAAGAATATAAGGTTTCGATTTAAAGCTTTCGTGACTGCAGGGATTCATCTTCTTGGTTCTTTCGGTAAAGATGAATATAAGGTTTGTCACGTGAACAAAACATGCCAATTCGTTACTAGTCCAGCAACACCAGTGTGTTGGACAAACCTACTAACTGGCTGTGTTGGGTGGTGGCGTGTTTAAAGACACGGTTTTTTGCACGAGATGTAACCTAAAAAAAAAACCTCCAATGGATGATATTTGTCACGAAAGCCTACGTGTTAAACTCATTTAATTAAATGAATCACACATCCCAATGCAGCAGGACAACTCTTGAGGCAAAAGTCTTGAGACTCGGTGAGGCTTTCCTGGGTGAATGGAGAGCAATTATTATTATAAGCATGGCGCTCTGTGCCCATGTGCAAACAGCTGTCTTATACATTCAGTGTTCAGTCACCTCAATTAGCCACACCTGGTGTTGGACATTGGGAAAACGAGGAGCATATGGAAAGTGTAGCTCAACTCCTCTCGCTTACGCCCTTCAACGGGCAGTGGTGACGCTTCTCCGTCATATTGATCTCAGGTTGGAAATCCTCTGACGTTCGTAACGCTAAGAGATGAGAAACATAGCTCAGAACACCGAGCTCTTCTGAATTATTGTAATAAAACAGGTGCCTCCGATACCCAAATGCATATTGAATATTTTAACAGTGTAAATAACATTCTGTAACAATTAAAAGTAAAAAAATACACTCATTTTGAATGTTGCATAAGTACAAATCCACTTCACTGCATGTCTTTGACAGCTTGTTAAAGCTTAGAGTAAAATAATATAAACAAAGATGAAAACATAAATTTTTTAAAGATTGCCTGACTTCTCATTATTTTTTTCTCTTTTCTTTTTTGCATTAGCAATCATTCATAAGTGAGTTTGTCTGAACTTTGCAGGGAGTTCCAAGATTTCACTAAAATTTGTCGATTCCCCGAAGATAAATCACCACAATAAGACGAAGGGCCAGCCAATAGCCCCCTCTAGAATGGCAGCCAAAGGCCCCGGTTTACAAAGAGGTCAAAAGGCATATTCCTCGCAGCCAAAACAAGATCCAGCCAAGGAACACAAGAAAACCCACTTTTTTTCCCTCCCCTTTCCCCCCTCGGCCTTAGCCGAGATATTTTCTCCGCTCGCTGCGTTACAAAAAAAAACAATCCTGCTCTTCCGTGTACCATTTCTTACTTGGTATTTAAAAAAAAAATTGCCTCGCGTGAATTACTTGATGGAAATGCAATTTCCGTGTTTAATGTGGAAAAATGAAATGAATATTGGCATGTGTACAAATGTAATGCTTGATGTCTTCTGTAATATTTTAAATGTCGCGGTTTACTTGCCGCCACTTGCACGTATATTTCAGTTATGTAGAATATAGCAAAACTTGTTTTTCCTACTCTTACATATAAAGGATTAACGCAAAGTTGCCGTACATCTTCATTGCAACAGAGAGCACAAATTTATGTTTTTTCCAAATATTGGCAAATTCTCGCAGTGATCTCTTGATGATATTAAATCGTTTTAGAAACATGAGGCTACATGCACTGCAATATATCTTTCAACTAAACCATGAATACACATCCAAGTTGGCAGAGACATTTAAACACGAATGTAATACGCATTAAGACAATGACGACATTTGTGAACATAATTCTCCGCACAAATTGGCCATTATAAAACAATAATTTACAACCCTTTTGTTAACTGACCGCTGGATGATGACCTCCCCACAACACTGTGGGAATCATGGGAGCTGTTCGACCAAACTTCATCATGCCAACCAGTGCAGGATTGCTGAAGGCGGGACGCAGGATCGGGTCAGACAACAGTCGCACTGAAGCTATCCGAGACCGGGAATCGAACTCAGGTTACGGGGTTGATAGCGCAGCACGCTTACCCACTGTGTCACCGCTCCACGATTTAACATCTTTAAAAAAAAATTGCAACAACAAAGAAATGTAAAAAAAGGCCCGTTTCAATAAATGATTTAACCTGACCACATGGTACAGACTGATGTTTATTCCAATGAAGGTGGGAACGGTTCATACTTGGAATGGAATTATTTAATCACACGCATAATGACCGCTGAAATCCGGAAGCGCTAAATGGTAAAGTGCTGCCGGTCATTGATGAATATCCACAAAGGGGATGCAATGAATGGCTCATACAGCACTCTGATGTGTCTTGAGGTCGGACCAGCGTGCTGTTCGACATCGTGTCAGATGTTCTGGTAGCTCCACGTGCTGCGAGTTTCTTCAGTCCCCGCAGCACATGGACCCAAACGATGGCACAAACGGTGGCACAAACGGTGGCACGAACGGTGGCACAAACGGTGGCACGAACGGTGGCACGAACGGTGGCACAAACGGTGGCACGAACGGTGGCACGAACGGTGGCACGAACGGTGGCACAAACGGTGGCACGAACGGTGGCACGAACGGTGGCACAAACGGTGGCACGAACGGTGGCACGAACGGTGGCACGAACGGTGGTACGAACGGTGGCACAAACGGTGGCACAAACGGTGGCACAAACGGTGGCACAAACGGTGGCACAAACGGTGGCACGAACGGTGGCACAAACGGTGGCACAAACGGTGGCACAAACGGTGGCACAAACGGTGGCACAAACGGTGGCACAAACGGTGGCACAAACGGTGGCACGAACGGTGGCACAAACGGTGGCACGAACGGTGGCACAAACGGTGGCACAAACGGTGGCACAAACGGTGGCACGAACGGTGGCACAAACGGTGGCACAAACGGTGGCACAAACGGTGGCACAAACGGTGGCACAAACGGTGGCACAAACGGTGGCACAAACGGTGGCACAAACGGTGGCACAAACGGTGGCACGAACGGTGGCACAAACGGTGGCACAAACGGTGGCACAAACGATGGCACGAACGGTGGCACAAACGGTGGCACAAACGGTGGTACGAACGGTGGCACAAACGGTGGCACGAACGGTGGCACGAACGGTGGCACAAACGATGGCACAAACGGTGGCACAAACGGTGGCACAAACGGTGGTACGAACGGTGGCACGAACGGTGGCACAAACGATGGCACAAACGGTGGCACAAACGGTGGCACGAACGGTGGCACGAACGGTGGCACGAACGGTGGCACAAACGATGGCACAAACGGTGGCACAAACGGTGGCACAAACGGTGGTACGAACGGTGGCACGAACGGTGGCACAAACGATGGCACAAACGGTGGCACAAACGGTGGCACAAACGGTGGCACAAACGGTGGCACAAACGGTGGTACGAACGGTGGCACGAACGGTGGCACAAACGATGGCACAAACGGTGGCACAAACGGTGGCACGAACGGTGGTACGAACGGTGGCACAAACGATGGCACAAACGGTGGCACAAACGATGGCACAAACGGTGGTACGAACGGTGGCACAAACGGTGGCACAAACGGTGGCACAAACGGTGGCACAAACGGTGGCACAAACGGTGGCACAAACGGTGGTACGAACGGTGGCACAAACGGTGGCACAAACGGTGGCACAAACGGTGGCACAAACGGTGGCACAAACGGTGGCACAAACGATGGCACAAACGGTGGCACAAACGGTGGCACAAACGGTGGCACAAACGGTGGCACAAACGGTGGCACAAACGGTGGCACAAACGGTGGCACAAACGGTGGCACAAACGATGGCACAAACGGTGGCACAAACGGTGGCACAAACGGTGGCACAAACGGTGGCACAAACGGTGGTACGAACGGTGGCACAAACGGTGGCACAAACGGTGGCACAAACGGTGGCACAAACGGTGGCACAAACGGTGGCACAAACGGTGGCACAAACGGTGGCACAAACGATGGCACAAACGGTGGCACAAACGGTGGCACAAACGGTGGCACAAACGGTGGCACAAACGGTGGTACGAACGGTGGCACAAACGGTGGCACAAACGGTGGTACTAAACTAAAACTAACCTGATTTTATTGTACCCAGGTAAGGCCCACTGAGCTGTACAGCTCTTTTTTCGGAAGCGAATTGACCACAAATGATAGCTCAACGAAGTGGCTTATCACGTGCCAATCTATAGTAGACAAATACTCTGAAACGCGTGTCGATTCTAAACGAGGAGGGAAAAACCGGAGGACCCGGAGAAAAATCCACGCGACTACGAGGAGAACATACAAACTCCAAATATACAAGCATCAGGGTCGGAATCGAACCCACGACCTCCTGCATGCCAGGCGAGCAAGTTAACATCTCGCCAAAGTGGTGCCATTGTGACGAACAAACACGCGGGACGATCCGAAAAAAAACACACCGGGGGAGTTGCGCGGCACAACCACGAGGGATGTGTCAGATAATTTACTGAACATTTCTTGGCAGAAAAGAAATAAAACAAGCTCTGAAAATTGTCACATGTATGTACGTATGTTGAACTTCTTTCGCACCGTACGTAGCCAACCGTGCTAATCCTAAGTGGGCTTCAATACCCGGGCTGCCTAAAGGGACAACCTCGGGGAACAATGAGTAGGAGTGAGGGTAAAGGTACGAGCTGCTAAACCCCCGCGGTCCAGATCCTCTGTGAAGAGCAGGCCCTCTTCCCACTCCCCAGCTCCACACCAACACCCACACCTTCCCATTAATCATCCTCAAAGCCTCAGACGACCCCCACCCTAAAGGGCGTGAGAATGCGGCAGAGTGCGGCCTCTGCCAAAACAAATAGAGCGCCGGGGCTCGCGGTGCGACTTGAGGGTGCTGACAGTGGGTCGCTCTGCGTGGTGGGGTGGGAGGGGATGGATGGGGGGGGGGGCTAGGCGCGCGCGGCAGATGAGGCCCCCCTCCTACACCCCCCCTCCTCCTCCACCACGAAAACCGCGTGGCCACCGGTGACAGATACGCGCACGATTGCACGTGCGTGCGTGCTACGGTCTCTCCCCACCGCTGCTGAATTACGGACACGCGCAAGGTGGCGGGGGTGGGAATTTTCGCGTGGACGGTGATGTCAACGGGGGGGGGGGGGGTCCTGAATAACGCCATTGATTGAGTTGGTTTTGCATGCGAATCAATGTCTCGATTCGTTGGAATGGTCGAGCGGCAGTTCCGGTTAGAGGTGGGGAGGAGGAGGGGGGATATCTGCCGGAATATTCGTCCAAAGCGTGCTTTTCTGAAGATCGTGATGAATGAGTGAATTTCCCTCCTTTTCCTAGCATCTTGAAATGTGGTTGGCATTCAGATGATATCGTCCATCAACATCGTCGTCATGATTCGTCAGCCATGGTCAGTCCACTGCTGGATGAATACCTCACCAAGCCGCAGCCATTTCGCACGATCATGCGATGTCAAGAATATCTTATACATTATAAGAGTATACCGTTACGCGCCGGTGCCTAGATCAAATAACAAGTTTGAATATGACTTTCAACTAGTGTTTTTGAGAGTATAACGTTATGCGGAACCAGGTGAGATCCCATTTGGACTAAAGGTATTTTTTTTCAAGAGAGACCTGGGTCACACAATTAAGTACAGGAATACAAAACAGTACAAATACGGGACACTTGACATAAGATATCATCAATGAGATATCAGGGATAAAAATGTACCAAATATCTGAAAGACACGGGGTATGCATAACACGATTCTTACAAGAGCATTTGCAATTGTTCAAATTGTCCAAGGAAAATTCACAGTGGAAAAATAAACTATCTTAATTTGCTCTCACCCAGTCATAAATCAATCAATTGATCGTGAACAAAATTGTTTCCCCCCAGCACATCTCAATGTAAACCGTTAAACCCACCATCATTATCACTGGCACCTTCATCGACGGGGTCATAAATTAACTAAAGACAAAGATCCCTCACATATAGCCTTCACCGGCTGTTGGGGCAAGTGCTATTAGCGAGCATCTATGAAGGCCAGTGTGGTGCACGTGCTATCATGAAGGCTTCTGTCAACATAATTGTTGTTAATAAGGTCTATGATAGCTGTGACACAATCGCCACCTTAAAATTATGCGTTTGTAGATTCCACTTCAATGCGGAGTGTGAGCGCATTGGGATCTATGGATGAAGTGCCTCTTACAAATGTAAATAATTATTATTAATATGTGTAGCGTCATCATGTCTGTATTCCATCAGGTTTGATTACACCAAATCTGTTGAAGTGTCCATTCATATTTTTATTTGTGCATGGGCCAATTAACTATGTTTCGGCGCACTAACGCCGAAACAAAATAATTTGTTATGAATGTGTATACACATTAACGTATGTATTTACACACAGTGCTAAAGTGCAGGATATATCAAATTAGTTTTTGTAACGGGAAGTGGCTTTTAACATAAATAATTTTCACTCTTAAGGCTGCAACATCCCTGCAAACAACGAATAACAAATAATAAACATGTTTTTGTTGTTGTTGTTGTTACAACCTCAAGGAATATAAGTTCAAAGTAGGCCAGCCTTAGTTATCCTAGCAGGCGTGGACAAATCTCCAAAAACAAAAAATGTAAAATGTAAAAACGTTTACAATTTTTAATGGTTTTAGTTTCCTTGTCAAACAAGATACATTTATTTAGCCCCAGCCAGGGTGAGTACACTCACAATTATGTTTATCACCACAGGGCACATAACTCCCTAAACAAATACTAAAAAACAAACATCATAAAATGTGCTAATTACAGCCAGCCAACAACCCCTTCGTGAGGTTATGGCTGTTGATAAATGTTGGTCGTGTGGGAATTTATGTTTTTGCTTCACATGTTACTGATGAAGAGGGACTCTCCGCCAGAGAGCCGCTTATTTTGCAAATGCTGTGGTTGCCTTGGTGGGTGTCCCCTTCCACAACAGCGATTATTTTATTTTCATCTTGCCAACGCAGAATAGGCATGGTGTACAGGAGGTCGTGAGTTTCGATCCCGACTCTGACGCCTGCTGTATATTTGGAGTTTGCACGTTCTCCCCGTGGTCGTGTGAATTTTTCTCCGGGTCCTCCGGTTTTTCCCTCCACATTTAGAAACATGTATTTAGAGTCTTCTTGGTTCTTTCGGTAAAACATAATTATGTTTTATTTTTATTATTTTATTACTTCCCTTCTACGTGACTTTACCGAAATAACCAAGAAGATGAATCCCTGCAGTCACGAAAGCTTTAAATCGAAATGTATTTAGAGTATTAGGCTGCTATAAATTTCCACTTGATAAGCCACTTAATTGGGCTATAATTTGTGGCCAATCCGCTTCTGAAAAGAGTTATATAGGTCAGTGGGCTTTACCTGGTAAAATAAAGAAATAGTTTAGTTTAAGTTTTTATATATATATTCGCATCAAGCATTCGTAAAGATTGCCACTCGTTAATTTTGATTCAACTCACTCACTGATCAACAGGGAGAGAAAGAGAGGGCGCTGCCGCAAAGCATTCTGCTGCCATAAACCAAGGAGACAAACGACAGTGGTGGAATCTGTTTATTTATATTTATTTATCCAGGCGAAAGCTCTTGAAACTTGAAAGGTTGTTTACAAAGCAGGTGGGGGAGGGGGGGCCCTTCCAGTTTGACTGCGGGGGGAAGGAGGAGGCTTTGAGGGGCTCTGAAGGGGCCCCATGGGGGCAGGGTGGGGACGGATCTACTGGGGGTGTAAAGAAAAGGGGAGAGGTTGCTAGAGGGGTGGGTGGGTGTAGTAAGCTTTCCCTTGAGGGCCACAATGCCTTATTCCCAGGAGCTTGGCTCGGCTTGGCAAAACTGTAACCCAAGCCCCAATCACAGCAGGGGCAGTTAAAAACAATTAGCCACTAATGATCTGTGCAGCAGTTAGTGTGTTTGTGTGTGTGAATGCGCGCGCGCGCGCGCGTGAGTGCGTGCGGGTGAGTGCCTATCGGTTATCTCTATGCCAGTCATCTCAGTCAGTCAATCCATGGCACATGGGTCTGTCCCGTGACATCCTGCCAGCGGGCATTTGACACTTCACGTGACATTAAAGTTGCACACAAAGACGGTCACTGTATCGCGCGCTTCCAGATGCGCTTATGTGACCGTCTGGAACCCTCTTCTCTCCGAGATGAGGAAGCCACTGGAGCTATGCACTTTTAAATACAGATTGAAAACTCGTTTTTTTCGAACTGCTTTTTGTGTTTAGCTTGTTGTCCTTCCCCCGCACCTTCGATTAGCACGGTTGGCTATGTACGTTGCGAAAGAAGCCCAACATACGTGCACATGGCCTGGCACAAGTGCCGTGGTGACGTCACCGCAACTTCGTGGCGAATGGCGGTTGTTGTTGTGCGTAACTGCATGCGAGATGCTCACCCAGAAGTCCGGCACTATGTCCACTTTTTACGACTCCCCACTCTCTCTGCCTTCAGCCCAGTTACTCGATTTTTCAATAAATAAACAGAGTCCTGTAATCACGGTTTAATTTTGATGTCCGTTTGCCACGTTCAAAGGGTGCATGTTTGCCCGATTTTGCAGGGAAACAAACGTCCGTACGGCATTATGTATTTTTACAAGGCCGAGGCCATTTGCATCACTGTAAACAGTTTGGTGAAATTGCTGTGCCCATTCATTCTATAATTCACAAAAATTGCTCCGAAGTTTGCGTGTTGAAATTCCACCAAGGGCAATTAGATACCTATGCATTGCAAGCAGCTCAAATTGAATGAAAAGAAACTTGTTCCCATGGCACTGCGTGAGACTTCACAGAGATTACGGAGCAATCTCAACTTTAGAAAAATAAATACCATTGTGTAAATGCAGACTGAAAAATGTTTACACGACCGCGTAGTAGGGTTTCTTTCGCCTGTAGCCCGTCGGTCGTGCTGTGAGTACAGCTCTCCAATGTGTGTGCTTTTTTCAGTTCCTGAAGAAGCTCCCAGCAAGTGGAGCGAAACGTCGGACATCGTGCCAAACAAATGTGCGGCACAACCCGCAACACACATTGGGAGTGCCGTGCAACTGGGTAAAGTGTCGCAAGTTGCATTGCATAAGACAGTTTTACAAGGAAAAAGTAGCAAGAAAAATATTGTTGAACTATTGCTGTTTGTATCTCCTAATTATGTTCAACAACAACTATTTGACTTTGACCATGAAAGGATTTAGTCGAGTTAGACATAGGTAAGGCTGAGTGGTGCTGGATTGCATTCCATCGAATCGTAATTTTATTCATAGATATTAAATTATTGTTGACGAAGTGATTTTACAAAACGTGCCATCACCACTGTTATATAATCATATTTATAAATTTCAACAAACTAATATTTTAAACAGAAAAGGCAATTGCAAGTGTTAAGCAACTGTGTGTTCTGTTACTGTTACGGAGCTCAATTTTTCATTCATGTTAAGAAACACATCTTTCTTTGCCATATAGCAAGCCAATACATTGAAGTGATTAATGTTACGACACACATTTCACGTACTTAAATGTGTGAACTGATAACCTCCATACTACATCCTGCCACCGTGACTGCGAAATATTCTAATTTGTTAAGATGCACACGGAACGTTACGTAAACCAAGCAACTTCTATTGCAGCAAGAAGTCAAACTATCACAATCGAGGCGGAGTGGTGGCGCATTGGTATGCGTACTGTGCACTTAACCTGGTAACCTGAAGTGTGAGTCCAGGCCACGGCTAACATCAGTAGTGAGTGATACCCTCGACTAGCCCCTTCACCAACACGCACCGACCAGCATGGCCAAGATTGGTCAATAAACTCCCCATTTTTCGATTTAAAGCTTTCGTGACTGCAGGGATTCATCTTCTTGGTTCTTTCGGTAAAGTCACGTAGAAGGGAAATAATAAAATAATAAAAATAAAACAATAAAATAATTCTCACGACGTTTCGGCCACAACGCAAGCAGCCGTCCTCAGGTGAAGAACAGGTCTGTCGGAAAGACAGCGTCTGAATGCTTGCGTTGTGGCCGAAACGTCGTGAGAATTATTTTATTATGTTTTATTTTTATTATTTTATTATTTCCATTCTACGTGACTTTATCGAAAGAACCAAGAAGATAAACTCCCCATTGCCGACACGGCAACGAGGAGGCCTTCATCCGGCACTGGACTGGCAAGGGCCGGAAAAAAAAACTGTACGTGCTTAAGAAATAGCAGCGGGGGGGGGGGGGGGAGAAACCAAGCACAGAGATTTCTTGAAGTGGGCTTTCTTTCCATAATTCCCCCACTAACTCAGCATATGGGGAATTACAGGTGAAAAATGGCATGGATTTTGGCAGGATCGTGCACTGCTGGTCTCGCTGCATTTGGAGCAGAGGTACAAGTGGCCCAAAGAGGAACGGGCAAGGAAACAAAGCGAGCACTATCTGAGGCTAAGTGCAGGACACATCAAAGAGCACCCCAAGCAATCGAATCAAGTGAAAAACCTAAATTTGCTGGAAGTTAATCCTCCACCCTTTGTTGACACTGCAGAGCTGATGATTTGTGAAACCCCATGCGAAAGGCTCTCTCTCTCTCTCCAGCACCCCCCATCCAGCCTCCCCCCATCTCACCCTCTTCCCTCCTTCCCTGTTCTATGCCTCTCTCCCTCTTCACAGTGCCCGGCCACAATGCTCAAGACTTGCCAACGCTCTCGTTTCCACTAACCAACGCAGCCCACTCCCACACGCTCCAAAACACAAGACACCCGAAACCGCTTTAAAACAGACATCCAGATTCAAAGAACAGAGGGTCGGGTATCAGGTGTACGGAGATTGTGCATTCCAAAAGCTAAAGGGCGCATTTTTCACCGTGCTGCCATCCTACTTTGCAAACTAAACTGACCACACCATTGGTCAATCGACAAGGGATCTCCCTAAACCGGATGTTATACAAGATGTGATAATGCCAGCGTGACAAATCCTCGTACCTGTTTTGTTCGGGTTTTATTGTACTTGCCTCGCTGTCACAATGGCCAGCACGTGCCCTTTCACCTGGAATTCCCTGCTGCAAATCCCACAGCGTAACTGCGCGCCAAAGGGGCCCCGCACCGTCCTCTCCGCGCTCCACGAAGAATTTTGGGAATTAAATGAAATTACGGGTTGAAAAGAGGTTCTTGCTACGTAAATATATGAGGCTTTCTGCAAAAACTAAATGTGGGGAAATTTCTCTGTTGTTTACTTGCTTAACATTTTTTCCATTTAAACAAAAATGTACTGCTGGGCTCTGTGCTGGAATTGCCTTGGAACGTGTAAAAAAATAGCATTTCGTCATAACCAAATTGGTATTGTCGATTATTTGATCAATTAATGAATGCCAATGATTACTTCTAGATTTGAAGCTTTCGTGACTGCAAGGATTCATATTCTTAGGTTTTTTTCGGTAAAGTCACGTAGGTAAAAAAAATTAAATATAATAAAAGTAAAATAAAATAAAAAATAAAAAAATAAAAAATAAATAAATACAAATCACGACGTCGTGATTTTTCTTTTTTTTTACTTTTATTAATTTTAATGTTTTTACCTAAGTGACTTTACCGAAAAAACCTAAGAATACCAATGATTACTGGTATTTAATGTCTGCTGAGTAAAGGAACTCGTGGACCTATTGGCTGCCTGACCTCTACTGTGTGAACCAGAGGCCACTTTGAAGGGATCTCAGAGGTAGCTCTGTAATATCCACTTCTGTGGGCCGTTATCTAACACAAAGGGTTACGTTGCGTAGCAAAATATACTTAATCTCGTGATGCCGATAGGACATGATAATTGTTTTTTTACCCTTCTATCTGGCAACAAAACTGACACCTGTTTTACAAGTAGTCATGTTTGCACAATACCTGCAGTCATAATGCAAACAAAAAACATAACTCTGATAATGTATGCACTGTCCTTGAAGTTGAAAAAAAAGGTGTCAGTTTTGTTGCCAGATAGAAGGGTAAAAAACCAATTATCATATTTTTTACTGGCAAATGAGGTTCCAATGGTGTCGAATGGACAATTGAGATAAAATTAGGGAAACATTTTAATCATTAAAAAAAAGAGTACCGTTGCTCTTTTGGAGATGCAATTGGCTACAGCAAGATCTCACAAAGAAACGTCGTGTATTTGGTTACAGAAAGGAGACAAAGCTTGCTCATGATTCATTGCAGCGCACGGTCACAGACAAAATATTGCGTTCGTCACGCAGATAAGATCAAAATGTTCTTAGAAGTGTTCAACTTTGCACACTCGTGTCTGCAAGGATGTATCATAACCTCCTTAAGGGGCTGAATAAGCAGCTTTCAATGTGGTCGTCCAAGGTTTGTCAACCGATATGCTTCTCTTTGCCAAAAGCCAGCTCAGCTTCCAGACCCTAGGTGGCAGATATGTGCAGTGATTGCTTGGCCACGATAAGCAGAGATTGCTTGGCCCATGACAAGCATAACTTGGAAATGAGTTTGAGTTTTTCTTTGCCTAACGAGACACACTGGCACAACCTCATTGATTACAACTTCGTTTTATCATGCTTGGGTCTCGCTTTTACGACTCAACCCCCCCCCCCCAACTACCCCCCTCTCCTCTGTCTGCGACTAAATCACCACGAAATGCGCCCGATCTCAACGCTTCTTGGAAGCTAAGCACCATTTGAGCCTGGATGGCGCTTGGCTAAGCGACCACAATGCGTAGCAGGTGTCATAGGCGGCGGGGCTACACGGTGAGCAGCAGAAAGCAGTCGAGCAAGACAACGACGACTGCACTGGTCTCCTCCGCTGCATTATCACCTTCGCCAACCCGCGACTTGACCGGCGTGATGAAGTATGGTCAAAGAGTCATATTCTTAGGTTTTTTCGGTAAAGTCACGTAGGTAAAAAAATTTAATTAATAAATGTTAATTTAGTTTTTTTACCTACGTGACTTTACCGAAAAAAGCTAAAAAATTTAAATTAATAAAAGTTAATTTTAAATTTTTACTTACGTGACTTTACCGAAAAAACCTAAAAAATTTAAATTAATAAAAGTTAATTTAAATTTTTTACCTACGTGACTTTACCGAAAAAAGCTAAAAAATTCAAATTAATAAAAGTTAATTTTAATTTTTTTACCTACGTGACTTTACCGAAAAAAACCTAAGAATATGAATCCTTGCAGTCACGAAAACATCAAATCTAGAATTAATGGTCAAAGAGGCCCCACGACCCGCGCAGCGTCGGGAGTCCCTCATCCAGCAGCGGATTGACGAAAGGGTCAGTGCGTGTTTACATGCACGATTCCCGTAATGAACACCCGCCTTTTGTGATCTGGGCATGCACGAGACTTGCAAGCGACGTTCGTCAATGCCAGGTCACAGTTATCATCCAGGTTAGGGTTACAAACGTACTTTTCAGAAGATTGTTAATTAATACTAATTTTATATTATTATTATTTTATTGGTTCTTTCGGTAAAGTCACGTAGAATGGAAATAATAAAATATTATTTTATTATTAAAATATTATTTTATTATTTCCATTCTACGTGACTTTACCGAAAGAACCAAGAAGATAATAAAATAATATTTTATTATTTCCATTCTACGTGACTTTGCTGAAAGAACCAAGAAGACGAATCCCTGCAGTCACGAAAGCTTTAAATCGAAATATTATTATTATTATTTTTGGGGGGGTTTGGGGGTTATTGGGTTATTTTGACGGAAGCTCTGACGTCACACAGGGTGCGGTGATGGCACAACGGCCCATGCACCAATGCGTGTCAAGTCTCAAGGATTACCCTTGAGACGCAGTCTCTTTTCTCGCTCGCGATGCTGAGTGTCTCAAGGCTGTGCAACGGATTCTCACGTTTCTTGTCGCTGCTGTTCCGTGCTGTAAACAATGCACACTCGGCGCTTATCATTGCAGTGTCTCGCAGGCGGCTGTTGCCGATAGTTGCAGGCCTTATGTAAGGGTTCAGCCTCCCAAGGTGTTGTCTTTACTTGCAGCCTTTCTCACGAGGAAAAAACAAGTGTGAAACTAACAACTACTTTATTATTTCATTGACTCTAGGGGTGTTCACGACATTACCCTCCTATTGCTGATATGCAAAATCATTTCGCACCCCCCCGCCGCGCCTATTATCTAAAGTAGACTCATCCTCACCTGTGTGGCAGTCAAATGTTTATGTGCCACAGTTTCCTGAGTTTCCCTCTCAGTTCCTTGGATTTCTCTCTCAATGCCTCGGCTTTCTGCTTTAGTTTCTTGGGGATTTGGTTATTCCCCCCCCCCACCTCTCCCTTCCCCCAAGGTTTTTCACTCTCGGGGTCTCGTTGATACGAACCCCATTTTTGGGGGGCATTGACTCGCATTCGAGGAACTGCGCTAGGAACCCAGCCGCTTGATTTGAATTCCCTGGGCCATTCCATGGCCCACCTCGGTGGCGAGCCGATATCTGGACCCAATCCTTGGGTCCGTCGTGCCCCCTTCAAGAAAAAGCGTCACGCCGAATAGTCCGGCGAAATATGGCCAACCATCCCCCCGACGCCCGACATGGTACGGGGGAGGTTCACAAAGCAGCTGTGGATTGAGCAAAGGGCTTTAAATGTATTTATTGCACTGCTTCATTGTAACGACTTCATCGGTGATTGGTGTGGCACCCACCTCGTCAGACACATAAGACAAAGATCCCCCCCCTGTATAGCCTTCACAGACAGTAGGGGCAAGTGCTGTTAGCGATCAACCTTTGAAGGCCGCCACGGCACACGACGGGGTGGGTGGCCAGCACCACACCCGGCCACCTTTGTTTCCCCAGTGGTGATGTTTACACACCACACCAGGTACTCATTTAAGGCTGACTCAACCTAGAGGGCAAATTCGCACAAACACTGCTATGTTGAGCCATAATGGACACATTATGCGACCGCTTTTCCAACATCAATATGGATATAAGCTTACAATCGTGGGGCATAGGAGAGTGTGTTATAATGCAATATCTGATCAATGTTGATGCTATTTTTGGACAGCTTCGATTTTCTTTATCTGTAGCCATAGGTGAGTCACGCGAGACACAATGGTAAATGCTATGTGTGGAATTCAAATGGTCGGGATTTTAACAAGGGTTAAGTCTCGCAAATGATGGCCTGGAGCCCGTCATTGGTTATATATATAATAATTATTAAACATTGGACAACACAGAAAGGCAGCAATGAAAGTTGCATTAAAATATATTCCGTTGCCACGGTATCAAATATGTTTTCCACGTTCAATTATTTACACACACTGAAATAGGTATTAACTTACGATTTCAAATTTCAATCTGGTAACAGCACTTACAATCTTTGATGTCATGCCTCCCCCTCTTACGTCCGTGACCTCCTCCACCCGTATGTCGTTCTTTTGAGTGTTAGCTATCGTGTATCCCGAGGTCGCACCTCCGCTCAATGGGTGACCCGGGGGAGGGGGGCCTTTTCCCGTGTGGACCCCAAGCTGTGGAATTCGCTCCCCCCGTAGAATTCACTCGAATATTCAGTCTGCCGAGTCCCTCGGCTTATTTAGATCACACCTTAAGACATTTGTTTCTTAGCGGCCTTTTCTCCTGATTAATCTGCTTGTTATGTGTTTTGGGAGAGTGTGGGGGGGAGGGTATTTGTATCCGTGGTTAAATCATGAGCCAGAGTGCTTATATAGGGGGCTTCAAAAAAAATTACACTTTTGAGAATTTGCAACAATACCGCAAGAAATGTGCCTCCGGGCTCTGGAGACCACCTGGAGAAGATTCCAGACACGTGTTGACAATGATGGCGAACAAGTTGGAACCTCTTTGACTTTTTGAAGCTCTTCACATACATTTGTTATCATGTTACAGTGTATTATACGTTCTTCTTCCATTAAAAACGATAGTCCTATATAAGTGTTAAAACATTTGGAAGCACCCTGTATTATGCGTCAGATTTTGCATTAGTTACTTTCTCGCTGTTAACTCTGTGCAGCGCACTGTGACCTCTGGGTGAAGCGCACTTTCTAAGTGTCAATTATTATTATTAATAATCATTATTAAGAATTATTATTGTTATTGAATTGCGATAAATATTTGGCCAGTATATTACGACATTGTATACAACCACCACAGTATCATAATACCAAGCAAAGATTGTGCCCAAGAGCTCAAACCACCATGGAGAATGAACGATGAGATAAGTTCACACGCACGAGTGAGATGGCTCGTCAAGGACCATGAGGCCTTGATAAACAATGGCGCTTGATGATTACAATCACGAATGCACTCAACACTAATTACTCTGCAGGGAAGATATACATTTATAATTCATCACGGTTGCTGAGCACGAAGGTCCACACTGCCACGTGGCGAGCAACAACGAGCACTGCTGAAGCTGTAATAGACAAGGGTTTATAGTAATCTTAGCTTTTCCGGTAAAGTCACGTAGGTAAAAACAAATTAAAATTAATAAGAAATAAAAAAATATATATATTTTTATTATGGCTGTGACGGTCCCACCTGATGACGGAGACTTGTGTTGCCTCCGAAACGTCGTGATTTTTATTATTTTATTTTTTATTAATTGTAATTTCATTTTTTACCTACGTGACTTTACCGAAAAAACTAAGAGTATGAATACTTGCAGTCACGAAAGCTTCAAATCTAGAAACGAGTTTATAGGTTCTTAAACTGAGCAAGGTTATAGGAACTTGGCAAATGAGACAAGGGGAGGAAATTAAAAATAATGCACGAGTTAAAACAATATCTAATAATCGTAATGATCAACATCGGATAAGAAGCGTGCTGTAGTTTGCACAATTGATAAAAAAAAACAACGGTGTGATTTCATCATGGGACCTCCTTTGCCAGCGCCATAAGGCGCATCTGGTCGAACACCATATGAGACTAGGCTTTAAAAAAAGCTGTCTCTGGTGTGGACCAATCAGTTTCAAAGACAATGCACAAATTATCAGAGTATTGTTTTTTGTTTGCATCTGACTGTAAATATTGTAGTTAATGTAAGCATGATTCCTTGCAAAATGTGTCAGTTTTGTTGCCAGAAAAAAGGGGAAAAATCCTATTAACGGTGTGATTTTAAATTCACACACACAAAGACACTGCACCAGGTACTCATTTGAGGCTGGTGTTAGTGGCTGCGAGCGGGAATCGAACACGGGTGGCTAGGTTCATAGCACAGTGAGCTAAGCACCACACTGCCGCTTCCCATATACATACCCGTACTCACAATGTGGATCGTTGGTCCACAATACCTTGCTGATCTTGTCAAGGAGTAACCACCATCACACAAACTCTGCTCATCCTCGCAGCGGTGTTTGGCTGGCCATTGAACAAAGATGGTCACCGCATTGCTCACTTTCAGATGCCCTTCTGCAGCCGTCTGGCATGCTCTTCCTTCTGATATTGGGAAGCCACTGTAACTATACACTTTGAAACATAGATTGAAAACTCATTTCTTTAGAACTGCTTTTTATGTTCAGTTTGTTGTCCATTCCCCCCGGCACCTCCGATAAGCACGGTTGGCTGCGTCCGGTGCGAAATAAGTTCAACATGAATAAAAACGTACACTGAGTGCGAGCTCGCGCAAACCGAGAGTTCTGCGGAGAGGAAATCAACATTGACTCCGACTCGCTTTCGAGCACCACGGACACGGCTGCTGCTGCCCCCCCCCCCCCTTCGCAAGGGGACCACCTGCACAGCGCCAGGCAGCGAGAACGGCATCGCGCCACGACGTTGACTACTGACGGGCGATGACAACCGTCTACGGAGAAGCGGTGGCAGCCACTGAGGCCTGTGCATGCGTGTCCAACGCCAAGCTGTTTTTATATGTTTGCATTATTGTATATATATATCTCATAATATAGGTGTTTGGGTCAGATCGCGTTATTTATAAATGTGTCGTAACCCTCCACCACCCGACACGGCCAAACAGTAAAAAATGTGTCACGTTTTTCAAAGGACAAATTAATTGACTTCTTTAGCCCACCGGTGTGCTGAAGAGAGAATCAACAGCATTTTTTAAATTTGAGTAGCACGACGTTTCGCTGATAATTACAATCAGCTTCATCGGGAAAGAATGGTGAAGCTCTCCTGTTGCTTCCGTTCTTAAATAGAGCAGCAGCAGGGTGACGTCATCATTTAATTAAATTCAATCTGGTGCAGTGATTCGAGGCAAGGAGGGGGAGCCTATGTGTTAAAATATATATCTCAATTGCCTGCGGCTCCACGCCAACGTCCAAAATACGTCGGAGCCAAAGGAATTCCGGGGCGCGATCTCATCCGTTCCCCTTTGCCGGGATGCAAATTACAATGAAGTAAGTATGTCACTTTGATGCCCGCCGCAGTGACTGGCACATCCTGTGGAGTTGTGGAAAAACAAAAAAAAAGCGGTCCTTCTTATCGACTATAGATAGACGGACAAAAAATTGGTCTATTACCAAATCACGTGGAATGCACCTGATATCGTCACACCTCAGAAGCTCAGCAGGATTTGGGCCTGCACATCGCTTCGATGGGTGACCACCGTGCACGAAATAGGTGCTAGAGGTTGCTGTGGCGCTACATTGTAGGCGGCACGAGGGCAGTGCCTGGACCATTGCTACCCCACGCCACCTCCTTGGTTAATACGGAACCACTGTCAATGCCTCGCCTCCACGTCAGTTGGCCCGTGCTGACCGAGTCTCGCAATCGCTTCTGCTGCTTTCCTCCGCTCCTTCGTGCGCCGTCCCCTCGCTCTCCACTCCGACGTCGCAAATTTCGTCTCTCCGTCAGTTGCCTCTCGTGACGTGCTCTGTCCATCCCCGATGGATTTCTTTCGCTTGAACGGCCCCATCCCATCGATGAGCCCTCTTCCTTCTCATCGCTCCTCGTTCCGCGAGCCTGTCTTTTCGACTCGCGTGCTTCTTTCGATCGATCACATTTAACGGCAACAGAGATTCCTTTCGCTTGGTTATCTGGATTACAAATCAACTGGATTCGCCGATCTTGAGTATAATCGCCTTCCCATCTCATTTATCTTGTTAACGTGTTCCCATTTGTGTGTTCATATTTTCCGATGTAGCATTGCATTCTACCTTAGAGCTGACTAATGGCATTGGAACATTTTCAACCTCTGTGGTTCGCAATGTTTGTAACATTTTTTCCCCATGTCTGTTTTTGTAATCGTCTGATTTCGTAACCCAGGTCTCCATCTATAAAAAGAGAGAGATCCGTGGTCTCCATGGTCTTTCTTCACCATCGTTAGCAATGCTTTATCCACTGCTGGATGAAGTCGTTCCCTTGGCACTCCCGCACGGCATTGCGTACGCTGGCGTGGTCACGAATTTAAAAAAACAAAAACACGCGAATGAAATGGCACGTGCTGTCTGTAAATGTTGTGAGTCGTTGCGTCTGATGGCCGCACACTGGCATCTCATCACGGACACGGAGGGGAGAGAGAGAGAGGGCACCACTGAGCGTAGCTGCCTTGCAACGACAATAAGCGCCGGCTATCGGTTTGTGGATGAGTGGCAAGCCAACGCGTGGAAGACGCACAATAAATTGACCGCCACAGAGGAGACGTAGCGTCGAAACATCGCCTCTCGTGTAGGATCGCGAGAGATGACGGGGGAGGGGGGTACTTCCAGGCGGGTGCATTGATCGCGTCTGATGATTATGATGAAGATGACGGCAATCGACGACGATGATGACGACGACGGGTTTGTGAAAATAAAACAAAGCAAATGGTAACGAGTAAAGGTCGAGAAAGTGGCCACGTGCGTTTTGCTTGCTCACACCGACCACAGGAGGGCCTCCGCTAGAGAAAGCCGCCCCCCCCCCACGTTACCTCCCCCCCCCCTAACAGGGCATTTGAGCCGACGCTGGCCAAACGTCTAGAAATATGTGCCAGTACCCACACTTTACACCACCACGGTGCCAGCTTCCCAATCTGCTGCATGCAAGCCCGTCTATACCACTGGGTGTCCAGGGAGCGGCGGTGAAGGTGGGTTTAAAAAACTCACCACCCCATACCCCCCCATTGTCGCAACTCTTCATTGTTTTAACTGGCGGCGAGTAAGAAAGAAGCCGGCAGGCAGTGAAAACGCCCTTTAATTATAGACGTGAAGGGGGCAGGGAGGAGGGAGGGAGGGAAGGAGACGCGGCGAGGATGATTCTTGCGGGGTGATTGTGAGGGGCGGAGACGCAAGAGCAGGAGAGGCAGAGAGGGAGGAGGAGGAGACGGGGAGGGGGCGGTGAGTTCCATTTATTCCTTTTCTCTAGGGGGGGGTGGGGGGGGGCGATTGAGCACGAGTTGGGAGCCGACTGCAAATCAATTGCACGGCTGACAGAGGCTGATTTTTTTTGTGTTTTGTGCGCGCGGGATACCAACCGACCCCCTTTGTCTCCACCGTTTGCTTTCTCTCTCTCGCGCGCGCGCGCGGACGGCACAGCAAACTTGCCTGGATGATCCTCTTGTGGCGGGGAGAGAGAGATGGAGGTGCGGGGGGGTGTCATTTCCCCCCCCCCGACCTCGATATTTTTTCTGGCCTCCCGTTTTTCCTTTCATCAAGCGAGTCTAATTGTGCTATAACTTGCGATGGGAAAAATATTGATTTACAGTGGTAACACTATTGACTTGTAGTGGGAACAATATTGACTTGCAGTGGGAACAATATTGAATTGCAGTGAGAACAATATTGATTTACAGTGGGAACAATATTGACTTGTAGTAGGAACAATATTGACTTGCAGTGGGAACACTATTGACTTGCAGTGAGAACAATATTGACTTGCAGTGGGAACAATATTGACTTGCAGTGGGAACACTATTGACTTGCAGTGAGAACAATATTGACTTGCAGTGGGAACAATATTGACTTGCAGTGGGAACAATATTGACTTGCAGTCGGAACACTATTGACTTGCAGTGGGAACACTATTGACTTGCAGTGGGAACAATATTGACTTGCAGTGAGAACAATATTGACTTGCAGTGGGAACACTATTGACTTGCAGTGGGAACACTATTGACTTGCAGTGAGAACAATATTGACTTGCAGTGAGAACACTATTGACTTGCAGTGAGAACAATATTGACTTGCAGTGGGAACAATATTGACTTGCAGTGGGAACACTATTGACTTGCAGTGAGAACAATATTGACTTGCAGTGGGAACAATATTGACTTGCAGTGGGAACAATATTGACTTGCAGTGGGAACACTATTGACTTGCAGTGGGAACACTATTGACTTGCAGTGGGAACAATATTGACTTGCAGTGAGAACAATATTGACTTGCAGTGGGAACAATATTGACTTGCAGTGGGAACAATATTGACTTGCAGTGGGAACAATATTGACTTGCAGTGAGAACAATATTGACTTGCAGTGGGAACAATATTGACTTGCAGTGAGAACAATATTGACTTGCAGTGGGAACAATATTGACTTGCAGTGAGAACAATATTGACTTGCAGTGGGAACAATATTGACTTGCAGTGAGAACAATATTGACTTGCAGTGAGAACACTATTGACTTGCAGTGGGAACACTATTGACTTGCAGTGAGAACACTATTGACTTGCAGTGAGAACAATATTGACTTGCAGTGGGAACAATATTGACTTGCAGTGGGAACACTATTGACTTGCAGTGGGAACACTATTGACTTGCAGTGGGAACAATATTGACTTGCAGTGAGAACACTATTGACTTGCAGTGAGAACACTATTGACTTGCAGTGGGAACAATATTGACTTGCAGTGGGAACACTATTGACTTGCAGTGGGAACACTATTGACTTGCAGTGGGAACACTATTGACTTGCAGTGAGAACACTATTGACTTGCAGTGGGAACACTATTGACTTGCAGTGGGAACAATATTGACTTGCAGTGAGAACACTATTGACTTGCAGTGAGAACACTATTGACTTGCAGTGAGAACACTATTGACTTGCAGTGGGAACAATATTGACTTGCAGTGGGAACAATATTGACTTGCAGTGGGAACACTATTGACTTGCAGTGGGAACAATATTGACTTGCAGTGGGAACAATATTGACTTGCAGTGAGAACAATATTGACTTGCAGTGAGAACAATATTGACTTGCAGTGGGAACAATATTGACTTGCAGTGAGAACAATATTGACTTGCAGTGGGAACACTATTGACTTGCAGTGGGAACAATATTGACTTGCAGTGGGAACACTATTGACTTGCAGTGAGAACACTATTGACTTGCAGTGAGAACACTATTGACTTGCAGTGGGAACAATATTGACTTGCAGTGGGAACACTATTGACTTGCAGTGGGAACACTATTGACTTGCAGTGGGAACACTATTGACTTGCAGTGAGAACAATATTGACTTGCAGTGGGAACACTATTGACTTGCAGTGAGAACAATATTGACTTGCAGTGGGAACACTATTGACTTGCAGTGAGAACACTATTGACTTGCAGTGGGAACAATATTGACTTGCAGTGGGAACAATATTGACTTGCAGTGGGAACAATATTGACTTGCAGTGAGAACACTGTTGACTTGCAGTGAGAACACTATTGACTTGCAGTGGGAACAATATTGACTTGCAGTGGGAACAATATTGACTTGCAGTAGGAACACTATTGACTTGCAGTGGGAACAATATTGACTTGCAGTGGGAACACTATTGACTTGCAGTGAGAACACTATTGACTTGCAGTGGGAACAATATTGACTTGCAGTGGGAACAATATTGACTTGCAGTGGGAACAATATTGACTTGCAGTGGGAACAATATTGACTTGCAGTGGGAACACTATTGACTTGCAGTGAGAACACTGTTGACTTGCAGTGAGAACACTATTGACTTGCAGTGGGAACAATATTGACTTGCAGTGGGAACAATATTGACTTGCAGTGGGAACACTATTGACTTGCAGTGGGAACAATATTGACTTGCAGTGGGAACAATATTGACTTGCAGTGGGAACACTATTGACTTGCAGTGAGAACACTATTGACTTGCAGTGAGAACACTATTGACTTGCAGTGGGAACAATATTGACTTGCAGTGGGAACAATATTGACTTGCAGTGGGAACACTATTGACTTGCAGTGAGAACAATATTGCCTTGCAGTGGGAACAATATTGCTTTGCAGTGGGAACACTATTGACTTGCAGTGGGAACACTATTGACTTGCAGTGGGAACAATATTGACTTGCAGTGGGAACACTATTGACTTGCAGTGAGAACAATATTGACTTGCAGTGGGAACAATATTGACTTGCAGTGAGAACAATATTGACTTGCAGTGGGAACAATATTGACTTGCAGTGGGAACAATATTGACTTGCAGTGGGAACAATATTGACTTGCAGTGAGAACAATATTGACTTGCAGTGGGAACAATATTGACTTGCAGTGAGAACAATATTGACTTGCAGTGGGAACAATATTGACTTGCAGTGAGAACAATATTGACTTGCAGTGGGAACAATATTGACTTGCAGTGAGAACAATATTGACTTGCAGTGAGAACACTATTGACTTGCAGTGGGAACACTATTGACTTGCAGTGAGAACACTATTGACTTGCAGTGAGAACAATATTGACTTGCAGTGGGAACAATATTGACTTGCAGTGGGAACACTATTGACTTGCAGTGGGAACACTATTGACTTGCAGTGGGAACACTATTGACTTGCAGTGAGAACACTATTGACTTGCAGTGGGAACACTATTGACTTGCAGTGGGAACAATATTGACTTGCAGTGAGAACACTATTGACTTGCAGTGAGAACACTATTGACTTGCAGTGAGAACACTATTGACTTGCAGTGGGAACAATATTGACTTGCAGTGGGAACAATATTGACTTGCAGTGGGAACACTATTGACTTGCAGTGGGAACAATATTGACTTGCAGTGGGAACAATATTGACTTGCAGTGAGAACAATATTGACTTGCAGTGAGAACAATATTGACTTGCAGTGGGAACAATATTGACTTGCAGTGAGAACAATATTGACTTGCAGTGGGAACACTATTGACTTGCAGTGGGAACAATATTGACTTGCAGTGGGAACACTATTGACTTGCAGTGAGAACACTATTGACTTGCAGTGAGAACACTATTGACTTGCAGTGAGAACACTATTGACTTGCAGTGGGAACAATATTGACTTGCAGTGGGAACACTATTGACTTGCAGTGGGAACACTATTGACTTGCAGTGGGAACACTATTGACTTGCAGTGAGAACAATATTGACTTGCAGTGGGAACACTATTGACTTGCAGTGAGAACAATATTGACTTGCAGTGGGAACACTATTGACTTGCAGTGAGAACACTATTGACTTGCAGTGGGAACAATATTGACTTGCAGTGGGAACAATATTGACTTGCAGTGGGAACAATATTGACTTGCAGTGAGAACACTGTTGACTTGCAGTGAGAACACTATTGACTTGCAGTGGGAACAATATTGACTTGCAGTGGGAACAATATTGACTTGCAGTAGGAACACTATTGACTTGCAGTGGGAACAATATTGACTTGCAGTGGGAACACTATTGACTTGCAGTGAGAACACTATTGACTTGCAGTGGGAACAATATTGACTTGCAGTGGGAACAATATTGACTTGCAGTGGGAACAATATTGACTTGCAGTGGGAACAATATTGACTTGCAGTGGGAACACTATTGACTTGCAGTGAGAACACTGTTGACTTGCAGTGAGAACACTATTGACTTGCAGTGGGAACAATATTGACTTGCAGTGGGAACAATATTGACTTGCAGTGGGAACACTATTGACTTGCAGTGGGAACAATATTGACTTGCAGTGGGAACAATATTGACTTGCAGTGGGAACACTATTGACTTGCAGTGAGAACACTATTGACTTGCAGTGAGAACACTATTGACTTGCAGTGGGAACAATATTGACTTGCAGTGGGAACAATATTGACTTGCAGTGGGAACACTATTGACTTGCAGTGAGAACAATATTGCCTTGCAGTGGGAACAATATTGCTTTGCAGTGGGAACACTATTGACTTGCAGTGGGAACACTATTGACTTGCAGTGGGAACAATATTGACTTGCAGTGGGAACACTATTGACTTGCAGTGAGAACAATATTGACTTGCAGTGGGAACAATATTGACTTGCAGTTGGAACAATATTGACTTGCAGTGGGAACACTATTAATTCACAGTGGGAACACTGCTAATTTAGAGTGGGAACACAATATCGTTAATGTTTAAGTGCATGCCAAATAACCCACCCCCTTTTGGTTTACCCCACTCTACCCCCCACTGCCATGGACGTCACTGATTATTATTATTTGGTAATGCGGTGCAGCACGCCACGGATTTTACACGTACACACACACACACACAAAGACATTTTTACTAAAATGTTTTTTAGTGTTTTGTACATTTATATTTTCTTTGCTCGGAGTCACGTGATTAATGTTGGCATTTGGATTAATGAAGGGTACCAGCCGTGATTAGTGACATTTAGTGTCAGGCGTCGTTAAAAATACCCGCGGTTGCTGCTCGTTAATTTCTCTACGTTATTGCACGCGAACGTAAAATGTCATCGATAAATAACTCGCGCAGTTATATTACATTTTTTTTTTTACAAACCATTGCAACAACATTCCTAATATTTGGAACAATTGGAAACGGCTTATTTTTGTTGTTGCTAAAATTGCATTTATAAAAAAAAATGAATATAAGTTCCCCATAATGCCACTGAGTGTGGCACACACGCGCACACCCACGCGCGCACTCACACGCAAGCCGGTAAAAGGTTAAGTTCTAAAATGCGAGCAAAAGAGGGGCACAAGAGTTTTCCCCTCCATGCCGGGTTTTTTCATCAGCTTATCGTGTAATCTGATGACAGCCGGACAGAGGGGTGAGTGGGGTTGAGGATGGGGAGGTGTGGGGGGAGGGTCGGTGGGCAAGCGGGTTGGGGTAGAAGGGTGTGCGTGGGGTGAGGGGCATAGTCGAGGGGAGGGGAGCCAACATGGGGGGGGGGGGGCGGGGGGGGGGGAGAAGGTCAGTCTGTGGTATTTAGACCAAACAGTGTGTAAAGGCCCTCTGTAAGCCTTGCAGCCTTCTACGCCTAATCCCACCATTAGGGAGCCACTCCACCCCTTCTTCCCCGGCACCCCCGCAAGGCTCTCCAACCTGCTCCGTCACCCAGCGTGGCCCCTGTCTCAGACGGCCGCCGTGTGCCCATCGGCCCCACGGCCACCGTTGGGGCCAGACGCGGACGTCGAGTGAGGATTGCGGAATCAGAATCAGGAAAAAAAAAATATTCGCGCTGGAAGAATCCGATGAGCTGCAAAGTGCCATTTTTTTTTGTTTAAACAGATGCCCGAGTTAGATTGCCGGTTGTCGAGCCCACGCGCGGCGCACATTATTGATTTGATTCCCGACGAAAATAATCCGAGATGGGGGCGCGCTCAAGGAAATGGCAAAAGAACGAACAAGGGGTTTGTCACACACATATCGAGCGAAGGAATTTAATCACAGCGGCGTGAAATTGGCATTCGGCACGTCTCCTTTCTGATTACTGTTTCTCATAAGTCCGATTAACCGAGCAAGGCGGATTTGTGACTTAATCCCTTGTACAGCATGGCTCCTGCCTTAAAAAAATTAGACTGTGGTCAATAGCTATTTTTATGTTCCATTAGCCTCTCTGTTACTCGAGCTTTCTGTAAAGGTAAGCATTTATGCGAGCCAACATGTTAAAGTTAATTGAATTCAATTGCCATATACAAATGATTGATTCTGTGTGTAAGCCTTCAACAAATAATATATTAATCTACAGTATTACAAACGCAGAATATAACGTCAAGACAATTACTTAGGAAATAATGTACAAAGGGTCTCTATTGTCATTACCAACAGCAAGTTTACACTTACATACGCGCAAGGAATGTAATTATACGCAGGAAGCAGAAGATAAGTCTATTGAGAGAAAAGTGTAATTTGCAAGGTTGTGACTCTCCGTGTTTCAGTATGTGGTGAAATGTTAACTACCTCGCCTGGTATACAGGAGGTTGTGGGTTCGATCCCGACCCTGACGCTGTATATTTGGAGTTTGCACGTTCTCTTTCTCCGTGGTCGTGTGGATTTTTTTCCAGGTCCTCCGGTTTTTCCCTTCACATTTATAAACATGCATTTAAGAGCATTTGGCTGCTATACATTTCCACACGATAAGCCACTTTGTTGAGCTTTCAATTGTGGCAAGGTCGCTTCTGAAAAAGAGCTATATAGCTCAGTGGGCCTTACCTGCTGAAAAAAAAATTGCTGCGTTTAAATTACCGCCATTATCTTTTATTCGCAATTCAACTTATGGAGTTAGTCTCATGCCCTCAAAGAACAATGTCATATGGTGATGAAATGGCAGCCAAATGAGGGAAAGCTCCCAAGAGGGGTCCACCATGGAGATGGAGCGACGAGATCGGCTTGTTGTACGTAGGTGTGAGGTACATTGTTGTCATCGCGGGACCGTGAAGGGATGGTGACGACTTTAGAAGGCTTTAATTCAGCAGTGGATTGATCATGATGATGACGACGATGATGATGAATCCAATTTGATCCAATAATCAGAGCGACGTGGAATGATATTTTAATTGGCATTCATCTTCCATGAATGGCGACTGCAGTGTTTTTCTATTTTCAAGCAAATTATTTTTTTCACATTTGTGCATAAACTCAGAAATACGAACGGACATCTGTTACCGATCTGCGTTTATAGCTTAAGGATTTAACAACAAGCACACAAAAACCATAATTGGGCCTAAAAAAATATGAATGCCCCTTGCAAAATTCACCCCAGAAATGGGTTTCTCCCAATTGTGAAATTGACTGTGGGATTGTAACTGTGGGCATAATAGAATGTTGTTTTTTTTTCATTCTCCCTGGTGATCGACGTTACTAATTGTTTAGGTGTCCCATATCACAGCCAGCTGCATTTTTAGAGTCACGGGGGTAGGGGGCATGGAGATTAAGCTGTCTTCGATATTTTCTATTTAAAAAAATAAAAGTGGAAAATTGTAATGGCATTGGCAGTGAGCTACGTGCGGCAGCCACCACTGGTAACGTTCAAGGTGCACTAAATGTAATTCTTAATCCCAGTGTTATACGTGGGGGAGAATAACTGTGCTTGTTTTATTAGTGTATATTATTTTCGAATGGTCACTGACTGCTGTGATTATTTGTGTAAGGTTGCAAGTGGAAATGGCTGGGCATTGAGGGATGAAATGTCCCCAAGGAATATACCTACACAATCTTTATGAACTAATTCCCTCGATATTAAATTAAATTTTCTCTGGGAGTCTTGTCACTGCAATTATCGCTACTGTCACCATCACCATCACCGCCCTTGTTTTATTTGTCTGTCGATTGAATGCTGCCAATAAACTGCGAAGCATGTTCCCTGTTCATGGATGTACCATGACAATCCTGCCGATTAATTATCCCTCTAGCGATCTGCAAGTTATTTTTTGGAAGAGATGGCGATATCCCGTGTTTATTAAATGAAATAAATGAGTACACAATCACTGGTAAAAAAAATTACTCCGTGGCACAAAGGTCCATCCACTGTGTGACAGACGCACTGTGTCCTGGGTTCGATTCCTGACCACTGCTCTGCCCAGACTGAATAGTGTGGCGAAGTATGGTAAAACATCCCTCGCAACCAACACGGTGTGGATAGGCCTTCATCCAGCACTTATTGGCAAAGGTATGTGAATTATAATAGCCATAACTTATTCTTATTGCTATTATAAATGATCAGCCACGAGTCCTGATCTTACAGTGGCATGCATTTACTCGTTAGTATGCCTATTTTGGCCCAACACATAATAGAGAAATAAAACTCAAAGGGATTCACTATTTAAGTCTTAACAATCGTTTACAGCCACCACTGCTTCCACAATCAATACATATCCATCTTTATTGTGGCATTCTTTGTGCATTTCCTTTGTTGCATTCTTCATATTGTTTTTGGGCGGCAGGGTGGCGCGGAGTGGTGACACTGGTGTCTCACAGCAAAAAGGGACTGGGTTCGATCCCAGTCTTGGATGCCCTCCAGTTTGGAGTTTGGACGACCTCCCCCTGCTCTGCATGGATTATCCTCCAGATTCACGCATTTCCTCCCACAGGTAAAAAAATATAAAAACATACAATGTAACCGGTGTTGGCCAAATATCCCGATGCTGAAAATTTACCTGCAAATTACTCAGTTGGTATCACACATCTAGCAACATTGTCCACAATTGTGAAAACTGGGCAAGACCTTCCTGAAAATAAAATGTTGGGATTCAGTCAGGTATTTTTTTTTGGGTAAGCAGGCATAGTAGAAATATTAATAATAAATGGATAACAAAAGTGGCTTAGTGATTATCTTTGCTTTCTATTTTAGAAGAATTAACAACTAAGTGGCTTTCAACCCCGGTGAGTGGTGAACAATAGCAAAAATAACTCGTCTGCCTTGTTAAGTTTACAAGCGAGACATGCTCTTTAAGTGCCATTGTTGCAACAACAACAAAAAAAACGGCCAAGGCTTTAAAACTTAAATGCGAGTTGGGACAGTAAAATTAAGCCCAGTGGAATGTACCATCAACGTTTAAGAGATATTTACGTACGCGTTGCTGTAAAGTGACTCCACATTTGAGAATTTAATAATATCCAGCTCTTTTTTTCCCTCTTACTCGCGCTCAACATTGGTGAAATCCCAACGATAACGTTCGAGAAAATTAGCTCAGGCAACTTTTTTCTGACGGTTTATTGCGGAGGCTTACACGTGATTGAATTTAATTTGTATCCTGGGATAAACTTATGTAATGCATCTAGCATGTGCGGCTTGCATTCCAGGAAAAGGACTTGGCAGCTCCCTTCTTATTATCTTCAGCTTAGACAAACACCGGGTCTCTTCGAGCCTTGTTGAAGTGTCTCTGATCAAAGCGGCCCAGTCTAGCTAATAAGATGGCATAATTGGCCCTGCCTGCGCTCATGACATCAGTGGAGAGTACAACGCCGTGCGTGCGCGCACGCTTGTCAACGCGCACACACACACACGCGCGCGCGCGCACACACACACGCGCACATACACACACACACGCACACGCGCGCGCGCACATACAAACACACACGCGCACATACACACACACACGCACGCGCACATACACACACACGCACGTACTCGCACACATACACACGCGCGCGCGTGCGCACGTCACGCGGATAATGACGGGCATGTCTTCTCCGGGCACACGTGCGAGTGCTCCCGTCAATTACTGTTGCTTTAACGCCCAGCGTCAACAGGATTAATTGAATTCAATTGCTCATTAAACCCTTCCAGACCGACGCAATCCCTTAAAGCCAAAACTCGCTGTCAGCGCTAAGCACTTAGCGGCCTCTGATGCCGATGAATGTGACAGGGCGGCTCGAGAGCCGACGGATGATGATAATGCCTTCGACCAAAATTGCCCCTGAATGCGCCGGGTTTCACACGGGCCCTCGAAAGCTCAGCAGGACCTGAGCCTGCTTAGAAAGGAAATGCCGTCCTAGAATGGCAAGCATTCGCGTGGGATTGGGATGGTGAGGGAAGTCAAAATATGGTAGTGTAGTATTCTTGAATCTATCTGTGTGGAGCTCTGAGTGAGTTGTCCCCTTGAAGGCGTGGGTTTTCTCGGTGCACGCTGGTGTCCAGTCACAAGCCAAACGCATGGTAATGCCACTACATTCTCCGACACATGTAAGAATTTGGAAAATGTTTTACCACCCAAATTTTACTCTGATTAATGTACACGTTCATTTTGAATACCGAATCAAATGCATTATTGTAATTACGTGATTTCAAATATGAATGTTCCATTTTGATATTATTCCACCTCACTTTAATGCTTTAATTTGTCCATCTAAATAATAATATAACAATCGCCCCATTTTTTAAATCCTTTGCTAGGTAATGACTTCCCACACTTTGTCCATTGTGGGGGTTGTTTGACCATACCTCGACATGCCGATCAGCATGGGTTGGGGAGGTAGGGACTAGGGGCTGGTCCAAATATAACTCGCCACTGATGTTCGCCGTGGCTGGGCGTCTAAACTCGGGCTGCATGTTGCAGTGCAGTGCACAAAACCGCGGCACCATCGCTCCTCCCGTTTGCTCGAACATAGCAGAACGTGGATCCCAAATCAGGTAATGCTATGTGCAACGCGCGTGCATTGCTGATGATTGTTTTGGCAGTGGAACCCGGGACATCTACGCTCACGGTTAGGAGCAGCGCCAACTTAGCTCAGACTTGTGGAGACAATTCTGACCGCACGTAGCTACGGATGTCTCCAACACTGGGCACAGCTGCGTCGTCACTCCACTCGAAGCAGCTCATTTACATTCAGTCCTCGCTAGCTTCGATTAACACGAATGAATGAAAACATGGAATAAATTACACAACACTGGGATTCATTCTTTTGATACTGGTTACAAGAGCTCGATAAAAAAAAAACCGCACTGGATTAATGTTGATGATATATTGGAGCACAATGGAATCCCGCGTTGTGTACGCGTGGCATGCGTACATGTGTGCAGTTTGGTTTCGCTCCACTTAACCAAATGGACTCAACCGCATTCATCAATAACACTAAGGCTTAAAAAAAAAATCGAATACATTTTGGGCAATGGTCATTCTTCATAGCACGTGAAGAATGGCTATTGCTTGAGTATATATTATTTATTTTAAGGCAGTCGTATTGACGAATGTGTTGCATTTATGTACGCTGAAGCTCGTTCGTCCCGATTAAATGAGTGCAGTGTCGCATGGCTAGGTGGTGCCGTGGCTGACGTGCGCTGCTCATAATCACAAGGGTGTGAGTTCAAATCCTGGTCAGAGATTGGGAAGTGACCAGTGGTTTTTGTTGTTGTTGCTGTTTTTGTGCGAGACAATTCGCAACCCCCCATCCAGCAATGCTCTGAATTGTCACAATTCAGTGTCAAGGAATTCAATTAATTGATGAGTCAATGCATCAATCACACCATTACTGTGAATAAACTCACCCCTGCCATAGCAATATGGAATTTCCTCCACTGGCTCAGAGTTGTAAGCATTAGATAACCAAAACTGCACCACATTGATTTTTCTAAATTCATTTTCTCGTCTTCTTCCAGACTTTAATTCGCTGTGTGCTGTTGACAGCATGTCATGAGCCGAAGGATCCATTTGGGAATTTTTTGCGGAGCAATGCTACTCCGGCGTATACGAGAATGCTGCGCAAGAGATTTTCACGGAACTTCTTCTGAAAAATCCTTTCACGTGCCCTTCTTATCTTTGCACGAAAGGGAGCAGCACACTTTCACGCAAGACTCTGCTATGAGATTGGTGTTTGTCGCACGACATTCAAAATTTGATTTCAAGCTAGATTTTTTTTTACCAGATCAAGTGCCAAAACTAAACTTAATCAGCATCAGCCAGGGTCAATCCACCGATGGATGAATAACTCCCAAAGCCACCGACATCTCCCACGCTACCAGGATGCGTAAATCCACCCAAGCACCTGAACACAAAGACCTCCTCTCAAACATCTTCAATTCCTTGGCAGCAACTCCGTCACTATCCTTGACCATTGTACATCATCTGTTCTAGCAACGTGCCCTGCCCAGGCACACAATACTTCTCAACAGTTTCGATTTAAAGCTTTCGTGATTGCAGGGATTCATCTTCTTGGTTCTTTCGGTGAAGTCACGTCGAATGGAAATAATAAAATAATAAAAATAAAACATAATAAAATAATTCTCACGACGTTTCGGCCACAACGCAATCAGCCGTCCTCAGGTGCAGAACAGGTCTGTCGAGACTCTGTCTTCTCGAGACTCTGTCTTCTCGACAGACCTGTTCTCCACCTGAGGACGGCTGCTTGCGTTGTGGCCGAAACGTCGTGAGAATGATTTTATTATGTTTTATTTTTATTATTTTATTATTTCCATTCTACGTGACTTTACCGAAAGAACCAAGAAGACTTCTCAACAGCTTGAATTGCGTGTTTAACCTGTGTATGCTCCACGTGGGCCTCTTGCTGCCTACCAATGTAATGTAACATTTTATGATTATTTTTGTTTTGTAGTCATTGGTAACTGGACTGAAACCATCAACTCGCTCCACTGGAAAAACTTGACTGAACGTCGTAGATTCCAACCCAGGACATCGACAGTGGCGGCTCAACACTCTGGCTGCTGGGTCACCCGGCCACCTTCCGTTGACCTTTTCTTGAGTGTCGCTCGAGCATTTACAGGACCAGAATTTAGATTTTTTTCCTTCTTCTTCTTCTGAATCAACACAATTGGTCGGTAGCCCTGAGCAAAAATACGCACGGACACGCGCACACACAACCACTGTATCGGTGAATGAACTGGCTCGTGAAGAAATAGGCTCGGTGTGGATTAAGCAGAAAAAACAATTCTTAGAAAAAGTAAGTAAAACACGTTAAGCCAAGCATGTGCGCTGCGCTTTTGCCCAGTTCGCTCTGGGAAAATAATTTCTCATGAGTGTGAAGTAAATGTTGTACTCCCATCCATTCATTCAGGGCTCGCAGACTCCGCGCAAACTGTCAATGGTAACTTCACGGAAGTCCGCTCGAAGCGTGACAGGTGGATTCTTCTCCGGCGGTATTATCCCATCGGCTCCTCGGCATTCCTGGCATGAGGCGCGGAGCGTGCCATTTTTAATGATTAATTAAGAGATTTTGACTGTATATGCTTCACTGGTAATGTTCCACAGTTTTGACCGAGAGTGCAGTGTTTCCCCCACCAACCCCACCCCCCCCCCCATGCTGGAGAGGGTTTGCTGGTTTATTTCATTGTTGTTTTAAATTATTTTTAACTTCACGACGCTCGCTTTGCTCAACCAGGTTTCGTTCTCAATCGACTGTGGGGCGGCCGCGTCTATTGTTTACAGCTCCCTGAGCCAGTGGTGGAAATTCCACGTTCCTATGGCGGGGGTGAGGCTTTCCACAGGACAAACGCTACTGGCCATGGAGGCATAAAGGGTTGAGTTGACCTCACAAACTTCCCTACCATTGTCATAGTTTGTGTTTTATTCCTAGCTAAAGATGCAAACAATGGTAAGAGTATATGTAGAAACTGATGCTCGTGTAGGGGAAAAAATAATAATAGTAA
Source organism: Lampetra planeri (assembly GCF_965212315.1). Classification (NCBI taxonomy): domain Eukaryota; kingdom Metazoa; phylum Chordata; class Hyperoartia; order Petromyzontiformes; family Petromyzontidae; genus Lampetra; species Lampetra planeri. The sequence goes on along the minus strand of NC_136122.1, from coordinate 9,870,322 downwards.
TGGGAGTGGCAGCCTAGAATCGGAACACATCCGAAAGTACGTCCCCAACGGAGATGAAGCGATGAAATTCGCTTTCGTGTGTAGCTGCTGGGTGGATTGACGCATCCCACGATAGTGAGAGATGGCGGCAGCTTGTGGAGGGCATCATCCAGCAGTGGATTGACCATGGCTGCCGACTGATGATGATGATGATGTTGATTTTGTGTTTTGTTCTTCAGTAAAACAAAGTGGCAACTCTTAAATGTCAACTGACGCAAGCGTAGGAAAAAGAATAACGAGGCAATAACTCACCTACAGGTCTCATCTCCCGAGAGCCCAGTAGCGCTTGTTACTTTGACCATTGTGTGCAGACAATAGACATCTCAAGTATCGGGGCCTGACCTCTCAAAATGATAAGTGCTGCAGATCGGCAGATAATCTGGTGAAGCGACAGTGCAACGTGTAGCACGCAATCCAGAGGTCGCCAGTTCGATTCCATTTCCTAGCGCAGCGGTTGAAACAATGATACAAGTTTCTTAAATGCCCCCTCCCACACCCCGCCAACTCTGTCCAACCCAGCAGTACATATGGGCATACCAGTTTCCCGATCGGCAGCTCGCGTGTGGTGAGGCAAAGTGTGGGTAACCCCACCTCTTCAAAGACGCTTGCAAGAATTGGCCAAACGTACCTCTAAGAGGGCCTCCCTAAAGCTCCCTCTATAGTGGAGGCACCTTCTGCCAGCAGTAGCGTGAGCAAGCAATTGCAGGGATTCACCTTTTCCCATAATAAGTTTTTTTTTTAGGTTAGATCGCGTAAATATAAACGTGTCGTTAAACCCACTACCAACCGGCACAGGCAATTAGTAAGATTTGTACTACTTCAGCACACCGGTGTGTTGGGAGAATAAACCCACAGCATTTACAATTTGGGTACGACGTTTCGCTGGTGATGACAACAACCAGCCTCATCAGGCGATTAGCCATAATTGTGAAGAAATCTTCCTATTTTGCTCTCAAACAAAGGAAGAAAGCTGATGTCACCACTGTGCATCTTTTACTGCTCATCGCCCACTGATTACAGTCTCTGCCGAAGTCTGGTTGTTCCTCTTTAAAATTCGCAACACCACCGCCACCCACTGAACTGGCAAGCTCCCCCACCTCGTCCTCCTCCTCCACCCACCCACCGCCCCTTGCCCCACCGCCTTCGCCTTCACTCAGCAGCAGCAACAACAACATCAACAAAAAGAAACACCCACGCCGCACCTCCAGCGGGGCAAGCTTTGCCAGGAAAAGCAAGTGGCGGCAGTGCGAATGCAAACGATCTCTGGTAACAATTTGTTTTCTTTCAAAAAGGTAAAGGTGCAGCCATGCAATTGCTCGCTCGTGTCACAAGCTGGGCGAAGAGCCTCTAATAGAGGGAAGCGCTGTATCGGGCCCTTTTAGACCAACTTTTTCACGCTGCCCCAGACTTTTTCGAAGAGGCAGGAGTGTCCACACTTAACCCCACCGCCGACGGACTTACTGTGGTGTACACATTTTTTTTTTACTACGAGGTGGGGAGGGGGGAGAATTTTAAGAATGTGCCCAATGTTTCAACAAGAGCCATGGCAGAGAGATCGAACCGGTGACCTCTGGTTTTGCAAGTCCAGTGTGCTCATGATTACATGAGGACACCATCAATGTGGGCTGGTGCGAGTGTACGGCATTGTGCTTATTTATCCAAAGAAGCTTTACTGAGTCTCATGACTCTGTTTCAGAAGGGTCCTGTCAAGTTATCACAGTCGGTGGCGCGGGGGGTGGGGCGATGATTGCTGTGTATATTCCAATCGAGTTATTTGCCGGGTACATTTTCAAGTTCGGGCCACGACACCAGGCACACGTCGGCCTACTCTTGCGAACAACTTCGCGAGATCTTAACAGCCCACTGTGGTAGCAGTACGGCACGTGGCATCATTACGGTTGATACACACCAAAACGCGGAAATAACCGGGGTGGCCACTGGATTCGAACCGCGAACCTCGAGGGACGCGGCTAGGCCACGTCACCTCCCACCGTCCGTCCCCCTCTTCCCCCAAGTGCGGCCGCACAACGCCGGAGCGAGCGAGCGCGGGGGCCTTTGGGAGAGAAAATCTGCGCGGGGCTGATGGGCGACACACACAAAGCCCTCGGGCCGGCCGTGACAAACTGCCGGATGACAGGTGCATTGTGGGCTTTCAGCAGGGTGTTTCACTGCGATAATCAGATTCGTGTAGCAGCTTGGGTGCCACACAATGGTGCCGGAGGGGCGGACAAATTACGGGGAGACCGGGGGCCTCAATCTCCAGACAAAACAAACCAAAATGCGCTTTTTTTTTGTGCAGTCGCCCTTTTCCTTTTTATCCTCAGCTGCACCACTCAACCTCATTTACTCAAGATTCTTAACAAAGCCCCGTGACGGACTGACGCTGTATTAGTTGATCGTATAAACACGACGACTCCATTAATATCCAAAGCGTGAATTTGGAGCAGCTACTTCAAATTTCTACTTTACAAAGCAAACATTGGAAATAACAACCGTTATTATTGAAGCTCAGTTACAGCACTCAGTATTTCAATATCTGTTCTGCACACCACAAAACCCCCCCCCCCCCAAAAAAAATGTCCTCCATTCGTTATACCACTGCTGGTGGAAGGGTCTCCACGATAGGGAGCACCAGGGAGCCCCCTCGAGAGGTATTTGGCCTACTCTTCCACACTGGCCAGACATCATGAAAGAGGAGGGAGTACTCACACTTTACAGCACGACAAGGGACCGGCCAATCGACGAACCACAGTGTACCTATTTACACTGCTCGGTGAACAGTGGTGGAAAGTATTGAAGAGCTTGCCGATCGCTTCAACTGCCGCGCCAGGAGATAGTGCCGGAGAGCTCTGCGTTGTGTAAACGCTCATTGCAAGCCCAGTGCGCTTACCACTGGGCCTCCTCAGCATCTTTGTGATGAATTTGCACGTATAATTAATCATCCGTGGAGCAGCCATCCCTAGATTTTTTTTTAAAGACAAAATGTCCTCATTAAAATGTATCATTACACATCAGTAATGGAAAATTAAGTCAAATTGATATTTCTACTTTTGGATGACCTTGGTGCACAGACACATGAAAAAACACGGAGATGAGAAAGGAATGGATTTTGGGCCAAATGTAAAAATTCTTTGTTTTAATTTATGGCTTCCTACTGAATAACAATGCCATCCAAGTAACACTTTCACTTGGCTGCCTGTAAGCCAAGAGAATTGCAATCACAATAAGACTCTTTAGAGAGAAAACACTCGGTTTATTTTTCAAACATAAACAATCTTTGACTCGCTTCTCATAACAACATTATTGGAGAAGGAAATAAATTGAAAAATCGTAACCAAAAATTAAAGGTGGCGGATATTTGATTTAACACACGTGGCAGGGGAATGTATTGTGTTTGTTAAACGTTTCTCTCAATTTTTGTCCAACTGAGACCTGCATTGATAGGCCTTTGTATCCTCTCACTAACAAAAAAACTAACAAAAAACTACGACGTTTCGATTGCAACACAAGCAATTGTCATCAGGAGAAAAAAATAGCGAGAAAGCTGCTGAGGCAGGATGTTTTAAAGGTATTTTCTTTTGACCTATCTACGTGACTTTACCGAAAGACCCAAGAATATTGATTCCTGCAGTCACGAAAGCTTTAAGTCAAGATTTATTCTCACTAAGTTACACATTGAGGTTTTGCGGTGTCTAATAATCATAATCATCGTCATAATTCGTTCAGCTATAGATGAAAACACACAAAGAACGATGCCCTTTAAACACCCTGACATTCTATGAGTCCATTGCACATTTAACATCACTAACATAAATGATGTTAACTTAGTTCAGTTAATTTTGTTTAACCAGGTGGTGAGAACCCAATAGACCAGGATAGTTTAATTTGCAAGTGTGACATGGGGCATTTTTCTGTTGGTTGGAGGCGACTGCTGCTTTGTACAATCCCGATGGAATAATTTACCGTGCCATTTGTTTTTCTCTCCAACAACACAGTGGCCTAATCTTGTAACGTCCACTGGCAAGCAGGCGGGGCGTAGTGTCACTGCTACTACGACTACTTCGGGTTAATACCACACCGCAGGAACGATCAGGGCGGGTCACGTAGGTAAAAAATTATAATAAAATAAAATCATAATAAATCACGACGTTTCGGAGGCAACACAAGTCTCCGTCTTCAGGTGGGACCCGTCACAGCTAAATTTACTGTATCAAGTGAGAGTTTAGCTGTGACGGTCCCACCTGAAGACTTGTGTTGCCTCCGAAACGTCGTGATTTATTATTATTTTATTATTCTTTTTTACTTACGTGACTTTACCGAAAAAACCTAAGAGTATGAATATCCTTGCAGTCACGAAAGCTTCAAATCTAGAACGATCAGGGCGGTTGCTGGATTCGAACCTTTAACCTCTTGCAACAAGCGGGGAACACGCTACTGCTGGGCCACGTCGCAGACCAGACGAGCGATGGAGTAACACAGCGGAAGATTGCCTTAAATACCAGCATGCTTTGCATGTCAACGCGACATCACAGAGATGCCATCGTATTCTTGATCATATCCCTGTCCACGGCCTGTATGTCACAACGAACACGGTATTGTCATCTGCCAATGCACTGATCGTACCCACTGACAATACCAGCTCAGTGATAGCTGTACACAGCCTCATCATTGACTCCTGTAGATTCGATAATTGGTTTTTTACCCTTTTATCTGGCAACAAAACTGACACCTTTTTTTTGCCAAATAAAAGGGTAAAACAACAATTATCATATTTTTGTTTACTGGCAAATGAGGTACCAATGGTGTAAATCCTGTAGATTCATCATGACTAACGGGCCGCTACTTCTGAAGTCAAGTTCATCAAAAGCCACACACACGGTAGCGAATGCAATGTCTATGCTGTAGTTAAGCACGCATTTGCCATGACTTAATGTACAAAATGTGCACTGGTGGAACTCGTATTGAGTTTTAATGACAAAGTTGTTGTACATTGCCATGAATGGCAAACGCCTATGCTCAATGCCAGCATTCATTTATATCACAGTGCAGTCCTGACAGCTGTGCTGAATATTCAGATTTCCTTGCCAAATGGACACAACGCAGGGGTGTAATGAGCAGTCATAACGCCGCACGTCCCCAGTTCTCTTTCCAAAACGGCACTGCGTAAATCAACCCTAACGAGTGCCGTGACAACTACGCTCTCCAACACTCAGGGGCAACCTTAATATATTGTGGGGCCCTCCGCCCCCCCGAGCAGAACCACACGAACACCATTCACCCATGTACTGAACAGATTCCTGCTCGAGTAAGTTCAGAAAGGGAGGTGCAGCCCTGCAAGTGTTTTGCTCGTGCCACTGCTGAAGGAATGGCCTCCACTGGAAGGAGCCCAGGCGAGTATGTTTCCTCTTCTGCCACACTGGCCAGACGGCCTTGGCAGAAGTGGGAGTACCCACACTTTCACCCACCGCACACGCGCCCTGCCGACCGACTAACTGTGGCACGTCCATCTATACTGCTGGGTGGTCAGAAGCATGGGCATTTAAGAAACTTGCCTAATCGTTGCAACTGCGCCCTCTGTATTGCAAGTCCGGTGTGCTAACCATTACAACGCGTGTCAGAATCAGAATCCGCGTTTAGACTGGAGGAATCCGATGAGCTATGAAGCTCTTTTTGAAATACGTCCACTAGGGGCGGGTCAGCAATGTATTGTATTGATACATTGAGTACAGCAATGTATTGATAAATAAACTGACTTTTTATGAAGGAGCGATAGTACAGTGGTTCGTGACGGTACGCTATGAATCCACAACGCCGTGTTAGATTCCCGGCCATGGCTAACCTCAGGAGTGAGAGATATATTTACCTGCCCCCCCCCCTCCATCATCAATCCATACTGACCATGGTGAAGTATAGTGAAACAATTCCCATGACAGACAGAGCATGGTGAGGACTTCATCCACACGAGGATTGGCAGGGTGCTGTAAATCATCATTTTCACCGGCTATAGGCCACCACTGGGTAGGGTTTTCACATGTTGGGAAACCCTTTCCCGATCCGATGACGTACGTGTACGTGTGTGTACGTCATCAGTGTTTCTTCCGATTCCGTTCCGAACGTAACTGAAAGAGAAACTAAAATAAAATGACGTCATCAGTACCGAGGCTCCCACAAGACCATGCTGAAGGGGCGTGTGGCACAGTTTGGCGCCAGCTATCGTAGAGTGCGGTCGTGTCGCTACAGTTCTCTGCGGCGAGCACATGTGTTGCTCTCTCTCTATGTATCTTGGTGATATCTGTCTGCTTATATGTCTGTCTATAGTTTTCTGGTTAGATTTTTGTTGCTATTTCATTTATACCTGATGACGATTGCTTGTGTTGCAATCGAAACGTCGTATGCTATTATTCAATTTATTATTTTATCTTTATACGTGACTTTACCGAAAGAACCAAAGAGCAGGGGCACAACGTGTTTAACAACAGCGGCGCCATTGCCACACCGCCGAGATTCGGCGGCGAACGGGACCCACCCTGCAACCTGCGGACGTCTCGGGACGGGGAAGGGTTAAATTGAGCTCAGGAGCTCGTGAAGCGAAACATCGGACGTCTACCGATCAACGCGCGGCACGACCGTGTGATCGTGTCGGAGCGGTCGCTACAAACTGGCCCGTGCCGTTGCATCTATACTCTGCTCCCCCCACCCCCACCTCCTCCCACTGTCTCACCCTCAGCCCCCCCTCCCCCACCACCCCGTGTGACAGCAGAGTTTGCTGGTAACATAGGCCGCACGCACCTAGAGTATCACAATTACACGCAGCACTTTTCGTCCGCTTTTCTCTTGCCAAAGTGTGTGTGTGTGTGTGAGTTCGCGAACTGAATGAGGGCCCATTGTCCGATGTAGCCAAAATCAGGGCAATCTGCAAAGATCTGAGACATTGGGAACGTGAGTTAGCCTTACATAGCGCAGTGCGAGTGGACTTAGAGGAGGCAAGAGTGAACCCAGTTCACAGGTGTCTATCTCTGCATCACTGCTACCTCTCAGTGAGTCGCACGCGTGTGCTCAAATGATTTTGATGGTGATCTTAGACAAGAGGACCACAATGCACTTATTCAGGAACGGTTGATGGGGTTTTTTTCTTTTTCTTCCCATAATGCACAAGTGCCATTTTCTCTTTGAATACCGTTGTGTCTTGTTACAAACTTGGTCGTGGAGTTTCAACTGTCTTAAATATCAAGTTAGTGTGTGCGTGTGACCATATTCATAGAACTTTTTTGACACCGGGCACAGGTTTGTGGTGCGTCTCACCAACAAGGGATTTGTTTCTCATGAGATATTTTCTCAAACGCTGCTAGGCTGACACGGAGTAGGGATTACCGGCATAAGGCACTACCACTAGGGTACAAGCTACAGCTGTCAATTATCATTTCATACTATAGTGCCCCATATATGCTCTGGTCTTATGTGCCAGGCATGTACACAAGCATGAGGACAAAATGAGGCAAGGTGGATGTGGCGTGCCAAACGAATTCCCAGACCAGAGTTCCAGACCATTCCGGCTGAATTTCAGCACTCCGTCTTACCTTCTGAAGCATCTGATGTTGCGGAGAATCCGGCTACAATTGAAATCCACGTGAATCGAGGTGGGGAGATAAAGGGTGAGGTGCTCTTGAGCTCTTGGGGCCACAAGCAATTTATTTCGTTCCGCTTCTGCCTCAGTGCCGCACCTCCGACTCACTTCCCTGCACCTCCGATTCGACGCGGTTGGCTAGGCACGGCGCGTAGGAAAAGTTTCAACGTACGTACGCACACGTGCAGAGGAGAGCGCCCTACCTTCGGAGCGGTGGATGCAGGTGTGTTGGTTGTCGCTGAGGAAGAAGCCCTCTTTGCACAGGCACTCGTAGCTGCCCATCGTATTGACGCACACGTGCTGGCAGCCGCCATTGTTAACCTCGCACTCGTCAACGTCTGGGGGGGGGGGGAGAGACAGAGACGGGAGGAGAGTGAGACATGGGCACGGGGGGGGGGGGTGCATGAAGCGACGTTGCGATTGATTTTGACCGTCGTCAATTTGTGGGCTGTCGGTACACGAGTCGACTCCCGAGTGTGTGGAAGAATCGAGTTTTCATTTTATTAAGTCAATTTATTGGCACGTTCTATGTAAATGGTCCCACGTGACCCTTTTTTGAAATGAATCGTGACCCCCAATATCAATGATAACACTGGTCAACACACTTTTTCTGGCATAAGGTATTCCGACGGTTCTAAGGTAATTTTGGGGTGCTGATTCCAAAGTCTGGCATCAGTTTTTGTCTATCACATTAGGTTTTTGAGATATCAAATGTTGCATTTTCAATAAAAACTGCGGAAGAAAAATATTGAATAAATGTGGATATCTACATAAAATGATATTAGAAACACACTATCCTAAAAATACAGCACCATATTTTAACACTAAAGCAGTCACTGACTCGCAAAAACTTGCAATCATAAGTGACAGAGTTAATTTCGGGAAAAATCAATGAAAATGGGGTATGTCGATAGCATAAAAATGAGATGTGATAGAGCAAATCTGAGGATCAGATTTGGAATCAGCACCCTGAAATTAGTCTAAAACAGCTGCAAAAGTCCAGGCCAGAATTTTTTTTTTGTTGACCAGTGATAATTCATCTAATCACCACGCAGCTGAATTGTTTTACGTGTGATCGACACACACAACATACATACAACACATGAAATACATAGAACACGTGAAATACATACAACCAACAACATGCGTTGAACACTTTTGATTAACCATTCCTAACACGAGCGTCTTGACAAGTGATACCCTGAAATCAGGACCGAGCAACCTAGTTAAGCAGATAACTCAATTTATTATGGCCACGGCCACTCTGAAATGTCACACAATAGATGTTTATCCATATTCTTAGGTTTTTTCGGTGAAATCACGTAGGTAAAACATTCAAATTAATAAAAGTAAAATACAGCTATCGTGCTGTGATGGTTCCACATGAAGACGGAAGCTTGTGTTGCCTCCGAAACGTCGTGATTTTTTATTTTACTTTTATTAATTTAAATTTTCTACCTACGTGACTTTACCGAAAAAACCTAAGAATATGAATCCTTGCAGTCATGAAAGCTTCAAATCTAGAATTAGATGTTTATCCATCACTGTAAGCATCTTCTTAGCCATCCCAGGGTTTGATCTTTCAAGAAGCTCATGGTCCACCCTAAACAGCATCCTCACAAACCATGGCAGATGCGGATACCTGATGCACAAATGGAAAATGTACAACTCTCCAGTATTGTGGCGACTGTGGTCATCCAGGAAGGGGCCATACAACATAATATCGACGCAATGCCCCGATCCACAAATGCGCAGGGAGACATGAGAGCGCTACATTCCGCTGCTCCTGACACGGTTGTCTGGCTTCACCACCTGCATGTGAAATTGTAGCTGTTGGTCTGCATCTACATCAGCCACACACGGAAGAAGAATAAGAACGTGAGCCCTGCCGTTCACGTTATTATTGGATGACGCTGAGGTGTGATTGTGAATGTGAGGCCCGCCAAAGGTATTTTTTAAAAGTCATCTTTGACGACCCGTAAGGGAGCTGTTTCCCACCCCTGGCTGAGCCAAACGAGACAATGTAACCGTGACGATGATCGCATCCTTTTCTGTTTCTATCTTCCGTGTATGAACGGTCAAATAGTTTATTATTTGCATTTTGATGTGAACAGGTGATACATCAACAACGAATAGAAAGGTATGGAATATTTGTACTATATCTGCCATGACTGCGATTCCGGTCCAGGGATGTCACCGAGTACCATTGCAATTAAGGGACTTAAGAGACGACCGTATGGTTATTTGTCAAAGTAAAAAGGTCAATGTGATTTTCCACGCAACTGAACTTTTTTTAACGCTCATGTCCAGTTTACAGCCCTGAACCAGTGACTGATATTCCACATTCCTATGATGGGGGAAGTCTTTCCACAGGACAACCACTGTTGACTTTCCCTACAAAGTGTGCTTATTGACCCTGGATAGATGAAGGGCTGAGTTGACCTCCAAGTCACAACGCACGGGACGAAGAGTCATACAAACATTCGCAGACGCAGTCAAGCAGACAGGGAAGACATTCAGACGATGAGATTAAACAAAAAAATACGAAAGCAAAGAGTCCCAGAGATAAACAAAACGGAAAATGTCAATATGTCCAATGGACATGCCTGACGGTACTGAAAATATAAAAGGGGCAAAGGTGCAGCAATTCATTTCTTGCTCACGTCAATGCTGATGAAAAGGCCTCCACTAGAGGGTGCTCTAGAAAGCTCCTCTAGAAGATATTTTGGCCCACGATGCCATGCCGGGCACTTTGCCCCACGATACGTGACCTGCTGACCGACTGCTGTGCACCCCATTTACACTGCCCCATTACTTCAACTGTCGCACACAGGGAGATCAAAAGAAACCGGCGACCTCTGGATCGCAAGTCCAGTGTTCGAACCGTGACTTCCTCTGACGATGCTGAAACAAGGAAACAGCGCGTGTGTGCGTAGTGTTGAGCGGCTGTGTTTGTGCCAATGTGAGCATCAGCCACACATCACCCGCTCGGTTAGTCACAGCGCAAGTCACGAGGTTGCGAGGACAAACGGTCCCTGCAGAGAGGTGGCAGAAACCATCGCCAAGACTCACTTCATGGCCAAGTGCCCTTTATTTATCCAGGGCAGTCCCACGGATTCTCAAGACTCTTCGACAAGAGAGGCACTTGCATCGGGATGCTTGGCCAATTCCATAAAATGGGTGTTTGGCATGTGAGAGGAAGTATAAAAAAACTGGAGGAATCATGCATAATTCAGAGGGATTAATACTCATAGCTCCACACATACGGGATGACAATTTTTACACCTCAAAACATAAAGTCTTCAACACCTTGGTTTTTTTTGTCCCAAGGCAGATCGGCGACATTCAGGGTGATTTGGTCATTGGAGGAAACCACGCGCGTCACCTCTTACGTAAAATACCCCGAGTATGATTTTCATGCATCCGTATCCAAGTGCTATTGTGTAAGGCATTATATAAGTGCCTCTAATTGTGAAATATGCTTGCCTTTTTTTTAATTTTCGGTATATACAATGGGTGCACAGTTTTATGTAGCAATGTATATCAAACTACCGCAGTTTGGAAAATTTACGTTAAGAGTGAGTCGCGTGGAACAGGGGTGCAGGGCTTTGTGTATTGCACTGTGAGCCTGCCAAAGCGAAGTTCAATTCCTGACCATGACTGAAAAGGTTAAACGTAACAAAAATCCGTGGTAAAGTGATGTATTAACCGCTTATGAGCTCCGTATACACCAACCTGCAATGAACAGCATGGTGAAGTAAGGTCAATCAACCCTCATCACCGACGCAGCATGGGATAACTTCATTCAGAGGCGGTTTGACAAAGGGCCAAATATAATGGTTATATATTCAGATGGGGTCAAGTTGTATCAATGTAAAAAACATAAATCCCCAGTTGTCAGAGACAAAATATATTATGTTGAACGGCAAGACACTTTTTCAGTGGCGTTACGTAATGCTTTCAAAATAGCCAAGACGTGCATCATATTTTAAAGATGTTTCCTCTATTTGCCCAACCATAACGGCTGGAGAATGTTGTGCCATCGCATTACTCTACAGGCATTTTGTCTTCTCTGGTTTGTATTACTCTGCCTTTGCTGTGAGAGGGCACATTGTGGCTGGCGAGCAGACCATGGCTGGAACAAATCCATTGATTAATATTGATTCTTAAGGTCACGATACCTGCATCGAATCGCGTGTGTAAACATCTCTGTTGTTGAATTTCGATTTAAAGCTTTCGTGACTGCAGGGATTCATCTTCTTGGTTCTTTCGGTAAAGTCACGTAGAAGGGAAATAATAAAATAAAAAAAACATAATAATTATTTTTCTTATTTTATTATTTCCCTTCTACGTGACTTTACCGAAAGAACCAAGAAGATCGCTGTTGTTATATAATCGTTTCATTTATATTTTTTTGGCCAGGCTGGCCAGGATTGGGAAAGGACAGAGCTTCACCACTATTCACCCACAGACTTAGATATTCCTTCACTTATCACTCTAGAAACAAGAACAATTACATATACTTGAGAACGTACAATAAAAAAAATCACGACTAACAAATCTACAATTAAGAAGATGAATTGAAATAACCTGTATTTATTTTTACTTAAAATCTTATCAATGATTCTCAATGCTATCAACGGTATTCACAAATGGATCCTGCTGTGGTGTCATGGTTTGCACATGGGACTTGCAATGCAGAGGTGGCCAGTCCGATTGATCTCCCGGTGTGGCAGTTAAAACAATGGAGCAAGTTTATTAAATCCCACCCGCCACCTCTATCCACTCAGCAGTATAGATGGATAACACCACAGATCAATCAACACGTTGTACGTATGCGTGTTGAACTTTTTTCGTACTGTTCATCGCCAACCATGCTAATTGGAGGTGCGGGGGAAGGACAACAATGTAAACAAAAAAGCAGTTCTAAACGAATGAGTTTTCAATGTAGATGATTTAAAAGTGCATAGTTCTAGCAACTTTCTCATATCGGACGGAAGAGCGTTCCAGACGGCCGCATCAGCACATCTGAAAGCACGCGATGCAGTGACCGGCGTATGTGTGGTGAGGTGAAGTCTGGGTATTCCCACTTCTTCCAGAACGTCTGGCCAGCATGGAAGAGTAGGCCAAGGTACCCTCCAGAGGAGGATCTCTTGAGCCCTCTCTAGAGGTGCAATTGCAGGGCTGCACCTTTATCTTGTGTTCTATGTTGTATGTAATATGTCCACGTCACCCCCCTGCAGCCACTACAGCCGCCCCTATTCAACGCGATGGAAACAAAACAAAAACCCCCCCCACAAAAATCGATCCTTTGATTGATTGTAATCCCTTTTCAATTAAATTCGCGACAGTTCGTCAATTGCAGTGCAGGTGAACCCCGTGCTCCCAGAGCACAGCCGCGATTGGCAGGCCTCACGCGGGCTTTTTGACAAAAGCCTCGCTCACGCGCGTGATCGACAGGGCACTCCGTGGCTTTCGGTTCAACCGGAGGAATCCGATGAGCTAAGAAGCTCCCTTTTTTGTTTTCACAGATGTAGTAGTCCGATTGGGCGTCTGCGACATCCGTGTTTGACCACACTTCACCGTGCTGGTCAGTTGTGAGTTTTTGTGAACGTGGAGAACTCAAAATTAAAATTAATAAAAGTAAAATAAAAATAAAATAATTATTTTATTTTTATTTTACTTTTATTAATTTACTTTTATTAATTTAAAATAAAATAATTATTTTATTTTAATTTTACTTTTATTAATTTTAATTTTTTACCTACGTGACTTTACCGAAAAAACCTAAGAATATGAATCCTTGCAGTCACGAAAGCTTCAAATCTAGAATCAGGACTAGTTCCCAGCACAACCCGCTAACTGGGCCGCCACTCCACCCACCCCCCCTCATACTCATCGCAGAAATTATATATAATTGTTATTAAAATGCATTGGTGTTCAATCGGATTCCTCTGATTTCTGTACTATTATGAGCACTCGCTGTCAGACAGATATATAGGCATGCACTTGACGTGTGTGAAATGTTTTTTATTTAATAAATATTAATGACTTAGCGGAGCCTTACATGACTGCTACCCATTCCTAGCATAGCCGGGTAATCCACATTGCCTGCAGACTATCAAATTCCAACGCCGCGAAAAGTGGGAATATTAAACATGCGGCGTACATGGATCATTAGTGGCCGATATCACACGAAGGATGCTATTAGAAGCCTTAACGCATGCAACGCAATCCCATCATCAATGCTAATAGCCCATCGCAAGCCACAACTTGCCAAAGAGGACTCCTTTTTACCTGCCGCTAAGCTAGCCAGCCAGCTCAGTGTTCGCTACGATTTTAAGGTTTCTCTTAAGACCCGCCCGTTGTCTGAAATTGTCCGCCCCATGGAAGTAAAACAACTAGCATTGAAAAACCGCAACAAAGTCGACGTTCCTGCACCACCCCCCCCTTGCCCCCCCCCAAAATAAAATAAATTGAGCCACAACGATATTTGTCATGCACATATTTGATTACACTCAGGTTGATACAAGAACTGTTGGATGGGTAGAAAAGAACATCAAGTAAAGGGGGGGGGGGGGAGGGAAAAAATGCGGTTGGCTGTTTTTTTTTACCGTCTAAGCCCATAGACTGACCATGAATCAACAAAGGGAAATTCTTTAGCTGAATAAGGCAAAAAGGGGAGGAAAGCCTAAGGTTCTTTGTTTACCTTTCTCTCTTTTCAGTGTTCTTTTGAATACTTCATTGCTTCTTTCAGCTATTGCTCATCAAAGCGGGCTCGCTGGCAAAAAAAAAGGAGGGCCATATTTTAAAAGAAAAAGGAACGACGAGGAAGAACAAAATCTTTTGAGCAAGGGGGAAAGGAAAAAAAAACCTCTCTCCTTGAGATTTCGTGAAAGGGGGGCCTGCGGGGAGAGCGGCAGGCGCACACACAGAGAGCCGGCGGCGGGCGAATAACAAGGGCAAATAAATAAATAAGGGACACATCTTCCCATAATTAGCCTAAACAGGCAAATAATAGTTTTGCTATGTTTGTTCCTTTTTTTTTATTGTTGTTGTTGTTATAATCATCGCTACGGTCGCATTTATTGGCGCGTTTCTATATTTTTCTTCCGACTTATTTTTTTTCCGCTGCGTCCGTCAATGCCAGTTACTGTTGCGGCAACTCACCACAACGGGTTCCATTAATTATACATTTATACAGGCAAATCTTTCCACTAACACGTCTCCTACACAACCACTCCCCTACCCCCTCAGCTCCCTTCCCCCCCCACCTCTCTCTCAACTGTCAGAGCTCCTACCCCGCACAGCACCCTATTAAAAGAACCTTTAACGAAGCTATTAATCTTGTGATGTTTCAAACAGTAATATAAAATGGCAGGCACCGGGGCTGTGTCAGTACTTATTCACAAGTGCCGGTCTGTGCCAGTGGTGTGAGTGTCAGAACACGCCACACAATTTCACCCGCACGTATATTTATGCCCACGGGGGAACGGGGCCAATGAAGGCGCAGCGCACATATCCAGGTTGGCAATTGGCACCAGACAAATGATCCTCATGGCGGTACCCCGGGGTTCCAAATAATACAAAATGGGCCGAGGCAATTAAATATTTTATTTCTGGGACACTATTTTTTTCCAGGGGTCTTACTTCACTCCGCGACTGGGGTACCAATCAATCCTAAATCGGTGCCACACTCTGCGATGTCGAAACGCAGCGAGGACGATTGCGCCGAAACCCTGAACGCTCGTACGCACCGTAGTGGTGCATCGTGCACAGCTCATCGAGATGAGTCGATTGCCGCATCGCCGACCATCAACAGAGACTAAACATGACTGCATCACGGACATCATGCGAGAGCTGGGGTGCTATGATACCCCGGGGTATCGCCATAAGGTTCACGTAGTCAAATAGTCGACTAAGTCTCTAAATCGAAAACCCTTGCCGTGTGCTCGAATCTCTCCTGAAGCCCTCTCGTGGCTAGCAGACCTTGACACTGGCATTCAACGTCTGCACACATTGCCATCCGCAAAGCGTCTAACCAGATTCCGCCGGTCGTTATATCCCACTTTAACATAATCAAAATCATTTCTGCAATCAGACTTGGATAAAAAGAACCAAAAAAAAACACAGGGGGTTTGGGTCTTCAGGGTTTCTTAAATATTAATGATTTAAAGCCCTTCGTGAAGACACTGCTGCATGACATCTGCACGTCAGTTCATCGGAGTTGATTGACTCTAACTTTAGCACGTCAGAGTAGGTTGGTGGAGGGGTGCTGACTCAGAACCGTTTCAAATGTCACTCGCTGCTGATGTTAGCCATGGGCAGCAATCGAACTCAGGTCATGGCAGAACCTAAAAACTACTGGACCACGACTCGAACCCGATCCTGAGTCGAGTAGGCTTCAACAGCCACACACATCAAGCGAATCAAAACTCGTGTAATGTGCTTGATTATCATTGCGATGTGATGTCGAACTTGTTTCGTGTGAACTGTATTTAAAATGTACAATACGTTACAAGGACAAATATCTCTCGTGTAGCCTTCATCGCACTATTTTGTGGGACAAACGCTGTTAGCGAGTAGCACCATTGAAAGCCGGCCAGGCACACGAGGGAGGATAGGTGGCCACCACCACGCCCGGCCGCCTTTGTCTCCATAAAGGCGATGTTTACACACCGCACCAGGTACTCTTTTTGAGGCTGACCCGACCTAGAGGAGAGGCCCAGGACCGGTGTTGTCCGTGAGCGGGAATCGAACCCGGGTTGGCAGCTACGCTACCGCTCCCCCGACACACACCCCCACGCGGAGGCACACGCACGTATACACGAATGCTCCTTTCTTTTTTTTCGTGCTTCGTTTCGGTGGGTGGATGAAAGAAGGAGTGCTCGGTGGAGCGCAAGAAGAAAAAAAAAACCTCTTTTCACGAGGAGGAGGAGGCTCGATCCGAGCCATAGGCGCACTGTATCCACCGCCACCACCAGCACCAGCACCACTGCACACAGCTTCCCACTCCTCCTCCTCCAGCCAAGGCTCCAGAGGGCTTCCTCCTTTCTTTGGCGAGATTTATTTCCCAGTGTATATTATGAATAGCGGTGGTAGCCTGTTTGGCTTGGCCACGGCGTTTTTTTTTTTACGCAAAGTGCTAGTTTATGTTTAAGGCCCATCTTCTTCTCAGCAGGACCTGCCCGCCACCCCCCCCCCCCCCCCGTTCAGATGCAGGTTTGCCGTGTGCTGCTTGCCCCCCTTCTCTTAAAAAAGGTGTCTTGAACAAGAACATTTAGAACGTTTGATTTTTTTTCACGACAGCTGTTGAAATCAAATGCCAATCCCCAGGTTTTCCTGACCCCCCCCCCCCCCCACAAATCCCACACACTAATGAATCAGTGCGGGGCAAGTAGAAATATAAACCTGCTTCTCTGTGGAACAAGCCCCCCCCCCCCACACCACCAGCCCCCCACCAGCCCCCCACCAGCCTCTCCAGCCTCCCACCTCCCAACCATCTCCTGCTAAAAATGCTGCCTAGCTTTCCCCACTAACCCCCCCCCCCCCTGCTTTCATTGAGCAGGCCAGTGCTGTTCCTGGCCCCGGACAGAGTCACTGGCCATGACCACGCGGCGTTTGAGAAAAAGAAGAAAAAAAAATCCTTTCAGCCAACTTTGGCTGAAGCCCTACGTGACAAAACTCCCTGCAGACCTTTAGGAAAGTTAATGAGTTATAAAAACAGCTCCCTGGTCAGACTGAGCGCTAGGCGAAGCTGGGTGAAGAGGGGGGGGGGAGGTGCGTGGTGGTGGTGGTGGTGGTGGGAGCAGAGTGGGATGTGGGGGGGGTGAGCCATCGGTAGGAGGGTGCCAGTGGATGGGAAGGGTGATGTGCGATGGGGAGGAGGTGGAAGGTTGCATCAAAGAGACGAAGAGGTATGAAGAGGAGAGAATGGCGTTTAATGGATGTTCTGGATACGACCAAGTACCAAAAGCAAGCCAGGCTTCTTGAAAATTTACAGCACCTTCACTGGTTCCACAATACCAAACAGGTTTAATGGTCTTGAGCATTTTCCAATGCATGCCCAAGCACTAGCAACACGGGATAAAATTATGTCCAACATTATACAATTTCACGAATTTATGAATCAGGGCTTTAAAGTTGGCTGTGATAATCGCCGAAGCATTTATATATTTCTTTCCCTCCAAAATACACATAAGTGGTACAGCTTAATGTTGGGGTGCATATCATGACTTATGTAACGTAAGCTTTTTCAAAAAAAATGTGCGAGGAGTGCATTGCCAAATAACTACATCTGAGGTCCTCCTTCCTTTACGACTGCATGCGAGTTGTTATCCAAAGCAAATAATATAAATGTGTAAATGATGCACTCCCATTGAAACCCCACGCTTACCCACCTCCCACTGACCCCCCCCCCTACTTCAAAACAAGATGTGAGCCTTACAAATGCAACCATTTGGAAATGTTTAAGACAGCCCCGTCGTCCTAATGAGCCTGCCGAATGAATTAAGCCACCGACGGATTAAAGATTACCGTGGGACGTTTCACTGATCGAAGTCACTCGCTCTGACCCGCACAGTCGGTGTCTCTGGAACAATGCCGTTCAAAAAAAAAACAACACTCCAGGCTTTTAGCGGGGCCCTTTAACCGCAACAAAAAAAAAATCTATCAATGTTTTGTGGCATCGTGTTAAAAGAAACCAAGCGGAGGGGCGATACTGACAGTGTTAAAATTAAGCGTAATATTTGCTTGACTCCAGAGCACAGCTTGGGATTCCCTTGCTGAATGTTAGCTCAGAGGCGATCCTGGCCCCAGTCCAGACGGTAGCAGCATCGACTTGAGGTTTGCGTTTGTCAAGACTCTAGCCAGCGTGTCAAGCTAACTGGCTTTGTCTGAAACTACGGCTACGGGACGCTCCGCAGGAAACTAATGGGCGGGAGAACGAGACCAAAAGCGCCAATTTGCCATTGGCTCCCCCGGCTAAATTTGCTGCACGTTATTACCAGCGAGAAGCATAGCCCCCCTAGGGGGGGGGGGGGGGCGCTTCTCAAAGATGAACATGTTGACAGACTTTCCTTTTCCTGGCCTGGTTCATTTCTGTGGCACTGGCCAACCAAAACAGCAAGCCTTCCCTCGGGATGGGGCCCCTGGGTCGTGCACTGTGATTATGTCCGTCCATCCGTGAGACAGACAGACAGACGGACGCGGCGCAGAGAGAGAGAGAGAGAAAGTGAGAACAATACTCTGCGCGAAGGCCGTCTCTCCGGAACCACTGGTCTCGCTTTTGAATGCCGCCCGGCATCAGAGAAGAGCAGCACTTGAAAGGTTGTGTGACGGCGGTTGAATGATGCCAAATTAGCCTCAAGTTTAATATCCAGAGCACAAAATATGCACTAGGTGCAAAGTGAAACAACACGTTGTTTTTATTCGATGACGTTTTGTTTTTTGTGTACCCCTAATGGTATCTTACAACTTGTGTTTTTGATTCGGAACGTGCACACATTTTTAGTTGCATGCAACGAAAAACAACGAAAGTTGAATTTTGGCTAAACGTAGCTAAATGTGTTTTAACACATTAAAGGCATTTTTCAAAAAAAAAATCGGAATTAAGAGTCTCCATAAACAACCTGCACGAGTGAATGAGAGTGGATAAATAACTCGAGGGGATACGAGCGAGAGGAAAGATTTTTTGAGAATATTACTCGCCATGCAGTGCTGTTCACACGCACGCGTAGTAAAGGCTCGTGCCATGAGATTTTAAATTGTAATAAAGCAACTGAAATGAACGTTTTGGAATTGTGATCCGATCTGATAAGTTGTAAAGTTTATATTGATATTGCACAATCAAACTATTCATGAAAAAAAGTGTTCCACAGAAGCATAATGATGAATTATATTCATATTCTTAGGTTTTTTTGGTAAAGTCACGTAGGTAAAAAATTAAAATTAATGAAAGTAAAATAAAAAATAAAATAAAAATCACGACGTTTCGGAGGCAACACAAGCTTCCGTCTTCAGGTGGAACCATCACAGCACGCTTGCTGTATCAAGTAAATGATGAATTGATTAAGACAGATTCATATGCTCATAAAGCATACATTGAATCGTTGATATATAAATAAATTATTTCTATTTCATATATATTATTACTGTTATAAATTATACACAAACGACAAATGGCAAAAACTAAAATTCGCCAATGGATTAAATCCTAACTCCGAAAATGTATCAGTCTGCATAGCAGTAGAATGCTTTATGTTACAATCTTACATTTTTGAAATCTTATAACATATATTATGTTTTGATTAATTCTTAAGTACTTATTCATCTCTGTATCTGGTACCGCTACAAACTATATAACCCGAAAATGTGTGATTTTAAAATATATATAAATTCGTTCAATAACCATAGCGTTGCAATATTTCCGCTTGGGTTGACAACATGTGTACGTTGTTTCCCACACTCACATTTAGGCCAGAGAAGGAAGATTTGGTACATCAAGCAGTGAGCAGTGGAGCTTACTGTAATTTGTGATTTGTGTACCATCTCTATCATTTGTGCAATTTCTCAGCACGAGACTAATTTCACGACACACACTGCCCCCATGAAGACGCAACGACTGCTTCCTATGATGTCATATTTGTGGGAAAAATGTTTTGTATCATCCGAAATGTTGTATCCATGCCCGACTTTCAAGATGGATCTCAAAATCGGGAACGCATCCCTCGTGTCGAGGCACAGAACATTCCACGCGTTGGACAAACAACCCCACCGTGCACCACAGCACTCGGACAATTGATATTACGCAGCCTATTTAACTAACAAGGTTATACGCCAAGATGCTGTTTTTCGTTACAATGAGCAGGGATTGATATAACCAGGGCAATATGAGCCAGAATCCAGTGTTTATGTATATACTGGATATAGCGTACTGATTGGAAGAAAGCATTCCGTTAATGTGCTAAGCCATTCATCAACCTCATTAAAGCGGCGTGTCATCTTAAACATTTCCAAATGGATTTGTTTATACATATTATCCTCCCCGTGTTTATTAAATCCACCCCTCCGCCTCTGTCCACCCAGCAGTATAAACGTGCATGCAACAAAGGCGATTGGCAGGTTCTCGTGTGGTCGGGTAAAAGTTTACGGACTCCCACCTCCTCCAAGACATCTGGCTAGCGTGGAAGAGTAGGCCCAATACCCTCTGGAGGGGCTCTCTAGAGCTCCCCCTAGTGGAGACCTTTCGACCAGCAGTGGGGTGAGCATACAAATGCAGGGCTAAACCTTTACCCTTAATCCCTCCCAAATTCCAGTGTGCTTTAGCCTTGTTTAAAAACAAAGGCTCGTTTTCTGTAGTTGTTTAAATATTACAGCACTAAGCATGTATGTATGTTGAACTTATTTTGCAACGTATGGAGCCAACCATGCTAATCGGAGGTGTGGGGAAAGTGCTGCTGGTCGTTTGGAGATTCCTTTATCCAGCAGTGGATTGGCCATGGCTGATGATGATGGTGACGATATTGCACGGCACATATCTTAAGTCTATGCATAGGTCACAATACCACATTGCATGGGTGTAGCTATGGATACATTAATATTTTAAACTGATTCTTAAGCCCGTCAATTCAAGCATCTAATCGTGTATGTATAAATCGATGTTTTTCAATAATACCTAGATATTGTGTGTGGTGAATGAACGTGACTCATCCAGCCACTTGACACAATCCAGGAAGTGTGACTTCCCGGATTCTGTCCTGAAGATGCTTGGCACAGTTTCAAGCCCAACGTCATATCCAGTTCTAAATTTGCTTGTGAGAATCGTTCTTCAACTGAAACAGGAATAAGAATAGTTCGTGGAAATGACTGGACACCACGTGACCATTACATTTGTTTGGCTATGTCGGGTGGAGGAGAGTTTCACGAGATCAAGTCGACTGGATCCAGTATGTTGCCGAACTCAATAATCAATTAGGAATCATTATATTGACTGCGGGAGGGGTAAGGCTTAGGGGTGAATCGCTACACCTACACCTACACTGTACATGTATCAACATTTGTTTTTACCAGGTAAGGCCCACTGAGCTACTTGGCTCTATTTCAACGAAGTGGCTTATCAAGTGGAAATTTAGAGCAACCAAATACTCCAAACGCACGTTTCCAAAAGTGGAGGGGAAAAACCGGAGGACCCGGAGAAAAATCCACGCGACCATAGGGAGAGAGAGACACGCAAACTCCAAAAGTATAAAAACAACACGCTAAAAACATTTAACCTAAAACCAACTGGAATTTGTGTTGGCAGCAGGGAGATGTTGTTCCCTCACAATGTGCCATGGGAAAAAGGGGGAATATATAGAACGAGGGCAATACGACCGGCGCTGTTATACGGTTCAGAGACGTGGGCACGAAATAAAGGAAGACAGCAGAAAATTGAAAGAAGAGTGCTGGAAATGGCAGGAGAGGAGCATTCTGAGATGTAAGTTGACAATATCTCTAAAGGAAAGGTGAAGGAATGAAGAAGTCAGAGCCTTAGCAAGGATAATGAATATTCCGGAGAAGGTGAGGGAGTAGAGGCGGTTCATGGTTTTGGGCACGTGTTGAGAAGAGACAAAGTTTCAGGTTTCATTTATTAGGTATAGCCCTGTGAGCCATTCGGCTCTTGAATCGGGTGCAACCACAACAAACACAAAAACACAAACAAGAAAACATCTTAAAGTGACTATGTGCAAACAGAAAATCCAAGAAAAGACAGCAACATATTGCAGAAAAGACTGAATTTGGAATGGCTATGGAGATGGCACCGCTGCAGGGCCAGAAGGAGTTGAGGGAGACTGAGGATGAGATGGGAGGATGCGGTCGAACGAGATGTGAGGACGGTGGACGTGACATAGAGAAGGGCCACGGAATAGAAGCGCACGGAAAGAGGGGAAATTCCAACCAGCCGACCCCATAGATTAAGGGAACGTCTGGCTTAGAAGAAGGAGGAGGAGGAGGAAATGTGGCTTAGCGTGCGTTCACAAAAAGGACAAAATCATCTCGGAGACAAACCGCGCCTGCAAATTGATCCCCGTCAACATCTCTCCGCTTTGCTGTCCACAGCTGGAAGGAGTTTACTTGCCTTTCAGAAGCCTTCGGCTCTAACACCCAGAAGCAATAAACACTCATAATCAGTGGATCTCTCTTCACTTCCCCGCAAGGTCCTCCAAAACAAGGGGCAGATCGGGCTCGACACGGCACACGCCAATCCGACCGTTCCCCCGTGGCATCACCTCACCAGCCGCGGAAATTAGCGCTTAAAATAATAGCGGGATTTCATCGAAAATTCCTTTCCAAAACACGAGC
This sequence comes from Lampetra planeri, assembly GCF_965212315.1. Classification (NCBI taxonomy): domain Eukaryota; kingdom Metazoa; phylum Chordata; class Hyperoartia; order Petromyzontiformes; family Petromyzontidae; genus Lampetra; species Lampetra planeri. The sequence continues at coordinate 9,847,317 of NC_136122.1, read as the reverse complement.
GATCCTTTTATCATTTTATTTCCTAACGTGGAAAAACAAAAAATAATTGGGGTGCCGAGGCTGCAGCCAGAAACAAAGTGCTTGTAACGCTGAAAGATGGGAGGAAATGTGACACTTTCCTGATGCAAACGTTATTTAGACAGGTTAAATAAACTTTACCCCCCCCACCCCTCCACACACACACAAAAATCCTGAGCTTGAATTAAATCTCTTAAAGCATTTGGGTAAAATGCTGAGCAAATGGGGGTCTCAATCAGATATTGGAGAGTTTATATTAAAGCAAAGCTTTATTTTTACTTTTTTCCTGCTAATTTCTTTTCTAAGCGTCGAGTATTGTTTTAACGGCGTGACTGCTTTTTCCCAGGTGGGTTCCTTTCACGGGGGGGGGGGGAGGGAGGGATGTGGGTTGGAGAGGGGGCCCTCACCGCTCGCTTTTTCCTTACGCGAGCCAAGTGGCCGGGGGGGAGAAGGCACCACCGCTCCATTTAACCAGCAGCCAGCCAGCCAGCCAGCACCTGCGGAGTTTTTTTTTTAATTTGCCACCGTAACCGAACCTCTCGTCGTTTTACACTTTTTGCTACTTTTCAAAAAGCCCACCTCATCTCACTCGCGCCTCTCCTCCGCAGCGGCGGGAGCAGCGGCATCGTCGTTTGTGCGACCCAGGAGATGAAACGCACGGTGCGTTTCCTCTTTTGAGAGGGTGACCCCCGGGGTTTACGTTGTACACAAACTCGTTTACGGTACTGCTGTGGGGTGCCGTGGGATAAGATCAAAATCAGGGCTTCATTCTGCGTCTCCACATACAAGCAGAAATATGTTTTAGTCCATCAGCCTAGTGGCCTTCCAAGCAAACATTATCGAGCAGCGCTTTCCTAAGCAAAGCAAACTCGAGTCCAACCTTGACCCTTCCCAGGTTCCCATCAGCAGTCAGGTTCGTTTGACAAACTCCGCTGGCTACATCCAAGTCATTTAGAATGCAACAGAATATAATTGTTTAAAATAAATACAATTTTACAAATATAGGCAATAATAACGTTTCTCCCAAATTAGTCAGTGTGACTTTGATTTCATTCATTCATTCCTTGACTCCATCTGGCCAGGTGAGAACCCATTGAGACTCAAAATCTCTTTTGAAAGGGTGACCTGGGTTCAACAAGGGACAACCCAAGGCAGTGCAGACCTAAACGCACAGACCTTCAGGGATCAACAAGAGAAGTTCAGTTTTCTCATCGGTGACCGACACAGCTTGTCAAAGCTATCAACAAAGAAACAAAGTCAGGCCATTTGCAAGTGGCAGTGAGCAAACGGACAAATCACACTCTGCCAGAAATTACTCACGCAACACTTTAAAAATATATATATACAGGGCGCCCAAAATTAGATCGAGTGAGGTTATAAGTGTGATGTAAAAATATTTTTTAACTCAAATTTTCCGAGTGTCCAGTGCATTACAAAGGACCAATTGAGAGGGAACAGACTTAAACTGAAGGGTGACATTATGGGACTCGACACAGGCTTACTTCTGCCAATATTTGCGGGTTCACTGCGACTGCAATTTATATTTTCCCCGCAAAAGAATTAAGGGAATATTAAAAATAAAACTGACCATGGAAACAAACTGGCGGCATGACGAGTAAACTTGGCTGTTCTCACGTTTGCCCAACAACGTTTTTTTTTAGCCAAAAGATTTCACATGTCAGGCTAAGCCTTTCGAAAGGAATGATCATTAAGGAAGATGCCAACTTTCTCGCCCTCACTTGAAATAAATCTGCTATGAAATATGCCTGCACTGCTGCACTGAAACTGTCTGTACGGAACACTACACATTCATGCCACGCAACTAAATGCTGACGAGCAGTGCAACAACGACAACAGCATAACAACAAAGATTCCTCTTATAGCCATATAGACATGCTGTCAGTGAGCACCTATTGAAGGCTGGCAAGGCGCATGAGGGGGTGGTGTGGTCTGCAAGCATAGCAAGCCATCGTTGCCCATTGCTGACGTCTACAAACTGCAACCAGCTTCTCATTTAAGGCTGAGTTTACCCAGTGGAATCCCTGAACTGGTTTCAAATATTCACCCGCTGATGTAAGCCATGGCCAGGAATAGAACCGAGGTTGTTGGATTCACAAGCGCATTGCGGGAACCACTACCTTACCGCTCCACAAACACACATAGAAAAACACAGATCCCCCATCAAGCATTAATAGACTGTTGGAGCAAGTGCTGTTAACGAATACGAATGCTTATGAAGGCCGGCACGGCACACGAGGGGGTGGGTGGCCAACACCACGCCCGGCCACCTTTATCTCCCTAGTGGCGATGTTTACACATCGCACCAAGTACTCATTAGAGGCTGAGTCGACCTTGGGGAGGCCGAGGACCGGTTCAGATAATCGTCACTGGTGTTGGTTGTGAACGGGAATTTAACTCGGAATGCTGGTATCATAGCGCGGCGCTCTAACCGCTACACCACCGCTCCCAATACACGCACACACAAGCTGTGAATATAATTTGAGATGTACAACAAGGAATGAAAATAAACACGCCACGTTTCTGCTGGTGGACCGCGCTCGCAATTGCCGCAAATGAAAGAAGGGTGCCTGGCCGCAGCGTGCAAGCACCAGGTATGCAATCGGCCAGAACCAAAACACAAGCCTCAAAGTTTGGTTGCCAGATTTCAAATACGGCATGTGCTCTCCCAATTCCAGCATGCAGACCCAAGTCTAATAGCATGTTTTGGTTAAGCATTAACTTAAACATCGCACGGACGTGTTACATTTCTCCACTGGGTTTGAGTACTTTAGCGGGCGACCTTTACGGCAAAAAAATGAATGAGCCGGTGTTATATTTTTGAGTTTCATCCGCGAATTTTTACGGGAATTAAAATGGCCGCTGGCGTACGGCGCGAGCGGTCGCGACAAAACCTCGGAGGGCAAATGAACCTTATGGTCCCATAAGGTCCCGGCTGTCGCATAAAGGGGCCATCCATTAAGTACGTACGCATGGAGGGGGAAGGGGGGGGGGTTAAGCCAAACGCGTACGCTTGCGTATGGGGGGGTCTACTGACAATGTACGCATAGGAAACGGAGGGGGGGGGGTGAAGCTTCGATAATAATTTGTCTACATTGGCCTTCAAATGAGTTAGATGCTCCGGCGGTGGACGATCTGTTTGCTTAAACACGTTCATATTATTAATCCTTGATCGTTTCTGCGTGGAATAAATTTCGGCCGTTCTATAGGATTCGTGGGGGGGGGTGCGTCAAACGAACGTACGCAAGTGGGGGGGTCAAAAGTCCGCGTGCGTACAGGCAGGGGGGAGTAGGGGTCAGGTTTTGACAGATTTTTGCGTACCTACTCAATGGATGGCCCCAAACTGCTTTGCGACGTCATTTTACGTCTGTTGAAGGCGAACGGACGCGGCGATCTATTCCTCTCGACGAGCTCTACACGATGCGTTAATCAAAGTTTCAAAGTTGTGTTTCTTCTGCGCATTCGTCCTCGCCGCTGCTGCTTGGACACGACACGACAGCAGAACGATCCGCGGCAGGCGGGTCGCGGCGTTTCTGTGCGCGGTGGGTCGGAGTCGCCAAAAAATAAATGTTATTCATTACGATTTTGGGACCCCGGGATCCCCCGCCATGAAGGTTCATTTGTCGTCCGCTCGGAAGGCAGTTTACGTTGTCCCCCGAGTCTGAGGGCACCATACCCCGACGGCTATTGAACTCGGCAGATGTTCAGCTTCTGCAGCGTCGTCTCTAATCGGCTTCGAATGCCCGAATCAATTCCACAAACCTTCGATATTCCCCGCGTGTAAACGCAATAATTCCAGCTTAATTGGGCGCGCCGTGTCATCTGGGTTCACGGCCACGGGGTCCTGTACGTTTTCCTTTAAACACACGGACTCCAGATACTCGCTCGAGTCACCGCAGGGCCCTCTGTGTGTGTGCGCGTGTCTCAAATGAGTAGCTGGTGTGGTGTTTAAACATCAAACATCACCACTGGGGAGACAAAGGTGGCCCGGTGTGGCGCTCGCCACCCACCCCCCTCGTGTGCCGTGCCGGCCTTCACAGGTACTCGCTGACAGCACTTGCCCCAACAGTCTGTTCAGACTATATAGGGGATCTTTATCTTTGGGAGCGGTAGTGTAGTGCTCGCGCTCTGCGCCCCAAACCCAGTGACCCGAGTTCGACTCCCGCTCATGGCCAACACCAGTGACTAATACCTGAACCGGTACTGGGCCTCGACTAGGTTGACTCAGCCTCAAATGAGTACCTTGTGCGATGTGTAGAATCATCGCCACTGGGGAGACAAAGGTTGCTCGCTTACAGCACTTGCCCCAACAGTCTGTTCCAGGCTATGCGGGGGATCTTTGTCGCATTTGACCCCAGGATCGTGCTAATAAATGCGCGTGCACATGGTGACCGCCTCCTCCGATTAAAGGTCATCGATTAAAGTTCATCGACTCAAAGTAATCGATTCCCAACTACCCGTCCGCACCCAGCCAGTGCTCTGCAGCTCGGCGTTTGCTGCACGTGAACGCCGATAACAAATTGGACATCCAAGAACGTCAATTCGCTGTCTTGTGGAATGGTAATGCGCCACGTTTGCAATCACTGCATCTATTGCCGTTGAGGCTTTGATTACCTGCCAAGTGCAGACTAATGCATCAAAACGCTCGATTTCCTACGTGACAGTCAAGGTGACTACTCACAGCGAGTACACAATGTGTGAATAATTTAAGTCATGGGAGTGTAGGTGTGGATTTCGTGGGGGTTTTTTTCCCCCAATTTCACTCAAATGTGCTAATGGCATCATGTCATTAAGAAGCAGAATCCATTTGGAAATCTCACAGAGCTGTTACATCTCTGCATCAGATAATAGCTGCAGTAGATATCGTTCACAGGACCTTTGCTGAAAATTCCATCAAGTCTACTTTTCGCTTTCCCACACACTCTGCTATGAGAAAAGAATATATCGAAACAATATTGTTTCAAGCAAAAATAAAGAAGTAAAAATGTGATTGTGCAGTCATCAGCGAGTGAGCTCAGACCATCAACTTGAGAACCCAGTTGAATGATGAGTGGATTCAAACCCCATGCCCTCGGCAGTGCCGGCCCAACGCTGTGACCTCTCAACCACACAGTCATCTCAGGCGTAGATCTATTGATAAATGCTCAACGGTCCCAATCGCTTAAGTTAGTGCACCTTGCACTAAAGCTTCCTTCCACTAAGCTCAATTGAGAAGAAGACAACAACGCTCTCCCAAATGTCCACGCTCACTGAGCTGCAGCGTGGTGCAATCTGACACAACGTGGCAACACAACTCCTTAAACTTCACCTTCTGCGGGCGGGAAAAGGCATCGGTGGCGATGCGCGGCAGAGGAAAGGGGCAAGGGTGTTACATGCCATTTCCGCCCATTATTGCCACTCCTCAAAGTGAAAATATTCGCGTCCTCCTGGCACCAGCGACGCGCTGCGTGGCTCTCCTGAGCCGAGAGGTTACCGACGAGCAACGTGCCGAGTTTTACAGGCCTCCCTGTGTTGGTCACGCCGCCCTCAATCCTCAGTGGCACGCCGTGGGAATGTTAATCACAGTTGGGAACAATCACTCACGCCCAACGGTTATTGTTAAGTTGTGCATTGTATTGTTTTCTGTCGAACTAGGTAGGACCCATATCTAACAGAGAGGGTATTTGCCGATATGCATTTGGCAGTTCACCGCCATTTTTCCAACCCGAGCCTCACTCTGCTGATGTCAGAATTGGTCCAGAGTTAGCTTGTGTTGAGCCAAATTGTGCACTCGAATATGGAAAGGAGGCGTATTGTCTGATTATCGATTTTATTTCCTCCATGGTGTTGGATTTGAGCTACGCAGTAAAAGTAAAATTGCGTAAAAAATTACCCGCGTAACATTTAAATGTATCTGAATCTCAAGACTTTGTATGCCAAGCGGGGCATGTACATAACGGCGAGCCACCGAACGCAGGAAGACACGTAACATGTGTTCACATTTCAGACAACAGAGAGGAGGAGGAGGAAGACCTTTCTGTTGCAATTTTGTAGTTGTGCCAAGGCGAAAACGCACAAATTCAGCGCAACCGCGAAACCCTTCGCCAGGGGCCGGCAACCAAAATAATGAGACGAGCCATTTGTTTCGAATTCGGTAATAAAAAAAAAACTAATTATTTCAAGAGCCGCAACGCACTGTGGTGAACACAAAGGCGGTGGTGCCTCCTCAGTAAATAACCGTCTCGAAGCATCAGTCCTTCAAGAGCCGGGCACGGCTCCGGAGCCGCAGATTTGCCCGCACCCTTTGCCCTCCGCGGAAGGTCGGCACGAGAGAAGCCACCGATCTCACGTGACAAAAAAAAAAGGGAACCGCGCGTGGGCAAAAAAAAACCAAAACGCACGACGAGTATCGGTCTGACGAAAAGAGCCTGTGGCCTTCCGTACAGTGGCACCCACAAAGGGCTGGCCATCACCCTAGGTGAACCCTCCAAACGTCTCCCCCCCGCCACCATCCCCGCGCCCAACCTCCCGAGGAGACCCCTAATCAAACAGCGCGTGTTTGAGATGTGCCAGCGGAATCCTGGCGGCGTGAACCATCGCTCACCGAAGCAGTTGTGTCCGTCCTCGGCGAGCATGAAGCCATCGTAGCAAGTGCACCGGTAGTTGCCGGGGATGTTGATGCACTCGTGGACGCAGCCGCCGGTGTAGTCGCTGTCGCACTCGTCGATATCTGCGGGTTTTCAGAAAGGAAGGGAAAAAACGCGGGCATTGATTTTAAAGTGGGGTGGATGGGGGGGCGGGCAAGTGAAATGAAATGGTCACTGCTTGTTGTATGTTGAAGTTTTTGTATGTATGGTGAACTTCTTTCGCGCAGAACGCAGCAAACCGTGCTAATTGGAGGTGCGTAGGAAGGATAACGGACTCAACACGAAAAGCAGTTGTAAAGAAATGAGTTCATGCATGTACTACGTACGTCGAATGTATGTATGCTTAATGTATGTATGCTTAATCGATGCGCCGGGGACTGTATATTTATTTAAACCAAACAAAAATCTCGTGGTGCCATCTCAAGGCCACGAGGGCTCTATTTGTGCATTGTAGATGGCATTGCCTAACATTTACATAACAGAAAAAAAAATCGTTAAATTCTTATAGGGCATGTTCATTATTTTAAAAAAACGTTATTTTAATTGCTAGGGATTTACATATATATGATAATATAAAAGAAAAACATAAAATTATTTAAATTATCAGTATTTTTTACTTGCGTTGTCATACGCATACTATTGCAGACTTCTATACCTAACGGCAGTTCCTGAATTATTTCAGGCACTTTCCGTACGCTGTTATGTCTCTCCACATCTTAAGATCTCTTGCCCATGGCCAGGGTCCATGGCTTCAAGGCTCCCCCAGACTGGATGTCTTTCCCCCGCACCTCCGGTGAGCACGGTTGGCTACGTACGGTGCGAAAGAAGTTCAACATACACACGTTCCCTATTCACCTCGTAACGCCACACTCGAGTTCTTGAGCCGTAACATAAGGAGGGAGATGGCCTCAGCGGTTGTTGCCCGTGTGCCGTCGCACCTTCACCGGGGCTACAATGTAACGGTCATGCCTTATGGTGTAAACACACCGCCGGATTTGCATACGATAGGAAACGCGACCGAGCGGGCAGTCAGTCATTCACACGCGAGAGAGCAAGTCAGCTGCTTGGGCCGAAGTGCAAGCGGCGAACGCATGAAGCGCACGCACCCGGACAGAAAAAAAAACCCATTAAGCGCGGTCGTCCCGAGATTAAGGAGTCGGCGCACGTGTTGGGGACGCAAGCATTCAAAACGGCGGGGTTCATTACGCCTGCAAAAGCGGTGGGATTTTGCGCAATGATTTCGATAACGCGTGATGATGCCGTCTTGCCAAATACCACCGGGGCCTCACTGGCTGGTTTAACGCGCCTGCGGCGTGAGTGGCTGGGGACGAGGTAGGGTCTGGCGTGGCCACGAATTGTCAGGCTGGTTTTGAAGACTTAACATTGCAGATGGGATTAATGCGCGCAAATTAGACGTGCCTTGTCAGATTGCTCACATTAGTTTAACTGAGTTAATTACCCTACAATCGTTAATTCAATTCATTGGGCTGTATTCTTACATCCAGACTACAAAGGTCTTACACGTTACATTTTCTCAGTCGACAAAGTAATCTTTTTAAAATGGCAGAAATGCAATAGTACGGTAACTTTGAACACAACAGAAGAAACTAGCAATGTTTTCCAACAATATATTTCCCCGTGAAATAATTCATATTTAAGATTCACAATACTTAATGAGCAGCAAGTGCCAAAACAAAGGAATAAAACGAGAAAAATAAGTCGTTTAAACACTAACGGAGCTGAGAGAAAACACCCAGACTTTGTTTTTGGTGGGGGGTTTACTCTGATTTATCTACTCGCGTAGAGTAGCAACGGCGAAGCCAGCGTGGCGTGCGAACCCACGAGACGGGAAATCTGCCTTTCCCGTCCGCACACGAACGAAGGTGTGTGCGGCGGCCCACGGCGGTGACGGACACAGCGAGGGGTTATGTAGCTCGAGCGAAGATTCCCGCCCGCCCGTCTCGACCCCTGCCCAACTGCCGATAACGGGCGCGGGGCGAAAACTCCCAGGCAAAATTCCTGCCAATTGTCACCAATTTGACCCCAGGGCTCTGACCCGTGACCCACGTGACCCACTGATGGTCTGCAGAGGGACGTCCGCGCCAGATCATCCGCCCGGGCAGGGCCCTGCGTTCATTAGAGCGGTCGCCCACAAAAGGAAATTAGTTTGTATTCTACTGCTGGCCATTCATAATTGCGACGCCACGTTCGCCATAAAGGGCCCACGCTGTTTGCCTGCCGTGCTTCGTGTTTGTTTGCGTTGTAGTCTTCTCACACGGGAATGGATTTTTTGCAGTGGCTTCATTTTCAGTTCGTGACGTCACTTCATGCGATGTTGTGCCTCGGCGACGATTGGGCGATGTAGATAATCGATTTTTAAAAAAAACTTCTACGTCTCAAAAGGTATTCCTTTATATAAAAAAAGACTTTTTGTATTTGATAATCGATAAAAAAAAATGTTTCCCTTCGTCGATGAACTGCTGCATGATCAAGGCTGTTTGAGCATACTTCACCACACTGGTTAGCATGCACTGTTCAAGTGGGAGCACACTGGTTCAGACACAAGTGACGATAGAGCTATGGTCGGGGGTATTGCTCAGGTCACCGGGTTCGTAGTGCAGTGCATTAACCGCTGTGCCACTGCTCCACCCACATGGTTTTTACTTGGTGTATATCTGTTATATTGAAAGGTATCTATTTCAATTAACAACGATACACAATGTGAAAATCACTGCCACTGGCGTATGGCAAGCCTGATTTTTTTTTCACTTGAAATAAAAATTGCCAAGCATTTGCACCAATTAAAACAATTGCAACGGAAACATTCATTTGCTAAGTTACGTCTCTTATTTTCTCACATCGACAAGCTGTGCAAATTCACAGGCGCTGGTCAAAATGATCGGTCCTTGGCCAAATGCAATCACACTCTTCGCATCGGCCTAAAGGAGTCTAAGCCTGCACCCAATAGCCATCATTTACTCGAGCACCGTAACTCCTCGACTGGATTTTTCACGATTATCCGATCACAGTAGGGCAGCCGCATTATGAATGCGCATTTTTTCGCGTGAATGGGTGATAACTTAACGCGCGCATGACGGTAATAAGCCCGGGGGAAGGCGATACGGCAAGCTCAGCCTGATATGTTCAGGTCACGGACCACAGAGTCCTCAAGACTGGTGAAACAGATCAGAGCTCTGGGCGTTTGCGTCATGGTACGTACATCTACAGCCCTATCTGATGATGAAAGCAAATATGAGCAGCAGAAAACTACCTTCTTTGTATTTTCATATGAATGAAAAAATGAAATCGTCTATCAGCCTTTCTGGACCATTTCTTTAAGCAAGCAAACTCTGGACCTGGTTTTGACCTTCTGGGTCTCATCAGCAGAATCAGGGTTTGGTAAACAAAACTTCTGGGTTACCAGATGTTGTTAAACATATGGGGCCCTGTTCAACACAAAGCGCAATACTGTATAGTTACTATACACTGTTGTAAAGCATGATATCGGTAAAAGCAAATCTAAGCAGAACTCTGTCCTGTATTCTGTGTATGTTTCAGCCCATCAGCCTCTTGGCTTTCCAGACCAGTATTATGTTCCATCAAGCCACGGTGGAGACATTTCCACGCGGGGCGAACTCCTAACTCATTCTTCCTGAACGCAAGTGCATTCGGCAGAATAGTTTCTGGTTAAAGTCCCCGTGCATTGAAAGACAACCGGAAGCATTTTCTCAGCAAATATATCGTACAGTACTGACATGCTGTTTGTGTGTTTTGTCTATTTGCGTGTCGGTAATGGAAGCACAAGAACAAATGCAGGCATGTCAGACACGGCGATGTCACGGGCTATTCTGCGTGTCGCAACAGCAGTTATCGCACCGAGGATGCTCATGTCACACCGTGTGATAATCTGGTTCTTTCAATATTCTGCGCGGCAATTCCGTTCCCAGGGCATTGAACGTACACACTCAAGACTTATAGGCGCACGTGTATAAACGGAATGGCACAATACAACGTGAACAACAAGATAGCCTGCAGCACGCACCCACCTTAAGAACTCAAGCCTTGTACCTACCCTAGTGTTGTTGCAGTGCCAATAATCACAACAAAAAATGACATTTATTTAGCAAAGGAAATCCCCACTGAATCTCATGACTTTTTGTTGTTGTTCAAGAGGTGCCCGTGCCTTGGGATGTTTGGCCAATTCCAGAGAAAACCCACGCACACGCGGGAACAACACGCAAAGCTGCAATAACAACAAAAAGTATCACCTAATTCTTAATTGACAGCAGAAAGATGTCACGCAACGTTTCAGGCAATGTCCCTTCTACACAGTAAACGATGGGCAGATACATCGACTCGCTCATACTTGGGTGTAGTCGCTGTCTAGAAACTGTGGGACTCTGAAACAAATTAGGATGGGTTTTTTTTACACCTTTTACCAACATTTTCTTGCAATCACACATGCAAGATTCCCATGAGCAGACATTGAGAATCACGCCCTTTACAAATGAACGAAATGTCCACAATTAGACTCCCATGAAATGCGAAAAATGCCCAGCCGTCGCTGTAAAAGTTCATCGCGGAAAGCAGAGCTCATGGTTCCACTTAACGAGACTTGCACCTCCATGCTCATCACTTCTGCTGCAATATGAATAGGCGGGAACTACTCTGACTTAATTGCTCTATCTATTCGTATGCCTACCCGTCCTAGCTGTAACGAGTGCGTTCACGGAATTGCTTTTCGCGTTTGAAACGGGAGTCTCGTCGTTTTATATGGAGTGCTCTTGCCTATGTGTTTGTGCGATTTGTTTACCGTTCCAGTATATTGCACTCCGATCGTATTTGTGTATTGTTTGTTGTCGTAACGTTCTTACTCGCCCCGACTGGACAGCTGTCAAAAAGAGCTGTATAGCTCATCGGATTCCTCCAGTATAAATAAATATTCCGATTCTGACATCTGGTGATCGAGCGACCCTGATGACGAGACGCAGACAGTTGAAACCAGTCCAGAGTTAGATTGCTTGAACACATACTGCTTGAGTGCTTGGTGATATTGGACGGAAAAGCCAATAATAGGATAGGACTAAAAACACTGCCGCTTGCTTTGTACGCAGGAGACAGGCAGTGGCAGTTATGCTGAAGTATGCTCTCACCTCAATGCAGATATGTAAGCCCTCGCAGTTCACTTGAAAAGTGGTAAGGAATTTAGAAAATGCTATTAAGTTTTACTGTCGCATAGTTCAGCATTTATTTATACTGAGAAAGTGAAAAGTACGAGCGCACTTGGAGTGCAACGATTCCATCGCCCCCCCCCCTCCTTCCCTCCACTACTAACGGGAGATTCTATAAATTGTCTGGTTCTTTTTTATTACACATCTTTATACCCTTCCACCACTCGCTCCGTGAACCTGAGCGTTAAGATTAGCGCATATAATGTGCGTATTCTAATCGCATCCGTCGAAGAAAAATAATGGGAGTTTCACGCGCGAGACTCCATGCGTGCTCGTTCATCGATGAATCTACGCATCATTAACGACTGCGCCTTCTAACGTATTCCAAATGAGTCGGGATTAATTTCAGCCAGCTGAAGCTGTCTGGGGCTGAGCTTCATAAAATATCCCCCTCCACCCCTCACCTGCTGTTGGAGGGGAAGGGGGGGGAGTAAATTACATGAGGTTGAACCCCCCCCCCCCAATAATATTCAATGAGAAAATAGATCGTTCAACAACCCCATTGGCAAGCGCATGTGGGTAGCAGCAGTGTGACGCAGTGATTCACGCACTGCCCGAGTTGGATTCGTAACTGCGGCTCGTATCAGTGGCGAGTGCTATCTGAACGGATCCTGGGCAAACTCTCCAACGTCACAGCATACGGGGAAGGAATCACGGTATGGCCAAACCCTGACCACTGACACAACATGGACATGCCAATATTCAGCAATGGATTGACAAAGGTCTGTAAATGAATACTATTAGAAGCGCTCTACTATATGTGCAGGGCTCTTGTCAATCCACTGCTTGATGAAGGCTTACCCACAACGTGCGGGTTGCAGGGGCCATTGGACCATCCTTCACACCACGCTGCTCAGTTCGGGTTGGTGAAGGCAGAGAGCATAGACGCAGTAGCATCGACGTTGAGCACCGACAATTGAGTTTGCTGGACTGCCTTCTGCTGCCCAACACATGGCCTCGCAGCAGCCTGGAAAGACTACGGTATATGCATGGTGACCGTCCAAATCAAGTCCTATCCAGGACTCAATCCTGCTTAGCTTGCTGGGATCTGACGAGGCGAGGTAAGGTGACAGGGTAGCCTAGCATCACATCATCATCCTCACCATCAGCCATGATCAATCCACTGCTGGATGAAGGCCCTCAATACCTAACTTTCATCCCCCCCCCAAGACGTTGCCATCCCTCAACAATCCACCTCGCTCCTACCACAACACGAGCTGATTTCATCGTTTCATCTCCACGGTTGACGTACTCTCTCTCTCTCGCTCGGGCGCATCGCAAGCGGGAAAAACTCGCAATTCGCCAAATTGAAACCGAACTGCCACAATCGATGCTGGGGTGTGTGTGTGTGTGTGTATGTATGTGTGTATGTATGTGTGTGTATGTATGTATGTGTGTGCGTGTTGAACTTCTTTCGCAGCGCACGTAGCCGACCGTGCTAAATCGGAGGCGCGGGCGTGAATTCAGCGTGAGCTCGCACGAGAGTCGAGCGCGAGCTCGTCGCGGTGAGTGGAGGTGGTGGCGCTCTGCGGGCACGCACCCTCGCAGTGCGTTCCGTCTCCCTTGAAGCCCGGCTTGCAGATGCAGCGGTACGCCTGCGCCGTGTTCTGGCAGATCGCGTCGATGTGACAGTCGTCCGTGCTCTCGGCGCACTCGTCTCTGTCTGCCATAGGGCCCCCTTTATGGGGGTAGGGGTGGAGAGGGGTATAGAGGGGTGGGGGGGTACAACAGACAGAGTTGTGTGAGAAAGGTTCGGTGTGTGTCGTGTGACACGAGGTAAAGAGGACGCCATGGTGGCGAGATGTTAACTACTTCGCCAGGTATACAGGAGGTCGGTGAGTTCTATCTCGACCCTGACGCCTGCTGCTGTACATTTAGAGTTTGCGTCTCTCTCTCTCAGCATCATCATGACGGTGGCTTGGAGATGTTAACTACTTCGCCTGGTATACAGGAGATCGGTGAGTTCGATTTCGACCCTGACGCCTGTTGTACATTTGAACTTTGTGTCTCTCTCCCCGTGGTCGCCTTGTCTCTGGGGTCCTTCGGTTTTTCCCTCCACATTTAGAATCACCATCACGCCTTTAGAGTACGTGTCTGCTCTACATCTCCACGTGATAACAAGCCACTTCGCTCAGCTATCATTTTGTGGTCAGGTCGCTTCTGAAAGAAAAAAAGAGAGAGCTACGTAGCTCAGTGGGGCATTGGCTGATTTTAAAAAAATCAATAAAAACAAATTGTTTGGTGTAAAGTACAGGTGCAGCCCCTGCAATCCCTCGCTCACGCCACTGCTAGCGGAAGCGCCCCCCCCCCCCACCCCCTCCGCTAGAGGGAGCTCTCTCAAGCCACCTCTCGAATGCCACTGCAGCTTTCACTTCCACGCTTGCTGCCCCCAGACCCCCTGGGAAGAGGTGGGGAGTGAACCCCCCACCCCACACATTTTACCCCACCACAAGCAAAACTGCCGAAGCATGAAGCATGGTCGTACCCATTCATACTGCTGGGCGGATTTCTGGATGATGTTTTATTTTTTTCGCCGCATCACGTCCAGTCTACCTCCTGTCGTCACGCGTGTGCCTACCCGTCACCTGCCACCTACCCCTGTCTACCAGCCACCCGAAACGTATTCAGTGAGAAATGAATGCCTGGTGGTAGGTAGTCAGTGCGAGTATTATAGCGTGATGCACACACGCGCGCTGTACAACACACGCACACGTTACATAGATACTTAACACACGTGCACATGAAACACACACACGGCAGGCAATAAGACAAAGATTATCCCGTATAACCTTTATATAGACTGTTGGGGCAAGTGCTGTTTGCGAGCACCTATTAAGGCCGACATGGCGTAAATGGGGCTGATTTGGCAAGCACCACCCCCGGCCGTCTTTGTGTCCCCCGTGTCGATACTCACACAGCGCACTAGGTTACTCGTTTGAGGCCGAGTCGACCTAGGTGAATCCCAGGGCAGGTTTGGGATATCACTGGCCAATGATGTTAGCCGTTGCCGGGTGTCTAACTCAGGTGGCCGAGGTGGGAGCACAGTGGGCGCTGTTCACTGCGCCACCGCTCCCCGACCCCCCCCCCCCCCCACCTTGACAACATTCGCCACTAAGTGGCGGTGACGACACCACAGAGCTTGTGCCAGGCTAGGTGCGCTTTGTGGCCACGTGAAGTGTCGAAGGCTCGCTAGCAAGAAGGTCACAAACACACGGAGACACACACACGCACACAAAACACTCCCACAAAACACACACACGGACACACACGTACGCATACGCTTACTTGCGCAACGCACGCACATACGGTACACACACACACGCGCGTGCGTCACTGCACTCGCAGCGCACATATTCACATTCACACACAACGCACGCATACACACACACACACATGTGCATCATCACACGCACGTTCACACACAAGACACGGAGACGCACACATACGCGCACGCACAGGAGAACAAAGATGCCCCGTGTCGCCTTCTCGACAGACTGTTGGGGCAAGGTGCTGTGAGCGAGCACCCGATAGAGGCCGGCACGTTTCACGTGGGAGGTGTTTGGCCAACGGCACCGCGTCCGTCCGCCTTTGTCTCCCCACAGTGCTGATGTTTGCACACTGCAACAGGAACTCGTTTAAGGCTGAGTCGACCTAGTCGACGCCCATGAGTCCATGACCGGTTCAAATATTCGCCAATGTTATCGGTCGTGCGCTGGAATCGAACTCGTGGTCCTCTACCCACGACACTAAACAGCTCCCACAGTCCCACGGGACCCATACACGACACACTAACATACGAACACGTACGCGCACACATACAGACAGACAAACATGAATTCAGCACAACCACGGACATACACACACGTGGCACATGCCAAAACACGTGTACGTATACATACACACATACACCTGACCAGATCCATTGTCTTACACTCGTTGTTTCAAGGAAGATCGGAATATATTTTTGCCAGTAACTGTGATTTTTTGTTTGAAGTCCATGCATTGCATGTGTAACACGGGGCAGTTGACTGACATATGCTACGGTATGGTGTACACGTGCGGTATACACATATGTGCAGTATATATGCGGTCGCCTTCTTTGAACTCAATTTCCGAATGGCATGAAAGAGAGAGTTGGGCCGGCCACCCTTGCGTCTTGTATTGTACATGCGAGTGTGCGCTCGAGTAGGCTGTACGCATACACGTTTGCGCACACGCTGCCGTGTGCGCAAATGTGGCTTTTCACGAAAGAACACTTTGAAAAGTCGTTCAACGCACGGATCTCTCACGCCCAGCGAGACTAATTTCGCTACCGGTTTTTGTTGTTGTTGTTGTTGTTTAAACTCCAGCGAATTAACTCAAAGCTTCAATGTACACCAACTCGCAAGCGATGTATACACACAAACACACACCCCGTGGTATATATATGTGTAAAATCAGTGGTGTGTAGGTTTAAAGTTGTAATAATCGCCCGGACCTATTTTCCCAAACGGCTCACAAAATCATTGCCGCGGCGGTACAAAATCAAATGCGATCGATGGCTTAATGTTGGCACGCGTACAAAGAATTAACGCAACCGATCGCAATGTTTGTGCCAAATGCGGTAATTGTTCTAGCCGTGTCGATATCGCCGTGACTTTAAATTATAGCTGATGTAATTACTGCCCGCGTGCAATCCGTGTTAATTGTTTTGCTTGAGCGTGTATTGAATTTTAGATATATCTCTGTTGTGCACAACAGGCAACATTTAATAAGGTCTATTTACGAATCGATATTGAATTTATTTTCAGTTCCAACTTCCAGTTCGACCCACCCCGTCCCTTCTGTAGCCCGGTGTAAAGTCCAAACCTGTCTACTTTTTAAAGTGTCGCGCGGCTAATTTTATATTTTAACTGCAGACAATTAATCGTTAAAGAGTCGTTAATTTCGGACGCAGTCATAATTTAGTCGCGGGGTGAGCAGTACCAAAAACGCGTGCGCGTGAATTCTATTGCAAAATATCAACAACGGATTTAAAGTCGCGTAACACAACACAACACACACACACTCGACACGTAAACGAGCGCATTCATACGTTAAGCAAGGGAAACAAACACATTTTAAAACTCCACTACCCTGGGGTACACGTGCATTGACTGATTACGAGCACAATTGCCAATGCTGCGTTGGCATTATCGTGTACCGTGGAGGAGCAACAGAAGCAAGGGAAGGAGAGAGAGGGAGAGAGGATTGAAAGAACAAAAAAATGTCACACGTGAAGAACGGCTTCGTGTTTGTCTTAGAGTTTCACAGACACACACACAATTTAAGGCTGCGCAAAGCAAACGTGTTTAGCCTGGAAAACCAAACGCAGCTTCGTCGGAAGAGCGCCGCGCGTTTGTCGATACGGATACACAATCCCCGCCGTGGCGTTTTGCCTTTTAAATATCAAGGTTTTGGCACACAAAAACACGCGTACAGCTGACCCAACTATATACGTCGTATGTATGTGTGTATGTATGTAGCAAGCGCGTAATTGTTCTCTGCTACATTTGAGAGATAACGCTAGCAACACACACACACACAAAAAAAAACCCAGCGGCAAACAACCCATTGGGGATATCAATTGTTGGCCGGCACTTGCAATAAATAATAGGGCAAGATCACCCGTAGATAAAGCAACACGGACGCAGCGGCAAGACATTGGCTATACTTGGCGGGCTCTTCATTCATCGCGACATTCTGGCGATATGTCTTGCTGCAAGGACGCAATTAAATACCCGCGCACGGCTTTCTACCGCGCAGCCGCTAAATCAGCCACGGAGATGTAAATTGCGGTGATATGAGGTGTGTACCGTGGGTCTACACACGGGCGCACACACAGAGACACACAACACAGAGAGACACGCGTGTACAGAGATGAACATTTTTTTTACTCGACGGAACCCCCAGAACCACCGCACGCGAAAGATTCTCGTCGGTACGGTCATTTAGCACCGTGGACAGATGGGGGGGTGGGGTGGTGGTGGTCTGTCTCCAATCCACAGGATCGCTTTCGGGAATATCCACTCATCATTCAACGCGTCCAGTCAAACCCGCGCGAAAAAAAATGGGAAGAATAAGAAAACATCTTACCTTGAAGGCCGGTGGTTCCTAAACAGGGAGCAGTATTTAAGAGGAGAAAAAACAAACAGAAACGCCACGAAAAACAAACAGACTTCATAGTGGCCGGTCGAGAGGAGCCAGTGGTAACTCCTGTGTCGCTTCGGAAAGCCGCTACTCGTCTGAGATTCGGAACGGCGGAAAACGAATTTACATGCCGAGGCCGTCAGTCACATCAGCCCTGGCAGTGGCAAAGCCTTCCTAACCCCCAACCCCCTACCCCCCCCCCCCACTTGCCTCCTCCTCTCTCTCCACACCTCCCCTCCCCTCTACCTCTACCTCCTCACAGCTTTACCCCACCACCAGCAACAGCAGCAGCAGCAGCAGAAAGCCTCCTCTCTCTCCTCCCCACCGCTACCCAGAGCTCAGCCAAGCACACAAGGCACGGCCAAATCCGGACAAGGTATTGGAAGGCAAAACTGCTGAAAGCATTGGCTCATCCGACGTTGACCTGGCTGCTTGCACGCGAGGAAGCCCCCCTCATCGACGTGCCAGTAACTTTGCCATTTCTACTTCTGCCGCAAGAGGTGGGGGGGGGGGGTGTCGTGGAGGTTTGGGAGCTTGGAGAGCAGAGCGAGCTTCAAGTCCGTAAACGTGAAATCTCGTCGGATTACGGGGCATCCAGCCTCGCGCTAATAAACTTTAATGCGTCTATGAGCACGAATACAGCGGCCGCTTCTAAACAAGCGAGCGGTCTGTTTATAGGCTCTGCTGGTGTGGAGTGAGGGAGGGCGGCGAGGAGAGAGAGAGAGGAGGAGGAGGGAGACTCTGGGACACTGACATTAGCATGACAATGATCGAGATGACCCACAACACAGTGACTTCTCAACGGCGTTTGGGCTAGCTTAACAACTATTTCCCTCCCTCCCAGCGCACTCCACTCCTCTCACTCCCACAAACCACCCCCCGTCGCACTCCAAACCTCCCCACCCCACCTCCGCTACCCCCTTCTTCTCTGTCCCAACTTCTCAGAGTGCAACCCTCCACCCCGCGTCCACCCACCCCGTGCACTCCCCCCACTCGCCCCACCTCATCACCCCCCACCCCCCAACGCTCCTTCCTTTCTTTACGTCCATGATTTACGCACCCGCAGAGAGTTGCCCGCAAGCCGGCTCGAAGATAATCAAGGATGGAAATGGTAGCGTGAGAAATGCGTAAACTTTCGGGCCCTTTGTTGGTGCCACTTAATAGAAGAGGAGAGCCACTTCCTATCTCATGCATATGAATGGGCGCGATCAGATGAAGGGGATGTTTAGAACAGACCGGGCTCCGGTGGGTGTAGGGACCGCGTTGGGACGAAGCCGTGGTGCTGCTGGTGGTGGGGGTTGAGTGGGAAAGGTAGCAGGGGGTGGAGGAGGTGGTGGTGGTAGTTGTGATGGTAGTGGCGACGGTAGTCGTGGTGGTGGGGTGAGTGGGAGGGTATCGTGGAGAGGAGGGGGTAGTGGTGGTGATGGTGTTGCGGGTGAATGGGAGGGTAACATGGGGCGGGAGAGAACATGGTGGTGGTTTTGGTGGAGAGTGGGAGGGTAGCAGAGTGTGATGGTGAGTGGGGTTAGAATGGGGTTGTGGCGGTTGTAGTGGTGGTGGTGGTGATAATGGGAGTAGTGGTGGTGGTGGTGATAATGGGAGTAGTGGTGGTGGTGGTGATAATGGGAGTAGTGGTGGTGATAATGGGAATAGTGGTAGTGGTGGTGGTGATAATGGGAGTAGTGGTGGTGATGATGGGAGTACTGGTGGTGGTGATAATGGGAGTAGTGGTGGTGGTGATAATGGGAGTAGTGGTAGTGGTGGTGGTGATAATAGGAGTAGTGGTAGTGGTGGTGATAATGGGAGTAGTGGTGGTGGTGGTGATAATGGGAGTAGTGGTGGTGGTGATAATGGGAGTAGTGGTGGTGGTGGTGCTGATGGGGTGAGTGGTAGGTTAGCAGGAGGCGTTGGTAGCGGTGGTAGTGATGGTAATGAAGGTGGTAGCCGTGGTGTGTGTGGTGGTGAGTGGTAGTGTATGTGGTGGTGTGTGTGGTAGTGTGTGTGTGGTGTGTGTGTGGGGTGTGGTAGTGTGTGTGTGTGGTAGTGTGATGTGTGTGGTGGTGTGTGTGGTGTCTGTGGTGGTGTGTGTGGTGGTGTGTGTGGTGTGTGTGTGTGGTGGTGTGTGTGTGGTGTGTGTGTGTGGTGTGTGGTGTTGTGTGTGGTGGTGTGTGTGGTGTGGTGGTGTGTGTGGTGGTGTGGTGGTGTGTGTGGTGGTGTGGTGGTGGTGATGTGTGTGGTGGTGTGTGTGGTGGTGTGTGTGGTGGTGTATGTGGTGTGTGTGGTGGTTTGTGTGGTGGTGTGTGTGGTGGTGTGTGGTTGTGTGGTGTGTGTGGTGGTGTGTGTGGTGGTGTGTGGTGTGTATGGTGTGTGTGGTGGTGTGTGTGGTGGTGTGGTGTGTGTGGTGTGTGTGGTGGTGTGTGTGGTGGTGTGTGGTGTGGTGTGTGGTGTGTGTGGTGGTGTGTGGTGTGTGGTGGTGTGTGTGGTGGTGTGTGGTGGTGTGTGTGGTGGTGTGTGGTGTGTGGTGGTGTGTGTGGTGGTGTGTGTGGTGGTGTGGTTGTGGTGGATAGTGGAGAAGCGGGGCTCGAGTAGCTGGCCCCGTAGCCATGGCGATGCTCTGCCACCCGTGTGATCCCGGTGACCGCTGGCAAACAACTCTGACCCTCGGACAAAATTAACTGCGATCGAGACTTGGGAGGACACACGGGGGGGCGGGGGGGGGGTGGACGCGGGGGGGTGGACGTGGGAGGGGGAGGGTGGACGCGATGTGCACGCGGGCCGTCTCAGAGGGCATTGGCTAGGCCAAGGGCCCCATTATTCCAGCAAGACGTCCCCCCTCCCATCTGCAGACTCATCACTTCAGACAACAAAGGGCCCTCTGATGCCAAACGAGTGCCGGAGGTGTCGATGCGTTCGGGATGCCTTCGCGCAACGGCAGCGACGTCGAGCGGTGGCGCAGCGGTGAGGGCAGTGCGCTTCTGAACCCAGCCACGGCTTGAGTACGATTCCATGCCAAGGGCAACGTCAGCGAAGAAGGATGTGTGAAGTTGTCCTGGACTCACCAATTTTGCACTGGTGAAGTATGGTCAAACAATCCCCGACGCGGCGGGGAGGCCTTCATTCGGCAGTTGATATCAAAACATTGGCTGTGAATTACCATGAGCATTGTATCATTGTACGTGTGTGTGTACGCGCAGCTGTGCTTATGTGTGCGTGCTTATTATTATTATTATCTCGGGGGGAGCGGTGGCGCAATGGTTAGCTCATCGTGCTCTGAATAGTTCAAGTAGATTTCGATTCCTAGCCACTGCGAGTGGAGAGTGATACCTAAATCGGCTCTGGGTCCACCCTTCGCGCGACTTCACCAACCCGCACTGACCAACGCGGTGAAGTATGGTCAAACAACCTCAGTGACCTACACGGCGTGACGAGCCTTCATCCAGCAGTGGACTTACAAAGAGCTCATACACAACATCATACTTGTAATGGTCTTAAATTTCGATTTAAAGCTTTCGTGACTGCAGGGATTCATCTTCTTGGTTCTTTCGGTAAAGTCACGAAAGAACCAAGAAGATGTAATGGTCTTCTACAATCGTTGTTGCATAACACGAATTAATTTCCATTATTTTCTCAACCAGGTAAGATCCCATTGGGAATATAAGTCTGTTTCTTTTCTTTTTTGTAAGGCAGAAAGAGGCCTGGGTTAGTTACAAATGCAAAACACACGTCATAATTTACGCTCCATATTCCTGCCGACCCTTTATTAAAAGCATGACATTGGAATTATTTTGCTCCGGCCAAATGAAACAAATGCCCGCACTTGACAAATGGTACAATACAAAACGCTCACTTTCATCGTCTCCCACGTCTGCTATTTTGCCGCTGTTTTGTGCCCAGCGCTCGCGATGAATAATAATTAGCCAATTCTACCGATGCGCAAAAAAAGACAAGTCACTGCTTACGAGCATCTGGCGCTGCCAACGACGACATTCGCATTTCCGATACCGCAGTTCAGCGAATGGGCACTTGTTTTATGATGTGTGTGCGTATATCTACCCGCCATGTGCTTATATGGAGCTGTGGCGCTGTGGCTTTAGCGCACTGCGTAATAAGGTTCGTAAGAAACCTGCCCACCTGAGTTCTGAGTTCGATTCCCAACCACGGCTTATCATCGGTAACGAGTGGTACCTGAAACGATCTTGCCTCCCCTTTCTTCCCTTCCCCACCCCCTCCCCCAACGTCACTAGGCGTGTGCATTGGCCAGCGTAGTGAAGTATGGTAAAAAAAAATCCCCATCACGAACAAGCCGTTGGTTGGGGAGGCCTTCATCTAGCAGTAAAATACTAAGGAGGCTGCAAGTGTGTATACTAAACAACGGAATATATCACTCAGCTATACTGCATATTCTTAGGTTTTTTCGGTAAAGTCACGTAGGTAAAACATTAAAATTAATAAAAGTAAAATATTTTTTATTTATTTTACTTTTATTAATTTTATTTTACTTTTATTAATAAAAGTAAAATATTTTTTTTTATTTTACTTTTATTAATTTACATTTTTTACCTACGTGACTTTACCGAAAAAACCTAAGAATATGAATTCTTGCAGTCACGAAAGCTTCAAATCTAGAATTATACTGCATATGCTTAGCTTGAGCTCGTTTTAAAATGCATGGCTTTTACGTCAACGTGGTTTACGCAACTTGTTACTGTCCAGACGGTGGAGAGGCAGCGCTTATCTCCACCGGCAGTGGTGAGCCAGTGGTGGAAATTCCACGGTACGATGGCGGGGCGGGGCGGGGGGGGGTCAGTCTTTCCACTTAGGATGACCGCTGTTGACGTCCCACAGATGTGTTACGTCTTGTATCGACCCAGCGAGGATAATAGGCTGGGTGAAGCCCCAACTGGGATTGTAACTTAGGCCATTTCTATTGGAAATAATTGTTCAGACTGTATAGTGGATTCGATACGCATCTCAACGTATAGATTTCTTAGCGTTTGCATGCAGCGTGTGCCAACACAACAGTCATCCATTTGCAGGAATCGAACGAGATACACGTCTGCACAACGTTTATCTTTAGATGTACGTGTCAAAGCGACAATACACAAGCGGTGCACATGCAGAATTTCAATACAGTATAACATTTGAATAACAATGTGATATTAACAATCTGATATTGAATCAGTTCGCTACGTCGCAGGAGATGGGTGACCTTCAGATAGCAGTGGGATGACTATGACTGATGATGATAATAATAATAATACAAAACAGTTCGCATTTAATTGTTTCTGCAATTAATCGAATGACTCTGATGCTGGGTTTGGCCGATCACCAAGATGTGGAGCAGAGTGGCGTGAGCGAGACACCCACGAAAAAATGGAACCGTTCGTCGGCAGTACAGAGAGTAGGTTCCAGATTGAACCGTGTAAATTTGAACGTTTCAGCCCAGGGCTTAGAGTATGAACAAGCGGAGGCGGCGGCGGTGGTATCTGGTTGTGAAATGCGACCTCGCGTGGGGCTAGTCAACAGCGCCAGCTGCATGCAGGTGGGTGCAATTACAGAGAGCGTGCGCACGTGTGTGGCCAGGAGTGTTGCTTATTTATTCGATACGTATCTCCCCCCCTTCTCCTCTCCCATTGAGAGACAGAAAGAAGAGCACGTGGAAGGGAAAACAAAAAGAAAGCAGATGAAATACGTAATTCAAACGTAAGAAAAGTTGGTGGGTTTGTACAGGATTATTCGCTGAAATGGATGATGGCCAGTGGTCAAGATTAAGGGGCCGTCCATAAATGACGTCACGCACCTAGGGGGGGGAGGGGGGGTCAGACATTTGTGACGATGTGTGACGAGGGGGGGGGGTGAGAAATGTGATGTTACGTCAAAATGCGCAATTTTAAATAAATATAGACAACACGTTGTACTTTATTAAATATACTTTTTAATAAATGTTTTCTGCACAACATCAGAGTGCAGCGCCACATTAAATACGCACTACAATGACAATAGTTTAAAGCGATTTGAAGCATGTTTTATTTTCAAAATGGAAATATGGTTTGGGGGGGGGGGGCAGAGCTTTGTGACGTCATATTTGAGGGTGGGTCTGACTTTTTGTGACGCCGTGTGACGAGGGGGGGTCAAAAATCGTCCAAAATCGCGTGACGTCATTTATGGACGACCCCTAATGACGGCGTGGCAGCCCAGGGGTGGATGAAACGTGCCCAAGTCCGACTGAGTATTACGGAGCCATGCAATTAGCGCGTGTGCAAGTGTTAGGTGGACAATCGCATCACAAGATTGTGAGATTTGGTGGAGACTTGGGGAGGACTTGATCCAGCAATTCATTGAACATGGCTGCTGCTGATGATGATTATAGTTGCATACAAAGTCAGTAATTTCCTTGTTCCAACCTGTTGGCAGTTCTCATCTGAGTCAGGCGCTCCAGAGCCAGTGGCGGATATTCCACATTACCATGACAATCGCCACACGTTCGTGATAGACACATTGATACTATAACTACTAACGTTTAAATCAAGTGAGAACTCAAGAGACTAGGATGAGCCTCATTGGCAAGAGTGACCTGTGGCATTAATCTACCAGTAGGGGGCGATTATGTATGCGTATTAAATCCAAATAGAGTCAATTGTGGGTGATTTTCGCAAATTTGGACCCTGAAAGCATGGCACACAGTGGAATGACGCCAGGGGAACTTTGACGTCCAATGTGAAGCAGACGACGTGTATTATGGTTATTAGAGCCGAGGTAATCACCAGGGCACGAACCTCTGAAACGAGCGCCGAACGAATGCTCTGCCGCAAGGCTATGTCACCACCCTCATGCTTATTGTGCTAGTCGTGCAGATAACGAAATACATGATGATCCACATACACAGTGTGGTCCAGATGTCTTGTGACCCCTTAATTAGTTAACCAATAACATGTTTTTTTCCTTTGCATATTCATTTTTGTTTTAAATAAACCTTACATTAAAAATTTGTTTGAAATAATTGAATTGGGGTTACAGGATATCTGGATCACCCTGTAGATACCCCCAATGATTTATCATGGCCCCTTCTCAAGAGGTAATTGAATACTGTATTGTGAAAACGATGGTTATACATCTTACAAAGGAGTGTTCAAATTTTGAAATTAGATTTTTGGCAAGACATCCACTGTATATAGAGGCTTTTAATTAATAGTGTATTCTGTATATTTTACTCATTATTTTAGTAATGTACAGGATTAAATAATTGATCACTCTGTAAAGGGGCAGCCCTGCCATTGAATTAAACTATATCTTTTACCAGATAAGGCCCACTGAGCTACGTAGCTATTTTTCAGAAGCGACCTGCCAACAAATGAGAGCTCAACAAAGTGGCTTATTACGTGAAATGCATCGCAGCCAAATACTCTAAACGCATGTTTCTAAATGTGGAGGGTCAAAACTGGTGGACTGCAGAAAAATCTACGCGACCACGGGGAGGACATGCAGACTCCAGATATACAGCAGGTGTCAGGGTCGGGATCGACCCCACGACGTCCTGTGTACGAGGTGAGGGAGTTAACATCTCTCACTACCGCGGTGGCCATTGCTTGTTCGCGTCACTGCTTGCCGAACGGCCTCCACTGGAGGGAGTTCGAAGTGAGCCCCAAGAGAGGATATTTGGCCTACTCTTCCACGCTGGCCGGACGTCTTGGAAGGTGCATGCTGTATTCAGTGAAATAGAAAATAGATTGTACAGCATGTGGGACTTGCACATTACTTATAATCACTTAATCAGGGAGCATATACGTTAATTTATATACTGTTCTATACATGATACAATATTATAGCGGTCATCCATAGGCAGTCAAGTGAATACAATCATTGCGTTGGCATTTTGCGTTGTCAATAGTATGCAGATGGCACTGCAGTCGTACGTATAGGAACTAATTTTGAATGATCAAACTAAAATTTGGAATGTCGTGAAACATGTTGTGCCCATTTTTCGATTTAAAGCTTTCGTGACTGCAGGGATTCATCTTCTTGGTTCTTTCGGTAAAGTCACGTAGAAGGGAAGTAATAAAATAATAAAAATAAAACAAACAATTGTTTTATTATGTTTTATTTTTATTATTTTATTACTTCCCTTCTACGTGACTTTACCGAAAGAACCAAGAAGATGTTGTGCCCATGTTTGACAGCAAGAAAAACACCCCACTGCATAACACAAACACATTTAGCGACAATATTTTGTACAAAAGCACGCGTTCTGAGCCACCGAGCCTCAAGAGGGGTCCCAATTAAATTGGAGCTCGTAGACTCTTTACAGAGGCATTTGCAAAGGGTTTCGAGCTAAGGTTGCACAATTCATCATCCATCACGTGTACGCCTCGTCTCGCGTCCGCTACCAGCCGTTTGCTGGCTACCGTATTGGTGCAGCTGTTCCTTACAACTCACTCTGCAGCGGCCAAGACAGAGAGCAATGAGGCCACCGAGCATCCATTGAGCCCATGCAGTTTGACAATGTGCCTGTAGCGCATTGTCAGCGGGGGACAAACGTTGGGACGCAAACCGATTGAACCCTGAGCCGATTCAAGTGCGTCTGTAGCTCATTGTTCAACTCGAATCCCAGTCGGGCTCCCATCACGAAAGACCGCCTTACAAATGAATGCATTTCTTTTTTTTTGCATTCACGGAAAGGCTGCCTGCTCGCCTGATAATGCGTAACCTTCAGGTCGCAATTAGGCCACGCGTAGCATCTAAATGCAACCGCATCTCAGGATGCTGTAATGGGGCAGCCGGCACATGGGCATTCTGTGGAAGAAAGGATTCTTTATTGGTCTTATATACAGAAATACACCGTCACTCATAGGCAGAGGAGAAAGAGGTCTTGAGCCTGGACATGGGGGAGCCAAAAGCACGGATTGCCGGGGGAAGGACGTTCTCGATTCAGGGCACAGCAGCAGACGCAAAAAAGAGAGATTTCCTACAAAGTGAAGGCTGACTGGGGGCTTCGACAGGTGGCCTTGGTTGCTGAAGCAGAGCGCATGGAGGAAAGTGGTGCGAGATGAGGCGAGAGAGAGGCCGGGCTAAGTTCATGGAGGATCTTGAAGATCGCGAGTGAAGTCTTGAAGTTGATCCATGAATGGATAGGGAGCCAGTGGGACGGACTGGATTTATTGGGGTGCTGTGTTCACAGTCATGGTATGGGCGAGCTCTGGCTTTGGCATTTTTGGACATCTAGTACTTAGAGATGAGGGATTTGGAGAGGGCATAGAGGAGAACTTTTAATAGTCGAGTCAGGATGTGATGAAGACATTGGATGCGGGAACGCCAGATGCAAGCGATGTTGTGCAGATGGAAGCATAAGGTTTGCAGAGCTCAGTATCAATGGCAAATCCATGGTTTCGAACACTCTTTTCCTGTTTAATGTCAGCGTTTAAGAGGTACGCACTCAAACTGGAGTCTATTGGGTGTAGACTTTTTTTTGTGTTTTTCCGTATGAGGAGTACTTCAGTTTGGGCAACGTTTAGCTGGAGAGCGTTAGAACCGGTCCAAGATGAAACCACATGAAGGCCGGACATAAGCTTGCGACAGCAGCCGTCCTGGGTGCTAAGGGAACAAGTGGCCTTAATGACAGAGACAGGCAGATCAAATGTTGACGTTGGAATGAAGACAAATGGACGAGGAAGAACACGGACTGCATTTCACGCAGCCGCACCTCATTCACATCGAGTGCGTCTCGAAACCTTACCACGCCTACAAATATTAACGGACATCGATTACAGTGGTCCAATTCGATTTACAATTAGTCTGAATCTTTAGTGCACATTTTATGCCGAGGAATACAAAACATGTCGTAAGAGAATGCAGTTCGTTTAAACAGTGCCAGATGAGAACAGGGCATCGGCAAAGCTGATCATGTAGGAGACCAGAGTGAGCAGCCAATGGGGGATGAGTTTCAT
This sequence comes from Lampetra planeri, assembly GCF_965212315.1. Taxonomy (NCBI): domain Eukaryota; kingdom Metazoa; phylum Chordata; class Hyperoartia; order Petromyzontiformes; family Petromyzontidae; genus Lampetra; species Lampetra planeri. Next base: position 9,819,315 of record NC_136122.1, on the reverse strand, counting down.
GGGCAGAGTATCCGAGGATGGAAGATGACCTGTTTAGGTTTGCCTGTTGTATATATGTTTTTCCTTTCAAGGCAATGTTATCGAAGAATGTTTTACAAGTTGTCCTTGTGCACCACTGCCTAACGCGGCGTCACCAATTAAACGATTACATTTTTCTTAGTTGGGAGAGGATTTAATGATGTTGTCTACGGTGACATTATGCCAAGGGTTGGTGGTGGGGAGAGAGGACAGCCAATGGGAGGAACAAACACGAGAATGTCGCATGTTTTATTGACCTTTTCAGAGAAATAGGAGGCAAGTAATTCAACTGGTCGGTCAGTGGATGAAGCCGGGATCTTAAACGCATGGTGGAGTTTACGGAACTGCAAAGGCACTCATAGTTTCCAGCGCCATTGTCAGTTTTGGCTCTTCGAGCATTTGCACAGTAAAGTAAATGACATCGAACGCCTATTTAAATAATCATAATTTGAATTTATATAGCATCCACAAGAGCAATTCCAGACGCTGTACATAGCAACCCGCATAATAAAGAGAAACACACACAAAAGTAAATGTAACAAAGGATGAGTAATGACGCGAAAACACGGATCGGGTAGATTGAGCGGTGGTGCAACACATCATGCGCACGTCACCCCCCCCCCCCATCGCACGAAATGATGAATTCGTGGGATATTTCTACATTTTCGTGCATGCCGGGTTGACATAAACCAGCGGGGAAAAGGGGCGACAATTATCGGACGGAGATGGAATGGCGAAAGAGGGAAACATTGCGGAGCGTTGTTCGAGAATCAATGGCAATTGGGAACACCTTTGGAAGATTCCCTGAAGATGCGTTCGACTGTTCACAACATTGTGGGCGCACGCTAAGAACGGCTGAATTTGACCCGTCTCTGCGGCTACTTTTGGGATGCTGATGTTGCCCCGGCGTGAGCTCGTTCGCCACTCGTTGTGGAAATTGTTGGCTCAAAACCGCTTCATCAGGTGACAGCCAGATTCATAATTACTGGCGAAACGTCGTACTCACATTGTAAATGTTGTGGCTTGGCTCTCCAACACACCGGTGTGCTGTACTAGTAACGAATTGGCACGTTCTGTTTACGTGACAAACCTTACTAGTTGGCTGTGTCGGGTGGTGGTGAGTTTAACGACATCTATATATTGACGCGATCTAACCCCAAAAAACCTGTATATACTACTATAATGAGCCAAGAATGTCTGTGTGTCCCGCGCTTGACGTCACTCCACGTCGGCCAGCCCCCCTCATTAATAATCATGAGTGGGTGACGTCACTCCACATCGAACAGCCCCCCTCATGAATAATCATGAGCAGATGACGTCCTCCACATGGGGGGGCGAGTCGCCTCCTCCCCCCTCCTCGGCGTCAACTGACAACCCTCACTACAAAGGCAGAACCCTCACGTCACGTGATCTCCGTGACGCTATTGAGACATCAAAGTAAAAATGACGTCATGATGAACAAGGGATTAGAACCTTTACATGAAATAGGTCTGTGTCACCGCGCCCTTACAAATTGCACACGAATGGATGCAATGAATATCACGTCGAGGTCTGATTTTCGCTTGCAAGTTTCAGATTTACTGAAATACACCCGTTCTTGGACGGGCAAAAGGCGAGTTATGTATAGTATATTGGTCGCGAAAGCCTACTACGTGTTAAACTGTGTGAAACGTATTCAATGTTAGGTGTTATTTTGCACATCTCTAGTATGCTGTGTAATTAACGTTGCCCATTGGAAACACATCGGTGTTTTTTTTTAAATCAGTGCCAGCACATTTCCCCCTGTTTAAATATATCCCCACTGGAGGGATCTTCCAGCTGTTCGGCATTTGTCGATCTCTCTAACTCGCTGTGCTGTGGAGATGAACTGCCGGTCCATTACATTGCTCACGAAGGCTAGTTGGTCACAATGTCCTGCATATTCAGCCTCCAAAGCCAAGGTTTCCTTGACCTCGCCTTCTGATGAGTTGCATTTGTAAAAAAATATAACATTCACATTTATCAAATGTGTCATTGTTCAGTTAATGTGTTAAATCGGATTATGCAGGTTTCCAAAACATCAGATCTTGTGACCCACCACGGTCCACATGTCCATGTCTGTTTAATTCAAATGAAGCCACTACAACCTGCATGCAACTGATGGGTAGTAAACATATCCTATCTAACAGATTACCGATTAAAATACAAATCTCACGTATGTCTGAGCAAGTGTGTCCCCGTGCCAGGATAACAGGTGGTGCATCTGCCGCGAGTGACATCAACCAATAAACCCATACCACCTTGATCAATCCTGTGACCTCCTGCCAGCGTGCCTTCAAGGCTTCACCTGGCCCACAGTGTGCACATAGCCTGGCACAAGTGCTGCGGTGATGTTACCGTCACTTTATAGGTCCATGGCGACTGTCGTCGCACACAACGTAGAGATTCGGTTTAAGGGATGTCCCACATGACAGAGGGACACTTGATTCAAACCGAGATCTCGTCTGTGCCCCACAGGATGTGGCGATTCGCCTTAAGAGATGTTGCATGCGTGAACACAAATACGTGTCCTTGACATCAGGGGGTACACGTTTAGCAACTGTCAGTGTCTTAATTTGTATTTAAATAGGGACTGGTAAATATGGAAAGGCAGCCTGTGGTCTTCAGGAAAGTGAGTTAAGGGAACAGTGTTAAAACGTTTGGAAATGTTAATTCTACTTGCAATATTCAGTTCAGAAATGCTATTTGTGGGCGATGGTTCTGATGCATTAGATTCATATACTGGACAGATGTTTATTCCGGGAAAGGTCATATGCAAGTGTCCTGTACTTGCCACTTGTCTGACCAAGGCTATCCTTATAAACTACACTTCATGTCTCAATAGCTTCTTACTTGGTGAAAATGATATTGGTGATAACGCATTCGTGAGGCTCACCTTATTGATGCATAGTAAGCCCATCAGCGTGGTTGGCATGGTTCCATGTGCAGCGAATCCTCTGTCCACTTCCCACCTTTTTGTACGCTAATGCCAGGGACCCTCTGGCCTGTTTGCAACTGCACCGTCTGCACGCTCAATAAGCTAAACACCACAGCTGATCCAGGTGTTGCATTGGGAAAATGTACAACCGCCGTTCACCACTAAGTGGCGGTGACGTCACTACGGCGCTTGTGCCATGCTAGGTGCACTTGGAGGCCACGTGAAGTGAGAGGGTCCGCTGGCAGGTCACGGAACAGACCCAGGTGACATGGGTTGACTGAGATGGCTGGCAGATGCAACTGTGCTCCCCACTTTGGCAACTTTCTGCATTTTGGCCGTCTGGCAGCTTTGCTCGTTGCTGGAGGGCGACTGCCTCCAACTCCCCAGCAGCGTCCTTCATGAACCTCCAGAAGCTGATCTTGACACTGCTGGCACCCGGTCGCCGGCAAGTACAACTAGCTCCACATCCTTCTGTACCACATCAGTCCATCTCTCCTCGCGTCTGTGCCGCGCCCATTTAGCCCCATCTATCCAACCAAACAGAAGCTGCTTGGGGCATGCGGTGGCTGCGCATGTGGGCTACGTGACCCAGAAAATGCAATCTCGCTTGCCAGAGGAGTTCACTGATGGGACTATGTCCAGATCTTTCGAGGATCTGTGGGTTTCTCACACAATCCAGTCTGGTTAAACCCAGGATAGATTGTAGGCCAGCACAAAGAAGGAAGGGTATAACTGGCTGAGAGACGCGGAGCTTTGTATTAAGTGACAGGCCAGGTAGCTTCCACACAGTTAAGCTGCTGAAGAAAACATAATGCCGCTCGACTGATTCGGTGAGACCTCGGCAGCCAAACCGGAGCTGGTCATAAACACGCTGCCCAAGTACCGAAACGTCTCCACTCTCTACACAACTGTCCCATCAAGCACTGCGAGACAAACATAACCTTGTGCTAATATTCGTTCATTTTTAACACCTCGATGTGAAACATTTACAAGTCAGTCACATACAATCGGACAATGTTATTTGGTGAGGGGGTTTATTGGATCAAAGCTGGCCATTATCCACGGCTGATAAAAATATTGTTCAATTGACATAAATAACACAAAATGAAAAAGATTCTTTAACATACCAAAAAACAAAACAAGATGGATACGTCATTATACATGAAATGGTACATCTTTTAGTTCTGTTAAATCTATTTATTTTTCAGCCTGTACTCATTTTCCTGTAAGCGATGTGTTTTTTTCATCATTTACAGATACATTTTCCAGTGAATAAAGTACATGAAACAATATAAATTAAATGGCAGACATCGCTATCAAACCATGCCTGTTTTATTTTTGCAACAATCTCATGTTAATTTAGCAACTTCTTAAAATAACCACAAATGTTTGGCCACATTAATGTGATTTCATATTTTACAATAGTGTGCTTGTACACCTCGCTGCTATGTAGGAAATGGCTAAATTGAAGCCAACGGCAGCTGATGGAGCACAGACACCCCTTAAAAATAAACGTTTTTTTCAAATCACTGAAATATAAGAGCTGAAACAAGACAAACATACTGTACAGGCATCCAACATCTACTGAAATCTGTCCAGTTAAAACATAATCTAGACTAGATGTAATACCATCTGCCAGTCAGAACTCTATTTTGATAAGTTATCGTATAATGCTGCACTGATTTAAGTAAGAAAGCATATTAATTGGCACCATTCCTTACAATTATAAAACAGCCATGAAAGGGTTAACTTTGCAACTAGGTTTAAAATGTTTCTCACTATTGAGTTAAAGCAAGATACTTATCTCTTGCATTACCAGAACGTAAGTTATATAAGTTAAGCACAAGATAGCAGTGTGTCATGTAAATTTGTGTTCAAGTTAATATTTAAACAGCTGAGAGCAGGAGTGAATACCCATCCACTCCTCGCATGCCCAAGAATGTGGCAATGTAAAATGTCCTACAATACACACGACCAAACTAGATTTGATTTAAAATCCCATAAAATCCAGTTAACAATCCAGGTTTTTTATTTTTATTTACATAAACAAGTCAACCACGTTGATGAATAAGTGTGCTCCCTGTACAAAGAAATTATTTTTTAAGCTATTTATTGCAGGTGACAAATTGTGATAAATTGTCTCAAATACTTTATATACTCTTTAGAGGAATACTAGAATCAAACCTAAGTCACTTTCCTCTATCATACAAAAAAAATACAGCAGTGTCAGGCAAGTGGCTCATGCGTGACTCTGAACTATGGCTCAGTCACTATTGAAAAACAATTCCAAATAAATGTCCCCCCCCCCACCATCGCCGAAAGAATGCGTTGCTAAAAGGAACACAAATATGTGACATCACCTCTGATTAGCACGGTTGGCTACATACGGTGCAAAAGAAGTTCAACATACATATTGAGAATTAAGAAATTGTAAATCGCCTTCATGTCCCTGCACCTGGTCCCCACTTGGGTGGACCAGCGAATCCAATTTCCCCCCTTCATAAAGTGCTGCCGTACCGAATTCGGGTAGCTGTTCGTGGGGTTTCCGTTTCCCTCCGTTTGCGATCGGCGTATTGTACCGGGCTCGCGTTGTGTTGCAATAAAAACATAACATCATAACATAAATTAAAATTGGGCAGGTCACATCGCGAGACTGGGTATTGCCCGGTAGGCAAGACTGGCGAAAGAGTGGCATTGTGAAGATGGGAGAGCAATGAGATCAATTCATGCGCAGGAGTAAAGTGGATGGCAGTGACACTGGACGACGAGGGAAGGGGAAAGCATGGGGTGGCCTTCATCCAGCAGTGGATAAATAATGGCTGATGATAATGACTAGATGAAGTCATCCATTTGTAGCGGACGAATGCGTTTACAACTGCAATTCAATACATGCTGAAGAGTCCTCAATTCAACACCCCAGCTGGTCATTTTCAGCAGGAGTAACTAAGCAAATGTGCGTGAACAAATCACTCAGAAATCACCCAATGTCGGAAGCTAAGCTGGGTTGAACCTGGGTGGTGCTTGGATCGGTGGCCATCACCCACAGAAGGTTGGTATTGGCTGCTGCGGGGCCATGTGGTGGGCAGCAGTGGGCAGTGCAGAAAACATCAACTGTTGCATTGTACTTCTATCACCCCACCTTCCCCAACCCCAACCCGTACTCACCATCGTGTTGAAGTATGGTCAAACAACTCCCACGACATGCTCAGTGTGGGGAAGCCCTCTTCCTCAATGAGAGGAAGCCCTCATTGACAAAAGGTGCTGTGTGCGTAGAACGCTTAGCAGGGCCCTCCACCTCCGCACTCAACCACAAGTCACCAAAAAATATTGTAATTTTCTGACGTTCATGTGTTAAGAGTGCAGGTTCTAGAGGAAGCAGGTAGCCCAAGCTGTTGTGGGCCAGTGTGCTAAGCCAAAATCAACGAGCGATAAATCAGAAATATAGCCCGACGCAACAGCCCCGTGTACGACGCTGCACGGGACATATCCTGGAGAACCACTTGCCAAATAAATAACAAAAGTGCAACATGTCAGTGAGTCACCCCTTAGACGAGCACCTCTGATTAGCAAGGTTGGCTACGCAAGCTGCCAACGAAGTAAAACGTACGTACATACAGAAAGGCGGTCACCAGTCTGTTCGGCTCTACTGGCTCGCAGAGCTCTGCTGATCCAGGTTGGAGTGGCTGAGCTGAGCCTGGTATTTCTGTCGGCCGAGCTCCACCGTGGAGGCGACCTCCTCGGAGAGGTCTGTCCGGTTGCTCGCCTTCAGGGCCCTGATGAGGAGGCTCACCGCATCCCCGCCTTCGCCACCAGCACCACGTGCCCACGTGACCAGCATCTTCATGATCTGCTGGTCCAAGTTGCCGCTGGAAATAAAAATCACGCCGTGAAAGAAATGCTTAGCAGACTGAGATGCCATACTGGGGGAGATAAATGCACGATTGCCGATAATCAACCATGCGCTCGCGAGCAAAGGTTAAGGGATGCACTCATGCAATTGCTTGCGTGCTACTGCTAGCAGAATGAACTCCACGAGAGGGAGCTCTGGAGAGACCCCCTCGCCCCACTCAAGGGAGAGGGGTTCGAGGGAGAGGGTTAACCATACGTCTTAGAAGATGTGGGAGTTACCCACAATTTAGTGCACCACCGCGCGACCTGCCGATCGACTGCGGTGTGACCAATTATATTGGCTGGGCGGACAAGAGGTGGAGGGTTTGACAAACTTGCAAAATACTTCAACAGCTAGGCATGTTGGCACAGGGTTGGTGGACAACAAAGATCTCTAATAGCTCCCAAAACCACTTCAAATGCATGGTGCCCAGGAGATGGTAGTACAAATCAATGGGTTTATAGGTCAAATAGATCACTGATAGTGATCTAGACTCTCTGGGATTACAGTGTATTATCTAAACCACTAAGCAACAGCTTTTCTCAACCTTTGTGGCAAGTGGTATTATTTTAAAAAGCATTTTACAAAAAGCACCTTTTAAGGTGTGTTAAGGTACAACAAAATGCCTTTGTAGAAAAGGGCCTAAAAAACACTGCATGTTGTTGCCCAATCGAGCACTTCTGTGATACAACCCAGAAAGTGTGTGTCAAACGTTAAGTGAAATTCACCAAAGTAGTAAATGATTTTAGGCCAAAATGACTGCAATATTTATTTAATAATTTGCAGGCCAATTTTTTTTTTACCCGCAGACTAACAAACTATTTTTTGTTCGTTTTATTTACTATTTTCTAAGGGGGAAATGCGAACTTCAATGTGATGAAATTCAAATAAAAACAAGCAAAAGAAAAAATATGGCTGTAACTTTAATTTCATATTACTGTTAAAAATATGTCTTGGCATTTTTTTTATCATGTTTTTCTTTGAAAAAAAATGTGAACACGTTGGAGAATTCACTGGAGGATTTTTTTCTTTCTTTCCCTCCCAAAAAATATGGACAATGTCCAGCAGAGTTTTTGCAGTATTTGGCACAAGAGAGCAGAGATGTTTTTTTAATGTTAACGCAAAATGAAGCCAACATTTTTTAACGATGATTTTGTTTCTTTTTTTATATGAAACAATAGAGTTAAAAAATACTTCAAATGTAAATAAAGGGCATATTAGGAGCCATAACGCTGCTTTGTCTTGACCTCTTAACAAGCCAAAAAATTGAGCAAATGTCTGCATTTGTCTACATCAGATCTCACGGTGGAAATTAAATTGTGTTTGTAAAGCCAACTCAGATGTTTCCAAATAAAAAAAAAACTCCTTTGGACACATTGGCATCCACATTTAAGGAACACTTAAATCAACATTCTTTGTTTCAACATAAAGTACTAAGTGAGTCTCAAAACTCCTTTTCAGGGGGATCCTGCTCTGGGAATAAAAATAAGGAAATGTATTAACTCAGGAACTAATTACTCAGAATGCATTTAGTTTTCTCTCTCGGCCTGAGGGATGAAACGTGTGCACACGTAAATTACTACGTGCACTCTCGGCAAGCCCTAAGTCTTTAAAAGGTCTATTGAACGGCAGACACGTTTTTTGTTAAAATCAACCGTTGCTATGTACAGGTCCAGAGGCCTAAAAATCCCAAGCACCCGCACATAAACGGCACTACTGAACTCTACATTTGAAGCTTTCGTGACTGCAAGGATTCATATTCTTAGGTTTTTTCGGTAAAGTCACGTAGGTAAAAAAATTTAATGAATAAAAGTAAAATAAAAAAATAAAAATCATGACGTTTCGGAGGCAACACAAGCTTCCGTCTTCAGGTGGAACCGTCACAGCACGATAGCTGTATCAAGTGAGAGAAATTCCAAGAAAACAGTATTTGTATATATACTGGTTGAGGGTGGGAGGAGCCAAGGTAGGCCCTGAATATTATTTTTGTGAGGTTCGGTGCGGCTGAAGCACGCTGTTAGGAATGAGCCTTTGTTGTGTAAACTAGGCGCGGATGATGTAGAGGTGCGTGTAAAAGGGACTGAGCCTTTTTGTTATTGAAGGCATCGGAGATAAGAGCGAACACAATTCGCGAATTGAGCAAGGTTATAAGAACTTGGGATAAGACAACTAATATTTACAACTAACCATTTTTATTTTACCAGGTAAGGCTCACTGAACTATACATTTATAGCAGCCAAATACTCTAAACACATGTTTCTAAATGTAATGGCAGGGAGATTCCAAAGTTGAGCAGTGTGAACAAAAGAAACAGGAAGAGTAGTGTTTTGATTTGCAGGATCGTGACTGAACACAGTCCAAACGATATTGCCACTCAACACAACCTTCAGATGTAACTCCGAAACAGGAATCAGATGGAACCAAACCTGTTGTCGTATTTGATGCGCTCCAGTTGAGATTGTTTCAATCCCAAGTTTGTTCCAATCTCGTGCCACTCTAAACCGATCCTTGATGCTATGGTCCGGAGGTTTGTTTCCGTCAGGTATCCAGTCTCTATAAGGATAGAGCACAAGTGTTAAAGCTAGGCATGTGAAGATGCATCGATTTAGAAACTAAAATTGTATATTTAACTTCTTTTGCACCATATGTAGCCAAAAACCAGTTATAAAGAAATCACTTTTAAATCTAGAATTAAAAGTGCACAGCTCCAGTGGCTTCCTAATATCTGAAGGAAGAGCGTTCCAGACGGCTGCAGAGGCACATCTGATAGCACACGATACAGTGACCGTCTTTTTTCGATGGTTAGCCAAAAGCCGCTGTGAGGATGACCGTAGTTCGTGTGATAGTAAAACATTTACTCTTAGGCCCACAATACATGTATCAAAATCGTGCGTATAAGTATCGATTATTCATGAATTATACAAGTTCGTGCTGCATAGGTTTTCCTAGTTGTGCCGTACAGCTCTCCGATGTGTTTTTGGGTCGTGCCGTGTGTTGTTAAGCATGGTGTCCGACATTTCATTTCCTGTGCTGGAGCTTTATCTTTATAAAGCGGTATACATAGAAGGAAAGATTAAACGGCTTACTTCAGGTCCAGAAGAAGCTACCAGCACATGCAGCGAAACGGCGGATGTTGTACCGAACAACAAGCGGAACAACTCAAAAACACATCGGAGAGCAACTGTTACTATTAGGCAGAGGTGTGGACTCGAGTCATGTGACTTGGACTCGAGTCAGACTCGAGTCATGAATTTGATGACTTGCGACTCGACTTGGACTTGCATAACAATGACTTTGTCCCACCTATGAGATATGGACTCGAGTCATGTGACTTAGACTCGAGTCAGACTCGAGTCATGAATTTGATGACTTGCGACTCGACTTGGACTTGCATAACAATGACTTTGTCCCACCTCTGCTATTAGGTAACAGAGTAAACAAAGCTGTACAATTGACGCAAATTAAATAGCAAACGATAAAAAGAGATGGTAAAGAATCGATTCTTGGATACGTGCATCACTTAGCAAAATCGGAAAATGACAACTTTACCAAATGCTGGATAGGATTCATTACGTATCTAGTTGCAAACAAAGCTTACTATGACCCTCAAAGTCTTCCGCAATCGTGGGAGCATACACAGCAAGCAGTTTTGGAGTCATCGGGAATCTGCGACTGGACATTTTTGTTGCACCTGGATTTCCAAGGTCGAGAGGGGGGAAGGAGAAGGCCTGATGAGAGCTCTCCTCACTCGCACTCCTCTCCGAGCCGTTTGTTCTGCTGTCCGCTTTCACTTTCTGTGAAACCAAGTGTGAGGGACCGTCTCTTTATTTCAAGCGCAACGAGCATATGTAAAGCACGTTTTTATGCGAGATTTGTGCGATTTCGCGTCTGTACGGCCAAAGCTATTTCTCCCTAAAAATTGCATTACGCGGTTTGAATTCACTCATATGCGGCTATGCGGTCGGACGTGTGCCAACATTGTTTGTGTGTGCTGTATGCGCTAGGGAAACCTGTATAACTGCGTGTACTCTTGTGTGTGGATATACCGATGGGCAAGTAAGGAAATGCTAATTTGGTGTCGAGTCAAATAATGTGCTCATAAACTTGAGTGTGAAAAAGAAAGGAGGAAAAAGGACTGAAGTTCACCAAGCAATTAATTATTTCACTTAGACAATAATGCCATTTCTTGTTTAAGGATACGTAAAATTGTTGAGAATATTGTAAGAATGTTACTGTTTCTTGTACATGCCTACGACAATTAATCTACATAATACACGAGGCAGGCATATTGTATTTTACCAAGCTGTTCTCATTGCATATCAATTAGTTTGAGCCAATCATGACAAATCACATAACCTAGTATGGCTGGCCAAGCACATGAACACTGTCAATCCCGACTTAAAGCTTTTGTAACTGCAGAAATTCATATTCTTTGGGTCTTTCGGTAAAGTCACGTAGATAGGTTCAAAGAAAATAACAAAAAACGACGACGTTTCGATCGCAACACAAGCGGTCGTCATCAGGAAAAGGGGGTTACCTTCTAAAGGCAAACTGTTTATAAAGGTTTGAAATGGGCGTAGCCCAACTGCCAGCAGCTAATGTTAATGTAAGTGGTGGGCAGCAACCACGACGGTGGTTAGTTTTCCACCAATCAAAGGGCTGCCAGGTGAAAATTAGCATGTTAATGTAAGATCGGTGAGCGGCCTCCACGGGGCACGCGTGCTGAGGTGGCTATGTTAATGTGAGAGATTAGCTTGCTAATGGCAGATCACAGAGCCGCAACCTCTCGGTCGACGTGCAATTTCAACCGAGAAGATGGGTACTAACTGAGCAATCATTGGAAGGACGTTATCAACCAGTTTAAGTCATGACTGGCTGTCATATTCCCATCCTACCACCTTCCGATGTTAGTTGTTCATTAACAGGTTCACACTAACACAGCCACTTTGCGAGCCGACCGAGAGGTTGCTCTGTAGAGCAGCAAAACTGCCTTCGTCTCCCCAGCGCTGTTCACATGCTGCACCAGATACTCAAGGCTGAGTTGATTTAGCAAAGTCCCAGGACTTGTTCAGATATCACTCGCCACTGTTATCCATGGCCAGGAATTTAAATTGGGTTGCCAGCTTCATAGCACAGTACGCTAACCACTACACTACTGCTCCCCTGCATTTACAGATTATATTCACATGTGTTAGCCATAGAGACTGTTGGGTCAAGCACTATTACTAAGTATCTATGAAGGCCAGAATATCCAACGCGGAGGTGGTCGAGTCAGCACCATGGAAGGCAACCTTTGTCTCCTCATTGTTTATTTTTACATACTGTTCCAGGTACTCATTTAAGGCTGAGTCAACCGAGGTGATGCCCATTCTAGGTTAACATACCATACCAAGTTCCAATGATCTTATCCGTGGCTGGGAATTCAACTTAGGACATCATGTTTTTTGCAGTGCGCTGATTATTACACCACGGCCGCCTGCAGACACACACACCCATGCATTTGTTCACTCACAGGAAGCTTGATGGGCAGTGTGGCGAGCCACGTAGAATCCGGACCCTTTCGCTTCCCCACGGCTTCCTCTGGCAGAGCCGTCGGCAGCTCTCCCCGGTAAAACGAAACCTGTGCCCACCACAGAGACACCAGGACCATCCTCCATCAAGCAAAAATAAATTCAAGAGCAGCTCAGGATGACCAATGACCCTGAATCGTACCAATCATCGAATCGTCGAGGGAGTGAATCGTCGGTGTCCCTAAATGGTCTTCAAAGGGACTTCTCGAGTGGCCTCTCTCACCTGCCCCTTGACAGGACCGCGATCCCTGCTGTCTTGCGACTTTACGTAGACCTCCTTCATGTTCTTCTGCTTGGCATAAAACACGAACGCCAGGCGCCCCTCAGAGCTCCTCGGCAGATCTGCGCTCGTTCAGACGGACGATTCAGTCGGCGGACTTCAGGTGACCATGAAGTCCACGTACAGCCGGTCGGTGCAGGCAGTAAGCGCACACGAGCTTGCGATCGCCATGTTGTGAGTTTCAAATCGCGATCGGGGGGTTGACGTTTCGTCCCTCAGGGTCATTGAAAAGGAGCCGACTCTGTAGCCTCCCCAAATCCCTCACCTCCACATGGTCCAGAGTGCCACTGTCAGGCCGCTCACCCAACGTAACAACATTATTCCTACACTGATCCCTCCACTGGTTCTCAATCCAATCCGAATTTACCACTAACAGTGGTTGTCTTATGAATGCCCTTGCCACAGAAATGTAGAATTTAAACCACCGGCTTCGATTTGGAACAGGGAAAGTATCACCCAACGCTCATTTGAGAGGGAAAACCCTTTGACTTTTGACATTGTCGTAAAGTCTAGTGCAGCAGTTCAGAATATCGGGGTGTGTGGACACAGAGTTGTCGCAGAAATCATTTTGAGGGGCACCTATTGATTAGCTCATCCATCAAGTTGTAGTTACAATTTTACACCAAGGGTGTCAACTCTGTACAAACGAGATTCACGCCGTCTCGTGCTCGTTTGAGCAGGAAACCAATTTGACTTGAACACAATGAGCGAGTGACTGTGAATGCCACCTTTACTACGCTAGTCATTCTTGTCACTTTCAGACTGGCAATTGATTCAACTGCTGAATGGTCTTTGCGTTAAAAAGGTAATGGTGCAGCCCCACAGTTGCTTACTCACGGTGCTTCTGGCAGAAAGGCCTCCACTACAGGTGAGCTCTGGAGAGCCCCTCTAGAGGGTATTTAGCCTGTCCTTCCATGCTGGTCAGATGTCTTGGAAGAGGTGGGAGTTGCCCACAAAATTACCCCACCAATTAGTAAGGTTTGTCACGTAAACAGAACATGCGAATTCGTTACCAGGACAGCACACCGGTGTGTTGGAGAGCCAAGCCACAACATTTACAATCAGAGTACGACGTTTTGCCAGTAATGACAACTAGCTTCATCAGGCGACAGCCAGATTTGTGGAGAAATCCTCCTTTTTCGTCGGGTGGTGGCGGGTTTAACACCACATCTATATATTTAAACGATCTAACCCAAAAAAAAACCTGTATTATGGAACGTAAAATATCGTAGTTTAGTGTGACCGAGCAGCGTGCACCTGTGTGGACCTCGATTCCTCCCTCAAAGGCAGCGTAAAACTCCTCGCCCTCCAGGATGTCCACCATCTCAGAGGGCTGGGGCCCACTGTACCTCTTCTGCAGGGTCTTTAGGGCGGGGTCCACCTGTGGGGTTAAACAGGTTGTGCTCGTTCACGAGAACATCAAACACAAGTCTTGCCGATTCTTTGCGGATTACCATTTGTGTATGGGTCCCTGTTTGCAGGGCCGTCTATAGGGGTGGTGCGGGGCCCCGGGGCAAATCCCACTCTGTGGGCCCCCCCAACGCCTTAAAACATCTGACACCGTCACATTGAAGCGGGTAGGGCCCCTCAAAGCACAGGGCCCGGGGCAGTCGCCCTGATTCGCCATTCCCTCGGGACAGCTTTGCCTGTTTGTTAATCCACTTGATGGATGAGGACCTTCCCATGTCATGTGGGTAGTAAGGGTTATGTCACCATACTGCACCATTCTGGTCAGTTTGCATTGGTAAAGGTGAGGAGTTTAGATGCAGGAGCATAGCAAAAGAGCCAGATTTTTCTGCCCTGTGCTGCACTGCCCTATGCTGCCCATAGCATTCTATGCATGCTGGTCACCCATCAGAGCACCATCCAGGCTCAACCTTGCTTAGATTTTGAGATTTGACGGGATCGGGTGCTTTCTCAGTGATTTTGTCATCGGCCATTCCGGTATGCATATAATATTGTAACTGTGGACATTTTAATTGTGTTCTTGATCTTTTTGCCAACAATTTAAATTTTGATTGGTAGAGATTGTTAGAGCTCTCTGTGCCCTCTACTGAGAAAATGTGGTAATTGTGGTTTAAAAAAATACACACATTGTGGCAAAGAGTATGCCACATATATGAAGGTTTTTAAGGCAAAGATTTGGCTGTTTTGCCCCAAGGTTGGTAAGCTTAATATTAAAACAACCCAAACAAGCCAGACCCAGTCAAACCTCAGAATCTCAGCATTACTTGGATTGGTGACTGCCTGTGAGGTCCAAGTGTTCTGGTCTTGGGCTGCGAGGTGGCCCAGTAGATGGCAGAACAGCAACATAATCTTTAATCTATCTAGTTTATATTGTAATACTTTGGTGGATTTTTTTTTCCCAGGTACTCTGGTTCATTCCCACACATGCACGTGTGTATTTTAAACTTCTTTCGCACCGTATGTAGCCAACCATGCTAATCGGAGGTTCGGGGGAAGGACAACAAACTAAACACAAAAAGCAGTTCTAAAGAAATTAGAATTTAATTTAGATTTAAATGTGTATATAATTCCAGTGGCTTCCTAATATCAGAAGGATCAACGTTCCAGACGGCCGCAGAAGCGCATCTGAAAGTGTGTTATGCAGCATGCCACTCACAAAAGGAATTTTCCAAACATCTCAGTGTGTGCATGGGTCAGCTGTGATGTTCTTGCTCTATCGTTAGTTAACATCTCTTCACGTATTTTTCCACCTTAATTTCTAAACCCCCTTGCTCTGGGGATGTTATGCATTTTCCATGGTTCTGTGTTCTGGAAGGCACGCAGAGATGCCATGGCCTAAAAGCGCCTAATGCAAATTGTTTTCCTCAAATATCAATACAGAAAAAAACTTTAAATTATAGGCAACATTCAGCAATCAAAAGCAGTATTAAAAATAAATAACTACATTTCAGGAATATACAATACAAACTATCAATATAAGGTACTGTTTAACGACAGTTATATTTATATCGATAAATAATTTGGTGGTACTGTGTTGGCAGTGTCGCACAATAAAATATAACAAAAAACCTCAATCATCAATAATGCTGTCTTAAAAGATATATAACAGCCAAGGTTTTGGGCCAATAATACAGTAAAGAATGTAAAGAATGTAGCTACAAGGAATGTGACCAGATGAGGCAATTGGAGGCAAATGGAGTTAATTACATGAAATGTTTGCGCTCAATTACATGCTAATGTCTGTTTAGGCTAATAGTCGTGACTGCAGGGATTCATTTTCTTGGTTCTTTCGGTAAAGTCACGTAGAAGGGAAATAATAAAAAAATATTATTTCCCTTCTACGTGACTTTACCAAAAGAACCAAGAATATGAATCCCTGCAGTCACGAAAGCTTTAAATCAAAAATCATATTGACTATTAGCCTAAACAGACATTAGCATGTAAATGAGCGCAAAAATTTCATGTAATTAACTCAATTTGCCTCCAATTGCCTCGATTTGGTCACATTCCTTTCCAGTAATTGCATTATATATCTATACATTAAAAATGTTCAAGTGTTATTCACCCGATTTACATTCCAACAATCAAATTGCTGGAGAATATAGCATATATTTGTACATTTGAAAAAATACATATTTTTTTGCTATTAATTCCAATTGACATCATGGCCTATTGCACCTCATGTTTAAAAGAAGGCTATGCACTGGTATACGTTGAATATTATTTATTTATGAGAGGCACAATTCACGCAGTGGTAGTGGCGCTGCACGCCTATAATCCAGCACAAATGTTTCCAAACTCCCCTGCCGTGGTAGTTAAGGTGACATACCCTGGCTTGCCAGGAGAAGTCGGTCAAGGAAGCGTGTACTAATTTCCTTCTGTTCCACCTGTATGGAATAAAGTGTTGCCCCCTCACACGGGTAGATTTTCTCCAGGCGCTCCCATTTCCTCTCCACAAGTATAAACACTCATCAATTGGCTGGAAAGATCTTAACCCTTTACCGTTGCGATGACGTACCGGAAAGAAAAACTTTATCGGCACTGATGCTCCCACAATGCCATGCGGGAGGACATGTGACACAGTTTGGCACCAGCTATCATAAGAGTGCGGTCATGTCGCAAGTTCTCTACAGCAAGTCAAATATCTTTAAAACAACGGGACTGTGCCTCACTAAATTAAAATAACGCTAATCGCTTGCGTGTTCCGAGATTCAGTGGTGAACGGAACCCACCCTGCATCTTTCAGGGATCTCGGAACGGGAATACATATGCGCCGTGCAATCCAGTTGCAATAATTCCGCTATAGAAAAACGAAATATCATCATCATCATAACGTATCGTGGGTGTGAGGATCGATTTTTAACCAATTGGCCGTATGCTGCCAACTGTAACGTTGGCCGCAACTTTCCTTCTTGTAGGGCAGGCACCGCAGCAGGACCAGCTCTGGGTCGCGCTTGAGCTGCATCGCCAGGAAGCACACGCGCCACCGTCGCAGCAGCTCGTAGGCCTTCTTGGCCACGGTGGCCACGGTGCCCACGTAATTCTGCGTCCTGTGCCATATCCAGTACCTGGCCACGGCGGGAACACACAGTCAGCACGGCGCCGCCTCAGTGACAATTATGGAACTGTGGTGGCTCCTTTCATGCTGGAATTGATCTCAAATGCGCAATCATCCATTTTGTTAAGCAAAGATTGTATCAATCAAATTTATTTTTATTTTACCAGGTAAGGCCCACTGAGCTATATAGCTCTTTTTCTGAAGTGACCTGGCCACAAATGATAGCTCAACAAAGTGGCTTATCACGTGTAAATTTATAGCAGCCAAATACTCTAAATGCATGTTTCTAAATGTGGAGGGAAAAACCGGAGGATCCGGAGAAAAATCCAAGTGACCATGGGGAGAACATGCAAACTCCAAATATGGAACTCCAGCAGGAAGCAGTGCAACAGTGTCTGAGAACCACAGAAGATGACGTCACTGACCTACTTCTGAAATCACTTCATCCACATGTGGAACACACCTTTTATATGCAATGTGAAGAATGTTTGATGCATATCAATCAAACTATTTTTTACAGTGATGTTTATAAAACACACCATTTTTTTCGTTTTCATAGATGGAATGAGCCATATTGAATTGTAAAAATTGTACAAGCTTCCCTTGCTTTACAAGAGTTTGGTTTGTGCACCATTTTTCTTGGAAAATATCTACCACATAAAGCGATGAAAACATTTGTAACGTTTCTGTTGAGCAAATTATTGGCGACCTGGCGGAGACCATCAACTCACAATAGGTGGCAATCCAGATTTGAACCCAGCATCTCTGCGACGGCAGCTTTGTGCTGTTCTACAATCCACCTCTTCATATACTGACCCACAATCCACTGCTTCAAACTGTTCAGAACCCATTTCCATTTGTGTTACAAGCTGGCATCGCCTCCTTGTACAGGATTCAAACTAAACAACATTTGTTTTACTTATTTTAAATTTCGAGACATCACGCCGTCATATATTATGTTTACACTCTAGTATATTTTTGGATAATTCTTTACTTGACCAACGCAAAATAAATAAATAAACCAAATTAATCAACATATCAGCCATCAAGGCTCCGTTCTGTCTGGGAGATAACAGTCTGGCAGCACAAGCGGGCTAATGAATGTCGGTATGAGCATGCAGTGGCCCATATTTTTTTATTTTATAATTTTTCTCAATAATTATTATTCCTATTATTATTGGCCTGCTCTATAAGCAAACAGTGGAAGGACACTTCTCAACTTAATGCCAGAACAACAGTCAAGCCAGCAATACTTGTGCGTAAAAACTCGCCACGCACACCATCGATCTCAAATGGGCAAGGCCAAAGCAGGATGAGCAGCAAATGTAGCAGTACATCTCTGACACATAACAATTGAAAAATATAGCAGTGGCTTTATCATGGCTGATGATGATGATGACGACACATTCTCAATAGAGGAGTATTGGTAATTGGTTAGCGAACTGTGCTATTAAGCGGCCAACTTGAGTTTGAATCCTGGCCACGGTGAACATGAGTCTTCTTCTTCCACGCGTTTGTCCCACTCATGTAAGGTCCCACTGTCCTCACCAACCTTCTCCACGCTGCCCTGACCTGCACCATCTCGATTTCCACTGTTCGGGCCACCATGGTCCGATCACATCACATCGCCCCCCCCCCCCCCACCTCTTCTTCTGCCTTCCTCTTGATCTCTTTCCTTCCACTTGCATCACTTGTACCTTCTGACCGACGTGAGTAGCGAGTGATATCAGAACCGGTTGTAGGTGCCACCTTCACCAACCAGCGCTGACCAACATGGTTAAGTCAAGTATGGTTAAACGACTCTTTGGGCCTTTGGGTCCGTGCTTAATAACCATGCTCTAAATAGAAAGAACTTCCCCCTTCTCTCTCTACTCCCTTACTTAAGTTCTTCTTCCCTCATCTTCCCCTCCCTACATAAAAATACATATACCCCGCTCGTGAGCCCAATCTCTCCCCTCCTCTTAAACTCAGGAGCACAGCGTTCCAAACTTACATCCACGGGGTTTATGTACCCCCCCCCCTGCCTACGTCGTGGTTTGTGCTCTGTAACGGGCTCCGTTAAAATATATTTGAAAAAGATAAATAATTTATTGATTGCTCGCGACTGGATTATTTTCTCCATCATGCGTACATAGCCAGGCACCCACCTCTCTTCCTTTCCCATTCAACCTCGACCACCTCCCATACTTTCCCCTCTCCTCTTCCCCCTTTCCTCATGTAGCTCTGTCTCCACCTTCCTACATCACAGCTTATTATGGACGAATTCCTTTGTTGTGATAACTTTTTCGTTGTTTATGCTTTTTTTTGGGTGCTATTTCCTAATTTGTTTATTCATTTTGTATCCTTGGTAGTAGGGTTTTGATGGGCTTGGTATTTACGTGTGTGTTGGGTTTATTTTGCGCCATACGTAGCCAACCTCGTATGAGATTTGGTCCTTATATATAATTTATGTACAGCCTTGTGGGATGCTGTTGGCATGAACGACGCTATATCAAATGCAAGTATTATTATTTGCGTCACTGTATTTTGACGGTTGCTGTTACTGAAAAAGCAGAACGTGAACAAACTCACAGGGAGAATTCGGACACTTCGAAGATGGCGTACAAGTGCGTGAACTCAAGCGTCAGGTCGCGGGTGATGTCCTCCCAGTCCCCCGTGTGTGGGTCCCCGTGCAGCACGTGCAGTTTGCTGGGGTCCAGTTTAATACCTGCACGCAACGGACGCAAGGGTCACCGTTTTAGCAAAGGTGCAACGGACGCGTCGATTCATCCGTTGTGCTGTTCACTTCTTAGCGTTCTCTGGTCTAACACTGGTGAGACAAGGCGATAAAGGAGGCTCTCTCTCTGTTATAGGCCAATCAGTTTTAAAGACAATGCATACATTATCGAAGCATGTTTGTTTGAGTATTTTACAACAATCATGTGTGGTTATGCAGACTTGTGCCTTGTGATAGATAGGAATAAAGCTGATTTCTTTCATCCGTTGGTATTGACCATGCAGCTCACAGTACATATACCGCATTGAATGTAAGAATCAACGTTTTTTTTATTCGTATTGGTGTATGCCAATGACCAAAGCAAATGGAATGTGACTGATTTCATGAAATATCAGACGCAAAGCAGGGTTGAACCTACACAGTGCTTGGATGGGCGACCCCCATGCATAAAAGACAGGTGTAGTAATAGACAGAATGGGCAGTAGAGGGCAGTGCAGCTAAATCCATTGGTACCCTGTACAGTAAAACCTTGGATTGCGAGCATAATTCGTTCCGGAAACGTGTTTGTAATCCAAAGTACTCGTATATCAGTTGTGATCAGGTGACGCTCGGCAGACAAAGCGTATACGTACTACTCGTATTGCAAGACCTCGCTCGTTTAACAAATTAATATTTATTTAACATTTTTGCTCGTCTTGCAATACACTCGCAGACCAAGTTACTCGCAATCCAAGGTTTTACTGTACTTCACTCACCGGTCACCAACATGCACTGACACGCGTAGTGAAGTATGGTCAAAACGGCCCAACCGATCAATGTGGTGTTGGAGAGGCCTTCATCCAGTAGTGTATTGACAAAGGGTTGTAAATTATTAATATTATCTTGGCCTCAAGGAACTAATGGATTACCAGAGACACCAGTTGGCAGCGGAAGGCGAATTTTGACAGGCTTGAGGAAGGTGGAGGCCGGGCTTTGGGACAGGATGAGCACTGGACTGATCATGGTCTCATCTCCCACCACCCGGCGCATTTCATCATCATCATCCACGGGCAGCACCTGCGGGCGTGCAGATAAGTTCACCACAGAGATTCAAACCTTAAGACATTTCACGTGACATCCTGTATTTGCATGATGTCGTTATCAAACTTACCTTAACCCTCATTAGCTGTGGTATAACTATGCCTTCTGTCTGTGTGGAGGGGGTGTTTTTTTGGCATTCTGATATAAATAGAATCTTGATTGTAATACCGAGCTTCTTCGTTCAGTTCCTGGGAAACACATGGTAAAACCTAAACATAGTTTTCTACCAAAGCTCCCAACACCTGCAGCAAAATATCGGATATCGTGGCTGATCCACACGCAGTACAACCCGAATATGCACTTTGACCCTTTCCCATTCCGAGACTACTACAAGTTGCAGGGTGGGTGTCCCATTCACCGCTGAAACTCGGAACGTGCAAGCGGATCAGCGTTAGTTTTATTTAGAGAGGCATAGTGGCGTTGTTTTTAAAGACGTTGTACTTACCGCAGATAACTATACACACGCAAATCTGGCTGTCGCTTGATAAGGTTAGTTGTAATTACTGGCGAAACGTCGTACTCAGATTGTAAATGTTGTGGCTTGGCTCTCCAACACACCAGTGTGTTGTACTCATAACGAATTGGCATGTTCTGTTTATGTGACAAACCTTACTAATTGGCTGTGTCGGGTGGTTGCGGGTTTAACGACACATTTACATTTTACGCGATCTAAAAAAAAAACCTGTTTTAATGATGAATGATATTGGTCGCGAAAGCCTACGTGTTAAACTTAAGGGATATCGCTCGACTGTCGGCGAGAATCAAAACGTCGTCCACCTGCATGCGGACTTGGCGCGTCTCCTCCACGGCCCCGGGAGGGAAGAGAAGGCGAAAGCCGGGGTTCACAGAGCTGAAGAGCTGGGTTCCCTCGGGGGGCACGGAGCAGGAGTCCTCCACCAGCCGCGCCACCACCAGGAAGTAGGAGAAGTGCGGCATGGAGCACCGCGCAACACTGCGGCCCTGCAAGCGCCGCCGCACACGCAAGGTTGACACATTGTTGTCCTTCCCCTGCACCTCCGATTAGCACGGTTTGGTACGTATGGTGCGAAAGAAGTTCAATATACATACACATTAGGAACGGCCCACGGTGTGACTTCAGCACACCAACGTCAACAAAATGCACCATATAGTATGACATTTCCATCGCTCGTCGGCAGCATTTAACATATTCACCAGAATTTATTATGCGTTTTTGGGCTGTTCTTTCGCACCATACATAACCAATCATGCCAATCGTAAATGTGGGGAAACTTCAAAAAAATACTAAAACTCATCAGAAAACTAGAGCATAACTGTAAAAACCCACGCAGTAACAATGCATAAGACAATTTACATCAGGCTATTCCTGATGCCATCCGCTGTCTCACCACCCTTGACATGAGCATATTAACGTTGCCATTGAACTACCTGCCATATTTAAGTAAAGAAGACTTGATGATGGCGATGACAAAAATTATGGTAAAGTTGTACGACTGTGAATTAGCTTCGAGTAAAATATTACAAACTCAAGGTAACTAGGTGACCAAGTACTTTCGATTGCAGCGTCATTTCTAGTTACTGTGAGCGCAGTGCAACGCATGTCGACACGGGAAGATATGGAGCAGCATATGTTGCCAAGGTGAGGTTGTGCTTTGGCTTGTACATCTTTGTATTTTTTCAGTTTTGTCTCCAAGTTACTCCAGTTGTTGCAGTCAAAGGTACGCATCACAGCTTCCCTCTTGGGTCCATCTTGCACTTCTTCATACGGTACAGTGATGTCAACCTCCTACGTTGCATACAATATAAAGGATAAGGATTTTAATTTACTGAGCACTTAAATACGTAACGAGGTACAATTATGGGGCCGATTATAACGTAACATAGTACTATTCAGCATCATATAAATGTCTTTAAAGTATACAAGATGCCTAAAAAGGCATTATTCGTGATTAAGAAATGCATAATTTTTATAGAAAATTGACAAACATCTAAATATACGGTTCAGGTGTTGGAAATATATTTGTCATATACTAACGTTTTTTTTTACTGAAAGGCTTCCGTGATCTGAACAGCAGAAGCATTCAAACCAATCACGAGCAATTTTTGTCAAACACACCTGGGGCTCTCTCAAAATGTGTGTCGTCCATGCCATGGCGAACACGTAGAGGTTTGGAAGGATAAGGCTTGCATAATAAAATTAACAATTCTGCCAATTGCGTGCATTTTTGTGAACCTAGCTGAAACTGCAGTCTAATTAAACATTTTAAAATAATGGATTTTAATTTTATGGACACCCTGTCATTGTTAAAGGTGCCAAGAATGTAGTTGGCTCACAAGAGGCCAGGGAAATTAAACTCCACATCCTTTTAGCAGGAACAAAGCGGCAACAATCACAGAATCAAGAAGGCTCATTTCTCTTCACCCATCTGAAATACATCCTCATGTAAGCAGTGTTTTCTTAAGCTAATAAAATGTTCAACATCTTATCGTTGTCAATAACAAAGAATGAGTAAAAACATTCCAGAGATAATGAGCAACAAATGAAACACATTATCTGAGCATCAATTACAAACGTAGGTACATTAAAAACTAATTAAATGAATAAAACTGATGAAGTGCCTCGCAGTTACGAAGACTCTGGCCCAGACAGCTTGGCCCATAAATCATAGCACATCTAAACAGCTCCAAACCCACAACTTAACATTTGATCTGCAATTTTAAAGGTAGCCAATAGGGTCCAATTAAAAGCATAATGAGTAAATACCAAGATGGAATTTGAATACAGGCCAGCAGGTATGAAACGTCAGAAAAGTCTGGCAGCGGGACATTGTCATCGCCTGGTTGGCATGAACACTTGGTGCAAGGAATTCAAACGGAGGCCCTTGTCCGATTCTCCACCACCCTCTCCCCCCACCCCCCTTTTGCTTCCGTAGCTCGGTACCTGAGACCCTTTGGGCAATGCATACAGGCCAAGTCTCACGGATGGCTCTTGCGATTTATGAATTCTTACAATTTTGAGTGTCCCGTGGCTATGGAATGTATTCTCACGTTTTTTTGTTGTTTAAATTAAAATAGTACATTCAGACCGATTTACTGCAGTGCATTGGCAGATGCTGATGGTTCAGCTCTTATGTAAGGGGTCAGCTCAAAATGTGTTGTCTTTGCTTACACCCTTTCTCTTGAGAAAAAAGCAGAAAACTGACAACTATCCAAAGTCAGTATTATGATTTAATTTACTGTGGAGGTGTTCACAGAGTGGTGGACATTAGCCTCCTATTGCCGCTACGCAAACTAATTTAGCAATCTCCCACCCCCCTTGTCTGTGTGACAGTTAAATGTTTCTGTGCCTCGGCTTCTTGGGTTTCCCATCTCAGTTTCTAAGGTTTTTCCCCAAGCTTTTCAGTAGGGTTCTCACTGATTTAAACTCCGTTGGGGTCGACACGTCTGCAATGGGCCACGATACAGGTTGCACAAACTGCACTCGATAACTATGCCACAGGATTACATAGACCAAATACTCTAAATGCACGTTTCTAAATGTGGAGGGGAAAAGCGGAGGTCCCGGAGAAAAATCCACTCGACCACGAGGAGAACATGCAACTCCAAATATACAGGCGTCAGGGCCGGGATCGATCCCACGACCTCCTGTACACTGGGCGAGGGAATTAACATCTCGCCACCGCGGCGAGTCTCACCCCTAATGGGGGTATCCCCGTCCAATCTCTCCTCCACTTTTCGTCACCCAAAGCCCGTGCTTGTCGAGTCTGTGGTTGCCCCGGTGCAATTACACCACCAGCACACCCGATAGCTAAACCACTGTGGTGGTTGTTGCGAAGCCAACCTTTCCAAAGGTGATCCCGTGCGGTTGCAGGACGAGAATGGAGCTCAGAAGCAGCTCGTGATCGTTGAGTCGCACAATGGTGGGGTCAGGGGGCCGCACGTCGCACGTCACCAACGTCTCCGTGTCCACGGCCCCCGCGGGAAAATGCAGCCTCACTCCGCATGGCAGCCACGCCAGCAGACCACCAGGCCCCACCGTCATGCTGCACACACAACGCACGTACAAATCAAATCAGCCATTCGTATTTTTGCTATTTTGGTGCTATGAGAATAACGGGAAGCAATCACAACCATAATGTGTTTTACAGAAGGGAATATTTATCAGTAATTTCACAGTAGCAGGTGATGTTTCCATGTGGCACTACCTAATTGTGTAATGTTGTGATTTTCAAATGTGCCAAATTTGGACTGCGATGTCCGCGCATATGGCCTACTTCTTTCAGAATAACGTTGCGGAATCTTTAACATTCACTGTGGAACAGATGGCTCGTGTTTTTTTGTTAATACCCCCGCAGTATAAACCAGGGGTGGCTTCTGGGCTCCAACTGCGAAACAGGCCGTAGCGTGGTAAACACTCTACGGCTTAGCCATATCGTTAGCGACGGTCTATTCACACCGGCACTGTACGAGCGTGGAACGACCAACACCACCTGGGTTTGGTCCTCCTCTGTCTCACACCAGGGACTCATTCAAGGCTGAGTCAATCCAGCAGAGGCTGAGCATTGGTTCAGATATCATTTGCTTCGAATATTTTCTCAGGCACGGTTGGCTACATTCGGTGCTAAAGAAGTTCAAGATACATATGTTGGTAGTTAGTGTGCTAGCCGGACTGTTGTGGAAAGTACTGTTCGCAAGTACCTACTAAGTCATCCAGGACACACAAGAGAAGGTGTAATCAGAATCATAAAGGCATGGGTATCTTTGTTTCTCCAGTACTGATGTTTACACAACACACCAGGTACTCATTTAAGGCCGAGTCGACATAGGAGAGGTTCAGAACCAGTTCGGAAGCCAATTGTCACTGATGTTCTCTGTAGTCCGGAATTGAACTTAGCTTCATAGGAATGTAATGCTTACCGCTCCCCATCTCCGGCCTGTGTTATTCAGACACAAGTATACTGATGTACTGCACATATAAACTCCTCTTGGCATGATCCCACGTAAAGGACAACATTGGGGCACAATCTTGAAGTTCACTTCAGCCAAAGCATCCGAAGTGTATTCACATGCAAAAAAAGGGAATCACCTGCCGTGGTCCGAAAGTAGCTTCATCTTTATCATCTTGGGTTCATCGATGTGTTTTTCTGGATAAAAAAAACACACAAGCCATGTAAAGAGGACATGTGCAGGCACGCGTGTTATTTGTCATGAAGATACAGTACATTTATTATGCTTAACCCCTGAATGTCTTTCTTAAGTTAAACTTGGCGGGTTATAAATTCAATAATGATGACCTATGGTCAACAATAATAATGTAACAGCCATGGAATGGTACTCGTCCGAGAGGACATTCAATTAGGAAATAGAGCAGTATGAAATCAGAGTTTGTGCTTTGTGCTGGGTGGATTATTACATTGCAGAATTACGAGAGGTGGCGGTGACTTGGGGAGGCCTGATGCTGATGATACACGTAAGGTGTGTGCGGTGACTGCAAATGTACCGTGCAGTGGAGGGGTCTCGGGCCTGCCAATGGGGTTCCCCTTGAGCTGGGTGAAGGACAATTGTGCAACCTCGGGCGGCACGGAGCGCAGGCTGTTGTTGCAGAGGTCGAGGCGGGATAGTGCCGGCAGAGAGGCCAGGCTCGCTGGCACGGATATCAGACGATTGTCGTGCAGGAACAGCGATTTCAGACGATTCATCCCACCTACGCACCAACACGGGATCCACTCTTAACATGCTGTTGGGGTAAAGTGCTGTTTGCGAGCATGTAGCGATGTAGGGAGGTGTGTTATCGGGTCTTAGAACTGCAAATAAGAGTTCAAAAAGTCTACGCAACTTCTATTGCACAGCCTTTTGGCTGTGGACTGCACTACAGCCTCCCCTGCCTAACCCCGACATTGAGCCGAGCACTTCTGGCCCCCTAGTCTGATGTTCAGACCCATTCATTTGATCAGGTTCATTGTAAGTGGATAGAGTCACCCGCCCAAATTAAAACCATCTATTGGGAAGGATACGAATTGATTCCAATGTCCTATCAAATCCGTGCTCTAATAAGTGGCCCGGGCTGCGTCCCTAAATTGAAACCCTATTCTGGGCTCATTTCATTTGATTCCCATATCAACGTAAGCCTGCGGTGTTCCACGATCTATTCGCAATGTCAAGCCACGACCAAACCGTTAAACTCTGGTCTTACAAGAAAATTGAATCTACTTTGGGGCCAAGCAAAACCAGAAGCAGGCTTAACAATTTTCCATGTGCTGTGACTTAACTCGTGACGTCAATGGCACGGCTCTGGTTCTGCAACAGAGGTCGCAACCGGGTACCCGATACCCGTACCCTACCCGATACCCGGCTACCCGTACCCAGCCGGGTACGGGTACCCATTTGCGACCCTGGTGCGGCCGGGTACGGGTACGGGTAGGCCGTGAGTCACCGGTGAGTAACTGTTTGTCACTCATTTCGGGTAGGGTACGGGTACGGGTAGCGTACGGGTACCCGTACCCGGCCGGGTACGGGTATCCGTTTGCGACCCTGGTGCGGCCAGGTACGGGTAAGGAATCAAAACCCTCTTCTTAGGTTTTTTCGGTAAAGTCACGTAGAACTTTCTACGTGACTTTACCGAAAAAAACCTAAGAAGATGATTCCTTGCAGTCACGAAAGCTTCAAATCTAGAATCAAAACCCGTTTGCGACCTCTGTTCTGCAGTTGAAAAAACCTGGCGAGATCCTAAGCCGCACCGGACTTGCTTGCCACAGCCCTGACACGGCTCGGTTGTGTCTGTGACACTGAATTGAATTGGCAAGTGGTTATTCTGATACACAAGATCAGCAGCTGTTCATTAATACACTGACTCAACGAGGCAGGAAGGGAGGCGAGGCTGTTCCTAGACAAGTCCAGGTCCTCCAGGCATGGAAGGGAGCCCAGCTCCTCCGGCAGGGTCTCCAGGCGGTTGTTGGACAGGTCTAGACAACACAGGGCAGACAGCCCCTCCAAGGAGCTTGGCGGCACGGAACACAGGTCGTTGTCCTTCACCGACAGCTGAGTCAGGCTTCTGAGCTGCCCCAGCCATTCAGGAAGCTCCTGGGAAACAAGACTTTATAAAAAAAATATGCTTCTCAAAAATCGCCAGAATAAAATCACAGTACAAATTACAGTACAGTATATTATTACATATGATGTATTCTATTTAATTATGTATGAAGTTAGAATTTCATAACATTTATATTATTTGGGTCTTTCGGTAAAGTCACGTAGATAGGTTCAAAGAAAATAACAAAAAACTATGACGTTTCGATCACAACACAAGCGGTCGTCATCAGGAAAAGGGGGTTAGCTTCTAAAGGCAAACTGTTTATAAAGGTTTGAAATGGGCATAGCCCAAATGTCAGCAGCATGGGTGGGACAGCTAATGTTAATGTAAGTGGTGGGCAGCGACCACGACGGTGGTGGGTTTTCCACCAATTAAAAGGCTGCTAGGTAAAAATTAGTATGTTAATGTAAGATCGGTGAGCGGCCTCCACGGCGAGCGTGCTGAGGTGGCTATGTTAATGTGAGAGATTAGCACGTTAATGGGAGATCGCAGAGCCGCTGCCACTTCGAGGACGCGAGCGACGATGCCTGTGTTGGTGTGAGAAATTTAACCTGTTAATGTAAAATCGGAGAGCCGAAAAGAACATTAGAAGGTTGTAGGATGGGAACATCACAGCCAGTTATGACTTAAAACTGGTTGATAACGTTCTTCCAATGATTGCTAAGCTTATTCCTGCAGTCACGAAAAGCTTTAAGTCAATATTCATAACATTGGAAGATGTAGTTGTTTTTTAGTCATGCAAATAATGCAATGTTGTTTTATTTATAGATGTAAGTTTTGTAAGTTATTTGAATTAACCTGAGGTTCGAAATCTTTTAAGAACTCCTTCCTCATTTGTTTAAATGGCACAATGTCAATGTTCTTATATTTAAACCAAGACATCACCAATTGTGACTGCATCTCTGTTTTGATGGATACAAATCTGTATTCTACATATACTGCATAAACTACACCTTCATCGAGAAGGCGTTTAATTACACTAAGAATGCATACCTGCAAGCAATTGTTGGCCAGGAAGAGTATGGAGAGCGACGTCAGTCCCCGCAGGGTGGGTGGAAGACTGATCAGCCGATTGCAGCTAAGTTCCAGGTGAGTGAGGTGGCAAAGGTTTGAGAAAATATCGTCGGGGAGGCGAACGAGGGAGCCAGCGATGCCGGCCCCGTGGTCATTGCGGGCAATCCCGCCACGCATAGCCAGCGATCGCAGCGCGTACAAACGGCACACACCGGACAGAGCTTTGATAAGGCTGGACTCTGGCACATTCGTGCCGAGGCGGAGATTTTTCAAAGTCGCCACCTTGGGCCAGCATTGCTGAAGCAGATGGAGGAAGATGTCAACACCGTTGAGGTAAGAGTCGAGATTTAGCGAGTTCCCAGCAAAGTAGAGCTGTAATCTGAGCGCATCCGTGTCCTCCAAGGCCATGTTATTGCCGTTATTTCCAAACATGCTGGCGCAAATCGAACCGCTAATGGACTCAACACCTTCAGAGAGTTTGAGAACAATTCGGTTGTCGTTTTCAACACGTAAATATGTGACTGACCGTTGCTCCTGACGGTGCAATCCAATGTCACGGCAGCAGTCCTATCGCAATGAATATGCATCAAAACAACGGTGAAGAAATAATCCCTTGTCTTCATAAACATCTTAATCACGAACAAATGGTATGCATCCCAATGACGCCAACACCACCATGGAGCGTCTTCACGATGGTTTTAGGCGATCAGAGTGGGCAGCGGCAGCTGGGGCACAATCGCCACTGCAGGCCCGGGCAGAACCAGGCGTGTTTGTAAAGCCTGCGTGAAAATAGCAGAATGACACACAGCCAGGCGATGTTAAAGCAAATTATATTGAGTAGGTCAAGGTAGCTAGTGCCAATTTGCGTCGCGAGCACAAACCAGGCTTGTTAAAATAAAGCGCTTATCAAAATGCGCAGTTCAAGGTTAAACATTTTAATTTTTAGGGCATAAATTTAAATGTATTAACAGCCTGGGCATAACGATGTTGTGCACTTTCTTGTTGTGGTGTATCCATATTGGCAAATATAAAAATTTAACAATTTTATAGAGCCACAAAGTTAAATAATAATAATCTATGAAATCCCGCAAATGACGATAAAGACAAATTACCCAATCTTGATTTGAAGCTTTTGTGACTGCAGGCATCCATACGCTTTGGTTCTTTCGGTAAAGTCTAACTACGTGACTTTACCGAAAGAACCAAAGAGTACAAATTATCCACTTGTATTTAGTAACATCAAAGAGAGGTTAGGGTTACGTTTTTATTTTTTTAAACAGAGCATTTGCTTTGGCTTATAATAATACAGCATACACATAATTTGATGTGTAGTTTGTCAGCACTGAAATTACTTTCTGTTGCTGCTACTGATTATGGGTAAAACACTAAGCTGTATAATATCCATGGTTACACTCTTGATGGACGAACATGTTTGGGCTTGCCTTGTGAGGCAATTTGGAGAAAAATATTTGAGAATCCACACAAACCAGTAGACTGCACTGTTTGGCTGAAAAGGTCACACTATAGAAATACATATGGTAGTTACAACTAGGTGAGAGCCCACTGAGAATGAAAGTCTTTTTCAAGGCAGACTTAGGTATCAGAAGATGATAACAGTAGAGCAATACCGAACACAATAGCACAAAAGAGAACGCATGTAATACAATATCTGGAACATTAGTACACTGGAATAAAACCGGGCAGTTCTCCAACAAGGCAACACCAAAATAACCAGGCATAGCAACATCTTTAAATGTTGACACTAAAGCAATGCATTGTACTTCATATATTTGGAATATAAACATAAGTATATACTGTTGAAAAAGACAAATCATAAAACAGAGAAGTCTCCGGACATGGACAATGTTTGTTGGTGCACTTTTATAAGCCTATGGAGGTTGGGTTAGTGATCATGAACATATTATGGTTTACACATTTTGTACATTATTTCTTCAAAATAGAGTCTATAAGCAAATAGTTTAACATCGATACCATGCATAATATATTGACTAATGGCACAGCAGAGACCAGGCGTGCAAGTCATTACAGCTTGACACAGATGTTACACAGTTATTGAGCACAGTGACATTATCCGTATTTTATCCACACAAATTAACTTCTCAACTCGAAGAGGATGAATTACCCCCCAGTTCGATGTCACTCATGTTTACCGTGCGAATTCTCAGTCAGATAACACCAAAAGCCAGAGCACGGATAGGAGTTTGTGCTTATTGATTAGGATGCACGTATAACAGGCAGAACGTATTTCCCCGCATATAACCCGCGGGGTAGACCACTTTTTACAAACAAATCAAGACCCTGCGGGGTATATGGAGGATGCGGGCTATCCCAAAAATATTTTACACGTGTGACATGTCATAACTCGATACATTTTTAATGGTAGGACTATCCACTATGCAACACCCAGCCCTACCCAGCCCCTCCCTGCACGACGGACACAATAATCCCCTGTGGGCTGGTGTAACCAGGAGGTTCCTACCAGTAACATCGATACGAGTGCAAAGTATAGGAAAGGGTGAGCAAATCCCGAAAAAAAATACACGGAAACGAAACAATATAGTTTTGTCATCAGGGAAAGCCCACTTAGCTATTCGTTCTTAACGTTAACACTGCACTGTCACACGTAAACTTCACATTGCTGCACAAAGCTTAACAACATCAGCCAAGATCAATATACTACCGGATCAAGGCCCACTCGATTGCTAAGTCTAACATTGTATACAGTCCAGCATAACTCTAATATACAAAGTATAAATCCTTCACTATGCAAGGCACTAAACTTCATACAGAGGAAATATTCTTATACGTTGCACATGTCACATATACCACACGTAAACAACAATACAATATGTTAAAACGCACAAATTAAAACACACAACAGTGCAATGTACACACACACCAGACCACGTACTGTACGCGCACTGTACATAAACTTTCATAAGTACATCCTGAACAATACAGTGCGTGTGTACATACAAATACACATAGTTTAAACATGTACTATTTGTTATATACCGTACCAACACACGTACTTGTTTCATACACACAGCATTGTACACATGACATGCATGTACACCGCAGTATATAGCTATACGTATAAACAACACAGTAAAAATACTAAGTGTCACACGTTAAACAAGTACTTTTAATGACGTGAAAGAGAACACTTTAAACGCACATAACTGCAGTGTTAGTGCTGCACGTAACATCACACATCACGTGTGTATACTTACGTACTGTAACTCACTACACTGCCAACACGTGTACTTATAAAGTACGTGTACTTATAAAGTACACGTGTACCATGCTCAATCCACTGCTGGACAAGTCTCCCCCCCCCCCACTCTACACACGCTATATATGTCACTAGCATACGAGACGTTACAATACACACAATGTAATTCGCTACAACACACTTATTATACTTTAGACGGGTACGACCCACGCAGTTCGATCACGTTAAGCAAACTCACCACCGACTCATTCGCCCGTAGTTCTTTAACTTCTTAATTCATTTAAGCACCCCACCACCCCACCATTCGTTCGACTGACAAAGCATGTTCCGACCGGCAAGAGAAGTTGTAACGAAGAGACTTAGAGAGGTTCCCTCACGACTGCCGGGTGGTGCCGCCACCGCCACCATCGTCACCGCCACTGCCACTTCCCGCCAACAATTCGCGCGGTCCACCTCGTGACGTCACTGACGACGTCACCGCAGCGGTGGTGGTGTGGTGGTGGTTGTGGTGGTTCTGTGGTGGTGGTATGGTGCTGTGGTGGTGGTGTGGTGGTTGTGGTGGTGGTTGTGGTGGTGGTGTGGTGGTGGTGTGGTGGTGATGTGGTGGTGATGATGGTTCTGTGGTGGTGGTGGTGCTGTGGTGAGGTGGTGATGGTGCTGCTGTGGTTGTGGTGGTGCTGTGGTGTGGTGGTGGTGGTGCTGTGGTGTGGTGGTGGTGGTGCTGTGGTTGTGGTGGTGCTGTGGTGTGGTGGTAGTTGTGGTGCTGTGGTGGTGGTGGTTCTGTGGTGTGGTGGTGCTGTGGTGGTGATGGTGCTGCTGTTGTTGTGGTAGTGCTGTGGTGTGGTAGTGCTGTGGTGTGGTGGTGCTTTGGTTTGGTGGTGATG
This sequence comes from Lampetra planeri, assembly GCF_965212315.1. NCBI lineage: Eukaryota > Metazoa > Chordata > Hyperoartia > Petromyzontiformes > Petromyzontidae > Lampetra > Lampetra planeri. The sequence goes on along the minus strand of NC_136122.1, from coordinate 9,786,058 downwards.
GTGCTGTGGTGGTGGTGCTGTGGTGGTGGTGCTGTGGTGGTGGTGCTGTGGTGTGGTGGTGATGGTGCTGCTGTGGTTGTGGTGGTTCAAATCGCTTTAAACTACAGGATTGTCATTGTAGTGCGTATTTAATGTGGCGCTGCACTCTGATGTTGTAGGAGAAAACATTTATTAAAACGTATATTTAAATAAGTAGAACGTGTCTATATTTAAAGTTGCGCATTTTGATGTGACGTCACATTTCTTAAACCCCCGACCCCCCTTCGTCACACATCGTCACAAATGTCTGACCCCCCCCCCCCCCCAGGTGCGTGACGTCATTTATGGACGGCCCATTGTCTTTAATTTTCGTTCGCGAAGGAGATGTGCAAATTGGTCTGTTGGTTATCCCAGTATCTTCGAGGAATGTCAGAGCCAGGAGATGCGATGTTTGGGTCTCGAAAGAGGCGTTTATTCCAGACGCCCGTGCTGTTCCACTGTTTGCCAATGTTCTTCCGAATCTGGGTGAGATTCTAGGATAGTGGGCAGTACGATCCCAGAAAAATGTTTGTGCGTTGCTGTTGAGAATGTTTATAACAAGACCAAAATTAATATAATGCCTCCTGAAATGCCTGTATCTGCCTGTCTCCAGATAAACAAAATAATGGTTAACGTCGTTGTGGAGAATAAACATGATATGAAGTAAGCAGACATTTGCACCTTCATTCATATATCTGTCCCTATCCAACAGGAGCCTAGGATGTTTCGGACCCGTAATAGTTGTCTTGGCATGGTGTAATGGTGAGTGTTCTGGTCTTCCAATCCCCACAAAACTGACTAAATGGACACCCCACAATTGATCGGTAGGTCTCACGTGGTGGGGTAAAGTGTGGCTTACTCATTTTCATCATGAACTAAAGCAGCGTTGGATGCTTACCGTTCAGTATAATCGACTGCGAGGACATGCATCTATGATTCTTGTTATGCATCTTCACCCAGAATAGCCTGAGTCTCAAGGCTATTTCATAAGGAGGGTGCTGATACATTTTCAGTGTGGGGCAATGTTGCCAAGTATAATCCCAGTTTAGTAATTTTTAGGTAATTTTCAAGCATTATGCTAGGCCAACACCAGTTACATTATATATATATTTTTACACGCTTTTTATTAACTCACTCTGTCTGTTGTATTCTCAAATCTTGTAACTCAATTTTTACACACTTCCCAATGTAGTATTGACTGCAAATGTGGTTTCATACTGATGACAATACTATATTCTATCATTAAAAATAAATACAAAGATATTTTAAAACTTTTTTTTATATGTTATGTTTCGGCTGGGTCTAATTATCCACGCTCAACTGACGTTGGCTGTAAATCACCACGGTACATTTCATTAAAGCGTGTTTTTAAAAAAGGATTTTTTTAAATATTCCTTTTTATTTTAAGCGTAATTTTCATCCCTTTCATTCATCGTCGGCTCGATGGAGCACTTCCCCTCCCCCCGCTGGTCCGTGCACGAATTTAACCACGGCTGGGAATTCAACTTTGGTTGCTGGATTTACCACTGCACCACCAATTCCCCCCATTACTGACAGGTAAAAATGTAATCGTTTTTTTGTTATGTAGCATACAGCAATACCACAGCCAATAATTATTGACACTTGGTGCTCATAGACTGTTTATTCATCCTTATACTGTCTGATGGTACAATAACTCACTGTTACTAAGGCGTATCCCTAGAAATACAATGGCTCCATATATCAATAAAGACATTTCCACTATAATTTCCAGAATTTAATTGTCATCCCAAAAGTAATCCAATAGGTAGTACATATTAAAAAATGTAATACTATAAAATGCCATATTTTCTTTAAAACCACCAAACATAACTAATATATTTAGTTTCCACTTTAATATCATCCGCAATACATGTGCAAAAAAGAGAAATGCAATATATAACTTTATTACAATAAATGTGTTTAACTGTGATGTCCAACAGGATTGTTTTGTTAATCTGTCTCAGCCATGTATGCTGCTCTGTATTGCACTGTGCTGTTGCCACCTTATTGGTCAGGTCATCCTTACAAAAGAGACTTGTTGTTTTAGTTGGCTCTCGACGTATAAATGTCAAGTCTACGAAGTAGTTTATTAATATTAAATCTACGTGAAGTACTTTATGTTGGATCCAAATTGAATGGAAAACTCTTACTCGGATGCCTCCTTTTTGACAATTCTGCATTTCGATAATTAAATTTAGAGGGGTGTATTGACATACTGGTTCTGATGCTGCTGATGTTAAAATTGACGATTTGGATTTAAACTTGATTTGGAGCTAGAGTGACTTGGATTTGCATAGAGCAGGGGTCGGCAACCAAAATAACAAGAAGAGCCATTTCTTTCCAATTCGGTACAAAATTCAGTATTTCAAGAGCCGCAATGCATCTGAGTACATACTGTACATACGTACATATCGTCAAGAAGCAGCCCGTAAAGAGCCGCATGTGGCTCCGGAGCCGTAGGTTGCCGACCCCTGGCAGAGTCTAAGTGCGACCGCCTCTCAAGATGCAGTGCAAAAACAGTGGGCATATTTATTTTGTAGAGTGAGGCAGTCAGTCATAGGAAGAGGGGCAAAAGTTAAGGGCTCAAGCCCGGGTACAAACAGGGGGCAAGGAATTGCTGGCACGGATGGCTGGGGAGAGGTTGATGACGTTCCTCCAGCATCCCTCAACACGTGAAGCCACTTGGAGACCTATAAACGAGATAACAAAAACATATCAGTTCATTCTAAATGAATATATATATGCATGGGTGACTGTGAGCGCACCATATCAATTCATTATATCCTCCTTTGTGTAAAGCATAAATTGACAATCTTGGTTTGAAGCTTTCGTGACTGCAGGAATCCATGCTCTTTGGTTCTATCGATAAAGTCAAAGCTTTCCCTACCTGATGACGGACGCTTGTGTTGCGCCCGAAAAGTCGTGATTTATTTTATTTTATACCTACGTGACTTTATCTAAAGAACCAAAGTGCATAAACTGACAGTTTTGCTGTTCATTGTGTACGCGTATGCCCCATAACTGTCAAACTCTAAAGGCTGAGAACGTTCAAACGCAAGCTTGAACTCGCCCGATTGGCTGCCTGCTTCGTCGCACGCTGATTGCTGGAACGGATTGAGATCGGTATATAAGGGCTCGAATGCAGTCTATCCGGCTCTCTCGGGAATTTATTTTGGACGTGTTATATTACTGGCCTCAAAAAACAGCCTTTTGTTGACAACACAGTCAAGTCCTCCTTTACACATACACTGTATATGTGTCCAATGGTCCCTGGGCTTAAATCTGTATTTAAAAGACTGAAAAAGGTAAAAATGCATGGCCAGGTAGTCTGTTATAGCACGCTAAGGGTGTGCTCATATTAGCTTTGTAATGCACTATAGAAGACATCATAACGACACCACGTCGTTTTGATGCATTGTCTTTGGTGTGGACCAATCAGTTTTAAAAACAATGCATATACTACCAGAGCATGTGTTTTTTTGCATGTTCGCCACAAGTATATGTGGTTAATGCAGACATGATTCCTTGCAAAAGATTTATGTTTGGTGATTTAACATCTTAACACCTGTTTTTATTGCCGGAAGGGATAAAAGCTATTCTTATATTTTGATACTGGCAAAGGGAGGTCCCATGATGTTTGTATGCAGTCAACTCGCTACACTGGAGAACTTGGCTTGATCACAGCTGGCTGCTGGGATTTCATCTCAGTGGTGTCAGCTCAGAGATCTGACCTCTGAGCCACATGGCCACCTCCTTATAAGGCAGTGTTAATAATTTGTACGTGAATATTTTTGTTCGTTTTCTTGACTTGTGGCTTGCATTTGAAAGCAAAGGAACGCAGACATGTTATGAATGTATGTGCTTACTTTACACCATGGACACCCACGTAAACAAAACGTTCCATCTGACGGCGTGATCCAGGTTTCAATATCTAACAAACAACAACAACAAGGGCCAAGCGTGTTGCCGCCTGTGCTGAGCGATGCCTACTTCATGGCGTAGGAGGCGTTGTAGCCGGCGTCTTGCGTCTCGCTGTCAGAGATGAACACCACAGTCAGCCTGGTGCCGCTGGAGGCGATTTTGGCCGGGATCGAGCCCCCGCAGAACTTGCCAAGAATCGGCGCAGTGACCAGGGCCCCATCGTACACAGCCACGTAGTCCTTGCTGCAGCCCGCGCTGTTCTCCAGGCTGCGTCCGAAGCACGCAGCGCACCTTGCTTTAATATATCGTCTGCCCGGGGCTGTGTAAATGCCATGGTGGTTGTTTAGCCATACTCGGTGTGGGTTGGTGATGTGAGGAAGGCCATGCCAGGTTTCAGATATCTCTCTCCGCTGATGCTAGTCACAGCTGGCAATCACACTGCTCGTTTCATTGTACAAGCACTGGGCCATTGCTCCACCGACTGAAGACTGCATGTGCGGTGTATTAACTAAAATAACTTAACGCTGCCTCATCAAAATTACAGAATTTGTGTTGCTTCATATCAGGCCTCTTGCGTTTGGATGCTCCCTGGTCATTTGATGGCTTCCATATGCACACCCAAATGCTGCTTTTCTGCATGATTTACATCACGCTTATCCTTTATTGGGCTGTCCGATTAGATGGCATCGTAATCACCATCGTCGTCAACCAAATTCACCGTGGGGGTCGTGCGGGTGCCATTGATGCTTTGGCATTTAACTATCTCCACTTCTTACGGTCTTGCGCACTATATGATATACATATTTAAAAAAACGTACAACATTCTCATTATTGGGACATTATATTAAACAGCTGCAGATTAATCTGCATAGAAAACATTTGAAAGTTTGTGTTTTATAAAATGAAGACAGTACAGTATAGGCAAAAGGTAAAGGTGCAGCCCTGCAATTACTTGCTCACGCCACTGTTGGCGGAAGAGGTGGACACACACCCACAGTTTACCCGACCACACGTGACCTGCCCATCGATGAACAGCGCTGTACCCATTCATGAAGTTGGAGGGATTTAGGAAACGCTCCCGTTGTGTTTAAAACCAACATCTCTTACCTAACTGCCTTACGAACAAAAGCCAGATATAGTCGAGCATGTTTCTCTTATTAAGACATTGCAGACCAACCTCATGGCTGTGAACTGTAGACAGATGCGGTTGCTGCCCGAGGCATAAATGATGTGGGTCCGGTTGGCGTTGTTGGGATACAATTCACCGGAGGAATTTGGGAATCCAAACACTCCGGTAGTTGTGCTCAAAGCGGACGTCAGCTTGTACGCTGTCATCACACATATAAAACAAATAACAAACACAAAATAAATGACGGAAATTTAATGGCAATTTAGATCAAATATGTCAAAACTGATCAAATATCGTACTTACAAAATACATGCCTCCTTATTTCTTGAAAACCACATAGCTACAGTGCCCCTAAATGGTGGACGAATGATCATCCGCAGGCTGGCGCTGCATACACCTTGTGAGGCACAGGGACAGCTGCCACTGACAGTCCCTTTGACTAGACTGCAGCAGGGCACTGGAGTGGTTGAGGTGTGGTGTAAGGCTCCTTTATTTTCTCGAGGCATTCAAGTACACTCTAAATATAAATCCTTACTCTTGTCCTTAAATGACTCTAAGTATGGCATGTGCAAGGGCGATGTGACCAGCTTCAACACGGGGAGCAAAAACATATTTAGTCAAACAATATTTGGCCAAGATGTGGTCACACTATTTTCATAGTGGGGGGAGGGAGAAATGTTTTGAGATCAAGATCCTTGAAATTTTGACATTTCCCATTCTATCTTGTGGAAACATGTATCAATTGCCCTTTTAAAGTCTCCCATTACTTGCCTCCCTTGAACGATCCATATGAATTGCGTTTCTTGCACAAAACGTGGGGCTGGGAATCCATTATCGACCTATGTTCTCCAAACTTTTTTTCCCAATTTTAATTCTTTTCAGACTAATTTCAGTCATTAATCATCGACTGACGTCATTAATTTGATACTCCCAAACCTGTGTTTATGCTGATAACTGGACCCCGCAGATCTCGCCCATTCATCAGCAACTCAATATTAAACAGAAATAGGTCTCAAATCCCTACTGCTTTCACCACCACCAGCAGCAGCCACAGGCATGAGTATATTATTTGAAGGAGCTGAAATAGGCGTCGTAAGAAATGGATTATTATACTCGCAATGCAATGTTTATTTTAAAACGATGGTTTGAAAACGGAGAACACAAGCGGGCCGCGTGGTCGACTGACTCGCCCGTGGGCACAGGTTTAACCAATCGCGCTGGCCCGCCACGTACTTTGCGTGACCGTCCCTCGGTTTTGGACGTTGCGTGAATAAAAGTTTCACGAGTTCCCTCGTTTCATCGGGTCTATCGCGTGCTCTGCTGGCGGTGACCTCACACTTTCTCGCCGAGTCCGGCTTTGAGAAGTTTGACAGCTGATGTTTGAATGGTAACATTTGAGGGGCCGAAGCTCTCTTAGCCCCCCCCCCCCCTCTTAGCTCCCCCTCCTACCCAACCCCATAGCGTGACCTGGTTTAAAGAGGGGGCACACAAAAACTCAAGGGGGGGGGGGGGTGCACGACACAGTCAATGTTAAACAAGCACAAACCAAAGGTTAAACGCTGAACAGAATGAGGGACAACACGCCATCGGTGCGTTCTGCTCTAGCTCTCGCAACGTGTGCGTGTGTGTGTGCAGAGCTGCCTTGGTAAAACAAAAAAAGACTCCCACCCAGGCACCAATTCTGAACGGCAGCGACGCCCATCGTTTAATTTATACCAATTGTTTGCGTTTTGTCCACAGATTAATCTAAGCAATTTTTTTGGTTTTACGAGGTAAGGCTCACTGAGCTATGTAGCTCTTTTTCAGAAGTGACCTGGTCACAAACGATAGCCCAATAAAGTGGCTTATGTAGAAACGTATAGCAGCAAAATACTCTTGGTTCTTTCGGTAAAGTCACGTAGATGGGAAATAATAAAAATAATTATTTTCTTTTCTTTTATTATTTCCCTTCTACGTGACTTTACCGAAAGAACCAAGAATATGAATCCATGCAGTCACGAAAGCTTTAAATCGAAATTCAGCCAAAAACTCTGAAGGCGTGATGTTGATTCTAAATGTGCAGGGAAAAACCGGAGGGCGTACAGAGTTAAATCCACACGACCACGGGCAGAGAGAGAGAGACACGCAAACTCCAAATATACAGCATCAGGCGTCATGGGGTCGGGCTCGAACCCACGACCTCCTGCATGCCGGGCGAGGGAGTTAACATCCGGCCGGTCGTGGTGCGAACCGGTGCGGCCGTCTGTCACCTGCGGCGTAGTGGCAGTGGAAGCCGGTGTTGGGGCCCGTGCCGGAGGAGAAGTACTCGACGAACACGGTGGCGTTCCCCAGCAGCGAGCCGCCGGGCGTGCGGCACCACGTGCGCGTGTAGGACGGCACCGACGTGACGTTCATGTAGGCCAGGTTGCATGTGCCGCCGTCGTCAAAACTGCGCACGGTGATGGGGGGGGGTCGACGCGAACGTTGACAAGAGGCGAATGTCGTGGGTTCTGTCCCATTTTTTTCTGTTGGTCTAGTTTGTTGTCCTTCCCCCGCACTTCCGATTACACTGGTCAACAAAAAGAAAAAAAAATTCTGGCCTGGACTTTTGCAGCTGTTTTAGACTAATTTCAGGGTGCTGATTCTAAATCTGATCTCAGATTTGCTCTATCACATCTCATTTTTATGCTATCGGCATACCCCATTTTCATTGATTTTACCCGAAATTAACTCTGTCACTTATTATTGCAAGTTGTTGCGAGTCAGTGACTGCTTTAGTGTTAAAATATGGTGCTTTAGTGTTTATAATATAATTTTATGTAGATATCCACATTTATTTAATATTTTTCTTCTGAAGTTTTTATTGAAAATGCAATATTTGATATCTCAAAAACCTGATGTGATAGACAAAAACTGATGCCAGATTTGGAATCAGCACACCAAAATTACCTTAAAACCGTTGGAATACCTTATGCCAGAAAAAGTGTGTTGACCAGTGTTAGCATGGTCGGCTACGTACGGTGCGAAAGAAAATTCATCGTGCATCGCCAGTGACCTCGGCCAAGACAAAGATGCAAATGTATATAATACACACACACAGCAAAGCCAAAGATCCCCTGTATGATCGTACAAAATTTGGATGAAATTGACAAAATGCTTACTTAACAACGGCGACACGCACGCACATATACGCTTCAACACATGTACACGATCAGTGCAGTCATACAGGCTGTTAGGGCAAGGAATGTTAGTGAGCACCTATTAAGGCCGCACAGTGCACGAGCTGGTGATGTGGCCAGGACCACACCTAGCCACTTTAGTCTTCCCGGCGCTGATGTATCCCCACCACCACACGAAGTACTCTTTTAAGGCTGACTCGATCTAGGACAGGCGCAGGACCGGTTCAAATGATGGCCACTGGTATTAGGGGCTGTCCATAAATGACGTCACGCCATTTTGGACGATTTTTGACCCCCCCCCTCGTCACACGGCGTCACAAAAAGTCAGACCCCCCCTCAAATATGACGTCACAAAGCTCTGCCCCCCCCCCCAAAATATAAAACATGCTTCAAATCGCTTTTAACTATTGTCATTGTAGTGCGTATTTAATGTGGCGCTGCACTCTGATGTTGTCGTAGAAAACATTTATTAAAATGTCTATTTAATTAAGTTGAACGTGTTGTCTATATTTATTTAAAGTTGCGCATTTTGACGTGACGTCACATTTCTCAAACCTCCCCCCCCTCGTAACACATCGTTATAGTTATCTGACCCCCCCGCCCCCCCCCCCCCCAGGTGCGTGACGTCATTTATGGACGGTCCCTTAGCCATGAATACGAAGGGAGTGTGGATGAACGCCGCTTACCGCACGTAGAGACAGGTGAGGTTGATGCGGTTGTAGGTGGCAGGCGCGGTGATGTTCCAGACGCACGGCATGGATACATCGAAGCCCATGAATGGGTACCCGGGTGAGACAATACTGCCCTCCAGCGCTGACACGCTACCGCCACATGCTGGCAGAGGAAAAAAATTGAAGACTTTTTTTAGTGATTTCCCAATTTGAAATATACTCCCGTGAAAGGGAGCATCCCTTGAGAACTATTGGAGAACGGTGAAATCTGCGACTTTGAAATTGACAAAAGCTCACTTAATTCAATTCCCACACACCCGACTACGTAAAAATGTTCGTCACGTGGCAGTGAACTAATACTGTTTTAAAGTAATAGGTTTTTATCCTTTCAACTGGTACAAAAACTGACACCTTTTTACAAGGGGTCATGTTTGCAATAACCACAACACAAGCAGTCAAAATGCAAACAAAAAGAAACGACTCTGATGATGATAATGCTATGCACTGTCCTTGAAGTTGATTGGTCCACACCGGAGACAGCTTTTCTTCGAGCCTCGTCTCTAATGGTGTTGGACCAGATGACGCCAAAAGGCAATTTGACTGCTTGTGTTGTGGTTATTGCAAACATGTCCCCTTGTATAAAGGTGTCAGTTTTTGTACCATTTTAAAGGGTAAAAACATATTACTATATTTTGCCACTGGTAAAGGAGATGTCTCATAGTGTAATACTGTTTGGCAGTGAAACTGGAATTCTGCCACATGATATGAAAACCACATTTAACGTGAAATTTGTTGTGCCATCATTGTTGGTGACCGGGCTGAGACAATAAACTCATTACATTTAAGAACCGAGTTTCGTCACTGGGGGTTGAATCACAGATTCAAACCCAGGACTTCACGGGTACTGGGCTCAGTGCTCTGACATCCAAGCCACTGTCATCTCAAAGGAAAATATATTACTTACATTTACTTAACCATTCCCACTGCAATGACAACTCAATCAAGAGAAAATATTCTGGCAGTCCAGCAGTGAAAGTGCCTGGTTATGCTTGGTATTTGAAAACACCCCAGACTCAGGAAGGTGAAAATACGCATGAGACAGAAGAAAATAAACAGATGTCAGTGTTTCAGCCAAGGCACTCTGCGACTGCTCTATCATTCTTCTGTGCTATGAAGGTAAGAGATTTCATTAATATTTTTTCATAAAATATAAATAGCTTTTCTATTATATTTTTCCAAAATGTTATCCAAACTGTGGGTTCGGTGCCACGTCACATGATAAAGCATCAATTTAAAGCCCGAGAAAAGCAGGGCAACTGCCGCGTTTAATGACTGGTTCACATCAGTGGATATCACATAACTAGTTCTGAGATCCCCTTAAAGTGACCACTGCTGCACACAATAGGAGGCAGGGTTTGCCTCTCTGCCTTGCTACAAAGAAATGTGTTTGCATGAGAATCAAACGAATAATTTTTAATTATCAGAGCTGGAATTCAGGCACATTAAGTGCAGAACCAAATGTAAGCTGTTGTTGTTGTGCAATCATTGGCGAACGGCGTGAGACCAAGCACCCGCTTCACGCGAGAACCCAGTTTGATCACAGACAGGCACATAAATTCGAACCAGCCGACGTGTTGATCGTCACGTGGGTACGCTCTAGATTCGACGCATTGTCATCGAAACCAGGCACTTACCCATGCAGGTGAGCCGGTTGTTCATGAGCAGGTATCCGGGGTTACAAGAGCACTCGAAGCCACCGTCCACATTGCGGCAGTTCTGCTCGCAGTTGCCGTTGTTCACCGCACACTCGTTCACGTCTGCGGACGGACATGTACTGGATGTATGCAGAACTTCTTTCACACCACACGCAGCCAACGGTGCTAATCGGAGGTGGGAAGAACTTCACTTGGTGCACGTGTGACATCGCGGCCATTTTCAGTAGCCTGCCCGTTCCTCATTTTCACTGCACATTTCCGTCATGCGTATGCTATTCAAAGTGCTTGTTAAAGATTAAGGTAGGAGTGTGCTAACTATTTTGCCACTCCTCTTTCCCCTTATTGCTTAAGAAAGTGTATGATTCTCTATGCAAGGGTGAACAGCTAATTAGCGTTCACAATAAATGTCAAATCTTGACTTGAAGCTTTCGTGACTGCAGGAATTCATATTCTTTGGGTCTTTCGGTAAAGCCACGTAGATAGAAAAAAATAATAAAAATATCACGACGTTTTGATCGCAACGCAAGCAATCGTCATCAGGTGATCCAAACGTCGTGATATTTGTAATATTTTTTTTTATATATATCTACGTGGCTTTACCGAAAGACCCAAAGAATATAAAAACAAATGTCAACTTCGAGGTGGCCTTAATGACGACGAACTGTTTCATGCGTACGATGATGAATGATCGTGCACCTTTATGAGTGCCTGCGTTGACATCGTGCCCTGGGAAGTGGAGAAAACACGTCGCAATATTCGACGAAGAATACCTTGGCACCTGAGTCCGTTGCTGGCGAGCTGGAAGCCAGGTTTGCACGAACACTTGTACGATCCATATGTGTTGATGCAGACATCGGAACAATTACCATTGCTGACACCGCATTCGTCGACGTCTGTCAGAGCACAAGAGAGCACTGTCGTCAAACGGCGAATTTTAAACGTTACCACGCTACAGCACGTCAAGGATAATTAGCCTCAAGTTCACGGCCCTTTACAATGCCCCTCATTCACGGGGAACGGGCGGAACATTTGACATTCGTACAAAAATGCTGCTCGCAGCGAGTCATTGACATAGCGGATTTAAATGTTTTATTATTCACTTCCATTCCCTTCTCCTTTCAGAGACGACGAGGCTGAACGATTCTTTGAGAATGATTCTTCGAGAATCGTTCAGCCTCCTCTATCCGTCTCATCCCAGCTTCCTTCCGCTCGTCGCCGTTCTCGTTTGAGGTCATTTTTCACTGCGTCAATCATTCTTCACTGCGTCAATCATTCTTCACTGTATCAATCATTCTTCACTGCGTCAATCATTCTTCGTTGTGTCAATCATTCTTCACTGTATCAATCATTCTTCACTGCGTCAATCATTCTTCACTGCGTCAATCATTCTTCACTGTATCAATCATTCTTCACTGCGTCAATCATTCTTCGTTGTGTCAATCATTCTTCACTGCGTCAATCATTCTTCACTGCGTCAATCATTCTTCGCTGCGTCAATCTAATTGTGTGCTTCCTCTGTTCCCTGTGCTCTTGCATGCAATGCCGTACTTAAATAATAATTCACAAACTACATTTGGTATTCGCGTCCATCTAATAGCACGGGGCTATCACGAAGGCACGATGTTTCGCAGGCACGGTCAGCGGTAGTTTTCACAGTAAAGGGGGGGGGGGGGGGTTGGTGGGCGATGCTGCTTCGTGTCATCCCAATGGAGTAATTTGAAGGTCATTTTCCAAATACTGTATGGCAAAACGCTGGACCACAATCCCAGCACGCAATGGCCTACTCTTTTTGAACGATGCCACGCGATATTCAACATCAATTGTGAGGCAGACGGCATGCATTTCGTGGTTAAAACACCGTCAGTATTTTCCAGGGCGGCCTTCTTTTGAACCGCGAATCTTTGCAACACGCGGTGAATGGGCTCCCCGCTAGGCCGTGTCACAGCCCCAATGCGTGATGTTCTTTCCAGATCCACTCGAGACACATCTCCAATCAAATGGAGTCATCTCCTTGGGATATTCTCTATAAAATGTGACCTATTGTCCTAAATCCGAATCGTTGAACAGACACTAGAAACAAACACGACTTTACTTGGGTCTAAGTAGCACACCCCTCACGCTTCTTATTTCAAGCCAAACGTCACGTTATTAAAATTATAATTACATGGGGTCAACTGCTTTGGTTTTATTGCTCCACGCACTTCTATGTGACACTTTGGTATTACGTCTCACCGTTTCGCCGTTTGTGCATGGCAGAATGATATCCCACAGGCGAGCTCTTGCCACTCACCTGAGCAGGTGGCATTGTTGGCATCTAGCTTGAATCCGGCTCTGCAGGAGCATTTGTATCCACCATCGGTGTTGGTGCAAACATGCTGGCACTTGTGTTGGCCGGACGTACACTCATTAATTTCTGGTCAGGGGCAACAGCAGAGCACGGCAAAGTACAATTATATTATATATACAGGTTTCCCTCGCTGCATTATGTGGGTTCCGTTTGTGCGCTTTCGCTATATGCAGCTTGAATTCACTCTACACGTGGCTATGCGTTCGGACATGGGACAACATTGTGTGTTGGTGTGTACTGGATGAACCCATTTCACGCTACGTAAGGGCACAGGACGCGGACGTCTTACTGCGAGTACAAAATCCATTGCGAGCCCACCCTTAAGGCTTAGGCAGGGGGAGCGGTGTGTGTGTCATACCTTGACAGGTGGAACCATTGCTGCCCATTGCGTAGCCGCGGGGACACATGCAGCTGAATGAACCGTTGGTGTTGACGCAGGCGTGGGAGCACCCGCCGTTGCCGTTTAAACATTCGTTTTCATCTGCAACCAAGATTGCATTGGTGATTATTAGGATTTGCTATTAAACGATCAACTAAATATATAAGTCGTTTATTTTTATTTTTTTTATTTTACCAGGTAAGGCCCACTGAGCTGTATAGCACTTTTTCAGCAGCGACCTGGCCACAAATGATAGCTCAAAGAGGTGGCTTATCAAGTGTAAATTTATAGCAGCCAAATACTCTAAACGCGTGTTTCTAAATGTGAAGGAAAAAAACGGAGGACCCAGAGAAAAATCCACGCGACCAGGGGAAGAACATGCACACTCCAAATATACAGGCGTCAGGGTCGGGATTGAACCCACGACCTGCCGTATACCAGGCGAGGTAGTTAACATCTGGACGGCAACTCAAATCACATTACGCCAAATCTCATCTGAATCAGGACTACATTTCCATGGGTTTATTTTCCATGATCTCCCCAACCCCCTTGGATCCCCACCACACGCCACCTGCCCCCTTCCCCCCAAACCCAGACCCATCAGTCCAAGGCAGCTTTGGCTGAAATGAATCCCTGATCTCAACCATTCCAATGCTTTGCTACAGTTTAGCAAAGAGGACCTCAAGGTGGCAGCTGTCCCAGTCCAGGACAAGGTGCCTGTGTGTATGTATGTTGGACCTCTTTCGCACCGTACGCAGCCAACCCTGCCAATCAAAGGTGCGTACCAAGCACTGGCCTGCAAATGGACAATTGACTGCCAGTATTTAAGTGTCAACTCGTTTAGTTCTCTCAGATATGCTTATGCTCGTTAAATGACGTTCAGCGATTAGAATAAACGACGCTTTTGTGCTTCAGGTATCCGCGGATGCCATTTAGGGCAGACCATGAGCTTCGTGGAAGATCAAACCCAGGGATCTTCTGTGTTGGGTCTAACACGACGAGGTGTTTGTTTGCGAGTTCCTTTGAACTCCATTCAGCTCTCCAAGCGTCATCGGGGTTGAATTCGCATCGTTCAAGGTGAAGCGCACGAGACTTACCAATGCAGAGCGTGTAAGAGTCATTGTAGAGGATGTAGCCGGAGGTGCAGATGCAGACGGCGATAGAGTTTAGTTCGACGGTGACGACCACGCATCCGTCCGCGTTCACGCACAGTGGCAAAATGTCGGCGCACGCAGAGGAGCCTGGGAAAAAACGACGCGAAAAAACGAAAACGACACGGTAAATATATCCATAATTTGACATTATCAAATGGAATGGCTAGATGGTTTGATAGATGGGTGGGTGGGTGGATGGATAGATACATGGTGTGATAGATGAGTAAATAGACGGATAGACAGATAGGTGGATGAATGGATACACAGTTTTAAGGACGGACGAATATGTGAATAGTTGGATGGGTGTATGTATGTTGAACTTCTTTCGGGCACCGTACGTAGCCAACCGTGCTCAGAGATGCGGAGGGAAAGACAACAAACTAAACACAAAAGTTTAACACGTAGGCTTTCGCGACCAATGTTATTCATAATCAACGATTTTTGGGTTTAGATCGCGTTATTTATAAATGTGTCGTAACCCTCCACCACCCGACACGGCCAATCAGTAAAAATGTGTCCATTCTGGCGAATTGCCCGATGATGCTGGATGCAATTACCAGCGAAACGTCGTACTCAAATTGCAAATGTTGTGGCTTCAACACACCGGTGGGCTAAAGCAGTGAACTATTTGTCTTTTGTCAACGTGACACATTTTTACTGATTGGCCGTATCAGGTGGTGGAGGGTTACGACACATTTATAAATAACGCGATCTAAACCCAAAAATCGTTGATTATGAATAAACACAAAAGAGCAGTTGTCAAGTAATGAGTTTTCAATTTCGATTTAAAAGCGCATTGGGGTACATGAACTACTCCCGACAATAGGAAAGAGGAGGGAGCTGCGATGGTTTGTCCCAGCTGTGACTCGAAGACCAGAGAGAACTTTTGAACATCATCCTGCACGGGGGCGCAATGAAACCTTACCTATTTACCTATTTTAATTTTACCAGGTGAGGCCCACTGAGCTATATCGCTCTTTTTCAGAAGCGACCTGGCTCGCACGAATGATAGCGCAACAAAGTGGCTTTTCATCACGTGGAAATGAATTACAACCAAATACTCTAAACGCATGTTTAAAAAAATGTGTAGGGACACAACGGAGGACCCACAGAAAAATCCACGTGACCACGGGGAGAGAGACATGCAAACTCCAAATACACAGGCATCAGGGTCGGAATCGAACCCA
The DNA here is from genome assembly GCF_965212315.1 of Lampetra planeri. NCBI lineage: Eukaryota > Metazoa > Chordata > Hyperoartia > Petromyzontiformes > Petromyzontidae > Lampetra > Lampetra planeri. Next base: position 9,770,358 of record NC_136122.1, on the reverse strand, counting down.
CGAGCTCCTGTAAACCAGGCGAGGTAATTAACATCTCGCCGCCGCAGTGAGTCTCGCCACTGCAATGAGAGAGGGAGCGGTTGCACGGTGGTGAGTGCACTGCTCCACAAACCAAGCCACCTGCATTTGATTTATGGCCACGGCGAAGGTGAGTGGTGAGTGATATCTGAACTGGTTCCGGAGCTCCCCTTCGTCAACCCGCGCTCACCCAGTACGGTGAAGTACGGTCAAACAATCCCCATGACCGACACAGTGCGGGGGGGAATTGGTCCAGCAGTGGATTGGCAAAGGGAAACGTGACACAAAGTTGCATTGCTTTAAGCATTAAGTAAAAAAACATTGCAGAGACACAAGATTAGCATTGCCTCTGAACGGACGTGAGCTCTGCAGCTTAATGTCTTGGACATGTTTGCGTCAAACTGGGACCCATATCTAACAGAGAGGGGGCCCTTGCCTACAGAACAACTGGCAGCATTGGTTTATCCAAGCCTGACTTCTGATTAGACAATGAATGTCGATAGCAGTTCAGAGTTTTCCTGTATTAAACCAACGCCGTCGAAAAAAAATACACTCCAAAAGGGCCGAGTGGCTCATGGAATGTGTAAAAAAAAATACTTATTTTTATGTGGCAAGACACATACAAATATGGAGGGGGGAGGGGGGGGCGTATTATCCATCTATATTGTTTTGCATATCCCCACAATAAGGTGAATAACGATTTTTTGCTGTGCAGATTAGACAAGGCAATGCATTGCAGGGGCGCGCAAGATGCGCACGGGACGAGGGAGACGGGCCCCGTGGCATCATTTGGTTCTTACGTGCGCATGAGCCATCGGACTGAAGTTCATAGCCATAGGTGCAGCTGCACTTGTAGGACCCAAGCGTGTTGACGCACTCCCCTTGGCAGTTTGAGGACCCGGCGGCACACTCGTCCACGTCTGGGTGTCAATAAATGCATACGTCAACAAATACAACGGATGCGCATTAACAGCTGATTAGCGAGTTCATGGCAAAACAACCCCCCGATTACGCCCGAAGCTGTAAAACACAGTTACGTACGTACCAACATGAATCCACCCCATCCGTACGCAGTGGCATAGCGTGGTGTGCCTGGTGCCCTGGTGCAAAGAATTACATCTGACCACCTCTGCAGTTTCCCTCCCTCTTTTGTAACCCAACGTCTGGGTTCACCCCGTGGCCCGTTCGGCCCTGGTGCAGTTGCACCGCCTGCACACCAATCGAGATTTGTTTCCCCGCTGCGAATTCCATACGGTGTACTGAGTGCACGTTTTGTTTGTTTCAAAAGCAAATAAATGTACGCACGTGCGGAGGACAGATCCATTAATGCGTTGGATGTTTGTTCGTGTCATTCCCACAGAACGAGTGGTATTCATACACTACTGTGTTGCAGCGATGAAAGTGAGGACCGCGCATTCTGATGTTAGGTTTGCTCGATCGTCAAGTGTAGAATGTCTTATCAACTTCCTGGAGAAATTAGCTACCCAATGCTGTTAGTATGACTATTGAGTGTGGAATTAGCTACGATTAATTGGTTTACATCCAAACATTACCTGGAGTTTGGTATGCCATACATTATGTCTTTATATTAAAATAACTCGATGCGGGGAATAAATTCACGCTGTACTATCAGCAGCGTTAGTAAATATATTGTGTATAAAATTCAAGCGTAGTTTAATGGACACAGAAGTGTCACAGAAGTTATGTTTACCAATGCAGGCGAGTCCATCGGGAGCCAGTTTGTAGCCAGGATCACATGTACACTGGAAAGAGCCTTCAGTGTTCGTGCAGGTCCTCTGACAGGGATTTGGACTGCACTCATTCACATCTGTTGGCATACCACAACAATAACAACAACAACAACAACAAAAATTAACCCGTAAAAACAAAGTTTTTCACTATAAATCCTTTATACGCGTGGCATCGGTTTTATTTTATTATTCATTTCTGTTTTTCTTGAGTAAGAGTTTCATTTTTATCACATTGGTATTTTTAATTAAATATGAAAAAAAAATTTCCTTAAAAGTGGAAAATTTTGGAAAACATTTTGCACGAAAATAAATTGTCACGCACAACGAGTCTGTGTGCAAAATGTCAGCTCGATTGGATCACGGGAAGTGGGTTAAAAAAACGACCGAAAGATTTGCACGGTGGTAAGCGCGCAAGCAAGCAAGCAAGTGAACTTAATATAAAGGATTTCAAAACAACACCGATTCACATTAGTAATGCACCCCGAATGCAGCAAACATCCCAGGGCTCAGAAATACACACTGAGAATGGGAGGGGATGGACGGGAGTGAGCAAGGGGTGGAGAGAACGGACGTGATTGAGGGGGGGGGGGTCCAAAGGCACTGGGGTTGAAGAGGGAGGTTTTGAGGGGAAGCGACATGGTCACAAATGATAGCTCAACGAATTGGCTTTCATCATGTGGAAATGTTTTGTTTTCTATATCGCAGTCAAATACTCTAAACGCATGTTCCTAAATGCGGAAGGAAAAACCGGAGTACCCGGAGACAAATATACGCTGACCACGAGGAGAACATACAAACTCCTTTCTGGCATAAATACAAGTGTTGAGATGTTCAAACAGCAAACATACACCAATTTCAAGGTATTGCGTCTGCATTTACCACACATACTTGTGGTACTAATAGTACGGACAAAAATGTGTTGATACTGTTGACACTATCCTTGAAACTAGGTGGCCTGTTTGGTTGGCTACGTACTGGGTGTGAAAGAAGATCAACATACCTGCATAAAGAGGAAGCATATTCTATGGCATTGTAGGCTTTCGCGACCAATAGCATCCATAATACAGGTTTTTTTTTAATAGGGGTTGGGTCGCGTAAATATATAAATGTCTGTTAAGCGGTTTTATGTTTAAACACTATTTAAAACACATGTTTTCGTATTTTATCAGGTAAGGCCCACTGAGCTATATAGCTATTGTTCAGAATGATCGCTCAACGAAGTGGCTTATCATGTGGAAATGTCTAGCAGCCAAATACTCTAAATGCAAGTTTATACACGTGAAGGGGAAAAAAATCGGAGGACCCGGAGAAAAATTCACGTGATCACAGGGAGAACATGCAAATTTCAAATACCAGGCAAGGGACTTTCCATCTCGCCACCGTGGCACTCATGTACGTGTGTATGTTGAACTTCTTTCGCACCGTACGCATAGCTGTGTATCCTCTCACGCTTTATACCTTTGCACCCGGTCTTTGAGTTGAGCACGTATCCAACATTGCAGGCACAGGAGAAACCTCCTGGCCAGTTGACACACACTTGATGGCAGCCGCCATTGTTACTGGTACACTCATCCGTATCTGCAAGATAAAAGAGATCATTCCATAGACTTACTTTGGCATTATACTCCACCAATCTAAGAAGAGATGGAGGTAGATATGGACAAGTTAAAATAATGGTTTAAATTCGTAAGGCGCATTTCATCTGTAGATCACAATGCGCCTGTGTATGCAAAGACGAAAATAAACAGAAGCAGGGTTAAACGGCCATGACCGGGGGGTCAAGGCCAGTTTAAAGAGGCGAGTTTTCAAGAGAGACTTCAATATAGCGAACGATTCTGATCGTCTCATGAGCAAAGGCAAAGCGGTCCAAAGCTTGGGAGCTGCACTGGTTAAAGCCCTATCAGCCCTGCAGACAAATGTGCCTTGACCTTAGAGTACTTACACGAAGGCGATCCGCATATCTCATGGAGCAGAGGGGACGTCGCGTATCTGACCACCGCATATCCGCCCTTACAGGTTAATCACGCGCACAAAGGTCAGTTTTACCGTTGCAATTGTGGCCATCGGAGGCCAGCGTGTAGCCGTTGTTGCACGAGCAGGAGAACGACCCTTTGCTGTTGGAACATATCTGTGAGCAGCCCCCATTGTGCATCTGGCACTCATCGACGTCTGCAACAAAGAGCAGAAGGCCGCGCTCATTACACACACAAAGTGCTCGCCACAAATGAACCACAGGCACCTCGCTCATCTTGTCAAGGAGCATAAACCATCACACGAACCCCGGTCATCCTCGCAGTGGCGGCTTTTGGCTCGCCATCGAACAGAGACGGCCATCGCATCGCGCGTTTTCAGGTGCGCTTCTGCGGCCGTCTGGAACGTTCTTCCTTCCAATATTATGGAGCTATGAGTTTTTAAATCTAGATTGAAATCGAATTTCTTTAGAACTGCTTTGTGTTTAGTTTGTTGTCCTTCCCCTGCACCTCCGATTAGCACGGTTAGCTACGTACGGTGTGAAACAAGTTCAACATACACACAGTACCTACATACATACAAAAGAGATGAGAAAAATGTAAAAAGCGAAACAAATTATTCGGCAGCACTTGCGTTGTTAGTGGTGCACAAGCATAAATGGCATTTGTTTTAAAATCAACACATTCTTCAGTAACGCTGTGGCCTTAAATGGAATTTGTTTTACAATAGATGGCTACCAAAGGAGAGAACGCATCTGAGAGGATGACTACCGCGGAGATGGAGAGATGAAATAAGTTCATAGGCAGGACTATGGTGTGGGAAGTCCTTCATTCAGCAGTGGATAGACGATGGCTGATGATGATGATGATAATAATGAAAACAATATGAAGACATTTTCACTTTTGAGAGGACAAACATCGAGTTACCTGTCCAGCTGTGCGTTTTTCAATTGTCAATACTATGACCAGTCTCTCCTTAGGACAGTCAAGATCAGTTGTAAAGTTGCTATAGTCATGTGAGAAGAAGGGCACCAAACAGGAATCAGGCAAAAGCAATGACGCCAGTGGAAGGAAACTGGCAGAGGATGACCCGGACAAAGTTGAACTGATGGGGCGGAGGAGGAGGCACTGAAGCCGAGAGGAATGATGAGAAAACATCAGCGACAGGTGGAATGTGATGACGATGGGCAGCAGTGGAGGACTGCTGCTGCCACCACGGGTCCATGGACCCAGCGGCCTGCGTAAAGAGGCTGAACAGAAAGGACAGAGAAGAAGGAGCACATTTCCATGCAACGTAAAAAAAATCATCTAAAATAAACACGTGATCTCGAGATGTAATTTGGCGTTAAATGAGTATGGGTGTGTTTCTACGCTTTGCGGCAATCTGTTGGGGGGGGGGGGGGGGCTTTAGGAGATCCAGGAGTGCAGCCATCACCGTCCTATCCAATTTGTGTTGCCCTTTTTAAGCTTTGAGAGGTGCTCCCGTTGTGTGCATGTACGCTGAACTTCTGTTGCACCGTACGCAGCCAACACTCGAGATACAAGGGCAAACACATCCACGTTCGGGAAAGTTTACACTCAGATCAGTCTGTCTATGTGATGGTGTGTGCTTTTTTCTTCTTGGTTCTTTCGGTAAAGTCACGTAGAAGGGAAGTAATAAAATAATAAATAAAAAACATAATAAAATAATTCTCACGACGTTTCGGCCACAACGCAAGCAGCCGTCCTCAGGTCAAGACCAGGTCTGTCGGGGAGACAGCGTCTGAATGAAACACCACCACGCTTGGAGCGTATATTTAAGCTGGGTTGGAAGGGGGGAAGGGCGCCTTGACAAAATAATTTGCATATCAAGAAGAATTTAGCATATTTATGGGAAATGCAGGAATGTGATTAGTACTACTTGTGAAATGCGTAGGAGGTGGGCGGGGGGTTTCAAAGTCATTATGCCCGTGCATTATGCAGGATTAGCAGCATCAAAGGTGTGTGCTTTATCAATTAAATCCAGAAATATTTATTTTTAAAGGCTGCCACTCAAGTCAATGCCTTGTCCACGTGTGTCCGCAGCGATCAGTTGATGGAAGACAACCAGTCGACAAGTGACTGCGCGGTGTGGCGGGGGGACGCGCTGCCGTTCCCGCATCGGCCGAGACGGACATCGGAGAAGCCGCGACGAGAAGCAATCAACCACCGCGACGCCGGGCGAGGATCGTCGAATTGGACGAGAGAAGAGGAGGCGCAGAGACGGGACTCACCGGAGCAGGTCGCGTTGTCCGGGTCGAGCGAGTACCCGGGGTTACAGCCGCAGCTGAACGATCCGTTGTGGTTGTTGCACATCTGGGAGCAGCCGCCGTTCTTATTGAGGCATTCGTTCACGTCTGCCAGCCCCGGATAAAGGACAAAGTGACATCGTTTTGCAAGAGAAACATAGGCAGATAAAGGGGTTTGCTCTTAGGGAAAGGCACAGGTTGAGTTTTTTTCTTAAGTAAAAAGAAAAGCCACAACAGTCAGTGCTTTGTGACTACTTCCGCACAATGCACAATTAGAAACACATTCCTGCGGACGGAGCTGGTAGGAACGTTGGGTTGCTCGATCAGTGGCCAGGGTCAACGGCGGCGTGGTGTATTCCGCAAATATGCCCGACTGTGAGGGCGAGCACAAGCTGACGTGAGTAGGTTAAGCATTGAGTTTTATAAGGGCACCACGGGGTGACCAGCCCCTCCCCACCCAGCCCCACCCCTCCCACCCCCACCCAGCCCCACCCTCCCCAACCAGCCCCTCCCTGCACAACGGACGGACGGACACAATAATCCCCTGTGGGCTGGTGGAACCAGGTGGCTCCTACCAGTATAATCTGATGCAAAGTGTGTGTACTCCCACACTTTACCCCATCACACGCGACCGGCCGATGGACTAATTGTGGCGCACCTGATTACACAGCTCGGCGGACAATATATATGCAAAACGGTCTCTTATACAGCAACGTGTAGCAGCACCCCCAGCATGCTTTGGATGTTAAAACGACACCAATCCTGCGCTCAATCTGTGCACAAAATGTGTTGTCCTCAGCCGAACTGGTGCCACGAGGTTGCGCTTTTTCGTTTCTTTTTAAAGTCTCAGCAACTTTCCACTTTATCAACACGGCATGGAATAACGGAGCATTTACCTACGCAGCCTTTGCCATCGCCGGCAATGCCGTACCCACTGCCGCACGAGCAGCTGAAGGAGCCGAAGGTGTTGACGCAGAACTGGGCACATCCGCTGAGACCGGCGGCGCACTCATCCACGTCTGCAAACAATGCGCGCAGGTAGAGGAGCGGTGGTGTCACACGGGGGGGGGGGGGGGGGCGAACGCGCGGTGCGATCAGACCACGATCGGATCACGTCACTGGGCGTCCACGGCAGGAGGGCAGCCGTTGCCAAGCTTTGACTTAAATAAAATCAGGGGCGGTGGAAAGGTTGAGGAGTATCTGCCTTCTTTTTTTAAAGCGTTGCATTTCAGCCAGATCTGTCCGGATCAGTGATCTGGAAAAATATGTATATGCCCAGCACACCACATCCAGTATACCTCTTGTTATGACTGTAGCTACTTGCCACGTACCTATTCCGGTTGACCAGTGACCCGGTAAAAGTTTAGTGTGATTTCAAGCCTTGGATGCTTGAATATGGGAGTGGCTTAAATTATAACATGACTTGATTGGCCAAAAAGTTAGGAGAATTCAGTGCTTGGTAGTTTTTTCCACAAAATCCAACAAACTGCGTAACAGGGTGACTGAGTTGCAACTCATAATTATCATTGATCTGTGCTCCCATTCTTTAAAGGCTCCCACATGAGCCCTCAGGTCTGCTCTTGACACGGTTCCACAACCAGTGAAAAACGTAGCCAAGGTGCTTTGGTCTGTTCCAAAAACGGCACGGCACGGCGAGCGTTTTGCTCCAACGTTCCAAGACCAGAGTGACTCAAGGGGGCTTAGCCGCCGCTGTTCCATCTCCTCCGCCCTCTTCCTCCTTCTCCGTGCAAACAAATGTCCGGAATGAATGATACACATTTTATTTCAACATTTAACATTTGTTTCTTTTAGGTTATGTCATCCCAAAAAGCGATCGGCTATTATGTTTCAATTTTCTAGCCAATATTCAATATTTGCATGCACCGCGTGCCCTCTCTTCCACAATGGTCCTGCAACGTCGTGACTGCTTTTGACGGTGGCCTGGCTAAGAGAGTGCAGCTGCCTCAGCAAAGCAGCAAAGCTAGCCACGAGGCCCAGATCAACAGATCCGCATGGCCCAGTTGGTGCCAGCTTAGCACGCGAAGGCTACTGTGCGAACGCTGGCCAGGCTGAATACTGCACACTCGACTGGCTTGCTTCTGAATGGTCATGGGAACTAGGTTGGGTCATCCGGACAGGGGCGGTGGGGTCTGGAGGGGGCAAAATTGCGAATTTTCCCGAGGCTTCACGCAAAAGAGGGCACTACAACAGGCTGCTTTCCTCACTCATGAATAATGAGGGCCCACACATTGAATTCCGTCTCCAGCCCTGAGCCTCTAGAAACCCTCTGGGTGATCCTGCATGGGAATATGGAATTATTAGACTTGAGGGTTGGGCCCCCCTCTAGACAATCCGTGAGCGTGACACCGTGGAGCGTGCTGCAGCCCTACCAATGCAGCTGTGGCCGTCCTGCGCCACAGTGAAGCCAGCTTTACAGGAGCACTTGAAACTGCCCAGGGTGTTGGTGCAGTTGACCTCACAAAAGCCCGGGTACAGCTGACACTCGTTCACATCTTGATGGTCGTGCAAGGAGCGAAGGGATGAGGTGGTGGTGGGGTGGGGAGGGGGGCATGGGAAAACAGGTGTGAGAAGAGAGCACTATCCAGACTCAGTTTCAAAGATCCGACAAGGTCGGTCGCACTCTCGGTAAGTTAGTCATAGGTTGTATTACTCTTGTTACTAAAATCAGAACGCAAAACGTGACACGGAATCGATTAAAAAAAACGTCTCAAGTTGACTGCATATCGTAACACATACCTGCACACGAGCCATTTCTGGAGCCTTGGATGTAGCTACTCGAATTGCAAGAGCAGTAATACGTGCCCACGTCGTTCACGCAGCCTGCGTCGCATCCGGCAGACTTAAGCAAGCACTCGTCCACATCTTCGCAAAGAAAACAGAAGCATCTTAAATATGAGAGAGCAGTGACGCGGAAACAACAACAACAACAACAAAACCCCCAACATATTCGTCAATAACGCTGCTCTAAAGAGAAACATATAACAGGTGACGTTTCAGGAGATGTCCCTGATTCATAGTAGATGGTTAGGACAGAGTGGTTGAGTGAATACTAGTTGGAGACTGCACTGCACACCTTACGGCCCTTTTATAAATGTATTTTTAAGGATGTTTCAAGATCAATATACTTAAACGGACGTATGAACAGTTATCCATTAGTATTTTTTTTTTTAGAAACACAAAGTAAAAACCCTTTACCAATGAAAACTGCACTATTAACTAAGTTCTATTCCCACTTGTACCCAGAATCGTGGGTCCCAACACTTGACTTTCACTGTGCAGCAATTGCCTTAAAAAGTTATCCCACGGTGCAGCATTCTTAACATGACTGCCGATGGTTGCACTGCGCGGACTTGGGATTACGCACAGCAGTTATCGCCCCCCCCCCCCACTGCCAAACTCGATGCCCGTTTTGCATGCCACGTGCCGAGCCAGCTTGCGCCGACATGGACAGCTGGCACTGGGGGTGCCCTTTTGAACACGCGTTGCGATGAGATGCGGCGTGAAGTTCTTCGAAAGACGCCGCCGGCGTACACGATGGTGGCCGTATATTAAAAAAAACACAAATCAACGGCGTCACGCCGCACAAGGGACTTGCCGACACAACTCTGCCCGTCTTCAGAAAGCGTGTATCCGGCGTCGCAGCTGCAGGCGTACGAGCCGAGCGTGTTCTTGCACCGCTGCATGCACTTGTCCGTGTTGGCCGCGCACTCGTCCACATCTGCGGCAACGGCAAACAGAAAAACGCGAGGACGCAGTTTGACCATTGCCGGCCCTCCTGAGTGGCATGCCGCCCCCCCCCCCACGTTGCTTATAGACAGTGCCGGATTAAGCTAGTGGGGGGCCCGTAGCATATGTTATAAAGGGGCCCTAAATACATAAAAAAACACGTAAATATTAAAACACAAAAAAGTAAAGTAATTGTTTTTTTGCATTTGCTATACAGCCAGATAATACGATAAATCGCTAACTTTAAACACCCAGTCGTTCATAAAATTTGAAGGCGGTATAGTACTATAGTAATAGAGCAAGTGCAGATTCACTGAACCAGCATTGATAGCTTAAAAGCATTTAGCGCGGGGCACTTGAAAGTGCGGGGCCCGTAGCTACTAGTGTAGCTACTTTTGCTACGAGGATAATCCGGCACTGCTCATAGAGGTGGTGGTGACATGGGGAGCGGTGGCGTTAGCGTTTAGCGTGCCGCACTACGAACCTTGCGGCCCAAGTTCGATTTCCCGCTCACGGCTAACACCAGTGACGATTATCCGAACTGGCCCTGGACCTCCCCTAGGTCAGCTCAGCCTTAAATGAGTACCTGGTGCGGTGTGTAAAAACAATCGCCACTGGGGAGACGAAGGCGGTCGGCGTGGTGCTGGTCACCCACCCCCTCGTGTGCCGTGCCAACAGTGCCAACAGTCTGTTCAGGCTATACAGAGGATACTTGTCTTTGGTGACATGGCCTAGCGGTTCGAATCCAGCGGCCACTCTTGGTTATTTCTGCCGGTTTATTTCCGTAAAAAATACGCGCCGTCTGCTTCTACAGGGGGTGTTAAAGATCCTGCGGCGGCATTCACGAGAGTAGGCCACTGTGTGCCGGCAAAAAGGTCCAAATGTTTACAGATTTGAAAATGACCTGCAAATTCCTCAACTGGTATCCATACACAGCAATCGTCGCCCCCCTCCCCCACCACTAAATGTTTGGCAGGATCCTCCTGAAAAGACCGGATGAGGCTTTCCTGGGGAACAAGCAGAATCATTAATATGTTCTCAACATTTGGGCTTTGCCCGCCTCGCCTCTCAAAGGCTGGGGGGAGGGGCGTGGGTGTGGCGCAGACTGAGGCATGGATACCGTGCAGGAAAACATTAAAATGTGATCGGCAAACGTCAGCGCCACATAGCTGCGGCGGCAAAGGGCACTGATGCAGGGCATTAAACATACGCCTTTGCTAACACCACGCTGACTGATGCCGTGGACATGCAATGTCTCCGCATTGTGGCCTCAGTGACCTTAGTTGTAATTTGAGGGGAGGGCTGGGGGAGAATGGGAGGGGATTGAGGAGGCACGGGAACCAGTGGTCTTGATATGGGGACCACCCTAACAAAAATGTTTGGGAACTTCTGTTTTTCATGCATTGAAAGCGTTCGACTCTCCACTCTGAACGTCTGCGTCAATGAATGCAAACGTTTATTTCGCTGTTCGACTTGCGATTGGCATTTGTACTCAGGTCTCAAAGCAAATACCCACAATGCACAACCTCACAGCGCCTTTCACAGTACCTTCTGCAGGGCGGGTAATCAGACGAGGCAATGCGAAAGACATTTGAAATGCGTCTCGCGTAGACCCATTGGACGTCCATTTCTCTCACCAAACCCTCCCTGGGTTGCTGGAGGAGTTAGGGGGCCGAGGGCCATTTGAGATATCACTCGTCACGCACGTTAGCCACGGCCGGGAACTGAACTGCTGGGTTCATAGTTCAGCAAACCAACGCACGAACACTGCCCACCCCCCCCGCACTGAAGAGACAACCAGATTAATTATCCGTATCTGTCCATTTACTTGTATTTATCTTGAACTCGCCGTTGATTCATAATTGCAAATGGTTAGCACGAAAATATATCCATTGCTGTTAACCCATACGGTTTACCCCGTATTCTTGTACAGGGGAATTGGGTTTTCAGGTCCGTACGGCGTACGGCCGTTTAAATATGGACAATTTTATTTTTTCTGTTTGTGTTTGTCTCTTGTGATGGGACTTTGTAGGATGAACGTTGAGATTTATAAGGGCACGGGGTGATCAATACGGTTTGAATTGGTCTGTACTAAGGTAGGCACTTGTTAAGGGATTGACAGGTATGTATATCGTACCTGTACAGGTGAGACCGTCTTTGTTCAAAACAAATCCTTCGGGACACTGGCACGACCATCCGCCCTCCGTGTTGACGCACGTGTGCGAGCAATTGCCGTTACTGGTGAGGCACTCGTTCACATCTGGCAGACCACAAGACACAAACACACACATTACACATTACACTCACCTGGATTTACATACGAGGCGTCATCGGTGACATTCTCTCCACGTGAAGAGCACTGTTGCTTTCACCAGATCCTTCCCAATCTCATCCTTGGGCTCCCTCAGTTCCTTCTGGCCTACACTGGTGACATCTCCGTAGCCCGTCTAAGAGCATCTTCTTCGTCTCCTCTCGACATCGTCTTTGTCTCTTCACTGCGTCGTGTGCTTTCAGGTGCGCTTCTGCGGCCGTCTGGAACGCTCTTCCTCATGCACCTCCGATTAGCACCGTTGGCTACGTACGGTGCGAATGAAGTTTCACATGCACACAACATGTGCTTGAGCCATCTATGTCTCACCCCTCTGACCTTGGCAAGAATTTCCGTTAGCCCAGGCTTAGGCTGTAATTTCTTCATTCTGCCTCCTTTTGCCTTAAGAGATAGCCCCAACATCCATTACACTGGTCAACAAAAAAAAAATTCTGGCCTGGACTTTTGCAGCTGTTTTAGACTAATTTCAGGGTGCTGATTCCAAATCTGATCTCAGATTTGCTCTATCACATCTCAATTTTATGCTATCAGCATACCCCATTTTCATAGATTTTACCCGAAATTAACTCTGTCACTTATGATTGCAAGTTGTTGCGAGTCAGTGACTGCTTTAGTGTTAAAATATGGTGCTGTATTTTTAGGATAGTATGTTTATAATATCATTTTATGTAGATATCCACATTTATTTAATATTTTTCTTCTGCAGTTTTGTTTGAAAATGCAATATTTGTGATATCTCAAAAACCTGATGTGATAGACAACATCTGATGCCAAATTTGGAATCAGCACCCCAAAATTACATTAAACCTGTTGGAATATCTTATGCCAGACAAAGTGTGTTGACCAGTGTTATCAGAATATCTCATCTTTGTCCTTTCAACCACTCTTCTTCGGTGCGCACATTCTGCGGATGCGTACCCACGCAGGTGAAGCCGTCCGCCGCCAGCACGAAGCCCTGCTGACAACCGCAAGTGTAATAGCCTTCCGTGTTGTTGCAGATCTGGCTGCACTTGCTCTGCTTGAGCGCGCATTCATCGACATCTGCTCAGAAGGGAATATCACAAAGCGTGTTGGGGTTAAGTAGGTTAGGTCATCCATTAGCCACAGCATTATCGTAGGTGAATATGTTCCAAAACACATACAGCGACGTACATGTTTGAGATATAGACACGTGTTCATGTATAAAGCTCTTGGCCCATAAATTGTGCCACGGTGGCGAGATGTTAACTACCTCGCCAGGTATACAGGAGGTCGTAGGTCCAATCCCGACTTTGACGCCTGTATACTTGGGAGTTTGCATGTTCTCCCCCTTGTCGCGTGGATTTTTTTCTGGGTCCTCGTGTTTTCCCTTCCACATTTATAATCAACATGACGCGTTTGGAGTATTTGGCTGCTATAAATGTCCAAACGATAAGCCACTTTCGTTGAGCTATCATTTGTGGACAGGTCGCTTCTGAAAAAGACCTATGTAGCTTAGCGAGCCCTGTCTTGGTAAAATAAAACATAGTTGCTAGAATGTGTTTAACTAGTTTTTTTGCGTACACTATATCCAGTTATTTACGATAGAAGGAGTTTTCAATGGGTATCACGATGCTAGCGGTAAAACAAGGCAGCTTCGCGGGACGGTTTGAGATGATTCTCCCGCTACTCTTAATATCTTCGAAAAGTTGCAGTAGCTTGGCTCTCCCATAGCCTTTGGTGTTTGCACTGAATTGTAGGAATCCTGAATATGTCCTGAGAGTGTGGGGGGTGAGGGGTGGAGCAAGGGGTGCAGTGTGGTTCTTTGTATGTAATCTGTAGTGATTACAAACAATGGACTTTCGTTATCACATTTATTGAACTACATGTGCATTGCATTTGAATATCTGAATGTCACAACTAGAGATCAGCAGCTTCCTTTTCATATCAATCGCATCCGTGTTGGTAATATAATGTGTGAACGAAGAAGGCAGGATAAACATCCCGACTTAATATACAATAACTATCTTTTTGGTTCTTTCGGTAAAGTCACATAGAATGTAAATAATAAAATAATAAAAATAAAACATAATAAAAATTAATATAAATTAAACATAATAAAAATTATTTTATTATGTTTTTTTATTATTTTATTATTTCCATTCTACGTGACTTTACCGAAAGAACCAAGAAGATGAATCCCTGCAGTCACGAAAGCTTTAAATCGAAATACAATAACTATTTGTAGGAATAGACAGTGCTGATTACATTGTATCCGTTTGCGCTAAAGACAATGGGCGTGAAAACCATTGTCATGGTGATGATGTTAAGACAATGACAAGGGTACATTAAAATGTTATGATGCAATCTCTATGTGATACATTCAGGTTGTAAGCAGGGCTTCACTTCTCGCTCTCATTGTTTCCAGAATGCTTGCTGGGCCGGCTTGGAGAAGGGATTATTATCGGTGTAAGGCACTACCACTAGACTACGAGGTACACTTATAAGTAATTGATTACACATTTTTTTTTCTTACCAGGAAAGGTCTCTAAGCTATATAGCTCTTTTTAAGAAGCGACCTGGCCACATTTGATAGCCCAACGAAGTGGCTTATCATGTGGAAACGTACAGGAGCCGAATACTCTAAACGCACATTGATTCTAAATGTGGAGGGAAAAAACCGAGGACACGAAGAAAAATCGACGCGACCACGAGAAGAACATGCAAACTTCAAAAATACTCCTACGAAAAGGGTTTATATAAATATCGGGTACAATGAGGACACAATAAGGCAAAATGTATGCGGACGTGTCCAAATAATATGTGTAAAAGCAAATTATTCCGTCTGGAAGTACTCTGGAAGTACACACTGTGCCTATGTATGTCTCTCTCTCTATGTATCTCTGTGATATCTCTCTACTTATATGTCTGTCTATATCTCTCTGGTTCTGTGTTTGATCCCTCTCTCAAATTTAGCATTCTCAGGAAGAACGTAATCAACCAGGTAGGGTGTTGACTGTTATGTTATCCGACTCTCTGTTGTATTACATTACATTTCTAAGTATACTAGATTTGTGTGTCTATTTCATGTATACCTGATGATGATTGCTTGTGTTGCAGTCGAAACGTCATATGCTAGTATTTAATTTATTATTTTCTCTTTATACGTGACTTTACCGAAAGAACCAAAGAGTAATTCCTGCAGTCACGAAAGCTCCAAATTAAATATAAGTACTCAGTTCTAGATTTGAAGCTTTCGTGACTGCAAACGTCGTGATTTTTATTTTATTTTACTTTTATTAATTTTAATGTTTTACCTACGTGACTTTACCGGAAAAAAACCTAAGAATAAGTACTCAGTTCTGAAGCTTACCGGTTTGGCAGACACTCCCCGTGAAGCCAGGCTCACAAAGGCACGTGTTGTTACTGACGCAGGATCCCCCGTTCAGACAGTTATCCAAGCATCCAACTGTGGAGTAAACAAAGACATTCACAGATTCGTCACGTGAAGCGTGCACATTGCTTATAAACTCCTTAAACATTTAAAATGCGCTTTCATCGGAAGACTAGACGTCTAAATGGTCACAACACAAAGTTTATATTCCTTTAATTTCTTATAAAATATTGTATAATGGTGTTCGTGTCCATTACAGGGTATTGTATTGTACATTTCCTTGTTTAATATTTATTTGAATTATCTTCTAATATGCAATCAGCATTATTGCATGAGATGAAGACGTCTCCATCACAGCGATCACAACTAGCAGTGCACCACCCCGTGTCAGAGAAACGCTCCTTCTTTTGTCGCCACTGGGTGACTGGGCTGAAAACTTAAACTCACTACATTTGAAAACCCAGTTTAATAACTTAAAACTCGGGTCGAACTTAAGACCTTGGCCACCCAGTCACGCAATCACCCAACCACCCAGCAATTCAGCCACCAAACCACCAAGCCACCAAATCACCATGTCGCCCAACCATTCAGTCACGAGCCACCCAGCCACGCTGCCATCCAGCCACCCAATCACCCTGTCACTCAGCCACCTCTCAATAATCATAATGTTCCAGGTAGGTTGTTAGATGTAGAAAGTTACTTACATATCGGGCAATTATCTCCGCTCTGAAACCACCCAGGGCAGCACTGGTAGTCCGTGACCTGCACAATCCTGTACATCGTCTTGGAAACTACAACTCTGAAAGTAAATGGAGAAATCAATATCCAATGAGAAATGTTGCAATGCAAGTGAGTGCAGATCAAAATGTAACGCGATGTGAAATGTTGTCTGCAGTGATTGGCGACAGGCCCCGAGACGATCAATTCACTGATCAAGAGAAGGCATTTTAATCACAGACGGCAAACTCGCGATTCCAAACCATGGACCTCAGTGGTGCCAACTCACTGCTTTGACTACTCAGACACTCAGCCACATCCTTCTACCGTGCCTCCTTAAATGCATCATGGTAACCAAATCCATAGCACGAGGACAGCTGATATAATTGTACAACCACCATCTGCAGAAATATGGTACATTGGATACATTAAGCGGGTCCCGAAGTTTAGTTTTCTCTTAAGTTTTGTTTCTTTAAGTTTTCGTACCTCCGATAAACACCGTTGGGCTACGTTGGCTACGTACGGTGTGAAAGAAGTTCAGCATACATATCATCATTTGCGTGACGCTCTGTTGAAGACTGCATACGATGACAGCGCAGTGTGTTCTGCGTAGCGTAACATGTGTTAGTGCAAGATGTGTTAGGGCAAGCGAACCCCAAGTAGTTCTTGTAATATCCAATGTAGGCCTGCACGGCTGTTGTGGTGCTGACACAGACACCTTTCCTGAGATATTAAACAGGAAAAACACACAACAACGACAACTTATAAAGCACACGTTCAAGCTGTAGCATTGGGGTGTCACAGTTACAATAGGTTACCGTTTGACAGTTTTAGTGCCTGAATTAAACTGCTTCTTAACTAGCCGGAAAAAAAAAGCAGTGGACATGCACGTTCTCGAAGATGTAATTTAAGAGCAAGGCAATGAAGTTCAAGCCGATTTAGTTTCATCAGGGGACAATTCAAGAGACCATCCGCAAGAGTGACTTGTATGATCAAAGTGGCAAAAAAACTCATCAGAACCAAATTAATAAACAAAACTGTATCACACTCGGAATTGAAAATATTGCTCGGGCACATTACCTCCAGATTGGATACAGCACAGATTTCAAAACTAAGACACAGAAGCTTGAACTTTAAACAGATATAGGGTGACTATAGTCAGTCAGAGGAGACAGAGCAGAAGAGGAAAGTCACGAGTGTGGACTTGATCAGGGACCAGGGGACTGACTGGTGGAAGGGAGTTGAACGTTACAGGGGCAGCAGCAGAGAAGAAGAGACCTCCCAAAGAGTGAAGGTCATATTCTTGGTTTTATCGGTAAAGTCACGTAGAAGGGAAATAATAAAATAATAAAAATCATCATGATAATGATGAGTGTTTGTGTTGCAATTGAAACGTCGTGATAATTTTATTGTTTATTTTTTTATATTTTTTTTATTTCCTTTCTACGTGAAGGTTGTCTTGGCGTTTCGACAAGACACACTGTGTTTTACAATTTGAGGAAATGTACAAAGCTATGAGTCCGATTAAAGCGTAAAAGAAGAGTAATATGATGTCGCCTACCCGCCGGCTGTCAGGTGACATTCTGCCTCCCTGTGGGGAAATTAAAAATAGTTCAATAACAGACATCAGTCATTACACTAAAACATACAGTAATAGTACAACATACAATGGGAAATAACCACAGATTATTTTCACAAAACTGATGTGTGCAAGTTACACCAATCACAGCAGTGGCAGTGTGAACAAAGAGGCCAACTTACCTGAGACTAAAATAAAGAGTGAACACGAATACGAGAAACTTCACGGGCCCCATGACTTCCCGGCTTGTTCTTCGAGGCCACGACGATGACAATTCCGCGTTCGGAAGCACACCGATTTGTGACCGTATGCACACCGGCAGCCCGAATGTTGACGTGCAAGGGATTCGTGGCACAGTTTGCAATGTCTGCGTGCCCGCCTCCTTCTTGTTGCAAGGCTAGCCGAGTGTTTCGCGAGCCTGTGGGTGGTGGGGAGCTCAGTATTTATGGTCGAGAAAAAAACCGGGAGGGGACATCCCCACGCGACCTCGTTTGTCTTCTGAGATCTCAGTGGGATTATGTTTTTTTTTGGGGGGGTGGGTGGGTCGGTGTCGTTTCATTATTTCGTGAGTGGCTCCTCTACCCGATGACCGAATCGCACGTCAGAGGATGAGTCGTCGCCAAGGGTATCCCACGCCAAGGGTGTTGTTGCGTTGTTCGCGCGAATCTGAGCGGGGAATGTTGGTAAGCGTGGACAAATATGCGTCGCTATGCAAGAGAAGGCAAGTTCAGCAGCCTGTGTGCAAGTTGTGATTTTTTTTTGGAAGAATATGAATAATAATAATGATGGTATTTTATATGTTTTAGTGGCGACTATGCAGTGATTTTGTGAAACGTATCTGATGAGGAGGTTGATCTCGGGACATTAGGACTATTACCTACAGTGTTATGCCTTTGAGCAATGTGCTCGTTTATGAATAAAATAAAATGTTTATCAAGTTCATCGTAAAATTTTGATTGCTCAATTCTGTGAGTCCGTAACTCGTTTCTTTAGAACTTTAAACCCAATTTCTTTTAGAATTGATTTTCGTGATTAGTTTGTTGTCCTTCCCCCCACCCCTGATTAACACAATAGGCTGCATACGACGCGAAAGAAGTTCAACATTAATAGATATAATGTGCCAAGTTTGTATCAAGTTTGTGTATGTTTTACTCAGCACATTTTTCTCAATCCACGACTAAATAAAGATATCGCCACACCATGCCAGGAGTGGGGGTCATTTGACCATACTTTACCATGCTGCACAGTGTGGGTTAGTGAAGGTACGGGGCGGGGTGGGGGGAGCCCAGGACCGGTTCCGATATCGCTCGCCACTGATGTTTGTATGTATGTTGAACTTCTTTCGCACCGTACGTAGCCAACCGTGATATTCGGAAGTGCCGGGGAAGGACAACAACTATACACCAAAAGCAGTTCTAAAGAAATTGGTTTTCAATCTAGATTATTTAAAAGTGTAAAGCCCCAATGGCTTCCTAATATCGGAAAAAGAGCGTTCCAGACGGCCGCATCTGAAAGCGTGCGATGCGGTGACCGTCTTTGTTCGATGGCCATGGCCAGGAATCAAACTCAGGTTACAAGGTTCATAGTGCAATGCTCTAGTCACCTGAGCCACTTCTCCACCCCATTATTTAATTTTGCAAAAAACAATCATACAAGTCAATGTGCAGTCCACTGCATGTAACGGTGCATCGGTTTCTACATTTAAATCGATTGGTACACTCATGATGCATGCTTTCAGAATCAAATAGTCATTATTTATACAAATTACATGTAAAGCATATGACAATCTTACATTTAGGCTAACAGAGCAGACAGAACTTCACAAATGAGATTGGGAAATAATTGTATTTAATTATTGCAAAAGACCCAATAGAAATTCGACAAAATGGACACATTTCGTCATTTGAATCGCAGCCGAGAATCTCGATAATCCATCGACTTGTAGAGAGGAAGTTGGTCGGTTAATAGCTCTTACACACTTACTCAAAAACCACCTTGTCATTACCATTCAAGAACGTAAGCGCTGTGCCCACGTAACCATAAGAGGGATTAAATGTTGCGATTCAAGACGCGCCCACGAGTTGCAATTCCCACGTTCTGGATGAGAAATGTTGATGTTCGTAACCGAGGAGAGACATCGCAAGGTTTTACCGTCATAGCCTTAGAAGCTGCGGTCATATGAATGTTACGGGTATAGGGGCCGTCCACAAATGACGTGACGCATCGAGGGGGGGGGGGGGGTCAGACATTTGTGACGATGTGTGACGAGGGGGGGGGGTTAGAAATGTGACGTCACATCAAAATGCGCAACTTTAAATAACTATAGACGACACGTTCTACTTAATTAAATAGACTTTTTAATAAATGTTTTCTCCTACAACATCAGAGTGCAGCGCCACATTAAATACGCACTACAATGACAATAGTTTAAAGCGATTTGAAGCATGTTTTAATTTTGGGGGGGGGGGGGGGCAGAGCTTTTTGACGTCATATTTGAGGGGGGGTCTGACTTTTTGTGACGCCGTGTGACGAGGGGGGGTGGTCAAAAATCGTCCAAAATCGCGTGACGTCATTTATGGACGGCCCAATAGGACATTGGCAAAATCCATCTCTTCTCGATTTTGCGTAACACAGCAGGACGCGTTGCGGTCTGGCACAACGTCCAGTGGCAGAACTGTCGTTTCTCTCTGCTCAGAAGACGTTCTCGCTTGCGCGAATTCCACGCACCCTTTGTGCCGATCCTTCGCGAAACGCTATTTCGGTGGTGGCGCGTTCAAGAGAAGGTCGACGGTTGCGCACAATAGGCCCAAGCGATTGAACGAGACAATCCACGCAGGTTACAAATGCGCGTGGAGTTCACGGTCCCCTTTAAAGCGAGACGGGGGGGGGGGGTAGGGGGGGCAGGGGGGGCGTAATTGGTGCTCGCTAAAGCTCACGTCGTTGATCAATTGTTTGCATTCCGTTTTAATCGGGACAATACCCCGGGTTCATCACGACTGGGAAACGCCTGCGTTGGTCACAGGTGTTGGGGGGCGGGGGGGAAATAATGAATGTAATTTATTACTTATAGGGGGGGGTCTTCACAATGGTGTTAGCCCCCGAAGCCAACGAGCTCATAAAGGGCACCGTATAAGGTGAAATTAATGTGTGTTAGATATATGCGGATAGTTGCGTTGACTACCCGTCAGACACTATCAAAGCATGCATCTATCCATTTATAAAACCATCCATCCTTGAATATATATGTTACTAAATATCCATCAATATATCCATATATCTATCCATCCATCAAATCCACTATCTGCCCTTCGATATATGAAAATATGTATCCATCCATGCATGCACCTTAAATTATCTATATTTGCATCCATATTCACCCAATTTATCTAACTAAAATACATATTTGTCCATCCATCCGTGAAAGTTTATCTATCCGTCTATACAACCATCGATATCAAACAACCCATCCGTCTCAAGCCATTTACGTATTCATCCATACACATATTCATGCATGCATCTATCGATCGAACTGACTATTCATTCATGCATCGATTCATATATTGATCATCCATACATCCATCAAACTGCATATCCATTCATCAATCCAACTGCTTATCGGTCTATTCACCCATCTATCAAACCATCTAGCCATTCCATTTTATTTCGATTTAAAGCTTTCGTGACTGCAGGGATTCATCTTCTTGGTTCTTTCGGTAAAGTCACGTAGAATGGAAATAATAAAATAATAAAAATAAAACATAATAAAAAATGTTTTTCCATTCTACGTGACTTTACCGAAAGAACCAAGAAGATCATTCCATTTTAAATCATATGTCCAGTATACTTCATCTACTGCATTGGAATACTGTATAAAACGAATTTACACTTGTACATTTGTGTTTTACATCGCATACATGAATTCCACGTAGATCCTCGTTTCTATGCGTTTGCGCATCAGTTTTATATTAAGGGCACGATGTTACAGGGCATTCTAACGTCAATCCAAATGCGGTGCTATTTTGAGTTTAAGATTTTAGCTGAAGTCAAACATGGGCCAAGTTCACGGAGATGATTTAGGAGTTTAGGGGGTGCAGTCCAGGGCCTTGGATTTTATAACCCCCACAAAATCGCATTTACATTTTTGCAGTGATACGCCCTGTAGGTAATTTTACAATTAAAGGCACGTCATTAATTTGCATTACTTCCAGTTAGGGGTGTCGGTGACGAGATGTTAACTCCCTCGCTTGATATACAAGAGGTCGTGGGTTGGATATATTTGGAGTTTGCATGTTCCCCCTGTGATCGTGTGGATTTTTCTCCGGGTCTTCCGGTTTTCCCCTTCACGTTTAGAAACGCGCGTTTCGAGTATTTGGCTGCTATAAATGTCCACGTGATAAGCCACTTCGTTAAGATATTATTTGTGGCCAGGTCGCTTCTGAAAAAGAGCTATGTAGCTCAGTGGGCCTAACCTGGTAGAATAAACATAGTAATAGTAGTACATAGACTTGTTCAAGTGTGAATATAGTTTTGTTTAAGCTTCAAATTAGATTTACAATTCACATGTCATGTAAATGAAATAAGTGAAATAACTAAGGTGAATGACGATGGATTATTTGGCAGTAAGAGAATTTTGATTTACAAACGGTCCCCAAAACTATAACATATGTAGGCTCCCATAAAACTGAATCCGACCCTGGTTCCCACAACCCATCAGCTGTCTATATGCAACATCATCAAACCATCTAAAACAACGTCACCTTTTTGTCACATATTTCATACTTTTTAAACTTAATGCATTATCAGTACGACGGTAAGGTTGTTGTTTTTTTTTTGTAGCTAAAGGTCAACACTACGCAAGCGCTCAATTTACTCGGATCGACTCTTCATTTGTTTTTTTGGCGTCACCGCATTTTAGTGCCATGACACTGTCAACCCTTTTGTGCTGTTTTAACAACGCCACCCCCATGTGGCGTGAGTCACTTAAGAGATTGCCACGAGTGACAAACAATAGCCTCGTGGGTTTGTTTTGTGTTTTGACGCGAACGCGCCGCGGCCGACCGCGTGCGCATCTCAAATACCGTCATTTGCATTGTGCGTACGGAGGGGGAGGGGGAGGATAATTGCGATAAGTGGCGTCAATTTTGCTGGCAAAATCAGAAACGAGAACATTCAGCTCCCGTGCGTGGAGTGATTGTACGGCGAGGGGCTGTGGATCAATGTAATGAGTTTGCCGCTGGCCATCCTGGGTTTGGGGGCATCGTCAATGGTGCGTAACAATGAGGCATTGTTTGCGTGCCCTGGACAGCAACACGTGTTTGCTGGTCACGTGGTGGCGCAGTGGTGAACGCGCAGCTGCGCTGTGAACCCCCGCGATCCCAGGTCGATTGCCGGCCACGAGTTGATATATCTGAACCCACCCTGGGACTCTCCACCCCCCCCCCCCTCTTCAGCAATTTGCATTGACCATCGTGGTGAAGTATGGTCAAACAACCGCTACGACTTAGAAAGGCACGGGAGGCCTTCATCCAGCAGTTGATTGACGAAGTGGATACACAGAGCTGACATTACAATTTTAGTTGCAGAGATGAATAGAGGCGGAGCGCATTTTTATAGATGCAGCATAAACACAGTTTGCAGAAGTTGCTTTGACAGTAGGAGAGACAGATAGCCTGAAGGTATTTTACCGCCAATATTACCGGCCACAAAAAAATAAACTCGATTGTCTAGGGGTTACATATATTCATAAACACTGCCAACGAATCCGACTAAATTCAAGAGCCAACTTATAACTCCAATGACCCCTCTATACAAGATTAAACTTGTGTTGTAAAATTTTGGCAATTGACCCAAGTTTTCTTAATTCTGTAATGCCATAGTCAGAGGAAGAAAAAGAAACCGGATCTCTACATTTTAACATCAAATATTCAAACGATGTTTTACAACTCTTTTAGAGACCACGAGCAATACAATAATGGACACAAAGAATACGCACTTCGTTCTTTCTTTGTCAATTTAAATTATAATAGCAAAAGTTGTTTGTAAAGTCGGCATATTGGAACAATAGTCAAAAGTGCAATGTCATTTGCAATTGTAGCGATCTGAAAATATTTCGCTTTGCCGCACATTCTGTACCTTTTACAAAGAAACACATACGCCGGTCCCTTTTTTGCATCATGTTTATTAATTCTCTCTCAACTCTTTACATTATATATACTGTACATTTATAATTCACGTACATAACAGACGGACACGTTTATTTATAAAACAATCCACACGACACTCTTTTATGCTGTTGTAGCACACTGTTGTGGCGACACAAATGTAGGTCTTGTGTATTTTATAACCCATATTGTTCTACAACAACACAATCAATTGTTATCCAGTTGCTTTTATTGCGTTGAACAGGACCCGATTGTGTAGATGGCAATGCTCTTGCCAACAACATCCGGGAACCCATGCCTTACAGCATTCGTTTTGACAAACCAAAATCTGCCGATGAGACCCAGAAGATTAAAACCAGTCCCTACAATTCGTTTATACCGAGGATATTTAAGTATATATATATTTTTTGCCGGTGGGCCACGTAATACAATCCGCCTGTGCTGGTGTAGCACCGCTGGACTGCCGAAGGAGGTTCCAATCCCGTTGTCACACGTGCGCCACACTGGCTGGTCACGTGTCCGTACGTTACGACGTCACGCGGGGTTGTGATGTCATACAATCTGTACACGTGACCAGCAATCCCTGCCACTTGTCGACAGCTCACTTATCCGCTCGGTCTTGTTGGGCCAAATATCTTGGTTGGCCACACGTGGACCATCAGTTGAGAGAATCATGGTTTATACAAATGATGCCGGATAAAATTGGCCCATATGCCCACGTGTTGATGCTGATTAAATAAATTATTATCTTAATCTGATGTGGAGAGACAAACGGAGGTCTGTTTATTTTTTTTCGTTTCCTAAATGCATAGTGGGTTTTTATGAACAGTTCTGTTAGGCAAGCAGTGAAATAATCTTGATTTGAAGCTTTCGTGACTGCAGGAATACATACTCTTTGGTTCTTTCGGTAAAGTCACGTAGGTAGAAAAATAATAGATCACGACGTTTCGATCGCAACACAAGCAATCGTCATCAGGTGGGACAACCACAGAAAATCATCTTGATCTATTAATTTTTCTACCTACGTGACTTTACCGAAAGAACCAAAGAGTAAGCAGTGAAATAACACGACACAAGCAGCATGCTTTTTAAATAGGAAGCAGAAGAGATTATCAGAAAAAATGTAGGATAAGATGCCCGGAACATTGGTGGAACAGATCTTCTCAGCAGACAAAATTCAATGCAGACCTGCAGAAGAGAACACGTTCATATGTGCATTACATTTAGATATAATGCTGACATTGATAATAATTCAATTAACCTTGGAATAAGATATACATTATCAGTGTCGTAGTAACTACATTATCAGTGGCGTAGTGACTACATTATCAGTGGTGTAGTAACTACATTATCAGTGGTGTAGTAACTACATTATCAGTGGTGTAGTGACCACATTATCAGTGGTGTAGTAACTACATTATCAGAGGCGTAGTAACTACATTGTCAGTGTCGTAGTAACTACATTATCAGTGGCGTAGTAACTACATTATCAGTGGCGTAGTAACTACATTATCAGTGGCGTAGTAACGACATTATCAGTGGCGTAGTAACGACATTATCAGTGGTGTAGTAACTACATTATCAGTGGTGTAGTAACTACATTATCAGTGGCGTAGTAACTACATTATCAGTGTAGTAACTACATTATCAGTGGCGTAGTAACTACATTATCAGTGGTGTAGTAACTACATTATCAGTGGCGTAGTAACTACATTATCAGTGGTGTAGTAACTACATTATCAGTGTAGTAACTACATTATCAGTGGTGTAGTAACTACATTATCAGTGTAGTAACTACATCATCAGTGGCATAGTAACTATATTATGATTGGTGTAGTAACGACATTATCAGTGGCGTAGTAACTACATTATCAGTGTAGTGGCTACGTAATCAGCTCAGGGGTGCAGCAATCGGTCAGGTAGGGCCCCAATATTTGATTCATCTCGCACGGCCGCACCGAGGCTATTATATATCATGGCTCCTCTTACCTAAATCACATCATTACGTAAGTTTTCAATCTTTAACACTGTTGCTTAAAACATATCTAATGGTGGTTGTCAGTAGGCCCCAACTTGTAGCTTTGGCCACCAGAGGGGCCAAGGAACCCCCCCCCCCTGCCCCCATGCTCGTTACGCTGCAGCTCCCACACAGGAGGATTGATGATTTGGCAATCATCACACCCATTTGTAGTAAGAATAGGCATTCATTGTATGGGAGCGGTAACCATGTTAGTAGCGACAGAAGAGTGACAAGGAGGTGATCAGCCACCAGTGAGCAAGTCACCGGAGTGAATTGCGCATACTTTGCGGTGTAGATGCCACTGAAGCCACGGTCCACTGTGTCTCCGTCTGAGATGAACGAGATGACCATCCCGTTGGCGCTCGAGTTGACTTTGGCCGGGATCGAGCTCCCGCAGAACTTGCCGATCTGGGGAGCGGTGGCCAGCTCACCGTCGTACACGGCCACGTAGTCCTTGCTGCAGTCGGAGGTGCTCTCCAGGCTGTAGGCCGCAGGGCGCGTGGGCAGATCAGACCGGCCGTCGACGTGACGCTCGCGTGGAGCCGACGCAACGGAGTGCGTGGGGTGGATGTGGTGACCGAGTGTGGGGCACGTAGCGTAGGCGCCATTCCCTCTTTAAACATTCAGCCCAGGTTTGGAATAGCGGTGTCATACCTGGCGCGAAGAAACCCAGCTCCTACCTGACCGCACTCGATAGAAGAATTCAATGCGCAAGCCCTTCAGAGAGGGTGGGAGTCCGTAAGGTGTGTCGGAGTATGTAGAGTGTATTGGGGTATGAAGTGTGTGTGGGAGTCAGTCGACTGCATGGTGTAGGCGATCATTGTTGAGTGAGTGGAGTCGGTAGGGAGTGTAGGCGTATGTGGAGAGTGTGACAGTCAGTAGGGTGTGTGGTGTGCGTGACCACTGTGGGGGTGCGTGTGCATCAGCGGGCACCTGAAGCTGAGGAACTCCAGGCAGATGCGGCTGGTGCTGGCGGCCTGCACGACGTACGTGTGATTCGCGTTGTTGACGTAAAACCCCGCGGCGTCGTTGGGCGAGACGACGTTGGCTCGGGCCGGCGTCATGATGAGCGTCTTTTTGTAGGCTGCGTGGCGGACAGACATTCGCAACGGTTCAACGCACGCACAGGGAATGAGCCCAACAGTTCCTAACGGTTTAAAGCTTTCGTGACTGCAGGGATTCATCTTCTTTGTTCTTTCGGTAAAGTCACGTAGAAGGGAAGTAATAAAATAATAAAATAAAAAAAATGGTAAAATAATTCTCACGACGTTTCGGCCACAACGCAAGCAGCCGTCCTCAGGTGAAGAAACAGGTCTGTCGAGAAGACAGCGTCTGTCTTCTCGACAGACCCGCGCATGGCAGACCTGTTTCTTCACCTGAGGATGGCTGCTTGCGTTGTGGCCGAAACGTCGTGAGAATTATTTTATTATGTTTTATTTTATTATTTTATTACTTCCCTTCTATGTGACTTTACCGAAAGAACCAAGAAGATGAGTTCCTAACGGGTCGCGGTGCCATCGGGAAAACAGCGTTGGGGGTACCTGTCACGCGTTCGCCAGAGCCCCATTTGGTCCTGACAGAGCGCTCCATTTACGCGTGCGTCTGTTATCTCTGCAGGATAACGAGCGCTCTCCGCCGGGGTTATCATTGGTCTCTTCCTCTGACATGCGGGCTGGCCCCCACGTGTGTGCCTTAACGTCACAGCTTACCGGGGGGCGCATCAGCAAAGAGCATTCATGCAATGCGGGAGGAAATAAGCACACCCGCACGTGCAGCCAGCTTGTCAGTACGCTGCTGAATGAGGGCATCCACACACCATGCCATGCCGCGAGGGGTTGTTTGACCACGCTTCACGGTGTGGGTCGGTGAAGGTCGCGGACAAAACAGCAACGGATTTTTTGTTTCTTCACTTCCCTCTACCGCCCTCAGCGCCTGCTGTGTGTGCATGGCAGTCGCCCATCCAAGCACTATCCGGGTTCAAACTGACTTAGCTTTCGGGGTCTGACGGCAATCCGGTAAATCCGGGGCGGCTTGGTCATGGGAGGGAATGAAGGCGGCACGGATTTGAAACGGAGCGAATTAAATCGCGCAGGCAATTCTCCCCGTCTCCCAGGCCCATCCCTGAAACCCACCGGCTGCGTAGTGGCAGTGGAAGCCCGTGTCAGGGCCCGTGGCGTTGTTAAAGTATTCCAGGAGCATGCTCTTGCCACCGAAGAAGGGGGACGCCGGGGTGGAGCACCAAGTCCTGGCGCTTGACGGCAGCGAGGTCACCCTCACGAAACCCAGGTCGCACGTGCCCACGTCGTTGAACCTGCAGGGAGCGGGTGGGCGCAGTGGGAATTGATTTGTGTGTGTGTGTGTGGCATACGTTCTGTGTCGTACACACCCCACCACCGTCCAATGGCCCTGCTTCATGTGCATTGAAACTAAACACATTTTTATTTTACCAGATACGACCAGCCCACTGAGCTACGTAGCTCTTTTTCAGAAAAGATCTGGCCACAAATGATTGCTCAACGAAGTGGCTCATCACGTGGGCATGTGTAGCAGCCAAATAATCAAAATGCATGATTCTAAATGTGGAGGGAGAAACCGGAGGACACGGAGAAAAATCCACACGATCACGGGGAGAATACGCAAACTCCAAATATACAGGCATCAGGGATAGGATCGAACCTACTACCTCGTGTATATCAGGCGAGGAATTTAACATCTCAGCACCATTGTGCAATGTCAGGTTCATGGCCTGAAACGTCATATTTCCTTTTAAGGCCACAGTGTTACTGACGAATGCGTCCACTTCCATCATAAAATCTCACGCACTGCTTTCCAGCTCCTCCGTAGGAGCCCGACTGCAATGTGCGGGGAGAAGCGCGCTTCGTGTATATATGCATCCCAACTCACCGCACGGAGAGGCAGGTGAGGTTCACGCGGTTGTACCCGTCGGGTGCGCTGATGTTCCACACGCAAGGCTCGCTTGTGCCGAAGCCCACGTACGGGTAGCCCGGCGATGAGAGACTTCCCTCCAGTGCCGAATAATTACCGCCGCAGGCTGGTGGAGGGGGGGGGGGAGAGCATCATACGTACGTTTGTCGGTTGAACTTCTTTCGCACCGTACGTAGCCAGACATGTTAATCGGAGGTGCAGGGGATGGACAACAAACTAAGCATAAAAAGCAGTTCTAAAGAAGTGAGTTTTCAATCGAGATGATTTAAAAGTGGATAGCTCCAGTGGCTTCCTAATATCAGAAAGAAGAGCGTTGCAGACTGCCGTAGAAGCACATCTGAAAGCGTGTGATGCAGTGACCGTCTTTGTTTGATGGCTAGCCAAAAGACAATGGTAGTCATGCATATCATATGTAATTGGACAAGGCTTAATTTCTCATTGAATGCTTTGCAATGGGAAGGGGGTGTTAGAGAAATATTTTTCAGAGCTCAGCCCTGAACAGCTCCGGCTGAAACGCCCTCAATTAATTGATTGCTATCGCTTCTTACAGTGACGATACATGCCGAATTGTGCGCAAATTGCATGCTGCAATTGCAGCGAACATAACTGCACAAACTGGAGGGATAAAACAGAGAAATAACGCACGGAAGCATGTTCAAAATGGGAAACTAAAATGAACGGCGATTCTCGAATCAAATCGCGACCCTTGACCACGACTCATTGCCGAGGCAAACCGCCACTGAAATAGCCATCGACTCACTTGTGCAGGGGCATCGCTACATCATCCGACGAGAGTGTGCGACCGCGTGGGGGCGGAGAGGGGGTGGCGGGGCTAGTGGGGGGGGGGGGGCACGCGGTGGTTCTCTGAGTGACTTACGCAAGCACGTGACCGAGTTGAACATCATCACGTAGCCCGGATTGCAGGCGCACTCGAAGCTGCCCGCCGTGTTTCTGCAGTTCTGCCCGCAGCCTCCGTTGTTCACGGCGCATTCGTCAATGTCTGTGCACGGGCAGAGAGGATCGCATCACCGGTTAACCACAAGGGCCACCTCATCCCTTGTACCGACTGAACCCCCCCCCCCCCCCCCCCCCCGATGATAATTCGGAGATGAACTGCTAATTCGCACGGTTTTTCGCGACTGCGCTGTACGGTCGACCTGTGTTTTGTATGTTGAACTTCTTTCGCACCATACGCAGACAAGCCTGCTAATCGGAAGCGCGGGGGGAAGGACACCAGATTTAATGCGAAGAGCAGTTCTTAAGAAATACGTTTGCCAATCTAGATGATGATTTAAAAGTGCATAGCTCCAGTGGCTTCCGAAGATCGGAAGGAGGAGCGTTCCAGACGGCCGCAGAGGCGCAGGTTGTACCACGCCGTTGTTCGGCGTGATGTCCGACGTTTCGCCCCATGTGCCGCCAGTGGTGGCACGCGGCATTTAAGCGATCTAAGCAAAAGCTTTGGCAAGCGAGGAGCTCAAAGATGCCCTGAAACATGGCGGAAATGGGGCTGCACCAAATATCATCTCAAATTCAGATCCTAATAAATGTCAAAAATATAATTATTCTCTCCATTCTCTATTTTGTCCGCAGCTCTCTTCTGTCGTCTCACTCCATCTCTCTATCGTGTACATCTTTCTCTCTTCACGACATCCCCGTCTCGTCTGTAACTCAATTCTCTCATCGCATTTGTGTCCTCATTTCTCTCATCGCACTTCATCTCTATAATCTCGTATAAACCTATCCTAGTTCTCACTCCAACGTGTCTATGAATGGAAAGGGGAAGCCCAACAAAGTTAGTTCTACTTTTGACCCACCCATCAAAGTCAGAACCAGCAGGTTAAATTGAAGCAGCTGCCAGCACTGGAAGAAAAACATCGGAGGTCTTGCTGAACAACACACGGAGCAAGCTAACGAGGCTGCGTTTTACATGCCGATTACTACCTCTCAATTAGATGTCATTCCGATTTGAAGCTTTCGTGACTGCAGGGATTCATCTTCTTGGTTCTTTCGGTAAAGTCACGTAGAATGGAAATAATAACATAATAAAAATAAAACATCATCAAATAATTCTCACGACGTTTCGGCCACAACGCAAGCAGCCGTCCTCGGGTGAAGAACAGGTCTGTCGAGAAGACGTGACTTTACTGAAAGAACCAAGAAGATGGATGTCATTCCGTCAGCAGGATTCATTGCTTGGACGATCTGAATCGTCTCTGAGCTCCCCTGAGCGTGAATCTCTGATAAGTGGACAGTCACCTTTGCAGAGTGGCAGTGCCGTGGTGCAGCGTGCTATGAACTCAGCGGCCCGAGTTCGATTCTGAATCACGGATCACGTCAGCGGTGAGCGAATATACGAATCTGCCTTCGGGCCTTCAAACCGGGACTGTTCAAGCGCAGACAAGTATGGCTAAACAACAGCCACAAATGACATGGCAAGGACAGGCCTGCCCCTAGCAGTCGCTTGACAAAGGGATGAAAGCAAATTTTAACATCACTTTTAACGTTACTTTACCTTTGCAGAGACGGTTGTTGGCTTCCAGCTCGGTGCCTGGTTTGCACGAGCAGTGATATGAGCCGTATGTGTTGGTACAAAACTCCGCACAACCTCCATTGGCGGCGTTGCACTCGTTCACATCTGCACGACACAAAGTGGGCTCATTTAACGCATCTCATCTGAACCATTCCGATGCCCCGCTGCGGTTTAGCGGCAGACGTCCGGCGCAAGATGCACGCAGCACCGGCCTGCAAGACGGCCTTCAGAATCCACAATTAAGGTTGTTTTGGGTTAAATCACGTAAATATATTTATGTGTCGTTAAACCCGCCACCACCCGACACAGCCAATTAGTCAGGTTTGTCACGTGAACAGAACGTGACAATTCGTCACTAGTACAGCACGCCGGTGTGTTGGAGAGCCAAGCCACAACATTTACAATCTGAGTACGACGTTTCGTCAGTGGCGGGTTTAACGACACATTTATATATTTACGCGATCTAACCCAAAAACCCTGTACTAATAGATGATATTGGTCGCGAAAGCCTACGGGTTAAACTGGCCTTTAGAATACCAGCAAGGGGGGCGATTTCGCCAAGCGGTTTTCTCCAATTTAAAAACAATAAAATCTGATCTGACAAATTTGGACGACGGCCCACAACACGCACGTTACATATTTAACACCCACCTTGATGAAGCAGACGTGTGCATTCTCTTACACGGCGAACATTAGCCAGGCTGCCGCGAGCGTCAGTCGCTCGGCCGTCTCAACGAGTCGCAAAGGGCGCGGAGTGTCAGAGGCCCGAACGCTCAAACGTTGCGCACCACCGCCCGGTCCGCTACTTTGTTCGGCAGCCCGCCGTTGCGCTGCGTGGCCGCCTAATGCCATGCAGCGAAACAAGAGGTCGCTTCTTCTTGGTTCTTTTGGTAAAGTCACGTAGAAGGGAAGTAATAAAATAATCAAAATAAAACATAATAAAATAATTCTCACGACGTTTCGGCCACAACGCAAGCAGCCGTCCTCACCTGAGGACGGCTGCTTGCGTTGTCGCCGTACCTGAGGACGGCTGCTTGCGTTGTGGCCGAAACGTCGTGAGAATAATTTTATTATGTTTTATTTTTATTATTTTATTACTTCCCTTCTACGTGACTTTACCGAAAGAACCAAGAAGATGAATCCCTGCAGTCACGAAAGCTTTAAATCGAAATTGAAGAGGTCGCTTGTTGTCGCCGGGTTAACGAGACAGGCACCTGCGCAAGTGCTGTTGTCGGTCTGCAGGGAAAACCCAGGATCGCAGGCGCACGTGTAGGAGCCCGCGGTGTTCCGGCAGATCATTTGACAGAAACCGTTGCCGTCCAGGCATTCGTCGATATCTGGAAACACACACACACACAGACACGAGATGCTAAGACACAGATATCCATCTCCCCCCCGCCTAAACGCCCACGTTGCCTTGTTAAGAGATTTGGGGCAGGTGTTGCGGGTGAGCGTCGTCAAAGCCGGGGTGGCACATGGGAGGGTGGCGCCACCTTCGTCTGCCCAGCGCGGACGTGACACGCTGCACCAGGTACTCATTTATAAGGTCGAGTCGACTTAGAAGGAGACTCAGAAACGGTTCAGACGCCACTTGACGCTTGTGTTGGCCACGAACGGGAAGAAAGCTCACGCGGTAGTGACTATACCAAAGTGCATGAACCACCGTACCGCCGCTCCTTGCTGTGTGCGCACGTGAGCTAAACGTGGCAATGATGCCAAATTCAGTTGTCAATCAATAATCCAAAATTATCTCGAATCTTTGTGTCTGGACCCAATTTTCACATTTGTTTTGCATTAATCTGAAAATTGGGAATGCATCGCACCAAGGAGCTATTGAGCCAGAAGCCCATTTTAAATAAATGTTAAGTGGGTTATTGTTGTAGGATATTATTTGATCAACTTGCTCCTTTAAAGAGTTCACATTGGAACTGCTCCCCTTATCACCCGAACACCACCCACTTGTATCCTCGCCATCTCTTGTTTATATTTTCTATCTACACTGACGACATTATTTGAACGTGATTTTTGTTGCCTTTGCTTGTGCCCTTGGGGCGCTCTGTACATCTGTACGTTCACTCGAATATTGATTTGAAAAGAAAAGCCAAAAAACACATGTGTGGCTCTTTGGTTTTTTCTGTAAAGCCACGTAGGTAAAACAATTAATAGAATAAAATAAATGAAAACAACCAAATTAAATCACGAAGTTTCTAATAAATAAATACAAATAACTCTCGCTACTGTTATTTTGCTGTGCCTTTTTACACCTGATGAGGGAGGCTTGTGTTGCCTCCGAAACGTCATGATTTAATTTAGTTCTTTTCATTTATTTTATTAATTGTTTTACTTACGTGACTTTACCGAAAAAAACCAAACAGTATGAATCCTTGCAGTCACGAAAGCTTCAAATCTAGAATTAAATGTGTGGCTGCTGACGATTTCTGCGACGAAACGGCGCGGGCAATGCCTGTGCAGTTGTAGCCGTCATCCGCGAGGGCGTATCCGGATCTGCAATCGCACTGGAACGCGCCGATGAAATTCAGGCAGATCTCGCTGCAGTTCCCGTTGGAGACGGCGCACTCGTCAATGTCTGAAAACGTAAACGTGAAACGAGCATTTGCCGCGTGCCATGGACTTCACCCAAAGCGATCGTCGTCAACATCATCACCACCATCATCGTTATTAACGTTTAGTCTATTCTGTAAGTTTCGAGACGTAACACAGTGTCACGAACAACAACAATCACAAAAACTTGAACCACCCGACAAGAAAAAGTTATGCAAAAATATAAAAAAAACCTTTTACACAATTATACATTATGGGGACAATGTAGGGAATTAAGTAAATAAATATATTCAGTTCACTTCATTATGGGTTGAACTTATTTCGCACCGGACGTAGCCAACCGTGCAAATCGAAGGCGACATTACCAGAATGGCGCTGACACAAAATCCCATGCAAAATCGACACGAAACGTTGTTCAAATAAAAACACTAAAACGTAGAAAGGTGCAGCAGCAGCAGCAGTGGCAATGGCAATGAATGTGACGCAGCAAACGGAGACCACGGTGGTGCAGGCAGCTGATCGAATCCAGCTGCGGGAAGCTTCGAGTGTACGTGCGGGTTGCCTAAGGGCACTCCCGTTTATTCCTACGTGCCAACCAACTCTTCTGAAAAAAATGTATTGGCCAAACATTCCCCATGCAGGAACATGAGTGTTGAGTCTCAGCGAGGCTCTCCTGGTCATCCGAAGATGGTCTACATGCATCAACTTTAACCGTTCATCATAACGATTCAAAATGGGGGTAAAGTTTTCCATCTGCTTTCTCTTCCTTCCTCGGCACCTCGCTGATTGTATGGACCGAGGTTATTCAGGATGGTCTCATAATAATAAACGAGCACGTTACAAAAATGAGTCACTATTAAACGAATCAAGTCTTTATTTCATCAGCTTTGGGAGTAAACAACACTACCTTCCCGTGACTATATAAACAATTTTTCTCAATCAACTCTCTCAGCTGGCAAAAGTGGCATGCTACCACGCACACAGGCGAGTTTTCAACACGTGTACTCTACTGCCCATTAACCACATCAGCTGGAATGTTCTTCAGCTCATCAGATCTCAGAAGCTAAGCAGGCTTGAGCCTGGATAGTTTTTGGATGGGTAACCTCCGTGTATAATCAAGTGATGTAGGAAGCCACAGAGCAATTGTCGTTATTCTATTTAACTATGCCCCCAAAAGTTACGCTACCAGCCTTACCAACCAGTGTGGTGAAGTATGGTCAATTAACCGTAACAACTCCCACGAGGCCCTCATCCAGCAGTGGATTGACAAGAGGGCTGTGCAGCAACAACAACAACCACCATTCACCACTAAGTAGCGGTGACGTTACCATGGCACTTGTGCCAGTCTACGTGCACTTTAAGGCTGAAGCGTCAAACGCCCGCTGGTAGGAGGCCTCGGGACAGGCCCAGGTGCCATGGCTTGACCGATTGAGATGACCGCTAGATGCACCACCTGTGGCCCCCTTACTACTGCGCCAACTCGCTGTGTTTTATCCGCCCGCCGCTGACGCGCAAGCACGCACTCCGATCGCTATGGGCGGCAGGTCACCACGCAGCGTACCAACGCAAGTGCTCCGGTCGTCGCCCAGGTAGTAGCCCGGATCACAGGTGCACACGAACGAGCCGATGGTGTTGGAGCAGCCTTGCTCGCACCAATGCTGGCCGCTCGTGCACTCATCCAGATCTGGGGACGACGGGGAGGAGGAGGGAGTCACGGCGATGGTGTTGTGAGGTTAAACGAGCGGTGGGACATTGTGGTCGAGGACACGGCCCACGATGTCAACGCAGGTCTTCCTGGGAAAAAATGCTGCTCATCTCAAGGTTTAATTTGGACCGGTTAGGCAGTGTCCTTTATTTAACCTAACAGATCGGGGAGCCAAAATGAGATGCATGATATAATCTTGGCTTTTTTGCAAGAGAGACCTGGGTTATTATCAAGACATTTAACACAGAATGTAAAAAAAAATGTACACCTCTAAACTGAAAAAATAATTGTTTATTAGAAATTTGAAGAAGGTTATGTATAGAAGGTCAATAGCATTGCACGATTTTAAATATATAAGAAATATGTCAATTCTGGAAAGCAAGATCAATTGACTTGGAAAAGAGTGCCAGTGGAAAAAAATTGTACAAACTCAATCAAATTTATGGCAGCTAGAAAACATGAAACCAAAACGCGGTTTATAATCAAAACTATTTACAAAGGTTTCCATGAAGCCTATTAAGCCTTTTTGTTTCAAACTCGACTTTGGTCCGAATTGAAGTTCCACTCACCCTGCTCCAGATTGACTCGTCAAACTGACGTCTTTAGTTCTCAGAGCTGTGGCTCAGCCAAAGCAAGTGCAAGACAACATTTGATGTGATTTAAATCTATATTTTACGTATATATACAGTTTAACGTGTAGACTTTCATTTGATGTGATTTAAATCTATATTTTACATATATATACAGTTTAACATGTAGACTTTCGCGACCAATATTATCCATAAGGTGGGTGCCTGGATTTTGAGCCAGGACCAGGTGATTTCTCCGACCCATGAGCTACACACACGCCAGCCACATGCCATCAGAGGGCTCACCGTTTTCGCACGCGCCTCCCGTGTAGCCCGGCATGCAGGCGCAGGTGTTGTTACTGATGCAAGAGCCGCCGTTTAGACACTCGTTCATGCAGCCGACTGCAGGTCACAGGGACAGAACGAAAACGCTCAAAAATACCACCAAAGGACAAAGATCACTCGTATGAAACTTGATTTGAAGCTTTCCTGACTGCAGGAATTACTCTTTGGTTCTTTCGGTAAATTATTATTTGGTTCTTTCGGTTAAGTCACGTCTAAAGATAAAATAATAAATTAAATTAAATAATAGCATACGACGTTTCGATTGCAAGTTCTAAAATTAAGATCTTTCGGTAAAGTCACGTAGAAAGAAAATAAATTAAATAATAGAGTACGACGTTTCGATTGCAACACAAGCAGTCGTCATCAGATAGAACTAAATTTGAGAGAGAGACAAAACACAGACACGGAGACACACAGACAGACACACAAGCAGAGAGAGAGACAACACAGAGACACACAGACACACAGAGGTGTCTGTGTGTCTCTGTGTTCTCTTTTTGCTTGTGTGTCTGTCTGTGTGTCTGTCTGTGTGTCTCCGTGTCTGTGTTTGTTTCTCTCTCAAATTTAGTTGACTGCTTGTGTTGCAATCGAAACGTCGTATTCTATTATTTAATTTATTTTCTTTCTACGTGACTTTGCCGAAAGAATAAAAAAGTAACTCGTATGGCCTCACGCAGGCTGTAGGGGCAAGTGCTGTTAGCGAGCACCTATGGAAGCTGGCACGGTACACGAGGGGATGGGTGGCTAGCACCACGCCCGGCCACCTTTGTTTCCTCAGTGGTGATGTTTACACACTGCACCAGGGACTCATTTAAGGCTTAGTCGTCCTAGGGGAGGCCCAGGACCGGTTCAGATAATCGTCACTGGGTGTAAGTAGGCAGGTCATCAGGCTCACCGTGCAGTGCACGAACTCGTGTGCTACCGCTCCTCCCTCGGTCATTGGCGAGATGTTAACTACCTCGCCCGGTATACAAGAGCATGCGGGTTCGATCCCTACCCTGACGCCAGCTGTATATTTGGAGTTTGCGCGTCTCTCTCCCCGTGGTCGCGTGCCATTTTCTCCAGGTCCTCCGGTTTCCCCCTCGACATTTAGAATCGACAAATGCGTCCAGTGTTTTGGGCTGCTATACATTTCCACTTTGTCGGGCTATCACTTGTGGCCCGGCCGCTTGTGAAAAATAGCTACGTAGCTCAGTGGGCCTTAGCTGGTTTACTAAAAAGTAGTCAAGTAGTTAGTCATTTCTAGATTTGAAGTTTTCGTGACTGCAAGGATCCATACTCTTTGTTTTTTTCGGTAAAGTCACGTAGGTGAAAACAAAATAAAATAAAAAGAAGTATAAATAAAATAAAATAAATTTAGTTGTTTTATTTGACTTTGTTTTCACCTACGTGACTTTACCGAAAAAAACAAAGAGTATAGTTAGCAGAGGTGGGACAAAGTCATTGTTATGCAAGTCCAAGTCGAGTCGCAAGTCATCAAATTCATGACTCGAGTCTGACTCGAGTCCAAGTCACATGACTCGAGTCCACATCTCATAGGTGGGACAAAGTCATTGTTATGCAAGTCCAAGTCGAGTCGCAAGTCATCAAATTCATGACTCGAGTCTGACTCGAGTCCAAGTCACATGACTCGAGTCCACACCTCTGATAGTTAGTTATTGTGGAAGTATGCACGTGCAGTACCATACGGCACAATTCTGAAAGATAAAACGTGCTCACATATCGGGCACTCGTCCCCGCTCTCAAACCACCCCACGCAGCACTGGTAGTCAGTGATGCGGGTGATTCTGTACATGATCCTGGATGTCAAGGTCCTGCGTAGATGGAAAAAAAAAAGACACCACACAAATTACGATGTGCCACTTACAAACATTGAGTGGCAATTAACAACAACATTAAGTGACAGTCCTTTATCAAGCCACTGCTGTGGACGAAGGCCTCTGAAATGCGTTTCAGTTATGGAGTTCATTTGATCATACTTCGCACCCACACTGGTCAGTGTGAGAGAGAGGAAGGCAGGTTCGGTTTCAGTTACACGGACAATCCCGCGCGGCCAGTTACCCGGATAGTTTCGGTGGCACCGGCCCGCAGCCACTGACAACAGAATTATTGTTGGGGTGCAGAGGAAGCCAGCCAGCAGACAGCCAGGAAACACGAGGCATAGATTATGTTTAATAGACCTATGATATTTCTATAAAAGAACACCTGATGCAGGCAGCGATGAGAAGGAAACTGGCACTATTTAGGATGGACAACAGCAGGAAAATTAAAAGTGTTGTTGTTCGGAAAAATATAAAGAACTGGAAAGAGAGGAAGACCTCACAGAAACTGGCTTGACGACGGCATAATAAGAGATTCAAGGCCGTAATTATAATATATATTAGGGGGGACACATCCCAATATGGTTAATACGTGTGCACCGATTGCATTCAATAATCAAATCTGCTCAAAATGTCCCCCCCCAAAATATTGCTCTAAAATATTTTTTAAAATAAAAATTGCGATGCTATGTAAATAATAACAACAATTTTCTAAGCCTTAAATTTCGATTTAAAGCTTTCGTGACTGCAGGGATTCATCTTCTTGGTTCTTTCGGTAAAGTCACGTAGAAGGGAAGTAATAAAATAATAAAAATAAAACATAATAAAACAATTCTCACGACGTTTCGGCCACAACGCAAGCAGCCGTCCTCAGGCGAAGAATGAGAACATTATCAAGCTAGGAGCTTATATAGGTGTAGCGAGGAGGAGCGCCTTAACAAAAGAATGTGCATATGAAGAGGAATTTAGCATACCAATGGGCAATGCATAGGAGGTGGGCGGAGGGGTTTCAAAGTCCCATTATGCCCATGCATTATGCAGGATCAACAGCACCACGGGGGGGCGCAAGGAACAGCGTTAATAAAGGAGAGGAATGTTAATGATATGTAGCTGCATTTGCCAAACAACCACGTAGAAAACCAAAGTGAAAACTACATAAAAAACTAAAATATAAACTGATACTTACTATACTCTACAATAAGCTGAGTTACTAACAACAAATAATAAATTACAATTCTACGTCGTAAGAAGTATATAATATACTTCCATCTAAACTTTATTCTCTTAGCATATACAGTACTATATACTGCCATAGATAAACCCAACATTAAATTATATACTGTATTGCTGTAAACCACCCTATACTTTATACATTTTAATATACCACTATGTATTATTCAACTCACCCTAATGTGTATCGAAATGGTTTATTACGTCCTTCCAATGATTGCTAAGCCTGAATCCATCTTCTCGGTTAAAATTGTCTCTGTGTTTGTATATGTGGATCGCCTCATGAACGAATCTCTCATGATAGCCAGAAATGGCTTGCAGAGAACCTCCGTCTTGGAGAAGTCAATGTCATGTGAGCCCACTGAGTTGTAACAGTGGTCTGCCACGGCTGAGGTGTTTGTCCTACCGTGTTTTAGATCAGCTTTATGTTCACGAATGCGGTCTGAGACGTGTCGTTTGGTTTCCCCAATGTAACTGCTACCACAGAGGCAACTTAGTTTGTAGACGCCAGGGTACTGTATGTCTGGAATCACATCTTTTACAGACGGTACCAGATCACGGATTTTATGTACTGTGTTGAATCGGACCTGGATCTTGTGTTTAATCAGGATTTTGGAGATCTTTTTTGTGACCCCAGCAATGTAGGGTAAGGTGATGGTCTTGAAAGGCTCCTCAACAGGATCTTTCTTGATGGTTGGAGTGATGGCTTTGCGGATTGTGTAGTCGGAGTAACCATTAGCTTTAAGAGCTTGGAGTACGTGTTTGAGTTCACTGGAAATGTGTTCATGGTCGGAGATGCATTGGGCTCTATGATATAGAGTCTTGATGAGGGAATTCTTCTGGGATGGATGGTGGTGGGAATCCGGTTTTAGATAAGCATCCGTGTGGGTGGCTTTCCTGTAGACAGAGTGGCTCATTGAACCATCAGGTCTCCTTTTGATTAGGACATCCAAAAAGGGTAGCTTGCCATCATTTTCGACTTCCATGGTGAATCTGATGGCTGGGTGTATGGAATTGATGTGGTCGAGAAATTGGTCTAGAGCAGGCCGGCCATGTGGCCAGATGACAAAAGTGTCGTCTACGTATCTCTTCCATAAGGTCGGGCGTAGAGTGGCAGTCTGGATGGCGTCCGTCTCAAATTTCTCCATGAAGATGTTGGCTACAACCGGAGATAGGGGGGAGCCCATTGGGGTGCCCTCAATTTGCTTGTAGAAGGTTCCATTCCAGGTGAAGTATGTATTGGTTAAGCAGTGTCTCACCAGGGGGGGTACCCCAGCATTTAGTCCTTGATGAACCAAGTCTTCAATGATTGCGATGGTGTCAGGCACAGGCACCTTGGTGAACAAGGAAACCACATCAAAACTGACAAGCAGGTCGTCTGGGGACAGGGCAATCCCCTTGATTGTCGATACCAGGTCAGAAGAGTTTAGTACTGCAGAGGTGGTTTTTCCAGTGAAAGGCCGTAGGATTTCGGACAAAAAACGAGCCAGTTTGTAAGTGGGGGAGTTGATAGTAGAGACAATGGGACGAAGAGGTGTATCTTCTTTATGTATCTTTGGCAAGCCGTACAATCTTGGTGGCCTGGCTGCAGAAGGTTTCAACGAGAACTGTTTGGTCTGATCAATTAATGCGGTTGAAGCAGAAATGATG
Source organism: Lampetra planeri (assembly GCF_965212315.1). Lineage (NCBI taxonomy): Eukaryota > Metazoa > Chordata > Hyperoartia > Petromyzontiformes > Petromyzontidae > Lampetra > Lampetra planeri. Next base: position 9,729,090 of record NC_136122.1, on the reverse strand, counting down.
TTGTTGGTTTTGGAGACGAGGCTGTTGGTGGGGTCTCTTTTTATTTTTGTATAGCTGCCATCGTTGAGTAGTTCTTGAATTTTGTTGTTGTATTCTATTTTGTCCATGATGACAGTGGCATTGCCTTTGTCGGCTGAGAGGATGACAATGTCATCCCTCTTTTTTAATTGAGCTAATTCAAAACGCTCATCTTTGCTGATGTTGCTAGCTGGCATCTTAGCGTTTTTGAGGGTTACAGAGATTTCAGATCTTGCTACGTCTGCAGCTATGTGACTCAAGCCCTTGAGAGCTACATCTACTCGAGCAATTATATCATTAACTGGTATGTGTCTAGGTGTGACTGCAAAGTTTAGTCCTTTAGCTAAAACGGATTTCAAACCTTCAGAAATAGGACTGTTACTGCGATTAATTACGACTTTGTTAACATCTAGCTTTTCAATGTGTGGGTCCGGTTTCTTGTTTGAGAGGCGGTTGAATTTGGAAATCAAGTTGTCCTTACATTTAGTCGACATAGCGGCAGCTGAAGAGGCAGTCATTTTTTCTCCACGTGTTCCCAATCCGATGTGGACATTGTTGCACTCAAATGCACTCAATGAGCCACTCTGTCTACAGGAAAGCCACCCACACGGATGCTTATCTAAAACCGGATTCCCACCACCATCCATCCCAGAAGAATTCCCTCATCAAGACTCTATATCATAGAGCCCAATGCATCTCCGACCATGAACACATTTCCAGTGAACTCAAACACGTACTCCAAGCTCTTAAAGCTAATGGTTACTCCGACTACACAATCCGCAAAGCCATCACTCCAACCATCAAGAAAGATCCTGTTGAGGAGCCTTTCAAGACCATCACCTTACCCTACATTGCTGGGGTCACAAAAAAGATCTCCAAAATCCTGATTAAACACAAGATCCAGGTCCGATTCAACACAGTACATAAAATCCGTGATCTGGTACCGTCTGTAAAAGATGTGATTCCAGACATACAGTACCCTGGCGTCTACAAACTAAGTTGCCTCTGTGGTAGCAGTTACATTGGGGAAACCAAACGACACGTCTCAGACCGCATTCGTGAACATAAAGCTGATCTAAAACACGGTAGGACAAACACCTCAGCCGTGGCAGACCACTGTTACAACTCAGTGGGCTCACATGACATTGACTTCTCCAAGACGGAGGTTCTCTGCAAGCCATCTGGCTATCATGAGAGATTCGTTCATGAGGCGATCCACATATACAAACACAGAGACAATTTTAACCGAGAAGATGGATTCAGGCTTAGCAATCATTGGAAGGACGTAATAAACCATTTCGATACACATTAGGGTGAGTTGAATAATACATAGTGGTATATTAAAATGTATAAAGTATAGGGTGGTTTACAGCAATACAGTATATAATTTAATGTTGGGTTTATCTATGGCAGTATATAGTACTGTATATGCTAAGAGAATAAAGTTTAGATGGAAGTATATTATATACTTCTTACGACGTAGAATTGTAATTTATTATTTGTTGTTAGTAACTCAGCTTATTGTAGAGTATAGTAAGTATCAGTTTATATTTTAGTTTTTTATGTAGTTTTCACTTTGGTTTTCTACGTGGTTGTTTGGCAAATGCAGCTACATATCATTAACATTCCTCTCCTTTATTAACGCTGTTCCTTGCGCCCCCCCGTGGTGCTGTTGATCCTGCATAATGCATGGGCATAATGGGACTTTGAAACCCCTCCGCCCACCTCCTATGCATTGCCCATTGGTATGCTAAATTCCTCTTCATATGCACATTCTTTTGTTAAGGCGCTCCTCCTCGCTACACCTATATAAGCTCCTAGCTTGATAATGTTCTCATTCTTCGCCTGAGGACGGCTGCTTGCGTTGTGGCCGAAACGTCGTGAGAATTGTTTTATTATGTTTTATTTTTATTATTTTATTACTTCCCTTCTACGTGACTTTACCGAAAGAACCAAGAAGATTTCTAAGCCTTGGCCACAATATCTGGACTTGTCTTCATATAACAATGCATAGATTTCTGTTCATATGATTGTGGTTATGGTTGTACTTTATTAATCCCTCATTTCTGCCATTACATACAATGAAACAAGAAAAGGTAAAATAGAAAAAAAACAGAGCATTGTAATACAATACACTATTAGACATTGTTAAAAATAAATACAAAGTCAATCCTATGTGTTAGTGCATTTTTTAAATATTTTACGCAGGAAATTTGTTTTCAAATTTAGATTTATTTTTTCTGGTAGGGGGATCCCAGAGCCCCTGGAAGATTTGCCCCCCCCCCCCAATGTTGATTCCATGGCTACGGCCTTAAAGAGATTGAGGCCAGAATAATGTGGCCGCTACTTGAGCATATCGGCACAAGACAGAGAGGAAAGTGGAAACAAATGACGAAATGTCCAGTGGACACCGCCGGGCTATCTGCCCATGGATCGTGATGATGACGATGAGATATGCATTTCAACTGTATACTGTATATATATACACTTGGTACTACAAGTGCAGAATGTGTGCAGAGGTGACCGCGGTGTTACTCCTACCCGGTCGACAAGTAAGACATGATAGTCGTGGTGTTCCGAGAGCAGACTCCTCTCCTGTTTGCACACCCACAGCACACGCACAGCACCCCGAAGCAGCTTCATCAAAGTTCAAAGTTCATTTATTAGGTATAGCCCTGTGAGCCATTCGGCTCTTGAATCGGGTGCAACCGCAACAAACAAACAAACAAAAACATGAACAAGAAAACATCTTAAAGCGACTATGTGCAAACAGAAAATCCAAGAAAATCCAAGAAAAGGCATAACACACAGCAAGACGCTAGCACTACAGCAAGACGCAAAGACAGAGATCCCCACGAGAGCCTACGCAGGCTGTCGTGGGGCAAATGCTGTCAGGAAGCGCCTCCATCAAGGAGGTGGTGCAGCGAGCGACCACGCGTGACACCCTCTGTGTTTTACACATACCAGCAGGAGGCCAAATATTCGCCACGGTTGATTATTCGCGAGCGGGAATCGAACTCGGGGAGTCAGAGTTCATTGCGCTAAGCCGCTGCAGTCCACTCGCGATGAGGGCACGGGCACATTCAACTTATGCGCTACCGTGTTCTTCGATACAGTCATCACTTAGATAGATGCGCACGTTACATCTTACAGATTTAATGAATCCCAGTGTAATGATATTGATTTACAGAAATTTGTTGATGGATGGTTTCCCCACGTTGTCGGTTATAGCGGTCGTTTGACCATACTTCACCACGCTGGTCAGTATGATTTGGAGAAGGCGGGGGAGGGGGGGGTGTCCAGGACCGGTTCAGAGATCACTCGATACTGAAGTTTGACTTTACCGGCAAGTCAACCACTGCATCACTGCTCAACTCGTTATTTTAGTGAAGTTAGCTCTCGACTATTTAACATCGCATTCTTGAATCTGTCTGGCCACCTAACACAGTCTATAATAAACTAACAGTCTACAATACAACAACAGTACATGATAAACAGTGTGTAATGCGCCATGTATACCCACAATATACATTTCACGTTACTACGTGGGCACCGATTGCATTCAACTTTGTGTGTACAGCGACTGAGCTATTCAATATAGAGTGAGCACAATGCAGGATATGGTGATGATGGTCATGGTGACACTGGTGATGCTGGTAATGGCGATGACAATGACGACGACGATGACGGTGATAATGGTGATCACGCTGATGATTACGATGGTGATAATGATGGTGGTGATGGTGATAACGCTGACGATTACGATGGTGATGATGGTGGTGGTGATGATGGTGATCACGCTGATGATTACGATGGTGGTGATGATGATGATGATGATGGTGATGACGCTGATTCCGATGGCCTCTTACCCATCGGGACGCAGGTGGCATTCCACCACAACACTGCAAAAGAATGCACGTAATCAATGAATTAGCGCCATCACCAACAGCAATGATCTACCCATTGCTGGATGAAGGCTTCCACGAGGCATCGAAATCCCCCACGGTCACGCGAGGCAATATTCCATCGAGTGCTAGAAGCCGAACGGATTTAATTGAAGGATCCCGTTTGGCGATGCTGCGTTAGCGGTGGTGCACAAAGCACTGTTCACAAAATAATGAAAATAAAACTCACATGCGTCGACAACACTGTGGCCTTAAAAGAAAAGCAGTGTATAATAGGCGACGTTTCGGGCAAATGGCCCTTCCTCATAGCGCAGAACTGAAGAAGGGCAGTTTAACACGTAGGCTTTCACGACCAATATTATTCATAATAAACGTTTTTGGGTTCGATCGCGTTATTTATAAATGCGTCGTAATCCTCCACCACCCGACACGGCCAATCAGAAAAAAGTGTCACGTTGACAAAAGACAAATAGTTCACTACTTTAGCCCACCGGTGCGTTGAAGAGTGAATCCACAACATTTAGAAAAATATTTTTTGAAACGTCGCCTATTATATATCTAAAAAAACTTTTTTTTACAAATGTAATGGTAAGTTTATTTATACTCTTAGTTCTTTCGGTAAAGTCACGTAGGTAAAAATGAAATTAAATTTTATAAAAATAAAACAATAAAAATCACGACGTTCACCTGAAGACGGAAGCTTGTGTTGCCTCCGAAACGTCGTGATTTTTATTGTTTTATTTTTATTAATTTTAATTTCATTTTTACCTACGTGACTTTACCGAAAGAACTAAGAGTATGAATCCTTGCAGTCACGAAAGCTTCAAATCTAGAATTAGGTAAGTTTATTTATTTATGTAAACCACACGATTAAACAACGGCAGCCGAGTGCATGATTACAAACCAACGAAAAATAAAACCGCCCATAGCGTAAAACACTCAAAAGCGAACTCACCCGAGACACAAACACACGGAGGCGAACAGACGCAGACTCCTTGACCACGCCATGTGGCTGATTCCTGTCGAGTCTTCTCTCCGCAAATGTTCAAATCGGAGTTCTCCGCGTGCTCTGCCCTACCAAGAAAAATTGTCAGATTTCTTCAAGACCAGAGAGCAATAAGCGTTTGAAAAAAAAGTGGGGTGGGGGGTTGTTGGTGGGGAGGGGGGTAACACACATATAGCTTAGCTACTCGAGAACCAACCACGACCTTCAAATGCGCACAATCACCCGCAACGGCTGGGTGCGTACGGCCCCACCTATGCTGACGGATTTCACAGCTGAATAATGCCCCAACTTTACCTTTAAAAGAAAGAAAAAAAAAGAACTCGCTGGCGTTTAATGTCCTAAAGCTCGCACGCTTGTCATCCTTCCTCCTCGTGGTCCGGAGTAAAAAAATAAAATAATAAACCTTGCCTACGATTAGAAGGGACGTCACCATCGGCTGCCGTTAACGCCACCGGACATTTCACGCCGATAGACAATTAATTACACCACGGCGGTAATGCAGCGACGCAGTGGTTAGTAACACCGTGGACTTGCAGTGCAGAAGGTGACATTTCCATTAGATCTCAAGTTAACAACAGGAAACGTTTCTTAACCCCTCCCCGTCCCTCTCGCCTCTTTCGAGCCAGCAGTAGAAATGGGAACGCCGCAGTCAGCCTGTTGTCAGGTCGCGTGTGGTGGGGTAAAGTGTGGGCACTGCCACCGCTTCCGAGACGTCGGGCCAGTTTAGAAGAGTAGGCCAAAGTACGCTCGATTGGGGCGGACTGCAGCTCCCTCTGGTGAAAACCGACCACCAAATTATTTGGCGATACTGCGATGCAGCGGTGCACAAGCACAAATCATTTTCTTTAAAAACTCAACAAATTCGTCAATTACTCAATGGCCCTTTTCCACAGATTATAAGAGGCCACCAGGAGTTCCACCAGCAGTGCAGCGAGAAAGGAATTGCAGGGCTGCACCTTTACATGAAACGCTCGTCTGTTAAACGCATTGCTGATACAAATACTCGATAGTACTTCTTATTTTTCAGCCAATCTAAATCCACCTATGACGCCTTCCCACGCCATCTCGGTCATGGGGTTTTTTTTTACCATACTTCCCTATGCTTGTCAATGCGGGTTAAAGGGGGCGAGGGGTGGGGGTGATATAGACGGGAACATAGAAGTACAGGACAGCAATGCATTATGATGCCCACAGTGTAATCCCCGCCGTCCTGTGTACAACCTGTTTGTGGGTGGAAGGGAGTTCAGAGCATGGCAGGAACCAGTTCATATCTAATCACGTGCCCACTGATGTCGGCCATGACCGGTTATCAAACTCGGGTGGCCGGGGTCAGAGTGAAGCGCGCTAACCACTGCGCCACCGCTCCACTATAAATGGCGGTAATCAAGCGTAGTTGCTGCTGTCGGCTCATGCGCAAGTGAGCACGGAACGGGTTTTGCAAGAGGCGGCCCATGGCGTCGCATTGTTCGGAACAAACTATGGCCGTGTGTGTCAGCACGGTGCGTAACACATCGGAGACACGACTCTGTCCAGAACGTGAAAAGTCAACACGCGTCGTTGCGTCGAGCGTTGGACATTCGCCGTTTCTTTTTTTTTGTCAAGCCACTGCTGGCGGAGGGCTTCGCGCCCCGCGGGCTGTGTGGCGTCATTTGACCAAACTTCACCTCGCCACCAAACTCGAGCACCCATCCAACTTGTGGGACCGCGCTGCCATCACCATCCTGGAAACTCGCCCAGATCTGAACACAGCGGAACAACGGAGTGGAACAACGTGGACGCCCAGAATGAACGTCGACTGGCCCGATACACACACACACACGTCTCCTTCATAAATAGAAAATTAAAAGACAAGCCGCATAAGTGCGATTGTGGCCATGCAACCCAAACTTTGGACCATATCGTAAACCACTGTGGCCTGCGCTCCTTCAACAGAGGAATAGCAAAAACTCCCCCATGAAGCCCTCTGACGGCTCCTGAACATTTTGCCATCAAGAGCAGAACCACGCCGGTCAGTTGGTCTAGGAAGAGGGCCCAAGATCGGTTTTGACCTGACTTGTACCGCCAGTGGTCTTATCCGTGGTTCGATATCAAACCGATGTGGCCGGAATTAATAGCAAGGGCCGCAGTGCGTTAGCCAACGAGTCACCGCTCCACCCCAGTTTCTCCCATTGTGACTCTCGATCCGACGTGAAGTGCTGCTGCACAATGAAGAAGGGCGTGGAGGTGGAGATAGTGTCAACACTGTGTAGTAGGGGCCAGACTGGTGACAAACTCGGGCTGCTATAGAACGCAATTATTCTAAGCAATCAGGGGCGATTCTTCGCTTGGGTGTGGCAATGCCTAGGTCACAAAAGAAAAAAATGGCAATATTTTTCCTCCCCATGTACGCAAGCGTGCTCCATTGTGGCTGCATTGCATAGGACATTGTCTAGAGCAGTCGCCTGTACGTGTATAATAACAAAAGGCCACTTCACATAAGAAGAGGCTTTGTGAAAAATGGATATAACCTTTTACATCCGTTTGTCAATCCATACTGGATAAATGCCTCCACAATTATGCCTCGGTCCATGAGAGTTGTTGGATCATACTTCTCCATGCTGGTCAAGGGGCTACCCTGTTCAGATGTCACCGAAGAGCCTTCCCTCCTTCTCCGGAGGCCGTTAACAAAATGTAACCGATAACTCTGGCGGAATGTTTCCAGCTTGCGGGGGTTCAGGCATTCCTCCTCTTTGTTCAACGAATCCGGTTTCCCGGTAATCTTCTTTCTCAGCCAGCCATCTCGTTTTCTGGCCACCGAGAGCTCGTTTAACTTTATTACTCGTCGCGTGACCAATTTCTCTGCAGGTCGTTTCCAGTTCTAGATCATATCTCCGACACACTTTAACTTTCCGTGAAGATTTTAGTTAACTAAGACCTCTGTGTCTCCAACCTGCACCAGCAACGTAACTTCCTCTTTCAGGTCAATAAAACCCGCAGAGAATGTCTTCAACACCATAATGTAAATTACTTAATTGTTGACATGTCCATTTACTTACGTGGCCTGGTTTCACATCCATAAACCGCTCCTGAGAATACAAATATATCATTCAACGACATCAACTGTGTTGTTTCCATTTGGGGCTGAGTGAGACAAAAGCTGAACTTACCATCCCCAGCTTACTCTGAATCTCTTTCCCGCTTCACGGTCCAAGAAAATATAATATCATTCTAGATTTGAAGCTTTCGCGACTGCAAGGAATCATATTCTTAGGTTTTTTCGGTAAAGTCACGTAGGTAAAAACATCAAAATGAATGAAAATAAAATAAAATAAAATGTTTTTATTTTATTTTATTTTCATTAATTTTGATGTTTTACCTACGTGACTTTACCGAATTAATGAAAATAAAATAAAATAAAAACATTTTATTTTATTTTATTTTCATTAATTTTGATGTTTTACCTACGTGACTTTACCGAATTAATGAAAATAAAATAAAATGTTTTTATTTTATTTTATTTTCATTAATTTTGATGTTTTACCTACGTGACTTCAAAATTAATGAAAATAAAATAAAATAAAATGTTTTTATTTTATTTTATTTTCATTAATTTTGATGTTTTACCTACGTGACTTTACCGAAAAAAACCTAAGAATATAATATCATTCTTTAACTGTGTTATTATTTTCACCACCTGCTGTGATGTATCGCTTTTGTTTCCGAACATCGTGACGACTTTTGTCTTTACCACATTTAGTTGTGGCCACGCATTCTCGCTAGCCACCTTAAATATTTTAATTGCATCTGACTGATAACTGATCATTTCCATTAATATCGTATCGACTCCATATCATACATTGTTTATCTTCACTCCAACAATACTAATTCCTTAATCAGAATCAGAATATGTATTTATACTGGAGGAATCCGATAAGCTATAAAGCTCTTTTTCACAGATGTCCAGTCGGGGAGGGTAAGAACGTTACAACAACAAACGATATAAAAACATGACAGCAATGCGAAGTACAAGAAAGGTAAACAAAAAAAACATCCTCCATTTAGCCTTAACAGACCGTAGGGGCAAATGCTGTTAGCGAGTACCTATGAAGGCCGGCACGGCACACGAGGGGGTGGGTGGCCAACACCACGCCCGGCCGCAATTGTCTCCCTAGTGACGATGTTTACGCATCGCACCAAGTACTGATTTGAGGCTGAGTCGACCTAGGGGAGGCTCGGGACCGGTTCAGATAATCGTCACTGGTGTTGACCGTGATGCGGGAATCGAACTCGGGTCGACAGGTTCATAGCGCAGCGCGCTAACCGCTACACTACCGCTTCCCAGAAAGGTAAACAAATCACCCAAACGAGTACAAGCAAAACTAAACCATCCCCATCCTACCAGACAAAGCCCACTGAGGTATCAACTTGTTTTTCAGAAGCGACCTGGCCACAGATGATAGCTCAACAAAGTGGCGTATGATTTGGAAATGGATGGAAGCAAAATTATCGAAATTATTAGGATTTGCTATGAAACTATAAACTAAAATTATAAATTCATAATATAGGTTTTTGGGTCAGATCGCGTTATTTATAAATGTGTCGTAACCCTCCACCACCCGACACGGCCAATCAGTAAAAAATGTGTCACGTTTTTCAAAGGATAAAATAATTCACTTCTAAATAACGCGATCTGACCCAAAAATCTATATTATGAATAATATTGGTCGCGAAAGCCTACGTGTTAAAATTATAAATCTTTTTTTTTTACCAGGGAAGGCCCACTGAGCTGTATAGCACTTTTTCAGCAGCGACCTGGTCACAAATGACAGCTCAACGAAGTGGCTAATCAAGTGGACATTTAGAGCAGCCAAATACTCTAAACGCCTGCTTCTAAATGTGGAGAGAAAAGCCGGAGGGACCCTGGATAAAAATCCACGTGACCACAGGGAGAACGTGCAACCTCCAAATATACAGCAGGCGTCAGGGTCGGGATCGAACCCCCCACCTCCTGCATACCAGGCGAGGTAGTTAACATCTCACCACCGTGACGCACCCCTCAAATAAATAAACATATCACCCCTATTCTTAGGTTTTTTCGGTAAAGTCACGTAGGTAATTTTTTTAAATTAATAAAAGTACAATAAAAATTAAATAAAAATCACGACGTTTCGGAGGCAACACAAGCTTCCATTTTCAGGTGGAACCGTCACAACACGATTGCTGTATCAAGTAAGAAAAATTCCAAGAAAACAGTCCTTGTATATATACTGGTTGAGGGTGGGAGGAATTTCTCTTACTTGATACAACAATCGTGCTGTGACGGTTCCACCTGAAGACGGAAGCTTGTGTTAATTTTATTTTTTACCTACGTGACTTTACCGAAAAAACCTAAGAATATGAATCCTTGCAGTCACGAAAGCTTCAAATCTAGAATATCACCCCTGTTGAAGATATCACTCCTGTTCTTCCATCACTTTGCTAATTGCCGGTTAAATTCGATATTTCTCTCAGAGTCCTCCCCCTCGCATTCAAGGTCCTGAGTAATCTCGAACCTCCGTGGATATCTAAACAGCTTTAGGCATGACCGCTGATCCAAAATTATCTAAAAACGTCACAAACTGCGCGCGAGTGACGTCATCAGCTCGTCCGATTCGTAAGAATTCGTTTCCAGGGCGAACCGTGACAGGTGGTCCATTGTCTCAACGTGTTGCGGAAAATAACGCCATCTCTGACGCGAAACGGTCAATGAGTAACTAGTCCGAGTTGCCTAATGCTTCTTGAGCAATCCATACGTCACATCTCAAAATTGGCTGTCCACGTTTGCTATGACGAGCCCAGTCCATCCATGAGCAAGCCACTGACCCTGGAAGGAGACAATGAGCCAAGCTGCACATGACGCAGGGTACGAACCCTAAACGAATCACGGCTCCCATAGTACATCCTTCTTCAAATGAGTATTGGCAGCCCCGAACCAGCTGTGTGAATTCCATGTTCCCATGGCAGAGACCAGTTTGTCCCGTTTAGATAAAGTGGCCGACCACTTTGTCTAAACAGAGGTCACTGCTCAGCCCCTAATGATCCATTGGTAGTGAGAGGTCATGGATCATTATGCAGAATCAGAATATCTATTCATACCTGAGGAATCCGATGATCTATAAAGCTCTTTTTCACAGATATGAACAGAGGGCTAAAGCTTTGATGCATATTATATTAAATATCGGGCATTTAATTTTTTCGACCCTACTGTTAGGCACTGTCACTGCCTCAAAAATACAATGTTGTCCTGTACTTCTATGCTGCCACGTTCACTGGTCAAACTGACGAGCATGGTGACATATGGGCAAATTACCTCCAAATCCTCCCCCCTACGAGTGTGCAGTTCATCATCTAGCAGTGGATGACAAAGGGCTGCATGTGGACATGCACGAACAACTTTGTCCATCCTATCGATATTACAAACTAGTTCCCATGAAGCGTGACGACAAGAATATCATCACACAAGTAATTTGAGCATCTGATTCATTCCCTCATGAAACATGTTCCCTTGTACGATCCTGTATCAATTATCTGACCCCGTGTCTCACACACACACAGACATACTAAAGTATACTGAATCTCTTCATATATTCACTTCTAAAACATTTAAACACATTTTAAGCATGTTTTAGGTTTCATGGTGTATGAAGTTTTCAATACGTTCACTTAGCCGACCCTGTTCACATATCCGACCCCCCGCACACACAAACAGTATTCTGAGTCTCTCATAAATTCACTTAAATAAAACTCCCCAATGTTTAAAGATAATAGCGTTCACGGTCACAAATATTTGTTCTGTGGGTGTTCACTTGTACGACCATGTCCACTTATCCGCCTTCATTATACACGCAGCAAAATATTCGTAATCTCTTACACAACCTCTCCTTAAGCTGGATGTTAAACTCGAGTGGGTGTCGCAGCACTGCCCTCTACCGCCCTCCACAAACACGCGGTGGCAGCCGTGGCCAAGCACTGAGCCCAGGCTCCTTCCTGCTTAGCTTCTGAGCTCTTGATGACACTTGGCACATTGAGGGACCGTCCAGAAATGACGTCACGCGATTTTGTACGATTTTTGACCCCCCCCGCCCCATCGTCACACGGCGTCAAAAAAAGTCAAATCCACCCTCAAATATGACGTCACAAAGCTCTGCCCCCCCCCCCCAAATAAAACATGCTTCAAATCGCTTTAAACTAATGTCATTGTAGTGCGTATTTATTGTGGCACTGCACTCTGATGTTGTAGGAGAAAACATTTATTAAAAAGTCTATTTAATTAAGTAGAACGTGATAATTGATGTTTTACCCTTTAATCTGGCAACAAAACTGACAGATAAAAGGGTAAAAAAAACAATTATCATATTTTTTCTTCTTTTCAAATGAGGTTCCAATGGTGTAAATAGAACGTGTTGTCTATATATATATAAAGTTGCGCATTTTGATGTGACGTCACATTTCTACAAACCCCCCCCCCCCCCCCATCGTCACACATCGTCACAAATGTCTGACCCCCCCCCCCCTAGGTGCGTGACGTCATTTATGGACGGCCCCTAAGGTGATTTGGTCATAAGCGGTCACCTCTCCAATATTCAGCAAGAAGACGCGGCAACAGCTTGAGGAGGCCTTCATCCGGCAGTCGATTAATATCACTGGTCAACAACAACAAAAATTCTGGCCTGGACTTTTGCAGCTGTTCTAGACTAATTTCAGGGTGCTGATTCCAAATCTGATCTCAAATTTGCTTTATCACATCATTTTTATGCTATCGGCATACCTCATTTTCATTGATTTTACCCGAAATTAACTCTGTCACTTATGATTGCAAGTTGTTGCGAGTCAGTGACTGCTTTAGTGTTAAAATATGGTGCTGTATTTTTAGGATAGTGTGTTTATAATATCATTTTATGTAGATATCCACATTTATTTAATATTTTTCTTCTACAGTTTTTATTGAAAATGCAATATTTGATATCACAAAAACCTGATGTGATAGACAAAAACTGATGCCAGATTTGGATCAGCACCCCAAAATTACATTAAAAACCGTTGGAATACCTTATGCCAGAAAAAGTGTGTTGACCAGTTTAATGTCTGATGAGAAAAAAAGGATAGTTGCATATTACCTCAATCGGATGCTGCTCGGCAATTATGCCCCCCCCCCTTTCCGTGACAATTTGGCAGGTCCCCCCTGAAATGAAAGTCACGAGACGCAGCGAGGCTTTTTTCTGAGTTAAACAAGCATACACGAGGGTTCTGTGAAAGGCAATTTGTAGTCGTGGGAGGAGAAGTGGGTGGTTAACCAAAGCAAGGGGCGTATTTATAAAACCCCTACCCAGATATACAAGTGGACCCCGGTCAATACAAACATCTGTACACACGATACGATGAAAACAAATAGTTGATGTTTTACCAGGTAAGGCCCACTGAGCTATATAGCTGTGTTTCAGAAGCGTTCTGGCCACAAATGACAGCTCACCTAAGCGGCTTATCCCGTGGAAATGTTTAGCGGCCAAATACTCTGAAGTGTCTAAACACATGTCTCTTGTTGTGGAGGGAAAAACCGGAGGACCCAGAGAAAAATCAATGCCAAATATACAGTTTAACACGTAGGCTTTCGCGACCAATGTAATCGATGGTATAGGTTTTTTTGGGTTAAACCCGCACACCACCCGACACAGCCACGTAAACAGAACATGCCAATTCGTTACTGGTACAGCACACCGGTGTGTTGGAGAGCCAAGCCACAACATTTACAATCTGAGTACGACGTTTTGCCAGTAATTTCACCAGCTTCATCAGAATCCACGACCTCCTGCATACCAGGCGAGGCGGTTGAGAAATGTGACGTCACATCAAAATGCGCAACTTTAAATAAATACAGACAACACGTTCTACTTAATTAACTTTTTAATAAATGTTTTCTCCTACAACATCAGAGTGCAGCGCCACATTAAATACGCACTACAATGACAATAGTTTAAAGCGATTTGCAGCATGTTTTATATGTTTTTTTTTTTGGGGGGGGCAGAGCTTTGTGACGTCATATTTGAGGGGGGGGGTCTGACTTTTTGTGACGCCGTGTGACGAGGGGGGGGGGGGTCAAAAATCGTCCAAAATCGCGTGACGTCATTTATGGACGGTCCCTCACTGCTGCTGCTGCGTTTTCAGCGGCGCACAAACACAAACAGCGAGAAAAACAAACTCAACGCGTTCGTCAACAGTGCCTACAAAGGAAGACACGTGGCGTTTTCAGGGAATAGCCCGTCTTTATGTACTGTACTTTGAAGGGCAATTGCCCGAAACGTCTAGTGTTACGCGGCATTCCCCATTATCGAGAATGGGGTGAATTTTGACTTACAACTTTCGTGACTGAAGGAATTCATATTCTTTGGTTCTTTCGGTAAAGTCACGTAGATAGAAAAAAAACTGAATAAAAATATCACGACGTTTCATTCACTTTCTTTTTCATTCAACATTTTTCCCACCTACGTGACTTTACCGAAAGAATCAAAGCATGAGAATGGAGTTTTTTAGTTCAGTCTTCTCTAAAAAAAATCCACTCCCGACCACGTGGCTACAGTGCCTCCTAGCGCCGCATCGCCGCAATAGCCGGCTCGCACGTGCGCACGCATGAATGAAGACAGTGTGAGTCAGAGGGCGCAACCGGGTACCCGATACCCGTACCCTACCCGATACCCGGCTACCAGTACCCGGCCGGGTACGGGTACCCGTTTGCGACCCTGGTGCGGCCGGGTATGGGTACGGGTAGGCCGTGAGTGACTGGTGAGTAGCCGTTTGTCACTCATTTCCCAACGTCTTGTCTCTTCTAACAATTCAAGTTCCTAGAATCAACCCACTCGCGCCTGCAACATGGCTTCATCCCAGAGGTCGCAAATCAGATACCAGATACCCGTACCCTACCCGTACCCGGCCGGGTACGGGTAGGGTACGGGTACAGCCGGGTACGGGTACCCGTTTGCGACCCTCGTGCGGCCGGGTACGGGTAAGGAATCAAAACCCGTTTGCGACCTCTGGTGTGAGTGTGTGTGTAGGCGGTGACAAAGTAGCATCAGCGCCCATTGGCTGACCGTGCAAGCAGAGGCTGCTGCTGCTGCTACTGCCGCATCGATGCCCCGTCGAGTTATTTCTGAGCAGCGCACGGAGCAAGAGAGGGAAGGAAGGAGCGAAGTCTGTCTGGAGTTCAGAGAGGCCTGGTGCCAAACCCGGAATTCAGGTAAGGCGTTCGTTTCGCTCTTTACAAGCAAGCGCCAGGCTGTTGTAGAACCTATAAGAGCAGAATACTGTTAAACTTTCTCCTTTGGTTACCATTCTGACATCCTTGAAATCATCTTTTGTAAGATGAAATATACTAAGGTGTTAGCATGCATAGACGGACCATTCATTACACACTTTTTCCCAAGTTGCTGCTTCGGTGAACAGATGCATACAACAGCATTTTTAATACATATTCTACTTCGTTGATGAAAAGTCAGATATCGACGTTTCGGGAGACTGGCCCGTGTAAACAATATACTTTAGTAATAATGGACGGTGTTTTGTCAGTCTGCTGCTGGATGAAGGCTTGCCCAAGCCATGTTTTTTTTTTATTACCATACTTCACCTTGCTGGTTAATTGTGCGGGTTGGCATCATTTGCCACTCATGTTAGCCGTGACCCGGTGATTCGAACTCAGATGAAATATACTAAGGTGTTAGTTAGCATGCATGGCTCAGCGCGCAGTTACTGCACCACCTGCTCGCATATAAACAACGCTTGTTCACTATGAGACCTCCTTTACCAGTGGCAAAATATAGTGATGGGTTTTTTACCCTTTCAACTAGTACAAAAACTGACACCTTTATACAAGGCATCGTGTTTGCAATAACCACAACAAAAGCAGTCAAAATGCAAACAAAAAGAAACAACTCTGATGATGATAATGATATGCACTGTTCTTGAAGTTGATTGGTCCACACCCGAGACAGCTTTTCTTAGAGCCTAGTCTCCATTGGTGTTGGACCAGATGACGCTTGTGTTGTGGTTATTGCAAACATGATGCCTTGTATAAAGGTGTCAGTTTTTGTACCAGTTGAAAGGGTAAAAACCTATCACTAACGCTTATTCACTTAACGTCCGATGTCTACGTGATTTTAGTCGCCGCAAATTGCCGTGTGACAAATTTCGACGTGACAAGCCACTTTGTTGAGCCATCATCTGTGGCCAGGTGGCTTCTGGAAAAGAGCTGCGTAGTTCAGTGGGCCTTACCTGGTAACATCTTTTTGTTAAAATAATTTGTATCCAGTAAAACAATTTAGGTGTATAGAACAATTGCGTGTATTTGTAGTGTTGGCGATACGCACCAAGTAAACGTTTCCAGCTGCCAGCGGGGTTCTGATTCGTGGATAAAATAGGAGTGAATATTGCCACGTCAGCTCAGTATCAAATCCTAATAAACTTAAGATAATTAACATAAGAAACCGATTAATCTCTCATTTCTAGCATGTCTGCATCTCACTTACAGTTCACACCTCCATGTGTAAAATGTATCTTATTTCGCTACATCGGTATATCTCTAGGATTCAATAAGTTGAAGGGGCCCGGCCAACACGACCCTCGTGTATAGGACAGCTTGTGCATCTCCTCGTCATGCACTCGTGTTAGTGGCGTAACTCGGGCGGGACAGCCAGGAGGTGCCTTGCCACCACCACCCTCCCGTGGCCAAAGCTACGAGTTGGGGGGGGGGGTAGGGGGCAGAGGTCGCAAACAGGTTTTGATTCCTTACCCGTACCCGGCCGCACCAGGGTCGCAAACGGGTACCCGTACCCGGCCGTACCCTGGTACCTGATTGCGACCTCTGGGATGAAGCCATGTTGCAGGCGCGGGTGGGTTGATTCTAGGAACTTGAATTATGAGAAGAGACAAGACGTTGGGAAATGAGTGACAAACAGTTACTCACCAGTGACTCACGGCCTACCCGTACCCGTACCCGGCCGCACCAGTGTCGCAAACGGGTACCCGTACCCGGCCGGGTACGGGTAGCCGGGTATCGGGTAGGGTACGGGTATCGGGTACCCGGTTGCGACCTTTGGTAGGGGGCCCTTGACAACCACCACGAGATTGGTGTTCTACAGCCAGTGTAAAAGAAAAACGACGCGTCGTTAAAACGCGGTTTACATAATTTTATTGCCGTGCAAAATGCTTTCATTTACAACGCGCGTTTTATTTCCCGTTCAAATCAAATATTGGGGCTCCACCTTGACCGATTAGCGCACCCCCCTGGGGCTCACAATGCAGTTGCCCCACTGACTGATCCATCGGGGCGACGCAGTGACCTGCTTCCTCATTTATACAGGTGGCCTTAGTTTGATTCACGTGATTTGCATTGTTCCGCGATACTAAATCTGAGAATACTCTTTGGTTTTTTCGGTAAAGTCACGAAGGTTAAAAGAAAACAAATACATTAAATCACGACGTTTCGGAGGCAACACAAGCTTCCGTCTTCAGGTGAAACCGTCACAGCAAAATTGCTGTATAAAGTAAGCTGTGACGGTTTCACCTGAAAAAGGAAGCTTGTGTTGCCTCCGAAACGTCGTGATTTAATTTATTTGTTTTCTTTTAACCTACGTGACTTTACCGAAAAAAACAAAGAGTATGAATCCTTGCAGTCACGAAAGCTTCAACTCTAGAATTAAATCTGAGACGTTTCCACCACCTAATGCAAACAAACCTTCGCTTCACCTTTCTCGAGGTTCATAAAAGTTACGGCGGTGCTGCCTTAAGCGGCACGTGACCTCGTTTCGCCTCGCCTGTTGCGGCGCCACTCTTCTCTTACACTGGTCAACACACTTTTTCTGGCATGAGGTATTCCAACGGTTTCAAGGTAATTTTTGGGTGTTTTTGAGATATCAAATATTGCATTTTCAATAAAAACTGCAGAAGAAAAATATGAAATAAATGTGGATATCTACATAAAATTATATTATAAACACATTATCCTAAAAATACAGCACCATATTTTAACACTAAAGCAGTCGCTGACTCGCAACAACTTGCAATTATTAGTGACAGAGGTAATTTCGGGTAAAATCAATGAAAATGGGGTATGCCAATAGCATAAAAATGAGATGTGATAGAGCAAATCTGAGATCAGATTTGGAATCAGCACCCTGAAATTAGTCTAAAACAGCTGCAAAAGTCTAGCCTAGAAAAAAAAGTTTTTTTTGTTGACCAGTGTTATAGACACACCCCACACTCTCAGCAATCTCATCTCTCTCCAATGTCGTGTTCTCTTGCGTCTCTATCTGAATACTTATCGTTTTATCGCGCGCTCGTATTTATGTTCGCTGAATAACTCTCTCTTCCCTCTCTACTCTCTCAAACAGGACAGGACTTGATATTTACGTCATATTATTTCGGTTTGGGGCCAACAGCTCAGTATATCGGCAAAATCTGGTCCTTGACACAAACACACATTTTGATCCCCACTAGATTCAGTCTTTACCCAAACAACCTCAATGAACACAGCTTGGCAACACGGAACACGAGGAGTAGATTGCTGGTTGAACCCCCGCCCCCCTCCATTCTCGCTCCCAAAGACAAATACTCCCCATGAACCCGTTCACAGATTGTTCGGCCAAGTTCCGTTGGCGAGCATAGAAGTACAGAACAATAATGGACATTTCCTGTAACTGGCCTCTAATGCCCACCACGTAGCCCCTCCGCACACCGCTGACGTCCTCTTCCATGCACGGCGATCACCCCGTGCAAACACCGCCCACGTTCAGAGTCGCTTATCACCTCCCTGAGAACGGATAAGATCGGGTGCATTCAGAGAGCTTTGGTCACTGGCGTGACAATGTTGCGTGCGGGTGATCTATTTTAACTTTTGGTGCAAGTGCTGTTAGCGAGCAGCACCTATGAAGGCCGGCACGGCACACGAGGAGGTGGGTGGCCAACACCACGCCCGGCCGCCTTTGTCTCCCAAGTGGCGAGATGTTTACACGCCGCACCAGGTACTCGTTTGAGGCAGAGTCGACCTAGGGAAGACCCAGGACTGGTTCAGATAATCGTCACCGGTGTTGGCCGTGAGCGGGACTCAAACTTGGGTGACCGGGTTCCTAGCGCAGCGTAGCGCTAACCACGGTGGCAAGATGTTAACTACCTCGCCTGGTATACAGGAGGTCGTGATTAGAACCCAGTATATTTGGAGTTTGCATGTCTCGCTCCCCGTGGTCACGTGGATTTGTCTCCGGGTCCTCCGGTTTTTCCCTCCACATTTAGAATCAACGTTTAGAGTATTTGGCCGCTATACATTTTCACGTGATAAGCCCACTTCGTTGAGCTTTCATTTGTGGCCAGGTCGCCTCTGAGAAAGAGTTATGCAACTCAGTGAGCCTTACCTGGCAAAATTCCAAAATAGTTTAAATAGTTGTTTATACCCAACCTTCTCACACTCCATGCAAAGCAGTCTTGTTTTTTTCACCCGTAACTCATTCTTCAAACATCACTAACATCGCTGGTCGCCCGTGTCAGAACAAACCGGATAACTTCAGCTGTTTGCCCTTCCTTGCGTGCACACACGAGTACAAGACAAATACAGTCGCATAAAGCACTGGGATTCACCTCTGGCCAAAATCAAAAGTACAGATCAACTGAATTGTTTCATACAGATGGTGTCCCATCAAGGTGTCATCCATGATCAGAGCATTCAACACAATCTGGATGAGACGATCTGGTGCAACGAGTCCTCGATATGAGTGGATTAAATACAACTAAATATTTTAAGAGGTTTATTTTTTTCCTTCCAAAACATACACAACCTTCTGAGCTGCAGGTATTTCTTAGCACAGCACCAAACTGCAGCAATGCGATGCAGGCATGCAAAACACCCACCAGGTCACTCTTTGCAAGGTTGACTATCCTCGTTCCTTGAGTTGTGGTTCAAGAGACACGTAAATACACTTGTTATTGAAATACAACACACGACCTCAGAACTCGTATACAGTTCGTGCAGGAGGTCAAACACCGTAAGCGAACGATTACAAAGTCCGTACGCGTTGCTGATCTCGTGGGGGGAAAAAGAGCTGCGTGTGAACGTGGGAAAAGTAGATTCGAAGCTTTCGTGACTGCAGGAATTACTCTTTGGTTCTTTCGGTAAAGTCACGTAGAAAATCAAATCAAATAATAATAGAATACGACGTTTCGATTGCACCACAAGCAACCATCAGGTAAGAATAAATGATAAAACACAGACGTGAACAGCATAGGCAGACACACATGCAGAGAGAGAGAGACACGCAAAGACAAACGTGGGCTTAATTGAAAACAGTCGAATGACAGCTGCTCCTCAACAACATCAACACAAATATTGATCTGTCTAGTAGTAGGTTTTTACCCTTTAAACTGCTACAAAACTGACACCTTTATACAAGGCATCATGTTTGCAATAACCACAACGCAAGCAGTCAAAATGCAAGCAAAAAGAAACAAATCTGATAATTATATTATAATGATACAACTCTGATAATTATATTATAATGATATTATCAGAGTTGTTTCTTTTTGTTTGCATTTTGATTGCTTGTGTTGTGGTTATTGCAAACATGATGCCTGTATAAAGGTGTCAGTTTTGTACCAGTTTAAAGGGTAAAAACCTACTACTATATTTTGCCACTGGTAAAGGAGGTCTCATAGTGTAAATATCCATCTGTTTACTTGCATTATTAAATAACTCTTTTTTTGTTGCATGGAGAACAAACACCAGCACGAGTAGAGCATCACAGTGGCTATACAGGCCTTTCCCGGAATATAGGGTGTGCACGGTTCTTATTTACCCACTCGTGATGCGGAACTCACTATAAATGTCACCTTTGGTAACTCATTAACAGCTCGAGGTGTGGAAGGGACTGTGTATATAAAGGGATGCTGGGGTACAGAGTTCTCTCTCTCTGTTGAACGTTTGCAGGGTGAATTACAGGCGAACATAGCCTACGTCGGCTTCGGTGAGGAAGTAAGTTCGTGCCCAATTGATTGCGTTGGACGATAAGAACCGGAGTCGCTTTTGTTTGAGGTTAACTGCTGATTGCCACATAAAACTAATGCTTGCGGTTTTCACATTTTTGCTGAGAGATCAACTCGTAATTTCAGAAAATGTATTTTTATCAGAAACATATTTGCTGGCGCATGCTTTCACTGGATGGAAAAGCTATTTGAGAGTTATTTCACTTCCTTAAAAAGAAACCAGTTTTTCTGCTTAAAGGATATGCATTTTCCTGTTCCTGTGAATACCAATCTTCTTGTAAAACTGGATGGCATTGTCACGTGATCATGACAGCGAACACAACCGCGACACTGTAAGTCAATCCGGTTTGTGTTTTTTCATTTTCTTCACAGCAATCTAAATTGTGCGGTGAACCTTCAGATAAGCGGACACGTAACAAGCACACAGAACCCCTTCCCACCCATCCCCACCCCCTGAGTTCGTTCTTTCACCGGTTGCCCCTTCATCGATCATGTCGGAAGACCAAATCAACGTCGCTGAGAACAAGCTCCTCTACGAGGAATTCAGGAGCGCGAGCACATTGAAGATCATTCGAAGTTCCTTCGCCAAACTCTGCAAACAACTGGGGGTAGATCATCAAGAAGAAAGCCCCTTTTATCCACGCTTTCGCGACGCCCTTCAGAACGTGTGGCAGGCCAAGGAACTCTTTAAACATGTGGACAAACGGGCGAACATGGAAGAATACGAGCTGGGAAAGGCATGTAGCGGAGTTAAGGTAAGTGTCGGGGCTGGTGGGGAAATTAGTTGATTGTTTATTTTAGAGCGTAATGCTTGCTGTGGTGGTCACGGTTATCACGCTGAACTTGCAACGCAGAGGGCGCCAGTGTGATTCGATTGCGGCGGTTGAAACGATGAGGGGAGCGTTTCTTAATTCCCCATTCGTCGCTCTCCACCCAGCAGTTCACATGGGTAATACCACACTGTGCCGTTTAGAGCAGTGGCTCTTAACCTTTAATATTCTTGCACTCCGTTGGTTCTAGATTTGTATAAAGTTAATACAGACGTAGGTGTGATGATGATACGAAGTAAGTGACACGTGCCTTTGCTTAATGTTTCTTTCTATGATTTACCTTTAAAAGAATATCTGGCCATGTCTCACACCCCTAGAAAGGGCATCTCGCACCCACATAGGGTGCATGCAGCGCAGGTTAAGAACAACTGGTTTAGAGTATTTGGCTGCTATAGATTTCCACATGATGGTAAGCCACTGAGTTAAGCTGTCATTTGTGGCCCGGTTGCTTCTGAAAAAGAGTTACCTATATAGCTCAGGTGGGTCTTACCTGGTAAAGTAAAATGAATAGTTTAATAGTTTCCAATATGTCTGGCCAGCTTGAAATCTTAGGCCAAATCCCCTCTAGAGGCTCTGATAGCTCCCTCTAGTGGAGGATCTTCTGCCAGCAGTGGTATGAGCAAGCAATTGCAGGGCGCTGCACACTTTTCCTTTTACAGAGTCAACCTTCAGCTGCAGAACACATTCTGAGGCTATGCAATTCGTATTGGATGCGCAACTCATGTCGTGATACCCACATTCCATAATGCAGTCCCAGCATTGAGTTCTGATAATTTAAAAAACACACGATGCCTAAAATGTCACGTTGTAACGCTCGCTCGGTGTGCGCCGCCGTAGTTTCCCCATGCGGAAGCAGCAGACTGATGCCACGTGGAGGAAGTTGAGAGATTATGGTTAACGTTCGCAAGAAGCCTTGCAGTATCGGCTTGCCAACATCATCAGCTTGACTTACTCCGTAGTTGACCAATGCGATGCCTATGATGAAATCATCTGAAATGTACCCAATCTTGCGCGACCGCCGAAGCTAAGCAGGTTTGAGCCTGGATATTGCCTGGATTGGGTGACCAACCATGAATACCAAGTTGTCATTGCCATATGAGGCTCTGGGGGATACGTGGGTGGGGGGGAGTAGAAGGCAGTGCAGCAAAATGCATTGTTGTACAGTACCGTACTTATATGCTGCATTGTCTATGCTCCCACACCGTCAAACATGCACTGGTCCATTCTGGTGAAGTATGGTCAACTAACCCCCATAACCCGCACGGCATGGGGAGGCCCTCATCCAGGGCGGTGACGCGGGCCCCAGCCGGGAGCAAATTCACCGCTCGCTGTGGAGTTTCGGGTGGTTCGACTCAAGTAGGCTATCCTGGTTAATGCCGCGCGTGTGTTAACCGTACAATCAGTGCCACGTGCTTCATGGTCGACGTTCAATATCACGACAAGGGTTGGCCATTGTGTGCTGGCGTCATGGTCCAAATTCGAAAAATCACCTGCCGAGTCACTCAATAGGGATTACGCGTCACAACATCCCCCCATGTTTTGAAACTGCTGCACACAATGCATTGTATGTTGAACTTCTTCGGAACCGTACGGAGCTAACCTTGCATTGCACCTTCATGATAGCCCTGCGCTGGAAGAATGCCGTGAATACCAAATTAAATACATTATTACTATTATTCAGCAGTCGATTAACAAAAATCCCCGCTCGTACACCCTTGCCATGGAATGGAGGTAGCAATCTATATTATTGATGTCAGCTGCACAACAGGATTTCGGCCTGATAGACTGATTTACTGGCAAGGCTGGGTGGTGGACTATATACATCAAAGCTTTACAGGCAGAAAGTGATTTACTTCAAATGGGCAGGAAGCACAATACTGTAAATTGCCCAGTCAAAATCCTGTTACCTTGAAGCTCAACACCGTTAATGATGACTCACCTGCCATAAAACTTTTCAACGTGAACTACAGTCTTGATTTAAAGCTTTCGTGACTGCAGGAATCCATACTCTTTATGACGATTGCCTGCGTTACCATCGAAACGTCGTGATCTATTATTTTTTTTTCTACCTACGTGACTTTACCGAAAGAACCAAAGAGTATGAACTACAGTGTTCAAGGCTTTTAAACGAGTGTGACGGTGCGGTGATACGACTGAGAGGGCATCCGTCTTGGAGATGGAACAATTACATAGGATCATTTGTAGGTCGCGGGTGGGTTTCTTCGCGATCGCAGGACCGTGAGAGACGGTAACGACTCGGGGAGGCCTTCATCTAGCAGTCGATCGCTTATGGTTGATGAGTGTGGATTATATAATGTGTGGTTAGGAATATCGCAATATTTTTGTTCGCAGCAGCGCACTAATTTTCATCGATTCAAACAAAACTTCCTGTACGTTTTCATTAACCTGCAAAACTTGCAACTGAAAAGAACGTGTTTTGAAACAACGGAAACAAACATTGCGCGCAAGCATTATGCGGCAACCCAACACGATGTCCAAATCTCTGTCAAATTTAGAAGTTGTGGCTTGGAAGATAACAACACAAGTTAATGTGCAGCAGTTTTCCCAAACAGAACAGCTTGTAAATTTCCATTCTTTAATAATTTACGGAGCACACTACTGTCACTTAAGAATGCTACCAACTTGCACAAAACGAATTAAAAAAACGAGTAATGTTGTTATTATGATCGTAATCTCATTGTGTCTATTTCGGCGTAATCGATGGCAATGCTGTCGAGGCAGTGGATGAATTTCTCTACCTGGGATCTGTACAGACCACTGAGGGACGATGTAAACTGGATGACATGCACCGGATCGGCTTGGCCTCAGGAATCATGAACGGTCTGAACCGTATTGAGTCACAGAAACGTTCAAGTCTGGGCACCAAATTGAGAGGCTGCCAGTGCTGTGTGTTTATCAGTTTTTCTTCATGCTGAAGAGGCCTGGACATTGCTCCAAGCTGATTTGGATTGGCTGCAGTCCCTTCCACACGCGATGCCAAAGACGCCTTCTTCGCATACGATGGTTCCACTTTGGCAGAAATGTCACCGTTACCATCTGCGACCGGTCTCCTAAGCGATTGAGAGCTTAGTTGGAGGGAGACGGCCGTCAGTTCATGGACACGTCCCACGCCCCCGCCTTGATGCGCAAACTGCAGAAAATTTCGCTCGTTTCAGTCGGCGGTGGACTTTCGCAGTGGGGACTGCGACTCTCAAAGGGATGGCGTTGACATCGTGGTCACCTCTCCCCCTTCCCCGTGATCCGTGGATCAAACAAATCACTCGAGACACCTGTGTATGGCAGCAAGAGCGGTTTAGGTGAACGCTGTCGCAAGAGGTCCTTCTCTGACTATGCGTGATGAATGAAGGAATTGATCGGTTTCTATTTGCCTACTATACACTTCCCTCCGGAGGTCATGATGGAAGAGTAAATGGTCACCTCCGCCTGTCAAGCATTTGATCTCCAAATGTTTTGCTTTTGTTGCAGCCTTCCTCAAATAACCTATTCAAATAGAGGTGTTAACACCTATGCACGTCACCTTTGTGTCACCTTTAGCAGTGGCGTGATCAAGCAATTGCGTTAAATATATGTTAAAGATGTATGCTCTCGTTCACAACATTCCCCCATAATTATCAAAGCCAAATTCGCGAATGTGAAATTCACCCGCCGATAAGCAGCAATAAATGCTGGCACGTTGAGTTTGTAAGATCGTACTCCTTACACACAAAGTGTTTGCCGCAACATGAACTGCGACACCTTGCTGATCTTATCAAGGAGCATCAACCATCACGCAAACTCGGGTCATCCTCACAGCGACTGTTGGTTACCCATCGAACAAAGACGGTCAATGTGTCACGCGCTAACAGATGCGCTTCTGCGGACGTCTGGAACGCTCTTCCTTCCGATATGAGGAAGCTGCTGGAGCTATGCACTTTAAAATCTGGATTGAAAACTAATTTCTTTAGAATTCCTTTTTCGTGTTTAGTTTGTTGTCCTTCACCCGCACCTCCGATTAGCACGGTTGGCTACGTACGGTGCAAGAGAAGTTCAACATACATTTATATTTAATCGTGACAGAACATTTACACATTCTGTTATCTCTGCGACTCGTGCCAGAGTTATCATTGGTCTCTTCCTCTGACATGTGAGCTGGCCCCCACGTGTGTGCCTTAGCTTCACAGAAATAAGCACACCCACACGTGCAGCCTGCTTGTCAGTACGCTGCTGAATGAGGGCATCCACACACCACGCCACACCATGCCGCGAGGGTTTTTTGACCATTCTTTTATGCTGGACGGTATGGGATGATTCAACATACGTATATATGGGGAGGCCTCTTCCAATGTGTCGTTGCGGTATTCATGTTGAACTTCTTTCGCACCGTACGTAGCCAACCGTGCTAATCGGAGGTGCGGGGGAAGGACAACAACAAACGGAACCATTACTCGAATTGTAAATGTTGTGGGATTATTCTTCAACACACCGATGAGTGCTGTACTAGTAACGAATTGGCACGTTCTGTTTATGCCACAAACCTTACTAATTGGCTGTGTTGGGTGGTGGTGAATTTAACGACACATTTATACTATGAGACCTCCTTTACCAGTAGCAAAATATATTAATAGGTTTTTACCCTTTGATCTGGTACAAAAACTGACACCTTTATACAAGGGATCATGTTTGCAATAACCACAACACTAGCAGTTATTGCAAACATGATCCCTTGTATAAAGCTGTCAGTTTTTGTACCAGATAAAAGGGTAACAACCTATCACTACGACACATTTATATTTACGTGATCTAACCCCCCAAAAAATTAACCCGTAAAAACAAAGTTTTTCACTATAAATCCTTTATATGCGTGGCATCGGTTTTATTGTATTATTCATTTCTGTTTTTCTTGCGTAAGAGTTTCATTTTTATCACATTGGTATTTTAAATAAAATATGAAAAAAAATTTTTCCTAAAAAGTGGAAAATTTTGGAAAAATGTTTTCACGAAAATAAATTGTCACACACAACGAGTCTGTGTGCAAAATGTCAGCTCGATTGGATCACGGGAAGTGGGTTAAAAAACGACCGAAAGATTTGCACGGTCGTAAGCGCGCAAGCAAGCAAGCAAGTGAACTTAATATAAAGGATTTAAAAAACCTTCTTATGGATAAAACCAGCAAACGCACCACTTGGAGACCTGCAGATAGGTGGAAGGGGGGGGGGTGGTTGACGGCCACCATCAACGAGCGGCGTGGCACGTGTCCGTGTGGCAGAGCCTGGTGGTGGGCGCCGGGCCGTGCGGCCTGCGCGTGGCCGTGGAGCTGGCGCTGCTGGGCGCGCGCGTCGTCCTGGTGGAGAAGCGGGACGTCTTCGCCCGCAACAACGTCCTGCACCTGTGGCCCTTCACGGTCGACGACCTCGCCCAGCTCGGGGCCAAGAAGCTCTACAGGCAGTTCTGCACCGGCGGGTTGGATCACATCAGTACGTGTGTCCCCCTTCCCCCCTGTTTTGGCCCCACGTCTTTTCGACTCAGAGGCGCCTCCGCGCATGACACCGGTTCGCGCCGGTCGACATGGGCTGTGGCTCAAGGGGGCGCCGAGTCGTTTTTTGTTTTTGTTTCCCACCGCGGAAGGCGGACCGCGCGCAGTTGACGAGTTTGGGACGCGTGGGATGACGCGGGGACGCGCAGCGGAGTTCGAGTGACGGGCGACGCAGTCGCGAGATGTTAACTCCCTCGCCAGGTGTGCAGGAAGTCGTGGGTTCGATCCCAACCCTGACTGACACCTGCTGTATATTTGGACTTTGCGTGTCTCTCCATGTCATCGCGTGTATTTTTCCTCCGGGTCCTCCAGTTTTTCATTCCGCATTTATAATCCTGCGTTTAGAGTATTTGGCTGCTATAGATTTCTATTTGATGAGCCACT
The DNA here is from genome assembly GCF_965212315.1 of Lampetra planeri. Lineage (NCBI taxonomy): Eukaryota > Metazoa > Chordata > Hyperoartia > Petromyzontiformes > Petromyzontidae > Lampetra > Lampetra planeri. The sequence continues at coordinate 9,701,382 of NC_136122.1, read as the reverse complement.
TCATTGGGCTATCATTTGTGATAGCCAGGTCGCTTCTGAAAAAAAGACCCATACAGCTCAGTGGGCCTTACCTGGTAAAATATGAAATATTTTTTTCACCGTACCGTGTGTAGATATTTTTGTTTAGTTTTTAATTGACGGGTGACACGCAATTGACGGGTTGTTTGCCTTGCCCCTGGCCCTTGGCCCCTAGCCAAATATACATGATGCCAAAATATACATGATACCAATATTGGTTTTGCAGATAATTCCTGGGCTACATCCTGAGATTAAAAATGTAATGCAGTAATAATAACATTGTTATATTATCCATGCCTTGCACACATTATAGTCTGTTCTCCTATAAAGCGTGTTTTCAGCACGCGAATTGGATATAACGCGATGCGAATTGGATATAACGCAATTGAGTGAATGGAACTTCGTCACGTGAGTAGGAATAGGTGGTTGTGCGTCTACCTCGGTGTCGCATGCTTCTAGATGCTACCCACACGCCTCACTCTTTGTTCAGACTGCGTACGCGTCTCACGCATTGTCGCAGACTGTGCTATACCACGATGTTATTATATTATTCATCATAACGCGATTTTTCCTTCGTGCGGTATTCATAAGGAACGCAACTACTACGTTATAGGAGACCAGACTGTACAGTAGTACTGTATAACAATTGGAAAGGCAGCTTGCAGGAAAGCCGACACCTCCTGCCAAAAAACGTTTTGCAGCGTGCAAATAAATAAACTATCTCGCAAAACAACTGCACGGGCATAAAAGGTGCTCAATAAGCAAGCCACACGTGTGTTTGTGTTGCGGTTGTTGTTGCCTTTGCTTTCACATAGAGAGGCGTGCAGTCGATTATGTTAAAAACAGAAGTTGGTATTTGCAGTGTTCAAGGTTGGAGTTGGTGAATGGATATGTTGATGTTTATATATCCTGAAACACATGCCAATTCTCAACAACATAGAGTAGTACTGAATACGAGCTTTGTCCACCACTGTACAAGACACAAATCTCGTTTGCAGCGTTGCAAATCCACCGCTCCAAACTAGCTTTTGTCACCATGGGGAGGTTTTAATGAGTGGCGGTAGCTAAATTAAATAATTATTTTTATTTTCGTTCATGGCCAAGTTTTCAGCTCTTCCAGCCGGTCCACCAATAATCATCACATTTTAAATACTTTTTTTATGTTTCGGTATAAATTGAACCTCAAAAGTATTTTTTTTTATTTGTTTCATTTTTTGTGCGCTATAATGCTCTGTGATGTAGTTTTTTCCATTGGAAAAGAGATTCGCATGAAATTTATAAAAAAAATAATTTTTGGTATTTAGTTGCAGCCATCAATGGACGGAGAATGATCCACCGTGTTGCCCTCAACAGACTGTTGGGGCAAGTCCCAACTATGTTCTTGTCATCCGATTAGTCGACTAATTGAAGTGATAATCGGTCACACAATCCATAACTTAGACCAGCGCTCTTCATTGCAAGGCCACGGGCCTCGGCCGAGCCCTGGTGGCCTTTAGTGCGGCCCCCGACAATACACAACACGTGACAACGCCCCCCCCCCCAATCATCGTGCTGCTGTCAAACCTCAGTGGTTTCAAATGTGTGGCGGCCCTCACACTGATGTCTTATCGGTGAAAGTGGCCCCCTTCTGAAAATTCGTAAAGAACACCGACTTAAATCATTGCGATATCCCAGCACTGCTGAGTTTTTGCGTCGTTTTTTTGTTTGTTTGTTAATTCTGCTCAATGTTTACAATAACAAAAACACACAAATGCTGGGATCCCTGGCAGGTATTCGACAGCTGCAGCTGATCCTGCTCAAGGTGTGCCTGATGGTGGGTGTCGAGGTCCATGTCAACACCGAGTTCGTCGGCCTCGTGGAGCCCACGGCGGACAAGAGTGAGTAGTAGGCCGCTCAGATATCCCATCTTTCTACAGAAAGTCCCGCACGGTAATCGCTCCTTTTTTTTGTTACACGTTCAGCCTCTTCACCGAGGTCCATGCATTTCTGCCAACAGCAGCAGTCCTCCCACTGCTGGTGATCATCATCGTCATCATCATCATCATCATATCCCGGATGCTGATGATGTGTCAAAGTCATTCCTCTCCTCTTCTGGTACATAGGTCCATCATTCTCTTCCTCTGTTTCCCTCCACTCGTGTTGCCATTGCTCTCGCTGGAATCCAGTTTGGCGGCATTCTTTTGACGCGACTAGACAATGGCACGCTGCACATTACTCAATTTGTTTAGATAATTTTAATCCCTGCAGACTACAAACTTGTAGACCGTGTGTGCTCTGTTTTTAATCAAATTCTAAAGGTACAGTATTCAATCAATGCATTTCCTCCCTACTTTCAGTTGTGCGAGTGTTACGTGTGACCTGTATTTTGCAAATTATAAATATGCGTTTGTTTTTAAACTGCGCTTGGGTGCATAGTGTATGCGAATACATAGTCTGGTGTTGTACATGTATAGCCTGTTTTTGTCAATCCACTCTCCATGCCGTGTGAATAGTGAGGGTTATACTGGTAGGAACCTCCTGGTTACACCAGCCCACGGGATTATTGTGTCCGTCCGTCGTGCAGGGAGGGGCTGGGTGGGGAGGGTGGGGCTGGGTGGGGAGGGGAGGGTGGGGAGGGGCTGGGTGGGGAGGGGAGGGTGGGGAGGGGCTCAGTGGGGAGGGGCTGAGTGTGGAGAGGCTGGGTGGGGAGGGTTGGGGAGGGGCTGGTCACCCCGTGGTGCCTTCACAGTCGGGCTTATTTGCGGAATACACCACGCCGCCGTTGACCCTGGCCATTGACCGAGCAACCCAACGTTCCTACCAGCTCCCTCCGCAGGAATGTGTTTTGACAATACTTCGCCATGCTGGTAACTGTGGCTCGGTGAAGGTGTGGTGAGGTACAGAACAGCAACAGATTTTGCTGCACAGGCCTCTCCTGCCTACTGTGCTTGTGGCAGTCGCCCATCTAAGTTCTATCCAGGCTCAACCCCGCTTACCTTCCAGGGTTTGATGGGCTCAGGAATATTCCCGTTATTATTGCGCAATGAATAAATACACAAATGGCATTGCATGGCTCAATGTTTAACGGGCTTTGCAGTAATATTAACGCCCTGCGCAATATGTCATAAACACGCAGTTTACAATAAGGGGGAATTGATCTGACAGCTGTTAACTGTGAATCTTTTATAGAGTCAACTAGAATTGATGCAAATAATTAGCACTTCCAAAATTTTTTTTGTTCTTTTAGAGCACGGATGGAGAGCTTCCTGGAAGCCCGACAACCACGCCGTGTCTGCATACGAGTTCGATGTCCTCATTGAAGCTGGAGGAGCAGGTGGAAAAAGACTGGACGGTAAACATTCAACAAATAATATTGTTCCCCCATTGGAATCTCATTTGCCAGTAAAAAATATGATAATTGTTTTTTTACCCTTCTATCTGGCAACAAAACTGACACCTTTTTTTTTTTACCCCGAGCTCTCATGCTCTGATGGTGCATTGTCTTTGAGTTGTGCGCCTTTTGGCGTCATCTGGTCCAACCCATGTGAGACTAGGCTCTAAGGAAAGCTGTCTTGGGTGTCGACCAATCAACTTCAAGGACAGTGCATATAGTATCAGTTATGTTTTTTGTTTGCATTATGGCTGCAGGTATTGTGGTCTATGCAAACATGACTCCTTGTAATAAAAGGTGTCAGTTTTGTTGCTAGATAGAAGGGTAAAAAAACAATAATCAAACAATATTGTTGTTGAAAATATACTTTGTTTTAATCATTGGTCCAGATACCCCGATTTTTTTGGCACTGCTGGTATGTGGATTTATCTGTCGTCACCAGCAGCAGCCGTGATCAATCCACTGCTAGATGAGGGCCTACCCAAGTCGACAGACTCTCTGATGGGGTGTTCGGTGTAACAATCCAATATTTCTATTTATTTATCTTTTGTTGCACGTGAGAGGAGATGAACGATTTTAGACATACATCTCGGATGCTGTAAGCATCTGGGTAATTGTTAGAGCAGTATAATAGTGAAGCTGCTATTTGTGTAGGGCTGTAAGTCCGATAGAAATAATGCGTTCACTTTTCTTGACCGAGGAGAAAAATACTCATGTACCGAGATTCATTGAATTGTTCATCCATCCTGCATACATTTGTGTCCGCGTCAAACCACTGGCTCATTTTATAGTTTCTAAAACTATAGATAAGTTTCCTCAAAATGACACACCATATGCTATTCAGACGATTTAAAATTTTAACCATGAGGTTGCCGACTCTGTGGGCCCATGGCCAGGTTCAGTTATTTACTGGGTTTCCAGCTTCAAAGTAGCAGCATAGAAGTACAGAACAATAATGGACATTTCCTGTAACTGCCCTCTAACGCCCACCACGTAGCCCCTCCGCACACCGGTGACGTCCTCTTCCATGCACGGCGATCACCCCGTGCAAGCACCGCCCACGTTCAGAGTCGCTTATCACCTTTCTGAGACCGGATAAGATCGGGTGCATTCGGAGAGCCGTGGTCACTGGCGTGACGATGTTGCGTGCGGGTGATCTATTTTAACTGTTGGGGCAAGTGCTGTTAGCGAGCACCTATGAAGGCTGGCACGGCACACGAGGGGGTGGGTGGCCAACACTACGCCCGGCCGCCTTTGTTTCCCCAGTGGCGATGTTTACACATCGCACCAGGTACTCATTTGAGGCTGAGTCGATCTAAGGAAGGACCTGGACCGGTTCGGATAATCGTCAGTGGTGTTGGCCATGAGCGGGAATCGAACCCGGGCCTCCAAGTTTGTAGAGCAGCACGCTAACCGCTACACTACCTCTCCCTATTACGGGGGATGTTGGTATTTTATTGAATGTATTTCAAATTCTCATTTCCAGGGTTTAAAGTGAAGGAGTGCCGCGGGCAGCTGGCTATCGGCGTCACGGCAAACTTTGTGAACCGCAAAACCAAAGAAGAGATCGCGGCAAAGGAGATCAGCGGCGTGGCCTCCATTTACAACCAGAACCTATTCAACGAACTTCACGAAGCCACCGGTGTGGTGCTGCTTGTGTCTTTTTTTTCTATTCGTACAACATTGATCAACCTCGACTTGCCGCACGACTGGTTTAAAAGAATGGCGGGGAGGATGGGGTTGGGGCGAAGCTTTTCCCTCACCCGGAGCCAAATTGGAATTTTGAATACCCTCGGCAGGCCACACATCAGCGTTGTCCAACAACAACAACAATAATAACAATAGCAGTGCGAGGAATAATAATTAGGGATCGCTTTTACGGGTGACTGAGCACGACACTAAAGTTTCGAATCGCGGCGCTGTTTCCAGGTTCAAAATATTGCCCTCTGGCACCCGATTGTCGCGGCGATGACGCGTTCGGTGACAAATCAATCGATTTTCGCAGGCCTCGTATCGCTGCGGGTCACGTTAAATGATGTGAGTTGTGGGCCGCATGCAGCCTGTGTGCACCGTAGGTCGCCCCCACCCCCCCGATGTAAATAAGCGCTTGTGACTGGGCATTTGCGAGTGCCCACTGACAGTGGTTGTTAAAATCTTCCCCGCGATTGTCCTTCGAGTGAGATTGCCCCCATGTCTCCCTTCCGTGAATTTCTGAGCATATTTGTTTGGTGCATCAGTGCAGAATATCCAATGATGGTAAATAATGTGGCGGCGTTCATGATAGATCCGTATAGGCCTTGGCAGCAACCATAGCCATCGCTGTTAGGCTATCTAGCCATGTACTACTAATACAGCCATTGCTATTAGGCTTGATAAATATTACTCATAGCTGTGGGTACTTTGCAGGCTATACGAAAATCGAATTCATGCTATTGTCTAGTCTAAAACGTTATTTATTTTACACAAAAAAAAATTTTGCCTTACAAAAAACCTTGAGAATCGGTGACGCTTCCTGAGGCGCGCACGCGGCGTTACCATCGCCATTTTGTGCGTAAATAATCGCGCACTTGTACAATTGTGCAGGCATCAGCTTGGAGAACATCGTCTATTACAAGGGCGACACTCACTACTTCGTGATGACGGCAAAGAAGCAGAGCCTGTTGGAAAAAAAAGTCTTGAAGCAGGTGAGTACGCCGACATTTCACTCGCGTTGAAGCTTTGGGATGTTTTCTCATCGCACTTGAGCATCTCCAATCCCTCCTGCACGCTCTGATTGTGAGCGGCACTCAGGTTGCTACGGTAAGAAAACGTCGATACCGGACGTAGGGCTCTGCAATGCATTCACGTGGACGGCTGGCGTAGCGTTACAAGACACAGAGCAGTAGCTACAATAGTCGCAGAGCTGCTATTGTTGCCGTTGTTTTATTACTGACCATTTGTAGATGTAACGCTGGGCCAAAGTCTGTTAAACAATAACCGCTTGGGTTGTCACGAGCCATTGAAATAGGAAATTGCTTTCTCATGAAGCAGCAGTCCCCACGGAGGACTGTCTCGTCAGTACGAACGCGACATTCACCGCGTAGGCCCGGGGAAGTTGGCAAGGTGCAGGTCAGAGGTCGCAACCGGGTACCCGATACCCGTACCCTACCCGATACCCGGCTACCCGTACCCGGCTGGGTAAGGGTACGGGTACCCGTTTGCGACCCTGGTAAGGCCGGGTACGGGTACGGGTAGGCCGTGAGTCACTGGTGAGTCACCGTTTGTCACTCATTTCCCAACGTCTTGTCTCTTTTCACAATTCAAGTTCCTAGAATCAACCCACCCGCGCCTGCAACATGGCTTCATCCCAGAGGTCGCAATCGGGTACCCGTACCCTACCCGATACCCGGCCGGGTACGGGTAGCCGGGTATCGGGTAGGGTACGGGTATCGGGTAGGGTATGGGTAAAGAATCAAAACCCGTTTGCGACCTCTGGCGCAGGTGCAGTAAAATACATTGTTGTCCTGTACTACGCTCTGACGTCTATGCTCCCTGCCGGTATGGCGAAGGGACGGTCAAATAATCACCTTGAGCCGCACAGAGCGGTGAGCACCTCATCCAGCAGTGAAGGACAAACGGGCTGTGCATATGTAGTCCGTTCATATACAAATATCCCCCATATAGTCTTCACAGACAGAAGCGCTGTTGGCGAGAACCGACGAAGACTGGCATGGCACACGAGGGGGTTGCTGGCACCACGATGGCTGCCGTTGTCACCAAAGTAGCCATGTTTAAACACTGCACCAAGTACTCGCTTGAAGCTGAGTCGAACTAGGGGAGGCCCATGACCGGTTCAAATAATCGTCACTGGCGTTGGCCATGGGCGGGAATCAAACTCGGGTTGCCGGGTTCGTAGGGCAGTGCGCTAACCGCTACACTACCACTGCCCAACACTCATATACAAAGACAAAGATCATCCGTAAAGCCTTAATGGACTGTTGGGGCAAGTGCTGTTAACGAGCACACACAAATGTCAAAGTTAACAGGGTGGTGGAGGTGGGGCGTTGAACAGCGCCGTGAACCCCATTTGCCTACGTTAGATTCCTGAGCGTGGCTCATGTCAGTGGCGAGTGATGTATCAGTCCTGCAGCTGGTTCCCCCTTCACCAGAAAGTGCCCGGGCAGAAGGGACGCGTGACACGCACGCGCCTCGTACGCCACCGCTCGCGTCGCTTCGCGGGCAGTCAAATCGTCGCCCTGCGAACATCGCCTCCTCGTGTGCCGTGCCGGCCTTCGTCAGTTCTTGCTCGCAGCGCTTGCTCCAACGGTCTCTCACGACTGAACGGGGGTGGGATCTTTGTATACGAATGTACTGTGCATGCACAGACCGTTTGTCATCCGCTGCTGGATGACGGGCTCACCGCTCTGCGCGGCTCGCGGTGATTGTTTGACCGTACCTTCACCATGCCGGTCAATGTGGTTGGCGAAGGCAGGGAGCGTAGATGTTGGAGCATGGTACAGGACAACAATGTATTTTACTGCACTGCCCCCTTGCTGGCAGCGTATGCACTTTTAAATCTAGGTTTAAAACTCATTTCTTTAGAACTGCGTTTTGTGTTTAGTTTGTTGTCCGTCCCCCACACCTCCGATTTAGCGCGGTTGGCTCTGTACTTTGCGAAAGAAGTTCAATGCACACGCACGCGCACACACACGCCAACGTAAACCCACGCCCGTCGCGCGGCCAAATTCGCAGGACCAGAAGGACGCCGGCAAGCTGCTGTCGCCCGAGAACGTGAACAAGGAGGCGCTGCAGAAGTTCGCGCTCGAGGCCGCCAACTACTCGACGGACAACAGCCTGCCGCGGCTCGACTTCGCCAGGAACGGCCGGGGCGACGCCGACGTGGCCGTGTTCGACTTCACGTGCATGCGCCAGGGCGAGCACTCGTCCCTGGTGCGCGAGGTGCACGGCACGCGGCTGCTGCTGGGCCTCGTGGGGGACAGCTTGCTGGAGGTGAGTGACGCAGAGCCGCGCGAGTGCGCGGCTGCCCCACCAACGACGAAGAGAAAAGGTCCCCCGCGTAGGCCCCAGACCGGACCTTTCGGGGTGGGTGGCCAACACCAGTAGCACCTAATGAAGGCCGGCGCGGAACACGAAGGGCTGGATGGCCAGCATCACACCCCGGCCTGCCTGTGTCTCCCCCCCAGTGGTGATGTTTGCACACCGTGCCAGGTACTCATTTGAGGCTGAGTCAACCTAGGGGAGGCCTATGGTCGGTTCAGATAATCGTCACCGGTGATGGCCGTGAGCAGGAATTGAACTTTACAGCCTGCTGACCACTACACTACTATACTCATTGGTTCTTTCGGTAAAGTCACGTAGGTATAAAATAAAATAAATCACAACGTTTCGGGCGCGACACAAGCGTCCGTCATCAGGTGGGAAAGCGTGGTCTGCTGCTGAGGCAGACTGTTTACTGCCAAGCCGCATGCTGCCCACCACCGCCACTACCACCAGCGTCGTAATCATCCCCCTGTGGCAGGGGACCCTCTCCGCCCCTTCCCCCCACCGTCCTGTGGCAGCTGTCCCTACGAGGGTAAAGGTTAACGCATCAGTGACCTGCGATTGGGCAGTTTGCCAACCGCGGGGTGGTGATGTTGCTGCGTGGCTTCTCAATGAAGCGATTTACGACTGGTCCGTGGAATTTGGTGTCACGAGGCCCGCACACGCTGCCTACCCTCTGTCAAATAACGGGATGTTTTAACGTACGCCGCAAAGCGAACACCACGCGCTTCACGGTCTAAGAACTAAACAGGGCGGCCGCTGACCTTGACCTGCAGTCACCCCCTGCTGTCCCACCGTACTTGACGCGCCACCGTGCCACACAAGATGGGCATCTCACGGAGACCCCCCCCCCCACCCACTTGTCTGTGCGCTCGCCTTCACGTCACCCTCGGGGGCATCTTCTTCGTGCGGCCTTCCGAACGTGGGAGGGGGGCGACTTCGCTTAACTTGGCACCCGTCGTCGTTTCTCGTCTCGCCGTCGATGCGCGCAGCCCTTCTGGCCACTGGGCACAGGCTGCGCCCGCGGGTTTCTGGCTGCGTTCGACATGGCCTGGATGGTGGTGGGCTGGGCAAAGGGGAAACCTCCTCTGAAGCTGCTGGCTGAAAGGCAAGGCGGCTTTTTTGGTTCATGTCACAACCCTTACGATTGTATTTCTTTTTTTGTGTGTGTTTTTTAAATCTAGATTTTTAAAAATCGCATTTCTCTCAGAAATGCTTTTTTGTGTTTAGTTTGTTGTCCTTACCTGAAAGAAGTTCAGCATACATACTTAAAGATGATTGAATATAAATTAAACGTTAGAATAAAGTTGTGTTGCAATTAAGGACTTTCCTTCAAGAAAACATACATACATACACACACGAATGTGTAATATGCAGGTAAATACAACAATGATAATTATCATGTTTTTTAAATATATATTTATGGTGCCATTCATGCAAATTTGCATCTCAAAATGCCTTAGAATTTGTAACGCGCGGACAATCACAGACGAGTGGGAGCGAGTCCAGAACCGATGCCAACAATGTTGCCCAAGCTCTGTGATCCTATACTCGGGGATGTTTGGCCAACTCCGTTCACGAGTATTTATTAACGTGAGAGCAATCCAGAGTGCCCGGAGAAAACCCACGTGTGTACGTACGTCCGTATGCATGTACAGCTCGGTTGACACCCACCTGGGAACCTCAGAATACAACTTATTTATATAATGGACTGAAACGGTCTGAAATTGTACTTGAGTGGCATTGCAAATCGAACGTGTAAGTTTTTAATTCTAGATTTGAAACTTTCGTGACTGCAAGGTAGGTAAAAAATTACGTGACTTTACCGAAAAAACTAAGAGTATGAGTGTGTAAGTTGTTGTTTCTTCTGACGCCTTCAGGGAGAGCGTGTTCAAGCTGCTGGCACAGACATCTTCGAACAACATCAAATCAAGCACAAAGAACTTCAGCATCAACCCAGCGACGCGCTACACCAACCTCAACCTAAACGCCTGCCGACCCCAGCAGGTCAGAGGGATACCCACGCAAAAGTGCGCGATCGGTTCATCTTTTACTTGCTCGTCGATTACCCGGGTTCGCGGATCAAGGGCGTCCGTGCCCGTCTCCTTATCCTATTGGCTGCTCACAACTCGTCGGGGGGTCGAGGGTCAGCGACTCGGATGCCCAGCTGACCGCACGACTCTCGGCAAGCAAGCCGATTCTTTGAAGACAAATGGCAATATACTCTTAGGTTTTTTCGGTAAAGAGTGTTGACATCCCCAGCGTTTAACAGTACTGCTTCCTTTTATGCTTATTATCAGCTAACACTGGCCACAACCCTGAGTCGATGTGCACCATTGTTCTCTTTTAGCCCCGCCCCCCCCCCCACCGTGCCATTCCCTGGCTACCACATTCAGATAAGCCCCTCCCCCCTCCCCCTTAACTTGTATTTAAGAGCTTGTCTCTTGGATTTGTCCTCACTTGATACAGTAAATTTAGCTGTGACGGTCCCACCTGATGACGGAGACTTGTGTTGCCTCCGAAACGTCGCGATTTATAATTTTATTTCTATTATTATTCCTAAAAATTTTATTATTTATTTTTTTCCTACGTGGCTTTACCGAAAAAAACCTAAGAGTATGAATCCTTGCAGTCACGAAAGCTTCAAATCTAAATGGCAATATATATATGAAGAACAAATAATAAATAGCATTCGGTGAATAAAAACTGGATAGATGAATAATATCTATTGTTCGTACGCAATATTTTGTATTTATTGTTAGTAAGAAATAAATATGAACTAAATATATTGCAATAGCCTAAATGACATTTGCTTGAAATTCCATAATATACGTTTTTTGGGTGAGATTGCGTAAATATAAATGTGTCGTAACCCTCCACCACCCGACACGGCCAAACAGTAAAACATTTGTCACGTTTACAAAGAACAAAATAATTCACTTCTTTAGCCCACCGGTGTGTTGAAGAGCGAATCAACATCATTTAAAATGTTAGTACGACGTTTCTCTGGTAATTACATCCAGCTTCATCGGGCGATTTGCCAGAATGGTGAGGCTCTCCTCTTGCTCCCGGTCTTAAATAGAGCAGCAGCAGGGTGACGTCATCATTTAAATCGATACAAAACATGCCAATTCGTTACGAGTTCAGTACACCGGTGTGTTGGAGAGTAAACCCACAACACTGTCAGGTGGTGGCAGGTTTAACGACACATTTATGTTTACGCGATCTAACCCAAAAACCTCTTCTGGATATTGGTCGAGAAAGCCTACGTGTTTAAATTGCTTGAAATTATTAGTGTTTTTGTATTACCACGTCGGATAATCGAGGGTTGACCTTCTCTCCACTTGTGGATGTGTCTGCTTTTCAATCGAGATGGAAATGTCTAGAAACACGGCCGTGATGGTGTGCAACAGTTTGCAATGTCCATTGCGTGTGATTTATCTGAACCAAATGTGATCACAAGTCGGTGCCGCGTGAGTCTGAGGTGATCCGAATCATTAACTTTTCAGAGCCAGCACATGGCCCTCCGGTAGCGCGTTCGCCCCCTGTTGCAAGGGTTCGTGGTTCCAGTCCAGCGGCCGCCCTGGTTATTACTGCGGTGTGTGATTTACTGTAATAATACTCAGGATACTACATGCCGTCTGCTTCACGGTGGACGTTAAAGATCCCTTGACGCCAGTCGCGAGAGTGGGCCACTTGTGCGCCGGCGTCAGGGTCCAAAGCACTTGACAAAAAATGTGTGAATTACAACTGCAATTTACTCCATTGGGGATTATACACGTAGCAGCAGCAATCACCGCCTCCTACCGGCAGACAAATGCTCCATTTCACTGGCAAAAATGAGACTCTCTCCTGCTCTCTCGTTCTCGGCTGGTTCAAAAACGACATCAGAGAGTTCCCCGTTGTCTGTAGGTCGCTCCTCTGTACATCGGTCAGAAAAAAACGCAAGGCACCGACAAGACACTGAAGAAAACTGAAGAACCAATACCGGCCGAAAGCGGTGAGTAAAAGTCTTCCACTCCTAGGTTAAGGCCTCCTTAGGCCGTATGGTTCCTGGGAGTTGTATGACCACACTTCATCTTGCTGGTTAGGTGCGGGTTGGTGAAGGTTGGGGTCGTAAACGTGGGGGGATTGAAGTATATTTCCCACAATGCAGTCCTGCGGCAGCCTGTAACACCAGTTATGCATGGTGGTCAACAATTCATTCTGGGCACAAATCTGCTTAGCTTCTGAAAAATGACGAGATCGGGCACATTATGGCCGATGTGACCTTCGGCTATTCATTTGTGCTTGTGCATTATTATATTTAACAAACCACCCGAGCTAAGATTAGCTGCCACACAATTGCAAACATAAATTCTCTGGGTTCTATTAATCCACTCGTAACTACACGGTTAAACCTCCAACTTACCGATTGATGCCCAGACACCTCGAACAACGCACCTTATATTCCACCACTCTTGTCCAAAAGTTTCGAGCAGCCCAGCTTGCTCTTGATCTCAAGCCGGTAGCTTTTCACACCCGCTGCTTCCACTCAAAAAATTGCATGTCACATTCATTCCTTTCACGGCTGCCCCCCACCCCCGCCGACTCCTCCCACCGTCCCAGTGTGCGACCCCGCGAGGCCAAAACCCGTGCCGGCTTTGCGGCGCGACAAGCTGATCAGGTGGTGCCAGGAGTGCACTCGGGGCTACCCGGGCGTGAACATCACGGACCTCACCACGTCCTGGCAGGACGGCCTCGCGCTCTGCGCCCTCATCCACAGGTTCCATCCCGACCTCATGTGAGTGCCGCCTGCCGTTATGTTACGGAATATCCTGACGATTTACCGCCCATAATAAAGGTTTCTTGGGTTAGATCGCGTAAGTATAAATGTGTCGAAACCCTCCACCACCTGACACGGCCAATCAGTAACACAGGTGGATGGCTTCACTATTCTGGCAAATTGCCCGATGATGCTGGATGTAATTACCAGCAAAACGTTGTACTACTCAAATTGTAAATGTTGTGGATTCACTCTCCAACACACCGATGGGTTGAAGTAGTAACTAATTGGCACGCTTATGTGATAAACTTTACTGGCTGTGTTGGGTGGTGGAGGGATATGACACGTTCATATTTACGCGAGAGAGACACGTAAACTCCATATATACAGCAGGCGTCAGGGTCGGGATGGAACCCACGACATCCTGCATACCAGGCGAGGTAGTTAACATCTCGCCACCATGGCAACCAGATGATGCAGCCTTCTCGTAGGCCCCACGTGGGTGGTGCAGTGGTAACACTTGTGCCTCACAACAAGAACTGCCTGGGTCTTTGATTCCCGACTCGGGGTTGCCTTTCCGTGTAGAGTTTTGCACGTCCTCTCCTTGGGGTTTCTCCAGATAAAAAACACGAGCATAATATCCCGCACCTCCGATTAGCGCGGTCGGCTACGCACGGTGCGACAGATAGTTCAACACGTACGTACGCACGTTGGCTAAAAATCAGCGGCAATAAAAAATAACACCCCCGTCCCCACGCCCCCCGGCGTTTCTCTCCCGCAGCGAGTTCATCAAACTGGACGCGGAGAACGCCGTGGAGAACAACCGGCAGGCGTTCGAAGTGGCGGAGCGGGAGCTGGGCATCGCGCCCATCACCACGGCCGAGGAGATGGGGTGCCAGGAAGGCGGGCCCGACCTGCTGGCCATGGTGGCGTACATCACCCGCTTCTACAACCTGCTGGGCAACACTCCTCCGCCGACGGCAGGTCTCTTGAGCTCACGCCCGCCATGGGCCCCTACACACCACCCGAGAAAAAACGTAACTCTTTGCCGTTCCGGGACAGCTATACATCACGGGGTGCGCGGTGTCTCGTTCGTTTTACTTAGAGGGGCGCAGTAACGCCGTTGTTTTTAAAAACATCGTACTCACCGCAGAGAACTGTAGCGACACAACCGCGCTCTACGATAGCTGGCGCCAAACTGTGCCGCACGCGCTCCTGCGTGGCCTTGTGGCAGCCTCGGCACCGATAAAGTTGTTTTCTGTCAGTTTGTCTTCCGGTTTTGTGTTTGATGATGTACACCTACGTACGTCACCGGAACAGAATCGGAAGAAAAACCGATGACGTACACGCACGTCATCGGAACGGGGAAAGAGTCGGATCATGTCCTGCGGCAGCCGGGTCCACATCTGAGCGAGGTGCAGTCGCGCAGCGAGGACATTAAACGGAGAGGTCGCGGTCGCGACTGTGCTCGTCGCGACGAACCGCCGAGCAGATCGATCGCGAGGAGAGGCTGTTTCTACTGCAAGAGACCGGTCGCTGGCAACCGGTTGCATCGATATCCGCATCTTAGCGATTTTTTTTTTTCCTGGGTAGTAAGTGTTATTTTCTAAATGCTTATGCCTCAAAAGTACGGAAAATGGCTATTATTCCTCGCAAACTTTGCTTTTGTGACCAGGACAGTGATATTTTGAAATGTCCCTATTTTCAATCAAAAAACGTGTGCATTTGTGTTATTCCTTCACATAAAGTCCTGGTATTTTCTATACTTTTGAGGCATAAGCATTTGGAAAATAACACTTACTACCCAAGAACAAAAATCGTGTTACATAGTGTATAATCGGTGTGTGAATAGTCCAGGAAGTGCCGACCACAACGGCTGCAAGTGTTAACGATTTGTGTTGTGCGTCTCTGCACGTTGTTGTGCCGGCGGGTTGCCAGCCATCAGCAGGAAGCGCACCACCATCAAGTCCAACTCACCGCTCGTCCTCGCCAGCAAGCTCAGGCAGACCTTCTACAAGAGGCGGAAGTCGTTGGTAAGGCTAGGTCCTCGTGACCAACACGGCACAACAACGCTGGTGGGTAAAGTAGTCATCATTCCCAATGGTTGTCGTAGTCTCAGTCTGCGGATTTCATTAGTTTGGTTAGTTTGGTTTCCACGAGTGAAGCGGTCAACGATGCAGTTCACTCTCAGTTATTAAATGTCGGTGTGAGGGGCACGCATTGCTCCTGCCCCATCCCAGATAATTAGTAAACTCGGTAAAAAATGTATGATGTACATCCGATGAAAATGTTTGGTCATTCTCTCAGCGCCATGCAGTCTCTGCAAACTTGACCAAGTTATCTCGATCTGCCGTCTTGATTCGTTAATTTTGTCTCTAACTTTTGCTCGCGCTTTCATCTTCGCTCGGTAGTTGCATTCATCGTCAGCCTTGATGATGTTCATCCACTCGCAGTCACCGTTGACTGTAAAAAGAAAAAGCTCACTCCGTCGACGAGCATATTCATCACTGATTGCGTGAAAAAGTTTAACAGCGGAGCGCATCGACCACAGTGCCCAACCAAACACAAATATCCCTTCAGCCATGGAAATCTGTTTACATGGGTGCACCTGCCCACTGTGACGAAGCATTGTGAGTCTGCGGTGTGGATTTTGAGTTGCGTGTTAGGCGTGCCATGTGAAAAGGTCAGATGCGTGAACATCCATTGTATATGGCGGTAACGCCTTGCACAAATAGGATTGCTGGACAAAACCGAAAGCGCAAACCGTTTTGAATGTGGCAAAAAGCTAACGAAGAATACTGTGTGGTTTGCAATACAATTATTAAGAATACTTTGTGGTTTACAATATAATTCAATCAGCCTTCTGTAAAAGATAAAAAGGTATATATGAAAAAGCGACATTAAGTTACATTTCAATGGCTTCTTGACTCTTCAAGAAGTCGTTCATGTGCTTTGCGTGAAGAATCTCTGTGGTGTTGCAGCCACGTTAACCCACGACGGGACGGAGATGTTCGTAGTGTTGGGCCTGCCTCGGGCTGCCCGCTGCCTCTGCGTAGCTGCTGCTGACGTGGCAGGACGCCATTTTCCCAGAACTGTGTTGAGGGGCGGTTAATTGGTCGGATGTGTGGTAGTCGGATTTGTGGCGGTCGGATGTGTGGCGGTCGGTTATGTGGTGGTTTAATCGACGTTATACTACAGTGATCCATAATAGAGGTTTTTGGGTTCGATCATGTAAATATAAATGTGTCGTTAAATCCGCCATCAACCGATATAGCCAATTATCAAGGTTTGTCATGTAAACAAAACATGCTAGTTCGTTACTAGTACAGCACACCGGTGTGTTGGACAGTAAACTCGCAACATTTACAATCCGAGTCCGATGTTTCGCCACGAATTACAACCTAGCATCATCAGGCGACAGCCAGAATTGTGGAGAAAACCTCCAGTTTCGATTGGGTGGTGGCAGGTTTAACAACACATTTATATTTACGTGATCCTACCCAAAAAAAACTCCATTATGGATAATACTGCATTGAGTTTTCAATTATAATCATGCACTTTTAATGAGACCACCAGGACAGCAGATTTGCCACGAACCAATGCATGACTTTTTTCCCCTCTGTTTTTTTTTTACTGTTCGCGATCGGATGCAATTGGACAAAGCAGCAGGCTAGAGGGATATCGTGGAGATACTGAATTCCTATTGATGTTGTCTTTCCCAGGAGGGGTCACGGAGGAATGCCGTGAGGAAGCCAAAACGTGGCGAGGAAACTCCAAATAAGGTATGCAGGGGCGCCACTCCCAATTTCAACGGGGGAGGTATGAATCTTGACTTAAAGCTTTCGTGACTGCGGGAATTAATATTCTTTGGGTCTTTCGGTAAAGTCACGTAGATAGGTTCAAAGAAAATAACAAAGGTATGCACGATAACACTGTGGGGCCCCCTTCCTTTCTCCCGACTCACTTTTACCGAAATAGCTACGGATGTTTTTAACCCATGTACAATAATATG
Organism: Lampetra planeri; assembly: GCF_965212315.1. Taxonomy (NCBI): domain Eukaryota; kingdom Metazoa; phylum Chordata; class Hyperoartia; order Petromyzontiformes; family Petromyzontidae; genus Lampetra; species Lampetra planeri. The sequence goes on along the minus strand of NC_136122.1, from coordinate 9,684,177 downwards.
TAGGCTATGAATATATACAGAATGCTTCAAAAAAATGTTAACTCTTATATGTGACTATCGTTTTTAATGGAAAAAGAACGGAACATACACTGTAACATGATAACAAATGTGTGTGAAGAACTTCAAAAAGTCACAGAGTATTCACGTGTTCGCCTGGAATCTTGTCCAGGTGGTCTCCAGAGCCTAGAGGCACATTTATTGTGGTGTTGTTGCAAAATGTATTTTTTAAGCGCCCTGTATATAATGTTAGTGGCACCGTGTATAGGGCTTAGAGGAAGACACGTCTCACAGTGACAGGCATTAATTAAAAAAAATATTTAAAGGTAACAATACTCAGAATTAAGTTATCGTGCATCTTGCATTCATGCTGGCCCCAACGGTCTAAGATTGTCTCAAAGGGGGTGGATAGCGCAAATTTATGCTGCTCTATTGATACGATAGCCAGATGGGTTAATCGGGCTTGGTCCATAGTAGACCGCAGGTTATTTTTGATGAACACATGTTTTTATATTTTAAAAAAACTTTTTCTTCAATTTTGTTTTATTTTGTTGATTCGGGGCCCCCTTGTGGCCGACTGGGCCCCTATGCGTCGCACAACGCTGCCACATACCCCCAACCATAGTTGCACCCATGAAGGTACAGGTGGCGTTTTAATTGTTAGATCATTCGTAACGGCGCAGCCACGAAATTAATTGGTCCTCCACTGGTCGGAGCACGAGAGATTCCCTTGGGATTAAAGAGCCCCCCCCCCTCCGATGGGGAGGGAATTCTATCGGAGTACACCATTAAATGCCTTTAACACATCTTTTTTTTCAACAAAACTTTCAAGTTTTTACAAAACGTGGGGGCTAAGTCGTTGTTTGAGGTCCTCGCATCATTATTGTTCTGTGCAATGTTCCGACATCCACGCTCCCGGCCTTCACCAACCCCACCTGACTAGCACGGTGAAGTACGGTCACGTAACCCGCCGCACGACTCTCGGGGCGTGAGCGATGCCCCCTCGTCGTCCCAGCAGTGGATTAACAAACAAACAAACGCGTCGCGCAGTGCACCCTTTTGACAAAACGTGAACGTTATTCGCGCGACGCTACCACAGGAGTCTAACCGTTCGCTCGCGCGCGCGCGTACGCACGCATGCACTTGCGCTGTTGCGTAAAGGATGCCATCGGCGCGGACACATCGAGCCAAACGAAGGACAGCGTGAAACCTGTCCCAGCGATCCGTAAGAAGCTGCCGTCTGCCTCCAGTCAGGCTGGAGCCACACAGGACAACGACTCTGGCGAGGTAGAGTGTCACACGCCACACCTCGCTGCCTGAGACAGCCAGGCAACCATTGTTTATTGGGAGTTCTCTTGCAAATAAACAATTTTTGTTATATCAGGTAAGGCCCACTGAGCTATATATGGCTTTATTTCAGAAGTCACCTGGCTATCACAAATGATAGCTTGACGAAGTGGCTTATCATTTAGAAATTTCTAGCAGCCAAATACTCTAAACGCATGATTCTAAATGTGGAGGGAAAAACCAGATGACCCGGACAAAAAAAATCCATGCGAGCATGGGGAGAACACGCAAACTCTAAATATACAGGCATCGGGATCGAGTCCACAACCTCCTGTATACCAGGCGAGGTAGTTAACATCTCGCCACCGTAGCGCCCCTACATCTGGTAGTCCAGCAGCAATTGCCTAACAACCCTGACTGCTGATGAGATACCGAAGACGGGAAACTGGTTAAAGAGTTTGCTTGCTTAAACACGTGGTGCTTGCTGATATTGTTCTGGAAAGCCAATAGGCTGCTAGGCTGAGACATTTTCATTTATATGTGGAGGCAAAGAACAAAGTTCTGGCTACGTGTGCTTTTATCCTTGGTGTGTGTATAGGGCAGATTGTGTTACTTGTAACGTGTGCTTGTAGCTGGTATTGTGATTCGAATGGACATGGTGATGATGGTGTTGCTCTCAGCTGCAGCTGCAGCAAGTGAAACCAATTGTCAACGCGTGATTTAAGACCGTCTCTGAGCAGTATGTATGTTGAACCTCTTTCCCATCGTACGTTACCAACCATGCTAATCGGAGGTGCGGTGTAATCAACACACCGCACCAGCGGCGCACGATTTTTTTTTTGCCACTCTGTCGTCCGATTTAATGCGGTTGGCTACTTACGGTGCGAAAATAAGTTCTGCATACGTTAGTCTCAGCCACCGGCCATCGCTCCTTTCCCGCGACTCGTTCTGCCCAAGCCCCCACTTCCTTTTCTTTACGGTTCATCCGATTGTCTCTAACCCGTCGATGTTCCCGAAGCGCATCCTTGGACAGCATCGCTTGTTCCTTGATGACGTGTCCGCTAAAAGCACCGTGTGTACCCCCTCAATTTTATTTTGACGGATGTTGCGTTGGCTTCGTAAAAAGGTAAAGGTGGAGCCCAGAAAATTGCTCGCTCACGCCACTGCTGGTCAACATACCTCCAATCTAGAGAGGGAGCCCGGGGAAGCCCTTTGAGAGGAGATTTTGGCCTACTCTTCCTCACTGGCCAGGCATCTCTAATGGCAGAAGTGGGAGTTCAAGTTCGTTTATTAGGTATAGCCCTGTGAGCCATTCGGCTCTTGAATCGGGAGTAGCCACACTTTACCCCCACTGCATGCAACCTACCGATCGAGCAACTGTGCTTGAACCCATTTACACTGCCCGGTGGACAGAGGCTGCGGGAATGGTGGTGGGGAGGGGTGGGTACCGACCGGGGATTTAAGAAACTTTGACCATCATTTGAATCGCTCCTCCGGGGGATCGACTCGAACCGGCGACCTCCGGAGTGAGTGCAAGTCCAGTGCGCTGACCGTTAACACCGCGGCAAGCGTCACCCCCTTTGGCTTTGTGTTGAGAGAATAAGTTGACCCCTCTGTGTGGCGGGGGCGGCGGGTGGATGATGGAACATAAAACAGCGCTCGGTGTTTTTGTTTTTTAACTCGAGCCCTTTTTGCTCGGGCGCTACCACAGCCGCCGCAGCAGTCCTCCATCGAGCGGTCGTCATCGTCGCAGAAGACGTTGAGGAGGGAGCCGCAGAGCAGCGTGTGCTTCTTCTGCGAGGAGCACGTGTACGTGCTGCAGCGACTGAGCGCCGAGGGGAAGTTCTTCCACCGCGAGTGCTTCCGGTGCAGCCACTGCGAGGCCGCCCTGCACCTCGGAGACTTTGCCTTCGACGACGAGGAAGGTGACCTCCTTGGACGCGGTCCCGCTCTAGAGGTCCCCAGTCTCATCGTGGCATCTTCGCGGTTGATACCCCGCCCTCACCGCGCTCCCGGGCGTGTTCCCTCCCTTGGCTTCCACTCCCTCGTTAGTCTCGGCCACCGGCGATCATCGCCACCGCTGGCCCTGACGTGCTCTGCCCAAGCGCACGTAATTTCATGACGCCAGTCTTTAAATCTCTTGATGGCCTTGCCCCCACCTCATCTTGCCTCTCTCATCTCCTTCCGTGTCCCCTCTCGTCCTGTTCGTTCCCAATCTTCTCTCTCTCTGTCCCTCCTTCTCCCTGTACCAAATCACGTGTTATGGTGCTTCTCCCTCTGTGCCACCCCTCCAGTGGAATCAACTTCCCCTGTACATTAAGCAGATCACATCTTCCATATTGCCCATTTAGATCACATCTTCCCTATTGCCCATTCTCTTCCTCTTCCCTCGCCCCTCCTCCACTCCTCCTCGTCCACCCTCTCCCACCATTTCATGACCCCTAGGTATCCCTCTATGGCTGTCACGCATTGTTCAATCCTCGTATGCTCCTGCCAACTACATCACCATTCCATTCTGTCACCGTTTGGTAAGCCATGTCAAGCTCCTTGAGTGAAGTCACTCTATAAATATAAATTGGATTGATATCTTGAATTATGTCTTTGACCTACGTATGCTCTCTAAGCCACTTGTTTATATTTTTCTCTCTCTCAATGTAATTTCAAGCAAGCATCTATCCATGCTACTTTTGCATGCTTCTCAGCTTTTGTATTAAAAATAAACCCTCATAATTGTGAATGACCATGTTTCTGAACTATGCCGTATATCAGAGCAGCATCCTCATTGTCATCCGTACGATGTCTAACTGGCACGTGTTCTATAAATGTATCCTGCACAGAATTCCTCTTGCTGGTATATTCACCAAAGCACCGTCGTTATGAGCGCGTGTATTTCACTCGGCGTTTTCTTCGCGCTTTAATTGCACAGCTGGGTGGGACGTGCATTAGCCCTGCTTGTCCTCCGTCTCTCTGTAACGTGCGATCACAATCGCGTTCATGAACAAGATGAAATGTAAATTAAACGTGAGTGCAAAGTTGCGTTGGAATTAGGGACTTGCCTTCAAGAAAACAATGGAAAATTCATCAAAAACTTATCCAAAACTTGATGATAAGTAAAATATAAACCCAGTAATGATGAAGAAGCGTCTGCTACCAATGCGACGACATCACACACCATGCTCGCGCTCCATCACCGATGACGCCACTTTTTGTCGCGGCATTTTTGTCACGTCTAATTAAATACTGGGGGACAAACGTACGTTTGCAAAGTGTTACGGAAGCCATGCCTGTGCATGCTTTTTATTTTTTGTTTAAACCTTCACATTGCCACAACTGAGCCTTACTTCATTTACTTGATGTTTGTGTTTCTTTCTGGACAAGTTTTTACTTTTTGTTTTACCACAGAAAAGTTCTACTGCAAACCACATTTCTGCTTTCGGAAGAGTCCGACCTTCAGCACGAGAAAAAGAATGTTTGAGAAGATGCGGCAGACTGTGGTACGGTATTTAACATTTTTTGTAAGAATGTTTGTGCACTGCAGATACTGGCTTGGGCTGCAATGTCCAGCAACCTTCGAGTGAGAAAACTCGACAGAGTTGACCAAACTTGAGTTGACCAAACCTGTTATTTTTTGTAAGAGTGTTTGTGCACCGTAGTGCGGTATTTAACATTTATTGTAAGAATGTTTGTGCACTGCAGATACTGGCTTGGGCTGCAATGTCCAGCAACCTTCGAGTGAGAAAACTCAACAGAATTGACCAAACTTGAGTTGACCGAACCTGTTCTGTGTTTTTGTAAGAGTGTTTGTGCACTGTGGTACGGTTTTTAACATTTTTTTTTGTAAGAATGTGACGCATCTGCCCTGATGTTATCTTGAGTGGAATTTACAGTTTAGGTCAATGCAGCCTTTAGTGGGCCCACATTCACAATTGAGAGGGGAAAAGCTGAAATGCATCACATTGGCAATTTGCCCCATTGTTGTTGACTTTTAGCAAATCCCAGAAAAATCAAACAGATTTCATGCAGCTAAATCAGTCACGTACTTTCTAGGATCGTATTGGTTCTAGGAAGTATGTTGCCTGAATATACTTCGATTTTACTCATATACTTTAATTTCAAGGTTATGAAAATGCTAGAAATCATCAGGATGACCCGGCAATGATGTAATCATTTAATAAAGGAGGAGGCTGTATAATATTAATGTATTGCCTTCATGAAGTTATTATTGACTCATGAATAACTTAATTAATGCAGAGATTGACAATGACATATTAGAATTACAGTACACTCAGCTTTTAGAACTGTTTAATTTAACACGTAGCCTATGGCGATTCGCGTTATGATTCGTAATTAAATTTTACGTTGCGACACTGAAAATCCATTCTGAATCGCGGTGTCATTTGTTGACATGCTCCCTAACCAGAAAATGTTTTTTTTGGGGTTTGTTTTTTTGTGCAATGCCGAATAAAAGAAAATATCTCTGGACAATAAGAAGAAAAAGAAGGAATCTGAGAAAAGTGCAGAAGAGTCGAAAGAAAAATCACAAGCAGAATTGGAAAAACCCAGCGAGCAAAAAACACTTCAGGGAACGGTGAAGAACGAGGAAAACCTTCCGGTGGGAGGTGACCGCCTGACACCGGAACAATCTCAACCAGAAGATGAAAATTCAGTGGGACAAGGATCCGTTGAGAAGACGACAAAAGCTGAGGAAAATGCAAAACCAGGTATTTAATTATTCATCTTATTGGTTATTTCGGTAAAGTCACGTAGAATGGACATAATAAAATAATAAAAATAAAACATAATAAAATAATTCTCACGACGTGAGACTCTGTCTTCTCGACAGACCTGTTCTCCACCTGGGGACGGCTGCTTGCGTTGTGGCCGAAACGTCGTGAGAATTATTTTATTATGTTTGATTTTTATTATTTTATTATTTCCATTCTACGTGACTTTACCGAAAGAACCAATAAGATGAATCCCTGCAGTCACGAAAGCTTTAAATCGATATTTAATTATTATTATTATTTGTAAACACTCCCGAGGACCATCAGGCCATACCCTGGCTACCACATTCAGACAAGCCCCTCCCCCCCTCCCTCCCCTCCCCCCCTTAACTTGTATTTAAGGGCTTGCCTCTTGGATTTTTTCCTCGCTTAATACAGTAAATTCAGCTGTGACGGTCCCTCCTGATGACGGAGACACTTGTGTTGCCTCCGAAACGTCGTGATTTATTATTTTATTTCTATTATTATTTCTATTATTTTATCTACGCGACTTTACCGACAAAACCTAAGAGTATGAATCCTTGCAGTCACGAAAGCTTCAAATCTAGAAATAAACACTTCTGCTTCTTTATTTGCAGAAAGTATGTTTTTGTTTTTCATTATTCGCATTCATCTTTTTAGATGTCCCACACCGACCTGACACACGCGTCACAGAGGAGCCACAAGGCAAGGACAACGACACAGTCCCCGGTTCAGAAGATGCTGCCGATGATGTGGAACAACCAAAGAAGTCGAAGAGCATTTGGAAAAGATTTAAAAGAATGTTCAGGCGAGTGAATGATGTTAAGTTCAGCCTGTTGTTTTATCGTACCGCGCATTCTTCTGCATGGCGCCTGACGTTTCGCTCCATCTGCCTAGAGCTGCTTGAGGAAAAGAAGCTTATTTGGTTCTTGGAGATGCTGTCGGCACGTGGAGTGACATGTCAGACATCATGCAGAACAAAATGTGGTACAACCGCAAAAAAACCACAGCTATTTTAGAGCATTCTGCAAAAGATGAAGGTTTGTGGTCTAGATCTTGGTGTCTCTGGAAACGTAAACTCACTCAAGCTTTTCCCTTCTTTTGCATTCCAGATCGAGGTCGCTGACAGATCTCAGAGACCACCAAAAGATGCATGATACATCTGTTTGTTCTGATAACGAGCAAGATGAACAAGTGAATGCTGACAAAGGTAAAAAAAACATGTCAGGAACGTAATAATAGCAATAATTTCAACTTATAAAGCACAGTCATCACTCTCGAAGAGAGATAACGACTTGGAGGCTTGAGCAGGGCTGTGTTATCCAACACTGGTCAACAAACAAAACACATTTTTTTCTGGCCTGGACTTTTGCAGCTGTTTTAGACTAATTTCAGGGTGCTGATTCCAAATCTGATCTCAGATTTGCTCTATCACGTCTCATTTCATGCTATCGGCATACCCCATTTTTATTGATTTTACCCGAAATTAACTCTGTCACTTATGATTGCAAGTTGTTGCGAGTCAGTGACTGCTTTAGTGTTAAAATATGGTGCTGTATTTTTAGGATAGTGTGTTTATAATATCATTTTATGTAGATATCCACATTTTTTTAATATTTTTCTTCTGCAGTTTTTATTGAAAATGCAATATTTGATATCTCAAAAACCTGATGTGATAGACAAAACAGATTTGGAATCAGCACCCCAAAATTACCTTAAAACCGTTGGAATATCTTATGCCAGAAAAAGTGTGACCAGTGCTGCAATAGGCCACAATAGGCACTGTGCCTAGGGCCTACGGAAACTAAAAGGGCCTACGAAAAAAAGTGTTTTTTTTGTTTGTATGATCAAAAATTTATCCAAGATATCTTCTTGAATAAGTATTTTTATGCAGCAAGGATAGGCACAGTGTTTCAAATAAAATCTGCTTCTCTGCGGCACAGAGCACGGACTAAGTAATGGACGTATCGGCAGTAACGACATCGGTCCAGCGGCTGGACGAAATACCGCGTGAAACAAGGCCCTACAAGTACCTTGATCCGGCCCTGGGCATGATGAACCAGATAGGCAGGAAGGCAGCAATGACCCAGCGTCGAAAATTTCCAAAGCTCTGCTGTGCTCTATATGTTAAGGTGTTGTAATTAGCCAATGAATGACTGTTTACATGTGAGAGGAAACCGGAGCACCCGGAGAAAATCTATGCATGCGAGGGAGAAACACTCTATCCCATGCAGATGGAACAGGTGTAGTCCAGATTTTTACGGTGCCGCACCCTCACTGCCTCCACAGTGCCGGATTGCAGGCGTGCGTAGCAACCTCCCCGGATTGTATTCTAATGTTGTTCATAACAAAACAAAAGGCTGTTTAAAAAAACATTCACTCAACACTTTACAATATACTCTTTGGGTCTTTCGGTAAAGTCACGTAGGTAGAAAAATAATAAATCAAAATAATAGTGATCTTTACCAAAAGACCCAAAGAGTATGGATTCCTGCAGTCACGAAAGCTTCAAATCAAAATTGGACTTTACAATATATCACTGATGCATTGGTTCATAAACAGAGTGCTTCACACACTGCGTGATAATTGGATGGGAATTAATGTATTAATCGTCACCAAGTGCCGGGTTCGACTCCCAGTTCGGGCGTCTTTCCGCGTGGAGTCTGTATGCCAGGCGGTGGTGATGCACGTGGTCTGTACTCCAGCACTGTGGATGCAGCGAGGCACAGATGTCGTGAAACTCCCTTCCCATGGGCATCGGGATTCCCCACTCTGACTTACCAGAAGGCAGTACAGCAAGTTGACTAATCTCTATCTAGTTTTGCAGCCTCGCGCGTGTGGCTGTAAAACTTGGGTTATAAACATTCCGTCATTATGTGGCTCAAAACATCTTAAAAATAAAACGCCCCCGCGCAGGACCCTGCTGCAAAAAGAGTCCTACGACCCAGTGTGGCTTTCCTGGATACATAAGCAAATGTTAAAATGCTTTCCTGCTGTTCTGCATGGGTTTACCCCCCTAAAGCTAAATAAAACACAGACAATCTAACCGGTTGGCCAAACATCGGAATGCTGAAACGTGACATCATCACTCATTTGGGCTTACAGGTAGGCAACATGTAGCAACATCGCCCCCTACTGTGCAAAGCATGGCAGGACCCTGCTGGGTAAGCGTGCATAATATTAATAATAATTCCGAATGATGAATAGACTTGTTCCTCATCAAGTAAATTATGTTGATTAAGACAGATACTGTGTGTATGTGTACGCATCTTTTTAACGCATGTGATCGGTTGTTTTCAGGAAAAAAAGTGTGTTATTGTGGGGAGTGGTGGTGCAGTGGTTAGCGCACTGCGCTACAACCCCGGCGACCCGAGTTCGATTCCTGCTTAAGACCAATAATAGCGTCGAAAATCTGAACCGGTCGTGGGCCTCGCCTAGGCCGACTGAGCCTTAAATGAGCACCTGGTGCAGTGTTTAAACATCGCCACTGGGGAGACAAAGGCGGCCGGGCCTGGTGCTGGCCACCCACCCCCCTCGTAAATGCACGTGCCGGTCTTCATAAGTGCTCACGAACAGAACTTTCTCCAACAGTCTGTTGAAGGCTATACGGGGGATCTTTGTCTTTGTGTTCTCAGAAGCTAAGCTTCCACGTCGGTTTTCAATGCGAGGGACACGGAAGAGGTTGCGTGTAAGTGACTATTTTGTAATAATATTCACACCTTACAGCGACACACTCGCCGACAACAAATATTTTATTTGATTGTGTTACTCATCTTGGCTCGAGCACACATGACATGCTGTGGTTTAATATTTCTACCATTAAACTCGGCGATCCCTTGACGCCATCTATACAAATAGTTCACAATTAATGTAGCAAAGCTTGCGATACACTCTTCGTGCAGGCGCAAAGGCATTAAAAGGACAATCACTGTTTAGTCACAACCCGTGCGTAGGTTTTCGCAGTTGTGGCCGTACAGCTCTCCTCTGTGTTTTCGGGTTGTACCACGTGCTGTTCGGCGCGGTTTCCGACGTTTCGCTGCCCTCGCCTGGAGCCGCCTTCAGTAGCTAAGGCTCCCGGCAAGGTGGAGCAACAGGCGGCACAACCCGAAAACACACCGGGGCCACGTAGTCGTACCTCCCCGGCAGCACAACTTACATTTCATGTCGGCGCGTGCACAAAGTAACCTTTTGGCTCGGTGCACCGTGCGTGTGTGTGCGTGTGTGTGCGTGTGTGTGCGTGTGCGTGCGTGTGCGTGCGTCTGCGTGCGTGTGCGTGCGTGCGCGTGCGTGCGTGTGTGTGTGTGCGTGCGTGCGTGCGTGCGTGTGCGTGCGTGTGCGTGCGTGTGCGTGTGCGTGCGTGCGTGTGCGTGCGTGTGCGTGCGTGTGCGTGCGTGTGCGTGCGTGTGCGTGCGTGCGCGTGCGTGTGTGTGCGCGTGCGTGCGTGCGTGTGCGTGTGCGTGCGCGTGCGTGTGTGTGCGTGTGTGTGCATGCTTGTGCGTGCGTGTGCGTGTGTGCTCTCGCAGCGGACGCTGTCCCTGCCCTCTCGCCCCTCGGCGAGAAGATCGGAGGCGCACGCCGGAATGTCGGGAGCGTCGCCGCGCAAGCCTCCGTGGAAGGCGGTAGAAAGCGACAGTTTGGACGCAGTGAAGCAGTCGGTGAAAGATGCCCAAGAGCCGCCGAAGGAGACGCGGCCTCCGGGAGAGGAGCCCATGTTGCCGGCGAGACCGACGCCGCCTCCGAAACCCCCCCGCAATCTGTCGTTGGCGAGTCCCACGTCGCCCACATTTAAACAGATCTTGGAAGAAGCGGAGTCGAGAGACGCAGCCGCGGGGAGGGACGCGGAGGAGCACGCGAACGCCGTCCCAAGAAAGGTGGAGGTGGTGGCGGACGTCTGCAAGCCGCTGCACATCCCCGCCGCCGACGACGACGAGCAGGAGAAGAAGAAGAAGAAGAAGCCGCTGTCGGTCAGCTTGCCGCGGAGCGACGGCGAGAGGGACGCGGAGGAGAAGAACGGCATGAAACTCAGGGCCGGGAAGTTGTTGGAGGAGGAGGGCAGTTCCGCGTGGAAGCAATCGGCGCGTCAGTCGGCGTCCGGGCTTCGCCGCAAAAATGCGACGAGGTCCAAGATTTTTCTCAACCAGGACAGCGCGGAGATGGATGTCCTCCCGCCTGACGTGAAAGAAGAAGGTGATATACCGAGCGCTGCTTTTGAGCAGTTTTTTCCCTATTCTACCTCTACATAACAAAGGCGCAGTCCCATTTACAGCAGCCGCACCTTTGCATCAGCTGCACCTTAACAACTCTTGGAACCTCCCAGTTCAACCAGTCTACACAACAAAGGCTCATTCCTAGCAGCGGCTTTAGCCGCACCAACTTCTCAATAATAATAATAATATCCAGGGGCCTGCCTTGGCTCCTCCCACCCTCAACCAGTATATATAGAAGGACGGTTTTCTTGGAATTTCTCTTACGTGATACAGCAATCGTGCTGTGACGGTTCCACCTGAAGACGGAAGCTTGTGTTGCCTCCGAAACGTCGTGATTTTTATTTTATTTTTATTTTACTTTTATAAATTTTAATTTATATTATTTACCTACGTGACTTTACTGAAAAAACCTAACAATATGAATCCTTGCAGTCACGAAAGCTTCAAATCTAGTTTTTTTCTATCCAAACGTGTCGCATTGTCGCGATGAGGCGTGTACCGATGCCATCGATTCGACAATTGAAAGAGGTTTTCGAGGCTCACGATGCTCACGTTGGATTGCGAGCATGAGCATTGGTAATGAACGAAATATGCAAATGATATGTTCATATTACATTTAGGCTAATTGGGCAGACGTCACTGGAGACGAGAGACAAGGTGAGAAACGATACCTTACGAGATGGTAATGTCCCGAAATATCGATTCTCGGTTCGAAAAACACGACCTTACGGGATTCAACTTTTAGTGAACCGATGGGTACAATTAATTATTTCGACCCTAAACCTTTGCCGAACTGCATTTTCGCAAGAGCGGTGCGCTTTAAACTTTCTCCCGATGCTTAATGCACACGCGGCCGTTGCTTGACTTTCGCAGAAGCTTCGTCTCTCTCGCATCAAGACAGCGACTCGATGGGGACCTCCGAGTCGGGCGACGAGCGAGAAGACAAGAGACCGCAGGTAAACGCCGCCCCCCCCCCCCTCCCCGTTCGTAAGTTGCGCAATCGTTTTGTTCTACGCGGATGTATGCACGTTGCACGCACGTATGTCCGTTGAACTTCTTTCGCACCGTACATGGCCTACCGTGCTAATCGGAGGTGCGGAGAAAACCAATGGATGGCTTTCACGCCCCAGTGTTGTTATTGACAGCAGTGATGTTCGTTATTTACGGGCTCTTTTTGCAATCCCGTTTTCGATTGTGCCGTTGTCCGTGTCACTGTCCCCACCCCCCTGCCCCCCACTTCCCCCCCCCCCCCCCGCCGCCTCCCCCCCCCCGTTAGTGTCTGCACTGTGCCGTGTCACATGAATATGCATGGTGGCTGCTCCCATGTTCACGCTAAAACATTTATGGGTTATTGGGGGCATTTAATCATGACTTTGGCGAGGTAAAAAAAAAATCGCACATGGCACTAATTTTAATTGAACAATGATTTTCAGCCGAAAAGCCGTAAAAAATAAATTACTGCCGGGAACTTACAGATTGCAAAAAAAAAAGTGGACAAAATAAATGTAATGGCCTTTGGCTTAATAAAGTTAATATAGATAGTCTGTGTTGATTGTTAATGGAAAATGTATTATAATGAAGTGGAATTGGTAGTTAAATGCTCTTTAATCTCATTATTTCGCTCTGAGACTAACAGTCCAGGGACAGCAAAGAGCCATCTTTACAGTGAATGATTTTACGGAGCCCTTTGTGATGCCTATTTGTATTCTACACATTTCATCATCGTCAGCCGTGATCAATCCACTGCTGGACAAAGGCCTCCCGAAGTCATTACCGTCCTTCACAGTTACACGATGCAACAATCCAACTATAGCACCGCCTTCACTCCTGTTGATTTCATCGCTCCATCTCCTCGCATGTCATCCAATGCACACATAACATTCCTTGGCCGCCGCTAATCTTAAACATCGACCCATCATTCCTACCAGCAACGTGTCATGCTCAAGCCCCCACCCACTTTTCTCAGCATCTTGATTCATATCTTGAATCTGTTCTCTAATCCACATGTTCCTATTTGTCTTCCAATGTAATTCCAAGGACATCCACCGGGATGGATGTGGCAATAATTGTCGTTGCGCTTCAGTGTGGGAGATGGCGGTGGCTTGGGGGCAGAGGTCGCAAACGGGTTTTGATCCCTTACCCGTACCCGTACCCGGCCGCACCAGGGTCGCAAACGGGTACCCGTGCCCTTCCCCGGCCGTACCCGTACCCTACCCGTACCCGGCCGGGTACGGGTAGGGTACGGGTATCGGGTACCTGATTGCGACCTCTGGGATGAAGCCATGTTGCAGGTGCGGGTGGGTTGATTCTAGGAACTTGAATTGTGAGAAGAGACAAGACGTTGGGAAATGAGTGACAAACGGTTACTCACCAGTGACTCACGGCCTACCCGTACCCATACCCGGCCGCACCAGGGTCGCAAACGGGTACCCGGCTACCCGTACCCGGCCGGGTACGGGTAGCCGGGTATCGGGTAGGGTACGGGTATCGGGTACCCGGTTGCAACCTCTGCTTGGGGGGGGGAGGCTTTCATCCGACAGTGGGTTGATTGTGGCTGCTGACGATGACATCGACGATGACGCCTGGAATGGATGGGGTGGCCAGTGAAATGTTTGCGCTGGATTTTCAGAGACGGCTGACGAAGATGGAGCGCCAGCACCGGATGTCGGTGTTGCAGTCGGTGCGAAGCTCTCGGCATCACGAGCAGCAGCGGCTTAACAAGGCGCAGGTGAGCAACGCAGACGCTCGCCTCGTACGATTCGCCGTGCCGCTCATCTAATATTTACAGCCCTGAGTCGGTGGCGGGGAAATTCCACCTTCCTATGGCTACGATGAGTCTCGACATAGGACCACCCACAAAAGTGGTGTACACCCCCCCCCCCCCCCAACCAGGATGTGAACTCGCAACCTTCCAATTGTGAGCTGCTCACTCCATCGCTGGGCTACCTGGCTGGTTGAACGGGGTGCGTGCGTGCGTACGTTGAACTTCTTTGGCACCATACGTAGCCAACCGTGCTTAATCGGAGGTGCGGGACGCAGAGCACGACGCACAGGGTTCGCAGATCGCATAACGCGAGGGGTGACATTTAGAAGCACGAGATGGGACGGGCGCTGTTTATACAGGCAGGAGATGCTGACTGTGGTTACAGTTGGTGGTGAAACCAGTGGCGGTGACGAGGCGTTCTCGCCGCTTGTTGCAGAGGTTTACGGTTCGAATGCAGCGCCCCACCCTGCTTGTACGTGTATGTATCTATGTTGAACTTCTGTCGCGCCGTACGTAGCCAACCGTGTTTATCGGAGTTGCGGGGGAAGGACAACAAACTGAACACAAAAAGCAGTTATAAAAGAAATGAGTTTTCAATCCAGATTTTAAAGTGCAAAGCTCCAGTGGCTACTGCGGGTTACACAGTGGACATCAAAAGATCCCGTGACGTCAATCGCAAGAGTGGGTCATTGTGCGCTGGCATCACGTGCTGGGTTTGCCAAAAAACGTCAAAAATGTACCGGCAAATTGACTCAATTTTGATTGCTGATTGCACCCCACCACCCCCACTCCCCCCTGCCAATTCCAAAAAACTTAGCAGGACCCTCCTGAATAAGCGCCATGAGACTCCGTGAGGCTTTCCAGGGGCAGACGAGCATAGCAATCACAATAATAATGATGATGATGATGAGAAATAAAACCCGTGGGGAGGATTAACGGAGCCACAAGTTAAATGGTGGCCAGGTAGGGGTGTTGTCAATTGCCCACTCAGCTCTTGCTGATAATAATAACAACAACAACAACAACAGGGGTATTGCAACAGTCGTATTGGCTGCACATGCAGTACAGCATTGGCACGTACAGATGGGTCTGTACAACGTTACAACCATTTAACATTCTGTAACAAGAACTTTGGATGTTATTAAAAACAATAACTTAACAACCCTCAATCACGTTCGACTCAACTCGTGAGAAGGGCAATCCGTTACAGTTACAGCTATTCACGTTCAAATGGTCATCGATGCAATGTACGTTACATCAAGCGAACGTCGGGCAATCGTTTGAAGTTGCAACTCTCCTGCAGCTTATGGAAATGTATGGAAATTAAATTGTTATTGCTTTGATAAATCATCAGATATTTTGTAAGAGCTTCAGGAAAATAACACAATTTATAGCGCTCCTCTGCAGGGGATGATGGCTTACCCAAACCGTGTCTTTCCTGTGCACTGTTTAACCAAACATCACGAAATTGATCAACGCGGGTTGGTGAAGGGAGTTGGCCAGGACCAGTCCAGATATCATTTGCCACTGGTGTTAGCCGTGGAAGGGAATTGAACTCGGGTCGCTGGGCTCACTGCACAAATGCACGAATCGCTGCACCACTGCCCTACCCATAGAGCTTCATACACTTATGATGCGTTTTCTTTTTTGAAAAAGTTTTGTAAGATCTCGTTTTTTTTATTTCACCTTTCGCAGATGATGCAGCGCGAACTGCAGGAGTTGGAGGAGAAGCAGAGAATCCTGGAGGAGGAGGGGGTGAAGATAGAGAAGACATTAAGAGGAGGTGTGCACAATTACAATTGTAAATGTTGCAGGTTTACTGACCATCACACCGATGTGCTGAAGTAATAGCTAACCGGCACATTTTGTTCACGTGACAGACCTTACGAATTGGTTGTGTCGGGTGGTGGTGGGTTAATTCTACATTTACATGTACGTGATCTAACTAAAAAAACTTTGTTATCAGTATAATATTTATTTTCATCTTATCTTTGTAATATGTATCACTGGCAGATATAACAACATGTGACAACGAGCAATTTTATACAGCTTAATTCACGCAAACTTCACCTCCGTGAAATACAATCCACAAACGCGGAGGTACATATATACGTATCAAGATGTTTTCAGACAACTCATTAAGTGTTTATACGTGTGGGATGGAACCGGATCACTCTGAGAAAACCCATGGAAGGCGAGGGGACAACACACAATATCCCATACCGAAGGGAGACTTTATATTTGTCCTCACTTTGCTGCAACGCCTTCTCCTGGCGAACCAGGGTGTAGCACCATTGGAACCTTATGTAACAGTAAAAAATATGATAATTGTTTTTTTACCCTTCTATCTGGCAACAAAACTGACACCTTTTTTACAAGGAGTCATGTTTGCATAGACCACAATACCTGCAGTCATAATGCAAACAAAAAACATAACTCTGATAATGTGCACTGTCCTTGAAGTTGATTGGTCCACACCCGAGACAGCTTTCCTCTGAGGAAAGCTGTCTCGGGTGTGGACCAATCAATTAGAGGAAAGCTGTCTCGGGTGTGGACCAATCAACCTCAAGGCCAGTGCATACATTATCAGAGTTATGTTTTTTGTTTGCATTATGACTGCAGGTATTGTGGTCTATGCAAACATGACTCCTTGTAAAAAAAGGTGTCAGTTTTGTTGCCAGATAGAAGGGTAAAAAACCAATTATCAGGGTGTAGCACTTCAGCGGCCATGGGAACGGAGTTGCACGACATCTCTGCGATCCACCAACACTTGCCTCCACATTGCCGGGTTACAGGTGTGCATAGCCATCACCGCCTGGCGATGCTGTAGGGATGGCTTTTTCCGAATTTTTGAAAATCTGGCCTGGGTATAACAATTCGGACGATCCAAAAAATAAGTGTTGCAGACTGATCCGAAAAACATGTTGTCCCACCTAACGTGGCATCACGTGGCGTTTGTGACATTAGTTGTGTCAGCGCAAATACATGTAAAATGACTGCATCATATTATTAATGATGATGCAAAAATTCTCCAACATCAAAGAATACGAAATTAGATTTATTATTACTTTTAAAACCAGAACTCATCCTTTGTATGATGCTTACTCCGTTAGAATGTCCTTCACTTTCCGTAACGTAATGGGTGGGATGTAGGTCAGGTGATAGAGCAGGAAGATTCCCAGTCGTGAAAATGACAAGTTCGAATCCTGGTAAGTCAGATCCATCAACCCCCCCAGCGTCAATAAAATCGGCGTACACCACAATCGCAACCGCGAAAGCCTACGCCGTCATATCTCGTCGTACCGCGTAGCCGCATTCGCTAACGTCGAGAGTCGTGGTACTGACTGTGCGAGTTCTCTCCCCCTCCCTCTCTCTGTTGTCACACTCGCGTTGTCTGTGTGCGTGCAGACGGGGTGGACAATGACAACCCCGTGCTGATGCAGGAGTGGTTCAAGCTCATCGGTGAGAGGAACCTGCTGCTGCGCAAGGAGTCCGAGATCGTGATCATGTGAGTTTGCCGTGCCGCTCAGTCAGTCCCTCGGGAGGGTGCCACGTCTGCGTTGATTTGTCACTTCAACGTGTGTACGGGGATGCCAAGAGGTGAACCCGTTCGTCTCTTGGCATCCCCGTAGCTGGGATGGAGGGGCGAAGAGCGTCAGCTTAAATAGTCGCTCCAAGCCTGGGGCGTGCCATTCAGACTCTGTCTTCTCGACAGACCTGTTCTCCACCTGAGGACGGCTGCTTGCGTTGTGGCCGAAACGTCGTGAGAATTATTTTATGATGTTTTATTTTTATTATTTTATTATTTCCATTCTACGTGACTTTACCGAAAGAACCAAGAAGATGAATCCCTGCAGTCACGAAAGCTTTAAATCGAAAGATAAATAAACACTCACCGGGTTCTAACGGCTCGTCGTGAGCTCGAATGGTGCGCTCCCCGACTCTCATTGGCCAGGAGCTATCACAGAGGGGAGCCGACACAGAGCGAGATCTTAACTCCCTCGCCTGGCATGCAGGAGGTCGTGGGTTCGATTTCGACCCTGAAGCTTGTATATTTGGAGTTTGCGTGTTTCTGTCTCGCGGTTGTCGCGTGGATTTTTCTCCGGGTCCTCCGGTTTTTCCTCTCTAGATTTATAAACACGTGTTTCGAGTATTTGGACCGCTTTAAATTTCCACGTGATAAGCCACTTCTTTGAGCTATCATTTGTGGCCAGGTCACTTCTGAAAAAGAGCTACGTAGTTCAGTGGGCCTTACCTGGTAAAAAAAAAAATAGTTTACAATAGTTTACACGATTGCATTTGAAGGTGGAGAGCCTTTGAAATCGGATTTGGTCGTCAAGGAAAACTAAATGGAAAATGAGTAGCCGGTTGGGAGACCTTGGGGATAAATGAAGGGGGGATTGGTGGAGAGTCACGGAACGTTCCAGCAAGGATGGGGAAGAGAATAGAGGGAGGGGTAGAAGTGGCTTCCAGCAAACACTCATTTAACCTACGCAGTGCATTATGGGGCAACACGGCGAGCAGTACAAACCTCGCTACCTCAGCGTGTTTCCCAATAATGGCTGACAATAGTGGAGAAGGATACCTGAACCCACGCATTACATACAGCAAAGACAAAGATCCCCCACATAGCCTTCAGCAGACTGTTGAGGCAAGTGCTGTTTGCAAACACCTATAAAGGTCAGCACAGCTTGTGAGGGGGTGGGTGGCCAACACCATGCCCAGCCATCTTTGTCACCCTACATGCAGATGTTTACACACCACACCAGGTTCTCATTGAAGGCTGAGTCGACCTAGGAGAGGCCCACGACCCGTTCAGAAATTCGGCATTGTTTTGGTCGTGAGCAGAAATCGAACTTGGTTCGCCGGGTTTGTAGTGCAGTGCTCTAACCACTAGACTACCGCTCCCCCATTGCACACAACATATACCCAGCAACGAACGTTGATGTCTTTTCACGTGCCCTTAGATTGCACGTATCCTCGATATTAATTCAATCAATATTTAATCGCTGCATCAATGCGTCATTCCACCTTCAACATTTGTGTACACGTGGCATGTGCAACAGCAAGCATAATGGGTCTGTCGGTGCTGCAGGATGCAAGAGCTGGAGCTGGAAGACAGGCAAGGACGTCTGCAGCAAAGACTTGACACCCTCAGCGCCTTAAATGGTACGCCGACCGCGCACTCCTGCGAACTAACAAACCGCTGAGGCCGACACAACGCAATAATCTTGATTCCTCTGCCTTTAATCACCTTGGACGGTGTCCAATCTTGTCGAAATCTGGAAGCAAAGCACAGCTTGGGCCTGGTTATTGCTCGGATGAGAGCCTGCCTCGGAATGCCCAGTATTGTAGGCCAAGGTTGCGGGGTGACGAGGAGATGGAAGCACACAGCGCTGCCTTCTTGAATCCTCCTGTGCAGAGCTTTTGAGTGTTCTCTCCTTGTATGAATGTATTTTTCTTCAGGTTTTACTGCTTCTCTGCACATGGCAAAAAACACACAGGAATGGAATTTGCCAAATATCTCAATTTAGTAGGTTCCTCCTAAAAGCCTTCGAGACCTGCCTGGGTAAATAAAGGGTGGAATAATAATAATTATTATTATAAATGCAGACGCTGCTGTGTTGCAATGGTGAGCTCACTGGACGTACAATCTGCAGATCACCGGTTCAACTCGATCTCCCGGCGTGGCAGTTGAAATAAACAGGGCGAGTTACTTAAATCACCGACTTGGTCTGCCCAGCAGTATAGCTGGTTACAACACAGTCGATCGGCAGATCGTGTTTGATGGTGATTCCTCCAGTCTAAATAAAGATTGTGATTCTAAAGTGTTGGTTATTCCCATCTTTTTCCATACGTCCGGCCAGCATGGAAGAGTAGGCCAAATACCATCTGGAGACCCTTTCACCGGCAGTGGCGTGAGCGAGCAATTGCAGAGCTCCACCTTTACCTTTCATTATATCCTCTAGAGAAATGGTTCTTAACCTGGGGTGCACACCCCCCCCCCCCCCCCCTGGGGGTGCGAGATGCCCTTTCTGGCAGTGCGAGACATGCATGATTTTTTTGGAAGGTAAATCATCTAAACAAATTAAGGATGGGCATGTAAGTTACAACCACTTTGTTTCATCAAACCTAGGTGCGAGAAGCCCTTTCTGGGGGTGGGAGACATGCATGATCTTTTTGGAAGGTAAATCATCTAAACAAATTAAGCGCGGGCACGTAAATACAACTACCTAGTTTCATCAAACCTATGAATGTATTAACATTATACATTTTTTTTGTTACGATTGAGAACCAGAGGGGTGCAAGGCTTCAGTAAAGGTAAGGAACCGCTGCTCTAGAGAGGGCTCTATCTCGAGCTTCCCCTAGCGCGGAGGCCCTTCCGCCAGCAGACGTGCGAGAAACAAATCGCAAGGGCTGTGACGTTTACTCCAATTAGAGGTGTTAATGTCTTGGTCCTGTCTCTCTCTCTGTGTCGGACAGCGTCGGAGTATGATGAAGAGGAGCAGCAGGAGCTGGATCGACTGTTGCAGGAGAAGATCGAGGTTGTGGAGCAGAGGAACACTCTCGTGTCCCTTCTGGAGGAGCAGAGGCTCTTGGAGAAAGAGGAAGACAAGCAGCTCTCCGAGACCCTGGGCATGCCGAACTAAGTCTGCTCGTGATGAACTCTAAAACGGCAGAGAGAGATTACGTTTGGTTCCGGTGCAAATATGACGTAACTTCGTCTCGCTACCGATATCGAGTCATCCCCATAGCTGAGAATTTTTGTAACACGGCACGAGCACGAATCACAACTGGTGGCAATGAAGTTCCTTCTGCAGGGGATCGTCGAAGGAAGGCTCTGGGGAGGGGAGTGGGTGACATAAAACCAATTGGAGCACGTTTCTGTAAATGAGGAGAAGATCGCTAGACAGAAGAGTATATCCAGGCTGGAAGCAAATAAGAGGCATAATAATAAAACCTGCATAAGGTGATTTGTAGACGGCAAAAGGGCACGATTGTGACCATGTGATCAGTCCTCCCATCATGCCTTGCATGACACGTGACATCACCACTGTGCATGTGATGCACAGCTGGGTCTAGATGCTCCCGTTTATTTACACTTCACCTCACCACACTGACTGCCGGCGTGCTATACGGTCAAATGACCCTCATGATCGGCACGGCGTGGGGTAGGCCTCATCCAGCAGTGGATTGAAAAGAGGGGGATTGTAGACTGTTGGAGATATTGGGATTTACATGTAGACTTATGGAGAAATTAGGATGTACATGTAGACTTATGGAGAAATTGGGATGTACATGTGGACTGTTTGGAGATATTGGGATGTGCATGTAGGCTGTTGGAGATATTTCTATCAGTGGGCAGTTATGACTGGAAAATAACTTGGATGTCTTTGCATCCCGTTGCTGATGTTGACAAAACGTACAGGCATTTACCTATGGGACGTATTGATCAAGACGGGCCCTCAATGCCATTCCCGCACCTCTGATTTTGCACGATTGGCTACGTACGGTGCGAAAGAAGTTCAACATGCGTATGTGCAAGCAAGAAGAGATGAGAGTAAATTATTACAAATTTAGAGTTTTTCAAACGTGATTTAATTTTAAATCCGTGCGATCGCACATGTGGGCGGGGGGGGGGGGAGGTGGCACAGTGGTGAAATGAAGTCCCCACACAGCTCCCATGATCGATAAGCTCTGGGCAAGGTTTTCATCCAGCAGCGGATTGGCAAAGGGCTCTAAATTTGAAGCACATAAACAATTTAAGGACAATCCATCGTTATTTTGCGTGCAAATATCTCCCTCAGTAACGGAGGCATCCAGTGAACATTATAGCAGAACGGGAGCGGTACGGGGGGGTGGGGGCACGGAGCATAAGGAATGAAAAAATAAACCCATCACGTCCTCCGAGGCGAACAAATAAACATTCTTGGCCATTAAATGCATCTAATGAATATAGAAATGCATTAAAGAGAGTATACGCTGACTGGCAAAACAAAAACTAATAAACGCTTAGAAAGTATTTTACAAATGGCTCAATGTTGCTCAAATTCTGGAATAATTCTTACGTTTATGTGAGGTCACAGTTAACCGGGTCTCGTGTCTAAAATTCACGACGGTTTTGGGTATTATCCTGGGTATAAAAAGTTAATTGCTGTTATTTTTTAACGCCTATATGTGGGTTTTTTTTGTCCTTGGTTAATAATACATTACATTTACTACTGCAGAAATTACTCAGATTTTTGGTTGTTAATACGTATAATTGGTTTATTTTGGGTGAGATCGTCTAGGTATGGTGTAATTTTTTTTTACAATAACCCTCCACCCGATGGAGCCATTCAAAAATAAAATTGTCACGTGGGAAAATGTGTCAATTGATTTGGTTAATTCTAGATTTGAAGCTTTCATGACTGCAAGGATTCATACTCTTAGTTCTTTCGGTAAAGTCACGTAGGTAAAAAATGAAATTAAAATTAATAAAAAATAAAAACAATAAAATCACGACGTTTCAGAGGCAACACAAGCTTCCGTCTTCAGGTGAAACTGTCACAGCAAAAAATCTGTATCAAGTGGAGAGAAGTCCTAAGTGGTACGACCTTATATACTGGTTAAGGGGGGAGGAGCCAGGAAGGGCCGCGGGAGAGGAGGAGTTGTGAGATGGTCAGTACTGCTGCTAGAACTGAGCCTTTGTATTGTAGATGCCCATATGTAGATAAGCCAGCTAGGATACAGATTTTTTGCTGTGACAGTTTCACCTGAAGACGGAAGCTTGTGTTGCCTCCGAAACGTCGTGATTTTATTGATTTGGTTAGTCAGCCAGACTGCTTTAGTTAGCTAGACAGATTTAGTCAGCTCGACAGAGAGGATGAATGATTGAAACGCGGCGGATAAGACTCGACTAAAATTCCCATCGACTATACTAAGACACAACTAAAATAGACAATGCAGACGAAAGTTACACCGGCATGCATGCACGTGTATCAGTAAAGAGAAAAAAAAATATTTCTACTAATTTCGGTTCTCACAAATGCCTATTTCTGTACACATGCAGGGTGACAAGTAGACGATCCCATGGAGTGCTCGTCAGATGTAATATTTTACTTTGCATTATTTCCCCCACCCCGTGGAATTACAGCTTTTAGGCACCAGCATATTGTGACATCACAAGTGGTCTTACCAGCGCTGTTTAAACGAAGAAGAAATAATGCATAATTAAAGGAAGAGCCATTGGCATTATTCCCAACCTTCAAGCCCTTCACTATACCCACCATTAATTTTTCTGTAATCCTCGCGATTTTAATTATCCATCGCATCGCAAGCACATAAAGAATAAGTGGACAGCGTGCGCTATCATGCTAAGCTCTCAGAAATGTAGCTGCCGTGCACACTGGAATGTACAATTGTGGGGCATCAATGCACGTTATTAGCAGTCACCTCTTCAATGCTCTCGCTGCCCAGACTCCACCATCACATCCCAATGTGCCCATATCCTTCTCTCGTGGACTCTAAATGGCATGTGCGGTGAGTGGGTCTGAGGTTTCCCAGATACTCGTGTATTTAGGCTTCTGTGATTGTGAGCCAAATGCTAATTTTAAATATTCCCATCTTCCAATCTTGCTGTCGGTGTCATGTAACGAGATAAACTACCTGTCTGGGAAGTTCTAGATTTGAAGCTTTCGTGACTGCAAGGATTCATACTCTTAGTTCTTTCGGTAAAGTCACGTAGGTAAAAGAATCTGAAATTAAAATTAATAAAAATAAAACAAATACAATTATAAAACAAATACAATTAATAAAACAATAAAAATCACGACGTTTCGGAGGCAACACAAGTCTCCGTCATCAGGTGGGACCGTCACAGCAAATCTGGCTGTGACGGTCCCACCTGATGACGGAGACTTGTGTTGCCTCCGAAACGTCGTGATTTTTATTGTTTAATTGTATTAATTTTTATTTCAATTTTTTTTTTACTTTTTACCTACGTGACTTTACCGAAAGAACTAAGAGTATGTCTGGGAAGTCTCAAATAGCAGTGCATCACCACCCTGTGCGTTCGACGTCTGTCCACAAGGCGTGGGATATGACAGAGCTGCCTCTGATTTCTTCGAGTCGTCTACAGAGTCGAGGGAAACGCTCTCCCACTCGCGGTGCACTATGGGAATTAATGTTCATCGCATGACGGCTGAGAACCCGCATTCAGAATCTGAATATTTATTGATACTGGAGGAATCCGATGAGCTATAAAGCTCTTTTTTCACAGATGTCGAGTAAGGGCGGGTAAGCACGTTACAACAAACAATACAAAACACGATAGGCAAGGTAAACAAAAAAAGACAAAGATCCCCCTTATAGCCTTAACAGACTGTAGGGGC
This sequence comes from Lampetra planeri, assembly GCF_965212315.1. Taxonomy (NCBI): domain Eukaryota; kingdom Metazoa; phylum Chordata; class Hyperoartia; order Petromyzontiformes; family Petromyzontidae; genus Lampetra; species Lampetra planeri. Next base: position 9,659,804 of record NC_136122.1, on the reverse strand, counting down.
AAGTGCTGTTAGCGAGCACCTATGAAGGCCCGGAACGGTACACGAGGTGGTGGTTGGCCAGCACCACCCCCGACCGCCTTTGTCTCCCCAGTGGCGATGTTTACACACCGCACCAGGTACTCATTTGAGGCTGAGTCGACCTAGGAGATGCCCAGGACCGGTTCAGACAATCGTCACCGGTGTTGGCCGTGAGCGGGAATCGAACCCGGGTCGCCGGGTGCGTAGCGCTAACCGCTACACTACCGCTCCCCCACAAACAAAATATCACAGAGACACATACACATTAAACTAAACCACCCCCATCCTACCAGACAAAGCCCACTGAGGTGTTCACTTACTCTTCAAAAGCGGCCTTGGTCACGAATGGAAGCTCAACGAAGTGTCAGTGGCAGCACGGGGCTTCTGACCTCTTGAGCCACCCGGCCGGTCGTCTCCGCCCGTGACCTCTTTATCAACGCACTAGGGGGCGCACGTGCTCATCGCACCTTCCCGCATGCTATTGTTGGTACACGTTTGTCGCATGGCAGTCAAAGGAAAATGTTTAACTGTCAGAAGTGGGATAGGTCAAATTAAGTGAACGCACACAATTAATGTGGTGGGGTTTTTCCTTTTTAACAGTCCATAGGTGACTCGGCTGACACCATCAACTGACTATACCCTTGAAGGTCCAGGTTTAATCAGGGTTGCCGAAATCCAGAGTCAAAGCCATAATATGAGCTTCGTTGGCTCAGTCACCTCCAAGTATAATACTTATAATTGACAAACGGAAAATGTGTCGGTTCAAAACCATGTTAGAATTAAGGGGCCGTCCATAAATGACGTCACGCACCTAGGGGGGGGGGGGTGTCAGCTTGTGACTATGTGTGACGATGTGTGACAAGGGGGGGGGGGGTTGGAAATGTGACGTCACATAAAAATGCGCAACTTTAAATAAATATAGAATTGTGACAACAACACTAATTGTTATAACAACACTCCTACAACATCAGAGTGCAGCGCCACATTAAATACGCACTCCAATGACAATAGTTTAAAGCGATTTGAAGCATGTTTTATTTTCAAAATGGAAATATGGTTTTGGGGCGGGGCAGAGCTTTGTGACGTCATATTCGAGGGGGCTGACAAAATCGCGTGACGTCATTTATGGACGGCCCCTAAGCACATCATCAGAACAGGGTCAGTGCGATGAGTATTACTTTATGGGGGGTATTGACAGTGGCTGTTCTATGGAAAGACTGTTTCCAGGCCATAGCAATGTGGAATTTCCATCACTGCCCCAGGGTAACCAACAGATATGAGCAGCACATATAGTTCAATGGGGCAAGGAGAAAGTTGGACTTGGGATATCTTGGCTTTCGTATGCCCTTGTGTCAAGTGATGGAATGGGTTCAAAAGTTATCTCCCATGATATGTGAATGCATCATCAGCCAAGGCTACGCCACACTTACAGCTGCTGTTCTTGCATTCTCCAGCATGAGCTGCCTCTGTACTAAGCACAGTTCCATCACGACTTCTTTAACTGAAAACCACTCTGCTACCCAAAGCTCACATTACTACCCTCCCTCCCACCTCTTCCCGACTCCCCTCGTGATAGCCCCTCAACCACCATCTGTCAAAATGCCCAGGGCCTCCCCGTGTCTCCTTCCAGAGCCTGCCTGGCAAGTATTTTCATTCCCCTCTTGTATCGACGGGGGCCTGGCAGCAAGGCCGTAGCCATGGAGTCAACATTGGGGGGGGGGGGGGACCAAATATTCAAGGAGGTCTGGGGTTCCCCCCGTCCCCCTAGAAGAAAATCTAAATTTGAAAACGAATTTCCTGCCTAAAATATTAAAAACATCACTACCACATAGGATGGACTTTTTTATTTTCGTTTTTTACTATAATGTCTAATAGTGTATTACATTGCTCTGTTTTTTCTTTTTTTTTACCTTTTCTTGTTTCATTATATGTACTGACAGAGATTAGAGATGAATAAAGTACAACCATAACCACAATCATATAAACAGAAATCTATTTTATAACAATATAGGGGGGGACATTTTGAGCATATTTGAATATTGGGGGGGGGGGATGTGCCTCCCCCCCCCCAATATATATTATAATTACGGCCTTGCCAAGCATAACCCGACCGCCCCCACTGTCCATTAGTGTGGACATTAAAGACGCCCCTGCTCACAGTAGCATTTCATGAACAAATTGCACTTCAAGGCACGCTTTGATGTGTGGGGGGGCGGGGCAAATTGGGTGATGGACTTTGCCATACGGAAGGCCAAGCTTCGTCTAATGATATGGCGAGAGCCACATCTGCTACTTTGCTTTTCGTGGCCGAATTGTTCGTCCACTGTTCGCCAGCACCCACGATAAACACGAACACAATAAACACATACTCTTTGGTTTTTTCGGTAAAGTCACGTAGGTGAAAACAAAGTAAAAAAATAAAACAACTAAATAAAATCACGACGTTTCGGAAGCAACACAAGCATCCGTCATTATTATTCGATTTAAAGCTTTCGTGACTGCAGGGATTCATCTTCTTGGTTCTTTCGGTAAAGTCACGTAGAAGGGAAATAATAAAATAATTCTCACGACGTTTCGGCCACAACGAAAGCAGCCGTCCTCAGGTGAAGAACAGGTCTGTCGGAAAGACAGCTTCTGAATGAAACACCACCAGGCTTGGAGCGTATATATATTTTTTGACCTACGTGACTTTACCGAAAAAAACAGAGTATGGATCCTTGCAGTCACGAAAACTTCAAATCTAGAAACAATAAACACAAACACGACAAACACGATCAACACGATCAACACAAACACGACAAACACAAACACGAGCTGCGTGGGAGCAAGTCGTATGCGGATGAGCGGGGAAGGTGGCTGCTGTCCAGCCTGCCCCTTCCAAGTGATGGCAGTGATGAGAGGCGCAGCGATCAATGCATTGATCCAGCAATTAAATTCGATTCCTAATCGCATGATTGCGCGCACTGGCTCATTCGTTCGTTATTCGTAACATACAGACGCCACGGCCAACATCAGCGGCGAGCAGAGATTCACTTCTCACGCGATGTTTTCCGCAATGCCGCTAGGCTGCCTCGGAGTAGGGAGTCTCGGCATAAGGCACTACCACTAGAGTACAAGTAACGCCTTTCCACATAAACCTAATATTATCGTACCCCATGCTGTAATGCTCTAATCCAGTGATACCGCAGCATCATGCGGACACAACTACCACGACCAACAGCCTGGGGCCATCCATTTAGTACGTACGCATGGAGGGGGGGTTAACCCAAACTCATACACTTGCGTATGGGGGGTATACTGACAATGTACGCATAGGAAACGGAGGGGGAGGGTGAAGCCTCGATAATAATTTCTTTACATTGGCCTTTCTCTTTACTTAAACACGTTAATATTATTCATCCTTGATCGTTTCTGCGTGGATTAAATAGCGGCCGTTCTATAGGATTCAGGTGGGGGGGGGGGGGTGTAAAAAGTCCGCGTGCGTACAGGGAGGGGGGAGGGGTCAAGTTTTGACAGATTTTTGCGTACCTACTCAATGGATGGCCCCCCTTATTGAACGTCTGTGAAAAAGGACTTCATGGCTGATCGGATTTCTTCAGGATAAATAAAGATTCAAAAACGGTGGGGTGTGTGGACATTCACAGAGTGCGAGTGAGTCGGTCGTGTGCCATCGTCCTACCGAGCGACTGTGTTGTTATCTTGGATTGGTCTATCGTTGATTCGGAACACGGGACGGATTTGGCTTGGCCAAGTGGGTTCCAGACCGATCCTGCTGCTGCAAATGAAGCCACTGGGAGCGAGCGATGTGGGGCCCCCCTCCTGAGCACCCCACCGCCTTCAACATCATGCACTGACGGCCGCCGTGAACGACGCTCAAACGACCCCCACATTCCGCACGGTGAGAGGTGGAAGCTGGCGGGGGGGGGGGCTTTATCCAGCAGTGGATGACCAACAGCTGTACATTGTTGTCATACTTGTCTATGCTGTATGTAAGGGGTTTACGTGACCCCCGCCTCCCTGCAAGCAATGGAGGCCATTCAAAAACTGACTAAATCACTGCAAAGAGTGAATCGGTGCACCCTTAAGCAATGACGGAGCCGCCGCTGACTTGGGTGTTAATCCGATTTGTGCTTTCATCGGCCTGACGATGGATCGGAACCTTCCCAAACACGAACGGACCGCTCGGCTCGTGCCACTCTCGGCTCGTGCATCGGAGGCATTTGTCGGCGTCTAAAAATTCCGTCGTTCGGCCAGAGAGCAGCCTCGGCTCATCCCGGCGGTGTCACATTGCCCACGGATTCCCAAACGCCCTCCCAAATAGCCCGACGCAAATAGAAGACCACGACAGCGGTGCATTTTCAAAAGATTTTCTCAGCTGTCGCCTCCCGCTATTGCCGCCGCTTGGCGAAGTCACCCGCAGCGCTGTTCTCACACTGCAAGTGGGGTAACTCACGTGTCACCACCCCACCCTCTTGCCTAAGATAGAAGAAGGAACAAACGCGAGCACGCCTGCACGCTGGCACTACTGGCAGACCCAGAGTCGGTATTACGCTCCGACTTGTTCGGCTCCGATGCGCGCCTTTTGACTTACACGCAGCAAAGCCGCGCAGCGTTCAACGTCGATAGATTTGGGACCTATTGCTGAAACTTTGTGCCGTGTAGGGTGTCGGGGGAAAAACCGCACGTGCGTTTTTATTTTTTTTAAAAGGTAGATTCGTAAGCGAATAACGTTAATAAAGTACGGCCAACATGGATGGACTTTTGTGTGGAAAGCAGAAAAGTAAAAAAGGTAAGATTGCTGTTTTATTTTGCTTACATACCTGCATGGCATGCGCGTGCCGAATTACCGCGCATTGCTCCAGCAAACTACGTGTACTGAATTAAAAAGTAAATAAACGTAAAGGATTAAAGTTATTTCCTGCTCATTGAGCGTGGAGGCATCTCCTCTTTACAACCCTGAGCCAGTGATGGAAACAATTTCCATAAAAGTGTTAATCATCTTATTTAGCCGAGAAAAATAACGGGCTGAATCAAACTCCAACCGGTATTTGAACTCATACATTTTCATTCGCGGGCCGCTTTCTCTGTCACTGAGCCGCCTGGGACAGCGTTTAAATTGCAGTTGAGCGCTTTAAAAGGAGGGCTATGTCATGCATTACAGAAGAGTTTCCTTTTTGACTAATTATCAGATGATTACTTATTTAACAGTACGTTTGAAGGTGCCTCCCAGGGAACAAAAGTCACATTAGTGAGCAAGACGAGATGAAAAACAAGTACATCTCGGTTTAATAAATATTTCATCTGACATTGTAGCACAGAAAGGACTTTTAAAGTTTAGTTTTTTTCCCCCCGACTAATGGGTTTGAGCATCGCGATGTATGATAACATAAGCGATTCCGTTATCGTTTTGTTCTGAATGAGTACCACCAGCTCTCGTACAGTATAAACACGATTTCCCTGCATCTAGTCGTATTCTGTACCCTGCAAATATTTTAAGGGAATCATGCATTTTTAATAAATGTTCGAATGCCTTAGATGAATCTTCTCCAGTAAAATGTGACGCATTATTAAAACTACGTTGCCATGATGTTACATGTTTTAGTTTTACAATTTCTACTTATATTCAAGTGATGCTATATTGGTCCGCATGTGATTGGATGACTGCATGTCCATCCAGAACGCTCTCAGATTAGTGATATCTCCTGCTGCAAGATAAGCTCCCGTGGAAGGTGATATCATCGAACCACTTCTGAAATGTTTGCACATCACCACCTAGCCACGCGAGGGGGTGTTCTTTCCCATTTGCCCTCATATTGATGTTCGTCTACATGGCAGGCGATTCAAAAGTGTTTTTTTTAATTCTCACAGCTGGAAGTTCTGTGAAATTATGTGATAAAGAAATGTAATGATAGTTTTTCTGACCAGTTGCATGCCTAAAACCATCAACTTAATTCTAGATTTGAAATTTTCGTGGCTGCAAGGACCCATGCTTTTTGTTTTTCTCGGTAAAGTCACGTAGGTAAAAAATAAAATAAATTAAAATGAAAAGAACTAAATTAAATCACGACGTTTCGGAAGCAACACAAGCCTCCGCCTTCATGTGGAACCGCCACAGCCAAAATTACTGTAGTGAATTATTCACTTAAATTTCTTTTATTTTTTACCTACTTGACTTTACCGAAAAAACCATCAACTCACTCCGCTTGCGAACTCAGGCTAATAATTGTTGACTGAAACCCACATTCTAACCCAGTATTTCAGTTGTGCTGGCTCATGTGTCTGACTTTTGAACCACCTGGATACCTCCCAAATATTTCCACGTGATTGCCACACTGTCGTTATTAATATCACCGTGATAAAAAAAATTACTGCATTCAACCTTTCATTATTTACTTTGACGTTGATTTACTGTAATGCACGTTGTAAAATGCATCAGACATACCTCGAAGCAACGATGCATAAGTGACAGTGTTTGCATAATTAAAATATGTAAAGTCCAAGTGGATGTACATTCGAGCAAGTGTGATAATTAATTGAACGTATGTATGTTAAGCTTCTTTCACACGGTACGTAGCCAACCGTTCTGAATGTTGTCTTAAATTAAAGATAGCACTTTGCATGAATATCAGCGCTGATATAATACATCTAAACTGGCCTGATCTTCAAGTTTCTTAACACAAACATATATTATTTACGTACGTACGTATGTACTCATTCATTAGATAAATGGCAAGCGTATGTATGTTGCGTAAGATGCTACAATGTATCACTGAGCTGTGTCAATGCGGCAATTACGCATGCCGAATGCAGGGAAAACAAGAGCAACATCAATTTCCGGCGAAACTCTCCGGATGCTGGGATGATGTAATGTTTAACACTCTTGAGACTCACAATGCAGTGTTTACCAGTTTGAGCTCCCTGTGCGAATGTTGAAACAATGGTTACTTTAATTAAATCCCCTCGCCTCTGTCCACCCACCAGTATATAAATGAGTTCGCCACGTCTGTGAAAAAGAGCTTCATAGATCATCGGATTTCTGCAGGATAAATAAAGATTCTGATTCTGGGATAAAGCGTACGTACTCTCACCTCTTCCAAGACATCGGCTTAGCGTGGAAGAGTAGGCCAAATACCCTCTAGTGGAAAGCCTTCCGTCGGCATTGGCGTGAGCGAGCAATTGCAGAGCTGCACCTTTACCTGTATTATCTTCTCCATCTCTGCTGACAGAAATCCCACGAGAGCTGTAAGGTGCAACTGACATTGCATTCCGCACTTAACATCTGATGACACTAGTCAACACACTTTTTTCTGGCATAAGGTATTCCAACGGTTTTAAGGTAATTTTGGGGTGCTGATTCTAAATCTAGCATCAGTTTTTTTCTATCACATCAGGTTTTTGAGATATCAAATATTGCATTTTCAATACAAACTGCAGAAGAAAAATAATAATTAAATGTGGATATCTACATAAAATGATATTATAAACACACTATCCGAAAAATACAGCACCATATTTTAACACTAAAGCAGTCACTGACTCGCAACAACTTGCAATCAAAAGTGACAGAGTTAATTTCAGGTAAAATCAATGAAAATGGGGTATGCCGATAGCATAAAATGAGATGTGATAGAGCAAATATGAGATCAGATTTGGAATCAGCATCCTGAAATTAGTCTAGAACAGCTGCAAAAGTCCAGGCCAGAAAAAAAATAATTGTTGACCAGTGTGACCATTGCAACCGTGATTCTTGATAAAAAAAACAAAACCCACAATGGCACGATAAAGATACAGTGATGCTTCAACTGCACAGTGGTCAGTGAACTCTGTGACCTGTGGTTCGATTTCCGGCCAGGCCTAACATCAGTGATGTTCCAGAGCACCCACCAACAACCTCTTTCCCCAACTGAGACTGATGCACGGTCAAACAATCCCCACGACCCACACGACCTCAGGAGGCCTGTCATCCAGAAGTGGATTAAGAGAGGGGAAAATGGGCTGTACATTCTTAACATTGCTAATTTAAATTGTATGTATATATTTATATATCTCACAAGTGGCATGTCCTTATTAAGTGGCATTCCTTCCAAACATATTAGTAACATTTATTTATGAACAAAACCTCAATATGTTTGTCAACATTTATTTTATGAAGGGCCATTGGATAACATGTGATCTATTGTAGAGTATTGTTGGTCATCTTTAGGGCAGTGCTATTGACAAATGTGTTGAGTTATTTGTTACGTGTGCTTGTGCACACACATGCATGTACATCTAGATATATCTCTAAGGCAGGAAAGCTTTTCCGAGTCTCAAGAATAAACAGGTCAAAGTGATTTCCTGTTCAATAAGCGGCGAGGAATTGCTCGTCTCCTGTTTACAACCTTCAGCCAATAGTGGACATTCCACATTCCTATGACGGCGAAGAGTCTATCCATCGGACAACCGATGTTGACTTCCCCATAAGGTGGCTCCTATTTATCGACCTCGAAGGGACGACGGTCCGAATCAACCACCCCAGCCCAAGATTCTAACTCACGACCTTCCAGTCGCGAGACGTTCGCTCCAGGCTGGGTCGTTCTGTGAATGTCGTGGGATTGTGATTGTGATGGTTGGGTGTGTGTGGGAGGGGAGCATGTGGCTGTGGGGCGGGGGAGGCGTTGGGTGGGTGGGTGGGGGCGGTTGTAGGAGCCATCCCAAGACAGGGGTCTGCCTGGGAGACGAGACGAAGCGAGCTCCGATCACGTTCACCGGCCGTCTCCAGGGAAGCCTCCTCCTCCTCCCAATTGGCCGTAGTTGTCGGTCATGGTTGATACGCTCGGGTGTCTTGGCAACGGCATGCGGCAAGCGAGCGGCGCTGGCAAGGCGAGCCAGGTGTGCCGTGCACTCGCTCCGGCTGCATTCAGAGCAGCCGGAGCTGATGCTGCTGCTGGCTGCTGATGCTGGCTGCTGCTGCTGCTGTCGCAAGGAATCGTCGAAATGGATTGCCGCATTTGCTGTAACGGTGCGTAACCGTCATAAACAGTGTCCTCAGGGCTTCACGCAGCAGCAGCAGCAGCGGCTGCAGTTTTACACGGGCGAAAAATACATTTGGGGGGGGGGGGAGTGTGAAAGGATTTATAGCTGAGATGGAAATGGCATTTAAATACAGCTGTTCGGCTACATATAAAATGGAGCTCAATTAGGGAGTGATCTGGGGGAAGATGCGTGACAGCTTGAGTGCGATGATGTTAAACAGTGTTAAGTGTGATGGAAGAGAAAATTACATTTTCTTTCCCATTTTTGCGGCAAATCGTTAATGTGGTGAATAATGGGTAAGTACTTATCCATGTTTTTGCTGGCAATTATGGAACACCAGCGTAGCGTTCGAGAAGTTGATAAGTATTTCTGAATGTGTGATGTAATGTCAGATGCGACTTCCTGCTGAATTGTACCAATTTAGCAAAATAAATCAGCAAAGCATAAAATAATTGGTTTTATCTTGCAGAGAAAAATGTAACAGAAATAATAACTGCTGTGGAATAAATGTATTTTTAAATGTATCCGTCAGTATGTCAATGAAATGTAAATTTCATGCAAAATTGGTTGAAATAATTTTACGGACTAATTGTATTAAAATTATACAGTTAAATGTTCTCACTCGTGCTGTATCATTGTGAATTGTCAGGCTGTGGTGCACTCAGTTGTAGCTATTCCACTCTTGTGAATGGGAATGTTTGGGAGCTAAATGTCAATGTTCGAGGTTTGCTAGCCACGAGAGGGCTTCAGGAGAGAGTTCGGGTCGTTTCGCTCTTCCTCCTCCGTTGAGTACAGTGGTTCATGATACGGCCCAATAGTTTGGGTTTCATGGCCACAATCGCACAGCCAAGTCTTACATTTTAAATTATTGAAGGAAATGATGTGATTATGTTCCAGGAAATGCTGAATTGTGAAAAAAAATGTAGCTTTCAGTAGCTGGTTACCTTTTCCGTGAACTCACTGTATCATTCAAAATGTAACAAAGCATATATGGATCTGTGGAAAGTATAATGCTGAGGAATAAGATAAATCCAGATTGTCAGTACTTGAATGAAACTGTATTAATTAAATCTTGATTTAAAGCTTTCGTGACTGCAGGGATTCATATTCTTGGTTCTTTCGGTAAAGTCACGTAGAAGGGAAATAATAAAATAATACTAATATAAAACAATACAAATTCTCACGACGTTTCGACTGCAACACAAGCAATCATCATCAGGTGTGAAATCCACAGCGAGAAAATTTTCTTTCTATTAATATTATTTTATTATTTCCCTTCTACGTGACTTTACCGAAAGAACCAAGAATATGTATTAATTAACGTAAAATAATTAGCAAGGAGAGTACACGAATTTTGCCAAACAGAACCTTGATTAACTAATGACTTTAACGTCATAATGTTGTGAACTGTAAGGCTCGGTAGCATTATTGTTAGGTTGAAAGTGCTGAATTGTAAAAACGCAGACTCATTTTTCGTTTCGTTTGCCTTTCCGTGAACCCGTTCAACGACACACCACGTCCCGCGCTCGTGGAATAATTATTCACAGCGACAGCGGAAACCACCCCAGTGGCACAGGTTGCCACACAGGCCCCCACAAATTAACCCGGAAAATGCTGCTGACCATCACTGCGCTGGGGCGACGGTGCTAACCCATTACGGGGGGGGGGGGAGGGGGGGCCTAAGCAGAAACTGCACACCTTGTACGCTGGAGCAGCTACGCAACTTAAATTGTATTCCCGTTGTGTGCAACGGTCGCGTTGATTTTTTTCTCGTTACAATTGTATTTTGTTGTTGTTCTATAAATGTTTTTTTTTTGTTTGTCACACACACACATATAGGTGTATAAATAGGCTACGACTTTGAGCAGATTTTTGTTGCGTGGTACTTTCCACATTTTATTTTTGTCATCTTCATGAAGCAGGGGGTGGGGGTTGCCCTCGCTTTTGACTTCTGACTCGCTCGGGGGGCTCCCTCCGCCACCGCTGCCCATCTCATGGACGGAAGTGACCCTCAGCTCCCCCCCCCCCGCCCCCCTCTGCTCCTCTCCAGTCGCAGAGCTCCAGGAAGAGGCGATGAAATCCACTGGCTCAGCGCTCTCCCCAACAAGCGAGGAAATCAACCAAGAGGGCGCCCGACTCGGTAATGTTGTCATCCACCAGTGGGACGAGGCTCCTCTTCATTTCCGAGGTCACTGGCGTCAGAGATTGCTCCGCTGCCGTGCTCTGCGCCTCTCCGATGTGTGTGTGTTTTTTTTAGTCGGGTCGTCTCACGTGTGTCCGAAGATTCGCTCTCTGCCCGCTGGGGAGCTTCTTCAGGAACTAAAAATTCAGCAGTAAAATCTAAAAAAAAGCCATCAGAGAGGTTTTGTTTTTAATCCCCCCAATTGTTAAATATTCATCAATGGGAGGGTCGCCTCGTTGGTGTCGCATTGGTTCGTACACTACGCAGTGAACCCGATGGCCCGAGTTCAATTCCTAACCATGGTTCACTACAGTGGCGAGTAATATCCGAACTTGTCTTTGTTCTCACCATCCTTCACCAACCTGGCACTGACCGGCATCCCCACGTGACTGATATGGCATTGGGAGGCCTTCTTCCAGCAGCGTAATTGACAAATGGCTGTCAGTAAAAAAAAGAACACGGTTTGTCTATTTGCATTAATAATGATTTTATAGAGTCACTTAAAGTAATACGCAACTCAAAAAGTCTACAGCTCACAAATTATAAACACGTAATTGGAGTGTGTGTCCTTGGTTGTTCGGCATGACTTTTACATTTCATTAGTGAGAGAATACTAAAAGTTTGGGTCAGGTGTGTCATTATAGCACTCTAGTGATGTCACTGTGATGCCATTCCAATAGACTTTAATACATCGACGCAGTGATGCCGTGAACATCTTTACAAAGCTCCAAGACCCTGATTTTAATATGTTTCCATTAACGAAGCTTAAAACTTGTCAGACAGCCTCATCAACATAGTCTATCTACAGTACATTACTACAAGGTAAGATCTATTCTTTTTTGGGACTTGCGTCATCATTTTAAATGCCTGCTTACGTAAATTATTTCCAAATTTAATTGCCATTTGCTGCTGTATATTTAAAACATGTATTTATTTTTAATATTCCAGCAACAAGTCACCTCGAGACTCATATCACATTTTAAAAAAGAAAACGCAATTCCATTGCACGTCTTCAGCAAATTGAGGAATGCTGCCACAGTTTCAGGGTTGGCACAATTTCTTTGCAATGCATTGGGTGCTATTTAGATCTCCTGGCGTGGCAGTTGAAACATTACGCAAGTTTCATAAACAGCCCCCCGCCCTCGCCCCGATGTAATAACCATGTACCACGGTTATTACATCGGTATGTCACATGGTGGGGGAAAGTGTGGGAACTCCCACCCCTTCCAGGACATCTGACCAGCATGGAAGAGTAGGCCAAGGTACCCTGGAGAGGAGATCTCCTGGACCTCCGTCTAGTGGAGGCCCTTCCTCCTGCAGTAGCCTGAGAAAGCAGTTTCAGGGCTGCACCTTTAACCTTTACCTTCCGCAAAACTTAATTAACTTTGTTTATTTGAGAAAAATTCAATTCACTTTGTTTCTTGGACCAATTCAATTCACTTTGTGTATTGGAAAATTTTCAATTAACTTTTCTTTATTGGAGACATCCAAGGAGAACTGCTGGGGGACCATGTGCGCAATTCACTTGTTGGCGGAAGGCCGCTTACATCTGGCGGATAGCGCTGTCCGTGAATATTTACGTCGGCTCCACCGAGCACGGAGCATTCCGGAATCAGAATAACATAGATTGAGGAATCCGACGAGCTATGAAGTAATTCAAAATACAGTTTTTTTGGGTTAGATCGCGTAAATACAGGGTGCTTAAATAAAATATTTTAACACTTCTGAGAATTTGCAACAATGCTACAAGAAATGTTCCTCCGGGCTCTGGAGACCATCTGAAGAAGATTCCAGGCCACGTGTTGACAATGATGGCGAACAAGTGGAGACTCTTTGACTTTTTGAAGCTATTAACATGACATTTGTTATCATGTTACAGTCTATTATCCGTTTTTTTTCCATTAAAAACGATAGTCACATTTAAGTGTTAACATTTTTTTTAAGCATTCTGTAAATAAAGGTGTCGTTAAACCCGCCGCCACCCAACAAAGAAAATTAGTAACGTTTGTCACGTAAACAGAACATGCCATATTCTTGGTTCTTTCGGTAAAGTCACGTAGATATAATTTTTTTTTTAATGAAAATAATCAATTGAAAATAATAAAAGCAAAAAAAAACCACGACACAAGCGTCCTTCATCAGGCGGAGAGAAAAAAAGAACATGATGCCAATTCTTTACTAGCACAGCACAACCGGTGTGTTGGAGGGCAACGCCACAATATTTACAATCTGAGTATGACGATTCGCCAGTAATTACAACTAGCTTCATCAGGCAACAGCCAGATTTGTGGAGAAATCCTCCTGTTCCATTCCTTGAATAGAAGGAGAGATGTAATTACGTCACTTGTGTGCCCTTCTTGGACGAGGTGGGGGGGATTAATGAATGCATATAAATGACTATGGATATTTATTGCCATTTGGGTTATTTATATGAAATAATTATCAATTGTTTTAGAATATACACTTTTACTTATAGACGAAGAATGTGGCTTGACACACAAATTAAATTTTGATTTAAAACTTTCGTGACTGCAGGAATTCACATTCTTTGGTTCTTTCGGTAAAGTCACGTAGATAGAAAAATAAAATTTTTAAAGTGAATAAACAAATAAAAATAATAAACAACAAAAAACCACAAATGTAGACTGTAGCCTGGTTCTTAATCGGAGTGAGTGTACTGGCAGTCTATATATAGACTACCTGGAGAATATATATAGACTGCCAAAATATAATTTAAATTTAAATTTTATTTTCATAAACTTTCTTTTTTTCTTTCTATCTACGTGACTTTACCGAAAGAACCAAGAATACGCAATTGAAAATGACCACTCCATTACTATCCCAGAATGCTGTTTGTCTGAGTACATCTGGCACCATGATATATTATCAGCAGGTCCCCCGTATGTCGCCCTCCGAGTTACAGTCCTAATTTGTTGGCAGACTGTGACCGAGTAAACACCACTTGATGATTACCTAAATGATGACCCAGTTCCTTCAATTGTCTGCAATGCACGTCTGCAATCATGGAACTGAGTGGCAATGGAGCAAAACAATCGACCTCTCGGCACTGACGCATGATATATAAACACATCGCACCTCAAATGTTGAGAAAGCTTTCAGATTGAATTACACCGTTTAACGTTCATTCGTGAATTGTAATTTGAAGAGGGCGTAAGGACGATACAAATTGGATTTCACTGGAAGATTAAAAAAAATATTTATTAAAATGAGGCAGCTGTTAGCCAAGGGAGAAATAGGCAGGCAACCTTTGACCTTTAAAATTGATTAGTCATGCGGATATTGCCCCGGTGGTGCAGGTTGTCATTCCTGTGCGCTGGTTTATGGTAATCAGGGTCATTAGGAGGTGACAGCAAAGAATCGAGACACAGGTTTAGAAGGTGGGAGAACCTTTTGTTAGTACATCTCTGTGTGTGACGCATTCTGTGTTTTAAAAGCTAAATCCTGTCAGTCAGGTTGACTGAGTACAGTGCCATCCCATTTGGTGAGAGCTCTTTCATTGCACAGATGTGTCAATCATTAGTAATGCGGTTTGTCCCCCCCCCACACACCCCCTTTACTGGGTTCCTTTATTAGCTTACTTGATATTTTTTATTGCAATTCGATATCTTGACAAAGCACAAAATTGGCAACGTTCTTCGCTAATTTAATTAGCTACACGTGTCTATTTCATGCAGTGTCTTTCCACCCTCGAGGCTAAGGATGGAATGCGATGCGTACAAAAAGTAAATCGCACTTGACTACAAGTGGATGCATGTTGGATAACAGGTCTTGTTGATCTTTTTTAAGTATGAATGTTTTATTTATTATATCTTCAATGGTTAATTGTTTAATCATGCACGGTTTTAAAAAAAAAATCACCCTTGGTGAGCATAGGTCGACATACCCGAAAAACGGCAAGCGGTCAGCAACAAACTGCACTCTTAATGTTGCCATGGATACGAATGTAACACTTTTCTTGAATTGAGCAAACATTAGAAAAGTTTCGGGAAAAGAGACGATGAGAGGAGGGAATTTCAAATTTGAGCCGTGAGAGGAAAGGCACAGAAAGAGAAGCGTTGTGACCTGCAGTGTGGTGAGTGAGTGGGTGAGTGTTGTGACCTGCAGTGTGGTGAGTGAGTGGGTGAGTGTTGTGACCTGCAGTGTGGTGAGTGGGTGAGTGAGTGTTGTGACCTGCAGTGTGGTGAGTGAGTGAGTGGGTGAGTGTTGTGACCTGCAGTGTGGTGAGTGAGTGGGTGAGTGTTGTGACCTGCAGTGTGGTGAGTGAGTGGGTGAGTGTTGTGACCTGCAGTGTGGTGAGTGGGTGAGTGTTGTTGTGACCTGCAGTGTGGTGAAGGGGTGAGTGTTGTGACCTGCAGTGTGGTGAGTGAGTGGGTGAGTGTTGTGACCTGCAGTGTGGTGAGTGAGTGGGTGAGTGTTGTGACCTGCAGTGTGGTGAGTGAGTGGGTGAGTGTTGTGACCTGCAGTGTGGTGAGTGGGTGAGTGTTGTTGAGACCTGCAGTGTGGTGAGTGGGTGGGTGAGTGTTGTGACCTGCAGTGTGGTGAGTGGGTGAGTGTTGTTGAGACCTGCAGTGTGGTGAGTGGGTGGGTGAGTGTTATGACCTGCAGTGTGGTGAGTGGGTGAGTGTTGTGACCTGCAGTGTGGTGAGTGAGTGGGTGAGTGTTGTGACCTGCAGTGTGGTGAGTGGGTGAGTGTTGTTGAGACCTGCAGTGTGGTGAGTGGGTGGGTGAGTGTTGTGACCTGCAGTGTGGTGAGTGGGTGAGTGTTGTTGTTGAGACCTGCAGTGTGGTGAGTGGGTGGGTGAGTGTTGTGTCCTGCAGTGTGGTGAGTGGGTGAGTGTTGTGACCTGCAGTGTGGTGAGTGGGTGAGTGTGTTGCTGTGACCTGCAGTGTGGTGAGTGGGTGAGTGAGTTGTTGTGACCTGCAGTGTGATGAGTGGGTGAGTGAGTTGCTGTGACCTGCAGTGTGGTGAGTGGGTGAGTGTGTTGTTGTGACCTGCAGTGTGGTGAGTGGGTGAGTGAGTTGCTGTGACCTGCAGTGTGGTGAGTGGGTGAGTTAGTTGCTGTGACCTGCAGTGTGGTGAGTGGGTGAGTGTGTTGTTGTGACCTGCAGTGTGGTGAGTGGGTGAGTGAGTTGCTGTGACCTGCAGTGTGGTGAGTGGGTGAGTGAGTTGCTGTGACCTGCAGTGTGGTGAGTGGGTGAGTGAGTTGTTGTGACCTGCAGTGTGGTGGTTTAAAAATATTGCACCTTTGTTTCCACTACCATGCAGGGGAGATAGAACCGACAACCTCTGCCTTCCAAGTCGAGTGTGATAACCATTCGACCAGTGTAGCACACCCATTCACTCTAATGTTGCATGAAGTAATCGATTATTGAAACGAATAATGACCCTGTATAGTGTTTATTCATCAAACCACTGGAAGCAATTGAATTGTTACCAGTAAGGAGATAGATAATCATGCTCCAACTCAGGATTCAGAATGACGATGATTATGATGATGATGATGGTAATAATGATGGCAATGATGATGGTAATGATGGTCTATACTTTTCATTGTTTTTTCAGAAGAGAATGAGGAGCGTAGCATCATCAATCCAAAGCACAAAGACGACCCAAAGCTGCAGGAACTGATCAAGGTGAGCACGATGCATGGCACGCCCATATCTCATCCGTAAGTGTCCAAAGTCATAAGAATTCCAATGTGGGCCAGTGACAGTTTAAAAGGTTGGAGAAGGAACACATTATGAAAACAAAAGGGAATCCATTAGGATTGAAAGGTGAAACGAGCCAAAATCAATGCTTTAACCTGCGCGCACCGCAGTCACATCACTGTTGTGGGGGTGCTTGTACGTTACGGCATTCGCAGACGCTGATGTTTCACATGTTCCTTATGTAATAGTGCTTAATCTGTACTTTCAAGTGGACCTTTATGTGGAATATTAATCCACTTAGTAATCTCTTAGAGTGCGCCTGAGCATCTGTGTGCGGTCTGAAGCTTACTGGAACAATACCAAGTGGGAATATATATAATATACAGAAGAGGGGAAAAAACACTCTTGCCGCTGTGCAGGATATTCATACGAACAGCCCGTCAATCCATCGCTGGCTGAGGGCCTCCCCACATACCGTGCCGGTTTGTTGACCATACTTCACCACGCTGGTCAACGCGGGTCGGTGAAGTATGCTTCATATGAGCTATTGATATCTCCGTGCTGTTAATCTGGTAACTTTGGCTCATTAATGAAGATCATATACACGTATGGTTTACATTTTGCTATCCTCAATTCACAGGTTCACATTATATGTTGTGTTAAATAGCTACAAAGAAGACATTGTTACATAAGTAAAGGTGTTCTGCTTTGAGACGAAATGAAATCCACAGAATAAAACCTTTATTATGAAGAATAAAGCTTGTCTAAAATCCATGGGTAGCTGTCGACTAAACTAACACCGATTTAAAACAGATTTTTGGGGATAGGCCACTGAATTACCTGGACCCAAGTTTCTGTCGTTAAACCCTCCACCACCTGACACAGCTAAGCAAAATGAATGTGTCGCTCATGCACATGTTTAACAACTCGACAATTATATATTATTGTTTATTCTCTCACGGTAAACTCGGCAACAATTATCACGATAATGTGGCCAGCTCAGTATATGTGGCCTGACCAAAAAAAAAACTGTTGTGAATCGTAACATTGGCTGCAAAAGCCACCGTTTTGAGTTGAACAAAGACTACCAATTTGAGTTGTTCGATATATTTAAGTCAGTTTGGAAAACTAACGTCTTTAAACTGGCCTCTACCCGCATAGTTCTGCCCGTTTACGATGGTTCTGTTTTTTTCCTGTTTTCCATACACAGCACGCATTATAATCTAAGGATGAAATGCGCCTTACAGTAATAATTATAATGTAAATAATAATAATTATTAATTATAATTTAAATTACAATTATAATTCCTGTATGACGACCAAAACAAAACAAGGTTATGGAGCTCTTTTTCAGAAGCAACCTGGCCACAATAGCTCAACGAAGTGGCTTTTATTCTTTGGGTCTTTCGGTAAAGTCATGGAGATGGGTTCAAAGAAAATAACTAAAAACTACAACGTTTCGATCACTGAAAGACCCAAAGAATATTAATTCCTGCAGTCACAAAAGCTTTAAGTCAAGATTGAAGTGGCTTATCATGTGGAAATTGATAGCAGCCAAATACTCTAAATGCATGATTCTAAATGTGGAGAGAAATACCGGCAGACCAGCAGAAAAATCCACGTGACGTCGCAGAGAGAGAACACGCAAACTCCAAATAAACGACAATGGTCAGGGTCGGGATCGAACCCACGACCTCCTGCTACACCAGGCGAGGTGGTTAACATTTCACCACCTGTGGAACCCAGATGACCACGGCCTTCCCCGTAGGTCCCACGAAACTAACGCCGGTCCCAGCGCAGGTTCTCAAGGACTGGATCAACGACGTCTTGGTCGAGGACCGCATCATCGTCAAAGACCTGGAGGACGACCTCTACGATGGGCAAGTCCTGCAAAAGCTGCTCGGTAATTGAGAGGATGCGTCGGCTCCACACCGCGCCATGCACCGACGCAGCGACGCTCCCGGCGGGTGCCGAACGGCGAGTCGCGTCCGTGTTCGCTGCTGCTTGTTTACGCGTGCATTACTCTCACGCCTCCCACGACCCACCACCGCGCGCCCCCTGTTTATACGCAGCCATGCCAAATGTAAAAAAGAACAGATCAAAGCGAGATGTTAACCACCTCGCCTGGTGTGCAAGAGGTCGTGGGTTCGACCCCGACTCTGACGATTGTTGTGTAGTTGGAGTTTGCTTGTCTCTCTCCCCGTGTTTGTGTACATTTTTCTCCGGGTCGTCTGGGTTTTCCCTCCACATTTGCAAACACTCGTTTAGAGTATTGGCTGCTATACATTTCCGCACGAACAGTCGCTTCGTTGAGCTATCATTTGTGATAGCCAGGTCGTGTCTGAAAAAAGAGTTATATAGCTGAGTGAGTCTTACCTGGTAAAATAATTTTTTACTTTTTGTTTTAAGTGTTATAGTTTATTTCCCTAAGGCAGCGCTTGTAAAGACCGGTCCTCGCGAGCCGTAGCTCCCTACCCCTCGTCCTAACGGTGCGTCTCCGCTCATCGCCGCAGAGGCCCTGGAGCACAGGAAGCTGAACGTGGCCGAGGTGACGCAGTGCGAGATCACGCAGAAGCAGAAGCTGCATATGGTACTGCAGGCCGTCAACCAGACACTCAAGCCCCAGCAGTGGGGGGGCGGCGGCGTCAGGTGGTCTGTCGAGCGTACGTAACGCCAACGAGCGTTGTCGTGTTTTACTTTCCCCGGGCAACTTCCCACCTCCTCACCCGCCTCCTCACCCGCCACGCACCTGCCTCCTCACCCGCCTCCTCACCCGCCTCCTCACCCGCCACGCACCCGCCTCCTCACCCGCCTCCTCACCCGCCACGCACCCGCCTCCTCACCCGCCACGCACCCGCCTCCTCACCCGCCTCCTCACCCGCCACGCACCCGCCTCCTCACCCGCCTCCTCACCCGCCACGCACCCGCCTCCTCACCCGCCTCCTCATCCGCCACGCACCCGGAGTCATTTGAGTTTTGTTAAGAGAACAAACGGCAGATTCGCATTTTTATGAAATGACCGAAATAATTGCGTTACCTTCTTGGTTCTTTTGGTAAAGTCACGTAGAATGGAAATAATAAAATAATAAAAATGAAACATGATAAAATAATTCTCACGACGTTTCGGCTGCTTGCGTTGTAGCCGAAACGTCGTGAGAATTATTTTATCATGTTTTATTTTTATTATTTTATTATTTCCATCCTACGTGACTTTACCGAAAGAACCAAGAAGATGAATCCCTGCAGTCGCGAAAGCTTTAAATCGAAATTTTATTGCGTTACGTCAACACGACTGCTGCGGTGTGACGATTAGCACGCTGGGCTTACAGTCCACAGGTTTAAAGGTTCGATCTCCCGGCGTGGCAGCTGGAACAATGGCGGGAGTTTTTATTAAATCTGCCCACCTCTGTTCACCCAGCTGTATGAATGGCTACAATGCGGTTTGCGGTATCGGCAGCCCGCTTGCTGTGGGTAAAGTGTAGGTATTCCCACCTCTTCTAAGATGTCTCGCCAGTGAGGAGGAGTAGGCCAAATACATTCTATAGCTCTCTAAAGCTCATTGCAATGTCCCTCTCGCCAGCAGTGACACGAGCAAGCCATTTCAGGGCAGCACCTTTACCTGTTTTATTGTAAATCGCCTTGGCAACTTGCCCAATTCTTTTTTAATAATTGAGACGTGGCTACGTTTTCACCAAATATTTTTTACAAAAAGGAACTAACTCATCGATATATGAATCGGGCCCAATATTTGTTTTCTAATAATATTGATGCACAGTCCTATACATCGATCTGATGCTGGATGTAGTGTCAGTTACGGGGGATCATTTAAGCATACTTCACCAGGCTGGTCAGTGCGGATTGGTGAAGGTACGGACTGGAGGAGGGGTGGCAGAGGATCCAGGATCGGTTCAGATCTCACCACTCATATTAGCCGTGGCTGCGAATAAAACTCGGCTTGCCGGGTGCACATTTGATTGGCACCTGTCCTACTTTTCCGAGGATAAGTCCTCTATGTGAGGCAGCTGTCCTAGGAAATGTCTAAGTCTTTCAAGGAAGTTAAAAGTTCAGTTTTTTGTCAGCTGTCTGATAATGCACCACTCAACACAATTCAATTATTTATGGTTCTCCCCTAATCCGCTATTGAGAGACATCCTTCTTGTCATATGGTCTCACTTTTCTTGTATCTCAGAGATCGGAAGCTGTGCTACCCCCCCAGCCCCCCCGCTAGGCCCAATATGTTAAGTGCAATAACATTGACCAACTAATTAATTAAATAAAAATTCGCTCATATTCACATCGTGTTCATTCGCACGCGAAGCGCTGCGCGGGGTGCCCGTGGCTGATTTGTCCCGCAGTGATTCACTCGAAGCACGTGGTCGCTATCCTGCACCTGCTGGTCGCGCTCGCGATTCACTTCCGCGCCCCCATTCACCTGCCAGACCACGTGACGGTGCAGCTCGTCGTCGTCCAGGTGAGCGTCCCCCACAGGTATCTGATGGATGTGTACGTGTGGGAGGCTTCACATCTCACACCCCCCCCCCCCCCCCCCCTGAAAGAAATGGGTACCGTACACGCTACGGAACGTTGATGCTGCTTCTGCGGGTGTCGCGGTGGCGAGATGTTAACTCCCTCGCCTGGTATGCAGGAGGTCTGCATGTTACTCCCCTGTGGTCGCATGGATTTTTCTCTGGGTCGTCTGGCTTCATACCCGGCCCCCCCCCCCCCCCCACATTTATAAAGATGCATTTAGAGTATTTGGCTGCTATAAATATCCACGTGATAAGCCACTTCGTTCAGCTATCATTTTTGGCCACGTGGCTTCTGAAAAAAAAGCTATAAAGCTCAGTCGACCTTACCTGGTAAAATAAAATAAATAGTTTAAAATGGTTAGCAACAGTCTAGAGATCGCCGGTTCAATCTGGCAGAGTGGCAGTTGAAAGACACAATTGGGGAAAGTTTCTTAAACGCCCCCAAACCCCACACTTCTGTCGACGAAGCAGTATAAAATGGGTAACGTCACCGTTACAGTCGATCGGCAGGCCAGCGTGTAGTGGGGTAAAATGTGGGTACTGTACTTCCAAATTTTCGAAGTCTGGCCAGCGTGGAATCGAGAGGCCAAGTGCCCTCTAAATGGGGCGGGCAAGTCTCTTGCACTTCCACTAGTAGGAGCTCTTCCGCCAGCAGTAGTGTGAGCAAGCAATTGCAGGGCTGCAGTTTTATAACGACTTTTCATGGTCAACGCGAGAGCCAATTGCAATCAATTCCGCAAGCATTTTGAAGCCAAGCACTTGCATTTGGTTGTGGAGGCTACCACCCCTGGTTGGGAGTGTTCTGTATGAACTGTTCAATAACATGTTCAGTTAATCTTCTTGGTTCTTTCAGTAAAGTCACGTAGAAGGGAAGTAATAAAATAATAAAAATAAAACATAATAAAATAATATAATAATGTAGTTTTATTTTTATTTTATTTTATTACTTCCCTTCTACGTGACTTTACCGAAAGAACCAAGAAGATGAATATCTGCAGTCACGAAAGCTTTAAATCGAAATGTTCAGTTAAATGAGCGTTTTCAACACCATTTACCCAAGGAACTTACAAACAATACAATTGGAATGCTCCTTATACCAACCAACATTTTAGAATAATAATATAAAAAAATATATATATTTCTCAATTATGAAAATGTATGTGTTTAACCTACTACTACTATTATTTTGAATACACGATATGCTTACTTGTTACAGAAACGTGGAGGGAAAGTACTCGTGCAGAAATCACAGGAGGTTATAACGACCACCATGGAGTAAGAGCACACACCTACATCATGACAGCGCGACTATGATGATTTATCTAGGAGACGCCGAGACTCTTGTCAGGAGGATCCTGTCTTGGGACGTGTGACCAATTAAATTAATGAACGTTTGAAATAAGGCGAGACACCGTAGTAGCTGGAGAAAATGTACACATTACGAGGGAGTGACACTCAACACGTGGCACAGATTCCAGAATCTGTTGGTGCACTGCCATCAGGTAGCCACCTCGCAGACGAAGCCTGGTATCCCAAGCAGTCTCTCATCCAAAATACTCGTCAGACTCGAGCGTGCTTGGCAGAGGTCGCAAACGGGTTTTGATTCCTTACCCGTACCCGGCCGCACCAGGGTCGCAATCGGGTACCCGTACCCTACCCGATACCCGGCTACCCGTACCCGGCCGGGTATCGGGTAGGGTACGGGTACGGGTACCCGATTGCGACCTTTGGGATGAAGCCATGTTGCAGGCGCGGGTGGGTTGATTCTAGGAACTTGAATTGTGAGAAGAGACAAGACGTTGGGAAATGAGTGACAAACGGCTACTCACCAGTGACTCGCGGCCTACCCGTACCCTTACCCGGCCGCACCAGGGTCGCAAACGGGTACCCGTACCCGGCCGGGTACGGGTAGCCGGGTATCGGGTAGGGTACGGGTATCGGGTACCCGGTTGCGACCTCTGGTGCTTAGCCTCCGAGACCGCGACGAGATTAAGCGACGTGAACCGGGACGCAGGGCGCAAAGCGGGGTGTCACAGGTCACGTAGCACGGGGGCTGACATTTAGCGGCGGCGGATGAACGAGTGCTGTTTGTACAGGCAGGAGATATTGACTGTGGTTATTTATTCGGTGGTGAGATGCAGCGAGAAGGTGGGGGTCACGCAGACTCTCGGGCCAGCTTAGCTGTCGAGATGGGGTACATTCATGGCAATGTGGCCACAGGCAAAAGTTGAAAAGGTAAAAAGTCTCTAGCTATTTAATGTGAGGCAGAATGCTAATTGCCATTCATGGTCAACATTTTGAAATAATTGCAGTAAACAAAACCCATATTAGACAATACTACAAAGTATGTTTTTTCTTTCTTTTTGTGTATTTTTTGGGGGATATTTTTAATTGAGCCGTAAGGATACTGATCGCTAGCATCGATGTTTTCACGTCCACCCATCCTTCAGTCCGTAGAACACTGATAGAGTTTTCATGAAAACTACAAACCCCACGAGCCAACCGTTATGAAATGTATATGACACAGCTGACTAAGAGCAATAGTTTTTGAGCAAGATGTATGCAGACTAAACGTATACCTGGGCCTCAATTCCAGCCAGTTCCAGCCAGGGCTGTCTGGGTCAGTGATGCAGAAAATATTCCCGCTCCCTGCACACCACATCTTGTATACCAATTACTGTGGCTGTGGCTACCAGCCACGTGTTGCCTACTCCAGCCTGCTCGCACCCAGAAAATATTAATATGTTAAAGTATTAAACATATTTATGTGTACACACACAAGAACATAGACTAGGAATCCCAGAACAACATTGAGGGTTGCTTAGTGGACTAGCGCATCAGCTTGTATTTTAATGAGACACAATCCAGCATAAATATTTAATTTAACAAAAATCAATGCATTAACCAAGGGCCCAGTATTACACACTCGCAGCTTGTTGAACCTCTAAATGTAATCGAATTCATTTTGGTAACATTTACAACTTGTGCTTGCAGATCAATGGCCGGTCACTTTGGTAAGTGGCGCACAGAGAACCATTTGCCCGGCAACGCACGGCCGCCACACCGCAAACTCGCAGCGCTTAATCCCTTTGGCGGTAACGTCGATTAATTTGTCTCCCGTGCAGAGCGCGACGCTTTCGATACCTTGTTCGACCACGCTCCGGACAAACTCAACGTCGTAAAAAAGGTAATTTTTAAAATCGGCCTCCCAGAGGTACGGCTAAAATGTCAATTGCTTGATATATCACCGGTCGGTTTAACACGGTGTGATGATGAACATGGTGTGAAATACGTGTGGTTAACGCAGAGTTGATTCCTTGCAAAAGGTTTCTAGTTGGTGTTTGAACATCTTAACACCTGTTTAATTGTCAGAAAGGGTAAAACCTATGTTTTTATACTTTGATACTGGCAAAAAGGTCCCATTTTGTAGCTACTCACCCCGAGCTATAGATGCTCTGATAGTGGCATTGTCCTTGTGCTGTCCACCTTTTGGTGTTCTCTGGTCTGACTCTGGGGTTTTAGTGCCAGAAAAGAGTAAAACCTTCACACGTTTCGTGAGTTGGGCAAGGTTGTACGACCTTAGCAGAAGAGTCGATGGGAGAGAACTCCGACATTAACCATTTTAAGAGTTTTATAACTTAAGAGTTCATATTTCAGTGTCTTGCAGATAATCTTTCGTGATTTTAATTGAGGACATTAAGAGAAATAGCAGAACATTCATTTTACTTTATTGAAATCGTTCAGAAATGTATTGATTTTGCTGAATTAGAATAAGTGTCATCTGTGACCATAATTAACATCAAGTTTTCTTTCAGTCTCTCATCACCTTTGTGAACAAACATCTGAGCAAGCTGAACCTGGAGGTCACAGAACTAGAGACCCAGGTAAGGTGCTATTACAATTACTATTAAAGGTGTTACAGATGCTATTACAATGACTACTACAAGTGTAGCAGGTGCTATTACATAGACTATCATAGGTGCTATTACAATGATTATTACAGGGGTGGCCAAAGCTCCTGACCCTACAAGCAGGTACACCAAAATATTGATACAACCGAGAGTCGCAAGGCACACATCTATCACGTGGGGTGATCACATGGGGTGGTCACGTGGCCAGTTCACTCAAGGTGGAGGCCAACTGATTGGCAAAGTCGCTAGGTATCGTGCGAAAGAAGTTCAACATACATGCATACATTGAATGTAAAAATCTGCGGGATAAATCCCTGGGAGTACCCATGTCTGGCTCCGGTGACACAGACGAGTGGCCCGGGCCGCTGCTGCTTCTGCGGATGTTTTTCTTATTTCCCACGAATTTGTATTATAAAATGTATTGCATTACCTAAAACCGCACTTTGACTGCCCAAGACCCTCTTACGGCTCACAAGCTGCGGTTTGACCACCCCTAGATATTTTGATATGGCGTGCGATTGCAAGAAGTCCGTGGCCTGGGATCAAAGGAGCGGCCATTATAAAAGTACATTTACAGCCACAAGTTTAGTGCATTATTTATTTTTAATAAATATTATCTCAGGTAAGAAATATTACTAAAAGGTAAAGAGAACAAACTGACGAGTGATGGACATAATTAATTTTGGAGTGGATACTGATAAAACCGAACTAGAACAACTGAGGAAAGGAAGTAATGGGAGAATGTGGGGGATGATTTTGCCCACAGGTGGGAAGTTTTAGGCTGACAACGACTTTCGCAGAGCTTTCCAGCAAAATATAAAAAACATGTAATTTGTTGTTACAACAACAAGGAGGATTAAATTAGAGAAATTCCAAGCAAATCTGGAGGGAAACCCACACCACACAGGATGCAGACCTTGGTAACTTTCCAACTGTCTCCACAATGAAGGAATCACTTGCGTGGAGAGTAAAGTACTGGTGACACTAAAGTTACTTGTGCAGCGGTTACACGTTTAGGGATTCAAGCCTTGCAACGTCTAAGGAACCCAGTGCATCTCACTCAGAGGTCGCAAACGGGTTTTGATTCCTTACCCATACCCGGCCGCACCAGGGTCGCAATCGGGTACCCGTACCCTACCCGATACCTGGCTACCCATACCCGGCCGGGTATCGGGTAGAGTACGGGTACGGGTACCCGATTGCGACCTCTGGGATGAAGCCATGTTGCAGGCGCGGGTAGGTTGATTCTAGGAACTTGAATTGTGAGAAGAGACAAGACATTGGGAAATGAGTGACAAACAGTTACTTACCAGTGACTAACGGCCTACGCGTACCCGTACCCGGCCGCACCAGGGTCGCAAACGGGTACCCGTACCCGGCCGGGTACGGGTATCGGGTAGGGTACGGGTATCGGGTACCCGATTGCGACCTCTGATCTCACTACAGCATGGCCACATAGAAAATAACACGGTTTCACGGGGGTCATTCATTCATTGCATTCGACGACACCACACACTATTCAGTTTGCCCCCTTGTATCCCTGCAGCGCGAAAGCCAAAGGTGCACCCAGACTCCGGTCAGTGTGGGGGCCATCCTCTTAAACTCCGTTGCCATTGTCGTTGCCCACGCAGTTTGCGGACGGCGTGTACCTGGTACTGCTCATGGGTCTGGTTGAAGGCTACTTTGTTCCCCTCTACAACTTCTTCCTCACCCCAGACGGCTTTGAGCAGAAGGTGAGAACGCGATACCTTTAGGGCCCATCCAGTATCATCGTGGCGTTCATTTGATGATGATAAAAAGAATCATTGTACTTGCATATATACTGCGACCGTTACGGTTCAAATTCAGCGGCCGCCCTCATTATTACCGCGGTGTTTAATAACCGCAATACTACGCACCCCCTCTGCTGCACAGTGGACATTAAAGATGCCCTTGATGTCATCCGCAAGAGTAGGCCCTTGTGTGCCAGCGTCAAGAGTCCAAATTTGCCAACTCCCAAAATGGCACGGAAATTGCTGAATTGGGATTATACAGAGTGCTCATCGCATCGCCCCCTTCTGGCATGCACGTGTCCCGGGTCGCTCTTGCAAATGAAATTATTACCATCCCTTGAAGTTCCCACCCGGTTACACAAAAGTGCCCATAATGTAACGAGACATCCCAGAGCGCGGATCTTTAGATCTAGGGGAACCCCTAAGAGCACCTTGTCCATGATGAGAACATTCGGATGAGCGATTCATGGTTGCATTTCTATGCCTGTGGCTAAACGCTGAGATTAACGTAACACATAGGTTATCACAGCCAATAGGATTCACGATTGATTCCTGTTAGACCCAACAAAACAAATTAATTGTACATCAAAGATGAACCTTTGCAATTTATAAAAAAAACTAAAATCACAAAAAGCCCAACAGATAACACCCAACAACTTCCAATTCCTGCTTATCCCACAACCAACTGCCTACATGAATTAAGTAACCTAATAGCGAAAGCCAATGGTCCTTACCGATCAATTCTGCTTTGCGGCAATGCCCCAACGTAACCTAACACTCACTTTGAGAGTGACCCTTCAACAAGCGGCAGGAAGTGCATCGAAATATGTAATGATTAATGCAAACCGGGAAGCCTTATCGAGTTTCAGTTCCTGTTCCAGTGCGAGTCTTGATTTAAATCGTGCTCTACGATTTCCGTTGACAGCAGCTTCCTCGACAAGAGGATGATGATCCTGGGATAGAGGATGGGGGGGGGGGGGGTAGAGGAGGGGGGGTGTAGAGGAGGGGGGGGTGTAGAGGATGGGGGGACGAAGAAGAGGGGGGGTAGAGGAGGGGGGGGGTAGAGGAGGGGGGGTAGAGGAGGGGGGGGGGGTAGAGGTAGAGGAGGGGGGGGTAGAGGAACCCACGTGGCTGATGTCTCACGACTGCCTGGCCGCTGACCTCTGCACAGGTGCACAATGTCTCCTTCTCCTTCGAGCTGATGCAAGACGGCGGACTGTGCAGGCCCAAGGCTCGGCCAGAAGGTGAGAACTTTCACCACACACACACAAACACAAAGATCCCCCGTGTAGCCTTAACAGACTGTTGGGGCAAGTGCTGTTAGCGAGCAGCACCTATGAAGGCCGCCACTGTGGGACGCGAGGGGGTGGGGTGGCTAACACCACCTCTGTTTCCCCAGTGGCGATGTTTTTACACACCGCACCGGGTGCTCATTTGAGGTCGAGTCGACCTAAGCGAGGCCCAGGAATCGGTGCAGACAATCGTCACCGGTGTTGGCCGTGAGCGCTCTAACCACTACGCTACCGCTCCCCTGCGTTGTAGGTACGGCATCGCATCGACGACTCGCTGTGTTCACCGTGGGTATAGGCGGATGTGTGAGCAGCAGTGGCGATCTGAGCGTGGGGCGATGGGGAGCGATTGCACGACCACCCCCCCCCCCCACATACCCCCTTTATTATTGGGTGCAATTGTGAACAATAGCCATATCCGACAGTACACCCAATCGGCGTAATCATTAGTTCACTGCCGCTCAAAGACTCGGTCTCTACGAGGCGTGCGGTGAAGTTATGGGATGTTCGTGTGTGTGCGCACTCAGGGGGCATTTGAAGGCCCAGAGGCCAGAATCGGTGATTTCGCCGACAATGTGTTCATCAGGGAGGCCGTTTACATATCCGGAAATCAGAGTCGAAGGAAGGGAGCGTCTGTCCAGAGACAATCTTCTGGCAACTGGGTGGTGGAGCGAGAGTATGGCTTGGCAGCAGTCCCCCACTTTCAGCATTCATAAAGTTTTTTTTTTACCAGATAAAATATATTCAATTTAATGTAGGGCCATATTTAAGAAGTTTGAAATATTGGGATTGCTCCTGTCCCACCCCCTCTTCCTTGGGGAAGGTTTTAGATCTGCCTCCGGCGAACAAGGTCGGATACGTGTGAACGTCAATGATAATGACAATTAAACGGTGCAATACACAGGGGACTGGACCAACAATGAAGAGCAAACTGATTTTAACGGGGTGGGTGAGGCAGGGCCGGTGGGAGTTAGGGGGGGGGATGCTTGACTGTGCTTTACAAAATACGCGAATATTCGTGAGATTTAGATGGCAATTCTCTTCTGTGAAATTATCGGATTTGTAAGCATCTACAGAGGTGACCACTCAGTGCAAATACCACACTGGGTGTGGGCGGTTAATCGGTGAGGACGACCGTGTTGCCGATGGAATATGCAACCTTGTACTGCGATTTCAAACTCGGCTTTCAAGTGTGCGCGGAGGGTCACCTGTGACATAATATTCGTGAGGCTTTTCCCATATCTGCATTGGGAAACACCACACGTCAAAGGTTACAACTCCAAAGTCTGAACGTGGCAATTTTGTTTTTATCATCGCGTTCACAGTCGACACTGGAGTAGAATCCGATTTATAGAAAGTGTTTCTTATTTGTGTGCATTTCCCTTGGGCGCATCAGTAAATTCTGTTATCGACAACTTTGTGTTCACATTTCCTGTGCCCTCTGCGAATCTCACCCGTGTGTGGAAAAACATAATTGCCAAACTTGACCTGTGGTTCACACAATGCAAACACAATAAAACGCCTCTAAGCAACATTCAAGTAATATAGGATTTTGGGATGAGCCAGAACGGCTACCCAACAATTCGAAAAAATGGGGTGGGGGGGGGTTGTAAAAATAACATGTAAACCAGTGCAGATATTATAACCTTTGACCTGCGTTGAACTCATTGCAGATAGTGTAACCTCTGACCTGTGTTGAATTCATTGCAGATATTGTAAACTTTGACCTGCGTTCAACTCATTGCAGAAAGTGTAACCTCTGACCTGTGTTGAATTCATTGCAGATATTGTAAACTTTGACCTGCGTTGAACTCATTGCAGATATTATAACCTTGGAACTGCGTTGAACTCATTGCAGATAGTGTAACCTCTGACCTGTGTTGAATTCATTGCAGATATTGTAAACTTTGACCTGCGTTGAACTCATTGCAGATATTATCACCTTTGACCTGCCTTGAACTCATTGCAGATAGTGTAACCTCTGACCTGTGTTGAATTCATTGCAGATATTGTAAACTTTGACCTGAAGTCCACACTGAGGGTTCTGTACAATCTCTTCACCAAGTACAAGCACCTAGAATGAAGGCATCCGTGTATCAGTTATATCTGTGACCAGGTAAGAGACGAAGGATGAATATGTATATCAGATAAATATTTTATAAGCGAAACCGAAAATTGCACCCAGCACCTCCTGAAATTAATGCAGCCTGCTCATTTTTTGGGAATGTTCGTGACAACAACAACAATCAATTACAGCCCTTTGTCAATCGTCAATTCACTGCTGGATGATTTCCTCCCCGTGATGTGTCGTTGGTCGTGGGCGTTGATTGAACACACATCACCACGCTGGTCAGACCAGATTGGAGAAGCCGTGCAGGTCCCAGCACCGGCTAAGATAGCATGTGCCACTGATGTCAGTCATGGACAGGAATTGAACTCAGGAAGCCGGTTTCAGTGCACACTGCGCTAACAACTGCACGCCATCACGCCCCCTAATTCAGGATTAAATGCGCAAATATTGTATTTCTAAAAAAATATAAAAATCTATTTTTTAATAAAGGTAGAATAACACTGATAATTGCTTTTTTACCCTTTTGGCGTCATCTGGTCCAACTCATGTGAGACTAGGCTCTAAGGAAAGCTGTCTCGGGTGTGGACCAATCAATTTCAAGGACAGTGCACATTTTCAGAGTTATGTTTTTTGTTTGCATTATGACTGCAGGTATTGTGGTCTATGCAAACATGACTCCTTGTAAAAAAAGGTGTCAGTTTTGTTGCCAGATAGAGGGGTAAAAAAAACAATTATCCTATTTTTTACTGGCATATGAGGTTCCAATGGTAGAATAAAACTAGTTTCAAATTGTTGCATTTCTCGAAACGGGATGCAAACAAATCGGAATCATTTGCACATTGAACCTCTAGACTCTGCCACGACTCGCAGGAAAGATTCAACAACACACAGAGAGAGGTGAGCTGCTCACAAGCAGCTGGAAGACACAACTCCCATCATGCATTGCATGCTAGTCGTGTGACAACCACATTGGACGCGAATTGTACAATGCGCTCAGCCTTGCCTAAACCCACCGGCTCGATGGAGCCGGTGGCCTCTATTATTGTTTAGGCCAGTAACTTTAAAATAGTTGAACATGTGGTCATCCCAGGCAAACCTCTGTGTGTTGGTAAATCTGCTTGTTTCGAACATGGGACACATTTTACTGGCGTGATGGATGTTCTCACCATCCACAGAAAGCGTTGGATTTGGACTTGCACATTCACTTGCCGGTAACATTATGATGACAGTTTTACAAAGCGTTTGTGTGGAAGAGAGTCTATCTCGTCATCCCATCCACTTTATCATAGGAAATTATCCTTGAGCTTCCATACATGTGCAATGCTCGGATTTACCCGTCTGATAATACATTTGGCCACAATACTTAACCTGCTTCTGTCCCTCCTTTAAAACCCATTTTTTCTCCCAAGCACATCCTAGCGTTACTCCCTGCCCCACCCCCCAGCTACAACCAGGCCTAGCCCAATCACTCCCCCAACCGCTACCACTACCCCTATCACTCCCCCTATCACTGCCCCAACCGCTACCACTACCCCTATCACTACCCCTATCACTACCCCAACCCCTATCACTACCCCAACCCCTATCACTGCCCCAACCCCTATCACTACCCAAACCCCTATCACTACCCCAACCCCTATCACTGCCCCAACCCCTATCACTGCCCCAACCCCTATCACTGCCCCAACCCCTATCACTGCCCCAACCCCTATCACTACCCAAACCCCTATCACTACCCCAACCCCTATCACTCCCCCAACCCCTATCACTGCCCCAACCGCTACCACTACCCCTATCACTACCCCTATCACTGCCCCAACCCCTATAACTGCCCCAACCCTTATCACTGCCCCAACCCCTATCACTGCCCCAACCCCTATCACTACCCCAACCCATATCATTACCCCAACCCCTATCACTACCCCAAACCCTATCACTACCAAAACCCCTATCACTACCCCAACCCCTATCACTGCCCCAACCCCTATCACTACCCAAACCCCTATCACTACCCCAACCCCTATCACTGCCCCAACCCCTATCACTGCCCCAACCCCTATCACTACCCCAACCCCTATCACTGCCCCAACTCCTATCACTGCCCCAACCCCTATCACTACCCAAACCCCTATCACTACCCAAACCCCTATCACTACCCCAACCCCTATCACTACCCCAACCCCTATCACTGCCCCAACCCCTATCACTACCCCAACCCCTATCACTACCCCAACCCCTATCACTACCCCAACCCCTATCACTACTCCAACCCCTATCACTACCCCAACCCCTATCACTGCCCCAACCCCTATCACTGCCCCAACCCCTATCACTACCCCATCACTACCCCAACCCCTATCACTACCCCAACCCCTATCACTACCCCAACCCTTATCACTACCCAACCCCTATCACTACCCCAACCCCTATCACTACCCCAACCACTCCCACCTGTGCTCCTGTCACCATGATGACACCACCACTTTTAATAACCCACTCTTTATCTCAACCACTGTCATCGTATGTACAATTGTATGATTGTTGTCAAGCGCTTTGGGATAAGGCGCTACTTATATCCATATAAGATAAGATAATTATCTCATGCATGACTCATTAAAACCAAAATGTTTGCATTTTTCGTTGAAAGTAAATTTAAGAGTCAAATTAACGCCACAGATGTGTTGAAAACGTTTAATATAATTGAAGAGCATTCCTAGTCCACCACAATGAGCATGATGCATGAGAGGGTCAACCTCCTTCAACTTCTATGTATGTCCACCGTGCGCGGTGACTCGTTCGCCGCTCGTTGCAGAGGTTCACGGTTCAAATCTAGCGGCAGCCCCACAGTGCCGCGGTGGCGAGATGTTAACTACCTCGCCTGGTATACAGCAGGTCATGGGTTCGATACCGACCCTAACGATGCCTCTATATTTGGAGTTTGCACGTTCTCCCCGTGGTCACCTGGATTTTTCTCCGGGCCCTCCGGTTTTGCCCTCTGCATTTGTAAACGTGCGCTGAAGAGTATTTGGCTGCTATAAATTCCCACATGATGATAACCCACTTCGGTGAGCTATCATTTGTGGCCAGGTTGCTTCTGAAAAATGAGCTAAATATCTTCTTGGTTCTTTCGGTAAAGTCACGTAGAAGGGAAATAATAAAATAATAAAAATATAACATAGTAAAATACAATTCTCACGACGTTTCGGCCACGACGCAAGCAGTCGTCCTCAGGTGAAGAACCAAGAAGATGAATCCCTGCAGTCACGAAAGCTTTAAATCGAAAAATGAGATAAATAGTTGAGTTGAGCTTCATCTAGTAAAATAAAAAGTGTATTCATCGTAAAAATACCACGCGCCGTTTGTTTCACAGTGGACGTTAATGCTCCTGTGATGCCATTGTGTATGCCAGCGCCATGATCCAGTTTTGCCAAATTTCACAAATAACCTTTAAATGACCGAATTGAAATGTAACATGGCAGGAACCTTCTAAAAAAAAAATCACGGTTACTCAAGTGTAATAATAATAGTGATGCCGCTGCTGTAATCAGATAGAGATTTGAGAAAGTCCCCGACGTTCACCAGCATCGCTTTTGTGATTGTTTTTTTCGAATGCTTCAGTCGTGAAATGTTAAAGATCACCCAGGATAGTTGGTAAAAAATGTTAATTGCACACGAGAAATATTGCCATCATTTCGCAAGTAGAATTCTCCAACTGATTATACTTTCGCGGATGCCTTATACAGTGTTCTCTTAATTTGCATCTACTATATTTAACGTGAAAATGTATAGAAAGGTTGACCTGGCATTAAATGATGTAATTTTACAAACAGATGAACCTTCCACTGGAACTGACATAACATTAAAATCTATATAACATCGTCATACTACAAAGTTTCTGTGTGTGTTGTATATGATCGACGTAGTTTAATTATTAATGGATATAACTTAATGGGCACCCTGTGCATTACTATATATTTTTTTATCTCTAAATAGGCCTCGGCAAGGTAAGGTAAAAGGTAAAAGCAACGAGCCTACCTTTACCCTACCTTTTACCCTCACCCCATACAAATTACCCGATTACAAGGTAATTACTGGGGTACTACACATGAAGAAGGTTTACAACAGGTTAATGCTAGGTAGAGCGCTTTCTTCATATAGAATACTCTCGATGATTCATATTTTAAATGGAGGCCACGGACTGCGCCACGGAGCGAGCGGTAAACAGTATTTACCGGGTAATTCTTCCGCGCTACCTTTACCCAACCTTTTACCTTACCCCTTGGCATGTCGACACCTTTACCCTTTTACCTGGTAAAAAGGGTAAATTACCTTACCTTGCCGAGGCCTATCTCTAAATATATGGCATAAAAGGTAAAGGTGCAGCCCTGAAATTGCTCGCTCATGTCACTGCTGGCAGAAAGGCCTCCATCGAAGGAGCTTGCGCTAGGCACTCCAGAGGGTATTTGACTTGATATTTTCTTCCAAGCTTACCAGACGCCTTGGAAGAGGTGGTGGGAGGACCCCATATTTCACCACATCTCGCGTGACCTGCCTTCATCGACTAACTGTGGTGTACCGATACAGGGACTCCTCTACTTACGAACGAGTTAGGTTCCAGAGGTCTGTTGGTAAGTCGATTTGTTCGCAAGTCCAACTTTAATAATGTCGATTCTAAATATGTTGTACGGCATGTACACTAAGCACGGGGAATGGCTTTAAAAGTTGTATAATCTCCTGCAGATGTAGATGCCACTGGTTCTTCATGTTCTGCAGATGTAGATGCCACCACCGCCATCTATTGCGTGGCGGCTGAACTTACGATTATCGGTCCAAACAGCCAACTGGTGTGGACATACGGACAAGTTTGTTCGTCTTCTTGGTTCTTTCGGTAAAGTCACGTAGAAGGGAAATAATAAAATAATAAAAATAAAACATAATAAAATACAATTCTCACGAAGTTTCGGCCACAACGCAAGCAGCCGTCCTCAGGTGAAGAACAGGTCTGTCGGAAAGACAACGTCTGAATGACGTTCATTTCCCTTCTACGTGACTTTACTGAAAGAACCAAGAAGAGGAATCCCTGCAGTTACGAAAGCTTTAAATAGAAATGTAAGTTTGTTCGTATCTCTGAAAGTTCGTAAGTCGAGTGTTCGTAAGTAGAGGAGTCCCTTATAGACTTCTGGGTGAACAAAGGTGGGTGGGTTTAAGAAACTTACACCGTGCAGTGAGCCCATCACCCCCCCCCCCCCCCTTCATTTGGGGCCCTGTTGCCACCGAACTCGGGGGCCACTGTTCGTGGAACTTTTTGTTCCCCCCCCCCTTCCATTCGGCGATCGGCGCTTTCTGTCAGGCTCGCGTTGAGTTGTAATATAAAGAACAATTTTAAAAAAACTTAACACCATTGTGTCATCTGCGGCACTAGGATATTGAAGCGGCGATCTCCAGATTTTAAGTCCGGTGTGCTGGTGGTTACATCACAGCAGTGCCCCATTATAAAACCCATGACGTGTGCCGTTTCATTAAACACGTAGATTGTCCGAAACACATCAATTTGGCAATTTTCCCCCATTGTTCATGTTAGGGATGAATATTGGCAGGCTCTTTGAACAAGCTCCAGTGGACAAAGGAACATTTGCCAACAAGTGAACGGGCCCATGTTTTTTTAACGTGAGGATTAAACCCCAAAGCTGTGATGAAGTTAACCATGTATCAGGCCCCTCGGTGGTAGCGCGAGCGGCTAGAAACAAATAGAATTTGACGGCCACGTTCTCTCAACCCTGCGAGTGGGTGGGCCCTAAATGACAAAGTGGCCACGAATTCAGTTCTTTTGAGCTGGTGATCTGGATAAGTCTGAAAATTGTGTGCGTGCAATGCAGTGTTGTTAACTCGATAGAGTGAGCGGCTTATATTCGGAATGTTGCAAATTCAAATCCTGGTCGTGAGTTTAAATTAGCCCACGATTCTTCTGGTGTTGATAAAAAAACAAGTGGTAATTTTTGGGCGAGTGGTTGTCCTATGGGTGGATTCCCACGCCCGCCAACTCACCGCGCCCAGCCCCCCAAAGGAGTGTGGAATTTACACCACTGCCTCGCCCAAGTCAAGAGCCACATGGCTCGCAGGGTTACACCTAATAAATGGAACTGAAACTGAACCAACTGAGCGGGAAATCGGTTTGAATAAGTTGTAATTTTGGCAGGTGATTAATATCCTCTTCGTTGATGGAGCTAAATAGTGTGAAACACCGGTGGCGCGATTACAGCGTGTCCTTACAAAGATGTTAAAAAACACATTTGACCTTTCAACGATGCCTCGCAAATTGCATCTCCTTCGTAAAACCTCACAGTTAAACTTTGCACACTGCCATAATACCGCTTGTGTTTATACGAGGTTTCAATAAATGTGCTATGTTTCGGGTATATGAAGTGCACGGTAACCACCGGGAGTCATTTTACGACCTTCACAGTCTGAGATAGACGATGCCATGTTTGCGCATTGTTGTCTTACCATTTAGAATGCATTGTGCAGGTATCCCTCGATTTGCGAGCGTTCGGGTTACAAAATGTCGCGTTGTAACGCACTTGACAAATGATGGACACTGTAACATCATGCCTATGCCAAAATCAGCATGCACATTACAGAGTTTCCACCTTTGAGCTCTAAATTAATAATAAAAAAACGGACGTATCACGGGAAGATGAAAGTCTCGTCGTGCCGGTAAAGGGAATAGCGACGCATGATGGATCATTTAGTGGTTTTTGTGCAGCTGACAAAACCTGGACTTTTAATGTCGCCTGGAAGACTCAGAGATTTCCCTGAACAGCAACTTCCTCAACAAGAGCTCATCAAGAGAATGACCATTGGGCCCAGCAGGACAGGTGGTGACCCTCTATGTAAACATTCATAATGCAATCTTAATTTTAGAACTTTCGTGACTGCAGGAATTATTATTTGGTTCTTTCGGTTAAGTCACGTCTAAAGATAAAATAATAAATTAAATTAAATAATAGAATACGACGTTTCGATTGCAACACAAGCAGTCATCATCAGGTATAATGAAATAGCGACATAAAATCTAACCAGAAAACTATAGACAGACATATTAGCAGACAGATATCACCAAGATACATAGCGGGAGCAACACAGGTAACAGAGAGGGGTGATCGTCTCTGTGGGGTGGCCTTAAATAGACAGGGGGGGGGGCGGAGGCAGAGAGAAGGAAGGGGGATTAGAGAAAAAATTTGCATATCAATGAGTGGTCAACAGACGTGGTGCTGCACGGCAAGTAAGCCTGAAAATCAGGAGGACACACTAAAATTAAATAACCTAGTAAAATATCGAAATGTAATGTAATACAACACAGAGGGTCGGTCAACACACAATTAACGCATCGCCTGGTTGATTACGTATTTCAAAGATTGCTAAGTTAGAATTTAAGTGTGAACATTCTAAAGAAGACACAGGCAGAGAAAACAAGTCGCCAGAGAGAGAGAAAAAAGATAAGCTTAAAACTTCCCCGTAGAAGTGGTTCAATCTTAATTTTAGAACTTTCGTGACTGCAGGAATTATTATTTGGTTCTTTCGGTTAAGTCACGTCTAAAGATAAAATAATAAATTGAATTAAACGTCGTATTCTATTATTTAATTTAATTTATTATTTTATCTTTAGACGTGACTTAACCGAAAGAACCAAATAATAATTCCTGCAGTCACGAAAGTTCTAAAATTAAGATTGAACCACTTCTACGGGGAAGTTTTAAGCTTATATTTTTTCTCTCTCTCTGGCGACTTGTTTTCTCTGCCTGTGTCTTCTTTAGAATGGTCACACTTAAATTCTAACTTAGCAATCTTTGAAATACGTAATCAACCAGGCTATGCGTTAATTGTGTGTTGACAGACCCTCTGTGTTGTATTACATTACATTTCGATATTTTACTAGGTTATTTAATTTTAGTGTGTCCTCCTGATTTTCAGGCTTACTTGCCGTGCAACACCACGTCTGTTGACCACTCATTGATTTGCTAATTTTTTCTCTAACCCCCCTTCCTTCTCTCTGCCTCCGCCCCCCCCCTGTCTATTTAAGGCTACCCCACAGAGACGATCACCCCTCTCTGTTACCTGTGTTGCTCCCGCTATGTATCTTGGTGATATCTGTCTGCTAATATGTCTGTCTATAGTTTTCTGGTCAGATTTTATGTCGCTATTTCATTATACCTGATGATGATTGCTTGTGTTGCAATCGAAACGTCGTATTCTATTATTTAATTTAATTTATTATTTTATCTTTAGACGTGACTTAACCGAAAGAACCAAATAATAATTCATAATGCATTTTATTGTTTGATTATTTATTGGATGACCATGACATTCCATTGATAAGCACTCTGTTGTCGATTTGAAAGTTGTATTGATTGACATATTCGTGGTAGGCTTGTGTTGCGTGAACTACGGCCACATTTAAGTAAAGCTTCATTCGTACTTGTAAATAAAGGCAGAAAAAAATGTACAATACAATTATAAAATACACTTAGTGAAATGTTTGCAAACTAACACTGGCTAAATAAATGGATGATGCTGCAATGTGTTCGGTCCCATCGTCACGAATGAGCCGATGGGATGGGGACAGATGACGTTCGTGATGATGCGATAATTTTGATATCGTGAAAAATGCTTATTGTATCGCGAAACATTATATCGTCGCAACCTTGCTACAGTAGACACCCGGCTACCCAGATTAACAGGTGGTAACCAAGACCCGGCTCGTGGAAAAGTCCGGCAAGCCGCCTGCTTATGTGATAAAAAAAAAACCAATACGATATCTAACAATTAAAACACGAGCGGAATAACTCAAATAGCATTTTTTTATGCATGTACCGTTCCATAAAGACTTTGAAATAAAATACAGATTAAAACTACAATGAAAACTCCA
Source organism: Lampetra planeri (assembly GCF_965212315.1). NCBI lineage: Eukaryota > Metazoa > Chordata > Hyperoartia > Petromyzontiformes > Petromyzontidae > Lampetra > Lampetra planeri. The sequence goes on along the minus strand of NC_136122.1, from coordinate 9,620,421 downwards.
ATACACTGCTGTCATTTTACAAACATGTTGTGATGGTGATTTTTGTTTTCTCGTGAGCTAAGCGCGAAACACATTTTACACCACAAGGCGGCAGTGCAACACCGCACAGCGAACGTGAGACTCGGGGCAAATCCACACGGACCACCAGCACCATCGTCAACAATGTACAGATAGTTCCCTGAGTTACGACGGTCCGACTTACGATATTTCGATCTTACGATGGCGATAGCCATACGACAAAATTGTTAAATATTTTAAATTTCGCGCGGCAGGCAAAAGCAGCAGCGTACGAGGTACGATGCTGTACAGTTTAACACGTAGGCTTTCGCGACCAATATTGTTCATAATCAACGATTTTTGGGTTTAGATCGCGTTATTTATAAATGTGTCGTAACCCTCCACCACCCGACACGGCCAATTAGTAAAAAAAGTGTCACGTTGACAAAAGACAAATAGTTCACTGCTTTAGCCCACCGGTGTGTTGAAGCGTGAAACCACAACATTTACAATTTGAGTACGACGTTTCGCTGGTAATTGCATCCAGCATCATCGGGCAATTCGCCAGAATGGTGAGGCTCTGCTGTGTCTCCCGTTCTTATATAGAGCAGCAGCAGGGTGACGTCATCATTAACTCATTAACTCATCAGGTGCAAAGATTTGAGGGGGGGTTATTGTAATTATATACTTGATTAGTAATAAGGCTATTGTTACGATGCGAGTTGTAGATTAGTAATCATTTGGAATGTGTTCTATTGTGATTATGCTACATTAATAATCAGTTAGTGCTTGTTTCCCTTGTAAGGAATTGTAATGCATCTTATTTAATAATACGCTTCCAGGCCGCACTAAGCCTGTAGCTGTCTGAGCGATTAAAGTTATTTCTGTTTCTCTCAATCTCAATGGATTCTCTAATTAGTCTTTGCCAGTAGTAACTAGTTTTACACAACACTTCAACGTTGTCAAAATCAATTGAGTGTCCCTGTTGGCAAGCATGTTCTGCCACTGCCGACAGTTGTGTTTGCGATAGTTTAATATTTCTCTGGTGTTCTTTTAGTCTTACACTAACTTTACGCCCTGTCTGTCCAATATAGCATCTGCCACATACACAATTAATCCGATATACACCTTCTGTTGATAATTTAGGTAATTCGTCTTTAGTGCACGTTACTAGTTGTTGAATTTTGTGTACTGTACCAAATCTTACTGTAATGTTTTGCTTTTGCAAAACACGGGCTAATTTGTCAGTTACTCCTGAGATAAATGGTATTTTTATTGTTTTAATAATCTGATCGCTTTCAGCAGTGTTGCTTTGCGATCGTGATTTGGCATTTAGTGCTCTGTTAATTTGAGCATTATTGTAGCCATTCTGTCTTAGTGCTTCTTTAACATGTTTAATCTCTCTCACTAGACTTTCATCATCTGACACTGTTTTAGCCCGATGTATGAGCGTCTTGATTAAAGAGGATTTCTGAGCTCGGTGATGATGCGATTTCGCATTCAGATAGGCATCAGTGTGCGTTTGCTTTCTGTAAACGCTGTGTGTTATTTTACCATTTAGGCCATGCCCAAGTAAAATATCCAGGAACGGGAGTGTGTTATTCACCTCCATTTCCATGGTGAACTGAATGGCCGGGTTCTGTGCATTGAGATGATTTAGAAAATCGTTAAGTGTATCTTTACCATAACACACTCCCGTTCCTGGATATTTTACTTGGGCATGGCCTAAATGGTCCAAAATCGCGTGACGTCATTTATGGACGGCCCCTAAGCCACCACCCGCCACTGCATTGCAATTCCAAGGCTTGAATTGGCAGTGGCTGAGGCTTGACCCTCACCAGAGGTCGCAACCGGGTACCCGATACCCGTACCCTACCCGATACCCGGCTACCCGTACCCGGCCAGGTACGGGTACCCGTTTGCGACCCTGGTTCGGCCGGGTACGGGTACGGATAAGGAATCAAAACCCGTTTGCGACCTCTGACCCTCACTCAAGCGCGCAGGACCCAACTCATTTGCTTAATGTTGAGCTGGCGATGTGCAGAGTTGCTTGTGAGCTGAGCCTCAGGCTCCAGCCATGAGTGGCTGAGCCAGTGCGTGGCAGCGACTATGAGAATAAGGTGCTAAGCTGATCAATATTCCACATTATAGGGAGGAATCTGTCACTTGCTGCGACAGGACAACGTTACTCTAAATCCTAATCCGCAGAGGACCAACCCCAATTTGCGCCGTTTTTAAATTCGACATGCCACAATTACGGCCCATGGGGTTTGTCGTAATTGGTCAACCGCTTGTAAAAATCATGAATGTACGGAAATGACAAAGTGACAGCTGATGACTGAGTCGGACATCCTGCACCTGGATTGTGAAATGAGAAGATTGTCCTGGTCTCTCTCTCTCTCTCTGACTTCTCACCTGGTTCAACAAACATAAGTTTGACATTTCAAACTTGATAACATCAAAGCACAGGGACAATAAAGAGCAGTGTCCGTACATTATAATTATTGTTTTATATGTACGGTACGGCACTTGTTAACTTTGCTCTAAGCACAGATTAATACAAATATATAAATACAAAAAATCCCCGTATAGCCTTAACAGACTGTTGGGGCAAGTGCTGTAAGCGAGCACCTATGAAGGCCGACAGGGCTCCCGAGGGGGTGGGTGGCCAGCACCACGCCCGACCGACTTTGTCTCCCCAGTAGCGATGTTTACACATCATACCAGGTACAGTAATCATTTGAGGCTGAGTCGACCTAGGGAAGGCCCAGAACCGGTCACAAATAATCGCCACTGGTGTTGGCCGTGAGCGGGAGTCGAACTCAAGCAAGATGGGTTCGCAGAGCAGCGCGCTAACCACTACGCTACAAATATAATCACATTCTCCATTAACACGACCTTACAACTGATCAAGTGCCATCGCCAGAATCGTCAGCCTATTACATACATGTCGTAGGCAATGACGAACGTGGTGGGATTCCACCCCCCCCCCCACCCCATGTGATTGTACACCACTGCCGATGCATCCCGTTATGTTTTTGTTGTATTGTAGTCATCACAATCACCATCATCATCAGCCATGGTCAATCCACTGCTGGATGAAGGCCTCCCCGAGCTGACACCCTGCCACTGGCCTGCGATGTAACAATCCACCTGCACAGAAGATGATTTTATCGCTCCATCTCTCCGATGGACTCGGACTTTAATCCTTCATCCCTTCAAGCGATTTCAGCCGCACCACCTCTACATAACAATAGGCTCAGTCAACCACTCTACACAACAAAGGCTAATTTCCTGGCAGCGATTTAACCCTGACGCCTGCATATTTGGAGTTTGCATGTTCTCCGGCTTTTCGCCGCACGTGCTTTTCGTGTATTTGGCCGCTACAAATGTCCACGTGATAAGCCACTTCGTTGAGCTATCATTTGTGGTCAGGTGCCTTCTGAAAAAGAGATATGCAGCTCAGTGGACCTTACCGGGTAAAATAAAATAAAACGTTTTAAATAGTTTAGTTTAAACCACGTGCTCTTCTCGCGTCTGCCTCCCAATGTACTTCCAATTATGCATCTCCCCATTCTTGTTTGCACAAACGAAGACAGCGTTTAATCGGCGCGTACTACTGCACATGACACATGGTTCAGAAACATAGTAATTATCACCAAATAAATGTGTATAATTTATAACTGTAATTGATGTATGGAGACATTACAGAATGTCCCGTTACATTGCATCACTTAATATAAAAGCACAACAGGCAGTGACAGCTTTCATTCAGAACATACCAATGGAACAGACATGATGTACAGCTCTTGCTGTTATTCCACTGCTGGATGAGGACATATCCCACACTGCACTTCACCACGCTGTTCCATATTCAGAATTTCTCAAATACGAGATTTTTTTTTAATGGAAATACGAGGAAATATTAAGAAACTGGCGGGACCAAAGTGCTGCTGTTGTTGTTGTTGTCTTTGCGACATTTGTGTTTCCTCTCGCAATGGATCTTTGTTCATTGTCTAGCCGAGTATATTCCACCGCCCTCACTCTAAAGCGGGCAGGTAGCCCCTGCAGTCATTTAATAGGACACCTCCATTAGGCAGGTGCAACGACCTTTTTATTACTCCGCTCGCACAGATAGCGCGTGCGGGTTTTCTCTCTCTCTCTCTCATATGCTGAAACCTCAGAAGAGTCCCTTGGGGTTACTAATACGGCTGGGTCACGTGCTCCACACCGGCTTCTTCCTTTTAGCCAGTCAATGGCGAGAGGCCTTTTAAACTTTGTCCCAGAGCGCTCGCCGTTCTCACTTTCATCATTATAATTTAACCCGTTGGTTGGAAATATTTACTGGATGTTCCAATGCGAGAGGAAGGACGTGTTAATAATTGGAAAACCGGCCGCATGTTTACGGCATGTGTACGGTTAGTCTTTATACTTGCGTTATCTTTTCGGCTCATTAAATGCGTATACACATTCACGCGTGCGTGTGAATATTTGACGTTGTCACTTTAGGGAATGTTTGATGTCAGCAAGCACCGGACTTGTCATCGAAAGGTTGCTGCTGAAAGTTGATTCAACTCCCCCCCGCCGCCACCGCTCCCCCGCCTGGGACGATCTGCAGATCGATCACATGCGGTGGAGTAAAGTGTGAGTACTCCCACCGATTTCAAGATATCCGGCGGGCGTGGAAAAGTAGGCCAAACACTCTGTGGTAGAGGCCCTTCTGCCGGCGGGGACATGAGTCAGGAATTACAGGACTGCATACCATAAGAAGGATTTACCTCCTTGAAGTTTTGGCGAGTTTATATCAAAGCACATTTTTTCCACAATAAATAACAATGTTGTGTCTCTCCATATAAATTCGCCTTTTAGTCCATCAGCCTTCAGGACAAATAATTATTATTATTCAGCAGCATTTGTTGAGGCAGCCAAACTCTGTCGGCATCTCATTAGCAGTCAGGCCCAGTAGACAAAACGTTATCTACAATCCACCACGACAGCACATGTATTTGTGCACACGTTTTACTAGGGTTGCCACCTGTCCCGGTTTTCTCAGAATTGTTCTCTTTTTGAGGTAGCCCTCTTGGGAAATCTGTAAGGCTCCCCGGGACATTAAATATCCACATTTTTTTTTTGGCCAGTAGCATAACAATGGACTGCATTTACATGTAGCTCTCCCCTCTTCTGGTGTTGTGAGATATTATTTTTCTTATTCTTCCCATGGAATGTCGTGAGGTTCTTTTGTACCTTCGCCGCGGTGACCATACCTTTTTGCGCAACTACAAAACCGTCCATATGGCCGCGAATTGAATTAGGCATCATGGAGGGAATAAAGTTTCTGACAGCCAGAGGTCTGGCTTGCTAGTTCAAGGGCGAGGGCTCACATGAACCACAATCTTCCGTGACATGCGGCAGCTCAAGAAGCTGAACTGACGAGCCAGAGGCACCATCTACTCTGAGACGTTAAATATTTCTGGCTTATGACCAGAACATTCACGTATGTTGCCGGATCTCAACAGGGTTGAGACTGGATACTGCTTCGATGGACAAACACCGTGCGTGACCGGTGTTTATATGCTGTGGGGGTCAGCAGATAGCAATGCAGCAACATTCATTATTTTATTATACCATTATTCTATGTGCCTATGTCTACAGATCGCAAAATCCTAGGATAGCTTGGATAACCAAGTTGATACTTCATCATTTATAGAGGAGGCTCATGTAATGGACTGGATTTTACTGCCTTTCTGCATATGCTTGGGTCTTTCGGTAAAGTCACGTAGATAGGTTCAAACAAAACAACAAAAAATAACGAAAAACTACGACGTTTCGAGCGCAACACAAGCGGTCGTCTTCAGGAAATGGGGGGTTAGCTTCCGAAGGAAACTGTTTATAAGGGTGTGAAATGGGCGTAGCCCAAATGTCAGCAGCCAATGATAATTTAAGTGGTGGGTAGCCAACCCGACGGTAGTTGGTTTTCCACCAATCACAGGGCTGCCAGGTGAAAATTAGCATGTTAAAGAGAGATTAGCATGTCAATGGCAGATCGCAGAGCCGCAACCAAGGGGTTGGCGCGTGAAGTGACTGCAAAAGCGCAGGTTTGAAATGGGCGTAAAACACAACTAACATCGGAAGGTGGTAGGATGGGAACATCATAGCCAATTATGACTTAAACTGGTTGATAACGTACTTCCAATGATTGCTCAGTTTGTACCCATCTTCTCCGTTGAAATTGTGTCTGTGTCTATATATATGGATGGCTTCATGAACAAATCTTTGTTTATAGTCAGTGGGCTTGCAAAGTACCTTCGTCTTAGAGAAATCAATTTCGTGTGAGCCCACCGCATTAAAACAATGATCAGCCACGGCCGAGGTATTGGTCCTGCCGTGTTTCAGATCTGCCTTATGTTCACGAACACGGTCCGAGACATGTAACTTAGTTTTCCCAATGTAACTACTGCCGCAGACGCAGCTTAGTTTGTAGACACCGGGGTATTGCATGTCAGGGTTCATATCTTTCACAGATGGGATCAGATCATGAATTGTATGTACTGTGTTAAATCGAACCTGGATCTTGTGTTTGCTCATGATTTTGGAAATATTTTTAGTGACCCCTGCTATGTATGGCAAGGTGATGGTTTTGATTGGGTCCTCAGATGGTTATTTTCCAACAGTTGGGGTGATAGCTTTACAGATTGTGTAGTCTGAATATCCATTCATCTTGAGGGCTTGGTGTACGTCTTGCAGTTCACTGGCTAGGTGGTGATGGTTGGAAATACATCGAGCTCTATGGTGTAGAGTTTTGATGAGGGAATTCTTCTGGGATGGATGGTGGTGGGAGTCAGGTTTTAAGTAGGCATCTGTATGGGTGGCTTTCCTGTAGACAGTGTCCCATTGAGCCATCTGATCTCTTTTCAATTAAAACATCCAAGAATGGAAACTTGCCATCTTTTCCACCTCCATGGTGAATTTGATGGCTGGGTGTATGGAATTGATATGTTTGAGGAATTGGTTCAGAGCTGGTCGGCCATGTGGCCAGATGACAAACGTGTCATCTACGTACCTCTTCCACAAGGAAGGATGTAGGGTGGATGCCTGGATGGCATCTGTCTCAAATTATTTTTCCATGACAACATTGGCTACAACTATAGATAAGGGAGAACCCATTGGGGTACCTTCAACTTGTTTGTAGAATGTTCCATTCCAGGTGAAGTAAGTGTTGGTGAGACAGTGTCTCACCAGGGCCGGTACATCAGCATTCAGTCCTTGTTGGACCAAATCTTCAATGATTGCAATGGTGTCAAGCACAGGAACTTTGGTAAACAAAGAGACCACATCGAAACTAACGAGCAAATCACCTGCAGATAGTGAGATGTCCTTAATTAACGATACCAAGTGAGCTGAGTTGAGTACAGCTGAGGTGGTCTTACCAGTGAATTGTTGTAAGGCCTTTCTGCAATGATCAATAACTCACCCCGATTAGCATTTGACCAAGCCACCTAGAATGCACCTGATCCAGCCAGACCTTCAAATCTAGGCAGGGTTGATCCTGGACAGGACTTGGATGAGCAACCACCATGTTTAGCGGTCAGGTGTAGTAGGCATTGTGGACACCAGAGGGCATTGTGGAGAGTGGAGTTCGTTGTCGTTCTGTACTCCCCCTCCCAGCACCTTTTTCACGAAGACACACTGACCATCGTGGCGAGGTAGAGTCAAATGGCCCCCACTGACCTGCGTGGCGTGTGAGAGGGACAAAAGGGCTGCATGTGCACATTGTTAAAGATCCTCCAGGAATAGGACACCGCATGCCAATTTTCTTAGCTGAGCAAACAAAGCCACATTACCTTAAAAAAAGTGTCCCATTATTCATGCTGCCTCGCGCCCGAGCGATTTTCCACCGAAGTGTTTAAAGTTAATAAGTTATACAAGTGAATTAATAATCACGGTCACTTACAGTATTTAAATAAAAAATATATAAACACATTTTTTTTCAGATTCACACAGAACTGCAAACTTAACAAAAAGCCTGTTGTGAAGTTCGGTAAATATATATTCTAGCTACGAGGGAAATAATTATGTGATTATGAGGCCAAGCCATAGTTTAGCTTTCAAACTGCATATATAATGCATGCTGTTAATGTCTTCTCCGAGGGTCAGAGAGCTGAAATATTAACGTGGCCTGAATTTGCGATGGCGGTGACCTATTTTTTTGAGACAAAAAAAGGCATCGCTGAGGGTTTGTTGTTCTGAATTCCAGATATCACAAGCAGGGTGGAAATTCGCTGAGCCAGACAGGAGCAGCACGTGATCAGCTACATTTTGACGTGACAGTGTAACTGCATTAATCAAGATTAACTCACACGTACAGACTCGGCAATGTCCTGTTAAATAATATACATTGTACTCGCAGAAAAATGTGAATTCCGTTGCAATTTCCTCACAGGCAATTCTATACGCGTGGCTTCAGTGGCACAATTTAACATTTTAATACGTGAATAATGACGATTTCTTTTCTCGCTCAAACAAATGTATTTTTTTTTTCATTTTTGCAGTTAAAATTTTCCATTTTGCGTTACTCTACTGGTGTTCCACGTAAGACATCAAACCGATCCTGCAATACTCGAATGATAAAAAGTTAATTGCACATTAAGGTAAAAGTGCAGCCCTGAAAAGTGCTCGCTCAACACAATGGCTGACAGAAGGGCCTTCAGTCGAGGGAGCTCTGGAGAGCCCCCTCACGATGGTGTTTCTGGCCTCCTCTTCCACACCTCCCATTAGCACCACTTGACAATAAACTAACTGTGCTCTTCTAGATTTGAAGCTTTCGTGACTGCAAGGATTCATATTCCTAGGTTTTTTTCGGTAAAATCACGTAGGTAAAAAATTAAAATTAATAAAAAGTAAAATAAAAATAAAATAAAAATCACGACGTTTCGGAGGCAACACAAGCTTCCGTCTTCAGGTGGAACAGTCACAGCACGATAGCTGTATCAAGTGAGAGTAACTGTGGTCTACCCATTTTATACTGACGTTTCACCTGCCGCTCTGGGAGATCAAACCGACAGTCTTTGGACTGCAAGTCCGGCGTACTCACCATTCGCAACAAGGCAGCCTCCCTCACAGTACAGTAGAAATTAGAGATTCTCATACACTCCATGCAGCCGATAGAGTGAAGTGTGACTGAGTGGCGATAGAGCCTTAAAGCTCCTACCTTCCCCAAGGGTTTCCTGATGGAAAGCCGATCATGCCTTCGTAGAGTGAGATAATGAGTGTAGCGGCGTGATTGATTTTCTCATAATTCAGTATTCGATTCGTGTGCCCTGCCACTTTCCCATATTATTTTTATAGCCTCGCTGCCACACCATATGCAGCCAGAGATATGCACAATATTCATGAGTATGTAAGCGCACATGGGATTATTTTATTTTCCCTCGTAAAAAAAAAAGCAACAACAATCCTTTGACTAAACGACAGCTGTAAGCAAACACGCTAGATTATGCGAAATGTCTAAGGGTAAAAATCCACAATCCACGACCCTCTATAAATATTGTGCCAAAGGTCAACTTGGAAGGCAGCCAACAGTCTGCAGCTCATTCACTCAGCCATCTCAATTGCGGGCTACACATGCCCTTAACTTTAACAGCCGTGTAAATCAGACCTTCAACCCCATTTGTTATATTCGCACTTGGCCTCCAACACATTTACGGGCGCTCTGTGGCAGCGGGGGCAGCTTCCCCGGTCAGCTCCGATCGTCCAAGCCCAAAAACAAAGACCAGGCCACGCACAGAGCGCACGAGTGGGCACTGCCTAGAGGGTGCGGAGCTAGAAAGAGCTCCGTTTGCCACCTGTTCTGTTGTTGTTGTGTGTTGTTGAGGAAGCCGCTGTCCCGAGATAACTTCACGACTTCCATGGGGACATTAAAGATCCCGGCTTTCGTCAGTTGCGCATCCCTATCCTTGTTCAGCTGAAACCGCGCGGCGCTAATGTAGTCGTTGCAACCAAACGACAATTTACGCGCTGTTCTCCCTTCTTCCATTATTTGGGCAGATGTTCTTCTTCCCACGAGCAGGAAGTGCGGTGGTTTTTTGTAGCCCCAGAGGTGGCAACCGGAGAGGGTCCAGGTCCTTGCCCCGTGGCTGCGGCTATTTGGAGACGCTGACCCCCTTCTGCAACCCTGCCCTCACGTTAGACACATCCCCCACCCCCCACCACCACCACGGCTGACATATGAAGATGTAATTATCTGGTTAAAATACTGGCTGTGAATGGAAAAAACGGCCATTCAAGGTGAAGGGCAGGGCACACGAACATTGCGGGGGGGGGGGGTAACGAAATATCTGGTTTATGGTACCAGCGTGGCCCATATCGTGCAAGCGTTCATGCGGCCCCTCGTACAGTGCCGTAAATTAACGTGCCACTAATTTTAGCTTGACGAGCGATCTTGAAGATGTCTTAATTAGAACACACGCCCAGCACACACCCCCCCACCCCCCCCCCCACTTTATAATGATGCGGCTGTTAACAACCTGCAATGGAGCACCATCTGCGGCAAAGCGATGTATCCCTAATGTACGTGATTTACTGCGTCATTTTCACGCTAAGCATCTCGATGGCGGTGTGCTGGGCTCGGTTATGGGACCCAGAGAGGTGTAAAACTTAAGCCACCTGGACCACTGCTCAAATGAGTCGTCGTACCCTGCGGAGAGAATTCTAAAAGCAAACACTTGCGATGGATATACGATGGATTAAACCAACGTTGGAACGCGAGTTTTTTTTTGCTTGCCAGTGAGAATGTGTCAAGGTCACGTGCTTGCTAACGCCGCTGCTTGCTAACGCCGCTGCTGGCTGATAACGCCTCCACGAGAGGGAGCTTCAGAAAGCCCTCCCTTGAGGGTATTTTTGGCCTACTCTTCCCCGTGCTTGTACCACCGCATAATGCACGCAAGCCAGAGGTCGCAACCGGGTACCCGATACCCGTACCCTACCCGATACCCGGCTACCCGTACCCGGCCGGGTACGGGAACGGGTACCCGTTTGCGACCCTGGTGCGGCCACGTACGGGATCGGGTAGACCGTGAGTCACTGGTGAGTAACCGTTTGTGACTCATTTCCCAACGTCTTGTCTCTTCTCACAATTCAAGTTCCTAGAATCAACCCACCCGCGCCTACAACATGGCTTCATCCCAGAGGTCGCAATCAGGTACCCGATACCCGTACCCTACCCTTACCCGGCCGGGTACGGGTAGGGTACGGGTACGGCCGGGTACGGGTACGGGTAAGGAATCAAAACCCGTTTGCGACCTCTGACGCAAGCGCACACGCATTAGACGTCGCATTCTGACATGCGCAGCCACACATCCACACATTGTCGTCTGCAGTGGTACGGGTAGGGTGCAGCACTGCAACTGCTGGGCCACAGCGCTGTTGCGCATCCACTAGAAGGAGCTCCAGAGACAGCCCCTGATGTTATACTGGTAGGAACCTCCTGGTTACACCAGCCCACAGGGGATTATTGTGTCCGTCGTGCAGGGAGCGGCTGGGTGGGGAGGGAGGGGCTGGGTGGGAGGGGAGGGTGGGGAGGGGTTGGGTGGGGAGGGTGGGGCTGGGTGGGGAGGGGAGGGGAGGGTGGGGCTGGGTGGGGAGGGTGGGGAGGGGCTGGGTGTGGAGGGTGGGGAGGGGAGGGTGGGGAGGGGCTGGGTGGGGAGGGTGGGGCTGGGTGGGGGGTGGGAGGGGTGGGGCTGGGTGGGGAGGTGCTGCTCACCCCGTGGTGCCCTTATAAAACTCAACGTTTAACCTACTCACGCCGGCTTGTGCCCGCCCACACAGTCGGGCATATTTGCGGAATACACCACGCCGCCGTTGACCCTGGCCATTGACCGAGCAACCCAACGTTCCTACCAGCTCCCTCCGCAGGAATGCGTTTTCCCGTCCTCTTCCATGCTAGGCCTGACTTTTTGCAAGAATGTGGGAGTACTCACACTTTACCCCACTGAACGTGACCTGCCAACCAACTGACTGCAGTGGGCCCATTTATATCGCTGGGTATAAAAATGCTTGAATTGCCCAAATTGATCAAAGTTCAATCACGCCGAGGACAAACACATTTTGTGAAGCATCACAGAATGCATTTAGGTATGTTGAACCTCTTTCGCACCGTACGTAGCCAACCGTGCGAATCGTAGGTGCGATCCTGTGCACATGCGTATGCGTGATGTGTCTGCCTCGTTTAACACCGTGAACGTAGCGCCACTCGTGGCTGCAAGGATTCACGTGAACCCATTACACGGAACAAACGTACATAGATAAACATCATAGATTGTTCTTCTTTTTTCTTCACAAAAAGTGATTGGAGGTATTATAAGGGGAGTTTAAGACTACATTGAATAGATGAATCGGCAAATTAGTTACACCTGTAAGAAAATTAACACAGAATGCTGATATATTTGATTAAACATGCGCACAATGCGATTTAAACACAAACACACGCGCACGTATACAGCTGCATGCAATAATGCAATATCTCGATTAGATTATTGCGTATTGGCAATAAGTTCAGGAGCTAAATTCCAATGTTCGAGGTCTGCGAGTCACGAGAGGGCTTCAGGAGAGAGTTCACTTCGTTTCGCTGTTCCTCCTCCCCCGTTGAAGGTGCGCAGACTGCAGTGGCTTAACTCTGTATGATCCACAGTTTGGGTTGCATGGCCACACTCGCACTACCGTCGCTTGTGTCTTTAAGTTCCCCTTCATGAAAGGAGACGTGTGCGTCGGCCACGTTGATGTTTTCGACGCGGCCGATGATTCCACCCAATGCCGGAATATCCTAGTGGGCAAAAGTAGCTACAAATGCTACGGGCCCTGCACTTTCAAGGGCCCCGCGCTAAATGCGTTAAAGCTATCAATTCCGGTTCAGTAATTCTGCATTTGCTCTATTACTATAGTACTATACCGCCTTCAACTTTTAAGAACGTCTGGGTGTTGAAGGTTAGCGATTTTTTTGTATTATCTGGCCTGATAGCAAATGAAATAATACAATGACTTTACTGTGCGAGTTAAAATTTGTCTTGTAATATTTGTGCTTTTTTTATATTTAGGGCCCCTTTATAACGTATGCTACAGGTCCTGCACTAGCTTCATCCGGCACTGGTTCCACATAGTGTTCTTCGGAGGGGGAGGGGGCAGGGGGGTGTCAGAACCAGGGAGTCGTGCGATCGTTTGGTTGTCTCGAACGCGGTGTTCATTTCGGAGGTCTCTGCTCGCCACAGCGATCTTCCGGATCTGGTTGAGATTCAAGGAATTTGCGACAGCCGCAGTGGATCCCAGAAGGGCGATCGAGACTTTGGTCGGCGGCGAGGTGATATCGTTCACGTCTTGTTCAATGGGGTAGGCAATGTTGTTGTTGTTGTTGACAAGAAAACGTGTCACCTCCCTCGGCTGTTCGCATCTCTCCGCGGATATCTGGTGGCAGAACTGGGAGCTTGTGATGTATATTCTTAGGTTTTTTTCGGTAAAGTCACGTAGGTAAAAAATTAAAATTAATAAAAGTAAAATAAAATAAAAATCACGACGTTTCGGAGGCAACACAAGCTTCCGTCTTCAGGTGGAACCGTCACAGCACGATAGCTGTATCAAGTGAGAGCCTGTGGTGTCGTAGTATGTTTTCGTTATTTCACTGCGCACCGAGCGGTGTTGTGTACGAGCTCCCCGACCAGGCCAGAGCGCAGTGACCCCGAGCAGATCACCGATGAGGAGGAGGAGGTTGGGTGGTGGTGGCAGTTCGCAGCCCATCAGCTGGGGAGCCTCAAGGTCACTTCCAGCGAGTATCGGCCGTGGTCGATGTTTGATTTTCGTCACTTCACAACGTCTGTTTAAAATTCGGTGTCAAGGTCAGGCGTCTAGTCATATAGATAAGCCTCGCAGTTAGCGAGTCATTTTAAAGTTGTTTCGGGAAACAAAACCAATGATAGACACGTGTTACGTAAAACAGCATAAAGTATGCTTATCAGATTATTGAGCTTTTCGGGCTTTCATTAGCCAAGAGGTAGATAAATGTTACCAACCTGATGTTGTAACCCAAAAGGTGATTACGGCTGTATAATTGAAATTGGAGCGAGCAGCATTCTCACACAGCGAATCTTTACCCATTTCCATTACACAGTGCCAGAACTCTAAGAGCCACCGCCAAGGTATATATTTAGTACGTATACAGCATCACATCATTAGATGCCCAGCGTCCCTTGCTGATAAATATACCAATCAAAGCTACCGCGTCCCATAATCCCCTAACACTCAATTGTATGTGTGTGTCTGCAGAAACTGCATTTTATGTTTAAAAGCCCCTTTCTTAGTGTTATTGCAATTCTGCTATCTACATTATGCCATAAGACTCCTGTTGGAAATCTTTTCTGTGCCTATTTTTTATCATTTACACAATAGAGGTCACACTTTTCCGTGGACTTTGCAGTGACATTATCCTCAGAGCTGGAACTTATGCAAATAAAAATTCTAAACCAAATTAATAGTGACTTTTACGACGATGATAATTATTGTGGAATCGCTTAGTCACTTAGTGTGTACCACCAAATTCATCACGTAGCGGAAAGCTACCAAACGTGGAATCACATCCACACAGCGTTGCAGCAATGGCGATGCGAGAGAGGACTGAATCCTCTTTGCTGAAGGCTTAAGCCCCCTTCATTATTACAATCCAGTTACACATTTTGTTCCACAAATATGTACAATTTCGAGCAACGTGTGTCGCAGCCTTTCCGAATGCAATAGGGGGCGACATCTAAAGCAGAATTCACGATAGACAAACGCGGGTCAAACGCGGGTCGTATGATTACTCATCCTGTCTAGCGTCGAACGCTTGCGGAACGTGTGTCAAACCTGGACTGTCCTGCTCCCCTTTTTAAGAAGGTCACGCTACACGGGTTCCTTCCCCCGCACTTCCGTTCCCCGCGCCACCGATTAGCAGGGTTGGCTACGTACGGTGCAAAAGAAGTTAAACGTAAATGCATACAAGGGTGAGGCAAAATGGCCGAAACTCGTCGCCCAGATGATTCGTCGGTCATGGACACGTAACTCGTATTTTGCCACACGCACAAAAAAAACTTTACCAGCATTACAACTGGGCCCAAAAGCGTTTCACCATGTACGTATGTATGTTGAACTTTTTTCGCACTCTACCTAGCCAACGGTGCTAATAGGAGGTGTGGGGGGAAGGACAGCAAACGAAACACAGCAAACGAAAAGCAGTTCTAAGGAAATTAGTTTTCAATCTCGAATTAAAAGTGCATAGCTCCAGTGGCTTCTTGATATCGGAAGGAAGAGCGTTCCAGACGGCCGCAGAAGTGCATCTCTGGTCTTCCCACCTGATTGGCGCACAAGTGACGACATCACACTAACCTTCCTATTTAAGACAGGATTTCTCCACAATTCTGGCTGTCGCCTGATGAGGCTGGTTGTATTGCCAGTGAAACGTCATACTCGAATTGTAAATGTTGTGGGTTTACTCTCCAACACACCGGCTAGTGCTGAACTAGTAACTAATTGCCACGTTTGTTTACATCACATACCTTACTAATTCACTGTATCCGGTGGTGGCGGGTTTAACGACACATTTATATTTACACGATCTAACAAAAGCACTGCTGCAATGAAAAAACACACATATATATGTGTAAAGGATGTGTATGGACTTAATAGATTTGTAGGGACTTCATACGTTGTGACGTCATCCACTCCAGTTCACTTTGCAGGTGTGTGTTCAAAATGATCACTTTGCAGGTGTGTGTTCAAAATGATTATTTTCTGTGGACATTTTAGTTTTTTTACATTGACCATGCGATCACTCACAAATTTACATTTTAAAAAATCCACACCAAAAGGTACATGGCCAAAGCTACCGGCAGCAGTTACCAATGAATACATGCATAAATGCATGCAGTGTGAATAAAGGGACATGCAGATGCATATGTGCACATTTTTCACGTTGCAAATCAAACCCCGCTACCTCCGATTCGCAAGCTTGGCTACGTTCGGTGCGACAGAATTCAACATGCACACATATAGGTGTTGAATCCAACAATATCTTGTGGGCTTATGAGAAATAGCTGAGCAAAATGAAGGTTGATTTTTGCTGTTTTGTCAATGTGTATATATTCTCTAATTTCTTTGGGTCTTTCGGTAAAGTCACGGAGATAGGTTCAAAGAAAATAACTAAAACTACGACGTTTCGATCGCAACACAAGCGGTCGTCATCAGGAAAAGGGTGGAGAGCAGAGCGCATGCAATATCTGGAACTGATTAATGCTATTTAAGACCATTCTCAGGTCCTGTAAAGTCACAATTAAAGTTGCCACCTCGGAGGTACAAAAAAACATTAAACATATAACGGGAAGAAAAATATCTCACAATACCAGAAGAGGGAACTCGTACATGAAAATGAGTTTCCTTTTGTGATGCATTATTAAACAGTCTGACAAAAATCCGGGACTCTAAATGTCCTGGGTAGACTTACAAATTGCCCATGACAGCCACCTCAAAAAGGCAACCATCCTGGGAAAACCAAGACAGGAGGCAGCCGTAGTCAAGTTCAAGTTCAAGTTTATTTATTAGGTATAGCCCTGTGAGCCAATCGGCTCTTGAATCGGGTGCAACCGCAACAAACAAAAAACAAAAACATGAACAAAAAACATCTTAAAGTGAATATGTGACTATGTGCAAACAGAAAATCCATGAAAAGACAGCAAAATATTGCAGAAAAAAACACCGTACACCAACGCTGTGTGCAAAAATCCCAGTGGGATGCAAGTCAAACAACAACAACATCAACACGATGATGATGATAAGCGATGTGCTGGAGTCGAACTTGTGTATTCGGCTTTCGGGTGCTCACCATTGTCTCGCGTTCTTGCACGCAACTAGCGCACGCCGCACGCCCTTCAAACGCCGTAAAACTTCCAAACTATTTACAACATATTAAAGCCGCAAGAACTGTTACACCCATAGAGTTGATGAAATGTATGGCCTGCCAAGGGGTTGCACTGGTGGATGATCGCCTCGCTCTGATTCATTGCATCCCTTGAGACCGTCCTAATTTAGAGCGACGGTGTTCAGCGCGCACTTTAAATATTTTTAGGTTTTTTCGGTAAAGTCACGTAGGTATAAAATTAAAATTAATAAAAGTGAAATAAAATATTAATTTAATTTTTTTACCTACGTGACTTTACCGAAAAAAACCTAAGAATATGAATCCTTGCAGTCACGAAAGCTTCAAATCTAGAATCGCCCTTTAAATATTCATGATCAGTGAAAGGGGAAGTTGCATATTTCACATGCTGGTCACCTTTGTTTCAAAACTATATATGCATCTTTAGTGTATAACTTATTCCAATTAATGCAGGAATGCACGGAGCGCACGCTCATGTGTTTTACGTGGAAAGTTATGGGCAAATGTGCATTTGAAATGAATGCATGCCCCCCCCCCCCCCCCGACTTCCACGGAGATGGTCAGTGGTTTTCCCCAAGGCGCCAAGCGAGTAGACAGACACACGGTGGTTACTGATTTATTCATGAGAATATATACCACGGAGATGTTTTATTATAATGATGCTTGTTTACCGAGAAAACCCTCGCTGAGTCTCAGGACTCTTTGTGCGAGGGGTTTCCTTGCCACGTTTTCGTAATTGGGACGATGTTCCTGAACGTACTCCTCAATGAGTTATTGAGTAATTTGCAGCGTGATATTTTGGCATTGGGGATGTTTGGCCCAACACCGGTTACATTTCGATTTAAAGCTTTCGTGATTGCAGGGATTCATCTTCTTGGTTCTTTCGGTAAAGTCACGTAGAAGGGAAATAATAAAATAATAAAAATAAAACATAATAAAATAATTCTCACGACGTTTCGGCCACAACGCCAACAGCCGTCCTTGCGTTGTGGCCGAAACGTCGTGAGAATTATTTTATTATGTTTTATTTTTATTATTTTATTATTTCCCTTCTACGTGACTTTACCGAAAGAACCAAGAAGACCGGTTACATTGTTGGTTTCTGTCAGCATGATGGGACGTAACTACACGTTACGTCCAATCACACTGCCTCACGCGATTTGAATTGGAGCATTTTGTCTACAAACGTCAACAGTTCTCCTCGGACGCAATCGTGCACACACCGGTACTAACCCGGGCCAATACATATTTAACTTGCGTAATGGTCTTTAAAAAAAGATCCAAATATTATAAATCATAGGCAACAGACTTATTATACCGTCCGGATTACAGTCATCGCAATTAGTTATATGCATAATAAAACGCATGGAATGAATGTGTTTGCCTTTTTATTATGTATGACAACTTAAATTGTGCTGTTTGTTACTGGGCATTTGGCATTCGTTTGGCCTTTGAGCCTGTGCTGATTAACTGTGATATGAACTTTTAAAATTTATGATCGCCATCATATCTACATTGCATGATTCTACCAATCAACGCAAAAAATGTTTTTACAAACAAAGCCTTATCTTTGTATGTTGCCAGCAACATTTGAAGGAATGCATGCGTGTGTTTAAAACCAGGTGTGTTTGATGATACGTTACAAAACAGCACACCGTATCTGGAACCTCAATAAAGTGAACGCAGCACGTGCAATGTCAAGGATGCTGGCAATTTAATGAGAAGAAACCAAGTAAGCAGCATACATTTATCATTTAAATCCTACCGACTGTGATATCTAACCCAGTGGAACTGTGCGTTGCTACACTGGAGTTCTAACAGCCCATTTCCATGAGTGAAACCGACACAGCATAACTTCTTATTTCTTGATGTGCGCTGCGGTGACCGGGAGCCACAGACACATCGAGCAGTCTGTGAAGTATCCATTGCCACGAAGCGAACACTTTCGCTTTTCGGCAGAGGTGTGGACTCGAGTCATGTGACTTGGACTCGAGTCAGACTCGAGTCATGAATTTGATGACTTGCGACTCGACTTGGACTTGCATAACAATGACTTTGTCCCACCTATGAGATGTGGACTCGAGTCATGTGACTTGGACTCGAGTCAGACTCGAGTCATGAATTTGATGACTTGCGACTCGACTTGGACTTGCATAACAATGACTTTGTCCCACCTCTGCTTTTCGGACGCCAGCATACAAACATCATACATCACTTTAACACGTAGCGGGCTTTCGCGACCAATATTATTCATAATAAAGGTTTATGGGTTAGATCGCGTAAGTATAAATGTGTCGTAACCCTCCACCACCCGACACAGCCAATCAGTAAGGAATTTGTCACGTAAACAAAACGCGCCAATTAGTTACTACTTCAGCCCACCGGTGTGTTGGAGAGTAAATCCACAACATTTACAATTTGAGAAATACGACGTTTCGCTGCTAATTACATCCTGCATCATCGGGCGATTTGTCAGAATAGTGAAACAATCCACCTACATCCGATCTTAACTAGAGCAAGGACACCAACTATTTAATGCCGTACTCTCGAACACAACTGTCGCCAGTTGCAGTGCTAAATGTCGGCGTCGCCCGATGACCTCATCGCCCCCCCACCCCGTGGTGTCTGCCCGCGGGTTCCTGGGGACGGCTTTATTTTGGTGATTTCGAAAAGTGTATTGGTTTAGCCATGTTTGTTGTAGTACAGCGTTAGACTGATGGCCTTAATCTAAGTTGTCTTGTGGTTGTTGTTGGTTGTTTGACTTGCATCCCACTGAGATTTTTGCACACAGCGTTGGTGTACGGTATTTTTTCGGCAATATTTTGCTGTCTTTTCTTGGATTTTCTGTTTGCACTCAGTCACATATTCACTTTAAGATGTTTTTTTGTTCATGGTTTTGTTTTTTGTTTGTTGCGGTTGCACCCGATTCAAAAGCCGAATAGCTCACAGGGCTATACCTAATAAATGAACTTGAACTTGAACATGCTTGCCAACAAGGACACTCAATTGATTTTGATAACGTTTAAGTGTTGTGTAAAACGAATTATTACTGGCCAAGACGAATTCGATAATCCATTGAAATTGAGAGAACTCCAAATAATTTTAACCACTCTGACAGCTACAGGCTTAGTGCGGCCTGGAAGCGTATTATTAAGTAATACATCTTACAATTACAATTCCTTAGAGAGGAAACACATACTAATTAAATGATTACTAATCTATTATATAATTACAATACCCCTTCCCCTCCTCCGCCTCTGATCTCTGCACCTGATGAGTTCAGTGATGACGTCGCTCTGTTTAAGATCGGACGCAAGAGGATTGCTTCACTATTCTGGCAAATCGCCCGATGATGCTAGATGTAATTACCAGCGAAACGTCGTACTACTCAAACTGTTAATGTTGTGGATTTACTCTCAAACACACCGGTGAGCTGAAGTAGTTGTTGTTTACGTGACAAATCCCTTACTGATTGGCCGTGTCGGGTGGTGGAGGGTTTCATGACATTTATACTTACGCGATCTAACCCAAAAACCTGTATTATTAATCAAACATCACTGCCATATTACTGTGTGCCTTGTATTCGGCTGTGACGTGCTGTGCCCCTAATAGCAAACCCAGCAACACTCCTATGTACGTCGAGGATGCGTTCCAGAAAGGCTTGTGAAGAATGCGTTGAGTTTTTTGTTGTTGTTACGTTCCTTAAGCGATGATGACGTTTTTTATTATTATTTGTTCTCTGATCCGAATCAACTTCAACATGTATATATATACATGTGTGTTTGTTGAACTTCTTTCGCACTGTGCGTAGCCAACCGTGCACATCGGATCGCAGGAGCTTAAGCAAGCTCAAGCCTGGTTAGTTGTTGAATGGGGTGACCACCAACTTTCCCAGATGTCACAGGCATTCGAGTATTTTCCAGATTCCTCCAATATGGCAAGTGCTCATCAACGTCATATCCCAATGCCGAACCAGGAGACGCAAGTGAGGCATTCCTGGATAAATAATTAGAAGTATTTTGTTGTCATTCTATAACTGTCCCGTCTTAGTGTCAAGTCTATGCAAGTAGAGTTGTGTTTTTTTTGTATGACCTGAAGACACAGAACACAACTGTCTATGAAACAAGAAGCCTTTATTTTTTTTTCTACGAAATTATGTACATAGAATAAAGGAGTAATATGCTCTCTTTATATTTACAAATGAGGTCGTCAAGATCTGTATTACAAACAGTTTACAGCAATATCAGTTTCAAAGACGAACTTGCATCATTTAGTCCTAATGATGCACAACACAGCACCTTATAGACCCTGTCAATACAACTCACAGGTAACCAAATATGATTTGGTAACGCCTTTCATTGCTGGAAGCAGCCGTGTTACTTGAAATCAAAACTCTTAGCCCTACGATGCGTTTTCGGGTTGTTACCGCGTGTTTGTACGGCATTGCGTCTGACGACGACTCGCTCCATGTGCTAGGCAAAAGCTTCGAAGAATTTCAATTCCTGAATGAGCTCCCAGGACGTGGAGTGAAACGTCAGACGTCATGCAAAGCAAGACGCAGTGCAACCCAAAAACAATCGTGGATACCTGTGCAATATGCAAACGATCGTGATAAAATAATTGATTTCTGATGTTTTCTTTGAAAATACAAGTTTATACTGTAAAAAAATGCTAATATACTCGTGTATTTTTTCCATAATTTAATTGAAACAGTCTTAATCACATCATATATGCTGGATTTACTGATTAATATCATTTACGTACAAGCATTGTTTCTCTGTATTTCTAAAATCTTTCTTTACGCGTTGTCGTTGCAAGTAATATCTAAAAGTATGTGCAAAGCTACATTTTTCGACATTATCATGTGATCTATCAAGATTTGAATAAAGGTCCAGAACATGGACTTTAACAACCAAAATAGATTCTCACATGTGTCATGTCAAGTGCATTCAAAATACATAGTAGATGGAAGAAAATGAACCGCGCTACATTCAGTTGAAGACAATTGAAAATAATATACCTCATGATATTGTTCAGAACACACAGGCATAGTTTATTAGTTCCAGCAATCTTTCCTCCAAAAAAATATTCAGTGGCAAAAAAAATACATTCAAACTGCCCTGGGAAGACTGCTTTCATATCAACAATGCTTCGTTCTCTCGTCCACAACTTTGAGAGACCAACGCGATGCCTTGCGTTCGCAAACCGTCGCAGGCTTCGAAGAGTCCAGTGACGTGCACTGTGCTACCCCGACCTTCCACAAACTTTCAAGGCACTGTGGTATTTGTGCTTGGTGCCCAGTCGGGATACGTATTCAGGTCAAACAAGGGGATGCCCCAGGTGAAGATGCCCAACATGACCACCAAGACTCCGATGATGTTAATCCCCAAGCCGACCTTCATCTGGGGGTGGGAAGGAGAGAGCGGGGGGGGGGTTGGGAGCAGGGCGGGGGGTGTAAATTAATTAAAATGAGATTGGTCGAAGTTTTGTTTCAACAACGTTTTCACCTTTGGCTGGAACAATGTAGACGTTGATAATTGGTTTTTTACCTTTCTATCTGGCAACAAAACTGACACCTTTTTACAAGGAGTCATGTTTGCATAGACCACAATACCTGCAGTCATAATACAAACAAAAAAACACAACTTTGATAATGTGCACTGTCCTTGAAGTTGATTGGTCCACACCCGAGACAGCTTTCCTTAGAGCCTCGTCTCACATGGGTTGGACCAGATGACGCCAAAAGGTGCACATTATCAGAGTTATGTTTTTTGTTTGCATTATGACTGCAGGTATTGTGGTCTATGCAAACATGACTCCTTGTAAAAAGGTGTCAGTTTTGTTGCCAGATAGAAGGGTAAAAAAACAGTTATCATATTTTTACTGGCAAATGAGGTTCCAATAATGTAGACGTTAACAAGGTATGGTCATCGTCTTTGTTCACGCAAGTCACGCACACAAAATGGCCGACGCTGAGAAAGGTATGTATTTGAAATGGCAACTCGCGTGTGTTAGTTAATGTACTTTTGCCGTATTCTCGGGAATAAGAGTGTGACCCTCTGACAAGTCGCGTGTGTGACTGCCGACGGTGTTTGTGTGACACGAGTTCCACGTGTCAGCAAGGACATTTAGGCTGCCATCGGTCACTCTCTCGAACAAGTGAATTCCTCTGTCAAATAAGTAACCCAATGATGTCAATCAATGAGGAACCGAATGGGAAATGATTGATGATTATGTATTTAGGGATGTTGAGTGTATTTGTTTAAATTTATAAGTGTTTGAAGTCCTGGAGTTGACATTGTTTGCCTGGTGCCTTAAATGTTGGGCCGCATGGATTCATAGAAATGGTGATGATATTAGTTATAACCTAAATATTATTGTGGTTCAATAAAATGAATGTTGTAACACTTAACTGATTAGTATTAGGCCTTATCATTAGAATACTTAGAGCAAAGTGTCCAGTCATGTGCTGATTGGTGTCATTATTTATTTTTTGCACAAATAAAATAGGTAAATGTTGTGGGTTTACTCTCCAACACACCGGTGTGCTGGACTAGTAACGAATTGGCATGTTCTGGTTACGTGACAAATCTTACTAATTGGCTGTGTCGGGTGGTGGCGGGTTTAACGACACATTTATATTTATGCAATCTAACCCAAAAAAACTCTTATGGATAATATTGGTCGCAAAAACCTACATGTTGAACCAAAATAGGTATATTGTAGTGTAAAGAATGTATGCCAGAATTGTGGGGTACAGATTAAATTTGCAAATCAATAGTTTACCACTGTGAGGCCTGTAGAATCTATAGTGGTCACACATATAACACATGTGGATTGGAAATCATGTGTTCTTACAATCCATGATTTTACGCATTTACCATCCTTAGGCTAGACATTCATGTTAATTCGTGACCAAATGTCTTTATTAAAGCACTATAGCACTGTTTTGTGCAAGGTGTTATTGCATGCGAACCAAAGTCCGACCTTTATGGTCCAAGTGGAAAATAGAGTTTTGCGACTGAGCAATTACATCTAAAATTAAGTGGATCGGAGACAACGTGTTCGCGTACTATCTAACCAAAACTTTGCCATCCTGGTTAGCACAATAAGTTAACAAATCGATTAGCACGGCTGGCTACGTATGGTGTGAGAGACATTCAACATACATGAAGACTAATTTAAAATAAAAATTCACATACTGGACTGACCAACTTGACAAAACGTTGACACGTCTCTTACCATGTCGGTGACTTTGAGGTGCCCGTATGTAAATACGATGGCATTCGGCGGGTTGGAGACGGGGAGGAGAAAGGCGAAGGAGGTGGAGATGGTGGCAGGAATCAAGATGAACAGTGGGTTCACTTGAATGGCCTCTGCCTGCAGGGAGGGACGTGCATCATTAGACGGTGCTGAAACAGCAGCTGCAACAGCTTATCGTGCAACAGGCCACGTGGTCACACAGGGGTGCAAATGAAGGTGCATCTCTGCAATTTCTTGCTCAAGCCACCGCCGGCAGAAGAGCTACCACTCGACCAGTGGTTCTGAACCTGGGGTGCATGCAACCTCTGGGGGTGCGAGATGCCCTTTCTGTGAACCAAAGGGGTGCAGGCTGCAGTAGCGGTTAAGAACCACTGCACTAGAGGGAGCGCTGGAGGGTATTTTTGGCCTGCTCTTCCACGTTGGCCAGCTATATCGGAATAGGCAGAAGCGCCCACCACATGCGACCTGCCAAAACCCATTAAATGTAACACGATACACAGAGTAGCTAAATCAAACACACGCGATATGGAAGAGTAATTGGTTTTAAATTAAAGTATTTTGGTTATAAACCCCCGTGTAAAAGCCAAGACTTTTATGTATTTTTAATGATTCTTTGTACTTTTTCCCCAATCTTATTCTGATCGTGCTACCCACATCATCGCGTAAGATAAAGCATCCATTATGATTGCTTGCAGAGCAATGCAATCCTTTATTTTAGAGTACAGCCCACGAAAGTGGATCCCACAGAGCTACCTCTGAGATCCTTTGAAATAACCTCTGTTCCACACAGTAGGGGGTAGAACTTTTCCCTTCGCTCTGCCACTGAGAATAATGTTCATTGCATGACGATCAAACCAATGTAACGTTCAGGACAGGAATTTAGCGATATTAAGCGAAGAACCAATTTAACGTCATGTTTTTTGTGTCCAGTCATTGTTCACTTGGCTGAAACCATTCGAACCCACGATCTCAGTGGTGAAAGCTCAACGCTCTGACTCCCAAGTCACCCGCATTTTGGCTTCATAATACTTCAACATACAACCTTTGGCCTGCTCTACTCTACGCACTGGCTGCACATGAATTGTCGTTATACGCTGGCATAGAGTTGAACTTGTGTTTAACGCACCAAACTGGAGAGGATGGGCAGAAACAGGGTGATGGTGGCAGGGTTGCTGGCCACCTCAGTGACAGTGGTGACCAAGAGACAGGTCAGGAGGATGATCAGCCACACGGGCATGGTGTTTAGAGACACGAGCTTGCTCCCAATCCACTCTGACAGCCCTGACACCTGTACGGAGAAACAAATAAACAACAGAGGCAGCACACTTCATTAGTCTCCTCCGCCAACTTTCCGATTCACTTTTACATTCAAATAAATGCCATTCATTCGAATGAAAGCCATCTCGAGAGAAAAAAATCTATCGGATGGGTATGAAAAAAAAATGTATTTAGAGCCTTTGGCAATCCAACCGATGGATGAAGACCTCGTTCCAACGTGCCAGTTGTGGAAGTTGTTTAGCAAACACAGTACTTCACCACGCTCGCTCATGGGCATTTTGGGAAGGAGGATGGATGGCCAAGGATCGGTTCAGATATAATCTGGCACTGATTTTAGCTGTGGCTGACAATTGAACTTAGGTTGCTGGGTTCATTTTGAAAAATTGTATACATCCTCCGAACAAGCGCCCTCCACTCGTGAACAAGATAAGCAAGTACATTATATTCTGTTAAATTAAAGCGTTTAGAAGACAGCGAATGCGTTTCAAGTATAATTAAACTACACAATTGATTGCTTTCAATTACGGACACTAATAATTGGAAGCCTATTGTAAAAACAACACATAAATCACAGCACATGGCACTACCAAGAGAACCAATTGCGGCACGTCACTCAACTTATTCTCCGTAAATAACTCTGTTCTTCAATCCCAAATTATAGCAGCTGGAGTGTCCCGAGAGTAAAAACTCAATCGGTCACACTCTCATCCAGACACTGGGCTGCTTCAAACATGGAACGATCTCCCAGACACACAAACGTATTCCGCCAGTCTCAACTTATTTAAATCTTAAATCAGAACAATTTCCGACAATATTTGCAACTGTTACGGCTAGGGTACACTCTATATGAACTGGTGGTGTGCATCATTACATTATCTGTGGCATCGTTGTTGTGCTTGACTGCAGTGCAAAGCTGTATTGGTTACAGATTTTTTAAGAATAATAATTAACATTTATTTGTAAGGTGCCTTCCACCAATGTCTCAAAGCGCCTTGTAAGAATACGGATAAGCCAAGAGAGAAGGAGAAGCTAAATAGATAAAATTACTTAAGAAAATAAATTTTAAGACGACACTTACAAATATCCACATTGTCGGATAAACGTTTGTATCCAATCATTACGTATTTGCTGCCGATGTTTCAAATGGACTAATCCCGGACAGCACTTGCACGTGAGATGTTTCATCTCAAGCTATTGCCCGAGCGAAATATTTGAATGCATCATAGCATCCGATGGGCGTCGCTCACCTCACTGCCCCTTGCCAGGGCGAATCCTCCTCCGACGAGGAAGGCCACCTCCCAGGGCATGCAGCGCTGAAAGTCCTTCCATGAGATCATGGGCGTGAAGGAGGAATCGGAGCGGGCCTCTCCACCCGTCTCGACTGAAACGCGTCGGCAAAGAAAGACACACACACCCGTAAAGTCACGAATCACAATAATAGCAAGAGCACATTTGGTAGTCACTCCGTTCGTATAGGCGCGAGGCTATCAGGAAAGCACCATGTTTCACAGGCGATGATCGTCTTTCGGTTGGGGGGCGATGTTGCTTCGGAAGCTTTTCCCAATTATATAATTTGCCGGTAATCTTTCATATTTCGCAAAAGTTTGGACTGTGAAGCCAGCATATACGGCCGACCCCTTTTTTTATTGTTCAATGGAAACCAAATGGTGCGTGCTTATAGTTAACACAACGACAGTAATAACCATGGTGGGTTCGAACAGTAAAACTTTTCCACCAAGCGACGAACACACGATCGTTCATGAAAGTCATTGTAAATATTTTCGTGAAACTTTTATAATCCTGCTTGCAAAACTAGAAGCCATTACAATATCAAAATAGTTTGTTTGAATTAAGCTTTTGTGGTGCGAATGGAGTTATTGCCATGACAACTTTCTTTATTGCTTATACAATAAAATATGGTTATGAAGATTTATTCTAAAGCAGCAATCATGTCCATCAGGCCTCATTAGCATGCTAAACTCAGCTGTGAATGACTTTCAAAGTATTATATAACATGAGCAAAGAGACTCAGAATATACCAATGTAAGCGTATTGCTCTATTTCAGTGCTATACAAGTTTCCCTCGCTCTCTGCGGGTTCGGTTTGCGTGATTTGCCCACATGCGGCTCACCTATTTCTACCTAAAATGCGCTACATGCCATTTTAATTCACTCATGTGCGACTGTGTGTGTACCGTGTGTGTACTGTCTGTGTGTACAGTAGAACCCCTCTTAACCACCACCCCTGTTAACGACAAATCGCTTAACGACGGGCCTCCATCGAGCCCAATGTGTAGTGTATAGTAGTGTAGTGTATAGTGTAGTGTATAGTAGTGTAGTGTATAGTAGTGTATAGTGTAGTGTATAGTAGTGTATAGTGTAGTGTATAGTGTAGTGTATAGTAGTGTAGTGTATAGTGTAGTGTATAGTAGTGTATAGTGTAGTGTATAGTAGTGTAGTGTATAGTAGTGTAGTATATAGTGTAGTGTATAGTAGTGTATAGTGTAGTGTATAGTAGTGTAGTGTATAGTGTAGTACTGTGTGTACTATGTGTGTATACTGTGTGTGTACTGTGTGTGCTGCGTGTGTACTGTGTGTGTACTGTGTGTACTATGTGTGTGCTGTGTGTGTACTGTGTGTGTGTACTATTTGTGTACTGTGTGTACTATGTGTGTGCTGTGTGTGTACTGTGTGTGTGTACTATTTGTGTACTGTGTGTGTACTGTGTGTGTGTACTGTATGTACTGTGTGCGCTAGTGGGCAGGCTGCTGTCTCCTGTGGTTTCGCTTTGTGCGCCATTTTTTTGGGAACTCGCAGAGCGGGGGAAACCATCAACATTGGGTTTTTTTCCCTTTGGTCATTCTGGTGACCCAGGTGACCCCTGCGAGACGGACGGTCGCGTTAAAAACACGCAGCTGATTTATGGCTGGGC
This sequence comes from Lampetra planeri, assembly GCF_965212315.1. Classification (NCBI taxonomy): domain Eukaryota; kingdom Metazoa; phylum Chordata; class Hyperoartia; order Petromyzontiformes; family Petromyzontidae; genus Lampetra; species Lampetra planeri. The sequence continues at coordinate 9,592,004 of NC_136122.1, read as the reverse complement.
GTGACTGCCGGCGGAACATCGCACCTATGTTTTTGTAATAGAGTTCACGTCTCTTGGACGCCGGAGTTGGAGGCACACGGGTTTTATTCACACAGCACGGTTCTGGCATACAACACTAGAGGGGGTGTCGGCCCCTCACCCGGCTAGCTGGGGATACACGCGCTAGCTACTTCCTAGCCTGCCTCCTAGTCCTCCTCTAACGGGCTAGGGGAGGCTATCTGGCCCGACGCTGGTAAGTCGGGCCCGGTACCCTGAGTCCCAGACCAGCGCTGACAGGAGCACCGGCTCTGGATCTCGGGACCACGCCGCTGGCTCGGTCCTGTTCGGCCCTGATAAGGACGGCGAACCAGGGGAGTCCAGGGCTCTAGCTAAGACGTCTTCAGTCTTCACTGGTTAGCTTAACAAGAACCCCGAGCCCTCCGATACATCCCCTTTTATACCCAACCCCCCGCTGAGGGGTGGAGCCCCCCCGGAGTGGGGCCCCCCCGGGGTGCCTGGCGCGGACGTCGTAGAGAGCACCTCCCCGTGCACTCACGTAGCCCCGCCCACTGTGTTTGTTTGCCATAAGCTGCCATGCATAATGGGCTCTCTCTCTAACACCCCTACATCTTCATGCCGTCAGATCGCTCTCCAACACACACCGGGTGCTGTGGCTGCAGCAGTGACAACTTTTATTGGTTGGCCGTGTCGGGTAGAGGAGGGTTTTGCGACAGGCAGCATTTATTTTTACGTGATCTGACCCCCCCCCCCCCCGTCTATTACAAGACGGTGCTGGTTTCTTGAGTTCTCACCCCCCCCCCCCCCCCGGTTAAACAAAAGTAAGCTACTGAAACAGCAACAGCGTGAGGGAGCAATTGCAATGCGAGGCTTGCCATTTCCTGCGTATCCGCAGAGCATGAATCGTGGCGGCATCTGAGGGATGATGAAAAGCAGGAAGCCAAGAAGGAGGGCCGGAGTGGCATCTCCCTGATATCCTTTCCTGAAAGTACAGAAACCATCGCATTCATAGATTATACAAACTCGTAGAAACTCCACGTGAAAGCAAAGACTCTGGTGTGTTTAAGTTGGATGTAATATCGGTTTTTTTTATTTTTCGTCAAATTATCCCAACTTTAATCCCGACTGTGCCATCGGCGTCACGTCTTGCGATGGAACCTTCGTTCCGATTCCACGGAAGCGGATATCGCAAAGCTACCTCTGAGATTCCTGCGATTGATGTCTGTTCCACTTAGCATGAGGCAGCAGTTTCCCCACCTGATCCGCATATGACAGTAATGTTCACCGCTCGTTTTATGCCCGTGAATTTATATTTTTTAACAAAGATTACCGACGTGTCAGCCAATACAAACCCGAAACTCGTCATGATTTTCTTTGCAGTGTGTAAATAAAGCAGGAATATTCGTTGTCATCATTTTATAAATAGAACTAGGAAAATTACCCGTCGGGATGCTTTTTATCAACTGCAGAGGATCACAATCAACATATTTATACTGGAGGAACACGATGAACTACACTGTCCAGTTCAGCACAAAACCCCCCAAAAAACATTGCACCTTGCTTATAGAAAGCAAAGGTCAGAATGTTTTGCTCGCAGATTTTACCACCTCCACAGTTATGCTGTCGTAACCACAAGTGACTCAGCTGTCCCCTGAGTTATTTTTACGTTGTTCTACTATGGCGCACCGTGGTTCAACCGGTGGTTGACCTGACTTCGAATGCCGATCACCACGACGAACTTCGGTGGGCAAGTGGCATGTGAATCGGTGCCAGGAACTCCCTTCGCCAACCCCACTGACCAGAGTGGCAACAACCACTCCCGACATGGCACCCGGGAGGTCTTCATCCAGCAATTAATTCATTGATGGAATATGCATTAATATTTACACGAAGACAATGAAATCCCACCCACTGTGATTATTTGACACGCAGCTGTAGATTCTCACGGTGGCCCAAATTGACAACGGGCTCAAGGCGCAATGAATGTTCTAAATTAGAGGAGACGTACGGTCCAATGACGGAGGCCCAGCCGGGCATGAAGCCCGGTTCACGCGTGAACCACAGGATGGCCATCAACAGAAAGATGATCGCAGCCACCACCTCTTGATAGCTGCATTCAATCAAGACACCAGCAGCTCACAGTCAGCCTCAAATATGGACAAACTCGCCCATTAACATCACTCATCGCACTCCTCGGAGCTCAAACGTGTGTTGCTTCACCACGCGGCAAGTTACTTATTTACATATTTTTCTCCCCGGGGACACTGTGACATTTTCCTAAGGGTGTTGTATTTTTTTTTACAATTTAGATTTCTGACCAAAGGCACAAAGGCCAATACGGGAGTAAAGATAACAAGAGTTCAACCCTTGCAATTGCTTGTTCACGCCACCGCTGGGTGAAGGACCTCCACGACAGGAAGCTCCAGAGAGCTCGTCTAGAAGGCGCCTGGCCTACTCTTCCACACTGGCGAAACGTCTTGGATGATGGGGGCGGGGGGGGGGGCGGTTACCCGTACTCTACTCAACCACACGTGACCTACCGATCGACTGCTGGGTGGACAGAGGCAGGACATTGTTTGAAACTTGCCCCATCGTTTCAAATCAAATTGGCGAACCCTGAATTGGAAGTCCAATATGCGAACCATTATACCACGGCAACTTGCATTGTTCGTATAGCATACGGGAGCTAACACACCCTTCTTTGATTTGGCACGAGTGCAAAAATCGTGCGGCGAGAGGAACGGAGGAGGAAGAGGAATTGATCGTCCCGCAGTACATTTTGCCGCACACAGCATGGGTGAGATGAGACCGTCAAATCGACGCCACACCGTCCCTCACGAGGACCGAGGCATCAAAGTGTGAAGTTCACAAGAGCGACGGCTGTGCTCGTAGCGATAAGAGTAATAAGATGGGAGTGAATCAAAATGAAGTAAAGCTTTCGACCGATTGCCTTTGGCCGCCCGGCATATACAATTCGCTGTACGCGCAAGTGTGCGCTAGCAGATAAAGTGTACGGGTTTAACGATGGATTATGAGGGATTTATAGTTCAATAGGTTGGAAGTTGTGTCTCTCCGTGAACGATGCCCACTTTGATAAGTTAAGGATATCAAGTCAGGTAACAACTCTTTCATATGCTGCTTTTAATGCATGTAGCCAGCTCATGACGATCCGGTGTCCACTGCACATTTCGTCATTTGTTTCCTCTTCCCTCTGTCTTGTGTCAATATGCTCAAGTCCAGGAAGTGAACATTCAGGAAAGTGATTCATTTTTTCGACAAGCCACTCAATTACGTGAACGCATCTTCACATCCACATGGCTAAATGTTCCAGCTCTTTAATGACAACAATTCTTTCTAGATTTGAAGCTTTCGTGACTGCAAGGATTCATATTCTTAGGTTTTTTCGGTAAAGTCACGTACACCTCACAAAAATAATATTCAGGGCCTACCTTGGCTCCTCCCACCCTCAACCAGTATATATACAAGGACTGTTTTCTTGGAATTTCTCTCACTTGATACAGCTATCGTGCTGTGACGGTTCCACCTGAAGACGGAAGCTTGTGTTGCTTCCGAAACCTCGTGATTTTTATTTTATTTTTTATTTTACTTTTATTAATTTTAATTTTTTACCTACGTGACTTTACCGAAAAAACCTAAGAATATGACAACAATTTTGTATAATGTGTGCCACAGCCTCACCTGAAGGGACCGAGCTGCTGATATTCCTTCTTGATGACAGCTTCCGCGGCCAATTCCTTTTCGGTTTTTGCGCATTTGAACATGTGCGTAAAGCTACGAAAACGACATGGAAAAAAAAATAAAGAGATTATCAGACGATTCCCCCCCCCACCCCTTCCTCAGGTGACCGCGGAAATAATCACCGGCACATTGACTGCGGATAGTTTTGCAGCACGACTTTGCGCCGCGTCTCAACTTACTTGAAGCCGAGGAAGATGATGTGCATCCAGACCCAGCTGAGAATGAGGATGATGAACGAAATTGGCAATGAGAAGCTAATCCAGGAGGTAAAGTTAATGCAGTCGCATCCCGGGTAGCGTCTGCAAGTGAAAAGTAAAAAAAAAAGAGGTGTGCATTAATGTTTGAGGGGATCTCTTATTTAAAGCACAGTCAAGTCAGAAATAATAAACTTTCAGAATATAGATGATAAATTACGTTTTTGAAAATCATTGTTTTTTTTTTTTAAATCCTTTATATTAAGTTCGCTTGTTTGCTTGCTTGCGTGCTTGCTTGCTTGCTTACGACCGTGCAAATCTTTCGGTCGTTTTTTAACCCACTTCCTGTGATCCAATCGAGCTGACATTTTCCACACAGACTCGTTGTGCGTGACAATTAATTTTCGTGAAAATTTTTTCCAAAATTTTACACTGTTTAGGGAAAAAAATATATATTTAATTACCAATTGCTTAATGCTGGCAGACAATCATCTGACCCATAGGTGGCAGCCATCTCAAGCCAGAGGACGAGAGGACTCTAGCCGCCACGCATATAATGGATTTATAGTGAAAAACTTTGTTTTTACGGGTTAATTTTTATATAGATTATTTTGCTATTCACCATTTCACAAATTCCCATTAAACTAATGAGTTTGACAGGCGAAGAACAACCACGTAATTACGTCTTCAAAATTTTTGTGTTACGTCGGGTAAGGGCCCCATTGTGCTAAGAAGAAGCTTTTTTCAATGGCGACCCAGCCACAGCAGCAGCAAGCACGTTACGTGGGAAGGGAGGGTCTCCAGGGGCTGCTTAGAACAAAATCACGGTCATGTTTTACATCTAGAACTATGTGCATACGCTTATGAGGCATTCGATCAATTGCAGCGATGTGGGGTCGCGATTTAAAAGCTGATTCGTTGTCACGTGTTATTGCCTCATTTGTATTCTATTTCACGTGATCTCACTTGCTGCATCTCGTTGGTTCCATGAGGCAAACGTACCATTTGATATAATTTGCAACATTTTTAACTAATCGATGATGACACACAATAACCGATGCATGTATTGTGAGGATAAGAATCTATTTTAATTGAATTGATTAATTGTTACATGCCTAATATAGCATTCATATAATGACTGTCTTCCACAATGATAACTAATAAACATGTATTTTTTATTTCGTGATTCCAGTGTCTTGATGTGGAAATAATCAAAAGTAAATGACTTGAAAGTGCATGGTCTCCTGCCAAATACTGGGCAACGTAATTTGTTTAACGTATTTACAGATAAATCATAATCTTGGATATTTCAACAAATTAATTGGGCAGGTTTGGCTCAAGAAAGATGTGTGGGGTCAGTATTCTCACCCTAAAAGTGAATGTAGATGCACAGTAGAACTCCTCTTATGCGCCGTGATGTGAGGAACTAACATTGTTTATCCTATTCTATGCGATGTGATGTGTAAATTGACTCCACTCATGGACAGAACAAATCATGGCTAATAGGACGGCATTGCCAATGATCTCCACTTATCTAAAAAAAAATTCTTTGATGCCGTACAAAAAAAAAAATTTGCGTAAACAACCCACGCATGATCGGATACATTTTTCACGCGACTCCTCTTTATCCACGACAAACTTGTCGACAAACGAAATCCATTCCGAATTCAGGACGGCACAAAACCGCGGACAACCGCGGAAGGACAACGAGGAAAACTAGGGCTGGTGCGCAGACAAGAGGAGTTCTCCCGTGTCTGTGTTGGTGTCTGTGTTGAGCCGAGTGTCGCCCGTACGTGTTAAACTGCTCGGCGAAGATGAGGTTGGTGGAGGTGCCCGTGATGGTGGTGATCCCGCCGATGGTGGAGGCATACGCCACGCACAGCGACAGTGACTTGCACAGCATCTGCTGGCTCTCCGAGTGGTATCGGCTCGGCACCGCAGGGGCCTCCACGTCTCCTTCCACCTTCTGCGGGCGACGACGTCGTGAGAATAATCGTGATTTACAACTCGAGATAATCGTTGAGCTGCTCGTCGCGGAGAATCTTCTCGAGATGTCGCGTATGTGTGTTTGTTTTTGACTTAAAACTTCCGTGACTGCAGGAATTTCGGTAAAATCACGTAGATATGAAAAAAAATAACAATCAAATGATAAAAATGAAAATAAAGTGAATACAAATTTATAAAAAATATCACGACGTTTCGATCGCAACACAAGCGGTCGCCATCAGGAACCTTTGTGTCGCGATCGAAACGTTGTGATATTTGTATTCTTTTTTATTCACTTTATTTTTATTTTTATTTTTCATATCTACGTGACTTTACCGAAAGAACTCTAGAATATGTATGCATTCGCGTTTATGCGCTGTGTAGTTTCGTCTCGAACTAGGATGCGTTTCTGAGACAGGATCCTTGCCTGTAAACATTGGTTCAAGCAAGCCTGGGTCTGCTGGTGAGATAATTAATGTGGAAACTGCTGTCGAGTTTGCTCGTGTTGCATCATGTTGCTCATGCGATGCACTTCTCAATTAGGTATGAGTGTCATTCTCATAGTGCAAGGCTATCACCATAGCGTTATGTTTCGCAGATGGATTTCGTCTGCCAGTCGGGGGGGGAGGCAATGTTGCTATGAAGTTTTACCCAACTAGTTAAAAATTACTAATTTGGCAAAACGCATAGAATGTGTCTCTCCCTTACAGAGGTCACGCGATCACCCTAAAGACGCGTGGCAGCGTGATGACACTTGTGCCTCACGCAAGAAGGACACAGGTTCAATGCCTGCCTGGGGTGCCTTTATAAGTGGAGTTTCTATGTTTTCCTCCAGTTCTGCACGCGTTTCCCTCCACGTGCTCCGGTCTCCTCCCAAAGCTAACACACAACACTGCAGTTGATGTTGGACAAACATCCTCAATGCAAGGCCCTCCCTTTAAAAATGCCTCTGAACTCAGTGTGGCTTTCCTGAGTAAGTAATTGTTGTTGTTGTTGTGATATTACGATGAAGACATCAGACCCGCGGGGCTTCAAACGAGACGCTACTGACAGGTGTGTACATAACGCCGCGGTGCGTTAACAGCGACGCGTCTGCTTCGCGTTGGCAGCGCATCAGTGCAATGATTGGGTCTACCATTCGCTGTCAGCTTCTCAGAGTCATGTGCCGCAATTGCACGGCTCACGCGAACACTGTCGTCATCACACCTCTTTAGCCATTATGTGCACAACATTACAGGCCAGATCTACAATTATGGGGGGGGGGGGAACCCATTTGTAACTGAAATGCAGAGAGTAAAAAAAAAGTCCACCTACACAACGTCGGTTAACAAGGCTTCCTTCGAGAAATAAAACCACGGACGTTCTTGCATTGTGAAAAAAAAAATACGAAATCAATTTTCGTAGAAAATTACGACACACTCGTTTACTAAGTTAAGTTAGGTATACTTACAATTGATCCTACAGTGCTGCACACCTCTCCGTTGACAACCTGAAAGAAATGACATTCATCGTCATCATCAGTCGTGCTCTATCTACTGCTGCGCAACGATATGACCAAGTCACACACGGCACAAATCTCACAATGCTGCGAAGCGATGAAGCCACCTGGTGCCCATTCTAGATTTGAAGCTTTCGTGACTGCAAGGATTCATATTCTTAGGTTTTTTCGGTAAAGTCACGTAGGTAAAAATTTTTAATTAATAAAAGTAAAATAAAAATGAAATAAAAATCACGACGTTTCGGAGGCAACACAAGCTTCCATCTTCAGGTGGAACCGTCACAGCACGATAGCTGTATCAAGTGAGAGGACTCAGGTGAAGAACAGGACTGTCTGAAAGACAGCGTCCGAATGAGCACCACCATGCTTGGCAGCGTATATTTAAGCTGGGGTTAGAGGAGGAGAGCGCCTTCCCTTCTACGTGACTTTACCGAAAGAACGAAGAAGATGAATCCCTGCAGTCACGAAAGCTTTAAATCGAAACGTTACACAGTTGTTAAATTGTTTTGTTTACCTTTTGCATCTGAACCGCATATGCCATAGCGGGTAGTATATGCCGATTAACAAAAAGTGCCATGCGTAAGGGGTCGTCCATAAATGACGTCACGCGATTTTGGACGATTTTTGACCCCCCCCCCCCTCGTCACAGCGTCACAAAAAGTCACGACCCCCCATCAAATATGACGTCACAAAGCCCTGCCCCCCCCCCCCCCAAAAAAAATAAACATGCTTCAAATCGCTTTAAACTATTGTCATTGTAGTGCGTATTTAATGTGGCGCTGCACTCTGATGTTGTAGGAGAAAACATTAATTAAAAAGTCTATTTAATTAAGTAGATCGTGTTGTCTATATTTATTTAAAGTTGCGCATTTTTACGTGACGTCACACATCGTCACAAATGTCTGCCCCCCCCCACCCCCAGGTGCGTGACGTCATTTATGGACGGCCCCTAATTCTCTAAACAATTGCAAGTAGCACGTTGGACGGACACAGTTGGGTAAACGGAGCGGGAAAATGTGTACCTCGGAGAGTTGTGGAAAGTGTCCCAGAATGCAGTTTACGAAATCAAAAAAGTTGAACACGAAATAGGTTGGGCTAATTTTTGAGAGCTGAACTTGGTAATAAAAAGTAACGTATCAATGTGCCTAAAAATAAGTGGTTTTTTTTAATACCAATATTGGGGTAACCTATATTTTTTATTATTAGTTTAATCACGTTGTTTATCATCACGTGACATGTCACATTACTAACGTCTAAAAAATATCTTGCAGTCAAGTAAAACATTTTGATACTATAACGACAGTATTTCTACAGTTACACACTACGTTCACAATAACCACAGCCACTGCTATTGCCCACAATCAGAGTGATGCCATGATAGCGTGACAATAATGACGAAAATTAACAAAACTGCTGAATCTATACGCTTATCTGCAGTTATATGCAATCATAAAGAGGCTGCTTACATAACTCATTAACATTGTGTTGTGACACTGGCATGTGGATTATCATCTGCGTTCTGCACATAAAGTGCAATTTGTTTTTGCTCACTTCTATGCCTCAGATTGACTTTCGTTAACCCGCTGCACTTCGGTTGACCATTTTTGGCGACACGTTTTTATTAACTTTTAGGTAATTTTTGGCGGAACCACGATACGCACCTTTTTGATGTCCGTGTCGCTGTCAAGGGTACAATACTCGACGTCAACTCTGGAAGACAACATGATAACGAAATAACGCTCTGTCAAGATCGCTGACACCGCGGTTGAGATGCGATTTTTTTTTCTTCCTGCAGTCGAGATACAGAGAGCGTCTCTGGACACTGCGCAAATTAATTGGGTGGAAATGCGGCCACTTCGGAAGCAGCAACACAGAATATAATCATAGCAACAACTGGAAAAGACGTGCATGACAATAGGTAGTGGGCCAAAGGCCACCGGCGCTGCTATAAAATGTGTTATTTTATCAAGCGTCGGAGATGCACAACATCACACACACACATGACCTTGACACTGCATCTGTCTACATTGGGTGGAGTATGGAATACAGTTCACAAAAGGCAGCGCAGGGTGTTCTTAACAAGGCTAAAATGGCACCGAGTGTTAAACCCACGCACAACAACAACTCACAATGAAAATCAAGACCAACAATAACGTAGTATAATGTTCCCAATTATAAATACTTGAATTCGCCGTCGCATTACGGTCTCATAGGGTTGCAGAGGCCACGATTGACCTGTGATGCAAGTATTCAGTGAGGCGTTTTTTTGTTTTTTACACGGGGGCATGTAAAGTTGAGTAAAGATCATCCAATACGACCAAAACTTCGTGTTTCTGCTCATAAAAAAACTTGTAGATGAAAACAAAACAGTGCTAAAGAGTATTCCCCTTGGCATTTCCCGCCTTACTGGCTGAGGCGCACCCATCTGCCCTCCCATTGCCTTCCGACGACGTCACGCTGTGCATGGCACGTGACATCATTTCATATAGTGCGGCTCGAATAAATAGTCATTATCGCCAATTAAACAATTCTAAGGACGAAAATACGTTGTAAAACGTTCACAGAATCCATGCATATGCGCGATTTTCATCTTTCTTGCCCACACGTCTTCAGCTCGCATTGCTGTAACATGAGCCACCTTTTCTAAATTCCATTACAGACCATGTACTCAATATGCCCGCAGACTATTTGGTCATTTGTCTTTGACCTCATCTGTCAGTCTGACTTTGCGTGACACTGACATACGTTGAACATTTTCCAGGAAACCCAAGTCTTTTTCTTTTTAAACAAAGGAAGTGATTTCAGTTTACACATATTTACTGGTTGGATTTGTTTCCATCTTGTCGATTTGTTTACGTGAGAAAGAAACGCGAGTTTAAAATACTACAAGAGAATGATGCTGGGAAAAACAACAGCATTCTTCGTAAATGTTGCATTGTGTCCAAAATATAGTACATTTACCTTTCCAACGAATCTTGCATTTCGGTTTCTTGAAATTCTAACTCTGTAAAAAACAAAGATTTGCACGTGTTATTCGCACAGCTTATTACAATACAACACAGAAGCACATGCCTCTAATCCTGCAAGCAGCTGTGAAGCGAGCGTTGGTGATCTCACAATTTTTTTGAAACACCCAAACCTGCTAAGCTCCGAGGTGGCAGGAGATGTAAATACAGAAAGTTGATTGGATCCATTTGTGCGGAGCTCTGACGGTTATTTTAGCACGTAGGATTTTCGCAGACACTCGTAAATCAAGTATGGTATTTTGCATAGGTTGCTTATTCAGCATAGCCCCTTCTAAGACGTCCACAGTAGTGCGTGGGACAAGCTTGAGAGAATAAATGCTTAAGACATGGCCTAAAATAAATGACCAGAGTTTGAGAGCTGTGTCCTTCTCTGCGTGGGTTTCGCCGGGTTCTCCGATTTCCTCCCACGTGTCAAAATAATTGGCCAAACATCCCAATGCAAGATCTCCTTGAACACACATCCTCCGACTATTTAAGGCTCCCTGGACAAACAAAGGGCAATTTTATTCCTCCTCTTATTATTCTTATTCTCATATGAAGTATGTAGATAATATGAACACATAATGTGTCCACAAATACAGTGACTGTGTATAAGGCGTTTATAGTTTCCTTTCATAAATCAAGCACAAGAGCAAATATTACATATTCGATAACGTGTTCTTATTCAGCTATCCATCTATAGGTATCTTGAGTAAGTAATTACAACCAAACAATCATTACATTTGATATGTTTGCCCAGTCTCCAGGTCAGGTCCTGTGCTTTCAAAAAAACATACATGCATTTTGAATAGGGACTTTAAAAAAATGGGGAAAATTGCCCATGGTTTTTGAGCAATAAGAAAAATTACAAATATTTAATCATAATTTACATTTGTTAGGCGCATTTCATCCGTAGATGCTAATATGTCATGTATGGAATGCAGGACATAAACAGAACCTGCAGGGTTATCAGCCAGAACTAGTGGGGAGTTAAGGCCAGTTTAAAGAGGTGAGTTTTCAGAACACACTTAAATATACTCTTTCGTTCTTTCGGTAAAGTCACGTAGAAAATAAAATCAAATAATAGAGTAATTCCTGCAGTCACGAAAGCTTCTAATCTACACTTAAATATCTCCAACGATTCTGATTGTCATTTGCAAAGCGTTCCAAAGATTGGGAGCTGCACTGGCAACAACCCCACGACCCCAGGAACAGAGCCTTGACCTCGGAGTGTTGAGAAAGCGGCGATCTGAAGATATCAGGGACCTCGTTGGAGTCTAAGAAAAAGAGTAGGGCCCAAAGTAGCTCAAGGGGCACCAGAGTTATGAATAAAAATAGGGTGGTTCAAATATCAACTCAAATGTAAATTCTGATAAAACCTCAAAAGTGATTTATTTGTTAAAATGCCAATGAATCTCTCTCAGCTCTACCGTGTCTGCATTTCTCTTTTCTCATCTCACAAAATCTCTATTTTTGTTCACATTTCCCTGAACTCATCACATCTATGTTTATTGTCATCTGCATCTCTTTTGTCACTTCACTATGATGTTATAAATTAAACTGAATGCCGACCCCCCACCCAAAAAAAAAAAATCTGCTTAGGGCCTCTAATGGCCTGGCACCCCATAACAAATAAATCGGTCACCCCCTTTCCCCCCGCTTAGCCGCAGCGCGAGCACAAAACGATGTGCGATGCCGCGTGCGATCGAACGACTTCGCGACGCCGCTTGCCTTCGTCCACGACGGCGGCGTTGACGTGGCAGGAGCCCTCCGCCTCCCCGTGCTCCTGGTTGTCGATAGACGCCTCCGCGTTCATGATCTGCACCAGCATGGCCTCCACGATGGGCATGAGCATGGCCGCCGTGGAAGTGTTGCTCAGCCACATGGAGAGGAACGCGGCCGTCACCATGAAGCCCAGCATGAGCCTGCGCGTCAAAAGCCACGCCGTCCAAATCAAAGGGGGTCAGCGAGCACCGCTCTTCTTTCTCCGTCATGGTGCGCCGGCTGTCTAGAAGGCAACGTGTTTGACCGACGCAGGCTGCAAACTGTTTCGCAGTTGTAGCAGCAGAGTAGATGTTAGCGGAGGTGGGGGCTACACCACTCAAGCGCCATGTGCCCTCAGTAACTCTGGGCTCCTGTTCACCTTGGAACTCGTGCGCTATTGGGCCATGAAGTGACCACATCTCCGCAAACCCAGTGACAGAAACTGAGCCTCTGGAATTACTGTCCGCAGAGATTTCTGTATCCAATGACAAACATTGCTAACCCTGACCATAATTGAGCTTACCTATTTAGCGGTGTATTACAATTCCCATCTCTTAAGCTTTCAGTAGATTACATATCAACATAAAGTGTGTCACTTGTTTCGTCTTCGCGAAGGGTTAAAGTTTAGGAGTTGAGGTTAGAGTTTAACTGTTAGGGTTTGGAGTTAGGGTTTAGGGACAAGGACAGTTGTGCTTAAAACCACGTTTGTTGTGATGTATCTATGGATACAGTCATCTTAGCCATTGGATGGACGATGCACTTTCGGTTTCTCCCATTCGGATCACGGAAAAAGCACAGGGAGCAAAATAATTTCTCAACACTATGAAGAAAACTAGGTATTAACGTTATATGTCAATGGATCAATTCCAAAAATATTGTAATTAAGTTATTGTATGAGCGCATTTACGCATTAAGTTAATGGATACATGTAATTTCAAAAATTTACAGCATGAATTACTGGCACACATTATAAAATACTTATTGCAAAAAATATCTATCTATCTCGAACATCCATGAGAAAGCAATGACCATTTACATCCAGGTAAAAAAGAAACCACACATTTCGAACAGAAACAACGTATCCCACAAATATCTCACTCTGGAGAGTCCACCCATCAAATCTAATTAAATTCTGACACGTCATCTCAGACGCATTGAAGGAACAGGTATAGGCGTGGGTGGACAGAGCATCAGACAGACAGACAGACGTACAGACACACCTCGTGACAGCAAAATCCCTCCGGCCCTCATCAGATGGATTCACATCGGAAGCAGGAATGAACGTGGGTGGACTTTGCAGAAAACGCGATTTTTTTATATTTTAGTTTTACACCAAAACGCCCCCCCCCCCCCCACTCATCCACTTACCAGGCTGGGTTGGAGCCCACGACCATCACCATTCGCAGCGCGATGCGCTTGTGCAGGTTGGCCTTTTCGATGGCAGCTGCCAGGCAGATGACTCCCGTCAGCAACAGGTGGAAATCCTTGAAGTACTCAGCGGCCACCTGCACGAACATAGCAGCAGCGCCAGTGACCGTGAATACGATCAAACGAACGAGGCAACTTCACGCATAGGCAAGGGCACGCAACCGAGGTAGGACCGACAATGACGATGAAACATTGACGAGGTCTCATCCGTGCAGCTCGAACGTCCGGACGCGTTTTGATTGCTCGCGTCACTGCTGTGCATTATTGTCTGGGGTTGCATATTAGTTCGGGAACGGAACACATTATACAGGGTGCTTCAAAAAAATGTTTTAACAACTTCTGAGAATTTGCAACAATACCACGGGAAATGTGCCTCCCGGGATCTGGAGACCACCTGGAGAAGATTCCAGGCACGTGTTAACAATGATGGCGAACAAGTGGAGACTCTTTGACTTTTTGACGCTATTAACATACATTTGTTATCATGTTACATGGTATTATGTGTTCTTTTTCCAATTAAACCATAGTGGCATATAGGTCTTTTAAAAAAAAAAAAGCACCCTGTATATATACATATACAAAGACAAATATCCTCCCGTATAGCCTTAACAGACTGCTGGGGCAAGTGCTGTTAGTAAGCACCTATGAAGGCTGACACGGCGCATGAGAGGGTGGGTGGTCAGCACCACGCCCGGCCGCCTTTTTCTCCCGAGTGGCGATGTTTTACGCACCGCACCGGGTACTCAATTGAGGCCGAGTCGCCCTAGAGGGAGGCCCAGGATCGGTTCAAATAATCGTCACCGGTGTTGACCGTGAGCGGGAATGGAACTCGGGCGGCCAGGTTTGTAGTGCGGCGAACTAACCGCGACACTACTGCACACACACAGACATTTATGACTCCAATACTGCATGAAGGCCTCCCCATGGCCATGCGGTTTATTTACATACTCCACTTTGCTGGGCAACGCAGATTGGTGAAAACACGAATTATACATATGGGAGCATAGCAGTACGGACAGTACAATTGATTTTCTTTCCCATACTCTACCCCCTGCCCATAATGTCGCCAGCCATGCAGCCAAATCACTTGTTATGCACGGTGGTCGCCTATCTAAGCACTATCCAGGTTCAAACCCGCTTAGCTTTTGAGATCTCATGAAATCGGGTGCATTCGGTTCGAGGCATGTAAACACAGTAACTGTAATGTGGAAATGTGTCTGAGAAATTTTACATGCCCGTGTATGCCACAGTAAAAGCATTAAAACAAATACGATACAATAAAACCCTTTAAAATGCGTTCACGACTTTCAAGAATTCGACTGTGTATCAGCCTCATCTGCTTCTAAGCCAAAAGTCAGGTTATTTGCATGGGGTGTACAAGTGTGAACATTAACTATAGTTTGCCTGAGCAGCTACTCTATCCCAATGAAATGCTACTTTAGTCCTTTAGCCTGAGACTCAGTCAGGCTTTCCTGGGTAAATGAGTTATACGGATAGACTCACCCCCTCCATAGGAATGTGGAATTTCCACCACTGACTCTGCAGGGCTGTAAGTGGATTATCACTGCCACAATGTTCATTTCAGCAGGAACTCATTTTGTTTGAGTCTTCTATTGTTATACGAATTCAGGAATGTAATACGTTATTATTGTGATATAATTGAATTATCACATAACAAGGAAGAAAAACCATGCAGAGGCATGGATTCTGCAATGCTTTCCCAGACGATATACAGTAGAACCCCCCTTATAGACCACCCCTGCTAACAACTAATCCCTTAACGACGGTCCTCCATAGAGCCCAATGTGTAGTGTATAGTGTAGTGTATAGTGTAGTGCATAGTGTAGTGTATAGTAGTGTATAGTGTAGTGTATAGTAGTGTAGTGTATAGTGTAGTGTATAGTAGTGTCGTGTATAGTAGTGTCGTGTATAGTAGTGTCGTGTATAGTGTAGTGTATAGTAGTGTAGTGTATAGTGTAGTGTATAGTGTTGTGTATAGTAGTGTAGTGTATAGTGTAGTGTATAGTAGTGTAGTGTATAGTAGTGTAGTGTATAGTAGTGTAGTGTCTCCATAGAGCCCAATGTGTAGTGTATAGTGTAGTGTATGGTAGTGTAATGTATAGTGTAGTGTATAGTAGTGTAGTGTATAGTGTAGTGTATAGTAGTGTCGTGTATAGTAGTGTAGTGTATAGTGTAGTGTATAGTGTTGTGTATAGTAGTGTAGTGCATAGTGTAGTGTATAGTAGTGTAGTGTATAGTAGTGTAGTGTATAGTAGTGTAGTGTATAGTGTAGTGTATAGTGTAGTGTATAGTGTAGTGTATAGTGTAGTGTATAGTAGTGTAGTGTATAGTAGTGTATAGTGTAGTGTATAGTAGTGTAGTGTATAGTGTAGTGTATAGTAGTGTCGTGTATAGTAGTGTAGTGTATAGTGTAGTGTATAGTGTTGTGTATAGTAGTGTAGTGCATAGTGTAGTGTATAGTAGTGTAGTGTATAGTAGTGTAGTGTATAGTAGTGTAGTGCCTCCATAAAGCCCAATGTGTTCGCTTACCGACCATTCCCTTGTTAACGACGGCTGTTGTAGGTACAGTAAATATTAATGAATGCATTATTTAATAAAATTTTTAATATATGATGTTTTTTATAATGTTGTTAATATCTTTATGTATTAACATCAATAGTTAAAATATTATAAAGTACGTTTTTTGGGGGGTGAAAAAGGGTAACTTTCGATGCTCTCGGAACGAATTAAGCCTCTAACGTGTACAAGCGATACTCGCTTAACGACCAACTCACTTAACGACCGGTTCTGTGGAACCAATCAGTCCAGAGGTGTGGACTCGAGTCATGCGACTTGGACTCGAGTCAGACTCGAGTCATGATTTTGATGACTTCAGACTCGACTTGGACTTGCCTCATCTTTGACTCGACTTGACTCGGGACTCGAGAGCAAAGACTTGAGACTTACTTGTGACTTGCACAACAATGACTTTGTCCCACCTCAGAGGTGTGGACTCGAGTCATGCGACTTGGACTCGAGTCAGACTCGAGTCATGATTTTGATGACTTCAGACTCGACTTGGACTTGCCTCATCTTTGACTCGACTTGACTCGGGACTCGAGAGCAAAGACTTGAGACTTACTTGTGACTTGCACAACAATGACTTTGTCCCACCTCAGAGGTGTGGACTCGAGTCATGCGACTTGGACTCGAGTCAGACTCGAGTCATGATTTTGATGACTTCAGACTCGACTTGGACTTGCCTCATCTTTGACTCGACTTGACTCGGGACTCGAGAGCAAAGACTTGAGACTTACTTGTGACTTGCACAACAATGACTTTGTCCCACCTCTGCCAATCACTGCCCTGAACAGGGGTTCGACTGCGCGCTTGTACTGCAACGTATTGTGCGAAACTGTCGCACGTCTGAAGCTGCACAACGGGGCCATTGTCAAATGCCACGGCGAACGATTTTATCGTCGATGATTTTTTTGTCGCCGCATCATCGGCGGCCCCCTTCATAAATTTGACCGCTCCAAGTCGTTTCCTTCAGACGTACGGAGCTTAACGCGTTAACGTTTTCCACCTTAGCGGGAAAGCGCTAGTCGGTCATATTCTTAAGTTCGCGTGTGCTCCCGAAACTCCATCGGCACTTGGGCATTTGCTTTATACTCACGCGAGACGTGACATCGAGTAAATATTCTAGATTTGAAGCTTTCGTGACTGTAAGGATCCATACTCTTAGTTTTTTCGTTAAAGTCACGTAGGTAAAATATGAAATTAAAATTAATTTAATTTCGTTTTTTACCTACGGGACTTTACCGTAGGTAAAAAATGAAATTAAAATTAATTTAATTTCATTTTTTACCTACGTGACTTTAACGAAAAAACTAAAAGTATCGAGTAAATAGTGAATGAATAACGACGATAACGATGACGGTGGACACCTGTGAACAAAAAAGAGCTTTACAGCTCATCGGATTTCTCCAAGGCAAATCAAGATAAATATATCCGATTTAAAAAAAAAAACGTTTGAAGGGTTAACCTCGCTCGACTTGAGGATGCCGAAGAGAGGGAAGAGGAATCCTGGCACCATGGCCGCAGCCCCAAGTGGAACGGCTTCCGAGATCCAGTAGACGGCCGTCACGATGAGGGTGTAGCCACATTGAGCCGCCTGAACGGAGACGCAGCAAAAGAAAGAAGGACCACGGCTCTCATTTGCCACCAAATCTTGGCGGTGACATCACCACGGCGCCTGTGCCAGGCCAGGTGCACTTTGAAGCCAGAGCGATAACAAGCACGGGGGGCACCAGCCACACCCTTCAACTTGGCGAGGGTTCTTATAGGGGCGCCACGGTGGCGAGATGTTAACTCCCTCGCCTGGTATACAGGGGGGTCGTGGGTTCAATCCCGACCCAGACGATGCCTGGTGTATATTTGGATTTTGCGTGTTCTCCCCCTGTTTATGTGGATTTTTATCCGGATTCTCCGGGGGTTTAGGAATGAGCGAATGCACGCCAGATTAAGAATTCATGACTCAGTGTGAAAGGTTCAGGTTTGTGAGCACCTACAGAGATGACCGTGACACCTGGCGCATATACTGCACTGAGTATCGGTGGTTGTATTGGTCAGAACAGCTTTGTGACGATCGCATATGCGACGTTGTACTGAGCCAGATAGATAATACTACTTGTATGATAAAGATAATTATAAGCATAATGCATTGGAATTGTGCAGCATTGCTTAATAACTAGACTATAAACACAACATATATTGCCATTCTGAGTAATTTACTATATCTTCTTGGTTCTTTCGGTAAAATCACGTAGAAGGGAAATAATAAAATAATAAAAATAAAACATAATAAAATAATTCTCACGACGTTTCGGCCACAACGCAAGCAGCCGTCCTCAGGTGAAGAACAGGTCTGTCGGAAAGACAGCGTCTGAATGAACACCACCAGGCTTGGTAGCGTATATTTAAGCTGGGTTGGAGGGGGAAGAGCGCCTTTACCGAAAGAACCAAGAAGATGAATCCCTGCAGTCACGAAAGCTTTAAATCGAAATTTTATTGACTATATTTTATGATTACGGACTTTGCAGTCTAATATAAAACTATTTTTACAAACACTTACAACTGCTTTTGACGAAAGTGCATCATGGGCTAAAACTAAACTATTCTTGGTTATTCTCCAGACTACAAATGACCCCAACAGCCATACCCTTGTGCGATAACACTGATAAAGGAACAATACTAATCTCAAAAACCCTCCGAATCAGCACCCTTTGCTAAATGTAGCTAGATATGCTGATAGCAAATTATATTGCATACTATTCTTAAACGTGTAATTTTACCAGGTATGGCCCACTGAGCAATATAGCTCTTATTTTAGAAGCGACCTGGCCACAAATCATAACTCAACGAAGTGGCTTGTCACGTGGAAATGTAATGCAGCCAAATAATCTAAAGGCATGTTCCTAATATGGAGGGAAAAACCGGAGGACCCAGAGAAAAATCCACACGACCACAGGGAGAACTTGCAAAGTCCAAATATATAGGGGCCGGGATCGGGATCGAACCCACGCGTATCCGAGGCGAGGTCGTTAACATATCGTTACCGTGGCGCCTAAGTGAGAACAGAGAGAGCCTCTGGCTTGCTGAAGTTTCTCCGCTTATTTAACTTAACAGGAGCATTAAATGGTTAGAGGTAATTTTACTTTCAGCACAAGTAGGTATTGCATGGACAATGATTGCATTAATAGCCCAGAGGAATGTCCCAAATGTACTGGTACAATGAAGGCAGACAGTGTTTCCCTTCTACTTGAATGCAGAGACCGATCCGATTTGTGTTTGGTCACAAGAGGCCTCACTGTGCCTGCCTTATGAACGACAGCATCTGAGTTGTTGTGGGGCTCTTCTCAAGATGACTGAAATCTTATACATGGCTTCGCAGCATTCATGAGTTTTGAATGATCAGGGACGGTATTATCAGAATGTTGTACTTGCCGATGCACCGTATACATATATAATGTATGTGGTGTGATGGACCGTTGCCCGAAACATCGCCTATATAAGTTTTCCCTGATAAGGCAGCGTTATTGACGAACCCGTTCAGTGTTGTTATTTGTGTTTTGTACCATTGCCAAAGCAGTATCACCAAGGCATTTGTTTGGTTTGTATAATGTAACTCAGCATTGAACAAACCACGGTCATTATTTGTGATGGGCGTGCTTTTAGCCAAATTATATGAAATGTAATTAAAAGTAGAAACAATCGCACGCATGGCTTTATTAAAGTAATCCCTAACATAATTCGACTTATTTTGTCGTTCGTTATATTTTGATCAAAGTACATCTTAATAACATCTTGGCAATGCTCGAAGACTGGAATGCAACCGTGGTAGTGTCTGGATGACGCAATGACCTCATATTAGGACACGAGCAACTTAGAAAAAAAAATGTATTCATAACTCTTATGAAATGTTAATTCTTGGAAAATACAAAAGGTGGTCAAATATGATCAAACGTGATATACGTAGAAATACCCCATATTTGTTGAATCGTTTTGTGCCTTTTGCATAAAATCCAGTTTTAGAAAATGCGTAAAGCGCTGTACAAGTCTAAATACGATTTCAGCATTTCATTCTTAAAATGTATTCACCGCATATTCAGTTATGCACAAATAAGAGTAAATTTGAGTAAATTATGGCATATTTTTTTCCGTTGATACTTTTAAACGTTAAAACTGTGCATGAAGTTGCATAACCGTACACTTAGAACTAAATTGTAAACCTTTTAAAAAATATATATTTTAAACGGTGGCATAAAACCAGTTCGAATGCAAAACAATTCAAGCATACAAAATGACAGACTTTTACATGGGACTTAAACCAGTTGCACCTACCGGTGTTTTGATGGCAAGTGGAAGAGGCAGGAGGAGTAGAGGCGTCAAGACAACGATGAGGAATTTGCGGTACCTCCAAAAGGCACGAAGACAACCCATGGCAGAAGACGTCTGGTTTTTCACTGTGACCTCTCAATACGCCTGCTCAGAGACACCAAGTGTCACTTGAAGGTATGGGACCAGTATGGGCACTCACCGCCGGCTTTATACCAAGATTCGGGGTTAATGAGTAAGCCTAGACCTCCACCCTGAGTTGAATGAGCGTCCAATGTTCCATCCTTGCAGAACCGTCAAAGGACGATGACCCCACTCCGAGACACAGCACCTGAAGATGAATTTACAAAACTGCTAAAGTAAATGAATGCATTTTTCTATCTCTGCATATTGATCATCTTAATAGAATTATTTTAAAACGTGAATGTCTCTCTTGAAATGTATTTTGTTTTAGTGCAAGTGTTTGGTACTATATCCAACGTTTTCATCCAGCACGCTCCCAGCACATCGAGTCAAACGTCAGACATCATGCCAATCGATACGCAGTACAGGACAACTGTGACAACCTTAGTACAGTAGTATGTGAATATTTTACATTTTGAAAGTTTATTTTTGTATCCAATAAACTCTGAAACAAGAGTATTATTTTTGTAGATGTTTTATTTCACTAACTACAATACACTACATGTTACCTAACAAAAGCAATCAAATTTGTTAAATCGAATAATTACAATGCCCATGCACGTGTAATATTGAGTCAAGTGCCCATGAAATGTATAACCCAGAGTTCCATGTCAACATATGGGGGATATATTCCCTATTTTTAACATCAGTTGATAATTAATGTGGATGGAGTTTTGAAGCAATCGGTGTCAGAATGTTAATTTGGAGGCGAGGCCGGCTCTAACGACCCACTGTAAAAAATTTGAGTAAATTATGATGGTACGTTGACACATCACCGGGTTATAAAACACCGCGCGACTTCATGTACCACTCCCCCATAAAGTTTAGAAACTGGAGGCATTGCTACCACGAAATCACAGAGGTAGCGCAATCACCCAAAGACTCTCTCCAAAAACCATCGACCCCTTACGTAATGAGTAGTTTATGACGTCTTTAAATGTCAACGACCCCATACACCTTTCAGGATTAAAATCAATATATTATATGCTGACATGACCAACGTGGAATTTCTGTCAAAGGCAGTTGGAAGAATCTTGCAGACAGGAATTGAGGAGACAGATGTGTGCATGTTTGGCAAAACTTAAACGGATTACTTTGTCGCATAATAGGCGTCATCGCCTCATTGGACATACTTTACACATTTGCATCCGTATGCCTTGAAGCTCTTATCAGTTTTGCTGTAAATGGATACGTTACCAGTAGCCAGTGATTTAACTGACTTTTGTTATGTATATAGTGGATAACGTTATTGGACGTAAAAGTATATGTCCATCGACGAACAATGCGATGTTTTGTTGTCATTTTACCATGAAATATTAGTTGAACATCATATGCGTTTCAGTAGATGCAAAATTAGCAAACATTGCCAAATGGCATTACAACCTACAACTCTGCAGTGAAATGTTAATATGATAGACAAATCAATCTGACATCAACAATAATTGTAATGCTGCCGAACAAATAAAAAACACGTGACGTACAATTATCTTCAATGAATATGAAAAGTAAGATTTTATATTTTCTGTTACAAATAGGTATTGGTACAACTTGTGTGAAACATGCCTTGTATGAAATACTATGCACAAGTATAATGGGAATTTACAAGTTTACCTACTCTATATTTTAATTAGAAGACTTGGCAGATATACTACCAATACATGTAAACCCTTCAGCAATCAGTGCTTAAAGTCTCATAAAAACAATTCCATTGATTAAAAATTCCCAGAATTATTAAAAATGCCACTATGATTAAAAATCCTCCAGTACGATTAAAACCGTGTTTATAGTTGCGTCTCTAGCATGTTTCTGGTCAACAAAAAAATGAAACGAATATTTTTTACGTGAATGTTGCATATTTTTAGTTCAGACATTAACTTAAACATTGATATTCAAATCGATATCTCTATAAGGTAAACATGGTAAAGGTGCAGCCCTGCAATTTCTTGCTCACACCAATGCTTGTGAAAGGGCCTCCACTAGAGGGAGCTTTAGAAAGCCCCTCGAGAGGGTATTTTCCCAACGCTTTCACACGTGTCAGACGTCTTGGAAGAGGTCGGAGGACCGACACTTCACCCCACCACGAAACCTGTCGACCGACTGCGGTGGAGCTACTGGGTGGACAGGTGTGGGGGTGGGGGGGATTTAAGAAACATGCACAATTATTTCAACTGCTGTGCTGGGAGATCGAAATGGTGATGTCCGATAGCAAATGCAGTGCTACAAATTATGAGTGGCTGGCATTCTATGGAATAAGAAATACTAGTTGGTGGTGATGCATAAGCACATCAATAACATTGCCCTAAAGGAAAAAAAAACGTGACGTTTAAAGTAATTGGCATTGCCTCTGCTATTAAGATATTTCCTCAAAAATGTAAATGACATAATTCAATAACTCAACCTAGTCATATGCCTTTAGAAAGCTATGATGGACATGTTAGCTCTTTGCAATAACTTTGGATTTCATATTATTTGGGTCTTTCGATAAAGTCACGTAGATAGGTTCAAAGAAAATAACAAAAACATGTATTTGAACCTATCTACGTGACTTTGCCGAAAGACCCAAAGAATATGAATTCCTGCAGTCACGAAAGCTTTAAGTCAATATTTAACTTTGGATTTCTATTCATATTTAACGGGTAGTGTTATTGTATGCCTATTATATTATTTAGGTCTTTCGGTAGTCACATAGAACAAAAACATTAACAAAAAAACTACGTTTCGATCGCAACACAAGCAATCCTGATGACGATTGCTTGTGTTGCGATCGAAACGTCGTATTTTGTAAAAAAATTTGTTCTACGTGACTTTACCGAAATACCCAAATAATATTAATTCCAGCAGTCACGAAAGCTTTAAGATTGTATGCCTATTGGCCTATGGTCGTTATATTTCATATCCAAATATCTTGGTATTTTAAAGTGATTTAGTAGTAAATTACGTCAAGTTCTAAACTCTTTAATTATTATTTTTCCAATATCGTATGTTTATCCGCCATCAGTTGGCTTTAAAGGGTGGGTGGCCACTAAGGGCCCATGCTGTTTTAGCGCCACCTGCTGCCGAGCCCATCTTTCACTTACAACTGGCAGCTCCAAGAACATGCCTGCTTGGATTAACCCCAGTCACATTGATATTTCATTTGAAATGACTTCTGGATTTGAAGTCTTCGTGACTGCAAGGATCCATACCCTTTGGTTCTTTCGGTAAAGTCACGTAGGTGAAAAAATTAAATACAAAATTTAGAATAAAAATAAAAAATAAATAACTAAATTTAGTTATTTCTATTTTAACTAAATTAAATTTAGTTATTTCAATTTTTTTTATTCTTAATTTTTTTATTACATTTTATTTTTCACCTACGTGACTTTACCGAAAGAACCAAAGAGTTTGAAATATCTTTCTTCATATTGCTGTTCAGGTAAACATTATGCATGGATCATTGTTCACTTGATTTTCAACTGAATTCTAATTTCATGTTAACAGTATTTTAGTTGGTGCTTGCAATATTACACACCAAATCAATGCATCTATGCAAACCCTAATATGCATATTATATGTACCTAATTTAAGTTAGCAGTCCTGTGTATTCTTCCATACACATATTGAATGCAGTTGTAGTCCTCTTACATTGATATTTTAGTGATATTCTACTAGAACATCGGACGAAACACATTAGTGGTGCTTCCAAGTGACTCACGTGCGTGCACTTGGGCACTACACATTTGTGCAAATGTAAATATCGTCATCGGCCAGTGCTGCATTGGCTCATTAAACACAATCTTCTGGGTTTTGGATGCATGCTCTCCTGCCACGCAGATAAAATTATGTTTCATCCCAAGAAACATTTAGTTTTAACACATTACAATGCAAAACACTAAAAATACAGCACTTTTTAAAGCAACGTACTTGTCAAGAGGCTTTTATGTCATAAATTACTTTAAACTGTCTCTGTGATAGATGCAAAATAATACTGGAATCCATTTAAACACGAGTGCACATTATTACCGCTTTGATATTGAAAATAATTTCGCAGTCACTTAAAAGATGTATTTAAGTTCTGAAGAATCAAGGTAAAACGGTTGTACCTTACTGTTGATGAGCTCCAGGCAGACAATGCTCTGGTGAGAACACCTTGCCGCTGAAATGTTTAATTTTAAGGACGAAAGTAAACCTGTGTTGCCACGACAACTTGATCAAGATGGGTGCTTTTACCAGACCCCCTCACAGCTGCCACTTAGCTTACTAATCCACGTGAAGTGGCTGAATGATTTGTAATGTGAGTCATTTTCTTCACGTAAAAAAAATACCCCAGCATTGAACACATAAAAGTCATAGCACAAAGCAAAAACCTATTTGTCTCCACCGAATTTAAATTTAGGCACGAGAACATGCTTAGTGTTTGTTGCGCAACATACACAAACGCGGTGGTCAAAGCTACTGGCTTAAGACAGATTACCTCAATTGTTTGGTCATGTTACAATGTTGCGTCTCAAATGGGATTACATTTTTTTTTCATATTTCATGAAAACGGGACGTTTAATAATGTATTTTATTCATTGTTTCTGAAATAAAAACATTAACACTAAACACAACAAACGTTGTTGATAAAAAAAAAAACTTCCAGTGAAAAATCTTCAATTTGTACAAAGCAAAGAACGTCAACTTTTAACACAGATCACAGATAAGCACACAGCAACATGAAACCTTTTAAAATAAAATAATCTATATGCATAAATACATCAAATATTAAACGTTAAGCATTCAGCAAATCAAATCATATGTATTAGTGTTGTACAAATGTCTCTCGATTCATTGCTTAGGTATTTGAGAGCCTGACATTGCTAAATATTTTTTTATGTAAGTGGTGGACCCAGCTGAAGTGGGTACATCCACAAACTCCACTTTCGTGGAATGAAATGGCAAACATCACGCCAAGAATGGCACAGTTGAAAGTGGTCCATTGGCTAAGAACATTTTTTTTAAGGCTACAACATTCCCCAGCTGAGTGGCTGGTCTTAGTGTGAAGCAGACTCGCCTGATACTGAGCAATTATTTATTCAAGCCACAATTTAAGGTTTTAGAACAGCAACTAGCATGTTTGTTATAAAATAACCATTACAAATAATACCACACAAGTCACTCACTTTCTTCAATTTAGTCCCTTTAAATGCCCGTTGTCTATAAAAAGGCATGCCAATTACTTATAGTATGATGAAGCTTACATATGGTTGTAACATTAATTACAGTTAAAAAAACTAATATTCTACAACACTCTTTTATAAATACGATGTTGTTGTAACACATATCCCCAACCATCAGGGTTACACTGTATCTTTGACACACCAGTTGTCAACGTGATGGTATATTCTGGTAAATGCCTCCCTTTCATGTTTTAATAGTGAATTAAGTAAACACAAATCTACATAATGGATTTAGAATGTGTTCCCACATATAGCTTGTTTACACATACAATCCAGGTCCACAAACCACTGCTTCCGCAGTTATAGATCATTCCAGTACACTGTCCAGGTCACAGACTGCAAGTGATTGTGGGCTTGCATATAATCGTCCAAGATGACCCTTGAATGCTCTGCAACAAATACGCGCACGCGCACACACACACACACAATCGGTCCTGTTGTGCGGTGGCTTGGCACATAGCAAAGGTACAGCATGTTTTGAGATTAATCTGGCATGGGTTTCTTTCACATCACAAGGGACGTATTAACTCCACTTTGGCGACAAAAAATTAGGAGGCACACATTTCACACGGATACCAAGTGAGCAATGGATATTTGTCGCCACTTAAAAAAACTGCTTTCAATGTACCGTAATTATTGTAAAAATGTCTGTACAGCTGCATCGAATCAGCATTGGCAAAAACCGAACCAATCAATGGCATACTAAATAACATGCATCACACAGTTGTGTCGTACTACATACTGCAGTGGTATATTACTATGATAGGCTGCGTCAGCATTGGCCAAGAGCAATAAATGAAGTGGTGGCCGTCTTAAAAGTGCCTCTACCAGTCTGATTATAATAGCAGGGATTTACCATTTAACTACCTCTACAGGCCACACCTGAAGAGAATAATTTCCAATTCTCCAAACAGATCACGAAGCCACAACACTCTAGAGGTTCGGGGCACAGAGGGGGGAAGCGACATTTGAACAGCAATTCATGACATATGCTGTGTGGGTCTGCGTATTACTGTATTCATTGCACAAAGCATATTTATCTGAGGACAGCTGAAAGGCTTGGTGAATCAATTGAATGCCAGTGTGCTTTTAAAAAGGCTACAATACACACCACCATGATTAGTATAGCTGCACAGGTATGTTATCCACTTTGTAGTGATGCATTTAATTTAATTGGGGGATTATGCAGAGCCGAGTATTCCATTATAATTTAAACTATGTGGTAGAAGTATGCAAACCTTGAAGCAGAATAGACAACTATTCCCTGAAATTAATTAACATAGAAATGCTACGATTCACCATGAAGAATGATACAGAAAATATCTGTCATTATTACAAGGCCAGAGGGTTTTACTAGAAAAACTTCTGAACGAGAATAGGTCCATAAATCAGGACCCGAAATGGTTTAAATTCAGCACTCGTATGACAACACGATAGAGTATGAATAAGTCAAAAGGGTTTAACCTGGATTTAAACAAATTGATTTGATTGACTGATAACCTTAGCCATTGTTGCATTTTCCCCCTACAACCTGCATGGATGCCACCTTAACAGCATCGATCTACAGCCCTTAACAATCCACTGCTGGATGCAGGCCTCCCCAAGCCATGTCTGTCACGTGGGTTAATTGACCATACCTTACACCATGCTGGTCAATGAGAGTTGGTAAAGGGGTGTCCAGGACAGGTTCAGGTATCACTCACCACTGATGTTAGCGATGGCTGGGAATTGAACTCAGGTGGACGAATTCACAGTGCTATGCGCTCACCAGTGTGCCACCGCTCTAAACACCCCCCCCCCCAACGACCACCCTCCCACAGCATAAACAGCGTTAAATGCATTCTGACCTGTCATGAGAGGACATTCGTGGAAGTGCAGGTATTTAATTTGTGGGCAGGACTTGAGCACAGCCTCCACTGCCTTGTCTGTCAGACTCGGGCAGTGGTCCATGTGCACCTCCTAGAGGCAGAGGCACATGCAGCGATGCATAGCGCACTCTGCTCCACACCGAACACACATAAATCTCCAGCAGCTAAAAAATTATTTAACAAAAACATGTCCACTCCTCGGGAGTAATAGAGGCTTTGTAAAAAAGAAACAAGAAGAAAAAAATCCGCAACACATGCTAAATAAAATATACTGGGATGCTCATTTCTACTCAGAAAATGACTGACATTTTGTAAAAGTAGATTTTCATTTAGCAGAATCTCCTCATTGATCTGAAGGCAACCATAATCTATAAGATTTTTTGGCAAAAAAAAACAATTTCATTCCAAAAACAAGACAATAAAAATTCAAAGCATTGTTTGCATGCATAAGAAAACACTGCACAACATTAAAGTGTAATACATTTTCTATATTAATGCATCTGTTGATTACAGCTTGATTATAAAAACAAAGACTCTATTGTATGTTAATATACCACACATTGTTATAATTATCACAACTGACTACTATTATCACACCACAGCTACTATTTCCCAGATGGAATAACCTAATTATACAATGACTAAAAGCCATTGTTAATGCAGGGCTGGGTGGAAAATAAAACATGCTATTTAGGATAAAAAAAACTGATTTCAATTGCAGAATGAATCCCACAATGATCAAATTTGGTTTATGAAAAAAAAATGCATTACGTACTAAACTTAAGTGTCAGTATACAGCATCAGGTGATGTGAAACTAAAGTGAGCCATATATTAAAATGCATCACAGTGGTACACAGGATTACAAATAACATCTTAATTGAATTCCACTTTTGAAAACGAAACCCATGTTTGCTATACATTTCCGGATATGTGGCAGTCTTTTTAACAAATAGGTGTACTTGCAGAAATGTGCTGCTGCAGTTTCGGTTGCTGCTGTAGCAGCAGAATTTGGGAACGTGCTGCCCACTGGCTCAAACCATAGCACACTGTGCA
Source organism: Lampetra planeri (assembly GCF_965212315.1). Lineage (NCBI taxonomy): Eukaryota > Metazoa > Chordata > Hyperoartia > Petromyzontiformes > Petromyzontidae > Lampetra > Lampetra planeri. The sequence continues at coordinate 9,563,173 of NC_136122.1, read as the reverse complement.
TATTGAGTGCACTATGTACAATCCGTCACATTCTAGCTGTGTCAGTCTAATGGACGAATGGCCATTAAGAGTTGGAAGCCCACTGCGAGACCATATTTATTTAAATTCAACGGATATTTTTGCTGCAGAGACACCCAGATGATGTATGTGTGGTAGAAAGAAGAGTATGCAATGCAGACAGCAAGTTACACATTCCTACAAGACAGAGTAGTGAGCGAGCTTATGAAAACATTCACTAAAGAAATTTGCTTCAATGAATGTGCCTGCGCTAGTTTTAATCAAAATATTTAATAAATAATCCAGCCGTTCTCAATCCACCAAAGGGTCATGGAGATTTTACCATACTTGACCACGCTGGTTAGTGTGGCTTAATAAAAGGAGGGAAAGGCAGGATTCCTTCTGATATCATTTGCCAATTATGCACATATGTTGAACTTATTTCACACCACGTGTAGCCAACGGTGCTAATCATGTTTGCCATGTTTGAGAATCGAACTCGAGTCACCAGGTTTATACCGCTGCCCACTAACAACTGATCAACCACTCCACTCCTTACACGAAAAGGCAAATATTATTTAACAACAGCAAATCGTGGCTTGGCTCTCATGTAACTGCAACGTTCTTGGGCATTAGGTTTGCAGTGTATAATGTGTGAAAGTTTGAGCATGTGCACATTGCAAAAAGCAGAACACCAATTGTTTCCCAGTTTTCTAAACCTCGGAATGTTTTGCTTTTAATCCTCAGCAAAGATTCATGACCAATTTCATGGCACGTATTATGCATAAGTAGCTCACCTCCAAGGATTTGGAACATGCCCCATTCACCAGCGCAATCACACCTTCATCTGTCACCTGTCCCGAAACATGAACATCATGTATTCACTTAGCAGCAATAAACAGCACACAAGCTGTGAAAAATCTAATCACACACGTTCATCCCCACAAGGTCGCAAAACACATTTTTTGATGACATGCACCAAAAATATTTAAAATTTATTCAAATTTTGTTGAACATGACAATGATGTTTTAAAATAAATTATTTTATATGAGATCCACTGCCGTGAGCTCCTAAATATAAAAATCTATTTTCATTGACGACAAAATTATGTATTAACATTTTAAAGACTATAGCAACAATGTCGATTAAGGAAATTAAATTGACAGATCAAATGCAAAATTGCACAAAAACAATCATATGGAATGTATATATCCCACACATATGAACTATTAATAACGAGCTATCATATCTTTGGGGGTCAATTAACAAGGCGAATGACGTCACAAAATTAGCAACAGCATGTTCAAGAACACGTCTCGAAGGGGATAAACGATAACTTTGGGAGAGTGGAGGGACGTGGCATGTGCTAAGCCGCCCTGTTTGATAAGTGCTACAATTCAGATGTGAAAGGTGTTGTCACCCTGATGTGTTTTGGCCAGTTTTCAGTGTGTTTTCCTGTCTAACTGATGGATGAGTCAACGTTCAGCCAAAGTCATGGCCAGGGTCAACAAATCTGAAAAAAGTCTAACATTAGCCAAGACCAAAGGCCACTCAGAAGTTCAATTATGTGGGAATTCAATAAAGGTTGGTAAAGTAAGATATCAAATGCAGAGCCCAAGGACAATTTGAGTGTTGAAATTATGTTAAAGAAAAATATGAAAATAGTATTATTAGAGGTTTCAGAGGGTCTGCGTTTGTGCCATTTGCTACACTGTTAAGCAAATATTCACGTACCAGAGCTCACGGGTGAAGTCTGCAGATATATGAACAATTTAAACTGGTTAAATTAGCCGCTTCATCCCTACACAGAGATGGGAAATCTATCCAAGGGTGCAAAAAATGAGATGGAAATGAATGGACAACCAACTGGCATTTATAACTCTACTGCCAACAAAGTGTCAGTGTCATTTTGGAACACCATAAATCATCTGCCAGTGTAGGTACTTGTGTGTCCTGGCAATCAGCCTTAAAAATATGCACAGACCACATATGCAATGCCAAAAACATTGGTTTTTTTAATACTCAACGGCTCATATAAATTGATTTGAAAATATACAAATATAAAATACCACTGCAGAAGTACCAAATTCAATTCCCGATGAAGGCAAGGATAACTGTCAGAATGATGATTAATATCTCAAATTTTCTGGCCTACACTAAAGTATAGTATTGTATTAGATGTGGTAAAGTGTGAATTGTATGAGCCAAATATGTAGAAAATAGAAAATGCATTAATGAAGTAGCAGTCCTCCTGCTGTGTGTGTTTCACACCTGATGACGGTTGCTTGTGTTGCGATCTAAATGTCGTGATCTATTATTTTTTCTACCTACGTGACTTTACCGAAAGAACCAAAGAGTATGGATTCCTGCAGTCATGAAAGCTTCAAATCAAGATTTAAGTAAAACTGGTTCCTCTGTTCAAAAACTGGATTTAGGTTTAAATAAAATAATTCAACAAACAGTAAAACATATTCTTGGTTCTTTCAGTAAAGTCATACCTGATGATGATTGCTTGTGTTGCAGTCGAAACGTCGTCAGAATTTTTATTGTTTTATATTTATATTATTTTATTATTTCCGTTCTACGTGACTTTACCGAAAGAACCAAGAATATTAATCCCTGCAGTCATGAAAGCTTTAAATCAAAATTTAAACAGTAAAACCTATAATTATTTAGCTTATTTATAAAGTGCATGTACAAAACTTTGCCTGTAAATGAAGTTGGTGCATTCCGTATACAGACAACAAAGAAATGGATTATCTAGCATATGTAAAGGCAGATCTATACCTTGTGTGTCAATTTACTTGCGTCTTATCAAAGCTGGGACGGAGCAGATAAGCACGCTGCTTAAACAGGTTTAGCGAAAAAAACACGTGTGTCCTTGCTATAAAGGCAAACATTTATTTGCTTTCAAGTTACCTTGTTTGTGCAAATCAGATAGTAAACACAATACATCTTATTACGTATGCATTGCATCATGTCATACGATCTGCACATTCTTATTATCTGAACCGATGGAAATGCTGCCACAAACCCTATATATTTACGGAACAAACTTTTGTTCAGTTTTCGTACACATATAAAAAAAATTCATCGCATTGCTTTAGCCCGTGCATGTGACGCAAACGTCATACCTGCGTTTTAGCAAAGTTAATGAACTGCAAGGACGAGGAGGCACGCCCCAAAGCGTGAAGAGAGGCATCGCCCAGTCGATGGCAGCCTCTCAGGTTTAGGATCCATAGCTGTGGGCAGGATGCAGCCAGCTTTATTATTGCCCGGTCGGTGAGCTCTGTGCACTGCGACAATTCCACGTCCCGCAGCAATGGGCAGCACGCTGCTAATATCTCCACTCCTGCACGTGCACGCACAAGTAAATACACAATTGCTGAGAAAAGCAGGCACAATCCCATGCACGCAACTTAATGCTGTCATTTACCATTTGGAGCAACAAACTCAAATCTAGGGTTTTCAGTTTCAGTAGCACATGCAAGTGGTTAAATGATAATTAGAAAGGTGTACTATCATAATTTGGAATGTAATAAAACACCAATTTGTTAATTAAAATTTAATTATATGATCATAATAAACACATACAATTGTGTGCATTGGAATGTAACATTTGCATTGTATGCACATTGAATGCCAATTATATGTCACTGTAAAATTTAGGCTAATGAAACAAATAATACCATACAAACAATACACTTTATTAATGAGATGGTAAAAATGTGGCAAAAATATATATTTTAAACATGCACATCTATTGTGGTGGATGTAGCACTTCCTGAGGCTGTAGGGATTATGAAAATCATTACATACAACAGATACGAATTAAAAATCATGCATTCGATGTCTCCGAAATTAAAGAAAAATGTTAAATGTACCATCAACGCATGATTACATGCTTAATAATAATGATAATTAGCATAATACTATTAATACTTTCTATATGAGCCACTATCTTGGCTCTATAATACCAACGCTGAGCTGTTTGCTGTGCCAAACATATCGTTTATCCATTTAACAGAATAAACTGATGGAGGAACTGTCACCCATGTTCAATTATAGCACCTGAATCGTGAGAACACAAGCCACTCCTGGGATTAAAACATTCCAAATGGTCCAAAGTCGACCACCAGATCAGTACAAACCCAACCATGAGTAATATGTAAATGCAATTTCAACGGTAATGTAACCATTCGTACATTAAAACTATATATATTAAGCTTAATTTGAGGTATAGTCAAAGCAGCACACATTTATATGCACAAGCACCTGTTGGAAGGCATTCCTCTAATGTTATACCACATTCAGTGGTGACAACATGAAAAAAGAAATAATGCAAGGCTTTACTGAAATTGGCCATGCTGTTGGAGAGGTTTGCGGATGGGTCAAGCACTCAACGTGAAACTGTTATTTTGGGACCACTTGAGGCATAACAAACAGCATTTCCAAACAGAATTACTTGTTTGAAGTACATTTTAAATATTGTAAATGGAGGCCCTTCAAGTGCCTCCAATCAATTTCAACACTGGCTTCCCATCACTATTTCCTTCAAATTGCATTACATTAAGCTTAGCTGCAGCCTGAATCTTAGCTTTTTCCTCTTTAGCCTGGTGGGTTAATCGTTTTTTTCTCAGACCCGTGTGTGTAGTGTGTTGACGTACATTTATTTGTAGAATAGTTAAAATTACTATTTATTTAGACGGCCGATATTCCTATTCACAAATGCTTCATCAAGGAAATGCACATTCATGTGTGGACTCCACAAATAGTTTTTTTTTGGGATCATATTTGAATGTTACCATTTTTAATAAAAAATACGAAAATAAATATTGACAGCATGTCTGTTATTCATCCACTGCTGGATGAGGTGCCCAAAAGCCTTGTAGGCCATTCGGCCATGATAGATATATGATGAACTACACTTAACCACGCAGGTCAGTGTGAGCAGTGAATGTGGGGTGAATGTAGAAAAATAGATTTTCTGCACTGCCCCCTATCGCCCAAAATGCCTATTGCACCTGGTTTAAGGGCATAATGATCACCCATCCGGACATTATTCAGGCTCAACATCTGCTTCTTGTCTGAGACCGGAGGAGATCGGTTTGGTAAAAAAAAAAAATCTAAATTGCTTTATCCGTGTACAGATATCAAAATATACAAAAGATAATACAATGCATTTGTACGAGCAATGAAATCGTTTTTTTACAGGTACACTCAAAAATATCAAATGCCAATTACAAAGGAAGCTGGGAAGACCAGTTTAAAGTGAAAAGTTACGTAATTATTTATCTATCTAAAATACATAAAGTTCAACCAAATGTAGCAAATCAGAAATTATGCTTTAGATCCATTAATTGGAAGAAGAATCTCATTAATAGCTTTTATGAGAAATATGCAATACAAAAACATTCTTTGAAAATTTCAATTAAACATAACTGTTTAGTTTTCTTAATGTGTGGCTATTACGATAACGTTCCACCTTGTATTTGACTAAAAAGAAAATAATTGGCTTTTCAAGAATGTCCTTTAATTTACATGTCTCATTCACGTGTATTGCTGCATTTATACTACAATACAACTACAGCGCTTCTATGGCAGTGCTTGCTTTTAGTAAAACCTTTTACTAAAAATAAGACTTCAAATATACCAAGGCAATCCAAGTTAGGTAAAAATATAAATGTACAAATATTGAAATCATATTAAAAAGAAAAAAAACATGCACGGTTATACATTTATTGAATAATATTACTCGGTACACGTGTACTTTTCTGTAATTTGATTAGTATTACGTATTAACTATAGGAGCCAAACAGCTATGCCTTATTAAAAACTAAAAATTTATATGACAAAGAAATATTATATATGAAATGCCTGGTACGGTTTTCTATATAAAACACAGATTTATTACATCTTATTCTAATAAAAAAAGCCTCAAAACCTGCTTCAAGCAATATAAATGTTTCAGGAAACATCTGCATAAAATATTCCTTTCCTTCAAGCTGCAATTAATTTATTTTTAAACATTCATGAACATTAAGAAATAAATGTCCTGCGCGGCAAGCAGCAAGAACACGATGGGTTCATGCATAATGGAAAACCCTGTGATTTAGCTACCAACAAACGCTGCCCGCAATTTCTGCCGATGCATTGCTATGGGGGTCAATTGTCGCGCGAGAGTGGGATAAATAAAAACCTCGCCGTTTAGAAGGTGACAATTAGCCTGCATCCAGCGCACAACCTCTGTGAGCCCTTTGTGTCTAGAGCCGCCCGTTTCTGCGTGTTTTACGCGCACCGACAGGCCGCGGCATATGGATTACAGCGCCGAGATGGCTTCCGAACGACATTCATCTTCCTTGCCATCTGCTCCCAACGACACCTCTAATTATTCCAGCGCAATCATCCTGCCACAGAGCCTCATGCAAATTACTGCTGGCGCGGTCCACAGCGACTGTGCCAACGCATGCAAATTACCGTGAATTAAAACATTACACAGCCATCAATTAACATGGCTCTTCCCCCGGTTTTGCGAAGCCCCGAAAAGGATTTGTTTTTCAAGTGCAAAAATGTACGATCTTTTCTTCCCCGCTTTCCAGTTTGTGTTTGTTTGCATGCACTCTACGTGATGTGCTACGGACTTCCCGTGCTATATTCTCTAATATAAAGTGTCCGAAAAGCATCTGCACAGAGAATGAATGACGGCTCCGCAAGATAATATCTCTAGCGGCATTAAATTTTTATGCCAGCAAGGACAAAAAGGCCTTCAAATCGGTCACCCACAATGTCTTGTAGACGCCGTTCGCCATCGATTAAGGAGAGATTGATGAGTCTAAAGAAAACCGTTTCCAGAGAAAGGAATAAAGATGGATTCTGGAGAAGAAAGACTCTCCGCCGCCAGTAAATTACGTGTCTAACAATGTTTGATGACGCACATTTCCTGGTGCCCTGGCCACAAATGAAAGCCCATCCTCAGCACACTTCTATTTGAGGCACAAGGAAGGGCAACAACACACAAGCAGCAAGGGCTTGCAGAGAGAAAGCAGATAAGAGGCAGATCGATACTCTAATTCTGCAGTGCACCCTCTGAGTTCCCTCTCAGTTCAGTCATGATTCAGGTCCAGCTTTTCAATAACTTGTGGCCCACAATGACACCTGCATTTTGCAAAAAAATGTTTCAAGCAGATATCATTGGTTGCATATGCCTACTTGTACAATTTAATCGAATATAGTAATGCTTTTGTTTTAGATGCATACAAGCAAATAGCGTTTCAGTATTGTTTTCAATCCTTATAAAAAAAAAAAACTTGTTGTCTTAATGGAGTTTTATTTTGAAATAAAGGATATGAGTGACTGAATGAACTGCTTTTCAGTATTCATATGAAAAAATAATTTTTTTTTTAATGCAATGCCTTCCAAGTAAATATAAATGTGAATGCGTCAAGACCTATCACACTTATGTTAAGATTCAATTCCACAATGATTCGAGAAATTTTCAAAACATCAAAGTATATACTGTGTAAATAGAACATTTTAAATACTGTTTGTATTTGTTTTATGTTGTTTACTCAATTGTAGAGTTTTGTTCGCTCCATTAGCCTAAAGGTAACATTTGCCTATCATTTTCGTTTCATATGCATAATTTTTTTTTTCTTGCACGCATGGTTTGATTAATCTTTCTTAGGCATAAGGAAGAATTTTCATTGAGGGATCAATACATCGCGATTTGATTACTTTTCACGTTTACCAATTCCCACGTGTCTGATGATTGGTATACAAGTCCAGCATATGGCGAGCACTGAATCAATTAAGTAGAGAATGTGTGTATGTGCTCATGTGTCCCATGTAACGCAGATAATCATCTTAGCTTAAATCATTGCACTCTCTGTCATGTGTAACCTGTTTGCCAATCATCAGGCATGTGCAGCATGACATGTAACAACTTAGTTTGCTTTTGAATGGAATCAAAATTTGGTAAACATGAAGAAGAATACCGTGGCAGGGCGGTGATGACGAGAATTTGGAAATCCGGTTTTAATGTATGGTAAACACTGCCAGTAGGGTGCGATGTTTCTCCATCACGTGACTGCAGGGGTCACTGTAAAGAGGCCCCATTAGTCCTGTCACAGCTGACATTAATTATATCATTGCCCCGAGCTAACACGTTGCTCGATGTGTTCATTTATCCCACGTTGAAATTTTACTTTAAATTTTAATTTGAAGACAGAACTTAATGGGCCGCTTAAAGCAGTGCATTATTTGCTTATACCCAAAAGCTATGTTTAAAATGTGTAGTTTGTTAATATTTAAGGGTACGTGATCTTTATATGTTTACTGTAATTACAATTTAAGTTATTTGTGATTGACATTCTTCAGTGTTTTTACTTACGAAACCTCTCTCTGATAACCTTACGTAAATATGATAAAACTGCACGCAGTAACATCTCTACGGTACAACACATTATGTACAGTGTTTTATTTATCCATGAAAGCCTTATTTATTTTCAAGACTTTTTCAGGGTAGCCCTTGCATTGGGATATTTGAACATCTCCGATTGTAAATGTTTTTCATATGGGAAAAAATCGGAGTACTTGGACAAAACCTATGCACTTATGGTGAAAACGCTCTCAGATTATCAAAGGTCCACACATTCTAGCTGCCACAGAGCCCATGTGGTTTGAAAGTTTCACTGATCAATGTGAACCACCAATATTTGCCTTAAAATCATATATTAGAGGCGTGTGCCACTAGACAACAATAACGAAAAAGTCAAATGTAAAAATCTATTATAATTGTACAACACACTTACGTACAGTAGACTACAAGTACGCATTTTATAAAAGGCAAAATTACAGCGTCATGAAAATGTAATAAGTATTGGATGTTTGATGGTCTAGAGGTCAAAGGTGTTTATGGTCAAGTTCATGATACACCAGATTCGTTCATACTGAACGGATCATTACGACATCACCAGCCAATAATCTGAAAGGTCATAAATAGAACATATTTAATTCTCCAACTTTGTGTGAGGACTTTAAAATATAGCATACAAGAGGACACTGCATGACGCACATGGTCTTTAGCCAGTTTAACGGAAAGGAAAATGTACATGGTTATGTACACTCCTAAATTGCTGATCGTTTACTCTTCCTGCTTGTAAGAAAGTATAAGGAACCCTCTTGTCTATTTATAATTGTCGAAAGTATTGTTACATTGGGTGCAATTAATGGTGGCTATTGTGCAAACAAATGCTAATCCACACCCAAACACAGATGTTCTTTCCATGAGCCTGTCCAAATGGGTTTATATTGATGGTGGTTAGTTTTACTGTTTAAAGGTAAAAAAATTACGCAAAAAACATTCCAGAATTGTATTTCTTTAATTTAATATAAACATCCACACTGGTTTTTTTTCTTCTAAAAGAACAAAACATATCACGGAAAAGTATGTTCCTTATTTTCTACATTTAATTGTGCACAAACGGTAGTGTTAAACGACTGTGCACTGATAGTCGTGACTCAGGTATCACTTAAATTATTTTTTATTTATTTGCAGTTTGCTTTATTTGCTACCAAATACAGTTAACAATAGCATGGCTATATGCAAAGCGGTACGGACAACTTAAGAAGAGCATCGATAACAACAAAATAACGGTGGCTGAAATGGGGACCTCAGACTTGCACGTGAGCAGCCGTGTCTTTCTACTAACCCTGCCACTCACGTTCAGCAGTATGCATCTGGGATGTGAAAATGCACCCCTCCCCCTTTCCCCCTCCATGAATTGATGAATTGTCACTATTCAGGGTCACGATTCAGTTCATAAATCGATTCTGTTTTTTCACTTGCGGTGCATGTAAAATTTATGGTATATATTATGAATCTGTTGAATTTAGTTTTAAAAACGTGCAGTAGAAATCATAAATAATCGGGTGATTCGACGTGTGTCTTGTAAGCATAAGAATCAATTCTAATCATGAAACGTACATTTCCAGCGCACATTAAATCCAGACATTAATATTTAATTGTAAAAAAATGCACGCAAGTTGTGAAGTTCACGTACAGCCCTTGAGTCAATCCACTGCTGGATAAGGGTCTTCCCATGCCATGCGGGTCATAAGGATTGACCGTGGTAATTGGTGAATACTGGGAGCAGATGAAGAGCAATGCAGTACAGAAGAATGGACTTTACTCCATAGCCTTTCACACCCGAATGCATTGTGGTCACCCATCCAAGCACTCCAATCTGCTAAGCTTCCCGGGATCTGATGAGATCAAGGATATAGGCATGTGTGAAGTAAAAGTATTACAATACCATTCAACTATAAAAGTTTAAATGAGCACCCATTTAAAGTTGATGCAAAGTTGGTAATGTTCTAACTCGACTCATGAAACCTCTTAAGGTTCCCACTATTTATAGTACATTACAGAAGTGCTTAGTTATTCGAATGTGCACGGAAGAAAAGTTAAATGCCAGCTGATGACAGCACACAGCAAGTGCTCCGAACTCCCCCCACTGACCGCTGTGACAGTTGACCGCATGCTGTGCACTGTTCCATTAACACCCCGCCTCCTGCGGCCCCCGCCCCGCCCCCCAACATCCCAATACCTTCCTCAACTGCATCATCAAAAGAATCCCTGCCGGACATGCTCAAATTTGCATTTGGAGCCGGCTATGCTTCCCCCGCACCCGTGCGCTCCGTGGAGCGGTAATTAGCTGCTTTTTTTTGTTCCTTCATTAGCACAGGTGGCAAATGAGGGGAAAGTCACTTCGAGGCACATTTAATGTGAAGAATGCAAGCGCGGCGCTTAACCAGTACGTGTTGTGCACTGGAAATGGCTGCGACTTAATGCAGCTCTGTGCTGGCATGGCAATACATTTATGTTTTTTGGTCACTGTAAATTGTAAGCAAGTATACATGATGCACATGCCTACAGCGCCTGAGAATAAATGCGGTACAATGCACTTTTTATTGCATTGTTCAAAAAAAACATATATTTTATTATTTAGAGTTGTTTTTAATAAATAATAATTAGCATTAAGTGGAAAACCAAAATAAGCTTTATTTTTAATCTTGCACAATCCAATATAATGGTATGATTATTTGAAACATTTCTCAGCTGTTTATATATTCCGAGCCACTGTTTGAACAACCATGACCTTATCACTGGGGCTGCAGTGATCTTATCAGAAAAACAGCCATTGCAAGGCTGCCATTCATCCAGCCGCAATTCTCACTTGCCGCCTTTGCTTAACGAAGCTCTAATTACGTGCCTTTGTCGGGTGCTGACAGGCCGTGGCCCAACGATAAAGGGCAGCCTTTGTAGAATAACCCCGCAGGGAGAAGAGGGGGCACGATGGAATATGTCGGTCATGATTTTGGTAACCCTGCGGTCTCGCCTCACCCACTTATGCCTTCCCGGCACCGAAAGGGGTCTCTCATTACCTTGTCTAATTCTGCATCCCTCACCTCGGTCCCCACTATGAATGCGGGGCGATAAGCAAAAACGCAATGTGTCCCGTGAATGAGGGTAATGGCAAATGGAGCAGAGAAAAAAGAAATAATCATTATAGCAGTAATTGAAAACATTACAATAATGGAATTGAAATGCCTTTCGAATCCAGCTTTATCCTAAAGGGAGCATTGTATTTTTTTCCTCTTTAAGAACACAATTACAAAAGAAAATGTTCTGCTTTAAATGGTTTTAATAATTATACAATAGGGATGTTAATATTGAATAATTTCTAACAGTGCTGGATGTCAAAATACAAAACGTAATATTACATTTTTTTAATTTAATATAGTTTAAATAGTAGGCCACATTTAAAAATAAAACCGTTATCCATAGCATATGTAAATTGTTATGAAAAAATCACGCGCGCACTGATTTATTTAAAAAACTCCCACGAATGTAGGAAGACAACTGCACTGAATAAATTTAACAAGTAAAAGAACTACCTCAATTGTATGTCACAGTAACCTTTACAAAACTAGTGATTTGTTCTAAGTGGCAATTTGCATATTTATTGCAATCAGCAGAGAAACACAAAAGGTTATTTGTAAATTAAACCATTTCCAGCATCGGGTCACCTATCACCAACAGACAAGAACAAAACAGAACATCCCTCATCCTAACCTGCATTATTGACAATCTGCCTTCAAACATTTTCCAATTCGGATACTTTTAGAACTAAGGACCACAAACAGATTACAATGCCACATGACGGAACACATGACAATAGGCTAAAGCGCAAGTGGCTTAATACAAGCTTATTGTTTCTGGCTACTCAAAATGCAAATTTTATTCAGGTTCTGCTAAGGCATCTTTTTGGTTTAAACAAATGTTAAGTCGTGTCGAGTGGGCTTTGATTAACCAGTTCACCTCTGTGATGGTAGACAAGGCAGCATGAGTGCTCCTCTGTTATGCGCATACACAATGAACGCGCTTTTCATTTATTTATTGGCCCATTGTTGCACTGCCCTTTGATTCTGCGGTATACCCATGCTTATTCTTAAAACATCGGTTGCATGGAATAAGGCATTGACATTTCATCAGAAATTAATGATAATCAGCAATTCATCAGGGCTACGCACAGAGAATTCTGCAAGAAGTCATGCAATGGACAAGCACTGGGACTTGCCCTATTGATTTAAGCTCTGTACAACATGGCATTTTATCTGAATTTCATTGCATTTTCTAATGAGAAGTCTTTGCGAGTGACTGAATTGTTATTATACTTTTTCACCAGTATCAATCACAGCCAGGCAATTTTTCCCCCCTGGTACAAATTACTTCATTATGCGTGTATTTTACTGCAAAGCAAGTTCATTATTGGATACTTAATAAGCAAAATATAGTGTGATATTTCCTGCATACCTTTCATTGAATAAGCTATTTGAAAAATGCTGTTGAAATTTTGTACTGGATGTTTCGATAATAAAATACCTTACCGACACATTTGCAGTTAAGAGTTTAAGGCCAGTATCAATCACTAATGGATTGTGGTATATTCCTTGTTTTTATCAATCAAAAATAAAAAAATATGAATGCACAATATTGTCTATGTGTGTAAAGTTTTGCTGGCTGCCTTCCTGAATGGCTGGCTGGCGTGCGGGCGGGAAGTGCACATGCGCAGTGGCGACATTGCCATGCACATTTGTCTGGTGACATCACCCACATCCAGTTGAGTTGAGCTGGGTTTGTGCGTGCTGACATCACCCTCCACCCCAGCCATGTATCCAGTGTAAATGCAGCGCTAGTGTACAATAACATGGGTTTGGTCTTCTTTTGTGCTATCAATGGAATTACATTATTGTATCCTTATCCTACACGCAACATTCACACACTTTGTACATGTACAATATGAAAAGTATTTTAAGCTACGAAACTCGAATATATACTATATCAAGCATCTGCCTATTTTAATTCAATAATATTTTGTGAATGTTGTGCAATCTATATACCTTCGGATGTGACATTGGTGTTGTTCAGTATTAATACGAGAAGGAGCTTGCATGAAGTCAGCTGCCTCAGGCACTCATCCGTGATTCTGCACCGAGAGAAGTTCAACTTTTTCACCTGAGGGTTCACAAACTGCCACAACAGACCCCACCGATAGATATGGTCAAGGCACAAGTTTCATTCACACCCTTTACATGCTGTCTGCATGGAACATACTTAAAGGCACAATCTACTGCGTGCAATCACACTGTTTGTAAAATAAAATAGGCAAACATATGTTCAGTGGTTTGCATACTGTCGGCAACATATCACGAAGATTCATCAGAAAGAAGTCATTAGACTTTCATATATGTATGTTGAACTTCTTTCGCACCATACGTAGCCAACCGTCCTAATCAGGTGTGGGGGAAGGACAACAAACTAAAAACAAAAATCTCTTTTAAAGAAATTAGTTTTGAATCTATTTTTAAGAGTGCATATTCTCTAGTGGCTCCCTAATATCGGAAGGCACAGCATTCCAGACGGCCAGAAAAGTGCATCCAAAAATGCACGATGCAGTGACTGTATTCATTCGATTGCTAGCCAATAGTCACTGCGATGATGACCAGAGTTTGTGTGATGGTTTATGTTCCTTGACGAGATCAGCAAGTTATTGTTGTTCATTTATACTTGAGATGTTGCTGAAATGTAAGTGTGTACATGAACGACCTGTTTATTTGTCAGTCCACTGCTGAATGAGTGCCACCCTACTATGTCTTGCAGACCATGAAGGGTACATGGCTACATTACACCACAATGCCCAGTAGAAATCTATTTTTGTACACGATCCTTGCCCATCAAAGCACTATCCAGGCTCAAACCTGCTTAGCTTCGAGGTTTGATGGGATCAGGCACATTCCAGGTGATTTGGTCAAAGCATAACTATTAGCATCGTTTTCCAAATTTAGGCGCACTGTAGTATTATAACTTTCAAGCTGCATCTAAAACAGGGGTGGGGAACCTTTTTCTGCCAAGTGCCATTTGGATATTTATAACATCATTCCATACAAAAGTATCAACTTAAAAATTAGCCTGTTATATTTGGTCAAACATTTAATTAACTCACCCCTAATGTGATGGCTGGAACTGCTTCTCTTTGGTGAGGCATGTGATGTTAGCTGGTATTGATGATGTTGCTACTCGCAACTGTTTTTCCAGGTTTGCTCCTAGATTTATTGAATTTCGAGTCCCGCCTGCGGTTGCCTTGGCAGGGCTAGACCAAATTATTTCGTGGGCCTTATATGGCCCGCGGGCCGGACATTCCCCACCCCTGATCTAGAATCATATAAAGTAGCAATAGACTTAGTATAAAACAACGTGTCTCTACATGCGATCAACAATTTTAGCATATCAGTGAGTCGTTAGAGTCTATGCATACTCATACTGTACCACTTAACATCACCATCACCAGTAATTGGTGTCTTCTTGGATACTGCATAATTAATATAATCTGCATTTTTGCACTTCGTCAGAGCCATTTCCCTCCAATGGTATATTGATGTAGTTCATCCTTAAATGATTTGATATGTACTGTCAGCAATGATGTTACATTATGCCTAACATGTCAGAAAGGACTTAATTCAATTAAATGTTAACATCCTCTAAGATACTTGAGTGTCTGTGTGCTCAAATGTTAAGTGTGTAATGGCAATATGCCAGCATTGCCCGGCTGCCCACAATTTTCTTTTTTGTTGTTCATGCTTGCTAATATTCACAAACATTATTTTGCCAGTGTGAAGTATTCAAATCTCTGCATCTTTGGAAAGAGCCGCAACAATGTTTGGTGAATGTGCATGGAAATCCCCAGTATAGCATTACATCGCAGATATGCAGCAGTCAAAGGGATATTTTTCGCACAAATGATGCTCTGCTATATAATACGGTTATGGCTGCTCTATTTGTTGCACATGCAGATCTAAATTCAAACGTGTGCAGCTCAGATTTACGTTTCTGCTTGTCACATTGAATAACAACCACAGCCGTGTAAACAGTCATGGTCTTTGTAATTTATTGGAAAAACCCCTCCATGACTTATATGTGAAATTACACAAACCTACTTGTGCAATACAGCATTTTTTTCCCTTAAGCAATTGGTGTCAATCAACAAATAACAACTGAACCAATTCTCCCATTCTTAACTAAAAATTCTCAACTTAGCATAGTGGAGCAGTAAAGGGCTGTAACCCTTAGCATAAAATAAGACATTCTCTCCATTCCCCTTTATTTGAGGTGTAAAATTGTGTCAACTGCGCAAGTTTATAAATGACATACAACTGCACTGTGGGCTAATGTGAATGGGTATGTGGGGAAAAAAAACGAAATCAAATCAGCAAAAGACAAATTCACTTTAACCCTATTTGATGATGCATTGGAAATGTTAACACGTTGTATATTCTCAAAGTCGCAATACTGTTCTTACTAAAATGATCAGAAAACACACCTTGCCGATGTTCTGGTCAGTGATCTCTCCTTGCTTGACCAGCAGGTAGAGGAGTTTGGTTTTGAGGTTGTGCGGCAACTGCTCCACGTCCCCGGAGTAGCGTGGAAATGCACGCGCCACAATCTGCAAACTCCTGCGAAACAACGTCGAGGTCAGTTTGTATGAATGTCTTCACGGCTTGTTGCATCTCGACATATTTTTTTGTTTAGTTTGTTGTCCTTCCACCGCACCTCCGATTAGCACGGTTGACTGCATACGGTGTGAAAAAAGTTCAACATATATGCCGAATACTGTACGTTATGGAACGCCTTTCACTGGTACCTCCCATAATACACTGTTTAAAGTAAACCATGTAGATTTATGCAGTTTATTCTAGTCACACTATTTTAGCAATGTCGCCTGGAGCTATAACAATGAGTTATGGATACCCGGGGCAACAACGAAAATTGCATTCAAATAAAGAGCAATTCTAGTTTTCCTAACATTATTTATGGACAGCACATAAAAAACTAAATAAAAGATGTACGCTTCATGTTATATATTTTGTATGCACTAGCGTGAAAAAAATAGAAAGTGATAATGTATAAAAGGTATTGTAAACTGAATTTTAATACTTATTTAATATTTGACAGTTGTAATAAAAACATGTATTCACAAGACCACTTCGCTAATATTAATATGGAATTTTCAAAGCTTTTTTAAAAAGAATGTTCGATTGTATGTGTAATTACACTCAATCACAAATCTTATATTGAGCATTAAACAAAAAATGTCAGCACATATTAGTGCATGCCTGTAAAATCTAAAATAGTACATCTATAAAAATGTAATGAGGGTGAATGGCAACTAGGATTTTTGAAGCTCAAGCCATGGTTTGATGTTTAACCACATCCGAATTTGCATGAGCTTCACGGAGTACAAAATTACGAAGCATCACTTGCATTATGCTTCCAGCTACATTCCTCCAGAGGCCAATTAGTCCCAGAACATTAATTAATCAACAGTGCCATTAGATGGAGTGCAAGACATTGTAGTTAACACTTTATCACTTCATGTATATCAAACTGCCGAAAGGAAATAATTGGCATATTTACGATGATACTAAGGGAAATCAAAAAAGTTTTGATGACAAAATAAAAAGTCACATCAGCAAAGGTGCACTTATTTTAAAGGTAATTATTCTATGTACAAATGGCATAAGTCCAATGTGTTCAGGTGTATACAGGCATACATCTTATAGCGATTCCTCTTATAGCTATGTTTCGTTATAACGCTCTTTGTCCTCGAGGGAAGTTCCTTCGAGGATCAGCCCATATATGAAAGTAGGCATGGCGTTGCCCCTAAGGGCGTGTCTTGGCCCATATATGGACTTATGGAACCTGAATCGGTGATTATCGATTAATTGAGGGTTAATCGCTGCATCAATCATTGGTGATCCATGGATCGAGTAATCCCATTGGTTAGGACTTTATAGCTTCCCAGGGAATGTGTGTACGGAAGACGGTGGTTTATCCGATGCAAGCTCTGACCGAATGCACTGGTGAGTACATATCCTATTGTATTTTTTTCATGTAATCATTAAACGTTATTTAATTTATGAAATGCTTTAATACATTTATCATGTCTACAGTATCATTATTAAGGCTATTACTGATACCCCAATGAAGCTCATATACAGGTAAAAGAAAATAGCGGTCGGTAATGCATCTCCATTGTAACCATGTTATAATGTTGTCCAATAGCGCTGTTTCTTATAGCCCTCCATTTACCAAGAATGCACCCCGAAAGCTATACGAGGTATGCCTGTATATTTTTCCTATAACCTATAACCACTACAATTAATGTTTCCATATTCACAAAAATACAATTTACTTCATGTGCAAGGTGCTGAATGAATATGTTATTGTGTATGTATAAGCATTTCTGTACACAAATACATGCATGCATTAACTTTACAGCTCTGGATTACCAGGTCTTTCTTACCAAATCATACATATTGGAACATATATATCCAAGTCAAGCTGAACTCATCTCCTTTGTGGTGCTGAGATAGTGTTATACATTCCAGATTTGCCCTTGATTGTATACCTTTGAATGTTGAAGCGCTTACATTGCGTTGCTATATTTGTTGTTATTGTGTATATTGTTAGTTGTTGTTATGTATGATAACGATCTGATATCTCGTATAAGGTACTTAGTGGGTCTCTCTTACAAAGCAGCCTATGACTGAATATTATTCACCTGCGTCATGAAATAATACTGAACTGAACCGAATATTTATATGAATCTATCGATAGAACAATCGCTTTTTTGAGAATAGGATTTTTCCCCTTTTTTCAGGCAACAAAAAAAACACCTTTTACAAGGAATAATAACTGCATTAACCACAATACTTGCGGTCAAAATGCAAACAAAAAACATCCTCTGACAATATATGCATTGTCTTTTGGAGTCCTCTGGTCTAACACCGTTTTGAGACAAGGCTAAAAAAAAACTGTGGTGTGGACCAATCAGTTTCAAAGACAATGCATATATTTTCAGAGGATGTTTTTTGTTCGCATTTTGACCACAAGTATTGCGGTTAATGCAGACATGATTCCTTGTAGAAGGTTTTTTTTTGCCAGAAAAAGGGGAAAAACCTATTCTAATATTTTGGTACCGGCAAAGGAGGTCCCATGATGTACGGGTAATCGCTATTTTATTTTCACTTAGTGTAACTGATTTATCAACTTTTGACAGATGATGGACTGGTCAACTCCTTCATGGGATTTAAACTCACGATCTTGCCAATGTGAATTGGGTGCTCTTACCATTGCCACCATGTTAAATATCCTATCTGAGAAACACTGGTATAAAAAACATGTCTATTAAAATACATACAAATGATCGTGGACAAGAAATTCCCGAATGCAAATTGAAGCACCGGATTTAAATTATGTTCTGGAAGAGTTAGAAAGCTTATATGCCACCAACAGTCAAGTCTATGCTTATAACAAGGCATAATCTGTAATATATCTCTTTTTTTATTTGGGTCCCAAAATTATGGCAGAGAGGTGTACTAGTTTTACACTTGACAAAGGGTCTGCCTAACGTTCTTAATTGCTTTAAGTCTCACGTTTAACACTTACAAATATACAATTCCCATCATCAGTGAACCAAGTAATTAGTGTCCCGTGAAGAATTATGTCAAAGCCAATAGAAGGCGCCACTAACACTTACTACACTGTACTATATATTACACAATATATTATAAATACAACCAGCCACATGACATTGAATTAGATTTAAATGTTAACTGTTTATTTTTGCCCGTAATTAGTATTTTTTTCTGTGTGGCAATGCTGAAGCATAATTTTCATTGTGACAGGCTGTGATCACTTCATGTGTTGAATTTACTGGGTGCAAAGACCACCCTGACAATCTGGAGGTTGTCCAAGAGAATCATGTTGAGTTTTTTGTGCATGAGAAGCAAGTAAATTTCATTTCAATTTCTCTATTTGGGCTCCTCCATGTCAATTTTATTGACGACTCAATTTTGAAAAAGGCGTTCATTACAGTTATCTTAATTTTCATGCTGGCTGGAAACTACAGTATTCAGATGTTCTCCTATCTCGCATGTATCCCCATATGCCACCTTTACTCAGCTTCAGCTCAGATGTGCATATTTTACTTACACTGAAGTCACACATTATGATGATATAGTTTACTTTGTCATTATTTATAAGTATCTTAATTTTTTCATATATTTAGTCATGGCTATGATAGATTTAGTCATGTTGGTGCTTATATTTAAATTATCTTTAACTTACAGTGATTCAAGATCCTTATTGTTAGCTGGGCAAATCTCACTGTGAATATTATTGAATTTTAAAACTCTATGCTTGATTTCCGGAGACTAAAATCCCACTCCTCAGATAAAAAAAAAACCCGTTTCACTATTAAAATGTATGGCATTCTCTGCTGTCCTCATCTCACTGAGTTCAAATATGTCCCAATTTACGTCTCTTAGTTCCGTCTCCATTCATATAATATTTGATTTGCCAAAATATGCGTGTTTTATGTAACAACGGTCAAATCCAGCAGCCATCATTCAGGAGGAAAACCCATATTTTTGGAAACAAGTAATGTGAGCATGACAGCAGAAAAAAGGAAGTTGGTGATTGGTAATTAAAAAATAGCAGTCTTAAGAGATCATGATTGAACTATTATGTGCATGCCACACAATATTAAAACGAATGCAGTATTTTTTGTTATTGAAAATTATAATAGTAAAAATATATCCCAGGATGTTTTCACAAGAGTTAGTTGCAGAGGTCATGCAAATAAGTAAATAGTGCCCTTTGTAGAAAGAAAACTGGGAAAGCTCCTTGACCGGATGGACTATGTGGCGCATCGAAAAAGTGGGAACAGATTTTGGGTATAAAAAATTGTGACTTCAGTATTTACTAATTTTCTACATAGAAAACACCATAATTGTGAGAAAAAAATGACTTGGAGAACGACAGGGCCATTATTCCTCTTTCTGCATACAGACATATAAAGTGTTAAAGGGGATCATTGCAAACACAATCATGCAAAACTTAGATGCCAACCAACTGCTTGAGCAAGCTGGTTTTAAGAAAGGTTTCTCTCTCATTGAGCACACACACTATGAATAACATACTGGAAAATTGTTTAAATATCAAATACCATTATGCCTAGCCTTTGTAGACTATGAAAAGGCAACTTACTGGAAGTGATGCAGTCATCCAAGTTCTCACAAACACAGCCTAAAAAAAATATTTAGAAATAATTAAAATAATTTACATGAATGGTACAGCTACAATGAGATTGCATGAAATATCAAAATACACTTGGAGTCAGACATGCTTTCACCACAATTATTCACCACTTGCTCAGCACTCTGACAATATCCCACCCACATATCTTGCTTTTGGTCTTCCGTTAAGGATTGCCAACCTCTGGGTGTCACTCACTGTTGCCCGTCTCAGTCACCTGCCCTTCGAAATACCGCACGCGTGTCCCACCCATCACAGCCTCACCTTCCTGATCACACCGACAGTACTTTCCTGCCACTTTCTTTTACAAACTTCCAAGTTGCTTACCCTATCCTAAATTGTAAAAAAATCGTAGCCTATTCCGCGCACAACTGCATTCAAATGCTATTTTTTTCCCATTACAATAATACGAACTGTTTTTTGTTATCGAACATAACACTGTATATCAGCCACATCACAAATGGGAAATTGTCCTAAATCCCTCCCCGTCCTTCTCAGCAGCATAAATGCATAGCCAATATTTAGTGGATTGGCAGGTCGAACGTGGTGGGTTAAAGTGTGGGTGCTCCCACCTCTTCAAAGACGTCTGGCCAGCGTGGAAGACTAGGCAAAACATACCCTCCAGAAGGATTCTATGGAGCGCTCTCTAGTAGATGCCTTTCCAGCTGGAATGGTATGATCAAGCAATTGCAGGGCTGCACCTGTATCCATTTGAAACCCCTAAAGATGAATGTTGGAGGCAGTAAAGCAAG
The DNA here is from genome assembly GCF_965212315.1 of Lampetra planeri. Lineage (NCBI taxonomy): Eukaryota > Metazoa > Chordata > Hyperoartia > Petromyzontiformes > Petromyzontidae > Lampetra > Lampetra planeri. Next base: position 9,541,704 of record NC_136122.1, on the reverse strand, counting down.
TCGGTGGTGTTAATCTCCGTGCAATGTTCTGGGGTTGTGTAGATGCTCACTGAGCGTATGACATTGTGGCATTGAAGGGATTCAATCAGTCTTGAAGGATGACCATTTTTTTTGTTTTCAAAGACTGCTCCATGTTGCGTAGGCGTGCGTGCATCCACCCATCGTCTCGTGAGCGTGCGATTGCTTAGGAGCTGCGCCTTCACCGAGATCTTGCTCTACCTCCAACATTACAAACATCGTCGACTGTGGCAAGAATCTCGAACCCAAACAACGGGGGGCACACACACACACACCACACACATGGGGGCAGCCCGCGAAAATTACCCCCTTGGGGCGGGTAAAACCCCAACGGTCGTGTATTTATTATTTGCTTGACACTAACATCGTTCGACGATGCGGCGACAAAGCACAATGCAACAAGACGAGAGGCAAAGTGTATATTGAAAGAAAAAAAATCAGAATACGCAGTAAACAACTCACGCAGTCAGCAGCGTCTGTGGGGATCGCTCCTCATCGAGGATCATCGGCCATGCGCGCCCCGTCATGACAACAAGGGGGGGAGGGGGGAGAAGTCAACAACTCTGTTTACAAACAAAGAAAACACCGAGCGTGTGAGGGGGAAATGAACGAACTGGAAGTAGGCCCACCACAAGCCTGGGCGGCTTAAGCTGCGCCACCACTTCCCATTGAGCGTTGCAGAGCGTGCGTTTGTAAATCGTAGTCCGCATGGGGTAGGGGAGGGGCCCTCGTCCGCGAGCCACGTGACCAAGCGCGCTGCGCCAATCCGCGCTACGGATTCCAAACAGCGAGGCGCGAACGTCCGGGTGCAGTTGCCGTGGCAACCGAGAACGCCAGCGTTCATTAAAATCGCTGCGACTGTACAAGACTGTACTGTTAAATCTAAAACTATACAGATTTTATTTTCTTGGTAAAGTAACGTAGAAGGAAAATAGTAAAAATATAAATTTTATTTTAAAAAAATATTTATTTTATTTTATATATATTTTATATATTTTTTATTAAGAATATGAATCCCTGCAGTCACGAAAGCATTAAATCAAAATTTATACATCTTTTATTTTACCAGGTTAAGGCCCCACTGACCTATATAACTCTTTTTTTTTAAGAAGCGACTTGGCCACACAAATGATAGCTCAACGAAGTGGCTTATCGTGTGGACACGTAATGCAGTTTCAGTTTTCAGTTTCATTTATTTGGTATCGCCCTGTGAGCCATTCGGCTCTTGAATCGGGTGCAACCGCAACAAACAAAAACATGAACAAGAAAACATATTAAAGTGACTATGAGCAAACAGAAAAATCCAGGCAAAAACTGCAAAGTCTTCCAGAAAAAAAAGCACCGTACACCAACGCTGTGCAAAAATCCCAGTGGGATGCAAGTCAAACAACAACAACAACAACCACAAGACAACTTCGATTAAAGCCATAATGCAGCGTGATTCTAAACGTGGAGGGAAAACCGGAGGATCCCCAGAAAAATCCACACGACCACGGGGGAGAGAGACACGCAAACTCCAAATATACAGCAGGCGTCAGGGTCTGGATCAAACCCACGACCTCCTGTAGACCAGGCGAGGAAGTTAACAGCTCCCCAACAATACGAATTGGCCATTCAGAATCGGAATATTTATTTATACTGGAGGGAAACATAGATTATGTCACACGAATGTCACTTCACTTCACTTCTTTATGCTCATTAGCTGCATGGCTTTTACAATGCCCAGAAAATATAGTTCATTATATACCAAAGCTGAATTTGTTTTAATGATCAGAGCTCGAATAACCCAAATGTAATGAAACTACTGCAAGTATTCTCTTTACTCAGGAAAGCCTTAACGAGTCACCATACTTTCATCATGGTCCTCAATTGAGATAATTATAAAACTGTAATACCGTTTATTTACCCAGTAAACCACCACTGAGTTTCAATGCCCTTTTTCATTGGGATATTTGAGCCATTACATTAATGACTGGTTTGGAATAAACCACACTACCGAGTACAAAGCCCACACATATGAGGAGGTAATACTCAAAGCTCAACTCGGATAGATCCAAGAATCACTGTGTCCTGGCCACTGCAAATTTGAAAAAATAGGGCTTTCTTTGTGTGCCCTCACTGGTGATTAGACTGATACCATCAACAAACCTAGTTTGATCAGGAGTGGCTGAGACTCTTGGATTCATTATAGTATTGCATTAAGAGGTTAGATATTTTTACCCTTTACACCTAATGCTTGTGCAGTGTAACGTATCAAATCACTTGTGTTGTTCCTCTGCTTTAAGAAGACTGAGTTGCAATGCCATTGCCTATTGTTTTTTTAATGGGAAATGAGATGAGGGATATGCTTAATTTATCCATTAACTCTGACTATGCTAATTAAGTAAAACTGTGATTTTCAACACTAGCAAGACTACGGCACGTTAATACATTTACCTTAAATTAAATGATATAAACAGTTTGAGGTGCATTGTTTTACTCATTCTGTGAGGTCAATATGACCAAATTTAAGATTAATAGCATGGTGAATTGTTATTTTTGCTTTAAACATTAGACAAATACCCAATTAGTTTATGTTGTTTTAGACCTAAAAATGTCAATAAGGTACGCTGCACTGCTATTTGTTTTCATGACAAGCTTATCTTCCATTCAATCATGCCATTTAGCGACAGAATATCAATTCAAAAGGCAAATGAGAGAACGTTGTGTGCTTGTAAGATAAATGTAGCCTCCTCTTGCTACAACATAGAACAAGTATTTTTTTTAATGCAAATTACTCGAGTTGTTAGATCACAAGTAGTTAGATCATTGCAAACCCAGAAGACCTTTTACAAAACTACCATATGAAATCTAGTATTTTCATTGAGATTGATACTCAGCGAAACACAGTCAGTCGCCAAGGCTTGTTCTACAATTAAACTCTTATTTTAACATTACAACTTTAGTTTATATTTATGTTGCCAATTGTAAACAATTTCATCAATGTTTATTACTTAATACTCTTTGGTTCTTTCGGTAAAGTCACGTAGGTAGAAATAAAATAAATCACGACGTCTCGAACGAAACACAAGCGCCCGTCTTCAGGTGAAAATCGCGACAGCTGCGACGTCTGCTGCGAGCAGCTTCAAGTCAAGATTTATTACTTAAATAGCATTATTTATCGAGCCAAAGGATTCATACGTGTAGTGATGCACTTCAGAGACACTAAAATAGGAGGCACTCTGTGTATTATAGACTTCACAGGCACAGGGAATAACTATACACCATTGGAACCTCATTTGCCAGTAGAAAAATATGATAATTGGTTTATTACCCTTTTATCTGGCAACAAAACTGACACCTTTTTTACGAGGAGTCATGTTTGCATAGACCACAATACCTGCAGTCATAATGCAAACAAAAAACATAACTCCGTTATGTCCAACACCATGTGAGACTTGGCTCTAAGGAAAGCTGTCTCGGGTATGGACCAATCAACTTCAAGGACAGTGCATACATTATCAGAGTTATTGTGGTCTATGCAAACATGACTCCTCGTAAAAAAGGTGTCAGTTTTGTTGCCAGATAAAAGGGTAATAAAGCAATTATCGGAATAACTATACTTTGGTCAGGACAGCAACAGATTGCCTGACCAACAACGCTGAAGACGATGACGAAGACGATGACGATGACTTGCGTAGCTCCACAGGTTCCACTCCAACAACAACCCTGAGTCCTGTCCGGGGCCCCCCTTTTATCCCCTAGTGCAGCCTCGCTCCACCCTCGGCCACGTCCCCCTTCTAGAACCTACTAGAAGGTCCCCGGGCTTCATCTCACGTGCCCCCTCTGTCACATTATCCCCAAACCCTTTCCTCCTGCCTATTCCATGACGTGCTGGCCGACAGAGCTGCTCCAGAAGCAGATCCCCTTCTTACCAGCAACCAGCGCTACATGCCAGTGACCCATTCCATCTCACTACACATGTATAGAGCCAGGAGATGGTGGTACAGATGTTTATTCTTCAATCTATCTGTGTGGAGTTTTAAGTGTTATCCTCTGCTATATATATTGGTTTCCTACGGGTGCTTCATTTCCCCTCACATGCCAAACACGAATCCATGGAATTGGTCTAACATCACCAATTCAGGATCCTCCTGAAAATTACTGCTAAGACTCCATGATGCTTTTATAGTTAAATAATGGGCATTATTAGTATTTCATACGAAATACCATGTCAATTTACGTTGATTTGTTTATTGTACCGTTAAGGTCAACATAAAGCTGTCAAATTAAACGATCAAAGGGATCGGTGTAAGTTGTAACATTACACGGGACGTATACCCCGAAGACCACCCACACTGTTAAACGGGACTGGTTTATAGCGTTTTGACGTCTTTAAAGCAGCTTGACCTTGACGGATCTGTGTTAAAGCACAGAGCCATTGGGACATGGGGGGGTTCATTCATTGGGTTAGTGTTTGTTGTGGGTTTCGGAGAGCAAAAGGGGTCGGCGGGAAAACGTTACTGTATATGCCCACACACGCAATCCGTTTGTCATGATACTGGAACAATTTATGAACAGAGCAATCACAGTGATGGATGAACGTTAGTATATACACCCACGTGGCCCTTGAGGGTGCATTAAAGCCCCAGTGTGCAAGGCTGCATCTGGTAACTGTTCATTGTTTTCAATGGTACTGGGCAGTGGTAATGAGCTTACTAGAGTTACAAACATCGAAGTTGTTATGCTAGAGTTAAATAGTACAAATTATCTTTAAAAAAAAATTTATACTCTGCATTGCTTCCATACACTCTACTCTAAAGGTATAGTTTAACTAATTGAAAGTCAGTAAAATATATTTTGCATATAATTGGCATACATTGCATATTTGATCAGAATTGCACTTAAAAGCAATGCTGACTACATCAGGATTCAACATGTTATTAGTTTAGCTCTCCAATGTGTTTTAACAAGATGTCCATTCAACATTTCACTTCACGTGACAATTTTTTTTTCTCTGGAACTAATCAACTTTATAAATACTAATAACTGAATAATTCAGTTAAATGATACAGTTCCCGCAGCTCCCAGCATGTGGATCGAAACGTCGGACGTTGCACCGAACAACACGCAGCACAACCTTAAAACACATCGGAGGGCTTATACAGCACGGTCATAAAAACTCCCGCAAATAAATTATTGCGATACCGTACATTGTTTGATTGAATATTATGCAAGTCGGAATATGTAACTTCACTTGTATATTTACACCTAGGGATGAATCTCTTACATGCCAATGACCAGAAAGTATTGTTTTATATCTTCTGTTATAACATTTTTTTAAACTTAAATTTCACTTTCAAAGTATTTTTTAATTCAATCTTCATTTTAATTCAATATTGTTTTCTCCGTTGCTGTTAAGTTTTGATATTGTACTTATGTTAAGTATTTCATAACGTACTTGTACTGTTTAACACGTAGGCTTTCGCGACCAATATCATCCATAAGAGTTTTTTTGGGTTAGATTGCGTAAATATGTGTCGTTTAAACCCGCCACCACCCGACACAGCCAATTAGTAAGGGTTGTCACGTAAACAAAACATGCCAATTCGTCACTAGTACAGCACACCGGTGCGTTGGAGAGCATAGCCACAACATTTATAATCTGAGCTCGACGTTTCACTAGTAATTACAACGAGCTACATCAACTAGCTTCATCGCCTGATGAAGCTAGTTGTAATTACTGGCGAATTACTGGAAGCGGACAGCCCTAACCAGAATGCACACATTTTAAATTCTTCCATATGTAACCATTTACCTGGTTAAAAGGGGTACAGACACTTCAAATGAAATACAGTTTAAAACAATACATGAGTTTCGTGACGCTATCAGTCAAGTACAATTTAAATGTCTGCTACAGGCCAGCACTATGCATTAGCACATACATCATGATTCATAACCTATGTGCACATTGAAGACACTAAATACAAGATTAAACAATGCAAAATGTGACTCGGTGATAATGCAAGGCTGAAAGTCTTTATTATAGGGAATCAAAAAAACAAAATACCCTTCACAATATACAGTAATTATACTTCCAACATTATGTAGTTCTAAAAGTGGTTCTTAACCTTTACTGCAGCCTTGCACCCATTTGGTTCTGAATCGTTCAAACACGTGTAATGAAATCCACATGTATAATGTTAATACATAGGTTTGATTTAACAAAGTAGTTGTACTTAAGTGCCCATGCTTAATTTGTGTTTCAATGCTTTTCGTTATAAAAAAACATTTGCCCATGTCTCACACCCCCAGAAAGGGCATCTCGCACCCCAGGTTAAGAACCACTGTTATAAAACATAACTTGATTATACCCCTATATGAATCATACGATGACCTTCCAGCCAGCTCATTGGAATAAAAGTTTGAGTTACAGCAATCTTAACTTTAGCTCTCCTACATCATTGTACCCATGCTGTGTATACATCTAAAGTTAACCTTACTGGATTGTCCGAGTTAGCAGCAATCCTAGCTCTTATTAATTATATGACTGTACTCTTTGGGTCTTTCGGTAAAGTCACGTAGATAGAAAATAAAATAAAAAAAATAACGACGTTTCGATCGCAACACAAGCAATCGTCCTCAGGTAGAACAATATAGCTATTTTTTCAATCGTCCTCAGGTGGAAAAATATAGCGATTTTCTTTTTTACCTGAGGACGATTACTTGTGAATATTTTTTCACCTAAGGACTATTGCTTGTGTTGCGATCGAAACGTCGTGATTTTTTAAAATAATTTTTCTATCTCCGTGAATTTACCAAAGACCCAAAGAGGATGAATTCCTGCAGTCACGAAAGCTTTAAGTCAAGATTTATATGATTGTACTCATGCAGGAATCTTAAAATGATGTTCAGCAAACTCACTGAAGTAATAGGAATCCTAACCGAAGTGCCTTTCCACACAATATTACCCAGCATAATATTGAACCTCAAACCACCTCATTGGAGTACTGCATTTGTACGATACTTGTGGTGTCAAAGCTGTATCCCTTGCATTCTCAGTCATTCCTGTCGTATCCATTAACAGAGAAACGCGGATTGCAGTGTTCACAATTCCAGTTACTTCTGAGCGCTGCGTAAGTGCCACGTTGCCCTCTCCACCGACACTTTAGCAGGACACACTGTGAACCTCTCGTTTTAATTTCTCAACGCAAGCAGGCAACAACTTTACCATAAGCACCCGCAATGAATAGCACTCACGTATAAAATAACCCCCCCCCCCTCCGTATGGCCTTCACATGCCGTGGGGGCAAGTGCTGTTAAGTGAGCGTCTATTAAAAGTAGGTGGAGGCGTGCGTGATGGTGTAGCGGTCAGGAACCAAAAAAAAGAAAAAACCTGAGAGTAGGTCAGGAACCACGTTCGGTTCTGATTTTCTTTTATTAACGCACCACTACCAGATACTAATTTAAAGCCGAGCAGACCTATGGGGAGGAGCACGCACATACACACACACACCGTATAAAGCGCGCACATCACGCAGCATATTGCCAAATGCCACGTCGAAATCAAGCAGGGCAACCCACATGCTCTCGCAGTGTCGCACGCATTCCTGCACGGCGGCACCACGCAAGTGTAAACTATACAACAAGCGCGCGCGTGTTTACGCGTACGGGAGTGTGTACGGCACTGACGACACGTGTGCGGTGCGCTGTTGGGGTTCAGCCCTAGGGGTGCAAGAGACGCAAAGACGACCGCTCAATGCGAGCCCGAGGCCAATTGGGGGGGGGTGGAAGCGTGCGCTGCACGGCGGAGTCGTGCCCCTTGAACCCGGGTGGCCGGGTCGGAAGACCGCGCCTCCTCGGCCCGATCATCCCGCCTCCTGTGCCCACCCACACCGCCTGGCTCCCTCCCTACTCCCTCCCTACTCCCTCTCCACCTCTCGGGCGAATTTTCTCTCTCTTTTTTTTCTCGTTTTTTTTTCTCGTTTTTTTTTACGATCAGTGGAAACAAGAAGATGCTCGGTGTAGTCGGCACTTTGCTTCGTTCATCATTTCGTATTTTTTGTTTTAATCTTTGCTTTATGTAACCACCCCCCCCCTTTATCCTGTCTCCCTTCATCTCCCCTTGCTCCATCTGCACGGCTCTCCATCAAATACCTCCTTCCCTCTCTCTTGCTCCAACCTTCCGTCCAACCACCCATTCTTTCCAGTTCCTTTATTGGCAATTCCCTCTATCCACCCCCTATTTATCTCTCTCCATCGCTCCCTGCACATATCCCGTCTTCCGTCAAGTGATCCTTCTATTCCTCCATCCTTCTGTCAATCAATCCAGACATCCTTCCAATCCCGCCCGATATCCATCCCACTTTCACTCGCCATATAACAATGTCGTCTTAAGTCGCTACTCTGCATCCCCTAATTCCTCCCTTAATCTCCCCCCTCCCCCTCTTCTTTCCCACTCTCTTTAAGCCATCATTCCTCCGTATATATTTTTTTTATTTCCTCCATCCCTTCCACTCTTACTCCCTCTGTTCTTCATCGCCCCCATCCCTCCAGTAATCTTTCAATCTCTCGCTCATGCAATCCCCCCTCTAAGTGTATCTCCTCCCTCTCTTTGAGATTGTCCATCATCCACCCCCATCTCCCCTTCCGCCTTCTATTCTTACTTCTATCTCAATATCTTTCAATCTTAGATCAAGATTCCGAGTGAATAATTGATTAATTTTTTTGTGTGAATGTGTACTGCCTCCTCTTCAGTACTGCCTGTCTTGCCTGTAACTATCTCGTCAGTGCCGTGTCGTTTTACTGCTTTGCTCTTTCATTCTCTCATCGGCACTCTTTTGTTTGAAATTGTCTTTTCGCTTATGTCCTGTCTCTTCTATACTGTCTCGTTTCGACTAGCTAAATGGGAAACCGTTTGCAAATTTTTAAAAAAACTCAACAATCACAAACACAAAAACAATCCTTACACTCACAATATGACCCATGGCACCGTGGCCACAACAATCTAATTAACTCAGAATGACAAAAAAACGAATCGACAAAATAGTCACAGGCAAACCTCGTGTGCACTGTGTGGTCGGCACGAGAGAGTACACGAGTCCATTCACCCTCCCCCAACATACATCAACATACACACACCAACATACACACACCAACACACACACACACCAACATACACACACCAACACACACACACACACGCCAACACACACACAAGCCAACACACACACACCAACACACACACCAACACACACGCCAACACACACACCAACACACACGCCAACACACACACACACCAACACACACACACCAACACACACACACCCCAACACACACACCAACCAACACACATACACCAACACACACACACCAACACACACACCAACACACACACACCAACACACACCAACACACACTAACACACCAACACACACACCAACACACCAACAACACACACCAACCCACACACGCACACCAACACACACTAACACACACACCAACACACACACACCAACACACACGCCAACACACACACACCTACACACACACCAACACACGCCAACACACACACACGCCATCACACACACACACCAACACACACACACACCAACACACACACCAACACCCACGCCAACACACACACACCTACACACACACCAACACACACGCCAACACACACACACGCCATCACACACACACACCAACACACACACACCAACACACACACCAACACCCACGCCAACACACACACACCAACACACACACCAATACACACACCAACACACACCAACACACACACCAACACAGACACACCAACACACACACACACACCAACACACACACAGACCAACACACACCAACACACACCCCAACACACACCCCAACACATACACACTAACACACACACCAACACACCAACACACCAACACACACACCAACACACACCAACACACACACACCAACACACCAACACACACCAACACACCAACACACACACCAACACACCAATACACACACCAACACACCAACACACACACACCAACACACACCCCAACACAGACACCCCAACACACACACCCCAACACACACACACCAACACACACACACCAACGCACACACCCACCAACACACCCACCAACACACCCACCAACACAACAACCGCCATTCGCCACTAAGTGGCGGTGACGTCACCACGACGCTTGTGCCAGGCCATGTGCACCTTGAGGCCACGTGAAGTGTCGAACGCCCGCTGGCAGGAGGTCACGGGGCAGACCCAGGTGCCACGGGTCGACTGACCGAGATGACCGAGATGACTGGCTGATGCACCACCTGTGCCCCCTACTGTGCCAACTTGCTGTGCTTTAGCCACCCGGCGCTCCGCTCGTTGTTGTGAGCGTCGCTCCTCCGCCCTCCGTTGTTGTTGGAGGGCGACTGCCTCCAACTGCCCAGTAGCGTCCTTCACGAGCCTCCTCCACTGAGGCCGATCTTGACACCGCTGGTACCAGTCATCGGCAAGTCCACTCAGCTCCACGTCCTCCTGTACCACATCACTCCATCTCTTCTCTAGCCCGTGCCGCGCCCGTTTAGCCCCCTCGATCCGGCCGAACAAAAGCTGTTTAGGCATGCGGTGGCTGGGCATGCGGGCTACATGACCCAGCCAACGCAGCCTCACACACACACACCAACACACACACACCAACACACACACACCAACACACACACACCAACACACACACACCAACACACACACACCAACACACGCACGCCACCAACACACACACACAAAGAGAAATATAAATAAATAAGCGGAATAACCTCCCTCCCCCTTCCCACCACCTCCTGCTCCTCCTCCTGCTCCACCTCCGCTCCCCATTCACCCCTCGATCCTCAGACCCAAGGTCCTCCCGCATATTACAAACGCTGCGCTTTGGTGCAGCCGCTGCTGCTGCTTTGTCGCTTTCTGTCGAGATTAAAACAACAACAACAACAACCGAGAAACCCGACGGATTCAGAGAGAGCATCATAGTTATTAGGGACGTCGTGAGCGTGGTGGTTTTTAATTTGAAAGCAGCTGTTTATAGGACGGCGGACGGAGAGAAAAGTGCCGGGGGTGCTGGAGGAAAGGGGTAGACCAGAGCCGGCATCTCTCCCGCGAGAGAAAGAGGCAGAGAGAGAGAGAGGAAGAGAGAGAGAATAAGGCACAAAAACCGGACCCCTCCACCCCCACTTTGCGATTCCCACATTAGCGTAACGTGCCAGCAATAGGACGCTGATGCTATTCTGTGTTGTTTTCTCTATTGACGTGTGTTCTGTAATCCGGCTGCGGTGGAAGGAGGAGGGGTGGGTGGTGGTAGTGGTGGCAAGGGGTGGTGGATGGGGTAGGTGATTGTGTGATGCGGTCGTAATCGTGGTTGTCTGGCATTAAATAATAGCCATCCCGATGCGTGGCAGTCCCAACTGCGTGCTGTGAAGAGATTTCAGATTCTGTCGGTATAGTGGGGTGTTGTGTGTGTGGTGTGTGTATACAACACACATACAACACACACACAGCACACACGTTGTGTGTGTGGGTTGTGTGTGACCACGAAACGCAACTGCCTCTCCGATTCTGTTGGCTTCTTCCTCTTCACAAGTCTGCGAGATCCAGCTGGTAACAACCATCGCGTTGGTGGTAAGTCGAACATGAATCGTTTCGCATTCTTCGTGTGTGATTGTAATCCTCATCAGCAGCAGCAGCATCATCATCAGTCGGAGCAGCAGCAGCAGCAACATTTTAAAGCATTATTTGTGTGTTATAATCAGCATATTTGTCTTTTAGCATTCGTGTTTCATCATCAGCGGTAACATCTGATCAGCAGCAGTAGCAGTAGCATATTTTTGGAATTTCTGTGTGTGATCAGCATCATCAGCAGTCGCAATCTTTTAGAATTATTTAGGTGCGACCATAATAATCATCAGCAGCAGAATCATCATTATCAACATGGGTATATTTTAGCATTTTGTATGGGCGACTATAATCGGCAGCATAATCAGCATCAGCAGCATCATCTCTTAGCATTTTCTCTGTGTGATCATCTTCATCAGCATCATCATCAGCAGTATAGCATCATGATTCCCAGCAGCAGCATACTTTTATCATTATTTGTGTGATTGTTAACAGCAGAAGCATCAGCAGCAGCATCTTTTCGCATTGTTTATATGCGAGCATTACCATCATCATCAGCAGCAAATTTCCATACTGTGTTAGCATCAGTAGCAGCGTCTTCTTACATCCTTTATGATAATTCGGCATGATCATCATCATCATCAGCTGATCTTGCTACTGATGGGGTACAAGTGATACATGTCACGGTGAACGCACATGGTTTTAGAGCATTACATAAAACATCAAATCCCGACTGCTTGCGTGAGTAAATCATGTGTGGATTTATCCCCTCCACACTTTGCGTTTAAGAACTTCTACATACATTGTTTTTTTTTAAATACAATTTGAACCTATCTACATGACTTTACCGAAAGACCACTTAAAGAATATACGTACATTCAAGGACGTGTTTGTGTGTATATATATATTAGTGTGTGTATAGGTGCTTGCTAACAGAACTTGCCCTAACAGGGCATCCCCTAGGTCGACTCAGCCTCAAAATAAGTACCTGGTGTAAAAACATCGCCACTGGGAAGACAAAGGCGGCCGGGCGTGGTGCTGGCCACCCACCCACGTGTGTGCCTTGCCGGCCTTAATAGGCGCTCGCAAACAGCACTTGGCCCCAAAAGTATGTTACGGATATATGGGGGGGGGGGGTATCTTTGTTTGTGCCTTTGTTTTTGTATATATGTGCATCTTTATGCGTGGGTGTTCGTATGTGTGTGTGTTTGATTTATTTGTATGAGTGTATGCGCGTATCTCTGTGTTGTGCCTGTGTGTGTGTGTTCGTAATTGTGTCCTTATGCGTACGCGTGTTTCTCCGTTGTGTCTATGTTCATTTGTGATGTGTTTCTATGTATTGTGTATGAGTGCGTATGCGTGTTTCAGTGTCTGCCGATGTGATAATGTGTGTGTGTGTGGTATGTGTCCCTATGGGTACCGATGTGTAAGTCACTGGTATTGTCCAATCATATTTTGGTAGTGTGTGTACATATGTAGAGTCTACACATAATTGTGCGCATGTGTCTGCGGTGTGTGTGTACCTCTATGGGTGCGTATTTGCAATGTACTTGCCCTGACAGTTTATGCTATCCGGATGATGTGTGTGTGTTTGTGGCGTGTGTACAAATGTGTACGCGGTGCTTGTAGTTCGTGTCACCCACGTGTAGGGCTGAACGATTAATCGTTTTGAAATCGCAATTTGAAAGGATGCGATGAGCAAATCGCATAGGCTGAGATTTTTTGCGATTTGAAAAGTCATATTACTTTATTATTGGAATTGTTTTATTGTTATACTTTTATTTATTTAACTTAACAATTGTTCTATGTTTGATTGTTCTATTTCAATTAAAACATTTTAATAAATACATGTTGTAAGTAATTCATATCTTTTAAGTTCTCATCCTTGCATTAGAATATATAGAGTTCATACTTTGAAGGCATCATGTGGTAATGCTCCATCACATGTTTTAAATCTATTACACAGTAAATATTGAACTGAAGCTTGACTTTAATCAATTTAATCGCAAATCAAATCGCAATATCTGTCAGAAAATTTCCCAATTAGATATTTTCCCCCAAATCGTCCAGCCCTGCCCACGTGTGCACGTTGTACCGTGTGCACATCCATGTGCGCGCATGTTCGGAGTGTTGTTGTTACCTGTGTGTGTGTGTGTGTGCGCGCGCGTGTATGAGTTACATGGCTGTGCTGTACGTTTCTGCTCCAACCCACCCAACCCACCCAACCCCATGCACCCAGCACATCCCATCTTAGCCCGGCTCTTTTGCCCTCTGGGTTTGCCCCCCATTGCCCAAGGGTTCAATGTCAAAGGCGTGTGGGGAGCGGATAATGAAATGATTGACACAGGGCGTTTGACCGGACCTAATGCCTTGAGAGAGATGGAGGTAGAAAGGGTTGTTGGCTATGGATGGATTTGATGGGGGACGAAGGGGTGGTGGGGGTGAGGGGGTTAAGAGTGGTGGGGGGGGGGGTGTTGGGGACCCGGTCAGCTGCAGCACCTGAAAATCAATTCTGAGAATAGCTCTTTAACAACTGCCGCTTGAATTTTTAATGAAGTACGGCAATTTTGGTGGTTTTGATGGTCTGGCTACCCTGCGCGTGGAATGGCTGAATGTAGGAAAGGCAGTGGGGGTATTGGGAGCTTAGGGCCAGGAAACCAAAGGGGGGTTTGGGGTGGGGTTGGGAGGTGGGGTGGAGGCAGCGAGACGCAATGTGTAGTTACATGGCAGTAATTCACATGCATAATACAGAAAACCAGTTTAAATGTTATATGGATATGTTAAAATAGCATATGTAATGTCATTGTGGGTGGTCTGTAGATATTGTTTGTGGTGCATAGTTTGTTATATACACACACACAGTACGTGGAAGAGTCAGCCAATTTCTCCGGAGGGACTCTTTACTATTCGAGGCCCTTTTACCAGCAGTGGCGTGAAAAAAGCAATTGCAGGACTGCACCTTTACCATACCCATAGTACAGGTATGTGGTGCATAGAGTACGTGTGTGTGTATATACTTTTTCACTGCTATAGGCTTTCCATGTTGTTATGCAATGTGTAGAATCTGTGGACGTGCATAAACAATACGCACAACTACAAGTGTATCAATTTACCAACACAGTACTCTGTGAACACATTTAGCAATATGCTTTCAAATTCGTTTACAGACGGCACAACATGCACTCTTGTATCGTAGTAAATAAATATTGCAGCCTTTCCAGCATTCCCTGTACACTCTTTTCCCACAAAAGACGTTTATTATTGATGATGACGGTGATTAATTGGGCACGGGTTAGAAGCCATCGCATGTGTGCAGCGATTTAATGTGTTTATAATTTGTAACGTTAAATATTTTAAAACCTTACATTCGATTGTTATATATTGCCACGTTGATTTATTTTTCCCCAGTGTTTTTTATTGAACACAAAAATGTATTTTTTTTTTATTCCCAGCCATTATAAACACGTGTTTGTTTGCATAATGTATGATACTGAATTGTAAACAATGCATTTCTGATTTGTAAATGCCACCAAGTGTCCTGGATCTGCATGTTGCGTCGCGGTGTTAATTTTCAACTGGGTTGTGAACCCCCATTTGATAATAAATTAAAACAAAACAAACTGATTTGCTAATGAAAGCACCTAATGGTATTATTTGTCAACCAGCAACAAAGCCCTCGTGGAATTAAACACCAGTCGGTGATTTTTTTTGCAGTTAAAAATCAGGATAGATAATTCCTGTGCCAAGCCTGCCACTTACTTAACCTTGTAAATGTAGGTCTGGCATATTGACATAATTTTAAATGATGCAGTGTTTGTAATGATGTTTAAATAGGGCAGGCTTGACCGATTGTTAACTGACGTAGATGAACTATTATCATTAGAGCGAATGTTAATCAGAAAACTGCACTTGGCTACTATACAGGGCTACATTTTAACAGACACACATCCAGGATTGTGTGCATTTCTTTTTTACACTTACCCCTGTTTAAAGGGCATCTGGTTATGTGCTTCATATAGCTGTGATATTAAACCGGGGTTATGATATTAGCAGGGTACGGGCACCCAATGTATTTCTTGTGTACATTTAATTTGGCCAAGATGGGGAGCATTGAATAGTCGGCTGAAGATTCCTTCCGAAGAGTGCATACCACTGCGCGGCATTATTCATTGCAGCAGTTATGTTGAGATTCATTGTGAGAAAAATACTCGGGCGCATAACAAAAGGCAAGACGTCTGTAAACTTGCATTACATAATGTGGTATATTATGAAGCTCAAAACCAAATTTACAATCCAAGTTTGTGTTTTTTACGGATGCAATTTCCACAGTAAAAAACAACAACCGCGGCTACACGCGTCAACACGAGGCATCGTAAGATATGCTCTTAACAATATGCGTCGTACGTGCATCATTGAAGCGGCATGCCTTTGCATTAAAGTTTAAGATCTTCCTAAGAAGGTGTATGTAGCCCCAATGACTGTAGCCTATAGCAGCACTGTGACTTGCGCTCACTGTGTAAGCGTCCAGAAATTACAAATGGTAAACGGTGGTAACTCGAGTGCCTTCTAGCTTTTCCGGTAGGGAACGCTTGATATTTAATCTTACAATGGGAGGCGCATGAGGGGAGAGGAGTGGATTCCGTGACTGAGAGACTATGCGGGGGGTGAGGGGTTGCGTCCGAGATTTTTGTGTTGTTGCTCCTGCTGAAATGAGGCTTAAGCCATGCAGGGCTTTAGTGGGGCTGAAATAAACGTGAACCCTGAATGGAACGAAGCCCCATGGTTATTCGGCGCACGCTACGAGCCCAATGCAAAGCAAAACGCCAAGGAAATTATGTCAAATAATTCAAGGGGCTTGCAAGTTAAGAGTTATACACGGGGGTTGGTGATCACATGTACTAGTGCTAACGTCATTAACACTCTGTTATTATTTTTGTAGGGGGTGGGGGTCATTTGTGAAAAAATGGGGTATGTGAATACTACTTTAAATGTGCTGGACGTTATCGTAAAACAATGTATTAAAACTAGATTTGAAGCTTTCGTGACTGCAAGGATTCATACTCTTAGTTATTTCGGTAAAGTCACGTAGGTAAAAAATGAAATTAAAATTATTTTTATTAATTTTAATTGCAGTTTTTTACCTACGTGACTTTACCGAAAGAACTAAGAGAATGTATTAAAAGCAAATCTGTCCCTCTGAAGGTGTTCATTGGCTATAATCGGCTGTGCAGGCTTGCACTGCAAGCTTGCATTCATAATGTAAATATATTCACCACCTACCCACCCACCCACCCCTAGTTTTCTGTGGCTTTATCATATTTTCACCTAATGCGGTGAAATGGAAATTTTTCAGTCATGCTGAAGCTTTTTGTGTGTGTGTGTGTGCGCGAGCTTGCTTTTCTGAAGGTGTGCTGATAAATAGTGCCGAGAGAAATTGCTTGGTTGTTTGAGAACCAGTGTGCTTATCCAAAGGTGATGGGCCTGCGTGGGGTTGGTGGGGGGTGTTCTCGTCTGGAGTTTATGTGAATGGTTGTGCCTCTCCTTCCCTCCTGTGTGCATTAACTGGCTCTCATTTTGGACACATCCCAGCCCCTAATTCCCACCCGCCGGGCCACATGCAGGACAGAGGGAGGCTTTGTGTGCATAGCCGGAAACTACCTGAGCACTCATCTCTTGTGTTTTTTTTTCTAAGTGGGGGGGCGGCGGGGGGCGGAGGGGGGTGAGGGAAATTTCCTCCAAGGAATTTATGGCTTAATAGCTGTCTGCCATTAAGTTCCATTTGTTGTGTAATTTAGCAGATCTGAAGTGGTCCCTTTTATAAAAGGGGCCATTCACATTCGTATTCTTTAAGTCAAGATTCACATTCTTGTTTGTAATTTACAAGCTTACTAAAAAATGTGTTCCATAGCATTGTAACAAGAAGTAGAATATAAGACTGTTTGCAAATTACTACTTTCGTTTGAAATATAAATTGCAGTACTTTACATGAAATTGTAGTGGAATTAGGGGATATTTTAGTCATATAAATTTTAAATTATTTATTTTAAATGTTCATGTTAATTTTATTTTTTGACGTTACAATTAATATATTTTTAATTCACGGAATTAAAAGACTTTAAAAGTTTGGAGAAACATTCAAAAATTATCATATGGTCTGTTAGCCTAATTGAATTCAGAAAGAGTACCAAAAAATCTGGAACATCTCTTGCATTATTAATGGAAAATGACTTTGTATTTGTGGTAAATGTGGAAATTAGTATATATGTTGAGCGTCTGGTTTTTGCAAAATAGGACATATTTACACGCCTTATAGCGTCCAACCATTTGGGGTCCCTGTTTAAAGTGTATGTAGCCCAGCCCAGCGCCAGGCACGGGAACCAGCGCCTGAGCCCAATAAATGCATCTGGTTTTGAATTTCACTCTTGAGGATATTGGCATTTCTACTGAGCTGTGCATTTTCATATCACAGGGAGCAGTAAAGTTTAACTTAAAAAAGAATGTCTATGAACAATTCTTTATTCGAATACTGTTTGCTCTTTTGTGTCTTGCTTCAACCACTCAAATTTTACAGCAATTGTTAATACGGTTTCTTTTTTATATCAACACAGCTTCTGTCATTTGTTCTTGTAATTGTACACGATGAAACATTCTGGTATTTTGAGAAACTTAACGTTTTGAAGACGTGGCACAGTTTCCTATTGTTTATTACAACAATGACAAAGGCATTTGAGTTATCCGCTCCTAAGATATTTTCCCAATACGATATTTTTCTCAATTCAGCAATTTGTGTGCACCCCACACACACACACCACAATAGGGGTTTGCTCGTGTGCAATCCAACTTTGGTCATTATTCAGCTTTAGCACAAATCACAGCCGTGAGTGATTATTGGGGTTACGTTGGCGGCAGATCATTTGTGGCAGTTTGCTCTGATTAGAAAGATGCTGCATCTCAAAGGCATTTGAACTGCGCTGGGGAATGGCTGTTTCATGCCTGGAGCCGTTATTGCGCCTTGATGTTTGCCGGGTAATGCATTATAACGTCATTCTAAGGTGAAGATGGCATGACTGATTATTTCCTTCATTTGGCCGCCTCGTCAGCACAATATGTTTCGCGTAACAGCTGCAGAAAGCGCGTACGGGTTGACGCTTGGCAGTCTGTGCTTAGCGGCGCAGCGCCTGTACACGGTGCCCATCCGTTGCAGATCGGTTCGTCTTAAATTAACTGTTCAATATGTTACAGACGTGGCCTGATATACAGCGGCCCTCTCCCCATAGTTTGAACATTCTTGATATTAATGGCCCGTGATTATTGACATTTTCACTTTGGGCCGACTAAGGACAATAGACCTTAATGTGCATGTTCATTTAAAGGATCTCAAGCCTTCCAAATGGATAAATGTGTGCTGTGCATGCCTCTTCTCTGAGGCCGTAAAGAATGGCGTTACTGGAGAAGAAGAAAAATAATGACGCCAAATCACTCGAGGTAATTTTTCAACAAAAGTGACAAATGGCAACGATAATGGGAGTTCACGTCTATCGCCGCAACACTTTTATAGGTTCACAATTATCACTCGGTAAAAAAATACTCAACTAGGCATTGGCCAAAAATCTCAAATAGAGTACTTTCCTAAATAAATAAATGCATCTTTATTGTCAGTAAAAACCAAAAGACCTGCAATTGGGCAGAGGACTACAAAACACCAAGAGCCAATGCTTTCTCGGTATTTTGTGAATGCTGGCTCAAGATATCTGCTACCTATGTGTTGCTATAAGTAGCTCATATTGCCCACAGGAGGAGTGGAGATCTTGGGAACGGTTGGTGGTGGCACTGGACCATTTGGAGGGTCCTAAATAGAAATTAACATTTTATCAACGTACGTTGAAAAAGCGTTCCATGTGTTTCGCCCACGCTGTCTTAGCACTCGGTGACAACGTTGGTCACGTCGAACGATCCACGAGCGTGGACGACTGAGCAGTGCATCTGTGAGCCGCAGCATACAGAATAACTCCTTTTCTTCTTGGTTCTTTCGGTAAAGTCACGTAGAAGGGAAATAATAAAATAATAAAAATAAAACCTAATAAAATACAATGCTCACGACGTTTCGGCCACAACGCAAGCAGCCGTCCTCAGGTGAAGAACAGGTCTGTCGGAAAGACAGCGTCTGAATGTATTTTTTTACATTTTTTATGTTTTATTTTTATTATTTTATTATTTCCCTTCTATGTGACTTTACCGAAAGAACCAAGAAGATGAATCCCTGCAGTCACGAAAGCTTTAAATCGAAAAATAACTCCTCTGTTATCCGCCGTGATGTGAGGGACAAACATCAAGGATCCAGGATCCTATTATCTGTGATGTTCGCTGCGAATTTATTCCACTTGTCTGCAAAACAACCAGGAAGAATAGGGCCGCGGATAATAGGAGTTTTCATGGACCCTACAGCTTCCATAGATTATAGAAGTTGCGGGTAACTGGTTTGTAGATAAGAGGAGTTGTGTAATTGATAGAAAGAACGTAGTTTTGCCAAATGATTAACACTGAGCGTGTGTGAAGCCGGTTGAAAAGCACAAGCAGATAAAACTGTTGTTGGGTTTCCAGTTCGCTCATTTCCCACCTTTATTTAAACCAGGTGACAGCCCTTAAAGACTCAAAATGCCTGCTCTTCAAGGAGGCCTGGGTAATGGAGCACGATAATGCACATGCAAGCGAGCCATCGATACGACAGCACCACGAAACTGAGAACAAAGCTAAATCCTTGACAATTAGCGACAGTGTAGATATGTTTAAAATATACTTTAAGTCACAAAAACATACATTTTATATGTTTAGGGTAGAGTTTCCAATATCGTGTTTTTGTTGTTGCTGTGGTATAGGTATAGGGTACAAGGTAACGAGTAAACATTATTTGGGGCTGCTGCTGTTGCTGCATTGGCAGTGGGGCACAAGTATAATCAACACTTTTGTCAATAACATTGTGGCCCTAAAGGGGAAAAAACACAATCGGAGAAGTTTTGGGAAATTGTCCTTCTTCATAGCGGGAAAAAAACAGAGGCCAGAGAGAGAGAGAGCGAGCGAATAATGGGTTGTAGACTGCACCAACAAATACGATTTCCCTTCAAAACCCGAATGGATAGGGAGTCGCCTTTTAAACACAAGATAGATGCAATGTTATCCCATGCAAGAGGAACACCGTGACAAAAATATAAATTTCCAGGTTGAGTGTTCGCTCTTGGGATGTAAGATAGGGATTCTGAGGCACATATTAAATTACAAGGGGTTAAAGTCAGCATTCGTACACCAGATGGGCTTTGTGGTAACTTTTTAGTATGGTAGTTTACGCTTTAAAGATAAGCTTAAACCGATGCATAGCTGTTTGTGTTGATAATGGATCCATAGCCAGTTGTACTTTAGAGGTCACAATGATGGCCAAAGTGGTTCTTGCCTGCAACAAAGCAAAACTGAGTATCTTTAGCAAAGCCATACAAGTGGTATTCATTTGATGAAGATAGTTTTTCTAAAATCAATAGGATGAACACAAATGTATATGCGCTTCCAGAACAAGGGTACATCCAATGCACTAACAGGAGAAATATATATTCTCAGGTTTTTTCGGTAAAGTCACGTAGGTAAAACATTAAAAGTAATGAAAGTAAAATAAAACAAAACAAAAATAAAAATAAAATTCACGACGTTTCGGAGGCAACACAAGTCTCCGTCATCAGGTGGGACCGTCACAGCCAGATATATATATACGCACCATTTCTATTTGTTTTAAATGCATGTAAGGTTACATTGAATGCATATATTTACAAGTCCAAATAAGCTATGCGCGTGTCAGATTCAGTCCGATTGTAGACGGTTCATAAAACATTTCTGTAAAAACAACATGTAAATCACAGCACACGATGCCAATAGGCGGTGTCATATGAAGTGACGAAAACTATTCCGTTTTGTGAACAGTCCGTTACTCGACTCTGCACTCGCACGTTTTGCTTCGAACCATCCAAGTGTCACACTCCCGCATTCGTATGGTCGTCTGCCCTTCTAATTCCTTGTGCCTCTTAATTGAAACCCGGTACGTGGGAGTGGGTGGTAGGTGGTACAATGCAATGGCCCACATGCGAGTGGAGAGAGAGGGGCTATACACGGTATGCAGTGACAACTACGACTGACTGTCCAGCGCCGCTTTCATCGGGTCGTCTGCCCTTCTATTTCATCGATCCTCTTCAGGAGTTAACTGAAACCCGGTGGAGGCAGCGGGGGTCAGGGGGCAGCTGGTGCAATGCATTGGCACCGCATTGTCCCGCTACGCGAGAGGGGAGAGAGAAGGGCAAGGCGCCGGGGCGACGACAATGACCGAGCGGGTCGGTGATCTTTTTGTCATTGCTGCTGCTTTGTCCTTAACAGGTGCGCGCGGCTGTTGAGCCTGGCGCTGTGATGCCCCAGCGGCGGGCGTTGCTGCCTCCCGGGTGCCAGAGGACGCGCCGCTGAGAGCGCTGTTTGGCGATAGCGGGGTGCTCCGGCCGGCCGGCGGCGTGGGGTGGGCGGGGAGCGGAGGCGGCGGGGGGGGGCGGCGGCCGCGGCGGCGGCGGGAGGAGGAGGAGGAGGGGGGGGGGCCGCCCTTCGAGACCCAAGACGGTGCGCGGGATGGCGTACAGCCGGGCTGAGCTGGGCGCCGTACAGGCGGGCGACGGCGAGGTGGAGGTGGACGAGTACAGCTCCAACCCGACGCAGGCGTTCACCTACTACAACATCAACCAGAGCCGCTTCCAGCCCCCCAACGTGCACATGTGAGCGACGCGCGCCGCACACGCACGCACCTCCATCTTCGCCGATGCCATCAGAAAGCCATGCAAAAACGATGGGTGTTTTGCAGCATATTGAGGACTTTTTAGATGCCCTCTTGACTGACGTTGCTCAGTTCCCTTCATCTGATCGACATATGGTGCAGAAAAAGTTCAACATGCATACATCTGGTTTTGGGCGCCACGTTAACTACCTCGCCTGGTATACAGGAGGTTGTGGGTTCGATCCCGACACCTGTATATTTGGAGTTTGCATTTTCTCCCTGTGGTCGCGGGGATTTTTCTCCGGCTCAACCGGTTTTTCCCTCCACATTTAGAAACATGTGTTTAGAGTATTTAGCTGCTATACATTTCCACGTGATAAGCCACTTCGTTGAGATGTCATTTTGTGGCCAGGTTGCTTCTGAATAAAGAGCGATATAGCTCATTGGGCCTTACGTGGTAAAAGGTAAATGTGTTAGTTTAGTTTAAGGTTGATACCATGTGTTGTTCAGTATATGATGTTTGACATTTCGCTTCCACATGCTGGGAGCTTTTTCAAAACATCGATGCTGAACGGCACTCGATGTGGTACGACCCGGGAACCACATCCGAGGACGATACCGCACGACCGCTGAAACCTACGCAGCACTATTCCATCTACAGGCTGTGGCCAGGTGCATCAAAATCAAATTGTTAATGCTCTCGCTTCTCTCTCTACATCACAATCTGTTTGCCAGCACTCTCTCGTGTTTGCCCCGGAAGTCCATATGCAGAACTCGGGACCTCTTGTTTTATGCTTTAGAAATCCCCATTTCCCTCCTGGCCATCCCATCCAACTTAATCATTCATTCTTTATAAAGAAATCTTTTCAGACACTTTAATCCTTTTCAACTGGCCCATTGTCTCTCTCTCTCCTTGTCACTCCTTCCTGTTTACCACCGTGCTCAGAATAGCTTTTAAAGCAGCCTTTTTTTTTAAAGTCCCCAAGATTCTTATCTTGAGTTACACAAGGGTGTTGGCAGCTGGCTTCCAGGCTGTATTTTATTCTGATTAACCACATTAGCATTTGATTTTGTCTTGGAACAAGTATGTCTATATCTAGCGCATTTCAGAGCTGAAACAGCAAAGCCATATGAAGTCCATTGCGTTTCAAATGTAATTCAAATGTATATTCGAACCGCACTTTTTGTCTTTTCATTATATGTATATATATATTTACGACTCATGATTCTCTACCACAGCGTGCGATCAGTGTAGAACAGTGTTGCTGTGTTTGCGCTGAATGGGGCTCACACCTTTTTTTGGAGAGCTGGTCTTCTTCTCAAGAACGTTCAGCGACTTCAGCAGGATTTGCTTAATGGGACCGACTCTGCTGATGAGCCACTGGAGGTCGAAACCGGCCCAGAGCTTTCCCGCTTAAAACAAATGCTGCCGAAAAACATTTGTCCAGAAGGCCAACAGGCTGGTGGTCAAAAATGCATGTAATGAGATGTTGGCAGACATTACTGCCTGTCTGTTCATTATACTTTGCTAATGGACTTCCTCTCCGTTTACTCTATATCCGTCACACATTTTGGTACGTTCACTGAAATGTATTGGGGTGTTAATCTTAACATAACAAATTTTAACGTATTTTTTTTAAAGATTTAGCCATGTAGTTTGATTTAAAAAAATATATATCTCCGAATTTTCTTGTTAACATTTTACTGGTGCGGTGTTTTTCCCTGGTCCAAGATTGCCTGCTTTGTTTATTTTTTACCACTTATTTTAACATTTCCTGTTGGCACAGTTGTGTACACTGCATGTTTTCACAGATCTGTGTTGGAAAAGGCACATGCTGTCTCGATGGGCTGTCTGAGTTACAAATAAAGGTTTTCATTCATTCGTATTTATCGCCAGATCTACCGAAGAAATATGTAGAAATATTCTGGGGATTTAGGAAGATGTGTATTGCCAGCCATTTTATGACATTAATTCTTCGTCAGAACAAGCAAGCACCTATTATTATGTCCAAATACAGACTGCTATATAAGGCTAAATATAAAAGGCAGCGGCATAGTTATCTGGCATGCAGGCGGCACAACTTTCCCCCAAGTCAAGTCCCACAGGCCAGAGGGGCCCAGGCCTGGGCCAGACTACAAAGTGGGATGGAAATAAACTTAACTGAACCATTTTTATTTAACAAGTAGGGCCCACTGAGCTATATAGCTCTTTTCCAGAAGTGACCTGGCCACAAATTATAGCTCAACAAAGTGGCTTTTCACGTGGAAATTTATAGCAGCCAAATACTCTAAAAGCATGTTTCTAAATGTGGAGAGAAAAAACCCCGCGACCACGGGGACAACATGCAAACTCCAAAAATACAGCAGGGGTCGGGTTCGAACCCACGACCTCCTCAATTCCAGGCGAGATAGTTAACATCTCACCACTGTGGTGACCTAATAGGACAGGGGGAAAGGGCCCCCATTTCATTCCCTGCATCAGGGCCCGTGCCAACCACGCTACGCTACTGCCATAAAAGGGGGCTTGTATTTTGCTCGCACACATTCGTTGTACAGACCCAGAAGTGGAAATTGTGTGATCCTACGCCAGGGAAGCAGTGTATCTGCCCCCCTGGCGTAGGATTATTCCTTTGTCAAATGTGGTTAGTGGAGGTGTTGCTGGAGCTTGTACGGGGGGGGGGGGGGGGATGCATTTGAGCGCTTTATTTATGCTAGATTGAAGGTAAAAGAGCGGTCCCGTAACTTCTTGGTCGCACCACTGCTGCCAGAAGGGCCTCCACTAGAGCAACCTCTGGAGAGAGCCCCTTTGAAGGATACATATTTGGGCTACTTTCTACATGCTGGCCAGACGTCTTGGAAAAGGTGGGAGCACCTGCCCGTTACCCAATCACGCGCGACCTGCTTGATCTATCGACTAATCGTGGCATTACCCATTTATACTGCTCGGGGTGGGGCGGGGGGGTCTATTTAAGGAACTTGCCCAATGTTCAAACTGCCAGGACATATATACAACGAATATTATGTCTAAGTAAAAACAGTTCATGCCATCTGTGTAACATTTCTGAATGCTATCTTACAGCTTCTACCATTCCCATATTGGTGTTTTGTAGAGGTCTTATGTATAAGTATGTCCTTTGGGATTTCTGGGGATTCAATAATGACTTGTGTCAAAACATCAATGTTTTTGTACGAGGAATATTGTGAATGCAAGTGTTGTTGCATAATAATGAATAAGATTCATGGCTTGGGTATTGCCATTTG
The DNA here is from genome assembly GCF_965212315.1 of Lampetra planeri. Taxonomy (NCBI): domain Eukaryota; kingdom Metazoa; phylum Chordata; class Hyperoartia; order Petromyzontiformes; family Petromyzontidae; genus Lampetra; species Lampetra planeri. Next base: position 9,515,986 of record NC_136122.1, on the reverse strand, counting down.
TTTAGATATTGGCTGTTTGCTAATCCGTTAAGACTACTGCTGCATGTGTGACGCGTCCGATCCCAATTTTCTTTTTTGGCCGCTTCTATTGCTCTGCGAGGTTGTTGTTGTCAACCGTTATATTTTCATGCCATTGATGCCAGAAAACCCTGCACAAAATAATAATTGTAATAAAAAAAACAGCGTGACAATTTACAGCATAGGGGATAAACATACATTTGTCATGCCACATTCTTTGCAAGTCCCAGACAAATGAGCTTTGAGGTTTCCGCAATAACAACTCCAAGAGCGGAATTTAATCAAGGTGAATGAAGAAACATGTATTTCTTCTTAATTTCCACGTTTGCTTAAAAATCGCAGAGCTGTTTGGTTTAATGAAGATTGATTGGGTGCAGTTTCTGTATGTCCATCTCATTACAGTTCAGAGCGCAAGTCACTTCCTTTGGCAATACCGACTTGTTTGGTCTGTGCACAGCAAGCACTGCTGGGACTACCTGCCATTACTCACACAGAATATGGAATAGAGTTTTACAAAAGTTACAACCGGCAAAAAAAAAAAAATCAACTCGCGTCTGTTTTGTCAGTTGTGATTTAATTACTACATTAAATACCTTTTACTTGATTGAAATAATCCATCGCTTTTAAGTTGGCATTGAGCGAGTACGGATTTTGAATGACTGAAAATTTGTGATGTGTTAACTGTGCAAGATGCCAATGTGAGTGCTGTACCCGTTAATTAATTTGTCCTTCCGTAACCTCAAGCCATTTGCAGTTTTCACGATTGTCATTCAGGTTCCCCGGTTGCATGCGTAGCTCGAAACCCAATTGCACCACTCAGCCTTTAACGCACCTAGACTCAATTACTTTTCTGTCAACACGTTGATATTAAATACGGCATATGGTACTTTTTTTTTTGCAACGTTTGAAAAATGTAACATCCCATTGGTCCTAGTCAAGCATATATATATTTGCAAGGGAAGTAAAGAATTTTTATTCTGCGTACATTTCATTTTTTTTCATAAAGTGTGCTCGCTGGTTGATTCCTGGAGGACGGCACTTCTTTCTTCTCGTGGGTTGTAATTTCGCGCTGCAAGTGATGTTCGCACCCTCCAGAGTCCATGCAGTTTGGACTTTCATTTATATACTTTCAAGTGGCGGTCGCGCACCCGCGATCAGAAGCGTTGCGACAATTTGAATGCAGCACGCGAACCGGAGAGTTTGCGGCAAACCTCCCAAACGTTTGGCAGGGATGTGTTCGTGCTGCCGCTAAACAAGCGGCATTGCCCCTTCCCCACCATGCATCCGCGGAGCTCTCGTAAAATGTTGGGCTTTGCCCCCCCCCACCCCCGGATGAGGCCAGCTCTCCACGTGTCAAGTGTATAATTTGCGCGTAAAAATGCACCGCTAAAGCATTTTGATGTATTCGAATTCTGCCTGCGCTGGCAGTGTACGGGGCGGGTGAGGCATAATTCTGCAGTCTTGGTTGGCGGCGCGGTAACAGATGGCACTGATTAGGCGAATTTGGATTTTTTTTATCTGCAGGATGTTATGACTGCAGCAGCAGCAAAACGCTTTGCAAGGGTCTTCTTGTGCAGGAGCACAGAGCAAAGCCAAAGGTTCCACGGACAATATCGAGTAAATGTTTTAGGCTTTATTGGCTGCACCGTTATTGCTATCGTCATCTGTAATAATGTTTAACTGTATGCAAATAACATTTTATAGTAATCAACGGAATCGTGCAACGCGCCAGCATATGCACCCTGTGTAAGCATGACATGTACATCGTTGTTCGTATTCTTTACCTATGTGCAGTAGTTCTGTTGGCAGTTGCATAAAGCGAACATTTTTTTTATTGTTATCGTCTATAATGTTGAACCGTTATGCATAAAATGTCACCATAATTCACGTGAAATAACACACCTATATTCACAATTTACATGCCGTGTAACAGGCATATTTGGTCGCCTATGTATTTGTGTTGGTGTTTTGGCTGAGAATAATACAACATGAGTAACTGGGATTGTAGCGGAGTACCCTAACCCATTCTACCTCTGCTCAAACACAGTTTACACAAACGTGCACACTAGAAATAAAACTAGAAAAGTGTACTATTCCCTTTATAAGTCGATTCCCGAGACTCGAAGACAACACCGGTCACTCCTGCACCCAGGTCACTTTGTTAAACAAATGAAACATAAAAGAAGGACTGAATATTTTCGGGTTTGCCGGTAGATTGGGGTATGCCTAGCAGTCAAGACGTGACTCAAAGCCACAGCCATTGCTAGAGCTCACTGGATGTGGTCTAACTGGGTGTGGAAATATTTTCTGGCTCGCTCACCTTCATGGATACGTTAACTTATAGACAATGTTGTTTGTTGTCGTTAGGGTGGCTTGGCACTGAGGGCCATGGACCCATTAGGAGAGAACAGAGGCCTCTTGGGGCCTACAGATGGACATAACCAAAACTAAACTAGCACCCTGCCATCATTTTGTTGTTGGCTAATGACAGTCCAATTCCACTTAGGCTTAGGTGGAGTTTTTCCAGATCTTTATTTAGACTGGATGAATCTGATCAGCTATGACGCTCTTTTTCACAGATGTGCAGTCGCTGCAATTGCTTTAACCCGTGGTGCTAAGATAGCCCATGGCCTGCGTTCGATTCTTGGCCATGGCCAACGTCGAATGAGATTTGAACCGGTCGCTGGCCCCTCAATCAGCGTGAACCAGCGTGCTCTAAACGAGGTCGTACAATCCCCACGAGTGACACTGCGTGAGCGAGGCCTTCGTTCAGCTACAGTGGTTAGCACGCTGAGTTTTGAATGGTCGAACAGTCATATCTTTAGAACTCCTATTGGCGCGATTGGCTATGTACGGCGCGAAAGAACTTGAACATAATAACTCAACTTTTAATTTTACCAGGTAAGGCCCACTGAACTATATAGCTCAGTTGGCCTTACCTGGTTTGGACAAGTATGCAGGATAGACAACAGGAAAATTAAAAGTGTGTTATTCATAAAAAATTAACCCGTAAAAACAAAGTTTTTCACTATAAATCCTTTATATGTGTGGCGGCTAGAGTCCTCTCGTCCTCTGGCTTGAGATGGCTGCCACCTATGGGTCAGATGATTGCCTGCCACCATTAAGCAATTGGTAATTAAATATAATTTATTTTTTCCTAAAAAAATGTAAAATTTTGGGAAAAAAAATTCACGAAAATAAATTGTCACGCACAACGAGTCTGTGTGCAAAATGTCAGCTCGATTGGATCACGGGAAGTGGGTTAAAAAACGACCGAAAGATTTGCACGGTCGTAAGCGCGCAAGCAAGCAAGTGAACTTAATATAAAGGATTTAAAAATGGAAGGAACTGGAATGAGAGGAATTGCTTGACGACGACATAAGAGATTGGTGCCTGGAAGATGTGGCACTACTTGAGCGTTTTGGCACAAGACGGAGGAAAATGGAAACAAATGATGAAATGTGCATGTACGTATTTTGAAATTATTTTGAACCGTACATAGCCAACCGTGCTAATCGGAGGTGTGGGCGAAGGACAACAAAACTAAACACAACAAGGAGTACTTGTGGACACCTACGGGCCATCTGCCCATGGATCGTGATGATCATGATCCCACCTCGGCTCGAGATGTTCTGTGGATCTCTTAAAACAAACCTTCGCCGCTTTCGATGGCGCCGATTTATTTTGCTGCCGTTGTCGTCACCATGGCGTGTGGGCGCTGCCGCTGGGCTGTCTCTTTGAATTTTTCTCTTGTGCCCCCCCTCCACCCTCGGGGGGTGGAAGTGGGGGGGACAGCGAGGATTTGTGGCTCGGTTAGCAAAGTTTGCATACGGTAATTGCTTCATCTCTCATTGTACTGTGGCAAGGTAGCGTTAACCCGTTTCTTTTTGCCCGCAGTGTTCCTCGAAGCGAGAACGTGGCAGGGTAAGGGTCTCCCGAGCTCTGCGGTCGTCGGCGTCACGCAGTTTAGCTCCGTCGCATTCGGGGGTGGATTAGACTTGGGGAGGGCTCCTTCCTTCTCCCCACCCCCGCCTTGCCCCCCCCCCCTCCTACAGCTGATTCTCAGCTCCCCTTCTAAGTTATTGTAGTCAAGTCAAACTCTATTGGTTCCTAGTTGTAATAAGCACTCGCACACACCGACTCGACCTGCTGCGGTATCCTTACCGCTGATTTTGCGAGCTTCATTCGTGATGAACAAACTGCCTGCATTTGTAGTAGTAGGTTTTTACCCTTTAAACTGGTACAAAACTGACACCTTTATACAAGGCATCATGTTTGCAATAACCGCAACACAAGCAGTCAAAATGCAAACGAAAACTTTAAGGACAGTGCATATTATTACCATTATCAGAGTTGTTTCTTTTTGTTTGCATTTTGACTGCTTGTGTTGCGGTTATTGCAAACATGATGCCTTGTATAAAGGTGTCAGTTTTGTACCAGTTTAAAGGGTAAAAACCTACTACTATATTTTGCCACTGGTAAAGGAGGTCTCATAGTGCCTGCATTTGGTTTAACACATAATGTGTTTTCACAACCAATATCCATAATAGAGTTTTTTGTGGGTTAGATTGTTTAAATATAAATGTGTTGTTAAACCCGCCACCACCCGACACAGACAATTAGTAAGGTTTGCCACATAAACAAAACATGTTCATTACTAGTCCAACACACCGGTGTGTTGGAGAGTAGACCCACAACATTTACAAATTCGAGTGCGACGTTTCTCCGGTAATTACAACTAACGTCATCAGAATTGTGGAGAAATCCCCCTGTCTCGTTCTTAGTTGGAGGGCGCTGCAGAAAATGGCGGAAAAAAAAAGATCGTACAATTAAACGATGGGTGTTTGGCAACCTCTCCTCATGTACATAGAGGGGGGTGAGGGCTAGTTCAGAATGTGCGAGAGACAAAGAGCAGATCTTATCGTTACTCAATACGATTAGCGTTTACAAATTTTGTTTAAAGATCTCGTTACAAGTGGCTGTTATGTCCCCCTGAGTTTTTGCATGCCCCTTGTCCCCCCCACCCCCGCCCCCGCTCTAAGCGAGGGCTTGCTAATCTGCGATGCATGCGGCGTCTGGCTCGTCGAACAATTGTGGGAAATTATCGCGAGGAAACCTTTCTCCCCGAGGAGCGTGGCACCACATCGAAGGCTTTTTCTTCCCACTGAGTGGCTTTGACCTTTTCTCAGACCTCGGCTTGCCACCGTGCGGTGCAGGAGCCAGGGTTTCTGGTCCGAAAATCAAGTTCGATTGAGCGGTGTGCGCCAGACGGCAGCCGGGGCCAGCGCTAACTGCCCGCGTGTGGGCTCGGCAGGGTCATGACCCTGCCATGCGACAGACTTCTGGTTATTTGTACGCTGATTGGATTTCGCTTCAATGATTGCACCAACAATTGTTGACTTCCCTTTTGTTGTGTACGTAGATATATATTTTTGAGGTGGAGGGATTTTTTTTATATCACCAATTATGTCCCCTTTGCACTGGTGGTGTCAAGGCGTGAAGTGGAGATGTTGTTTTTTTTTGGCGTGCAAAGCAGAGCATCGCAAAACGTGGAGAGGACTAATCCTGGACAGGAAACAATTGCAGTTTTGCTTGCCTCTATAAAATACGTATATTTCTGATGCCAGTCAATTGCCGTGCACGTTGGGACCAGCCGAATAGAGATGAGTAGAAAAAAAAAAGAAATTCACGTGAGCGTATGGCAAGTAGTCGTACATTATACTTCCTGGTTTAAGTTTGTGAGCCATGTGTTAGCTTCACTAGTCGCACGGCAAATGCTGTCCAGCCCACCAAATGAGAGGGCGTCAACTCAGAATCACAATATCTGTTTATGCTGGAGGAGGAATCTGATGGGCTATAAAGCTCTTTTTCACAGATGCGCAGTAGGGGCACGGGGCCAGAACGATACAACAGCAAACAATAAGTATATATAATAAGTATATAAAGCTATACAAATTCCTTTAAAATATATATATAAAACTAAACATTTTTTGATCTTACCAGGAAAAGGCCACTGAGCTATTCACTTATTGTTCAGAAGCGACCTGGTCGCAAATAATAGCTGAACACACAGTGGCTTATCGTGAGGAAATGTATCGCAGCAAAATAATCGAAATAATCTAAATGCATCTTCTTGGTTCTTTCGGTAAAGTCACGTAGAAGGGAAATAATATAATGATAAAAATTAAACATAATTAAATAAAAATTATCACCACGTTTCAGCCACAACGCAAGCAGCCGTCCTCAGGTGAAGAAGCAGAGCTGTCGGAAAGACAGCGTCCCAATGAACTACGCTGAACTACGCTGTCTTTCCGACAGCTCTGTTTCTTCACCCGAGGGACGGCTGCTTGTGTTGTGGCCAGAACGTCGTGAGAATTTTTATTTTAATACGTTTTATTTTTATTATTTTATTATTTGCCTTCTACGTGACTTTACCGAAAAAACCAAGAAGATGAATCCCTGCAGTCACGAAAGCTTTAAATCGAAATTTAATCTAAATGCAGTTGCTGCCGATGTGGTCCATGGTTTGGGTCGGGTGGGTGCAGCCACTGCGATGTGGAAGGAGGTGTGCGCGGCTGCGACCGGTCACTGAATCGCGGTTGGTGGAACGCTTTCTTGGCAGATCAAAGCCATGGGGCGACTGAGCCGAGGCCGTCGTCGTCATCTTGCTACCACACACGAGGATCTGTTGTAATAATATTACGCGAGAGAATTAGCGGGCTCAAACAGAGGGTCATCGTTCAGGCGGAACTTTCTTAACACGTTCGAAGATGTTGGCGATCGTTAGCACAATCGTGAGCTGCCTTTTTTGTTACCTACTCGGGTTATCGTATGTCATTCAATTAGCACCGTAATTCGGATTCAAATTATTTCTCCACCTTCCTCGATAACGGAGAACCGCTCATTAAATAATGCGGTGTCAAACGTACCCGAACGAGAGGCGGCTTTTCCCACCTACGCTGGGATGGAGATATGGTGCATTCACAGTTACCGTTGACTCCTTTGCCATAAATCATTCGTATGATTGCTGCAAACAATAGGTAGCCAACTGCCTTAACATTTAACATCCCCGTACATAGTATTAAGATGATTTAGAAATTTCGACCGAGGGTTGCCTTTTTGTGAAACTGCTCACAGGGAATCTCATGAATACTGCCTTCGATTTAAAGCTTTCGTGACTGCAGGGATTCATTTTCTTGGTTCTTTCGGTAAAGTCATGTAGAATGGAAATAATAAAATAATAAAAATATAACGTCGTGAGAATTATTTAATAATGTTTTATCTTTATTATTTTATTATTTACATTCTACGTGACTTTACCGAAAGAACCAAGAAGATGAATACTGCCTTCGTTGCGCTTAAATGCGTGGATTACAGCCCATGCTACCAGCCCTGCTGGCTTTGTAATATTATTATTACCACGTGATTTCTGCTCGTATTTCCGATAGTGACTATGGTGTGCAAAACACGGGCTCTTAATTCATCGATCGGAAGTATCCCAAAGGGTTGGTACAGCCAGCGTTTTTTAAAATACACAAACAAAGGAAATTCCGCTTGGTGAATGTGTTAAAGGCAACACACACACACACAAAACTACGGAGGCATGTATAGTTCATCACCAGCCTGTGACAGTTTCCATTACAGAGACAAAGAGTGTTCCAATGATGCTCTCGGAAAATTCATTTGTTCGACCCCAGTAATTTTACATAATTAGTCACGTACGGATGACTGACCTACACGCCGCCGTCGGAACAATGAAACCTGCCGGTCCATTTTACACCCCCCCCCACCTCCTTCCTCACCTTCTCCCTTGCTTGTTCCTGGCCACAATTAGATTTTTTTACGACTAAGTATCCCTTTTGCTTTCAGACATCCGAAGGAACGCGTGCGCGGTAAAAACATTTGTTGCAAATATTTGCATTGCATTAAACGAGTCGTAAAAGAGGTGTTGTTTATGTGGCTCCACGAATTAATGGGAGAAACCTGTGCAAGAATTTATTTTTTCATGCAGAAATAGTGTTTCTTCGTAATGCACAACATTTTTATTGCTATTTAAAGTTGTTTGTAATTTTCTTCTCAAATTTACACCGTTTGCCGCGCTGTAAATTGCACGTTACATATCACCGAACTGCGTGTGTTAGCACGTTTATTCCGTTGTTGTTTAGTATGGATTTTATACTTTGTACGCTCGCATCTGCATTTACTTTTTCCCCCCCCGCATGCGGTATCTTTCAGACCTCTCGCAAACACATATCTCTTCATCTCGACGAGTTCTCTCCTGGCCTAAATAAAGTTTACAGACTCCGCACGTACCTGTCTTTAGCCCGTGTACGTTTAAGAACAAGAGGGTTTATCTTTCTCTCTCTCAATGCAATACCAAGCCTACATATCGCCCCACACTCCTGTGCACACCGTTTCAATCTGTGCTCCATTTTTTTGTTTTCGTAATCTATCTTCAAACTGTTAAGCAAGTGGGCTTGGGGCAGGACACGTCGCTGTGAGGGATGATGCTCAATGCTCAAAAGTAACGTGGGAGTCGTAGCCAACGGAGGGGAATGTATATGTATATTGAACTTCTTTCAGGATACATGTATAGATGTTGAAATTTCTTTCTCAGCGTACGTAGCCAACCGCGCTAATTGGAGGTGCGAGGGAAGGACAACAAAACTAAACACAAAAAACAGTTCTTAAGAAATGAGTTTTCAATCTAGATTTAAAATCGCAAAGCTCCAGTGGCTTCCTAACATCGGAAGAGGGTTCCAGACGGCCGCAGAACCGCATCTGAAAGCGCGCGATGCGGTGACCATCTTTGTTCGATGGCCAGCCAAAAGTTGCCGTGAGGATGACCGGAGTTTGTGTGACGGCTTATGCTTGACGATACCAGGTTCGTGTGCCGGTGCGAGGCGGATTGTTACATTGCAGCGTAGTGACGGATAGTGACGGCTTTGAGGCATTTATCCAGCAGTGGATAGATTGTGCCTGCTGCTGCTGATGACGATGGCGATGTCTACCTAAATGTATGCCTCACAGAGTTGAGCAGCGGCAGGGGAGAAGGCGGGGGTGGGCTGTGGGGCAGGGTGGTTGGAGGAACCTAATTTGTAATGGCAGGTGTGTTTAAAGTTTAGAAAAAGCTGGAGGGATTCCGCGTGTAATTTGAAACACGGCGCGAGGCAAGTCGCTGCACACGCGGACGCGGGAAATGTAGTGTGTGGTGCATGGCCCTCACCTGGCCCCGTCGCTGAGATTTATTGGAAGGATTTTCCGAGATTGTAAAGCAAGGAGAGATACGGCTCAAGCTTCCTCCTCTGTCGAGTCAAAGTCCGAAAGTTTTTTCACCTTCTCCTCGGGATCGTTTTGTAATAACAGGCGAGCGGTTGAACATTCTTGGTCGGTGCCTTTTTTTTTGTGCGGTTAAGTACACGGATCTCTTTTTTTTGTTCGGGCCGCTTTTTTTTTTTAAACCCCCGATACTTTTTCACTGAACAGTCAAAAGAGCATGACTCAAGTCTATTTGCGAAATGAAAATAGTTGCAGCAGTTTCATTCGGCATTACACTTGGCCTGACGAGTGCACGTCTTGGGGCCCCTTTTTTATTCATGGAAAGCGATCCTTTTTTCCTTGTGCACAGCTTAGTACAAACGTTTAAATAGTAATAAAAGAATTGCACTCACAATCGCCATCAAAAAAATAACTGCTGCTCTCTCTAAACAAAAGCAACATGAAGGGTCCAGCGTGGCCGGCCTCTCTGCTCGTTTCATATCCCGCCCGATCTCGTCGCGGCCACATTTTTTTGCTCGTTAATAAATAAGCGTAAATAAATAATGAAGCTCAAATAAATCAAAACCCGCGTCTATTTCACAACCGACCTATTAGCTCCTGCTCGCCCGTCGTCCTTTGAAGCCCGCTTCTCTTCTCCGCCGCCGCGTTTTAACGAAGGGCCCCTCCCGATGTCTGTAATTATTATGTCTTGCCCCCCCCCTCCGTCTCCGCTTCCCCCATCCCCGTCTGCCAGGGTGGACCCGATCCCGTTTGACACGCCCAAGCCCCCGGGCCACACGCGCTTCGTGTGCGTCTCCGACACCCACTCGCGCACCGACGGCCTGCAGATGCCGTACGGCGACGTCCTCCTGCACGCGGGTGACTTCACCGAGCTCGGCCTGCCCAGCGAGCTGCGCAAATTCAACGAGTGGCTCGGTGAGTGCCTCTACCCTGACGGTCCGGCAACAGAGGAGGGGGGGGGGGGGTGCCCCTTGCCGACGCCGCTGCTGGGGACGACGGCCTCTCCTCTGCGCCATTGTCGGTCGTGCGACTCGTTTTGACCGTACTTCGCCTAATTCGCTCGCGGTCCTATAGAAGGATGGGACGCGCCACTCCACTGCTGGATGAAGGGCTCCTGCACGCGCCGTGATGGTCGTAGGTCACCAACCCGCTCCGGCCAGCGTGTTTAGTGCGGGTTTGGCGTAAAAGGGGGTCGTAGGCCCGGGACCGGTTCGGCACTGGCGATAGCCGTGGCCACTGCGCCACTACCCCACCCCAACCATCTTAGCCGTGTACACAATCCATGCGCTGCCCCATTGGAACAGGTGCAATGTGTGGCAGAGGCCAGTGATGCCACGTCGCTGAGACCCCTGGGAAGCGAGTGGGCGTGGCCCATGTCCCCATGTCATTCTCATCAGGGTCGGCCTCCGAAAATGACTTTAGATGAGCATGGCCTAACCTGATACTTGCCTACATTCACCTTAAACCATTGGTGGGGGGGGGGGGGAGATGGTGGGATGTAAAAATGCAGTGTTTACTGCGTTAAAACGATGGATTCTCGTGCGAATGTGAGACGGGAGGCAATCGCTCGTGCCGGCGGGAGAGCGCGACGAGACGCACGCCGGATGGGTGAGAAATTCCCTCGTGGTCTGGGACTCCTTTCCCCCAGCAATTCCTGCTGCTAACTCCCTGCCCCGGCTCAAGTCCATATCCAAGACCTTTCCTTTTGTTTTCTCTACCCATGGCTGATTGCCCTCTCTTGAAAAATAACAAAGCGAAAAAACAACCCCGATATTTCTGTAGGAAGTCTTCAGATGTGGTTCACATTTCCATGCTACATTATATTAATCCCAATCGCATGGGACTGATACGTCTCATTTACGCGAGCGACCTGGGTCACCGAAATGACAACATCCAAAAACAAATAGGATGATGTGCAGCAACGAAGAAAGATAAATCGGTACAAAAACAACCATGCAACACGCCCGGTTACCTGTTCCCAACAACTGGTCTCGCGTAGCAAATAAGAGGCAGCTCCTGGGGGGGGGGGGGGGGGGACACGCAGAACTTCGTTAGCTCATTGGCTGACTTGTGACCGTCGTTTGCCGTTGCGCAATTGCTTGCAGCACCGCATTGTTGTCGCGGCTGGGCGTTTACGAGCGGCAACGGCATCAAAACCTCCACTCCGCAGAGTGCGCGGCTGCGGCAGAGCGGCAACCGGCTCTGCGTGGCCGCCCGCCGGCGGACGTGCGATCGCAAGTCGCAACTCTGTGAGCCAACGGGAGGATTCAGCGGAATAGGCCGATGGTGTGTAGGGGCGCCGCGGTGGCGAGATGTTAACCGTCTCGCCTGGCATGCAGGAGGTCGTGGGTTCGGTCCAGATCCTGACACCTGCTGTATATTTGGAGTTTGCATGTCTCTCTCCTTGTGGTCGCGTGGGTTTTTCTCCAGGTCATCTGGTTTCTCGCTCCAGAAATGTGCGTTTAGAATTTTTGGCTACTATAAATGCACTTTGTTCACTTATCATTTGTGCTATATAGCTTAGTGGGCCTTACCTGGTAAAATAAAAAAAATTGTTTGTTAATGGTTAGTGGTTAGGTTTTCCCATCCGTGAACCATAGCAAAGGACAGTACAAGGGCCCAAAGTGGCGTTGCGAACGAGTTACAGCGGTCAGGATTGGCGACTTGGGTGCGGTGCGCTTTCATCGTTGCGGATTGTGACCTGATCACGACTTTGTTATTCGTCATCATCGTCAGCCATGGTCAATCCGCTGCTGAATGAAGGCCTACTCAAGCCGTCACAATCGCTCGCAGTCCTCCGGTGTAATAATCCAACCGGTGGCCACACACGAGCCGATTTAACTTCGTAATGAGGATTTTGATAATTAAATTTGGCGATATTGTTGGCTTGATTTATATATATATATCTACACACACACACTGGTTGTAGAAGTCGAACTATTTATTTTGTTTGTGCTCGTGAGATCAGGTACGCTGAACGTCGGTAGGGTCCTGTGCTTTTGCCGTGAGAGTCCAGTGAGTGGCAACAGGGGTGTGACCGCTTACGATTCAAATATAAATCCAAAATGATCAGGCCCATTACTCGCATGGAGCAGCCGAACAATCGGTAATTGAATTCCCAAGTGTCAATAGCCCAAATTTCACAATTTAAATGGTTTCAGTAATCAATTGCAATGGTTTTTGAACGAAACAAAAATATCCGTTCCATTGCTGGTTGGCTTCAACAGATGCTTGGGGAAACTCATGATTTACAACTTTTGGCACAGCCCATTCTATTGCAGACTCTGCACCCAACGCACCCTGTGACCTCTCCATGTGCTTTCAGGGATTGTGGTAATCAGATTACTGTGATACATGCCTCACTTAATTTTTATTTGTTCCACTGAAATGATGTAATAAGCTTAGAAAATGCCACCTGTCTCTATGCTGCAGGGTTTCGGTTTTTTTCCCCACATTGCACACACGATGCAACTTTCAGCAAGTGCTTGATATATTTACAGTACATGACAGTAACAAAAAAAATATATAAATGTACGGAGCTAAATAATCCACATCAGCCAAGATTAATCCCGCTGCTGGAGGAAGGCCCCACTCCCCCACTGCGTCACCATATCTCATGGGTTCTGTGATGCAACAATTCAACAGAGCGATGCCGGATGAGCCGAGTACAGATGAATAAATCAACACGTTATTCCCACGCAGAATTATTGTTCAGTGGTGTTTTGACTGCATTTTAGGTTATAAAGCCACGGTGGAAATTCCACGTAACTACATTGAGGTTTTGGTGGTTATGTTGTACAGCTCCCCAATGTTTTTTTCGGGTTGTTACCGCATGCTGTCATGCACGATGTCCGATGTTTTGCTCCATCTGCCTAAACAATTCAGTTCAGTTTCGGTAGAATCCCAAAGCACATCGGAGCACTCCACATTACTATATTCGGAACTGGTTTTGAATTGGAAAACTGCTGCTGGATTAATTTTGGAGCAACCGAGGCCAGATGATGGGATAATGATGAATCTGAGACTGGAGTTTGGGCTCGAAAGCCTCATGGGTTGCCAGAAAATGTATTTCTCTGTTGATAATTTATGCACACATTAGGATTATAGGATTTTAAAATAATATTGCCATTGACTCGCTAGAAATCATTACATGGTGTAGTATCGTTACGATCAATGGTTTTTGCTCTAAACTATGATAGTGTTGTTTTAATCAATAATTAAAAATCTATTGTCCGAAATGGTAACTATTAATTGTTTTAATAGCTTTTTTCTCTGTTGCAGCGATGTCTTGTACGTTAGCACAATGCCAAGCATGTACCTATGCGGACACAACGGCCGATTTGGAGGCTATACAATTCAGATTTTAAACTGCAATTCGCATTCATGAATGTTCAAATTATTCTTAAGTACAGCATAGATTTGTTTAATTCAAGAACGTAAAAGAATATTTATTTCGTATTATGAGCGACCCGATTGTAAAGCAGATCGCCCAGGCAAAAGAGGTGATATTTTTGTGCGTCTCAATGGGCCTGCATTTTCGTCTCCCGGTTAAATAAAGAAATAAAGGATCAGCATCGTATCCGAACCGTTATTTTTACACGGAGCACAGTAAACAAAGCCTCATCTCGGCTCGCTGAGAACCAAGTTGCAATCGCTCAACATTGCGGAAAGCAAAAACCCACTTATTACAAAAAAAAGCACCGCATTGTGGTTTACCTTATAAACGGCTGTCACGGAGAAATATTAAAATAAATTGAAGCGTCAAGTTACATGTCAAGTTACATATAGCAAAAGCCCCCAGCTTGGAATTTAGTTTCTTGTGATGTGCACGCCACTTTCCAGACATCCGTCACTGTTTGGAGCACAAGCAGCTGCCTTTTATTTATTTATATTTGTCGTATGTGTATATGTGTGTGTGTATATATATATTTCTCACCACTCCCAATGGCACTGCAGGCATCGTGTGATGATGACAAAGTATTCCTTCAGATCACTCACAGAAGTGGATACTACAGAGCAAGGCCGTAATGATAATATATATTGGGAGGAAGGGACACATCCCCCAAATATATCACTATAAAATCGATTTATGTTTATATGATCGTGGTTATGGTTGTACTTTATTAATCTCTAATCTCTGCCATTACATACAACGAAACAAGACAAGGTAAAAAAGAAAAAAACAGAGCAATGTAATACAATATACTATTAGACATTATTGTAAAAAATAAATAAAAAGTGCATCCTATGTGTTTGTGAATTTTTTAAATATTTTGGGCAGGAAATGGCAGGAAGTTCGTTTTAAAATTTGATCTTTTTCTCGGGGGGACCCCGAGACACCCAGGAAGATTTGGTCCCCCCCCATGTTGACTCCATGGCTACGGCCTTGCTACAGAGAGATCCCTTCAAGTCACCTCCAGTCCGCACGGTAGAGGGCAACACCGTGAGAGTAATGTTCGTCGCTTGACAGTCATATGAATGTTTAATCTCTCTCCTAGTTGGAAGTTAGACAACTTGCGTGCAAGAATTAAAATTAATGTTCGGGGTTTTTGTTTCGCGTGCAGTCATCCGTGATCGGGCCGAGACCACAAACTCACTACGCCTGAGAACCAGTTTTTTTGTCACAGGCGCCTGCCTGGATTTGAACCCATGTCCCTCGGCGTTGCCGGCTCGGCGCTCCGACCTCTGAGCCATCCGGCCGCCTCTCGAGCAGCTGCATTTTAACGGCCACGCTAACGTTCGTGGGAGGGGGGGGGTTGGTTTGCGAGGAGAGATTTCGCCGAGATTCTAGCGGCACTCCACTTGTTTGCTGCTGACGGCGTCAGTCGAGATTGCTACTCTCACCACTTGGCATCGGTTCCACTTTGTCATTATCGTTTCACCATCTCAAACACCACTTATCTAAAAAGCAACACTAGATGGTTGATTTCCCCAAAACATGCAAAATTCAAGCGCTCGGGCGTACACACACACACACCGATGCCACTGCAACCAGGAGGATCAAGGGGCATAAACCATCAAGCAAACCTCGGTTATCCTCGCAGCGGCTTTTGGTTAACCATCGAACAAAGACGGTAACCGCATCGTGCCCTTTCAGATGCGCTTCTGCGGTCGCCTGGAGCGCTCTTCCTTCTGATATTAGGAAGCCACTGGAGCTATGCACTTTTACATCTAGATTGAAACCTCATCTAGAACCCCTTTTTGTGTTTACTGTGTTGTCTTCCACACCGATTAGCACGGTAGGTTACATACGGTGTGAAAGAAGTTCAACGTACATACATCGGCTGTGCGACTTTACCCCACCGCTGCGTTTTTACACTAACAAAACACCTGAACCAGCTGCATTTAACCCCTGCACGTGATGTATGCAAGTATGTATGTTGAATTTCTTTTGCACCATATGTATCCAACTGTGATAATCGGAGGTGCAGGGTTAGGCCAAATAATAAAACACAAAAAACTGTTCTGATGAAAATTGGTTCTTTACCCTTCTATCTGGCAACAAAACTGACACCTTTTTACAAGGAGTCATGTTTGCATAGACCGCAATACCTGCAGTCATAATACAAACAAAAGAACATAACTCTGATAATGTGCACTGTCCTTAAAGTTGATTGATCCACACCCGAGACAGCTTTCCTTAGAGCCTAGTCTCATATGGGTTGGACCAGATGACGCCAAAAGGCGCACAACTCAAAGACAATGCACCATCAGAGTATGAGAGCTCGGGGCAAGCATCTACACTATGGGAACCTCATTTGCCAGTAAAAATATGATAATTGGTTCTTTACCCTTCTATCTGGCAACAAAACTGACACCTTTTTACAAGGAGTCATGTTTGCATAGACCGCAATACCTGCAGTCATAATACAAACAAAAGAACATAACTCTGATAATGTGCACTGTCCTTAAAGTTGATTGATCCACACCCGAGACAGCTTTCCTTAGAGCCTAGTCTCATATGGGTTGGACCAGATGACGCCAAAAGGCGCACAACTCAAAGACAGTGTTGTGCGCCTTTTGGCGTCATCTGGTCCAACCCATATGAGACTAGGCTCTAAGGAAAGCTGTCTCGGGTGTGGATCAATCAACTTTAAGGACAGTGCACATTATCAGAGTTATGTTCTTTTGTTTGTATTATGACTGCAGGTATTGCGGTCTATGCAAACATGACTCCTTGTAAAAAGGTGTCAGTTTTGTTGCCAGATAGAAGGGTAAAGAACCAATTATCATATTTTTACTGGCAAATGAGGTTCCCATAGTGTAGATGCTTGCCCCGAGCTCTCATACTCTGATGGTGCATTGTCTTTGAGTTGTGCGCCTTTTGGCGTCATCTGGTCCAACCCATATGAGACTAGGCTCTAAGGAAAGCTGTCTCGGGTGTGGATCAATCAACTTTAAGGACAGTGCACATTATCAGAGTTATGTTCTTTTGTTTGTATTATGACTGCAGGTATTGCGGTCTATGCAAACATGACTCCTTGTAAAAAGGTGTCAGTTTTGTTGCCAGATAGAAGGGTAAAGAACCAATTATCATATTTTTACTGGCAAATGAGGTTCCCATAGTGTTCTGATGAAATTAATTTTCAATCTAGATGATTTAAAAGTGCTCCAGTGGTTTCTTAATATCGGAAGAAGGCGTTCCAGACGGCCGCAGAAGTGCATCTGAAAGTGCGCGATGCGGTGACCGTCTTTGTTCGATGGCGAACCAAAACCCACTGTGAGGATGACCGTAGTTCGTGTGATGGTTTATGCTCCTTGATGAGTTCAGCGATGCCCTGTGTGATGTGGCACTGCCAACACCGTGTATATTTGTCAACGTGGCCTCGAACTATTGTATTGAGTGATGGTAACGCCGGTATATTGCAACCGCTATTTAGGTACGCTTACCGAGGTTAGGATTTCCTAAAGGAAAAAAAAAATATCTTCACAGTGTAATGCAGTTTGCTAAGAAAGATGTTACTCGCTATATATATATAAATATATAACTTCCACAGAGATGAAAAGGTTCAATAAAATTCAGGAGGAAAATGTGGCCTTTCGGTGCTACGAGGGTGATTTGGAGCTGGTCGGGGTGTGTCGTGTTATAAATTAAAGCGCGGTTTGGTTGACCGGCTCCGAATTTAAAGGGACATCTGCTGATAATCTCAAATGTTTGTAAAATTGCTCGGATGGAAATGGAACGAAAGCACGGGGTGGAAAAAGTAGAAGAAGACAAAATTCACACGCTGCTGATTGGCGCCTTGATGCGGCTCATCGTAATAATAATAATAATGATGATGATGATATTTGACAGCCCTTTTGTCCACACACACTCTTCGATGAGGGCCTCCTCATGCCGTGTCAGCCATGGGGGTTGTTTGACAATTCTCCACAGCACAGGTCAGTGGTTGGTTGGTGAAGGGGGTGGGGGCTTCAGATAACATTCCCCCCTCCCCGCCTCCCCAAGGCTGATGTTAGCCATGGCCGAGAATCGAACCCAGGTTTGCCAGCGTTCGTAGTGCAGCACACAAATCCACCACGTACACATTTCTTTAGCTGCAAGATACAAACATGTAACACTAACGATGTTGTTAAAAGGAACGTTCTTTTTCGTGATAAAACAGCTGATTTATTGAGGATTTCAGGACGTCGGTAATTATACGTGCAGGTGATTCGGTTTTCTCGTCAATGTCACGAGAGAGTCTTCTGTGGAAGAAAAAAATAACCCGCTGCATTTTGGGGAATCGAGCATTGGCCCAAGTCTCGTCTGGTCCCCTTAATGCAAAGTGCATCGTTGCATTTGACCGTGCGATGGACGCCGCGTGGCCCGTAACATCCCGGGCACACGACGAATGCAAAGTATCGCAGACGTTGGTTCCGGGAAAGTGCCTACACGGCCATCTCCCACAGTTGGGATTTTTTTTCCTCTCGTCTCTCACTCTGTCCACGTGTTTCTCTCTGCTGCTAAAGTTGTGGCTTGCTGCCCGGAATGTCAATCGTGCCAGTGCTCCGCGGCTCACTGCGGTGGGGACCGCTCGCAAGGGAGAAAAGTTTCCGGTGTCGTTTCTCGGGCAATTTAAAACGTGTCCCACGCTTCCGAGAGTGCGGTTCACCCCAAGCGTGCGACACGGAGTTTACGGGGCAACGCTTTTTTTTACACCGGCGGTTTCGGCGGCAGTGCCCCACTCAGGAGGATGCTGCCGCCGTGCCTGCGGCGTTAACGGTTGGCACGCCGGGCTCGGCAATCCGGAGGGCATCGCTTCCATTCGATCTTCCGGCGCGGCAGTTGAAACGCTGGGCAGGTTTCGTCATCCGCGCCCCGGCTCCTGTTCACCCAGCGGTATGAGCGGCTACACCGTGGCCGATCGGCAAAGGTCGTGCATGGTGGGTCAAAGCGTGGGCAACTCCCAACTCTTCCAAGACATCTGACCAGTGTGGATGAGTCCGCCAAGTTCCCTCTCCAGGGGCTCTGTAGAACTCCCCCGGATAGAGGCCGTTTTGCCAGCGGTGGTGTGAGAGCAAGCAATTGAAGGGGGGGGGTGCACCTTGGCCTTTTATCCCTTTGAAAGGTGGGTGTATTGGAGGGAGTAAAGTGAGTAGGCGGTGTCTGAGCTATCTATGTGCAGTCTGAATGTTCTCCCCTTGGATCTGTGGGTCTTGTCTAGACACTTATTTCCTCTGGGCTGTCCCGACACCGTGACATTGAAAGCTTTGTCAAGTTGAAGGATGAGCAATTTTCAAATCCTGCCACGTGTGTTGGCGTGTATCTGGTGTCGCGGAGTGATGAACCCACCACGTTCGCATCAGTGTCGGGATGTTAGGAGTTGGGCCTTCCCATAGTCCCGTGGATTTGAGATTTTTTTTATTTATTCTTCTCTGGGTTGTTCACGCCGAGTTTGGGCACTTTGCCCCCACGCATTTCCCATCAAAATATGTGTCGCTCTATAATAGCCACATGACATAACAACCGTTTATATCCACTGCCATCTATGCGGTGCTCGCTTAAAAAAAAAAAGCAAGCTCTTACGAGGAATTAATATGGCAAATCTTGCACCGTAATCGCTCAAGGACTGAGTAATGTTGTATGTTGTACCACTGCTTAGGGTTTTTGCGGTCGGGGTCTTACAATGGTGCGGTGGGCGGGTTTTCGGGGTGGTGCCACGTGTGGTTTGGCATGTGATGGCTGGCGTAGACGGCCAAGATACCAAATAGAGCTGGCAAGATGCCGGCAAATTCGAATGCCATGAGTTTGCTTCATTTGGGCCGAACTGAACAAATGTATTCAGTTCCCGTTGAAGGTCCCAGTACGTGGAGCGAAACGTCGGGCATCATGCCGAACGAGGTGCGGGTAACAACCCGAGAAACACATCGGAGAGCGATGTCCATGTTGCTAGAGATACAGAGCAACGTTTTGTTTAGAGGTTATGTATTGTTTGGGTGCTGTGGCGTGTTGTCTTGCAATTACAGGCACGGAAAAATGAAAACGTGGCAAGCAGTGCAGACCTCTTAGCGGTGCGTTTTCTGTAAAGCTCCTGTTGAGGATTGCAAGGCGGAGACTAAATCACAGCACTTTTCCACCTCTTGTGAACTGTAGTGAGAAAAATAACGGAACACATTTTTAGTTTTGTTTGTTTGTTTGCTGAACTGGCATCCAAATCCCGATTTTTAAGCGAAAGTGATAGGAATCGCTGGCTGTATGAGTCAGCATCCTACCGAGATTTCAAATCAATAATACATTATTATTTTGTGCTGCGGGGGGCAGCTGTTGGTG
This sequence comes from Lampetra planeri, assembly GCF_965212315.1. Classification (NCBI taxonomy): domain Eukaryota; kingdom Metazoa; phylum Chordata; class Hyperoartia; order Petromyzontiformes; family Petromyzontidae; genus Lampetra; species Lampetra planeri. The sequence goes on along the minus strand of NC_136122.1, from coordinate 9,495,936 downwards.
GGGTCAAGAGGGGGGGTAGAGCTTTGGTCAATACACTTTGTCACGTGGGATAAAAAAAACCGCTTGCAATTATAGTATTCAACTGTGTGGATATATAAAAACTAAATTACAACCGCTTTGTCAATCCACTGGTGGGTGTAGGCTTCCGTGTCTCAAGATCTTTGACCATACTTCACCATTGATGGACAGCACGAGTTGATATCATTTGCCACTAACTCAGGTTCCAAGTGCTCCTACCCAGTGTGTTTGTGTGGGTAAACTGATATGAATGTGAACTGTGGTTACAAATCAAATGTTTTTTCCAACTTAAAATTAATAACAAAGTTAAATTGCGATCATAATTGATAATTGGCTGTATCTTCCATCAATGACTACTGGTCACAGTCATCTAAGCTCTCACAATGCAAGACATTAATATAAACTATATATACACTATCAGCAGCATTCACAAAGTAGGAGTTTCCACATTGAGATTGCGTGAAGAAAGCAGTAAAATACAAATCAAAGATAAGGAGTTAGACCGGAAGATTTTAACTACTTCGCATGGTATACAGGAGGTTGTGGGTTCGTTGCAGACCCTTGACGCCTGTATATTTGGAGTTTGCATGATCTCCCCGTGGTCGCATAAATTGTATCCAGATCCTCTACTTTTTCCCTCCACATTTAGAATCAACGTGCATTTAGAACATTTGGCTGCTTTACATTTCCACGTAATAAGCCACTCCGTTGGGCTATCATTTGTGACCAGGTTCCTTCTGAACAAGAGCTAAACAGCTCAGTGGTCCTTACCTGGTAAAATAAACAAAATGTATTCTTGGTTCTTTCGGTAAAGTCACGTAGAATGGAAATAATAAAATAATAAATATATAAAACAATAAAATTCTCACGACGTTTTGACTGCAACACAAGCAATCGCACCAATCATCACACCTGATGACGATTGCACCAATCATCACACCTGATGACGATTGCTTGTGTTGCAGTCGAAACGTCGTGAGCATTTTTATTGTTTTATATTTTTATTATTTTATTATTTCCATTCTACGTGACTTTACCGAAAGAACCAAGAATATGAATCCCTGCAGTCACGAAAGCTTTAAATCAAAATTTAAACACAATGTAGTTAATAGTTCGATGCACTCTCAGACAAGGGATTTACAACAACTTTAGCAAATTAACTCGGGTGGCAGATAGAAAAAAGCGCTTACAGAATAGTAGCCAGAGGAGAACGTGTCCTATAGGACGACCCTACGTGGAGATGGAGCGATGAGATCGGCTCGTGTGCAGGAGCGAGACGGCTTGTAGCAGCACTGGACTGTGAGGAAAGTGTGGGGGGAGGCATTCATCCAGCAGTGGATAGAGAATGGTTGACGATCACCATTGCTGTGTGTGTGTGTGTTCACATAATCCTTCACGTGGCTGGTGCGGTTACACAACTGTGAGCTCTCGCAAGGCCTTTCTCTCAGTGCTTTAGTCATTAAACATGTTGGTGTTTTACACGGCACTTTCCATTTATAAACTGCAGCAGTGGCTTCCGTAACCATTTTGGGACACTGATGAAATGTAAATAGGCTAATGCTTAAATGATGATTGTTATGAAATTCATTTCCACGTCCAATTTACGTTTTGCGGTATAGTTTCCGAGAAGGTTGATCCGCTACACAACACGGCGGATTCAGAGGTGACGGCCTGCGAGCTTTTTCATATATATATTTTTTTAATTGCGGAGCACTTTACTGACAGTGTCCACATATCTGTGAATTTATATTTGCAGTTATTAAGCGAGGGCTCTCTAGAATGGCTCCGTCTTTTTTGCGGGTGTGGGGTGAGATTTTCGTGTTTTTTGCCATTGTTATATTCTGATGACTGCTCAATTTCACGCCTTGAGTGGCTTTCCGCAAATTTACTGGCTGGCCCACTGAGCATGTAATCTAATTTTCTTCTCGATGGTTGCATTTCCTGAACATTGGACGCTACGTTTTCCAATCTTAACAGCTGGGCCCCTCCATTTATCTGCGGACAAATGTTGCCCCACACGATGTCACCCCGACAAGTCCAAAGTGTGAGGACGAATCATGCACTGCCATGGGTGACACGTTGGACTTGCAGTCCAGGAGTTTGCCGGTTCGATTTCCTGGCACGGCAGTTGAAACAACGGCGCAAGTTTTAAAAAATGCCTCCCTGCCTCAGTCCGTCCACCGAGCGTTATAAAATGGTTTACGCCACAGTTAGCCGTTAGGCAAGTCGCTTGCATTGAGTGTGGAGTGTGTGTGCTGCCACCTCTTCCAATACGTCTCGACCTGCGTGGAAGAGTAGGCCAAGGTACCCTCTACAGGTGGTCTCCAGCGCTCCATCTAGCGGTGGTCCTTCGGCCGCCGGGTGGTGCGAGCGGGCAATTTGTAGGAAGGAAAATGCGCTTGCATCCATTTGCTCTTTAGTTTTAACAAAGGGTGTCCGTGCGGCGCGATGACGGTCACCGTCACGTGACTCTCAGTTCTCTCTGCGAGTGCGCCCATGCACGCGCAAGCACGCACGCCTTGTACCGGCGGTGCGCAAGCAAGCCCTTTGTATCACCCGGCTCTGGGAAGGAAACTTAATGTTGAAAAAGGCTCGCAAAGAACGGAGCCCAAAAACAGCATTGACGTCACATTTTTTTCATCGTGCCGACGTACGACGGGGCTTAGTTTTTAATCCGGGAAGGAGATTGGAGTCGCATGTGTTGCTGTCAGGTGATTACGGAGCAACGCGGAGGATTTCCTCGCCCCCGGTGTGCGAGGCCCCCCCCCCTTCCTCCCTTGTCAGCGTGATGCAGTGTCGCCAGGCTACAACACAAAGTGCTCGCCACAAATGAACGGCAATACCTAGCTGATCTCGTCAAGGAGCGTAAACCATCAGGCGAACTCCGTTCATCCTCGCAGCAGCAGCAGCAGCTTTTGGCTGATCAACAGACAAAGACGGTCACCGCATCGCGAGCTTTCAGATGCGCTTCTGCGGCCGTCTGGAACACTCTTCCTTCCGATGTTAGGAAGCCACTGGAGCTTTGCACTTTTAAATCTAGATTGAACACTCATTTCTTTAGAACTGATTTTGTAGTAATAGGTTTTTACCCTTTCAACTGGTATAAAAACTGACACCTTTATACAAGGCATCATGTTTGCAATAACCACAACACAAGCAGTCAAAATGCAAACAAAAAGAAACAACTCTGATAATGATAATGATATGCACTGTCCTTGAAGTTGATTGGTCCACACCCGAGACAGCTTTTCTTAGAGCCTAGTCTCCATTGGTGTTGGACCATGATGCCTTGTATAAAGGTGTCAGTTTTTGTACCAGTTGAAAGGGTAAAAACCTATTACTATATATTGTAACTAATTTTGTGTTTAGTTTGTTGTCCTTCCGCCGCACCTGTGATTAGCACAGTTGGCTACGTACTATGCCTCTGCAGAGATCCTGGGCACCGATTAGTTATTCAGATTTTGGAAGAAAAAAACCGTTCATCTGTCTAGCTGTCCATCGTGGTTTGGATTGTTGTTCGGAACGATGTCTGACATTTCGCTCCACGTGCTGGGAGTTGCTTCAGGAACTGGATCATTCGGTTAGACCCAAATAAAGCCGACCTATGGCATCCACAGCTTTCGGCTTCGAGGCACCTTCTATTTGGGTTGTGGTTTCTTCAGCCACTGAGTTGTTCAGTTCCCCCACACTTGCAGTCGCAGTTCCTGAAGAAGGCACGTGGAGCGGGATGTCAGACATCGTGCCCAACAACACGCGTGGTACGATACCAAAGCGGGGTCGGGGAGCCGTAATAGCAGCACAACTGCAAAATCCTAACCCAGTCGTCTGTATTTTTTTTTCTTTCCAGCTTCTAGTGTCAAATTGCTTTGCTGTCTTAAACAGAGATTTTATCTGCAGCAGTGTTGACCTCGTAATTGATGACGACGATGATGACGACGACGACGATGATGATGATGACGACGACGACGATGACGACGATGATGACGACGACAATGATGACGATGATGACGACGATGACGACGATGACGTCTCACCCCCTCGCCTTAACGCCTCTCGCTGCCCCAGAATTCCGGTTCGCCGTAGAGGGAGAGAGACGGTGGCGCGAGAGTTCACGCCCGCCCTCTTAGCGGCGGCTGTTCGTCGCAAGGCCGACGTACGTCCTGAGGAGGCGAGGGGGGGGGGGCGGGGGGGGGGGGCCGCCCTCATCTCGGAGGCGGCTCGAGGAGGGATCCTATTTGACCGCGACGACCCTTCGGTGTGCCGCACGTTCAGGTTGCGGCGCTGAGCGCGACGGCGTTCCCCCGCCGCCCGTCTTGATCGCTTCCTCGGCGAGGTTTGGAAGCCGTCCTCGGGGTTGGCGGCGGCGGGTGGCCGCGCCCCCCCCACCCCCAGCGGGGGATCGTCTTCGGTGTGCGTCGGAACTTTTCCTCTCAGCATAGCTGTGCCAGGCTGTGAGCGACGTGTCCGGGTGGACGAGTTGCTGCATCAACGTATTCGGCTCCTCCGCGCCGTTATATATACATATATTTTTTTATACATTACATTTAATTTCATTTATTTAATATATATTTTTTACGTGCTTTTTTTTTCTATCTGATGAGTCGGAAGCCTGCAGTATATGAGTGTGAATCTCCAGGCTAGATTACCCAGATCACTAGTGGCGAGAGCCTCACAGATGGAATAACGCTCAACGCGCATTCCCAATCAAGAAAACCGCACTTGGGTTATCAGTGGGGTCTTTGTTTTTGTTGTTGTTAATCTGGCTGCTGAACGCAAGCAAGAGGACCCAAAATGCTCAGCAGCAAGCAACAGAGAGCGGGCTATTTTGGTGTAATGGGTAGGAATGAGTACGTTTCCTGAATCGGGCGAGGTTGTAAGAACTTGGGAACACGGACGATGGGAGGCAACTCCAAAGTGGAGCAGCACAGGGAGAGAAGCAGAGGGAGAGAAGCATGGTGGTGGTGGTGGGACACAGCATAGATGAGTATGGGTTGTGCTTTTTAGTTCTTCCTGCTGGGAAATTCTTGTATATTCACTCGTGGATCTTATTTAAGTGTATTCTGGTACGCCTTTTGGCGTCCTCTGGTCTAGCACCAATTGAGACGAGGCTCAAAAGAAAGCTGTCTCTGGTGTGGAGGACAATGCATATTTTATCGGAGTGTGTTTTTTATTTGCATTTTGACCACAAGTATTGTGGTTAATGCACACACGATTCCTTGTAAAAAGGTTTCAGTTTTGTTGCCAGAAAAAAGGGGGGAAAACCCTATTATCATTCTGGTCTCGTTCGTCGACATATTTGCTACAAATAGATATATCGCAAACGGAAACTCCTCGCCGGCATAAACAACCGGAGCATTGTTGCGAATTAAAATTTGAGATTTTACGCAATAGCAAAAAATGAAATGGAGACTCGTCACCATCAAGTGGTGGGGCGTGGGGAGCAGTTGGCGTGAGTCACGTTGGCCAGAAACCTGTGAGTGCACTGACAAAGACGCGAGCGAGGACAATGATACCCGCTAAATAGGTATGGGCGAACAAAAAAAACACAAGCAGCGCATTTTAATAACTGTGGGCCGCTGCGAGTTATCCAAATCACACCGGCCCACGTTCACGGTGTTTAAGATTCGAGATGAATGCCAGAGGCTCCCAACAGCCAAACGAAAGCAACTTATCGAAGGTTCTTAGAGTCGCGGGAGAAATGTCCCAAAGCTGCCCCGCGCGGCCGCCTCGTTTTTACCGATTGCTGGGACACTTGAACAAACACTTCACGTTGCTTTGAGTGCCGTGTCCTTAGAGAATCCGCTGAAGCGGTGGCGCCAACAGATGCACTTGTGGCGTCTCGTCACGCGCTCGTCAATGGTGGCCGCAACGTGGGCCCCACTCACATTTCAGCGGAGTTCACTTCTGAAGATTCATTAATTTTAGCTGCTCTCACAAACAATTGATTACTTGCTCTACCCTACCTGCCCTTATGGGTGGGGTGGTCCTCAATGTGTTAGAGGTGCATTATAAGTCACCCGCTTTCCTGGACATCTGTGAAAAAGAGTTTCAAAGCTCATCGGATTTCTCCAGGATAAATAAAGATTCAGATTCGGATGAACGCAAGCGTTGGACATTCTTGCGTTCTTTGTGTGGACTGTGCTTTCCCAGTATGATCACTCCTGCTATTGATGGACTTCTACGTCGCTTGATTAATTGGTTGGAACAAGAACGTGAAATATTGTTTTACATTTAATTACCCTTCTACTTAATTTCGGACTTTCATTCTTAGACTTTGGGAGGGCTTGTCGCACCGAAACACAAGGCCACGCTCAACATTTCCACTCCCCTTTTTTATTTGGGATGCTGCCACTGTGTAATGGTTGGCGCAGTGGATTTGCAATCCAGGGGTCAGCTGTTCAATCTCCCGGCACGCCAGTTGATAAAACGAACAGATTTCTTAAACCCCCACCACCTGGCCTCTGTCCACCCCGCAGTATTAATGGGTTCACCACAGTTGGTCAATTGTGTCACGGGGTGGGGTGCAGTGTGGGTATTCCAACCCTTTCCGAGATGTTTGGCCAGTGTGGAAGAGTAGGCCAAACATATCCTCTAAATGAGACCCTTCCTCCAGCAGTGGCATGAGCAAGAAATTGCAGGGCCGCACCTTTTTGCCTCTTTAAGCTTTTTGACGAAAATCTGCGAACCAAATAATTTCTACGGCGCATTTAAATTTGATTAAGTTTAATCGGGACATGTTATTTTTTATTTTGGCGACTGTCGCACGTGAGCTTTAATTAATCGTGATTTTTAGGGGCGTTTCTTTTTGTTTGCTTTGCAACATAATCCGTGTGCATTTTCTTTCGTCGCAGCTTTGCTTTCGCTGGCGTGGAGACTGCAGTCACGAGGGGGGGGGGGGGTTGGGGGGGGGAGTTCGGTGTGCTCCGCTCGCTCGCCCTCACTCTCATGCCTTCAGCACACTTTTGACATTTTGTATTTCACGATTAGCTTCACCGTTTCATTTTCTTTTTTTTTACGTCAAAAAACAGTGCGGAGCGAAAGAAAATCCAATCATTTAAATTTTAGTTTTTTTTTTACATAACAGGTCTGAGTTATTTTACTTTAATTTAGTCTCCGTACCGCTCGGCTGCCTTCACTGTATGCATAAGTATAATTTTACACTTCATTGGGTATTGTATAATGGCCCTGATGGAGAGCTACAGCCAAAGTGCATAAGCAGATGGAATACTAACAAGTAATGTGCAGAATGCATGATAGTATAGCTATGCAAATAGGACATGGAATAAACACAAACATGATTTAAAAGGTGATCCAAAAAGGCGAAGTTGCAGCCCTGAAATTTCTTGACTTACTCCACTGCTGGTGCCAGGGCCTCCTCGATGGTATTTTGGCCTACTCTTCCACACTGGCCAGAGCTTTTGGAAGAGGTGGGGGGCGGGCACCCACACTTTACTCCAACGTGCACGACCTGCCGATCGCATAACCGCTGGGTGGACCGAGGCGGTAACATTTGAAACGTTCTGCCGACCGTTTCAATTGCGCGCCGGGGAGAGAGAGACGGAGAGAAAAAGTTAACGGCTAATGCAGTCGCGGGAATGTATTCAGTTTGCCCTGATCTTCTGTAGCAAGCTGATGTTTACAAAAAAAAGGTGTTGAGTGGGTGTTGAAGGATAATACATTACTGGGGGGGGTGGGGGGGGGGGTAGACACTTTAATGGGCAGGTTTGGAAGCGCATGCTTGTACTCCTACTGCTTGGGTGTGTGGCCTCAGAGGATCCTGCAGGGCAAGTAGGATAGCAAATAGATCTTCGACCCACCTACCTATTTACACAGTGTGTTGATTTACGTGCGATGAAAGAGGGCCGTTGCCCGAAACGTTGCCTGTTAAATATTTTTTTGTTCCCTTTTCAAGGCAGCGTTATTGACAAACGTGTTGAAATTATAAAAATGTTGATTGTGCTTGTTCCCCACTGCAAACACGGTAGCACCACGAAATAATTTATACACGCGCACACACGGTGCGTGTTAGCCCCTTGATTGCTTTGACATTTCCCAACCACTCTGATTTCCGACAACACGGCGAACACCGATTATTTATTTATTTGTGTTTTAATGCATCTGGACAAACCGTCCAAAGTGGGTTGTCAAACCCACATTCATCGTGGGAATCATCCTTCAGCCACGACTTATCCACTGCTGGATTAAGGCCTGTCCAAAGCCATCACCATTTCTCACGGTACCACAGTGCAACGTTGTTTTTTTCCGCAGGAGCTTCTGAAAGCAAACATCGCGATGGCTGCCGGTGGTGTGTTAAACCTTTCGGGCCCCTGCCCAGGGCATGAATTAATTGCACAAGAAAGTGAAAGCAGCCTGAGTGCGATGGTGGTTTTTTTGCACGCCGGCTTTGTACAGTTATTCCCTCGTCGTTCACAAACTTGCTTTCCACGATTTTGGCTTTTCCACCAATCGCATCTGAAACTGTCTACACGACTGCATTGAGAGAGCGGGAGAGAAAAAGTGATGAGAGAGAATGTGATGTGAGAAAATGTGATGAGATAAAGTGATGAGACACATCATCACCATAGTTTATATACGTATTTATTTCAGTTAATTCATTACAAAGATAGGTTCTCGTAGGCCAATATTATTGTTTGTGAAATGCGCTGTTCACAAGCATCTTTCAGAACGCATCCCTCGAAATTAACGAGGGAATCCTGTATTGTGAACACAACAATGGACTCGCGCGCGACCGTTGCTTGCAACGCGCGCTGCTAAATGCGGCTCCACCTTTCCAAGGTGGACGTCTGCCCGGTTGCGCTCCCTCCTATGGCGCGCGCCCTCTCACCATCGCTCCTCTCGTCTTTAACGCCCGAACTCGTGACGGCGTCCTGCCCCAAATCCCACTTACTTTCCTCAACTGTCGATGGGTGAGACACCGCAGTAGATCCAGCGACCGTACGGCCTGTGGTGGAACCGCGCCCCTTTCGTCTGCTCTGTTTGCCCACCGCAGGCAGCTTGCCGTACGAGTACAAGGTGGTGATCGCTGGCAACCACGAGCTGACCTTCGACAAGAACTTCATGGCCGACCTCATCAAGCAGGACTACTACCGCTTCCCGTCGGTGACCAAGCTGAAGCCGGAAGACTACGACAACGTGCAGGGGCTGCTCACCAACTGCATCTACCTGCAGGATTCGGAGGTCACGGTCAAGGGCTTCCGCATCTACGGCTCGCCCTGGTGAGTACCTCGCGCTGCCCCCAAAGGCACGTGCCATGCCCACTGTGGCTCTAATGTGTCAAAGCAGCCCAGTTTTTACGAAAGTCAAAGTTAAAGGACTAGAATGAGCCCTTAAATCTAATGCACAATGTGAATTTATGTAAAAAAATCAAGTTTGGCTGGAAATTCATAGATTGTTACTGGAAGCTTTTAAGTTGAATTAACCTCTTAGTAATTACTGGTATGCTGCCATTGAGGGTGTTGTAGTAAGTGCACAAGACTTGTAATCCAGAGTCACCGCCTTTGACCTCCCAGTGTTGCGTTTGAAATCGTGTGGCAAGTTTCTTAAATCTCCCCCGCACCCCCCGTCGTCTCTGTCCACCCAGCAAGTGTAAATGGCTACACCACAGTTGGATCGATCGGCAGATGGCGTGTGGTGGGGTGAAGCGTGGGGACTTTCACCTCTTCCAGGATCCCCGGCCGGTGCAGAAAGGCGGGTCAAAATATCCTCTTGCAGGGCTCTCTGGAACTTATTTTAGTTGGGGCCCATCTACCAGCAGTGACGTGAGCAATACATTGCAGAGATTTACCTCTGATAAACTCTTGAGCAATAATATTAATAATATGATTGTCTTTTTTGGATTCATATTCTATATCTTTAAGATCCTTGGCAGATCTGTAGGGAGTTTACTTTTTGTTCGAATGATGCTCAGGAACAATACAGTACAGATGATCCAGATTAGCGCAGCACAAATACTTTCATTGTAAATTCAAATACAAGGCACATTCATATGTCCGTCTACTTTGCTTGAGGGAGAATGAATGCAAACGTTTCAGTGTTCAAAATCCGGTGACTGTCAGGTAGATTTTAGTATATATATTTTGTTGATATTTTCAATAATTGCTAATTCTTCTTGCTTCTATTAGCCATTTTTAATGGGAAAATATATTCACTATAATTCGTTGTTTTTTTCTGCTTCATGAACTCAATTGCCTATAATTCTAATTATTCTTATAATGATTTAATTATCCTGAAGGTGTCCTGGTAATACACTTATCCACCTTTTGTGGCAGTAATCCCGGACAAAGGTAAAATCAAACATCATCGCGACTAATATTATTCATAATAAAGGTTTTTTGGGTTAAATCGCGTAAGCAGAAATGTGTCGTAACAGCAATGACGTCATCTTGCTCCGTTTAAGACCGGCAGCAGGTGGGTGGCTTCACTATTCTGCCAAATCTCCCGATGATGCTGGTTGTAATTACCAGCGAAACGTCGTACTACTCAAATTGTAAATATTGTGGATTTACTCTCCAACACACGTCAGACGCTGTCTCCCCGACAGACCTGGTCTTCACCTGAGGACGGCTGCTTGCGTTGTGGCCGAAACGTCGTGAGAATTATTTTATTATGTTTTATTTTTATTATTTTATTACTTCCCTTCTACGTGACTTTACCGAAAGAACCAAGAAGATGAATCCCTGCAGTCACGAAAGCTTTAAATCGAAATTTAATTGACGTTTTGTTTACGTGACAAATCCCTTACTAATTGGCGGCTGTGTTGGGTGGTGGAGGGTTACGACACATTTATACTGATGCGATCTAACCCAAAAAAATCTTAACTCCCGGTCAATTGCATTTGAAAACCTTCAGAATTTATACATTTTTTTCATTTCGTACAAAAACGTAGCCACGACTGTGAATAGTTGCTTTTGCAAACTTGCTCGAAATGTAAAGTGCACACTTACATTATAACGGGAGCACAGCAGTGGACTTGTGCTTCATTCGCACGGTTTGCAGATGCCGCTAAATGGCAGTTGGCAAGATTGTTATCACAGTTAGCAACTAATAATGCTTATTATCATTGTTATTCTATTCTATTCGGTGTGCGATTGGTTCGCAGAAACCCATTCGCCACAACAGATAGATTTGACTTTCCCCCACGAATGGCAAAAAATGAATGATTATTGAATCGAATTATTGTGACCATGAATCCTGAAAGTTTCATGACTCCCAGAGGGAGTGAATCACTGCCTGCCCAATGCACGCACGGACGCACGTGTGCTTCTGTCCTTTAACTTGTACATTTTATAACGCTTAAAAATAATACATCCAGGGCTTTCGACGCGGGCTTAACCTAAAGAAATTGCCGTGGCTCAATTAGAACGTGGACCACGGCTTTCCTTCTATAAATTTGAATCTGTCATGAGGTGACCCACATTATCGAGGGGTTACCACAATTGCTCACGCCACAGCAGCCCTACGGATCATCGTCAAGACCGACTCCTCGGCGGTGGGGCTCTCTAATTGACCCCCGCATCGCCACGTGGCCCGCTTTGTTATGGCTGGAAATAGATTTTACTAGATTTCGGGCGAAGTGTCGCTACTGAAGTTTTCCCCCGTGCTCAGCATTCCGCCGTTCTACCCTGGAAAGCGAACCCTACCCAGGAGGGCAAAAAAACTGGCATTGGGTCGGTTAACACGGCACGCAGCTGGCAGGCGGCATTTCCTCTGTATTTTAGGCCCAAAGCCAAACACGTGGGAGCATGTGTTTTACGTAACAGATCTCCGGAGCGTTCGCTTTAGCGTGGAGATTTTTTTTTAGAAGCCCTTGTGATGTGCCCCCCCCCCCCATTACTACGAAAGCCTCTCTCTCTTTTTTTCTTTTTACCTGCAGGCTCCAATAATTAGCACCGTGAGCGAGCGGGGCCAGAAGGCATTGGGAGCGCTATATCATCACAGACCCAGTTTTGGAACCTTCCACCAGATGAGTGGATTCTGCTTTGTGAGAATCAGCAGATTGGTTTATTATTTATATATATAATACAATGCATACAAAATATATAGTGCTGTGTCCTTCAGACAACTGCTTTGTGTATTTTTTTTCTCTCCAGATAATTTCAATGAACGTCTCATGCTTTAAGGAAAAATGTACAATTGAGTCTGTAATGTAGCAGGTAACCTTGTCTGATTTCCAAAGTGTACGCATACATACAAACATACTCGCACACACACACACACATACTTTTATGCACTTGTACATTCACAAGTCAAAGGTCACCCAGACATGTAGAATGTGCAAGCAATTGCCATTCCCGTACGCTCCGTCTCTATCTCTTTCATGGACACATGCAACACAATATACATTTAATGGTAAGGGCATTTATTCGTGGGCTGAACAAACAACATAAATAAACCCGCTTGTCCTTTTGCAATCATTCGCACAAAACATGTCCTCCGCATGAAAGACTAAAATTAGTCGAGCATTTAGCCGAGCTTCTTAAACAAAGGCGAGCGTGAAAGCAACGTTCGCTCGCCTCTCCACCTCGAGCCCGTCGCGAAGGGGCCCCACCTAACTGCTGAGCGGTCGGTAATGAGCGTCTGCTTGACTAATTGCCGCGGAGGATACGATGCAGCGTGCTGCGGCCACTGCCGCTGTTTTAGGTGCACGACCATCTGTTCGCGGTACAAACACCCAGCGCTTCTCCTGAGCGGGGCCCCCGCCATACAAATGAGCTCACCGTTGTCTATCTGGACGGCAATGAAGTGTGTACAAAGCAGCTTCTGTCCCGTAAACCCGCCTCGGGAGAGCAGTAAAACTCCCATTTACCGAGCGTCCGTCTTTGTCTCCGTGACAGAATGATCAAAGCGCTCTGTTCAATTAGCTCCCACAGCAGTCGTTCAGGTTTCATGTTGGGAGAAAGTGATAAATCACCGGGTCATTTTTCTTCGGTCAGAGACACCCAAGCCGTGCGTGCGTGCGTGTGCGCGCAAGTTGCACGCGCAACTTCGGCAAAACTTGCCGCGTTATTGCACGAGTCCGAAACGATCGCCGTGCCTTGAAAGGTTATAGCGTGACGAGCGGTCTGTTGCCTGACGACTGCTGCCAGCCTTTGTCTAGGCTGTGTTTTTGGAAACAGACCCCCGGTGGCGACTGCTCGGATATTAAATCTGCAATCGGCGTAAATTGAGCATCGTCTGTCGCTGCGTCGCACGAAACACTGCACAACGGGAACGGGTTTGGAATGAAAGAATGAATGGGTGAATTTGAATGAATCGGACGCGTCCTGGTTGCCGCACTTGTCCTTCAAACAATAGCGGGCTTGCAAGGAATGTCGTGCAAAAAAAGAGCATTTCGCCAAAACACAAATGAGAAGGAAATCTACGGTAGCCATAGAACAACAGCAGCAGCAGTCTGGTATGGATGTGCATACCTGGAAACTGGGTCCAAAACACGCCATTCGAGTTAGATTCCTGGCCATGGGTAACATCAGTGGCGAGTGCCCTCCCTGCCCCCTCACCAACCTGCATTGACCAGTGCGGTGAAGTATGGCAAAATTAAAATAAAAACTCGCACGACCTGGAGAGGCCTTAATCCATTGGTGAATTGATATTGGCTGGTTTTTACTATTTTTTACATATATTTAGACAATGCATTGTAAAATGACCTGCTCATAACTGAGCATTGTATGGACCAACACTCGGGTAAAATATTTATTTATTTATATTTCTTATGAAGATGATATTGTTCGCACGTTGCCATGATTAACGCCGAAGTTAATATACCGATAGTCACCTTAACCTTGGCAGGCTAAACGCGCGTCGTCAACCTGACAGCACGGATGGCTTCCGACGGCCTCGTATCGACGCCGTCGCTCAGAGCCATTTGAGGGGGGGGGGGGGGGTGGTGGTGGGAGTGAACCGCGGCGGCGAGAGATGGGCCAAGTTTCCATCGGGCGGCCGTCAACCAGCGAGCGAAGCGACCGGTCGTGCCGCCCTTATCGCCGCGACTCTCTCTCCAAGCTGCATGGTCGGTCGCCCCGGCGGTGGCGGCGGTGGTTGCTGCTGCCCGTGTCGAAATGCGAAGGGGCCATTCGACCGAGATCGACGCGCTCTCAAACGTCGCTTCGGCGGTTCGCTCGCCACGGTGGCAGTTGCGAATGTGCAAAAATAACGGGGGGGCAGGGGGGGGCGGAAGGGTTGGGCAAAAGAATCTTCAAGAGGCGTTTTTAGCAACCCAGGCCCCTGCGGAGATGGGCAGCGTGGCAACGCCGCGCAACAAGCAGGCGGCACTCATTAACGGAACACCCCAAAAATAAACGTGGGTGCCAAATGCATTAGTAACACATTTTACAATAATTAAAGTCACGCAAACGTTAATGATGATGATTTTTGGCTCCAAAATAATGGGAGAAGAGCCAAAGGAGGAAAACGTGCAACGGCGTGCAATCAAGAAGCCAGAATGCTAATCGAGCTCTTCTTGAATCTGCTCAAAGGAAATGGCCAACGGGTGGCACTGAAACATTCGTTTTCATCATCATCAATCATCTTTTGTCGTCATCAATGATGAATCCACTGCTGGATAACCCAAGCCGTCAACAATCCATCCAGCTCCTGCACATATAGCCAATTTGGAGTGATACAGTGGCGAGATGTTAACTATCTCGCATGGTATGGAGGAGGTCGTGGGTTCGATCCCGACCCTGATCACTGTATATTTATTCTCCCCGCGGTCGCGTGGATTTTTCTCTGGGTCCTCTGGTTTTTCCCCTCCACATTTAGAAACGTGTGTCTGGAGTATTTGGCTGCTATAAATTTCCACACGGTGACAAGCCACTTTGTTAAGCCGTCATTTGTGATAGCCAGCTCAGTGTGCCTATTCCTGGTAAAATAAAAACAAATTTAAGTTTAGTTTAGATTTCATTGCTCCGTCTTCATAGTTGTTTTAACAGTGCTTAGGGCACATGCTTGGCTATTGTGCCTCTGCAATTATGGGTCTCAAGTATTGATGGATAGTACCAGTGGCTAGGACATGCCATCCGTGATCGTGCAAATAGCATTGTCGTTCCAAAATAAAAAATACTTTATGTATACTTTTTTTGCACCTTCTGAGAAATGTTAATACGGTACAGTATTGAAATTTTATTTCTGCAGATTGAATGCATCCGTTCCGTCATGATGTACGGATGTCCCTGTTGTAACTCACCCGGCAGGGCATGTACTCTGCAAATTTACATCGCCAAACTTAAAATATGAATCTTAGTGAGTCATGGCAATCCGGTGTGCATGCAAATTGATTCGTGTTTTTTTCACTCCGGGCCGAGTCTACGGTTTTTGGTTTGCAGATCTTTCCCTTGTGCGGGCGAGTAGGTTGATAGATATATAGTCGGTGTTTAAAGCGCAGCGCATGAAACGAATAATTAAATAAAGCAATTTGCTTTGTCGCACCCTGCCATATGTGGTTTAGAAGTCCACGAAAGGTTCTGTCAATATTTGCGTTCTTTGTTTTCAAAAATAATTGCTTGCCCAATTTAACAATTTTTATTGTGGGCTAATTCTTGGTTTTATCCTGCGTTTTATTTTCCCAGAACATGGTTTTAACTTCAGTTGGGAAAAACATTTTGCGGATTAATATAATAACGGTGCATAAACTGTACATATACCTTTTACTATGTTTATTGTTTACTGTTAACACTTTTACTGTGACCTTTGAACCAGAGGCATGTACTGCATGGCTCTGCTGGTTATCTGTGAACAGAATGATTTATATGCTAAAAGAGCTCTTCACACACACACAAACTGTGGGAATAAATAAGCCTTTGAGTGGACATGAAAGCCCAAAAATAATCTGTAAAATTCACATTCAAAGATAATGTGCAGACAGCATAAATTTTAAACTCATTTAATATTTCGTATGCGGTTTATTATCCGTTGTATTCCTTGCGTGCGGCACATACATGGCTATTAATATATATGCAAGCAACGTGTTATATCCACAATGCTACCGAACTGTGAATTTTAATGCACATTATTATAGAATGACTGCAGCATGCTCAAATGTATGTAAATGAACGGCTCAGTACGGGCACGAGAGAAAGGGAGGGAAGAGAGAGCGAAAAAAATGCAAGCGTGTTATTATTCAACGTGCTTAACCTAGTAATGTTTGGGGTTGGGGGGGTCACGGCTCTTAGCCTTGAACATGCCAGTTGGGAGAAGACTAAATAGTGAAGGGGTTAGAGCTGGGGGTAGGATGGGTGGGCTGCTGGCGGTGGGAGATTTAATCCGGGTTAATTACCAGGGCCTTGCCCCCCCCCCCCCAAAAAAAAAAGCCCTCACGGGAAGTGTCAGCCCCCACCGCCAGATGTCACGCGAGGTCTCAAATCCCAGTAGAGATTATTAATTTGCCTTGGAATACCGCTGCCCAGAGGCGGTGTGGCGGCAGCGAAACAGCCTGCTTTAATGGGCTGCATTTGTCCTTGTCGAGCGGGGGGGGGGGGGCGGTTGAGGCTGCTGTGCCGTGCCGAACACCGTGCTCGGTTTCTGTCGCGTCAAAAATATACAAGCTCCGCCGGGTGGCGTGGCGTGGTGCGGGCTTGACCCCGGTGCGGGCCCGACACCGGTGCGGCACGAACCCCGTCCGCACGATCGCCGCCTTCCTCCAACGCGGCGCGCCGCGGGGTCGTTAAGAAGTATTGCGGAAAAATTCAAGCGCCTGTATTGAGTGTCCTTGCGGGGTGGCTCGCAGTGGATTGATTTGGAAATCGTCATTGTCTTTTTTTTTATTCCCCAAGGTGACGAAGTGGCGTTGTCCTCTTACACAGTCACACCGCTCTGCTCTCTCTCCGAACGTGGGCACTTTTGTGGGCACGATGGCACTGTTATGTTTTCGCGTGCGTCTCCTTGAGGAATACATAGAATATGACTCGGTAATTTATAATCTGGCAATGTTTTAAATATGTGTGTATATACGGGGTGTTTTTAAAAGATGGACCCAATTTCAAAGCAGTATATTTCGCGATGGCAACATATTACAATTACACGAAAAGTTACAAACGGTTTCATGAGTTATCACATTTTACAAAACCATTTTATAAATGCTCTATGTGCCCTCCACCTGCTGTATGGACAACATCGAGACGATAGTTGAATTCGTCCCAAACGCCTCTCAAAGTGTCTTCTTCCACTGAAGTCACCGCTGCCGTGATTCTGTTTTTGAGGTCATCCAGATTAGTCGCTAATGGTGGCACAAAAACAACACGGCCTTTGACGTATCCCCACAAGAAAAGCCGCAGGGTGTGGTGATGTCTGGGGATCTTGGGGGCCAGGAGTGTAGCGCCAAGTCTTGGGGTCCCGTGCGACCTCTCCAACGTTGAGGCGGCGCGTCTCGCGAATGACTGAGGCCAGGGGCTGTTTGTGCGCTGGGAGAGGCATCTAGCTGTGATCATTTGAAACTCTATGCCCCGCCCTCTCTATGCCCCGCCCTCTCTATGCCCCGCCCTCTCTATGCCCCGCCCTCTCTATGCCCCGCCCTCTCTATGCCCCGCCCTTTCAAGTGGTAAGAGTTTCATTCATGGGCGGTTCGTGGTTGCAGAGATATAGCGATTTCACATCGGGTCCATCCTTTTCAAACACCTTTTATATGTATAGTTTTAAACATCCGTTGCTGAGCACAGGCAACAACAACAAATTGTCAAGTGGCCTGCAACAAACAGCACCATCAGTTAACGCATTTATTGCATTGAGCCTGATTATAACAACTTGGGGGGGGGGGAAGGCGATGGGAGAGAGTTCCAAAGTTGAGCGGTGTGATGAAAGATGCAGAAAGAGAAGTGCTGAGACCTGCATTGTGGTGGTTGAACACAAAATGGTGCCTAGGAGTCAGGTGTTGGTGGTGGTTGAACATAGTTGGAATGAGACGAAACAATGAGTCTGGTAGAACAAGTCTTCAACATAGGTGGAGGAATAAAGTAATGAAAGTCAACCGAAACAGTGACCATGATAGTAGCGATAGAAGAGTGATGAGTAGGCGACTGACCGCCGGTGACCGAGTGATTGGAGTGAGTAATATAATTACAGTAGAACTCCTCTCTTAACGACCACCCCTGTTCACGACAAATCGCTTAACGACGGGCCTCCATCGAGCCCAATGTGTAGTGTATAGTGTAGTTTATAGTAGTGTAGTGTATAGTGTAGTGTATAGTGGTCTAGTGTATAGTGTAGTGTATAGTGTAGTGTATAGTGTAGTGTATAGTAGTGTATAGTGTAGTGTACAGTAGTGTACTGTCTCCATAGAGCCCAATGTGTAGTTTATAGTAGTGTCGTGTGTAGTGTATAGTAGTGTAGAATATAGTAGTGTAGTGTATAGTAATGTAGTGTATAGTGTAGTGTACAGTAGTGTCCTGTCTCCATAGAGCCCAATGTGTAATGTATAGTGTAGTATATAGTAGTGGAATGTAATATAGTGTACTGTACAGTAGTGTAGTGCCTCCATAGAGCCCAATGTGTAGTATATAGTAGTGTAGTGTATAGTGTAGTGTATAGTAGTGTAGTGTCTTCATAGAGCCCAATGTGTCGTCTATAGTAGTGTAGTGTATAATGTAGTGTAGTGTATAGTAGTGTAGTGTCTCTGTAGTACCGTTGAGGACGCGTGGACACCCGAGTAGAGGCACACGTATTTATTTCACAACAGTCACTGGGGACATACAGTACTGGAGGGGGTATCGGCCCCCTCACCCGGATAGCTGGGAACACACGGCTAGCTACCCCTAGCCTGCCTCCTAATCCTCCAATTACTGGGCTAGGGGAGGCTGTCTGGCCCGACACTGGTCAGTCGGGCTACGGTACCCGGAGTCCCAGAGTCCTGGCTCTGGTTCACGGGACCACGCTGCTGGCTCGGTCCTGCGTGGCCCTGACAAGGGCGGCGTCCCAGGGGAGTCCAGGGCTCTAGCTAGGCAGTCTTCGGTCTTCAAGAGTTTACTTAAACATTCTTCCCCGAGCCCTCTGACACATCCCCCTTTATACTCCACCCCCGCTGAGGGGTGGGGCCCCGGGCTGCCTGGTGAGGACGTCGTTGAGAGCACCCCCCCCCCCCGTGCACTCACGTAGCCCCGCCCACTGTGTTTGTTTCCCATAAGCTGCCATGCATAACGGCTCTCTCTCTAACACCCCTACACATACAGCTCCTCCGTAACACCCCTACATCTCCATAGAGCCCAATGTGTTCGCTTATCGACCATTCTCCTGTTAACGAGGGGTTTTGTAGGTACAGTAATAATTAATCAATGTATGGCTTAACCATGTTTATTTTAATATTATGTGTTTATAATGTCGTTATTATCTTTATGTATTAATATCCATTGCTTAAATATTATGAAGTCCTATACTCGCTGAACGATCAACTCACTTAAAGGCCAGTTTAGTGTAACCAATTACTGTATCTGTATTTAAAAAAGAAAACCCAACGTAACATTCATTAACCCATATGAGGTTGACTCCATGTTGAAAAAGAAAAAGTTCTGTGCGCGTAACAACAAAAAATACTTTCCCATGATTCACTCGATCACGTGACGCGCATGAGTCTATAATTCTTAGCTGCAACGAAACCTGAAGAGGGGATTGGCATCCTCAGATTTGTAATTTGGCAGATGCGGTCAGGCGCTTTCAAATTTATGCGAATACATTTTTCAGGGGCGCTTTGTCGACGCTGCAAATAATGCACGTTTAGGGGGAAAAAATATGGAAATGGGTCTGCAGCCTGGGAGACAATGATTCGCTGCTGCCACTGCCGGATGTGGTGAAACTCTACTCTGTGTGGCATTGACATCAGCTTTGCCTTCTTGTAACTCCAGTTTAGCAACTAGTGGGAAACGTTCGTTCAAAAGTATGGCTATCAAATCAAGAGTACTTATCGTATTTTGCACCGTGACGTGCTTGCCACAAATGAACCACAATGCTTTGCTGATCGAATAAAGACGGTTACCGCATCGCGGCGCTCTCAGATGCGCTTCTGTGGCTCTGGAGCTATGCATTTTAAAATCTCGATTTAAAACTCACTTCTTTCGGACTGCTTTTTGTGCTTAGTTTGTTGTCATACCCCCTAACCTCCGATATTAGCACGGTTGGCTACGTACGGTGCGGAAGAAGTTCAACATACATATTGAATTCTTGAAAGATGTTTGTCATTGCGCTTATAACTGAGAAACCAAAACTAGAACGAGGATGAGTAATATGCCACACGTCAGCAAATATTTCCCTTTTCAAAACCAAGTTTCTTTTTTAATGGCATAACCTGACCCGGACAGCAGGCAACAAACATCGGAGCGATTGGTTGTTTGCGATTACTCGCTGGAGACTCATATTGATGGACGGCTAAATTACAGGATTTTTTAACTCATCACTGCACTGCTTTATTTATTGAACGGTACCACCGTTCGTGCGTTGAAAAAAAAAAATGTTTGTTTGTCCATCTGTCATTCTGCTTTTAAACTCGAGAGTAACAAAACAAATACACAAGATCCTTCCTGAGCACGTGGCCTGGAGCAGTGAGACACTGCCAAAGCTGCTCGCGCCACATAAAATATCAAGCATTGCGTAACAATCACCTCACACCCGACATATGTATTATTTGTGAAGGTTATATTGTTTTTACTCAGGGCAGATATGCTTATCTTGCAGATACGTATGGCTCCCCCCCAAGTCTATCCGACACAAGTTAAATTCAAATAAAAACAAAACTTAAATATCACAATAAGGCATTCCATGATATCACTCTGGTGACATCGGCCATGCAATGTGGCTAAAACTTAACGGGGAAAGACGCTATGATCTTATCGCAGCGATTCCACTCGCGCCTTCTCACCGATGCGATTAGCTGTGACTTGACGATTTTTCGTTGCTATCTCATTTACAACGCCTTCAATCTCGAGGCAAGACAGCGCAGGGCGCAACAGCCTGTGAACGGATCTGCTGGTTAAGAGGAGAAGAGCCTTTGTTTCAAACTCCCCCCCCCACCTTGAGGAAGGTGTAGCGAAAGGTGTTGCAGCCTTCTCGCCAAAACTGCTTTGGATGAGAAAATTACGAGGCTGGCATTTTCTACCTCCGCAGCGCCGCAGAAGGATGTGTGGCCGTGTGAACTCGTCGTGAGAAGTCGTCGTATGTTGGGGCTGTCCAAGTTACATGGCAAGAGAGAGAGGAGAGAGAGGGCCTGGGCAGGTTCCAATGCCTAAATGTAACTGTACTTGAGAGAAACGAGACCATAATCCATATTTCTCAGTTGCCGCCTTGTGTTTTTTTCTGCTCTCAAGCGTTTTAAGTTGCCTGGCACGCGCGTGTGTGGGTGCGCTTGCCCGCCGCGTTTCTTCGTTGCAGCATAAATAAGGAAATTGTGGTGTAAGGGCCTTATTGAATTTTTTTTTCCCCTTGCAAAAACATCACATTCCAACCTGGCCGTATAGATATGACTTATGAACGGCGGTGTGACCTGTGTTATTACAGGGTTGCCCTTGTGGTGATTTCCCGGAAGAGTATGCCCATGTGAGCAGTATCGTGCTATATCCATTTACTTTGAGGTTTATAAAGTACATATAAAAAGGGTCAGGTCCTGCGTCCGTGTGTGTGTGTGGGGGGAGCGGTCGTGTCGTCGTGGTTAGTGCACTATACGAATCCGGCGACCCATGTTCAAATCCCTCTCGCGGTAAAAATCAGCGCTGAAGGTCTGAACTGGTTCTGAGCCTCCCCGAGGTCAACTCTGTCTGAAACGGGTACTTGATTCGGTGGGTAAACAGCAGCACTGGGGAGACAAAGGCGGACGGGCGTGGCATTGGCCACCCACCCAGTCGTGTACCGTGCCGGCCTTGAAGAAGTGCTCACTCAGAACACAGTGCCCCAACAGTCTATCAAAGGCTGGATGGGGGGGCATCTTTATCTCGGTGTGTGCATGCACACAACACGTTTGCAGTGCCGCGAGCCACAACCGGTCACTGTGCTTTGAGCAGAGACCAGATTCACGGAGAGCCTGGGGGGGGGGTTGTACAGCGTAGAGAGACATGCGGCACAATTTCTCCCACGATCACATCGCATTGTTAAAAGGAGACACTTGATTTTACCGAATGGTTTTTTCTTTTTTCTTTGCATCATTATTAAAAGTACATTTACGAACCTGACCCGGATTAGGAGTTGTTGCTTCCACGGAAGAGGTGGGATGTGTGTTGAGCCATTCTGGCACCGGTGCTGTGGTAAATATCCTGAGCTGTCTCTCCGCAGAGAACCCAGCGAGTCATAAATGTAATGCCTTGATTTATTATTAAAATGCTCTGTACTCTACAGTATACGTACGTTTGCTGTTTCAGCGACTATACAGGGGGAAAATACATTTAGTAAATAAAATATAAGAACCAATATTTTTTGCTGGCTGGTTAAAAAAAAAAGAATCCAACATATTTCCCCATGGGCTTAAACGAAATAATTGGAAGAATAGATTTTTTTTTCAGAGCCAGGCCCATTGCTCTTCCAGAGTCGCAGTTCAAGTGTTAAACGTGATAATTACTGAAATTAATGTAGGTTTTTTTTTGATACAAAACATCGTTCTTCAGTTCCACGGGTCACAGGTCCTCCCATGCAATAAGCGGGCATTGAATCTCAACGGGCTCTCCGCGAAAAGAAAAAGCACGGCAGGTGGACCAATGCCGCATGAGCACGGAGCCGACACCGCCAAGATCCTGGGTGTGAATCTGGGTTTCTGACGGGAATGATTCTCAACCGGATTGTTGAGCGTGGCGAGTCAATGGGCTCAACCCGGGCTGTCAATGATTGCACGAAACGCTCCCCCCCTCCCACCCCCTCCATTTTCTGAAACGTTGTTTGTCAAATCTCAGCTTTGATAACTTTAATAACTTTGGCTTGATTGACATGCGATGAAGACACTTTGCTGGGCACAGATGAGGCATCCCCTTAAGTGTGGTTAAAGAGGCCTGTCGAAGGGTAGTTCTGTGACCTCATCCTCGCGAGTCCGCTCTCTGGGAGATAATCAACGTGGTCCTCTGGAGTTCTTAATGGGAATATATTCCCCGTGCACCGTGATGCCGATTTGACTAATAGAATGTAATTTGCAAAAGAAAAGCAAGCTGCATAATTCTGAATGCTTGATGGGTAAACAACACCCCTGGGTACGGGATTGAGCTGTAGGAGATAGGAGATGGTGTAATGAGACCCTCCTGGGCTAAACTGCTGCAGGGCAATACTACGCATGTTGACATTGATGAGCTTATAAAAATAAATGAAATGTGTGTGTTCAGTATCTTGCAGTAATGCCATTGTATTTAAGTCACATTTTTAATATTTTTTTCTCAATTTTATTCGAATCCCATTATTGACAACCTGTCGTGGGACAAAATATCCATTGGGAGCTCTGGCAGAGTAATGCGTCAAGCCCGTTAGAGAATGCCCTGCGGAAGGTGATATCGCACAACTACATCTGAGACCCCTCCCAGTGACCTCCATAAGCCAAACTTGGGGGGCACTGCCCTGTAGCACACACCCTGCAAACGTAGAAACGTTCCGTGCATGGCAAGGGAAACCGATATGTTTTTCTTTTAATTCTCAACCGAAATTCAATATCGTAATTTGTGTGTGTGTGTGTGTGCTAACCGAGCTGAGACCATCAACTCTGCTACGCTTGACAGCCCCGGTTTAAACGTGGCAAGCTGAAAGCTGGATTCGTACTCGGCATCTCAGCATTTGCTGGCTCTACCCTGACCCTGAGGACACAGTTAGATCTCTACGTATTAAAATACAAAAATATATATATACTGCATTCCTATGACCAAATCACTAAAGGTTCTGCTCAATTTGCTTTGATGTCCGAAGCAAGTAGGCTTGAGCCTGGGCCGTGCTTTAAATGGGTGACCAGCGTGCCGAACAGTTTATCGGCTGCGGCAAGGCTGCTATTTTGTGGGCAGCAGAGGGCGGTGCAACACGATCCATTGTTCCACTGCACTTCTATGCTTCCTGCTTTCACCAACCTGCACTGATCAGCGTGGTGAAGTACAGTCAAATAATTCCCACGACCAGCGCAGTGTTGGATGGACAAAGGGCGGCTGCACATGTCCACGCATGTCTGCTGCACTGAAAGGCTTGCACAGGCAAATGATTGCGGATACTTGCAGCCTGAAGATAATGAACTTGACGACGGTAATAGTGATGATACTAATGGTAATAATTGATGATGATGATGGATGATGAATGATGAAGATGATTATGATTGATGATGATTATGATTGATGATTATGATTGATGATGATTATGATTGATGATGATGATGATTATGATTGATGATGACAGTGGTGTTGTTTGTGATGGTCCCCACCCAGGACCCCGTGGTATTATGGCTGGGGCTTTAACCTGCAGCGGGGACAGCCGCTCCTCGACAAGTGGAACCTGATCCCCGAGGGAATCGATGTTCTCATGACGCACGGCCCTCCCCTGGGTACGGAGACTACTGCACTCCTCACCTCCGGCACCACCACCACCACCACCGATCCTCCAGAACCACAACTACCACCACCCACTCTTCACCACCACCTTCCAGCACTACCACCGCCACCACGATCCCCCAGAACCACCACTACCACCACCCACTCTCCACCACCACCTTCCAGCACTACCACAATCTCAACTCTCCACCACCACTACTAGCCTCCAGTGCCGTCACCACCACTTTCCAGCACTATCATTTCTTCCACCACTCACTCTCCACCACCACCACGACCACCACCACCACCAAGATCCCCCAGAACCACCACTACCACCACCCACTCTCCACCACCACCACCACCTTCCAGCACTACTACCAACACCACCACCACGATCCCCCAGAACCACCACTACCACCACCCACTCTCCACCACCACCACCTTCCAGCACTACTACCAACACCACCACCACGATCCCCCAGAACCACCACTACCACCACCCACTCTCCACCACCACCACCACCACCTTCCAGCACTACTACCAACACCACCACCACGATCCCCCAGAACCACCACTACCACCACCCACTCTCCACCACCACCACCACCACCACCTTCCAGCACTACTACCAACACCACCACCACGATCCCCCAGAACCACCACTACCACCACCCACTCTCCACCGTCACCTTCCAGCACTACCACAATCACCAACTCTCCACCACCACTACGAGCCTCCATTGCCGTCACCACCACTTTCCAGCACTTTCATTTCTTCCACCACTCACTCTCCACCACCACCACCACGATCCCCCAGAACCACCACTACCACCACCCACTCTCCACTACCACCACCACCATCTTCCAGCACTACGGGGTGCTACGGTGGCGAGATGTTAACTACCTCGCCTGGTATTCAGGAGGTCGTAGGTTTGATCCCGACCCTGATGCCTGCTGTATATTTGGAGTTTGCGTGTCTCTCTCCCCGTGGTCGCGTGCATTATTCTCCGGGTCTTCTGGTTTTTCCCTCCACATTTAGAAACATACGCAAAGAGTATTTCGCGGCTATAAATTTCCACATGATAAGCCACTTCATTGAGCTATCATTTGCGGCCAGGTCGCTTATGAAAAATAGCTATATAGCTCCGTGGGCCTTAATTGGTGAAATACAAATAAGTTAAATTTACAGTTTAGTTTTACCACCACCCTCCACTCTTGCCACTATAATCACCAATACCCCCATTATCTCACCACCACAACCGTCACCTCCTTTGTACCACCGCTTTCATCGCACATGGCCACCACCTCCATCACAACCACCACCACCACCTCCATCACCCACCCACTCACCACCACCACCACCTCCTTCACTCACCACCACCATTTCCACCACCACCATCACCCACTCACCACCACCAACTCCATCACCCACTCACCACCACCACCTCCATCACCCACCCACTCACCATCACCACCCACTCACCACCACCACCACCCACTCACCACCACCACCTCCACCACCACCCACTCACCACCACCATCACCCACTCACCACTCACCACCACCATCACCCACTCACCACCACCACCACCCACTCACCACCACCACCTCCACCACCACCCACTCACCACCACCATCACCCACTCACCACTCACCACCACCATCACCCACTCACCACCACCATCACCCACTCACCACCACCATCACCCACTCACCACCACCATCACCCACTCTCCATCATCACCCACTCTCCACCATCACCTCCATCACCACCACCCCCATCATTACCCACTCACCACCTCCATCACCCCCCCCACCCACTCTCCACCCCCCCTCCCACTCTGCTCCACCGCTTTCCGTCTCACACTGCCTGGATACAGCAGCTACAAAACAAACCCCTAATGAATGAATGCGTCCACTACCCCCGGCTTCATGCTGGCTGCATTGAGGACTTGTAAAACAACCAAAAAAAATTGCCCTTACTATGTGGTCCTCCGCAGCCTTTTGTTTGCCACTTCCTCGACACAGAACGACCAATGCCACTTTGTGCCCTTAATGGTGGCCGGCGCCCCCAGTGCCTTCATTCATTCATTCTTGCAATTGTTGCTTTCAATCCCTGCTCCCCCATCCGATTCCTTGACCACGGCATTATTCGACTCGTTTTGCGTCTTTGTTGTTTCTTTGCACGCTCATTATATTGAGCGGTTTTGCGCTGCGACCGCTCCGTCGTTCAGCAGACCGCCGGGTCTGGAAACTGTTGGGAGAATGGTGACATCTTCTTGGTTCTTTCGGTAAAGTCACGTAGAATGGAAATAATAAAATAATAAAAATAAAACATTATAAAATAATTCTCACGACGTTTCGGCCACAACGCAAGCAGGAGAACAGGTCTGTCGACATGACAGACTCTGTCAGACTCTGTCTTCTCGACAGACCTGTTCTCCACCTGAGGACGGCTGCTTGCGTTGTGGCCGAAACGTCGTGAGAATTATTTTATTATGTTTTATTTTTATTATTTTATTATTTTCATTCTACGTGACTTTACCGAAAGAACCAAGAAGATGAATCCCTGCAGTCACGAAAGCTTTAAATCGAAAAAATAATGGTGACACTTTGTTGATGCACGTACGTCCGTCCGTGTCTAACGGAGAGGGGGAATCAACACGAGGGTGGTTATTGATTAATTGAAATGCAGTGCGATGGCATATGCCTCCGGGGACTGGAGGCATAGGCAGATATGTAAATAGGTCAGATATGTGAACGGCTATAGAAAATTATTAGTGTTCCCGTATCGAGATGAAGGGCAAACTGCTTTGAAGATGAGCAACTGCTCGATTGTGCTTTAGTAGTGAGCGAATATATGGGAGATTAACATTCGTTACTGGATGTGAAAAGATCGGATTTGTGTGAACATCGATACAAAAATGCCCTGGGTGTTTGGCAGTTAATTGGCCAGGGCAGACATGTTACAGTCAGGTTTGCCACATACTGTAGAATGAGTGTTTGCACAACAGTACTACTACTCCAGCGACACAGATTTGATTCTTGGCTACAATGAACATCATTGGTTATCGGCACTTTAACCTCGTCAGAGGACTCTACCCGAGGTCGACTCAGCCTAAGATGAGTAGCTTTTGCAGTGTGAGTATCAGAACGGTGGCCTGCAATAGTTGCCACATCACCAGAGCATTTCCCACTCGCTCGTGCGAGTGATTTTTTCTCAAATTTCTTGAAATTAATATCCAGTGAAATTCCATGCCGGAGCTGTCAGTTTGGACTTTTTTTACCGCGTTGAATTTCATTAAAAGCGAGCATTATTAACATAGCTGCACGTCTTTCTTGTGCACTTGCGCAGTTTTCAATCCTGTAGTTTGCATTATATGTTCATTCAAAGAATGAATGTATATTCTTGTGAAATATACGAAGGTAATTTATTTCACCGGATTTTGTTTGTTAAGTTCGCATTTTAATTCGATAGCTGCTTTAACCTAATCCCGCGCTCCGTCCCTGTACGTGCGAGCATGGCTTCAGCGAGTGCCGCGTGGGTGCGGGCTCCGGTTATCGTATTAAATAATACATGCTTGAACATTACTCAAGCGCAGAGAGAGAGAGATATATAAGCCCCCTAACTCTTCCTCCGGCAATGTGGAGAAGTCCCCCAGTATGAAGCGGCTCAATCTGCGGGACCACCCAGTGTGAGCCGTGCGCGCCCTCTCGCAGGACGGGGGAGAAAGGCTGCAAGTGTTTAGCGTAATAGCCCGGATCGTGTTGCGTCTGCCTCGTTGCAGGGTTCCGGGACTGGGTCCCGAAGGTGCTGCAGAGGGCGGGCTGCGTGGAGCTGCTCAACACTGTGCAGAAGCGCGTACAGCCCAAGCTGCACGTCTTCGGGCACATACACGAGGGTCGGTATCGCACGCACACACGCACGTTGAACTTCTTTCGCACCGTACGTAGTAGCCTACCGTGCCAATCGGGAGGTGCGGGGTAAGGACAACAAACTAAATTTCGATTTAAAGCTTTCGTGACTGCAGGGATTCATCTTCTTGGTTCTTTCAGTAAAGTCACGTAGAAGGGAAATAATAAAATAATAAAAATCAAACATAATAATTCTCACGACGTTTCGGCCACAACACAAGCAGCCGTTTTATTATGTTTTATTTTTATTATTTTATTATTTCCCTTCTACGTGACTTTACCGAAAGAACCAAGAAGACAACAAACTAAACGTGCCAAAAAAAACTGTTCTAACGGAATGAGTTTTCATTCTAGATTTAAAAGTGCACTGCTCCAGTGGCTTACTAATACGCGCGCACGACGCACGCACCAGATGCACGGGGACGTACACTCACGCGTGCACGAATGTGCCACGCGTTGCACTAATGCAAGTGCGCGCATACAAATCGGTTAAACGCACGCACGCACATCCGTATGTACGCACACACACAAAAGATCCCCCAGTATAGCCTTAATAGACTGTAGGGGCAAGTGCTGTTAGCGGGCACTTATAAAGGCCGGCACTGCACACGAGGGGGTGGGTGGCCAACACCACGCCCGGCCGCCTTTGAGTACCTGGTGCAATGTTTACACATCGCACCAGGCACCCATTTGAGGCTGAGTCGACCTAGGGGAGGCCCAGGACCGGTACAAATAATCGTCACTGGTGTTGGGCGTGAGCGGGAATCGAACTCGGGTCGCCGGGTTCGTAGCGAAACGCGCTAACCACTACACCACCGCTTCCCACATTTAGACACACACACACATACACACACACATACACACACCCGCACTTCACGCATTCACTTACGCCCACACAAAGACACACACTTGGGAACCTCATTTTCCAGTAAAAATATGATAATTGTGCGCCTATAAACGTGCGCCTTTTGGCGTCATCTGGTCCAACCCATGTGAGACTAGGCTCTAAAGAAAGCTGTCTCGGGTGTGGACCAATCAACTTCAAGGACAGTGCAAATTATCAGAGTTATGTCTTTTGTTTGTATTAAGACTGCAGGTATTGCGGTCTATGCAAACATGACTCCTTGTAAAAAGGTGTCAGTTTTGTTGCCAGATAGAATGGTAAAAAAACAATTATCAGACACACACTTCTTACGTACAAAGCATAGCGACAGATCCTGGGTGTAGCGCAGTGCACGAACCACTTCAGCACCCAGCACCCCAAGGTGTTTTATCAACCGAACGACCTCAGTTCGATTTCCGACCACGGCGAGCATCCGTGGCGAGGGTTATCTGAACTGGTCCTGGGCCATAACGGTAACCGTGGAGCGATCCTTGCAACACCAGGACACGCACAAAACAAGGCACCACGAGAAACCGGTGCAGTTCTGAATCGTCTGGCCTGGGTCTCCTGTGGGTGACCTGAGCCAGAAATTAGTACTTGATGTCACGTGTAAATCATCGGCACTGGGGGAGACAAATGTGGCCGGGCATGGTGCTCGCTACACCACCTCCCCTAAATAGTTGTTCTTAGGTTTTTTCGGTAAAGTCACCAGGTAGGTAAAAAATTAAAATTAATAAAAGTAAAAGAAAAATAAAATACAAAATCACGACGTTTCGGAAGCAACACAAGCCTCCGTCTTCAGGTGGAACAGTCACAGCACGATAGCTGTATCACTTGATTGAAGACGGAGGCTTGTGTTGCTTCCGAAACGTCGTGATTTTTATTTTACTTTTATTAATTTAATTTTTTTACCTACGTGACTTTACCGAAAAAACCTAAGAATATGAATCCTTGCAGTCACGAAAGCTTCAAATCTAGAATAAATAGTTGTTCACTAAAAGGACTTTCCACAACAGTCCGTGAACGGCTCTCGTGGGATGTCTGTCATTAGCACTTGTATACACAGACACACACGCAATCCCACACGGCTCGTCACTGGATATTTCTATTGTAGCACCAATTAAAATTGGGCTTGCACTTGCTCATCCGCCGCACTTGACCACCCAACAATAATAATAGTGGTCATACAAATAATAATGCACAGCCCGTTTCTGCCTCTTCCCCTTACCCCCCACCCCCTCCTCATAGGTTATGGCATCATGACGGACAGTTGTACGACATACGTGAACGCATCGCTGTGTACAGTGAGCTTCCAGCCAACGAATCCGCCAATCGTCATAGACCTGCCAAATCCCAGCAGGTCTTAGTAGCCCCCCCCCCTCGCTGCTGCCCTGGGACATTAAACAGCTGAATGGGGTTGCGCAGGACATCGTGTTCATTCGATCCTCAATTTTTCCACCATTGCCCCCTGAAGGGCAATGCCAAGGCCCTGCCAACGCTTGCTGCAAAGGGGATGTTTATTGTCGAAGCGACGGGTCTGTTCAGAAATGTTTTCTCGACTACCAAGAGCTTTTTTTTTTATTGTGAACTTTTTTTCTCTGTCTCTCTCTCCCGTGCCCCCCCCCTCCCACCTCCCTGCAAATTTCAATGCTTTGTCGTCGCATTTTTTTTCATATATGCATAGTGATAAGAGTAAATGGATTCGTGCACAATTTGTGATTGTACAGTGCTTAAGTCGTGAAAAGAAATATTTTAGAATTAAAAAAGGGGGAGCGCGTGTCGAGGGATGGTGAGAGATGAGGGTTGCCGTTTTTGTATTTTCTATTCGACGTGGATGAACTTATTGGAGCGAAGCGTCAGCAGTGGACGAAGACAAATCTCTCGCACTGAATAAATTTTTAAATATACATATTTTGCAAATAGCTTTTTTTCTCGTTTTAGATAACGTGATAGTGTTAGAGGCCTTGGAGTTTTAAGTGCAGCTGCCAAAATTGATTTTTCGTGAAAGTTTTAGTGGTAACATTTTACCTTTACGATTTTAATTCAAGTTAACCTCGTAGATTTTTGTCTGGGGGAATATTTGTGTGCAAGGCTTCGCTAAAATGATTTAAGCGGTTGAGATCCAGTGCCAATAGAACTTAGCTCAGTTTTTTTTCTTCACCCCCCCCCTCGTCTGTGCTCTTGGTGCTATTATTGTTATTATGTGCATTCTGGATTTATCCACGCTGGGGTATTTTTTTTTAACAGGGGTCTCACTGTACTAATAGGGTTTTTCCCCTTTTTTCTGGCAACAAAACTGACACCTTTTGCAAGGAATCATGCTTACATTAACCACAATACCTGCAGTCAAATGCAAACAAAAAACAATACTCTGATAATTTATGCATTGTCTTTGAAACTGATTGGTCCACACCAGTATATAATAGTACAACTATCAGAGTATTGTTTGCATTTGACTGCAAGTATTGTGGTTAATGTAAGCATGATTCCTTGCAAAAGGTGTCAGTTTTGTTGCCAGAAAAAAGGGGAAAAACCCTATTAGTATATTTTGGTACTGGCAAAGGAGGTCCCATGAAAGGGGGCTCACTGGTTGAAAATAAACATCCGTAGCAATTCAATTCAGCAGCACAACTGCATGGAATCTCTCAGCCTTGCCGATACCCCTTCGACGCGCGTCTTGACGTCGTACCGTGCGCCCTTTGGCACGATGTCCGACGTTTCATCCCACATGCTGGTGGGAACCTCCCGACGAACGCTGCTGCCCAGCACATTGGAGCGATAAAATTTAACATCGCGCGGCGCGCCTGGGGAAACACGTCGGTGCGCTGAGCAGCAGAGAACGCTTTGAAAGATTTAAATGTATGCATCGCATTTAGATTGTGG
The DNA here is from genome assembly GCF_965212315.1 of Lampetra planeri. Classification (NCBI taxonomy): domain Eukaryota; kingdom Metazoa; phylum Chordata; class Hyperoartia; order Petromyzontiformes; family Petromyzontidae; genus Lampetra; species Lampetra planeri. Next base: position 9,463,772 of record NC_136122.1, on the reverse strand, counting down.
TTGGGGGGAGGGGAAGCCATGTCATATTAATCAATTACATTTTTATGGTACAGGGGAATCGATACGGGCAGAGTATCGATAATTTAATTGTGGGCGTCCTTGTGCAGTTTGGTTGTGCGTCGCATGTAACAAAAATTATTTAGGAGATCCCAAACAGGGTGGATTAGATTCATTATTCTAATTTAATTTTGCATTAAAACGTCAGTGTGTGACCCCCCCCCCCCCGACTCGAATGAAAGGTAGTTGTACTATTTATATACTGTAAAGGTCTGAGGTATGGTTTAGTTGTGAGCAAACAATCATAGTGTGTGAAACATTTTTATAAGGATGATTTTTGTTTTGCACTGTTCATGGCAACAATCTGCTCTTATACCAGATGTAATTTACGTAAAAAAAAATATTCAGTGTCAACAAAGTTATAGGTCGTAAATACTCGCGCTATATATACACTTGTTTCAAACACCGTGTGTGGCATCGCAGATAAATGTACATACAATTTGGTTTTCAATTAAATATTGTGCATTTTTGTAGCATTTTACCTGCGTGTGGATGCAACGCTAAAGTTTGGCAATATTGTACTTTGTGCCAGCAAAATTTAAGGTGTTGAGCAATTAAAAAATTACAATACCCTACTGCCTAAACATGGTTAATGACTAAAATAATCATTTTTTAAAAGCATTTGGAATTCATTTGACAGTGGCTGCTGTTTGTATTTTTTTTTACTATTGATCGCTGTTCCTGTTTGTGAAATTTACGTTGCTTGTAAGGCCACTTGTAATACGTCCTAATTTAATCAAACCAATTGCTTTGTTGTTATTTTTGTTTTAACTTATTTCATTTTTTTCATTTTGTTATTTATCTTCATATGAATACCAATAAAGCAAGTTTATTCTATCAGCAGCGTGACAAGTGTTAATACTGTCTTACTCATGCAGCACATCGCTCTAAATTGACCAGCTGGCTGAACGGTTGAGCGAGTTGCTTAGTTTGGAAGGTTGCGAGTTGAAATCCTGGTTGGGGGGAGGGGGGGGTTTACTAAGCCCATCATCCCTCCAGGCTCTATAAAATAAGTACCACTTTGTGACTGTCACCAGCGGTTGTCCTATGGACTGACTCCCTCCCACCATAGGAATGTGGAATTTCCACCACTGACTCAGGGCTCTGAACATGAAATGAAAAGTCTTATTGCTCGATTGAGCAGGAAATCACTTGGAAATTTTGGCAACGTTAGTTTTTGTAACGTGTTAAATGGGTTAAACAATTGAGTAATTGTGCAGTTCCATACGCACAACACAGCTTTGACACATCCTTAGAGAATAAATGTCACTATTCACATTGTACACTTCAAGTACAGAGAGCTCACAAAACAGAATAATTCATTTGCTACAAATATTTTTTATACGTGACCCAATTGAAGGTATACTTATTTCTGTGCACCTACTAAAGCGATGAAAAATGGTATTCAATGGGTTAAAAAATGTAATCGTATATATATAAGTTTGCTCGTGGTCAATGGTAACTGGTGAAATAATTCACCATCGTAGAAAAATTATTGAAGAACTCAACAATCAAAGATTAATAAGCAAAACTAAAATCACGTGCATCTTGTTCCTGTTCTGATGGGCTTTTCTTGTAATTTACAGAATTTATTTCATTTCGTTAAACAAAAGAAAATATTTTTTCCTGTAAAATACACCGACTCCCACCATTGGAATGTGGAATTGACACTTGTTCAACATAGTATAGATAGATACACGGAGCAATTACTGAAGGCAGACCAGGATGAACATGATTTGAAAAGGTGGAAGCTGGGTGGAATTCTCTTTTGTAAAAAAAAAAAAGATTGTTTAAAGCAGTATACCAACATTAATTAACATACATCAAAGGCTGAAAGGTATGCAAAGATGCATGGAGAGATGCACACTGGTAAGCACACTGAGATAGGGGACCATGAATCAAAGTACTGTACAACACAAATTAGAGGTATATTGAATTAAAACAAAGGTGAGTTTCGGTAAGACACCGCTCAAAGGGACGGCAGCTGATCTGTGAGACTGCTGACCGAATTGCAGCCGATGGACGGATTGGCTAAGATGGTTGACCACGGTGGAGATGGAGCAATGGACATCAGCTAATTCGCAAGAGCCAGATTTACTCTGGCCGTTTGACCATACTTCACGTTCAACAGCACGGGTTGGTGAAGGAGTGATACTAAGGACTAGTTCAGACGTCACGTGCCACCGATATTAGCCCGAGCCAGGAATCAAGTCATCACCAGCGCAACGTGGCAACCCACCGTGCCACCAATTCACCTGCATGGTTAGTAACGGACAGGGGACAAATGCTAACATTTTTGTCTTGTTACAACCAAGTGTAAGAGTTTGCACGTGTACATGCCTCGAAGGTACACAAAAGTTTCCACCACAAACGGTATTCTGTTTATTGCACCAGCCATTTTATTAGGAGACAATTTCACCTTGTAATACACCGTAAAAACTACAAATCACAGGAACACATTTACACTGGTTAATGGCAATCTGGTGTCCACAACGCTGTAACCGACCATATGTTACATTGAATTTCCATCACTGGTTTTGCCACACACAGGCGCATTAATAAACAAAAGGTAAAACCAGTGATATTTTACATTTCGTTTTTGGTACGGTCCCTGCAACCCCCCCCCCTGCCAGCAACATGTAAAAAAAACCGATGTGGTTTTTATTTGAGGGGGGGGGGGCTTGAAACGGAGATATGTTATGTGATAGATATTGTACCCTCTCCTAATACCAGTTAGGTTTCCATGGATTAAAATAAATGTACCAGTGAGACAGTGAGGAATTAAAGAAGCACGGCTACCGCTCAAGTTTCATCCACAAAGTTGTGCAACGACAAAGAGCTTCAGGAAATATCTACAATTCCATTCTGGAAAGAGTTTAGGCAAAAATACAGGCTTTGTGTTAGAAAAGCATCGTTTGTTTTGTAATCAACATCAAAAACCTAATCGCTCAAGAGGCAAATTACAAGCAGAGTTCCCAAACCACATCTTGCAGAGTAATATATTAACATCTATTACGAGCAAAATGCTACAACCCAACGAAAACATGTATACTGTACACACAACCTTTGCAATTGGACACGATAAAAACCTATTGCGTTGTGACTTCACTACTTACTTGTAACCACGGTGCGCACATCTCCAACGCTTGTGTGTACGAATCGCGCACCTGATGAAAGTGGCGAGAGATGATGGAGTTTCTAGAATTTAAAGTAGACGGAGAGCATATAAAAAAACCCTCTAAAACTTGTAGTGTTAGACCGAACAGAAGCTCTCCTTCACCGGTCTTAACATAAAGGAGACAGGGTCACTGCAGAGATCACGTTGGGTGCACCGAGAATTGCTGGGGCAGCATTTTGAACTCTGGGAGTTGTTCACAGAGGTCTGCAGGTGTGTATAATTGGGTGAATTGGTAGCACAAGGAGGAAAGATGATGAGGGCGGTGGTGGTGGTGGGAGCAGTAACGCCAATCATACAGCTGCACACCACAATGGTCGAAACTTAAGCAACTGCTCGTGGTTCCAGTGCAGATTTGGCCATAATGCCACTCATATATTAACGAAACTCATTGAGTGACTGTGTCAACAAGGTCTTGAGTTTTAACACGCACGCACAGGGTTAGAAGTTCGATACATTTTAAGCATCATCAGGTTTGGTAAATCAAATAAAATTTTACCGATTTGCATGTTTACATTGTGGTCGAATTTAGATGGAAAATAATTCACCCGGTTGAATATTTCCAGTTTTTGGGATACACACATTCCCTTTTCAAGGTCTACCAATCACCATTCAGATGAAAATTACCCAAGATTCCATGTAACTGTTTGATGGTAGACATGCGAACGATATTCCAGGCAGGGGTGCTAGTATGACAGGTGCAGTTTGGGACCCTTTTAAGTGAAAACATCCAATATGGTAGGGTCATAATTACGCAACCTGTGATTTACCCACACAATCTGGTAGAAGCTTCCAAAACAATGCACTGAAGGCAATTATTAAAAGTCTGGATTATAAATACAAGGCAGTGTGTGCAGCCCTAAATCATTTTCACACGTTCACATTTTTTTCCCTGAATGGGTACATAATTAGGCCCACCTGTGGACAGTCACGTTCCTAACATAAAATCTGTATTTTCCAAAAGCATTACCACCCTGTAATTTGGAAATATATTTAATCACCAGCCATGGTCAATCCACTGCTGGATGAAGGGGCTTCTGCTCAGCTGCTGCGATCCCACCAGGTAAGAATGCACACCTCACACCGGCGAAGGAGCCGATTTCATCACTCCACCTAGTTGGTGGATATCTTCTCTGGAAGCGTGGCCCGTACATTTATCTCCATTTGTTTTTGGTTTCGTGAAAAGTTGCGTGGATCCCGAAAGCCACAATTTTAACCATGCCGCCCGAGGAGCAACCCTTTTTGAGGTCTGAAACAGGCGCAGGTTGGGCAATAAGATGGCCCGAGAATCCTTGAAAGCCGTCCTTGAGGATCTGTCAAACAATTCTATGGGTCCACACATTCAACAATATAAACATCGACTCTTCTCTACACCACCGGCACCATAGTAAGTGGTACACTTGTTTCGCACCCACGGCGATTAAACGCAGCAGGCACCTTGCCTCGCGTACCGAAACCTGGGGAGAATACGGTCAAATGTCAGGGTCGTTTAAACACATTGCAGCCATTTAGACGGCATTGTGGGCGAGGGTGGAACCATCATGGGCAAAGAATTATCCAAAGCCAACACAAAAGGACATTAAGGCTGGGGTGAACGTAAAGATTACACGTAAAAGGTTATTTTAACTGCAAGCTAATAAGCTCGAGGTTATCACGAGATGTTTATTTAACTAAAACACATGTTTTAAAATCACAGTAAAACCCGCATTCAGGTTGAATTTACCACAACCTCACGGCTCAATTGTATGACGGTACTCACAAAAAACCCACGCCTGTATCATTTTGGGCAATGCATTTTACAACTGGGATCTTGACAGTTTTATACAAACTTGGTCTATTACTCCTCAATATAGTTTGTAAAAAATCATCTGTAGAGTAGTACGCAACACTGCACGGTATCATATCTTCACGCACGAGTTTTGCAAATTTCTGCAGTGCACACGGGCAAATCCACTGCTGGATGAAGGCCTCCCCAATCCACAGGCTGTATTTTAGCCTTGTGTGGTTTGCAACCACTCCACAGAAAGCACGTTTATTATAACATGCTCATTTAAACCGCAGCCACCCACAAACGCACTTACGCGCACGCTACGATGGAATTAATCGTTTGTTTTGAAACAGAACGGAAAGCTTTCCCTGCTATAGTTACACGTGCATAATGGGGCTTGCACTGTACAAACACAAAGGACAATGCTGGAAAAATATTGAAACATTTAACTGCAATCAAGTGAAATCGTAACTGTTTGCTTTTAAACCCGTGGAAGTCGGGCTTGAGTGACAGGCAAGTTAAACACAGCTATTGTGCATCATTTTTTAGCGAGACGTGGCACTTTTTAAACATCGGGTGTCTCTGGGCACTCGTGTTGTTTTAGTGCTTATTTAAATTCCATTTCGGTTTCGGGGCGAAATTACTGGGAAATTTCAGTCGCGGATAAATTCCCCCAGCAGCAGCAGAAACAACAAAAAACGCCACTGCAACGTGTTTCGTGTCCGTCCGTACAAACACGCACGCCAGCGTAGAAGAGGCCAAATAACTCACGAGTAGAGGAGGCCCTTCCACCAGCAGTAATGTGAGCAAGCACTTGCAGGGGCTACACCTTTGCCTCTGACAAACACACTAAAGTTGAATTACTCATGTCTGACAAACACGCATTTTGTGCTGGATGTGATCATGTGAACACATCATGCAGTGTACAATTACATTAACATATAAGATGTGCATGGGTGAACAAGCACAGATTATAAGGGTTATAAACTTAAAACTGTGATCAGAGCTGTAGTAGTCCAGGGACGTGCGGTCAGGGGAGGCAGGGGAGGCAGAGCCTCACATGTCATACTCCAATGAAAATAGCTGTTATGAAAAGTAAAAAAAAAGAATAATCAAATAAAATAAATATGAAGATTTTTCCACTGATCTGTGTTATAAATGTAAGTTCTGTACGATTCCAGTCATTTTTATAGTCAAAATCGCCAAATTTGCGGAGCTCCACTGCAAATACAGGAAGAGGCGAAAGGTGAGGCAGCGACGAGCTCAGCCTCCCCTCTGATTGCGCAACCCCTCAGTAACTGGATGGAGCGCGGGCAATAGGCACGTGCCTGTTACTATCTCAGTACGTCACCAATGTAATGTTTGTAGACCCCTTCATTTCATGTCCTCACCTTCCAGGTAACTTATTTCACATGTGTATAAATATATTTAGGCTCGCTGGTCTCGTCATGAAACTGCAATGAAAAAGCACCAGGGGAGGCAGCTATCACATCTGCCTCACTGAGGGGGACGTGTCTAACACGCCCCCTCCTTGAGGCCACACCCCCATCAGAGACTGAATCTGGATCTGACACGAACCAGTGTCTCCCCCAGCCATTGACCTCACCGCACGTCACTGCTGTAGTCACACGTGTAGTCAAACATGCGTAGCCACACATGTGTAGCCACACATGCGTGACATTGCTGTAAACCCGAGTCTGGTTGAGAACTACCTGCCAAAAATTGGAGCCTTGGCGACGAAAATGAACGTGCAAGATAACCAAAGCAACGTTTACACAAACACTTATGGATACGAAAATTTAAATAAGAATTCTGAAAACAAGAATAATCTTCAGCCCTGGAAAATCCAGTGCTGCACGAAGGCCCCTCCGAGCCACCACCATCTTCTTGGTTCTTTCGGTAAAGTCACGTAGAAGGGAAGTAATAAAAGAATAAAAATAAAACATAATAAAATAATTCTCACGACGTTTCGGCCACAACGCAAGCAGCCGTCTTCAGGTGAAAACCAGGTCCGTCGAGGCGACAAACCAGGTCCGTCGAGGCGACAGACTCTGTCGCCTCGACGGACCTGGTTTTCACCTGAAGACGGCTGCTTACGTTGTGGCCGAAACGTCGTGAGAATTATTTTATTGTGTTTTATTTTTATTCTTTTATTACTTCCCTTCTACGTGACTTTACCGAAAGAACCAAGAAGATGAATCCCTGCAGTCACGAAAGCTTTAAATCGAAAAATTCCACCACCATCTCTCACGATCCTGCCATGTAATAATCCGCCTAACTCCCGCATACGAGCCGATTTCCTTGCGCCATCTCCCCAGAAGCATTTGCGTGCAAAATTAAACCTGAAAAGATCCCCAGAGATTATAAATGCCGAATGATGCCAACAGATTCCCAGCTACCAATGCGTAGTGTGTGGGAAAACTATTGGTTCTATTACAACTATCGATGTGCATCCTGCATTGACATGCTGGATATATATTGCAACCGATGCACTTGGCTATTTTCAAGAGCCATGTTGTGTATGGGGAAATTACATTGGGTTGTCAAGAACATCCCAAAACGGAGCTTGCCTACTCAATTTTGTTCTAATCTGACCGCAGCTTCTATTGCATTTTGGGCTCGGTGACGCCATAAATTAAACGCACCTAAAACAAACGATGCCAGATAGAGGCAACGTGCCTGACATATGGTGAAAAAAAATACAATTTATATATATGAGAAACTGTGTTGAGATGAGCATCTCGCATAATATCTCATACATATAATGGGTAAAAAAAAATCATTAACTACGCCTGGAGCCGCTATATCAGGTGATAGGGATGTTTAATTAATGGTGTGCAGAAATTCAAAGCAATTTTGGCAAAGATCAGATAAGGCCCATCCCCGTGAATGGATCCGCTATGCTTTATGCTGTCTTACGGTCACGTTAACATCCTCACGTAGCATTTTCTGCTGTCCATTTAATTTCCTGTCATGATGAAACATAAACCTGCTTTACATGTTTGTGTGTTGATATTTGCATTTTTTTTCAATTGCCATTTGAAATATGCTTGAAGGGAATATGTAAACAGTGACCTTGGTGAAGCGCATTCACATAACAGTTGCATCGTCTGCTACACAAATGTGTTTTGTACATCCATCTGTCGCGTGAAACTACAATAACGAGACTCGGTTGTAGTATTACATTGGTCGACAGAGATAATGCTCCTCCATATTTCGTTGTTAAAGAACGTTGTTCCACGGTGGCAAAAAATGCATCGTCAGCCCAACAGATCTTTCAGGGCGTCTCCTCCGGTGTTACTACTTTGATTGACGGTGGCCCCTTGCTGAAAGCCCTGGGGGGGAGGCAACATAAACGGGTTCCCCTGATACATGGGGACTCCAACATTCTGGGGGGGAGCCATCATGGGAACGCCTGCACGGGGGGGGGCACCCACAAACCCCTGCGCACCGGGCTGAGAAGCAAACTGGTTGAGCCACGGGCTCGGTGCTGCGGGCTGCTGCATCGGCGGTCTAATCTGATTGAGGCTGACCTTGGGCTTCTGCGGACCAAAGAGGTCATCGAAAGATGCCAAGTTCACCGGCTTCTGTTGGGCACCAGCTCCCGACTGCTGGTGAAGTCCCCCGCCGCCACCGCCGCCGAAAGGCGCAGCAGGAAAGTTGGGAATGCTGCCGGACTGCGGCATCCTGGGGACGCCGTTGCCAAACGCGCCCTGGCCGAACGTAGCGCCGCCGCCGCCCGCGAACGAGGTGCCGCTGTTCATGGGCGACGAGACGAACGCGCTCGGAGCTGCGCTGGCGTTGAATCCCGCGGGGTTGCCCATGGTGGCACCGACGCCAAAGCCGCCGCTGCTCATGGAGGTAGACGCGGCAATGGAAAACCCTCCCGAGCTTCCTGTGAAGCCCCCGCCAGAAGGGTTGCCGTAGCCGGCGGTCTGCGTGGACGGCATGGCTGGTTTTTGTTGACCGATGGCCAGGCTTCCCATGGACGGCGGACCAGCGATCAGTGTCGCTGTGAGGTTCTTAGCCTGGAGAGATGACAAAACGAATTGCAAATCCACCAAGCGGAAGCTCCGATGTAAAGATAAAATGTGAAATGTGACACCTGAACAGACGACCAATAAAAATTACATTAGCCTTTTGAGTTCCTGACCTTGCGTTCCGCCGATTTGATTCAAGCCGGCTTGTTATTGGCCCACTGAAGATTTTGGTCTTTAATCAAAATGTTCAGACGGGTAAAAAAAAAAGGCTGTCCAGTCTGTAATTTTACATTTAAAAAACATACGAGCACAAACACGAGAATAATACATAATGAAGGCAGTAGGCACTAAGGCACAAGACAATGTAGTTTATTCAGTGTTCTTCCAACAAGAATTGTGGTAATTTATTGAAAATATCCATTAAATAAAATTGCACTAACTGACATTAGCATGGTTCATTGTCTTGTTATTGCTTCTCTGCAGGGATATAGAACTGCAGTGCTCATTCTTTGCGTCTAAGCTTAGAGACAAATTATTCTTCTGGAATTAATAAAATCTGTGAATGTGTACATGCGAGTGGTCCCCCCATTATTTATGTATGCGGCGAATTTCAGCATTCGCAGATATGCATATGCTTTGTATTCACACACACACACACACGCTTTCCTCCTGCAACGTGCACGTAATGCCACCAGAACCATCGTCACAGCGATTGTACTCGGTGCCCTCGGGTGCAGACAGTCGCTGGTCTCCCGTCGGCTTTATTATCAACAGAGGACAAGCAGGACGCACGCCGTTGCCCTACCTGTGGCTTGGCGGCAGTTGCGGCAGACGGCTTGGGATTAAGCGTTGGTTGACTCCTCAGCTTGTGCGCTTGCTCCTGATCCTTCGCCAGTTTCTGCTTCTCCTCCAGCGACAGCGAGACCTGCGGTGGTAACAAAAAAAACCCACCAAGGGTGGCCCCTTAAACAAGAGCAACGCGAGCGGCGCGAAATAAATAACGCATAGGCGATATAAATAAATAATAGGCTGCATTCCGCACTCAAGTTCGCCGTCAACGCTGCCAGCGATGGGAAAAACTTTCGCGTCTGCACTCGCCCGACCCGAAAACACTGAATCATCCCCGAGTAGCCTCCGTGCCCCCCTTCTGAACCGCAACGCAAACTGCCGAGTGCATCGCACAATGGTTACCAACGCACCCACGAACTCGGGACACCGAACGCGCATGTCGAATTCATGCCACGCCAATGCAATTTAAAGAGAGCACAGGCGCGCATTCATCTGTTGTCTTAAAAACACGTCCGTCATGTTTATGAATGCGCTCATTACGATAACGCATCATTTGCCGCTTCCATTTTTCCACCCGGTGGTAATCCGCCATCTCTGCGCCAGCGCATTTATTGCAGGTATTTAACGTGGAAATAAATCAATTTTTCACATCAGCCGCACGATCTGCTGAGGGAGGGTCAGACCTTGCTCTGCTGTGACGAGGCTGGGCCATTCTCTCTGCTGTTGGCTCCGTTGGGTGGTTGAGAGGGTGACGAGGATGACTCCAGACCTAAACTCTTAAAGATGCTATCCACCTGCTTTGGAGACAAATATTACACAGCCGTGAAACCCGGTCCATCGCTTTCAATGCGAATGCTTCGCGTTACGGATGGAGTGCACGTGCAATACATGCACAACAGCTTGGATGCGTACCTGATTTTTTTCACTGGGTTGCCGACTGTCATCCGATTTAGAAAGCTGTGCTGGAAGATTGAGGCTCCTAACACAGGAAAACAATATTTAAAAAAAGAATACCCTCCAAAACATTTTACTATTTTTCATGGCATTTCACTGAAATGTATATGATTGCCTCGAAGATCTATGCTGTATAACATCTAGAAGAGGTTTTCTGGGTTAGAGCGCGTAATATTAATGTAGTTAAATCCACCACCACCCGACACAGCCAATTAGTAAGGTTTGTAATGTAAACCAAATATGCCAATTAGTTACTGGTTCAGCGCACCGGTACGATGGAGAGTAAAACCACAACATTTACAATTCGAGTACGACGTTTCGCCGGTAATTACAACTAGCGTCATCAGGTGACAGCCATAATTGTGGAGAAATCCACAGCCTGTGTTAAACTATATGACATCTGTATAACATGTGCACCATGAAAGAGCCTAACAGCTCAATGGGCCCTTCCTGCTGAAATAAATATAATTTAAAACCAAAATATTGTATTGGATAAACATTAACCTACATTTAAATTATAAACTAAGAATTCAAAAAACAGTAAGGGAACAAATGAAGCTACAAAAAAACAAGACAATGGTAGATTATTTTACGCAAAGATTCTTACATGATAGCATATTTTTTTGCACCTCATATTTTCTTACTCTAAATAGCACACGCAGTCGTTTTCACAAAGTCTTGGAAATGCGATGAATGGAAGGCTGTATGTATGCATGTTGAACTTCTTTGCACCGTACGTAGCCAACCGTGCTAATCGGAGGTGTTAAGTGTCGAATAGAATCTCACTTTTGCTGGTCCTGCATGGCATTGATCTGCTCCAGTTTTGTGCGATGCTCCGATTCCACCTTGGACAGCATCTCCCGAATCATGCCCATGTAGGAATTGAACTGCAGCATGCACGAAAACGAGACCCGCATTGCAAGGAAATGTATTTTTTTTCTGGTTCTAAATGCTTCCTTTCCAACATCAAACTTGCACCGTGTTAATATCAATTACTGTTTATTCAACCGTGAATGGTCAAACGGCTGCGAGAGTGAAGCCAACTGTTGTGCGCATATGGAGAGACCGTCATAAATACTTGGGAGTGCCATTAGAAGACTACATTTGAACTGCAGTCTGAAAATGAATGGAGGCCTTTAGGCATCTGCAAATGGAAATGTGCACTGGTTAATTTTGCAATTCGCCACGATCGCTGGTGAACGTGGCGTGCACATACCTCCTGCACGTCCAAACGATTAACATTGACAAGTGGCCACATCACCATTTAAAAATACATTTGCAAGCCACTTACCAGAGAGGGGTTCAAAATCTCAGCATACGGTGTTAGTTTTTGGCAAAAACCATGCAGGGAGAGGCTTTGCCTAAGAAAGCGTTGCTGCGAAGTTATTTAAAAATCGGAAGTAGTAACATTTGGCTCCATATAACAGAGCAATCCTGTTTTATTTTATGGAGCTGAATTACTGCGGGTATGTGCACATATTCATATTAAATCATCTATCCTGCAGTGTTGGTGGTACTTTAATGCACACAATCAAGCAAATGGAACACATGTATAAGTACCCGCTTGAGGTTTTTACTTTGGTACTGCCAAGATTTTCTCAATTCACACTGGCCCAATATACAGATATGCCCATTTGAATTTGCAGCTGAGGTCCCCCATTAATATGATTTTAAGTGGGCCCACTGCAGAACCACGTGATTGTCAGCCTGCAACAGCTGGGCTTTGATTCTTCCTTTGAACAGGCCTGGAATAACCCCCCCCCCCCCCCCGCAATAATTTGGCCGTGTATGTGTGGCATGCAGGCGTAAACGCATTGAGACTTTTGAATAGAACCGGCCTTGACCAGACCTAAATATCAGATTACGTCATCGCTGACCTGGTTGAGATTGAGGTTGTTGTCGATGCACAGAGGGATGAGATGGGGAAGGGCCTTCCCAGCCAGAATCTCTTTCGTGATTCCAAGCTTCTTATGGCTGAAAGTGCACTTGTAGATTCCTGTGGAAACGAAGGCCAGAAATGTAACTCTTCTCACATAGACCTCATTCGCATTGGTCAAACTGGGAGAGTTGATTTCAAAGGGCTGATCTTCTTGGTTCTTTCGGTAAAGTCACGTAGAAGGGAAGTAAAACAAAAAAAAACATAAAATAATTCTCACGACGTTTCGGCCACAACGCAATCAGCCGTCCTCAGGTGAAGACCAGGTCTGTCGGGGGAGACTTCCCTTCTACGTGACTTTACCGAAAGAACCAAGAAGATGAATCCCTGCAGTCACGAAAGCTTTAAATCGAAATTCAAAGGGCTGCTTTAAAATGTACATGGTGTGGCAAAAGTCAGAAACTATAGCAACTTTACCGCACATCTTTGAAAAAGAGCTTCATAAGCTCATTGCATTTCTCCAATCTAAATAAAGATTCTGATTCTGAACTTCAAGATCACGATATGCATGTTGTTTGGTGTGCACAGAGAAGAGGCGGCCTCAACATTAAACCTCTACGAGACTGGAATTGAGCATCGTGTATGGGAAAGGGATTGAGATATATGCTCAAGCAAAGGGTCAAGCGAACGTTTGCTAATATTTAGCAGACAGACGTACGGTTCCTGACTTTTGCCTCAAACCCATTTGCTATACACATGCACTAGGTATGTGATGATGCGTTTATGTATTGTGTTTTTTTGCGTTTGAATGTGCTACCAATGGAATGTGTCATGCGGCGAATTATACAAAATGCATGTGTGGATGAGAGGCATGAACAAGTCCACCAGGGTCTGAACTGCACAACGCACCGTCCCATTAGAAGCTGAATGGCTGAAATAGGAAAACGAATTGCCAAATGCTCTCACTCAACGACACGTCCACTGAAAGCTTTACAATCTCCTTCAAGTCACTTGTTAATTTTTACAACTTCAATCTGGCTGACGGCATGCTTACTAAAGGGGTCACTCACTCTGCTAAACTGGAGCCACTGGAGCTTTGCACTTATAACTGTAAATTGAAAACTCATTTCTTGAGAACCGCTTTTTGTGTTTAGTTTGTTCCCCCCCCACCCGCACCTCCGGTTAATAAGTTTGGCTATGTACACTGCTAAAGAAGTTCAACATACATACATAGGTAGAAATGTCAATATAAGAACAAAAAGCTCAAGGAACAACAATCTTACCTATTACTCACAGCCCTCAAAAGCGTGAATTTAATTTGACAACATAAAATAATTTCAGCTTTGGGAGTGCAAACGTTGTTGCACTGGAAATCCTCAGTGCTGTGTAAACATTTCTATGTGTAAACATCTAACTCTCATAGGTCGAATCAGCATTTAATTTAGTTTAACATACTTAGCAAGTCAGGGCCAGACATTTTTTTCAGTCCATTTCAGCTACCAAGTCAATTTCACTTTGGGTCCTGTGCTGGGCTAGTTAAGCCATACCCACCACGTTGGTCACGGTCTAGTGAACATTGTCATCACGCTCGGTTTATTAAGGAATTGATTTCAGTCCCTGCCCCTTATTCAACCACGTACACTTACATTGCAAAAACATGCATAGACATATTTAAACGGGGAAAAATAGACCTTCCCGACACGAAACTAGTCCGACAAATACATGTTATGAAAAAAAAAATTACGCCCTTTTATGTAACATTTTAGTGCATTCTTTGTCTAATCTTCATATTATTTAACAACATACTGCATTTGGATTGTTCCACACCCCCGCATGTTGCAAAACATCCAAGTATAAAAACATACAACGCAGGATCTTCTTGCAGAAAAGAGTCCATGGGTGCACAGCGGCCTCCTGGGTAATTACGCAATTCATTAATCTACGTGCTCACATTTCTCATTTCAATTGTGATTTAGATTTTTCTTTAGGTAGGGCAGATGCAACAAATAATGTCAGCCATAAGCTCGTCAGCCGTAATTAAGTTCAACGATGCGACGCAGGCGACACGGCGCACGCGATCGCTTTGTGGTGCGTGCAACGGAGGTCCTCTGCATGTACGTACCTAGGATGCCCATGAGTACAGCAGGCTCCTTGGATGGGATCTGCTGCAGGAAGGGCAGGATTTCGTCCAGCACGTACCACTTGTCCATGTGCTCCAGCAGCTTCCCCAGGCAGACCAGGGCATTCACGCGCACCTGACAGAATGGCGTGTGCACATGTTGACAATTCAATCTTTCGATGTTAATTTTTACGTTCCAATATCGCCCTCAACAAAGTATGCATCGGCGCACATTACGAGGGAACGGAACGGTGCAGGGGCCACGGAGCAACAGGAATAAAAAAAGAAACCCGTAACACTGTCAGCGGCGAACACCGACTGAGCAAAAGTAAATTGCAACCGAGCGCAAAATAAAGTGCAGCCGTGCGCAACGAATCGCGTAAGAAACTTAAGTAGTAAATAAAATAATTGAAAAACAAAGAGACAGTTTTTGTTTAAAATTTTACATTCTATGGGAAGGCAAGTCTGAATAGGTGTCTTGTACGGACCACGGATTTGAGAGACAATACAATTGTTATTGACATGGTCAATACTGCATCCCTCCCCCCAACCAATCTCCCCCACTGGAGTGTAAATTGGATAACGAGCACTGAGTGTGCATGCTAACGGCGAGCTACAGTGCCTGGCGCTGCGTTGAAGTCCACTTGTGGCGCAGGGTTATTTTCACTTAACGCGCTCGCAAAAAACAAAGAGGAACTCTCGTAAAGAACTTTGGCAGGACCTTTTAATGCGCTGGAATAAACACGGCATTAACCCATAAACTGGAACGACGGCAAGCACGGTGATGATAAACGCACGGTACAGTGAGCTGTGCGCAGGTGTTTGCCTGTACGCTGATCTAACTTGAACGTTGCAGAAAGGAAACTTCCTATGAAAAACATTCTACCGTGCTCCTTGCTTTGAAAAAATAAATACATCGGCAGGCTTAAGCATGCAGCGGCACCTCGACACAATAGGGCCTTTCAGTAGCTATTCGCAGAGGAGGAAAGACTCACCGCTAAAGACGTGGTTTGCAAACAGGAGTTTTTGATTCTAGGAATCAAGGCGTTCTTCATCGACGGGTACTCAATGAGGTTGGCGAACGTAGGGATGATTCCCAAGCAGAGTTCCTAGGGAAACACAAGTGGCAAGCGTGAAACATCACAGGAGCCTGTGTGTCGACCAACATCAAACACACCACACTGAGCCACTGTATGGCTAAAATGAATGAGGTCCGTCTTTCAGTAAAAAATGTTTGCGTCTGCTTAAGATGTCCATGCATTGATTATTTGACGACTAATTAAATTAGATAACATCAGTTATTGGGCTCATTTAGACTTTGCAAATGCTGCTTATATTACTGTGCAATACAAGTTGGACTTATTTAGCAGCATCTCATTGCAACCACATCTCAAGATGCTGTAGAGAACAGTAGGACAAGGGCATCCTGGAGGTATATTTATGTATTTATTAATACAGCGAGAGAGAAAGCCATGTGTAGAGGATAGTCTTGAGGCGAGACTTGAAGAGCAGCAGGAAGTTGACAACATGGCTGACTGGGGGAAGGGAGTTCCAGATTATAGGGGCAGCAGAGGAGAAATAGCAACCTCCCACTGACAGCAGGCTTATACAGAAGGCTTTGATTGCTGGAGCAGAGAGCACATTGAGGAGAGTAGAGTGAAATGAGAGGAAAAAAACAGGCAGGAGTTCATGGAGTATGTTTAAGACACCGACTGTGATTTCGAAACTTATCTGGCATTGGATAGAGAGCCAGTGGAGGAGCCTTGAGTATTGGGGTGGCCACGCTTATGGGTGCGGGTGAAAAGACTGGCAGCGTCATTCTGCATCATCAGAGATTATGTTGTACTCTAGACGGATGACGGGTACCAGTGGAATACAGCTCGCCTTGCTTGAACAAGGTGGTGCCATTTCACAATATGCACTGCCCCCACCTGGATCTGTGTGGATGGAGCCTCCAGGGCTCGGAAGATCATGGGAAGAACGTGCTGCTTGATGTCTTCTGCCGGCGTTTTCGTCAACAGCAGGTCCATTTTTTGCAAAAATATCAGCAGAACCTGCGGTAAGTGAAAATGTACAAATTACAAGTTTGTATTTTGGACGATAGCCAAGGCAACATAAAGACCCCACAATTTCATAATTGTAGTGTTCACATTGACAGTCTGGTACATGCCACAATAAAATAACAAGCGGTTGCAAAAGACACAAGACTCACCATGTTGCTAGCCTTCATGCAAGCAGAGGTGCAAGTACAACGATACATATAATTAATGGCGAGCATACCACTTACACATCACATACACTGTCACAGCACGTTGTCCGGCAAATTTACGCAACCCTATTTTCATTATGGTTGAATTTACAGTAAGGATTATTGCACAAACACCTCACTGCTCTCAAAACACTAGATAATTGTGGGCAGACGCATCAAAGTCCGACGCTGTCCAGCCTAGATCAACACCAGTAGCAGCTGGCAAATTGATATAATTGAAGAAGAACGCGAGCGACTCCATTCATTTCATGAGGCTCTCAGAGCATAGGGTGAAACGTTGGACATTATGCCGTACAAAGATTCACATGGAGCCTTAACAGATTGTTGGGGCAAGTGCTGTTAAGCAAGCGCCTATGAAGGCCGACACGACAGACGAGGGGGTGGTGCGGCCAGCATCACGCCTGGTCGCCTTTGCCTCCGCAGTGCTCATATTTTGTTTTTTTACACACCGCACCAGGTACTCATTTGAGGCCCATTCAACGTCGGGGGAGGGGCCCAGGACCGCTTCAACTAATCGTCACTGCGTTGTTGGCCGCGAGCGGGAATCGACCTCGGGTCGCCAAGGTTTGGTACCGCGGCGTGCTTACCGCTGCGTCACCGGCTCCCCCCCCCCACTTCCCGAGGCAGCGCACACGGTGGCACAACCTCAAAGCGCGGTGGAAGCGCGGTGGAGGAGCAGCGTCGCACACAGCGCGAAAAACCGACAGCAGCAGGACTACGACGTCGTTGAGCGTGCCTGGATGGGCTCCTGCAGCTTGAAGACGGGGATGAGGTCGGGCAGCACCATTCGCACGTACTCCTCCTTGGTGCAGTCCTCGGCAATGAGCAGCACGTTTGGCAGCACGAAGGGAACCATGTCGGGGTTCACAAATTCCGTGGTGAGGCTGGGAAGCACGCGCTGCTGTACCACCCTCTGAAATGAATGCCACAAGGTGGTGGTGGTCGTGGTTAAGCCCTTGCACCTCCAACAGATAAACCACTGACATAATTTATAGTATTCAGGCTCAAGATCTTCCTCTTTAATCCTGCCTATTTTGCCATACGAATTCAATCAATTATTATTATTTGCCCAGGATCCCCATGTCCCACTGTTCTGTACAGCATCTTGATTGCTAATATTGTATGATACTTTGTAAATCCAACTTGTATTGTACAGTAACACAAGCAGGATTTGTGAAGTCGACATGCCTCTCCAGTGGTAGATTTGTTCTGATTTAAGTAGTTGTTCAACAATTATAATCAATGCAGAGACATATGTACATCATCACGAGGTGAGTAACATGTCACTCCGCTGCCAATCCAAAGAAATGTCACTAATTTGGATCACAATTCAATTAAAGAATCAGTTATTTTAGTTGATTGGCTTTAACTGTTGATTGTTTTTTTTAGACTAATTTTTACAGTTTTGTTCTGATCATTAGCCTAAAAATAACATTAGCATATCCTTGTCAACCAAGACAGTACGATGCTGAACAAAGGCCTCTCTAAGCAGTTACCCTCTTACCATGAAGATGAAGCAATGAAATCGGCTAGTATGACAACATTTTCAACAACATTTTAAAAATTGGAATTATCACATGCATGATGTGACGCCTTTATCAAAAGCATTATAATCTATTTTAATCAATGTTTTAATGCATCGTTAAATACCTATCAATTAACACATGCATTTCAACCGGCATGCCAATGTCCACCCCTGATGTTAACATCGCCATTATATGGATATTGTTGAGAAGAAACTATTTCTAAACGGAGCTACGTCGCTCTTTTTCAGAAGCGACCTGGCCACAAATGCGAGCTCAACGAAGTGGCTTATCAAACGGAAATTGACGGCAGGTTCTGCAGTTTTTTACTGAATTTTTCTGTTTGCGCATAGTCACTTTATGATGTTTTCTTGTTCACGTTTTTATTTTTTGTTTGTTGCGGTTGCACCCGATTCAAGAGCCGAATGGCTCACAGGGCGATACCACATAAATTAGACTGAAACTAGAGATAAAACCCGGAGGGACTCAGAGAAAAATCCACGCGACCACGAGGAGAACATGCAAAATCCAAATATACAGGCATCAGGGTCAGGATTGAACCCACATCCTCATGTATCCTAGGCTAGGCAGTTAACATCTCGCCATTGTGCCGCACTTGGGTTACGAACAGCGAGGTTGTTTGCAAAGCAGTGACAATTCAAGGCCGTAGCTACCATCAATATACCAATTAGTCTCTTTCAGTGGTCTGGCTGTAGGGAAGTAAACTCACCAGCTTAAAAAATATAATTTCCAGCCCTTTGTCCGTCCACTGCTGTTCGAAATCCTCCCCACACCATATCAGTTGTGTGAGCATACGTCCCCAAGGTGGTTAGTACTGGTTGGTCAAAGGGGGTGTGCCTCAAGACCGGTTCAGATATCAGTTGCCACTGTTAGCTACGGTTAGAACTATAACTTAAGTTAAATCTTGACTTAAAGCTTTCGTGACCGCAGGAATTCATATTCTTTGGGTCTTTCGGTAAAGTCACGTAGATAGGTTGAACCTACTTACGTGACTTTAACGAAAGACCCAAAGAATATGACTTAAGTTGCCAGTATAGGTGGCGTTTGACTTCTATATTTGGCGGGGCAGGGGTTCGCTTTGTCCCTCACATTAGGAATCGCGGGTGCATATCATTAATTACTTTCTTTTGAATCTTAATTGTAGACTCCTGGAAATAAATTAATAAAGGTGGCCAGTTTGGGGGGGGAGGGTGGGTCAAACTCCACGCATGGTTGCCAGATTAGTAGCACAGAGCGTGAACCAATGTGTCACTACTCCACCCCCCACCAGCTATACACAAAGGGCATGTCCTCAAAAGCAGACGGAGTGGTGCACACACACTACAGCAGTGGTTCTTAACCTGGGGTGCACGCACCCCCTGGGGGTGCGAGATGCCCTTTCTGAGAACCAAAGGGGTGCAAGGCTGCGGTAAAGGTTAAGAGCCACTGCACTGAAAGCAAGCAATGTACAAAGAGGTACCCCCTACCATGCCAATAAAGATTAATGGTGAAGTAAATTCTAATTACATTACCTATGATAAAAACTAAATCTGCGCCTACGATACTGCGCTGTAAGCAAAGGGCACAAGTACCTTTGGGAGCTTCGACAGGACTTTGGATAAGCCTTTGAAGAACTGCGATTTCTGCAGATTGTCGCGCTGAAACAGGGTGTCCAGGTATTGCAGCGTCATGGCCCCTACGTCATCAAAGTAGGGAATCTGCGATGAAACGTCAGAACAAAAGTGAATTAGGTTATACCAACACCACTCTATTTTTTACGTCGTTTTAGTTAGCAGATGAGAATACAAACAATTCATGGAAATCTAGCATTGATAAAGGAAACTAATTTGGATTTACCTTTATTGAGCACTGAAAATGGTGAGATACAGACTAATGATGGATGTCCTGGAAAAAAACCTGATAACGTACAATAGAGAATTGTTCATACTGTGAGGTGTGTTAAACAACGTGAATTATGCAGTTCATTGTGTGCTCATCCATTGGGAGGTTCCAAAATCAAAAGTGGACCGTCAAATGTGTTTGAATGAAGAAAATGTGGATAAAAGAATTTTAAAAATATATATATACAACTACGTTTTTTCAAGATACCTTTTACATGTAATAGTTCTTACAGTTAAATAATATTAACTTTATGCTCCAATAATGCCTAATTTGAGAGCCTTGCCTATTCCCACTTCAATTATTAATTGATCAAGATAAATACCCTTTATGCAGGGAAGGCTCAATGAGTCCGAATACTTTTATCAGGAGGGTCCCACATTGGGACGTTTGACCAATTCCATGAACCCTTTCCTGTTCCGAGACATCTGCAAGTTGCTGGGTGGGTCCCGTTGACCTCCGAATCTTGTAATGTACAAGCGGCTCAGCGTTAATTTTATTTAGAGGCATAGCGCCATTGTTTTTAAAGACATTGTACTCACCGCAGAGAACTATAGCAACACGACGATAGCTGGCGCCAAACTGTGCCATACGCCCTCCCGCCCACATGGCCTTGTGGGAGCAACGGGACCGATAATTATTTTTTATTTTAGTTTTTCTTTCGGTTTCGTTTTTATGATGTACAACAAGTACGTCATCGGAACGGGAAATGGTTAATGAGCTGCAGGAAACCGGATTACGTGGAAAACCCATGTATAAGAGAGGATAACGCTTATAGCACTACATGCATACAAATCCATAGCTGTATTTTCCATCTCTTGACCATCTCATATTGATAGTCCTAGCCCGCTTAAAGATAGCTGTTCATTATTTATGTCCATGGTGCACTGTACCAACATTCATCTGTTCTTCATGTCTGCATATCACATTGAGTATCAGCTAACATTAGAGATGATTTAGCCAACATTTACTTTATTATCCGCATTCATATGAACATAGTAACATATTTGAAGCTATTTTTCAATGTTTCCCTGCCACTCATAATAGGCGTGCCATCAAATTTTACATGTAAAAGAAATACCATTGGCACTGCAGCTAATAAATGAGAATGACTTTTTTTAAAAGTCTAATCCCTAAACATTTTGTGCCCAGTATTGCACTTGAGGATGTGTTCTTTCATGAACATAATGTCAATGCTAATCTGCCTGAAAATATAATTACCTAACAAAGATCATCCTTTGTGGAGCACAGTTCTGGTTCAAAATTTATTCAGCTTCATTCCACATTAAGGGCAAAGATTAGCTTGTGAGTGCTTTAAGCCAACCCAAGTCATCTCGGTTACGAAACTGCTCTGTGGAAGGGCAGACGGGCATAAATAATTACACACACAGAATAATGCCTCCAATAAAGCTTGATTCATTGCACCAGAGAGATTACAAGGATTTTTTTAATACTGAATACACTAACGCCACATTTCCACCACCGCTGGGAAGTGAGCCGGCTCGGTTAATTTAACTGTGCTCGCGGGCTCGGCAGAAGTGCCCACAGCAGCCTTACCGAGCCCCTACACGGCATTGTATGGGCCTCCTTAAAAGCAGGCCTTGTGGCTACCTCTCAGAAGATAGCCACACGCTCTCAGGAGGACGACCGGTGACATGCTGCACATGTATAAACACACACAGCGGAAGATTGTAGCGATATTTTATTTTTGCTTCCTAACCTAGGCCCCATCAGTAGCGTGTGGGCTTCTTGCATTCTTTTTTTTGTCCCGCTGTTTTTGGACTGCGTCTTGAGATGCTGTCACACTTAGATGCTCTATAAATGTAAATTGTTGTTGTTATTCAAACTATTGTTTCATGATCATTCCCCTTCAGCTGCAGAAGATAGGAAAGATAGTTAAGCGGAGAGGGTGGGGAATACGTAGCATTGAGGGTTGGAGCCTACGAGATCACGTCACTCGGGAAGCATGTGGACATGATCCAAGCTGTCCAATTCTGGTCGTGGAAATGTAGGATTGGTGTACATGTATCTCTTAGCAGTGGGGGGTACCTTGGCCAGCTGATCAGCATCGGGCCGTACAGTTGGTGTGACATTTAGGAGCATCTTTAGGTGGTCACGAACATCCTCTGGCACCTTCTGCATTACCGATGGTCCCAAGTTACTTAACTGCACACAAGAGTACAAAATGCAATGAATGAACAATTAAATTCAGTTCGGGAAAACATGAAAAAATTCAGCTTTGCTTTATACTGCAGGCCGGTCAGACTGGTGCAGCGCTAAACCCAGTGTCCTCCACATTTTTTATCATCACCCTAATGGTGGCTATCTGGAAAACATCACCTTTCTGCTTTTATCACTCTCCTACATCTCCAATGTCACCCTGTTTACCAATACAGGGCACAGTTAAGGCTGAGTCCCTTTAACATCAAGGTCAACAGCACAATGTGAAACACACAATCTAGCACACAGATTCCATGGCCACTTTAAAAAATTTGTTTAACATAAAGCGTTCGCAAAAACTCACCCCCACACGTAAAAAAATACATTACTTAACTACCAATGAAACATCCCGACAAAGGTTAAGAGGGAAATAATAAACATAAATTACGGTAACAACAAAACAGGGAGCTTGCAAATAGAAACGTTGACCTTATAAAACACCGGCACACACGTGGACAGAATACCGCATACAGAATCCAGACACACGAGAGGGGGATCCATAATGCCGCGCTGCTACAAAGTCGGGAGGCTGCGGTGGCATTTCCCCTGTCCAGGGCTGACCTTGTCCAGGTGGCGACTGAAGCTCTTGAACATGTCGTGAGTTCCGTCCATCTGAAATATGGGCTGCCCCTTGTTGAACACGGCATACATGAGCATGCCCAGCGAGTACATGTCGCTGGCCACGTCGCAGCTCACGGACAGGATGTACTCGGGAGCAAGGAACTCAATCCGGGGCTGACACATGGGCGGCAGATCCGGCACCCACTCTTTGCATGTGAAAGTCACCTGCAAAAGCCACGGACGCTAACGCGTAAGCTTGAAGCAAGATGCAACTAAAAAACATGTGATTGCCTACCGTGTAGAGATATATATACGGTGGGTGGTGGATCGGGGGGGCCTAAATTCAGCAGTAGATTGACCACTGTTGATGATGATGCAGACGAAGACAATGATGTTAGCTCAGAAATATGCCTCAAGGTTTGCGGATGAGTAAAAGACTTCGAATTTACTTTCACATGTACTCCGGTGAAATCACAGCGACGTCAACTCTCGTACTTTTTAATACGTCACCGCAGTAAGGTCACTGCAGTGCTCCCGACTGTAATTTAAGGTCGTTTTATCAATCATAACATTTCAAAGTTGAATCGGATGACCTGTGAAGCACAGCCCGTGTGCTTATTATGCATCTGCAAGATTAGAGCTATTTGTTATTTACCCAGTTGTGGTTTCTTTAAATTCATCCATGACTGTATATACAGGACAAGAGAGTAAAAAAAAAACTATGATATAGAATTATGACATCAACAAAAATTACGATGTTAATGTTTCTACCGGTTGGCCTTTATTAAAAACATCAATTGTAATGTTGACCCAAACTGTGTTTTTCTACTCTCAGTGTCACTTTAATTGCCCAGTGTTCTGGACTAAAATGTTGACAAATGCTGCCGATGCTGCAGCAGCAGCAAAACGCAGCGTTCCTTTACTCTTTAATTTGCATTGATATTAAAATGCACATGCACGCTGCCGTGCCTGCGAACACGCGAACACACGAACAAATGTGCAGTGTCCACAGATATCACCTCTCGCTCGGACGGGTTGCTGGAGGAGATGCAGAAATCAAACCCCATGATCTTCCATGCCCCATTTTTGTTCAGGACAATGTTCTCCGGCGTTAGGTTACCATGCACCATCTTAACGCCATTGTGTAGAAAGGACAGGCCTTCTGCGAGCTGTTTAGAAACAGAGAAAAAAAAAAACGTGGGGTAAAAGCAGAAATCAAAATTGCACATCGCTTTCAAACTATATTTTTAAAAAAATTATTGCTGTGGTTTTCCCACCTAATGATGATTGCTTGTGTTGCAATCGAAACGTCGTGATTTTATTTATTTTATTTTATGCCTATGTGACATTACCAAAAGAACCAAAGAGTATGGATCCCTGCAGTCACAAAAACTTCAAATCTAGATTATATTCACTCATCAAAAACACTCCAGACACAACACACTCTGACTATTGAAGAGGTCGCATACATTAGCCAATGATGACATGCAAGCTTTTTTGTTAGGTGCAATTTTCAATGCATTGACGGGAGCAGGGAGAAAAAAAACGACACTCAAATTAGGCACTTGTGTTCGGAAGCACACAGCGAGCGCTGTATTTATGGGAGGAATTTAAGTGAAATGTGCTAAATAAATAATCAATGTGTAGCCGACAGGTCCTTTTCCCAAAATGTCTCTGAAAGGGTCTCTGTCAAAATTGTTGTTTTATTCTTTGCCATCCAATCGGAAAGGGCTTTTTTTACATTTCATTGACACATTCACAATCGATGTGGAATAACAACATATCTTTATAAATGTGCATATATTTCACCAATGCCCATAATTCAAGTATTGTATAAGGGCAGTGTTGGCTAGAAGCTGGCAGCGAAACTCATCCCTTGCAGGCATTTACAATGTGACAATCTGGAAATATTTTCAACTGCCTATAATTCGCAAAAATTATGTAATTTTACTAATACAGACAATTTCTCATTGCAAACGACACATTGTCTCAGAATGCTCTGAAGCCGGTGAATGGGTGCACAATGTCCCACTATAAATAAAGGTGCATCGACATGCAGAGGTACATTTTACATTTACAAGTATCTAATGTATACATTGCCCAGGAACAAATACATTGTGTGTTGTCAAGTGCAAAAGGTCAGATTAGAAAGAACAAACATTTAATCCAGACACAAGCACTATCATCTTAGACTACTCATTAGGGACTCATTCACTGGCAGCAATTCATATATTCATCAGGCTACCCCTGAAGCCGCCATCCGCTGGCTCACTCACCAACCTCGTCGACTTTGAACAAATACACGTCGCGGCTGGTTGACCCCTGCACACCATACGGGGAAAAACAAGGGAGTCAGAGGCCCGAGTGTGCACTCTCCCTGGGTCCGCTTACCTGCAACAGCCCGTATTTGGTCTCCACGTCGTGCAATTGGTGGTCGCGAATCTCCAGCGGCACGGGACACGGGAGATTTTCGTGCTGGCCAAGGACATTTGACAGACTCGCAAACACGGGCTCTGTGCAGAACGCCAGACAGTCCCTGCCAAACCAAAGTCGATGCTATGAAAGGCAGCAATTGTTGAGCATGGTCATACTCATTGCTGTATTGTCTAATGCAAGAAACTCAAGGCCCTGGTAGTTTGTGTTTCATGCAGAGCAATGCAGCATTCTATTATTAACCAACAATATCTCCAAGTCTTGGCTTAAAGCTTTCGTGACTGCAGGAATTAATATTATTTGCGTCTTTCGGCGGAAGAAAGAGTTTCTGATGACGATTGCTTGCGTTGCGATCGAAACGTCGTGATATTTTTTTTATTTCTATCTACGTGACTTTACCAAAAGACCCAAATAATATTAATATCTCCAAGTTCATGGACAATGGTGTACAGGACAACTAAATCAGTATAAATAAATATTAATATATATACACACACACACCGCCCTTTGTCAATCCACTGCCATGACGGTCATGGGGGATGTATGACCATATTTCACCAAGATGGTCAGTGCAGGTTGGCGAAGGCAGGAGTGCCCAGGACCAGTTCATATATCACTCACCACTCATCAGAGGTCGCAACCGGGTACTTGATACCCGTACCCTACCCGATACCCGGCTACCCGTACCCAGCCAGGTACGGGTACGGGTACCCATTTGCGACCCTGGTGCGGACGGGTACGGGTAAGGAATCAAAACCCGTTTGCGACCTCTGCCACTCATGTGAGCTCTAGCCATGGATTCAACTCAGGTCATTGGGTTCTTAGCATAGGGAGCAAACCATTGTTCTCCATCACACCACCCCATTCATGTAAATTAAATTGATAACGCACGCAACGATGTGTTAATTACTCAAATAAAACAGATTCTTACACTCAAGATACAAGCATTGAATTGCAGAGTATCGATTATTTCTGATGAATTTAAATTACATGCATATTATATGCTAACATAATTTAGATTAAAGTAGAAATAATACAAATGGGATGGCAAAAAAATCACAAAAAATAATAAATTCCTGCATTGAGTCAAGATGCAAAAATAATCATATTTCTAAACAATTCTGGCTGTCAAAATAGTTTCATTTTCTCATTGGTAACTGGACAACTTACAATACCCTCAAAATACCAGGATAATTCAGGGGTGCGACTCACCACTGTACATTTGTTTTCTCAACATAACCTCGTTATTTTCATTTTTACATCCTGTAATGTTATTGTTATGGCTTTTTAACATCATATATATCAAGAAGAGATATAAAAGGTACAAATATAGCAATGGATCATCAAAACTAAAACTCAAGCCAGTTCTGGAATGCACAAAAATCCAATGCCGCAGGAGTTACTGTACGGTACACGACAAACCTGTGACTGTCTGACGCATGACACTCCGGCTGAACATGGAGATACTGCCAACAACAAGCCAGCGTTGCTGTGAAAATGTATCTTTTTTAAAAATCCTTTATATTAAGTTCACTTGCTTGCTTGCGCGCTTACGACCGTGCAAATCTTTCGGTCGTTTTTTAACCCACTTCCCGTGATCCAATCGAGCTGACATTTTGCACACAGACTCGTTGTGCGTGGCAATTTATTTTTGTGAAATTTTTTTCCCAAAATTTTCCACTTTAGGAAAAAATAAATGTCATATTTATTTTAAATACCAATGTGATAAAAATTAAACTCTTACTCAAGAAAAACAGAAATGAATAATAAAATAAAACCAATGCCACGCATATAAAGATTTATCGTGAAAAACTTTGTTTTTACGGGTGAATTTTTTAGCTTTCGTGAACACAACTTTCCATTTTTTACTTTCAATTTCACGAGTACCCCCTCCAAAAAAACCCTCATTATACGCAGGAGACAGTATGCATTATTATTTGAAAGATACATTCACTTTCATCATTAAATTGTTATATCGTGTCACACACGAAGCATTAAAAACCAGTCCCACAGCCGGCCGAGGAGGGGTCTGAGACCTGGACTCCTCGATGGGATGCTGCACGGTGAGCAGGCGCGGGTGACGCAGCCTTGTGAGTTGCTGCACGCCACGCTTCAGAACCTCCACCGCGTGCTCGCGCTCGGTCCTCCCGAGGCGATCCACTTGCTTCTTTTCGAATACAAACACTGCCACCTCCTGGAATGGAGACGCGACACAGATTTTGTGTAGGAGAAAAAAAACATTCGAGCTACTACTAAGACTACCGCTGGTACTACAGCTGCTACTGATACTACAGCTACTACAGATACTACAGCTGGTACTACAGCTACTACTGATACTACAGCTACTACTGATACTACAGCTGGTACTACTGCTACTACTACAGCTACTACTGATACTACCGCTGGTACTGCAGCTACTACTGATACTACAGCTACTACTGACACTGGGCCACTAAATATTTCCACATCCGGGCTGCGTAATCGGTGCAATTGTTCCCACAAGGTCTTGCCAAGGGGGAAAATTAACCAATGTTCATCAATCATGAGTACACTGGGTGCCTATTGTACAACCTTAAAGATTTTGACTCTTCATTCATTGTCCTGCTGGACAGCTTGTCTTCAATAAATAACTTTTTCTTGTTGAGCAACTTTTTAACATATCAAGCTTGTGCCCATCACCTTATCACAGCATGTAGTATCATAAACTTTGCATTACGATGGGAATGATTGTGCGTAACTTTGTAGTTGTCATTGATTTTGACCTGTAGTTCTCTACATACAAAGCTTAATTCTGCAGAAGCCCCCGACATCGATCTGTGCAACTTTGTTGCCCCAGCTGCCGCTGAGACCCTCATGCATGCCTTCCTCATATCGACTCGGCTAACACAACTCTCTCCTTTATGGCCTCCTGAAATCCCTCACCTCCAAATGCCAGGTGATCCATAATGCCAGTGGCAGACTCCTCACACACATCCATAAACAACAACACATCACCGCAATAATACAAACCATTCACTGGCTACCAATCCACTCTTGGATTAACTTCAAGATCACCCTCGCCAATGTCAAGATCATCCATGCACTCGTCCACTCCAGCAACCAAGGATGTCTGGCAAAACCCCAGTCAATTATTATCCTATAGGCCACTATGTCTGAAGTTCCCCTCCTTCAAAATAAATCAGCAGACTACCTGCTGGATCTCCTCACTGTTTCTAAGAACAAATGTGACCTAAGGTCCTCGCTCATTAACGCCCATCTCTAAACCTTTATAAACAGTTTGCCTTCAGAAGCTAACCCCCCTTTTCCTGATGACGACCGCTTGTGTTGCGATCGAAACGTCGTGGTTTTGGGGTTTATTAAAATTGTATTTTTATTACTGAAAGAACCAGAATATGTCTACATTTTTAACTGCCAGTACGCTCACTCAGGTTCAGTTTAATAATCATTTCTACAGTCTACATTAGACTACCAATACACTCACCAGCTTAAAAACCAGGCTACGGTCTGTCAGGCTACAGTCTACATTATCGACTGGCAGTATGCTCAATTTTTTTTTCTATCTACGTGACTTTACCGAAAGAACCAAAGAATATGATTTCCTGCAGTCACGAAAGTTAAGTCAAAAAAATGCTGTATGAATCCAAATTGTGTTGTTCCTAAATGTTTCTGCTGTATAAAATTCGAATCAATTTAAATCAGTGTACCCCATTGTCCCGAAAATACAAAAAATACACCCTCTCGTTTAACATAAACAAAATTTTCACTTTCAAATAAATTTAATTATTCATATTCATCACACACATGAAACAGCCATCAGGATTTTAAATAATACATAAGCACTTTCAAGAGGCTCTTCAACCACAACTGGATGAGATGTTTACACTATTAATCATTAAGCATAACGAGAGCAAAGCTAATGTGACAAAATACAAACAAGCAGGGGGTACGTAAACAGAAATAACTGTTTACATAGTAATGATCTATTTAATGGATGAAAACCCCATCAGCTGGTACGAAATTGTATATAAAGGCAACATAAAAAAAACAGGCCGAGGGTAAATGGCCCAAAATGTGTTCATGAATTTTACACGCCTAAGTATTGCTTGACAGAGATGTAAAATGTATGCCCTCAGCATGTGATGATTAACCACCCCACTGACACTCAATTAATTGTAACGATTGTGCCATGTTCAATTATTTTTTTGTCTCATTCGTATGGTCACGTATGTTCTGCCTCTTTAGTTTCATCAGCCTAGAAAAAAAACATTTGCACGTAATGTGCATATATTGTAAAAGATAAAATCCTTGACATTATAATTTCATCAATGTATCATGAGTGCCAGAATTAATATGAATCTACAAACCACGATGTGCATATTATGCTCCCAAAGAATCAGCCAATTTTATCCATATTACTACTCCATTGTACAATAAAACTATTGCCTCAAAGAATAACTTTCAATTAATTTATAAAAGTTGAAAAAGCTGTACAATGACAGGTGATTTAAACATAGTAAACACAGGTAATTGAAACTTTCTATTTGCTTTTTACTTCACGCTATAGTAACAACAGCTGTAATAGGCTTTCATAACATATGCATTGCTAAGGGAGCCATCAAATTAATTCAATGATATGTTTCATAGAAGAAGACCTGATGCAGGGAGTGATGAGAAGGCAACTGGCACTATTTGCATACATATGCAGGATAAACAACGGGAAAATAAAAAAGTGTGTTGTACAGGAAAAATGAAAGGAACTAGAAATAGAGGAATACCTAACGCAAGAAGATGTCCACACCTGTTTGGTAGACTTCTTGAAGCCATGGTAAATGTACAGGAAAAATGAAAGGAACTAGAAATAAGTATAACCCGTAAAAACAAAGTTTTTCACTATAAATCCTTTATATGCATGGCAGCGAACTTAATATAAAGGATTTAAAAATATATTCGCCTGTGGAGGACGCGGGGATCGATCCCGCGACCTTTGGCATAGAAAGCGAGGGCGCTACCAACTGCGCTACTCCGCCACGGCCTGTGGAGGGGTTACGCTCTGGGCTCTTATACTGTGAATGAGTTCTATTTGAATATATGTAAAATACATTTTTTTTGCCTAAAAAGTGTACAATTTTGGGAATTTTTTTTCACGAACATTAATTGTCTCGCACAACGAGTCTGTGTGGAAAATGTCAGCTCGATTGGATCACGGGAAGTGGGTTAAAAAACGACCGAAAGATTTGCACGGTCGTAAGCAAGCACGCAAGCAAGCAAGCACGCAAGCAAGCAAGCAAGCGAACTTAATATAAAGGATTTAAAAAAGGAAGACCTAACGGAGAATGGGCTCGTCAACGCAAGATGTCCACACCTGTTTGGTAGACTTCTTGAAGCCATGGTAAATCTTCCAGGAGAGTGCTGGCCCTCCACTGGCGACATGGCGGGTGATTTCAAACTCGCGTGTGACCGGGTTGCCCAGCACCACCGACACAGCACTCGTCACATCTGCTGTCACCTTGGTGACGGTGCTCTTCAGCTTGTTCAGCATTGACTCCATGGCAGTCTGCAATGTCCTCTGCCCACCGGGACAACGGGCACAAGACAAGGGACAAATGCTGTTTCCTGCCATAACACCAAGTAACCCAGCAGCATTTGTGAAATAAGCCGTTTAACAATCTGGATAATTTTGATGTAAAGCTTTCGTGACTGCAGGGATTCATATTCTTGGATCTTTCGGTAAAGTCATGAAACGTCGTGAGAATTTTATTGTTTTATATTTTTATTCTTTTATTGTTTCCCTTCTACGTGACTTTACCGAAAGAACCAAGAATATGAATCTGGATAATATTGATATAACTGATTTGTATAGCCAATAGATCGATAGACCGAAACATGATCATTTACATGTCTAGACAGAACAGAGTTCTGCTTATACATATATATTACAAGAGGCAATTATCATCATCATTAGTTTACTGACTCTACACCATGTGGACAACCTAATATAATAATTACACATTCATCCAGGAAAGCCACACTGATTTTCAAGATTTTTTTTCTGAAGAGTCCTGCTTTGAAATGCCTGAACAACAATAATTTCAATGTATGACATTTGCTATGGGAGGAAAACAGAGAACCCGAAAGAACTCCATGTGAAATAAGGGGAGAATGTACAAATTCCACATATCAAGAGTCAGGAATAAAACCCAGTGTTACCAATGAAAAACCAGGACTACAATTCTTGCAGAATACAAAAATGCTTATATTGACACGTCCGCCTAATTGGTTAACGTGCCAGGGCGAATACGCTGTTGGTATGTAATTATACTCATTTCAAAATATTCAGTTGCACTATGTATGAGTCCATCATTAAAAGAGTTGAAATATCCAGCAGAAAACAAGGGGATGGTATGCAATTGTAATACAATACTGCAGTAATGTGTAACTTTCACGACATACGAATCCTTTACCCTGACAGTTGTTGTTACATTTTCATAAGCGGACTAAAGGATACGTGTTTTTTTCCCGTCTCGTTTTTTTACCGTTACATGTTTATCGTCTTGTGCCAAATGAGTTTTATCTCTCAAATTTGCAACAAAAAATACATTTGCACATTAGCATATCATTTGAATACATCGTAAATCATACATTGCCACGTAAACAATTAATGTATTGTGAGTGGAGGAATGGATTTCCATTGTTAAACAATGCAATGTTGTATGCCTATCCTTAACACATAGCAGTCTTCTTCGTAAATCATACATTGCCACGTAAACAATTAATGCATTGTGAGTGGAGGAATGGATTTCCATTGTTAAAACGATCCAATGTTCTATGCCAATCCTTAACACATGGCAGTCTTTTGGTTGTTCTAATTTTGCATTACAATGGTTGATGATTAGCCAATGCATTTCGCATAAAGGTCAAACCAGATGATACCGATGGACGTGGCGCTTCCGTTGACATTTGCAATGGGGTTATAACAACACTGATGTTGGCCGTGCACGAATTGCATTATTACGAAATGGGAAAGCCGGTGTAAATAACAAGTACAGTAAAGGAATTATACCCAGCAAAATCAGCTTTTACTGTATGATGTATACGTCAATAAAGTGTTATCAGGTTCATTCCGGACATACAAACCTCTGGCGTGACCGTATATCGACATAATTCTTACGAAGTATAGGATTACTGATTATCGTTGCCAGTTTCACATACTTTAACATTTACATCGCTATTCCACGTGAACATGTTTACAACTGATATTCGTATTGCTGCGTTTACTTAAACGTAACATAGCAGAGATGTTGTGCGCGTCATTGCACTGATAAAAAGCATTGTTGTTCGATACCCGGGTACAATACAGCTCTAGCATCAGTGGTGAGTGATATACCAACTAGTACCGAGTAATCCATCGAGCAATAACCATCGTGGTTAAGTGCTGTACAGACAAAAAAACACAGTCGTTGAACGGCAAAGGGCCGTACTTGTTATGTGTTCATTTAAAACACAATATTCCGTATAGATGTGTTTTTATCACTTAGAATTGCAAGTTAGAGACCTTCATTAAGAACTCACGAGTGGGTGGTTTGACCAGCACCGAGCGGCCTTGAGTCTCCCCACAATGCTAACGTTTGCCCATCGCAACAGATTCAGTAATCATTTAAGGCCGAGGCAACCTAAGGGAGACTCAAGCCAAGTTCAGATACCGTGGCTGGCAATCGACCACAGGTTCGTAGCGCAGAGCACTGCGACCATCAAAGGCATGTTACAATTACGAAGTGATCATCATCATGAGTCATGATCAGTCCACTGCTGGACTAAGTCTTCTCTAAGCTATCCCCATCCCTCGCGATCCTAGGAAGCAACAATCCGCCTAGCACCTGCACACGAGCCGATGGTGGTGATGATGATGATAACGACTTCATTCAATCGCAATCAAAATTACACACTTGTAATGAAAGCTCGCCCCTGCTCCCGAGTGCAGCCCCCAAAAGGCCTAGGAACTTCTACCGAGCAGGAGCGAGGGAACCCGGCGGACAAACTAGCCGAGGACGGCGTGTCATCCAGGGTGGCGTCGAAGCGCAAAACACCGCGTACGCGAGACGCTGAAAGGAAGGCCACAGTTTGCATTCGTCTTGGCAGAGACTCGTACCTGGCGTCGGGTTGTAAACGACAATCGTTCCGATCTCCCCCGTAGAGCGCCCAATATTCATTTAAATCATCACGGCCCCACGTTTACGTAGCTTCTTCCGGGGAAAGATGTACGTGATGACGTCACGCTGGCGACGTAATGACGTTACAAGACGGGTTGTCGTAGGGCCGGATTTGTACGTAATTACGTCACAGCCTAAACGCCTTGCGCGATGACGTATAACCTACCTCATGCCGTGCACGATGACGTCTTCAAATGGCAGGTGATTACGTCACTCACCTGCTGAGTGCCACGCGATGACATCGCCAACGCTTCCGGACGTCATCGCGTCGCATTTGACGGCTGTGAGGACGTGAGGTGTTACGTGATTACGTCATTGCCGGCCATCAATTTTTTTCAGTTTAATTTCTACGTAATGACGGCTTCGTCACCAAAGGCATTCCGGTTTCGCAGAATTTATGAAAAAAAAACTAGGCCGTTCGCAATAGCGCGCGCTTGTAAAAAAAATATATAAAAACGTCACGCACGCAACTGTTACCTTTTAGGGGCCGTCCATAAATGACGTCACGCACATAGTGGGGGTCAGATATTTGTGACGATGTGTGACGGGGTGGGCGGGGTTTGAGAAATGTGACGTCACATCAAATTGCGCAACTTTAAATATAGACACGTTCTACTTAATTGAATAGACTTTTTAATAAATGTTTTCTCCTACAACATCAGAGTGCAGCGCAACATTAAATACGCACTACAATGACAATAGTCTTAAGCGATTTAAAGCATGTTTTATTTTATTTGGGGGGGGGGGCAGAGCTTTGTGACGTCATATTTGAGAGGGGGGGGGGTCTGACTATTTGTGACGCCGTGTGACGAGAGGAGGGAGGGGGAGGGTCAAAAATCGTCCAAAATCGCGTGACGTCATTCATGGACGTTCCCTTAAACATTTTGCATCGCGCCTCTGTATTCCGACGTCACCGCCTTGTGCGCGACATGACGTCATCGCCGCCGCGAATCAGCCCCCGCTGCTCGAATCGGGCGCTGGCTACCCGCGAGTCAGCTGATCCCGCGCGTGTCAAGCAGCAGCAGCAGCGCGAGGCTGCTCTGCTCTAGCAGCAAGCCTCGCACGAGATTAACGCCACCGCGGCTGCAACAACAATCACAACAATCGTTGTCGCTCCTTCTTTCCTCGTCAACATTAACCGAACCACCAAAGCTCGTACGATGCTCGCCGCCGCGCCAGAATGCTCCCCTCGCGTCCGCGGGAACGCGCGGTCCCGTTAGAGCGACGCGCTCGCCCCACCGCCACCACCACCACCACCGACGACTCCGACTCTCCGCACCGCCTGGCCATGCTGCAGCCGGGGTCCGACGACGGCCGCGGCCCCACGGGTCTCGCCCAGCGCTCGGTCCGCATCGCGTTGGTGGTGGCTCTCTACTGGCTCGTGTCCGTCAGCATGGTGTTCCTCAACAAGCACCTCCTGGGCGGCGCGGGAGCCTCGGAGGGTCTCGACGCGCCGCTCTTCGTCACCTTCTACCAGTGCGCGGTGACCGTGGCGCTGTGCTGGGCCATGCGCTCGCTCGCGGGTCTCTTCCCGGGCCGCGTGCGCTTCCCCGAGCTTGGCTGCGACACGCAGATCCTGCTGCAGGTGCGGCAGCTGCTGGGAGGATGGTTAAGCCCCCCACCACCCCACCACCACCACCCCACCACCACCCCACCACCACCACCACCAACCCACCACCACCACCAACCCACCACCACCACCAACACACCACCACCACCAACCCACCACCACCACCAACCCACCACCACCACCAACCCACCACCAACCCACCACCACCACCAACCCACCACCACCACCAACCCACCACCACCACCAACCCACCACCACCACCAACAACCCACCACCAACAACCCACCACCACCAACCCACCCACCACCAACCCACCACCAACCCACCACCACCACCTCATCACCACCACCACCTCATCACCACCACCACCCCATCACCACCACCCCATCACCACCACCACATCCCACCAACACCCCATCCACCACCACCCCACCACTACCACCCCACCATCACCACCACCACCCCACCACCACCCCATCCCACCAACACCCCATCCACCACCACCCCACCACCGTTGTGTAATGGTTTCGATGTTTTGGGTCTCATCAGCGGAGTGAAGCGATATCTGTACGTGCCGGATACGTGTGGAGAACGCGTTGCTCTGCAACGTGTGGTGAACATCTGTTGGAATTATGTAATTGGCAAAACTGTGCACAGATACTGGCAATGAGTGGGTGGGTGGCGAGGGCGAATAGTTGGTCAGGGCTGATAGGCGACGTTCGGATATGCAGCGTTGTTAGCGAACTCTGTGTACATCAAGCGAGTTACATCATTGTTACTACTGTACTTGCACATCATGACAGAGTTGATGCTCTACAACTGCTGCCCCCCCCGGGGCAAAGGCGACGACGACGCTGAAAGTCCAGGGGTGTGGAACCTTTTTTCTGCCAAGGGCCATTTGGATATTTGTAACATCATTCGCGGGCCATGCAAAATTATCAACTTAAAAATTAGGCCGTGATATTTGGTCAAATATTTAATTAACTCACCCCTAATGCGATGGCTGGAACTGCTTCTCTGGTGAGGTGTGTGATGTTAGCTGATATTGATGATGTTGTTGCTCGCAACTACTTTTCCAGGTTTGCTCCTAGATTTATTGAAGTTCGAGTCCCGCCCGCGTTTGCCTTGGCAGGGCCAGAGACCAAATGATTTCATGGGCCTCATACGGCCCATCGGGTCTCATACGTTCCCCACCCCTGGCTTAAAGAGTCGCAGAACCAGAGGTCGCAACCGGGTACCCGATACCCGTACCCTACCCGATACCCGGCTACCCGTACCTGGCCGGGTACGGGTAGCCGTTTGCGACCCTGGTGCGGCCGGGTACGGGTAGGCCGTGAGTCACTGGTGAGTAACCGTTTGTCACTCATTTCGGGTACGGGTAGGGAAAGGGTACCCGTACCCGACTGTACCCGACTCGGTACGGGTACCCATTTGCGACCCTAGTACGGGCGGGTACGGGTACGGTTAAGGAATCAAAACCCGTTTGCGACCTCTGCACAAAACCCACAACAACCTCCTCGTCACGGCGCCCCGCTTAGCGATGTTTACCTTGTACGGGTCAGGCTGCACACACACGAGGTTAGGGTGGGGAGAGTTCAGGATGCCGGCAGTGGTTGAGAGGCGCTTTGCGTGGTTGGTTGGCACGCATGTGACCGGTACCCCGGAGGTGTTGGAGGTAGTTGGAGGGTGTTGTGTTAGGAGGTGCTGGAGGGTAGTTGAAGGGTGTTGAATTCGGAGGTGATGGGGGTAGTTGAAGGGTGTTGTATTTGGAGGTGTTGGAGGTAGTTGGAAGGGTGTTGTATTTGGAGGTGTTGTAGACTTGAGACAATAACCAAATCGCCCGGAATGCGCAAAATCTAATCGCATGTCGCCAGCTAAAAGGTTTGGGTCTGTGTCGTGATCACCATTCATAAAGAGCGTAGCTTTATCCAAGGCTGCGTGACGGGCAGCAGAGTTGTAGTGCAGCAACATGAACTGTTGTACAATAATTCTATGCCCCTTCACGTCCATGCTCCCTCACCTTCACAAATGTAAATGTCCGCGTGGTGAAGTATGGTCAGTTTTAACCTACTGGACCCGCAAGGGTGTAGGGGAGGCGTTGTTCTGGCACTGGGAAGCATAAGGATGTGTTGCTTTTCTTGTGTAACTGCCTTTTCAAGTAGTGTCACAGCAGATATCGAGGGGAAGAGTGAAACTTCCACCACTGGCTCACATGAGTACTACCACATTGATCATTTAAGCAGTTTTTTGTTCGATTTAAAGCTTTCGTGACTGCAGGGATTCATATTCTGATGATGATTGCTTGTGTTGCAATCGAAACGTCGTGAGAATGTTATAGTTATTTGTATTATTTTATTATTTCCCTTCTACGTGACTTTAACGAAAGAACCAAGAACATTTAAGCTTTAACAAGTTAGTTGACCTGTAGATCCGAAACGAGTGAGACCTGTTGCAGCTCCCAGTGATAAAGAGCAATCACCCGTTGCTTTTAGCCATGACCGGGACTCAAACTTGGGCCCGCCTTGTTTTTATAGCGTGGTGCGCTAACCACTGTACCGCCATACATATCATAGACTCCTTAAATTGTCATTGAAACTTGTACACATCGATGGTGCCCTATGATTTCCATTGCAGGTTACTTTTGGGTGTAGATCACACTTCACTTATCCCATTCCAATATAGTATGTCATCTTGTGATCATTTGAAAAGGTTAGCTAAAATAATATGTAGTGATCCACTCATTGCTCATGACCCTACACTCCCTTACCGAATACATTGCTAACATTTAAAAAGTAGACCTTTTTTTAAAATGACATTTCAAAATAGGACAAGTTTTTCTCAATCACTCAGTTTGTTACCACCCAGTTGTATAAATGAGTATACCACAGTTGATGGGAAGGTCATGTGTGGAATATGAGGCCAAAATATTCTCTCTAGAGCTCCCTCTTTTAGGGGCCCTTCTGACGGTAGTGGTGTGAGCAAGGTATTGCAGGGCTGCACCTTTATGATGGAAAGGACACAGTGGCTTGACCATTGCTTTTGTAAGGTAATACCTGTCGAACAAGTTTATCATTTATCCATACAAGGGAGAGCCGACAGGCTATTGTGAACAGCAGGCACTGAATATCCTATTGTAATATTTAACCAAAGGATTTATTCTGAGCGTCTGGTGAACCAACAGTTGGATGCCCATTGGTGCAAGACTGTAACGCTTCTGAATTCTTTACGAATGTGTTCTTACTGTCCTGACTTTTTGGAAAACAACACCACAGTTTTTCGTTGAGGCTGTTTGAGTTACTGCTCTGTTTCCAATACAGTTGGACCCTGGCATATGTATACTACAGCCTCGCAGCTCATTTAACTTAGACCTCAATGTTCATTGTTTAAGGAAATGTTATGCTGGGAATGATGTGCCCAAAAAGATATAGTGCTGAAAATGCCATTATTTCATACTTTCCTTTATGACTTTGGGGATTGTGTGGAGATAATGATTAATATTTCATGCTCTGTGGAATAAAGCACTTAAAGTTAACACTTTACATGTCTAGACATTGTGTAAAACTTTTTGAAAAAACACAATTTAAATGTGGTATATATGTAGAGGCAGATCAATTCATTAGGTACTGTTTGAACAAGAAGCAACTCAGAAAATGACTAAAATATAAGTACTGTAACTGTTATATTACAAATAAAAGTGATGCCGTAAAAAAGTCTGTCTTTATGGGTGAAAGTTACTCATTTACTCTGAGGGTATACAGTGATGTAGGTTAGGAAGAAGTTCTCCTTTGGGGACACGTTGCATAACTAGACATGGAGAGGTGCATGTTTGTCAACGCACTGAGACAGAACGAGGAACACATGAATACAATAACATAATGCAAGTTAAAAGACACGATCTTGGTTGACGATGGAGCCTCAGTTTGTGTCTCTGTTATAAGAAAGTGCGCACTGACACATTTCTAATTTCGTTGAGCAGGTGCTGCCACTGTCGCTGGTCTTCACTGGCATGATTACCTTCAACAACCTCTGCCTCAAGTTCGTGGGCATCTCCTTCTACAACGTGGGCCGCTCCCTCACCACCGTCTTCAACGTGCTCATGTCCTACATGATCCTGGGCCAAGGCACATCCCTCCCAGCGCTCCTGTGCTGCGGAATGATCATCGGTACTCGCTGCGAATAGTCACGCACCGCTTCTGCCAGGCATCAACATTTTCGGGGTCTCGTACATGTACGTGTACGGGTCTTTTTATTGCGACTCCACTGCTTGATGAGGGTCGCCTGACGCCGTGCAGATCATAAAGCTTTTTTTGACCATAATTCACAACGCTGGTCAGTGGGGGGATATGAAGGAAGGAGGGTTTGGGGGTATATATTCTTAGGTTTTTTCGGTAAAGTCACGTAGGTAAAAAATGTAAATTAATAAAAATAAAATAAAAATCACGACGTTTCAGAGGCAACAAAAGCTTCCGTCTTCAGGTGAAACAGTCACAGCATGATTGCTGTATCAAGTGAGAGAAATTCCAAGAAAACCCTATTTGTATATATTCTGGTTGAGGGTGGGAGGATCCAAGGTAGGCCTTGTGACTGTTCCACCTGAAGACGGAAGCTTGTGTTGCCTCCGAAACGTCGTGATTTTTATTTTATTTTCATTAATTTTAATTTTTTTTTACCTACGTGACTTTACCGAAAAAACCTAAGAATATGAATCCTTGCAGTCACGAAAGCTTCAAATCTAGATTTTGGGGTATAGCCATACAGTTTAAGTAATAGATGTCACTGCACTGTCTTATGCTCGCCACCACGTCGCTCTGCAGCCTATAGCAACGTGCTGTGCATTGTGGTCACACATCCAGGCTCAAACAGGCTTAGCTTCCAGATCTAACTAGAGTGGGCACATTCCCGGATATTTGGTCAAAAGCACCGTAGATCTTAGCTACACGGTAAAGTTACAACAACAATAATATGCAGGACAAACCAGTTTAAAATCCAACCCTCTTGGAATTGATAAGCTGTATACATTCATCTAACTATTTTTCTCACGTTCAAGGGCAACCCCATGGCTCGGCTGCATTTAGACACGACTTAAATTGAAAATATTTTGTATTTGTAGTTTCAACTTTCTCGCCCTATATTTGTAGTATGGTGGTGAAGCAGTGGCACAGTGGTTAGCAAACTAGGCTATGAACCCGGCAACCTGAGTTCGATTCCTGGCCATTACTGCCAATCAATGGCGATTGATGTGTTAACCGTTCCTGGGCCACCAGCCTGGTGAAATATGGTCAAACAACCCTCACGACCAACACGTCATGGGGGAGAGGCCTTCATCTGACAAAAAAGCTGTGAATTATAATTAATATGTAGCATTGCTTAATCAATATGGTTAGAATTAATGACACTTATTGTTCATACATTTACTCGGTGTCATGTGACTGGGTGGTATTGATTGTGGTTTCCCATTTCCACGAGCGCAGGTGGATTCTGGCTCGGCGTGGACCAGGAGGATATGAGCGGCACGCTCTCCGTGGCCGGCGTGGTGTTCGGCGTCGTGGCCAGCCTCTGCGTCTCCCTCAACGCGATCTACACCAAGAAGGTGCTGCCCTTGGTTGGCGGGAGCCTGTGGCGTCTCGCCTACTACAACAACATTAACGCGTGCCTCCTCTTCATGCCGATCATCCTGCTCGTCGGCGAGGTGCCCAAGCTGTTGGCGTTCGAGCACGTCTTCTCGCCGCACTTCTGGATGATCATGACGGTGGGCGGCGTGCTGGGCTTCGGCATCGGCTATGTGACGGGGCTGCAGATCCAGGCGACGAGCCCGCTCACGCACAACGTGTCCGGCACGGCGAAAGCGTGCGTTCAGACCGTCGTCGCCGTGTCCTACTTTGGCGAGTTCAAGACCGTGCTCTGGTGGGCCAGCAACGTGCTGGTCCTCACCGGATCTTTTTTCTACACATGGGTGAAAGGACACGAGATGAAAAAGGCGCAGCAGGACTTCATGAAGGACCTCCAGAAGGCTTGAACTAAAGTGTTGTCATTGCGGTAATGAATGCTATACATTCGTTCAGCTGTAACGGTGCAATGTTTTCTGGCTTTTGTTAGCGTTGCATAACGAAAATGAAAGGTTTTGCAAGTGACCATGAAGAATTTTTGTATGTTATTTGTAGAAAAAAATATTAATAATCAAATGTTTAAAATCTTGTAGTAAGTGTGAAAAATGTATTTGCGTTTGATCTGATTTGTTTTATATCTTAATTTAATGGTAAAACCATTCGTAATTATAAATTAGAATTCATGATATGTTACAGAATGATTGTTTCCCATCGTAATCTGTGAAGAAGAGCCAACTTATGTTATTATAACTCATTTACTTTTAGGTAAGAAAACACAGCAGGTGTGTTTGTTTGTCCTTGTTACTATAATGTAATTTATTTTATTTTATGCAATTAAAAACAGTTATTGAGTTGTATCTTTTCATATTTCCAACGTGCTATTTTATGAGTGACTGTTTTGGCACAGTCTGTGTATTCAGACCTCTGCCGTTTTGACCATTGCTGATATTACCACTCCCCAATTCGTTGTCAGAAAATATTGCTGAGATTTACATCTGCTGAAAACAATTCCTAGCCACGTTTGACTGCTGCTAACAGCCACAATTCATGTTGCCCTGTATTAAGTGGTATCCACGTCCTGCTCTTTGTACATCACTTTGAGATGCAGCCACATTTTATATTGCGATATAAATCCAAAATCGTATATTGCAAAACGCAGCAGTCAACAGTGCTTTACACCTCTGTAAATTACCCAACTGTCCCATTATGCACTGGTTGTGAACCCAATACACGTCCCAAGCATCACGATGACCTCAAGATGACACGGGGGACATCCCAATGCTTGAGTGGCCTCAGATATATACTTGGAAGCTGGCATGTCTTGCCCTATCGCACACTTGAGCGTCAGTATTGTTAAAGTGCAATGTAAGAATATTTGACCTTGTGTATAATTAAACGCGTATCTAAGGTTCTGCTGTATTAAGAATATATTAACAAAGCCCACTGAATGGCTTTGGATATAATGAGGTGATTATACTATAGTGGTTTCTGGAACTATTTAAATTTGTACTGTGATAACCTCTCTCACCCAGATTCACCAAATGAGAACGCACCCGTCAAATTTTATTACGTAACATGCTGTGTAGATATGATGAGTTTGGAAATCTAAAAAATATATGAATAACGTTACAGGACTACAATATAAAATTTTACTTGATAACATCTATGTTTTGCGAAGCTTATGGGCAACCTTAAACTGTATCCGCACAAACCATGGCAGCAGATGCGGATACCTGATGCACAAATGGAAAATTAAAACAGCTCCTGTGTACAACTGTCACCCAGTACAGACCGCGGAACATCTGACGACTCAATGCCCAATTGACAAATATGAAGGCGACACCTTCACAGCGATACAATCTCCCACCCCCCCCTGACGCAATTATCTTGACTCCACCAGCTCAATGTAATATAATAAGTTGTTGCTTGACATCAACATCAGCCACGCGAACAATGTTTAGTAAAAGAGGAAGACTTCATGGATATCCAATTTTTATTTGGATGGAATGTGCAGCTGAGCCTTCTCGTGCCCCTTGTGGTGATGCATGACCTGCTTGCACTGGCAATACCTTTGGACTGTCACCATGACTGCTATCACGGTTTCCTTTACAGTCTCATGGCGGCTAAACATCAACACCTTAAAGTGGGTTGTCTGTGACCTGAGAACACCGAATTGCTCTTTACAAGAGCTGGTAAATGTTTATTATTTTTTTTATACAACTCAAAAGTACCGCGGGTGCATTTACAATGCACACAACTTTCCAAAGACGTATTCTTGGGTTTTTTCGGTAAAGTCACGTAGGTAACTTTACCGAAAAAACCCAAGAATATGAATCCTTGCAGTCACGAAAGCTTCAAATCTAAAATTTCCAAAGATGTTTTTAAAGTTGTGAGCATTAGAACACAAAATATACTACTATATGTGCGTTTCAAGGTTTTTAACGTTAGTAAATGGAATGCATTTTAAATGCGAATGTTGAGCATAATTAATGCGATGGCACACATTTAATATATTATATTGCATCCGTAGGTCTGTAAGATTTTGTTATCCAAAACCCGATGAACCACAACTGCGATCTCAGGCACTGAATTCCTGAAGTATGTGAGTGTATATTTGCATTTTATCTCCATATCAGTTTTTTTGTGAATAAGAAGTCAGTTCATCGTGATGGTGGCCACTGAATGCATCCATTGGCATTTAAACGGAGTTTTTGGGTAGGATCGCATAAGTATAAATGCCATAAAACCCACCACCACCTGACACAGCCAATTAGTAAGGGTTTTTACATAAACAGAACATGCCAATTCGTTACCAGTTCAGCACACCGGGGTTTTGGAGAGCAAACCGACAACAATTACCATTTAAATTGAGGTGCACGAAAAATTAATCCTATTGTCTGCGTTTTTCCACAAATTATCTTGCAGAAGAGGAGCTATTATCACAGATATCCGGATGAGAAGACTAATCTGCCAAAAGTACACCTTCAAGTGAATGCACATGTGCTTCACCACATTTAATATAAAAAAAAACTACAACCTTTTTAATGTTACCAGTTAAGGCCGCCTGAGCTATTTCGCGCTTTTAGAGAAGTGACCTGGCCACAAATGATAGCTTAACGAAGTAGCTTATCACGTGTAAATTTACTGCAACCAAATATTCTAAACGATTGTTTCTAAGTGTGGAGGGAAAAACTGGAGGACGTGGAGAAAAATCTACACGACCACAGGGAAAACATGCAAACTCT
The DNA here is from genome assembly GCF_965212315.1 of Lampetra planeri. Taxonomy (NCBI): domain Eukaryota; kingdom Metazoa; phylum Chordata; class Hyperoartia; order Petromyzontiformes; family Petromyzontidae; genus Lampetra; species Lampetra planeri. Next base: position 9,419,521 of record NC_136122.1, on the reverse strand, counting down.
ATGTATACAAGCGTCAGGGTCAGGGATTGAACCCACGACCTCCTGCAAGCCAGGCGAAGTAGTTAACATCTCGCCACCGTGGCGCCCCAATATCGTGCAAGCGTCATGCAGTGACATACTCTCTAAATATAGCTGACATATGTGAGTACACACGTAGTTATGCAGGAAATACAATGGGGTACCTGAGTCTGTTTAGATGATGATGGCCTAACCCAGGGTTTGGGAATCTGCGGCTGGGGTAGCCATATGCGGCCTTTTTAAGGAATGCGTTTTGATGTTATTTATTAAGCACCTCCTCATATTCTCTTGAAATAGAGTGTTTTTTTTTCATCGAATTCAAACAAAATGTCTCCGCTTATATTTCGGTTGCCTAACCTGTATTGCCAGAGAGCGAGATAGAGAGCAAATGTGTGGAACATAGCTGCAAGTCCTCACCGAAGGTCAGCGCAAGGAAGCAATGCAAATGTAGAACATAATATGGCAGGCTACGAGTTAGACCCTCCATCGACAACTGCCACGAGATGTGTTTTTCAACAACAGTGTAAAAGAACAAAGACGTAGGGAAGAGGAGCCGCGATATGTAGCCCAGGTGTGAACCGTGCAAGGCAAATCAAATATTGGGATCCCCATACTCTTAGGTTTTTTCGGTAAAGTCACGTAGGGAAAAAAATTAATAATAAAAAGAAATGATAAAAACAATAGAAAATAATAATAGATTTATTATTTTATTTCTATTATTTTTTCTATTTGTATTTTTTACCGACGTGACTTTACCGAAACAACCTAAGAGTATGAATTTTTGCAGTCACGAAAGCTTCAAATCTAGAATTGGGATCACCCTCTCCCCACCTGACGGATTGCAGCGCCCCTTGAGCTGATGATGTCGTAACGCCACCGACGGCGACACAGGTGGGAACAACCTGCCAGGATTGTGCCCCCCCCCCCCAACCTTTGCGAGTCGATCGATCAAGAACTCTTCGAGCTCCGACAGCGGATTTTCTGGGCGAGCGCGTTCACGTGGACTCATCGAGAGCTCGCGCGGGGACGTGATCATCGCTCCCCCTGCCAAGGAGTGCATCGGGCGTGCGTAAAGGTCGCGGGGGTCAGAGTGGGCTAGGGGACTGTTCGCGTCGGGCCCTTTGGGGTAACTATGTTACCCTATTTGTATTTTTGTATTTTTATATTGTATATTACAGTTTTTTTTATATTTGATAAAAAAATTTTTTACATACTTTAGCCCCTTTAGTATTAGTTAGACTTTGTACCTTTAGTATAGTTAAGACTTGTACACCACTTATTTAAGATTCCTATATGTTGAATGTATGCACCTTCCTGCCAAAGTAAATTCCTTGTCTGTGCGAACTTTCATGGCGAATTAAACCCTTTCTGATTCTGATTTGCTCGAGACGATGTTGCCGTCAAAACGATCGCTGGCAGTGGCGCTTTTGCCGAAACGTGGGGCCCACGCGTCGCGCGGACATTCCAAGCTCAAGAACACGCGCATCCTCGGATTCCCGACCACTTCGAGGGCCGAGGACCTTGCGCGGTCATTCTCATGGAGGCAGCGTGGCAGGAGACGGCAATGCGCATCAGAGATTATTTCAGCGCGATTTTGCATTTCGTGAATTGCGATGCAAATCACGGTCCGTTTTTTTGAAGTTGCGCTCTTCCGAAGCGCTCGCCCGTCACCGTGGCGTGCGCGATGACCACCAGAACCACCACGTGGCTTTTCTTTCGTGTTGTGCGCGGTGCTTTTAGCGCCACAGCGCGTGGATTTGTAGCGTGGATTTTCATTTGTTTCCTGGTGACTTTGTGTATATTTCATATCGAGATCGCCTCCCGTTCTTTTGCTGCTGGCGGCAATAAAAGTTGTTTAAAAGTCAAAGTCTGTAGCTTTCCGGTGCATTTTTTTCGGTCACACGGCGAAGTCCAATTCTAAAAACACACCGAAGAGCTTAGAAAACGTTCACTCATTAGCACTCACTCGCAAGATTTTTTGTCAGCCCAATGATAATGTCAAGTGGAGCAGACATTTTAAGTACTCGTTCAGTGAGGTTCCATAAAAGTAAAAAGGAGTTAAATAATTTACTTGAATCCAAATTGTCTAGATTTTATTGTTCAAAATATTCTATTATCGTTTTCGGAAATTGATTTTGTTTCGGTTTTGTTTTTGTAGTGCCTCAGTGGTTATAGAGAAAGGTGCAGCCCTGCAATGTCTTCTTCATGTTGCTGTTAATGGAAGGGCCCCCCTGGATTGAGTGCTTTAGAGAGCCCCTCCGGAGGATACATTGGTCTACTCTTCCACGCTCTTCCCAAGAATGATACGGGTTTCAGAAGAGCGTATACATTGTATCTATATTGTACTGTACCATTTAAATAGTTTTTTTATTATAATAAACAACACGAACTTGAATATGAAGATTAATTTGAAATAATGGTAATTAATGTGTCACCAGTACAGGGGTACTTTGCCCTATCAGATACATTTTAAATAAAGCGTTGCCCTGTACACACAGGGTGTGAAAAGTGGTACATTCTTGTGCATTAATTTTTTTTTAAACATTGAACTCGGAACCTTTCCGGTATTATTTTTGGGGAGGTTCCAGTTGGCAAAAGCCAGTTGGCAGAAATGAAAACACACAAACATATTACAAACGACTAAGTTAAAAGTGCAGCCATGCAGTTATTTCCTCATGCCACTGCTGACGAAAGGGCTTTTACTCAAGGGAGCACTTGAATTCCCCTCCAGAGGGCATTTGGCCTACTCTTCCCCGCACTGCCCAGATAACTTGGAAAAGGTGGGAGTTAACCCATACTTTATTCCATCATACGCTGCCGCGGTGAAGTGGTGTCCATGAGGGCTTGGGTTTCATCCCGACCCTGACGCCTGCATATTTGGAGTTTGCACGTTTTCTCTTCCATTGGTCGCGTGGATTTTTTTCTTTTGGTCCTCCGGTTTTTTTCCCCTCCACATTTAGAAACATGCATTTAGAGTACTTGGCTGTGATAAATGTCCACATATGCTATCATTTGTCACCAGGTCGCTTCTGGAAAAGAGTTATATCGTTCAGTGGGCCTTACCTGGCAAATATATATTTTTGTTAAGTTATAGTTCATAGCTTTTTTTCTATATATTTTTTAGTTTAACTATGGCTGTGTACCCGTTTATATTTCTGGGTGGGCAAAAAGAGGCGTGTGGTGGTGGGGAGTTAGGAAACTTCCAGCTTTGTTTCAGCTGCCGCACTGGGAGAGTGTGACTCGAGCCGGCGGCTTTTGGTGGCAAGTCCAATGTGTGCTGACCATTCCACCGTGGCAGCTTGCCTTCAACAAAGGGCATGACACATACAGTACAGTATAAACAAAGTAAAGTTGCACAAGAACTGGGATAGGCAGGGCAGCTGCCTTCGACTGCAAGGGGGCCTGTGTGGTATATAAAATCTAGATAAGAAAAATACATTTTCATTAATTTATGGATTAAATTGTGGTTGTTGCTGTTTTATCTATGTCCATGATTTTTACACTTCGATTCTGAATATATATTTTTGATTTAAGCTTAGGTTTGTGAGATCTTGGATAATTTTCGATATAATTGTAATTGCATCGATTTTTACAGTCAAATGCTTGTTCATAGTTTACAAAGGTTAGAAATAATTATATTTCATATATACATTAGTGTATTTCAGAATCTGTATGTTCGTGTGATTGGTTCGCTTCAAAATTGAAAATTATTCTGCTTCTAGTGAGCGTTGTAAGCGGATTACGTACACGTGATGGGACACGAATGATCGTACACGTGTTCAAGTCAGTTTTTTCTCCATTTTTGAATATAGGAATGATTCAGGCATTGTTCAGTAATTGACATATTAAAGTTTTAGGAAATAGCTCTGCTAGAACTCGTTCCAACTGCTTGTGCCAACACCGAGGTTACTCTTGCAATTGAGAATAACCGAGTTGAACAAAATATCACTGGTCCTGCTTCTTTGCTCATGTCCTAAGTTACTCCGTTTGGTCGTGGAGTTTTACATATTTCCATCCTGCGAAAGGTAGTCTTTGCATCTTTAAAAGTGACCTGCAGTACATTGTCCAATTAATTTAAAGACATGGTTCAATGCCTGGGATGTATTAAATTTGTTCCTATATTTCCGCACACATTTCCTCGACGAGTTTTAAGACTGTCACTCTCAGTAAATAATGAACTTATCTCAGATTTGCTGATGGCAGTTGTTTGTAACAACCAATGGATATAAATGAAAAGGAATGATTCAAGAAGTTAATAAAGGAGGCTGCAAAGTTGGGCTCAAGATAGATATCAGTAAAACACGAGTACTCTACAACAAGTTGGCTAAACAAATGAAGATGTTTGATGGAGGAATACAACTGGAAATTTATCACAGTGCGCACACCTTATGCAATTATTGAAGGGGGTAATGATATAAAGATGCCAGCGAGAGTGGGTTGGAGAGATTTTGGAGCTTAACCTGATAGCACTGTTGGCTACGTGCGGTGCCAAAAAAGTTCAACATATCTCGCATACAAAAGCAAACGCAACGTGCCTAAGGAGGAATCTTTCAAGTAAGGCATATCACCCACGATGACGTGGGTTCATTCGAAACACAGACATTGGCAAAGCTACTGGAACAAAGGTCGAAAAGTGCACCAAGAAGCCTTGAGTGGTCCCTGCTTGATATTACATTTAGAGACAGTACAAGAGACACATATGGATTGGGGAACAAACACGTACGTGTGTATGTATGTTGAACTTCTTTCGCACCGTACGTAACCAACCGCGCTTATTGGAGGTTCGGGGGAAGGACAACAAACTAAAACAGTAAAATTTCCATTTAAAGCATTCGTGACTGCAGGGATTCATCTACTTGGTTCTTTCGGTAAAGTCACGTAGAAGGGAAATAATAAAAATAATAAAATAAAAATAAAACATAATAAAATACAATTATCACGACGCAAGCAGCCGTCCTCAGGTGAAGAACAGGGCTGTCGGAAAGGCAGCGTCTGAATGTCTGAATGCAACCTCCTTTATTAACTGAATGACATTCAGACGCTGTCTTTCCGACAGCCCTGTTCTTCACCTGAGGACGGCTGCTTGCGTTGTGACCGAAACGTCGTCAGAATTGTATTTTATTATGTTTTATTTTTATTATTTTATTATTTCCCTTCTACGTGACTTTACCGAAAGAACCAAGAAGATAAACTAAAACAGCATTCAGTTCTAAAGAAGTGAGTATATGCTCCCTCGTAAGGCAACAACACAGTGGTGGCTCATGACGCCGACTGTTGTTGTTGCTGATGTTCCTGTTTGGCATCGGCATCGACATATTTGTGACCGTCGAGAAAAATAAGTGGCACTGAGGCACGACTCGTCGAGAGAAGGGACGACGGCTGATGGTCGAGGCTGGCGACGCAGCGGCTGTCGAAGGAGGGAAACACGGCGACAGGACGACCACCGAGCTAGCGGTGCAGTAATGAGGTCAGCTGATCGTCTAGTCACGAGATCCACGAGGGACAATGACAACTTGGGGAGGCCTTCGTCCAGCAGCGGATAGAGCATGGCTGACGCCGGTGAATGAGCGGGTGGCTTCGTTTCGTTTCCTGTGAGAGGACAAGCAGAGTTGTGAGCATTGTGTAATGGATCAACGCAAGTCAACGGCAATGTTATTGTAGAGACAAGAAGGTTACATTTACTCTAGATGGCAGTATTGCACTATGCTACAGGACATATTTTTACCTTTTGCCCCCAATTGCAAAATAACATTTTCATACCAAAAAAATCATGTTTAATTAACCTTTGGATACGACAGCAGTTTTTTTTCTTCTTTAAAGATAGCCTGACTGAATCTCAAGATTATTTGAACAGGCTCATGAATGAGATGTTTTGATATTTTTAAATGAAGGAGGAAGCTGACATTTGCCAATTAAACCCACATCCATCACAGCGGGAATCCCAATTATTCTGCACTACGTTGGTTTGTCATCATCAGCAATGGTCAAACCACATTTGGATGAAGGTTCCCTCAAGCTGCCACCATCTCTCATGATCCTGCAATGGAACGATCGACGTAGCACCTGCACAAGCTGATCGCTCCATCTCCCCTGTGGATGCCCTCTCCGATGCGTTCCATTCTTTCATCAGTCTTCACCGCCGGACATCATTCCTTCTAGCGCAGTGTTCTCCATCGCAAGGCCCGCAGGCCACTGGCGGCCCTTGGTGGCCTTTAGTGTGCCTGTGACGTGTGACCCCCGACCATACACAGCATGTGAAAACACCCACATCGTGCTGTCAAACCCAATAGCTTCAAATTCGTGGCGGCCCTCACGCTGATGTCTTATCGGCAAAAGTGCCCCCTTCCCCCCCCGCCTCTGAAAATGAGTGAAGAACACTGATATGGAATGTTAAACTGTACTGGAAGCAAACTGAGCAACTGTTTCACAAATATGTTCGGAAAGTGGTGTATAATTTACTTTTTAGTTTAACATTCATGAAAATTAGTGAAGAATACTTTTTTAACGGCCTGTTCTCCTCAAGGCAACTTAGTTTTTAACTGGTGCATGTTCTATATAATCCACGTTTTCTCTATTTTCCTCATTGTAATTACACGAATTCATCATATCTGCTTATGTTGTGATTTTAGTTTCAATAAATAATCAACATTTGGCTGAATTTACACATTTTTGTGCACGCCTGGAATCCAGCAGTATAGAAGCATGGACTCGGTGGATCGTACAGCGGAAAATCCCAAAGTCACTGGTGCTGTAAAGCGGCCAACAGATGGCATTACGCTGAATGTGTTTGTGAACCTGTACGGACGGAGCTTTGAAGATTATCCTCACACGTGCGTGGTGTTTGCAGTGCAATACCCCAGTGGGGGACCCTCCTCCTGGAAGAGTCATGGATTCACAAAATGACACGTAAATTGTAAAGTTATATGGGCGAATCAGGGAAGAGGGAATAGGGGGGGCAGACCTAGGGTGAGATGGAAGAACACGGTGGAAAGAGATATGGGGACAGTGGACGTGTCTAGAGAAGAACCAGGGAATAGCAGCACTTGTAGACAGAAAATCCGAACAACAATATTACACGTAAATTGAAAAGTTATATGGGCGAATCAGGGAAGAGGGAATAGGGGAGAGACCTCGGGTGAGATGGAAGAACACGGTGGAAAGAGATATGGGGACAGTGGACGTGTCTAGAGAAGAACCAGGGAATAGCAGCACTTGTAGACAGAAAATCCGAACAACAATATTACACGTAAATTGAAAAGATATATGGGCGAATCAGGGAAGAGGGAATAGGGGAGAGACCTCGAGTGAGATGGAAGAACACGGTGGAAAGAGATATGGGGACAGTGGACGTGTCGTGAGAAGAACCAGGGAATATCAGCACTTGGAGACAGAAAATCCGAACAGTCAACCTTGTACAGTATTGGGACTTCTGGCCTTAAAGAATACGCCGATGGACTCTAAACCTTTGGCCTTGCCATTGAGACAACAACAAAAAAACGCATTGAGTTGTGCAGCTGTGTCAATCCTCTGTGGGGGGAAAATCCTGCAATTCTGTAACTGACATAATAGGCAATTGTACATCATGGCCACATTAACCACACAATGGGAAATAAACGCCTCAACTTCTCTTGCATGCTGTTCTGCCCTCAGTGGTGACATTGGATCCGATCTGCTATTGTTGGAAATTCGTATTCGTGAGCAGTGACTTCAGCCGATTGTGACCCAGGCGCCCATGTACGCGGCATATCAGTTCGAGAGACCCCACGTGGACAAGAGGGCTTTAACTTTACAACGGAACAAGTTCAAGTTCACAGTAGCTTACGCGACACGGTGCAGCGTGCCTTTCTTGCAGTTACAATACAATTTAGATTCATAAAGCTTCTAACCGAGAGAGCTGTGGTGCAAGTAGTTGGCACCCTGCGCTATTAACCCAGCGAACTGAGTTTGACTTTCCCGACAGGTCGAACATCAGCAGCGAGAGACATCTGAACCGTTCCTGGGACCCCCCTTTCTTCACCAGCCCACACTCACTAGCATGGTGAAGTATGGGCAAACATCGCCCATATGATAGAAAGGGTCAGAATTTTTTCCCTTCCTGATAGTGTCTAAATGAGACCACATTTCAAGACGTTGGACATAAACAGTGGGTAACTGTATAAGATAAAGAGAGCGGCTCATTCATGGGCAGTAGAATAAATTAAGGTCTCAAGTCTGGCTGGAACACTGCACCAACATTAGCTTTTGATAGATTTTGCAAGTACTCATAGGTGTTTTCGGTAAAGTCACGTAGGTAAAAAAATAATAAAATTGATAAAAGTAATAATACAAATAAAATAATAAATCACGACGAATAGCAGCACTTGGAGACAGAAAATCCGAACAGTCAACCCTGTACAGATAGGTAAAGTCACGTAGGTAAAAAAATAATAAAATTAAAATTAATAAAAGTAATAATACAAATAAAATAATAAATCACGACGTTTCGGAGGCAACACAAGTCTCCGTCATCAGGTGGGACCGTCACAGCTAGATTGACTGTATCTAAGAGTATGAATCCTTGCAGTCACGAAAGCTTCAAATCTAGAATTAGATTTTGCAAGTGTCACAACGTGGGTTGCCATCGTCCAAGGTCTTGAAATCCATCAGTTGGCTTTAAGTCTATCTCTGACATCTGTGAAAAAGAGCTTTAACCTGCTCTGTACGTACGTACATTGAACTTGTTTAGCACCGTTCGTAGCGAACCGCGCTAATCGGAGGTGCGGTGGAAGGACAACAGACAGAACACCAAAAAAACGCTGCAACTTGCTGTCGGTGATTACATCTACAACATTTCCAAACTTCCAAGATTATTTTCCGTGAGATGTCAAGCATCCTCCGCGTGCATCTTAATCAAAGGCGGTACGTGACTTTTTTAAAAAATAGTTACTTTGTTAAAGTTTAACGGTCTGACTTGCACAGTAACGCAATGTACAAATATTACATTATGGGAACCTCATTTGCCAGTAAAAATATGATAATTGGTTTTTTACCCTTCTATCTGGCAACAAAACTGACACCTTTTTTACAAGGAGTCATGTTTGCATAGACCGCAAAAGTGTCACAACTAGGCTCTAAGGAAAGCTGTCTCGGGTGTGGACCAATCAACTTCAAGGACAGTGCACATTATCAGAGTTATGTCTTTTGTTTGTATTATGACTGCAGGTATTGCGGTCTATGCAAACATGACTCCTTGTAAAAAAGGTGTCAGTTTTGTTGCCAGATAGAAGGGTAAAAATCAATTATCAAATATTACATTGACTGAAATGAATTTACGCTTTACTGATATTACAATTCTGAAAGCCAAAGACTGGGGGCGCTATTGCACGATGTTACGTCTGTCGCCCCAATGAGAATAAGATTAACAGGAGAGAGTACTCTCTTGCAGAGGAAAAAATAAAACAGGTTTTTGTTTAAACATTTTATGAACGGAGAAGATGCATTGTGTGGTAAATGCTGTGTATTACCTAACATATAACCATTCAAAAAGCAAAAACATATCTTAAATGTACCCACTCTCGTTTGATTACAAAGCCTCAGTGGATTTGAGTCTGGTTAGTACCTGGATGGGTAACGCCCGGGGCTTTCATGTGTTGTCGGCCTGGTGTTGCGATGTGGGTAGGAGATAGCGTTGCTGTGTTTCACCCCTCCGTATGCGTATTGGATTCTCTCCAGACATCTGGTCGGCCAGACATCCCAAAAGTCAGACCCTCCTGAAATTGTCATGTGACTCGATGAGGGTTTCATGAGTAAATTATTAGAATGATTATTATATGGTCAAACATCCTAAGAAGGTATTATATGAACAATCATTTACGGATTTGCATTCAGTCAATCAGATGGCTGGAGAATGAGCAGATAATATCAGTACACACTTTAAATTAGTGAATGCCGTTTTGCCAGGGAACAATTCCCGATTAATAGAATTATACTAAACATCGGGCAGAAATGAATCTTGCGCCTTTAACGGTGTGTAACATGCATCGGGTGAATGAATAAATAACGAAAATAAGTGCTGCTGGTATCGGACCTGTTACCTGCATGCACGACACCTGCACATAACAGCGTGGAAGAAATGTGCCCTTTGATGTTGCAGTATTATCGCTTCTGCTGCTACTACTGCCGCTGCTGTGGAGAGCAGTTGCACAATATGTGGGTGCTTCAGATATCCTCGCAGTGAAGAGCCATCTGCCCTCAACAGGTGCATGCTCCCACGACGTTCTCACCTCCTTCTGGGTTTTGATGTTTCATGGCAAGGGATTGATCGTCAGTGGTTAAAATCATGAGGATTGACGGTAAATGCCTCTAACTTATTTTTTTTTGGCAATTGTGTTCGTTGTTGTTGTTGTAAAATCGTACCGTGCAATGCGTTGCAATTTTGTGTTTTTACAGTATAAACATCGGAACTCATCCGTAACGATGTGTGGGACTTGTCGCTGATCCTATTTATCAGCGGGAGTTAACCTATGATATTACATCCACTTATCCGTGGGGATAAATATTGCGGATAATAGGATGAAGAGGCCCATGTAAAATACGGGTTTTCAGGGACCCTATGGCTCCCATGAATAATAGGAGTTGCGGGTAATAGGGTCATGGATAAGAGGAGTTCGACCATAACCGGAGTGGAATGGTGCTGCAGTGGTTAATGGACTGCGCTGTGAAACATGTGCGCCGAGTTCGATTCCCAGCCATGGCTAACGTCAGAGGAGACTGATGTCTGAATCGGTCTTGAGCTCTTTCAGTCGACAACCTGCACTGGCCAGCATGGTGAAGTATGATAAAAAAAAAATAACCACCGTGGTTGACACAGCATAGAGATGGCTTTAATCCAGCAGTGGATCGTTAAGAGCTTTAATTATGTAATGCAATATCCTGGTAGTACAGCATTTGATTTTTAATTATGTATAGACTACGGTACCAGGTAAAGGTATGAGGGCTGGGTGAAGACATTTAACAGGGCCATACTCAAACGATATTACATTCTTATTGTTAAGCTCTGCCTTTGGTAATTGTGCGTGCGATAATGTACTGGGCCAATTCTTTGTGGCATTACAAAGTTACAATTTGTGTGTGCGTACAACATTTCATCCTGCGTATTGTTCGGAAATGTTTTTGACTACCCCTTGTTGGCCTTGGCCAATTTTACGGAGCATTTACATCGCTATTTCACAGTGGCCATGTTGATCATATCAAAGGACTGCCTGTGGTAAGGGTAAATGTGGGTACAGCAAATTGTCACACGCATACACAGTAGAGAAGTAAACATAGGGGCAGATCAATGGCGCAATGGTGAGCACAATGCGCTACGAACCCAGAGACTTGAGTTCAATTTACGGTCAAGGCCAACATCAGTGGCGAGTGACATATGAACTGTTCCTTGACCAAACCTGCTACCAGCCCACACTGACCAGCGTGGTGAAGTATGGTTGAACATGACTGACAGTGTGGGGAGGCCTTCATGTACTGATGGATTGATAAAGGGCTAGATATTATTGTTAGTTTTGTTATGGCCATGACTACATCATTGGTGAGTGACATTTGAACCGGTCCTGGGCCACCCCTTTCCCCAACCCCCACTAGCCAGCGTGAGGCCTTCATCCAGCAGTGGATTAGCAAATGGCTTTGAAAAATAAACGGACAGACAACATTCCCTTCTCTCTATTCTCCACTTATAAAATACGATTTTTTTAGCCCATCACTCAATTGCCCTCCCAGAAATGTTATGTCATCCAGAAGCATGGCTTAACAAGACAACTTTTTTTACTGGTTTCAATATTCTGGGGACTCACCAGTAGTGAGGCTTGCAAAAAAAACCTTGCTGGGTTGCTCAAAATGTTATTGGCAAGAGCACTCCCTCTTCACGAAGGGGCCAGTTTAATGCGAACACATCTGTATTGTATAAACACATTAACTGGTCTTGTGAAGCATTACGGGTACAAAAAAATAAATACTCTCACATACAGTGCAGTGTCCCATATGCCTCTCGCTAGGGAATGCGTAAAGGCAGATCTGTGAAAAGGTGGGATATGTAAACATCCATTGAGGAAAATAAACCCCGAGCTGCTTTAAACACGCCTCACTGTTTAAACGCGAGCGAATTTACGCTAGATGAAGGCTTCATTTCCCAACGTGCAAAGGTCGGATTGTGAGCAACGACAGAAAACGACACAAACACCCCGTGGGGCTCCGAAAGTCGAGAGTTGATTTTATTTGTCACACGGATGATGATCTCCGCTTCGCCAGTCGCACGGGTGGTTTACACGGGAGATCCGTGATGCCTGTGCACAGCAACAACACAAGGGGCGCCACGGTGGCGAGGTGTTAACTACCTCGCCTGGTGTACAGGAGGTCGTGGTGTTCGATCCCGACCCCTGACGGCTGCTGCTGCTGTATATTTGGAGTTTGCGTGTCTCTCTCCCCCGTGGTCGTGGATTGATTTCTGGGTTTTCCCTCCACATTTAGAAACGTGCGTTTGGAGTATGTGGCTGCTTTATATTTCCACGTGATAAGCCACTTGGTTGAGCTGTCATGTGTGGCCAGCTCGCTTCTGAAACAGAGCTATAAAGCTCAGTGGGCCTTACCTAATAGAATACAAATATTTTGTAGCTTTTTTATGTAGTTTAAAAGACAAAAAAAATCAATATTGCAGAGTACATGGGTCCTTCTGGGATATCGCACAAATAACAAAAAAACGAGGTATTTGCTCGTTAATTCGTCAGGGCACACACGAGACCGGTCGGATATACGACGCTGCAAATATGCTTTCATTTGGGCGAAGAGAGGGAAAAAAAAGCAACCTCACGAGTACTAACACGTGGAGAGCCAGGCACACACACTGAGCACGAATATAACAACAAGCGAAACGAGACGTAATTCATTTGCTCGGAGCTTTTTTTTCCAAGACACCCCATCCATTTACAATAGTTGGATTATTCCGTGAAAACTGATCGTCCGTGTATGTGTTGTCCACGCTACTCTCATGAAGCCCACACACACACACACTGACTGGAAATTGCCTATTCCTTGCCTCTCACTTTCTGCGGCTTGATGCAGCAATCGGCTCGTAGCAATGCTTTTGCTGCAAGCAGTTCACAAACAAAAAAAACGAAATGCAAGCCGTTCGGATTTGCCGTGCGCTGATCGTTATCAGTGGCTGAGAAGTAGGGGGCGATTGAGCAGCTTTGTGCGCAGCCCACAAGGGTTGCATGCCCTTATTGCAATGAATGTTGCACCACAGCGCGGATTCGATAAGTGATTGTTCTGATGAGGAGCTTCAGGGGGACACGACATCTGCCTTCTGCTCCGAGATAAAGTAATTGGGTATCGGTGTGATTGGTTCACTTTAATTGATGTTGCAGGTGAACCGAATTTCCTGATCATTGCTCAAAATTGCTGGAAATATTAGGCGGAGTGGGGGTGGGGGGTGAATTAACATTTTGTTTTTCATTTTATTGCTGTGCTGAACAAAGAGTCAGCTCGTCGAGACGCATGCATTGTGTGATATTTTATTTGCTACGATTTATTGTTTGGTCGTGGTGGCATTTTCTGCACAAACACCAAGCAAAGGTTATTAGGTAATGCTTTGAAGGTCAAACTATGTGCTCCTTTGTTAACATATCACTGCTTTTGATCATAAAACGAGAGCGTTTGTGGGTCGCACTTTCTCTGGCATTGAAATTATAAATGTTGCCAAGATCTATAGAATTTTACAAATAATTCGGTGGTGCTGCTGCTGCGTTTGGCAGTGGTGTACAAACACTATTAATCAAAACACTCCACACATTCATCAATATTGTGGCCTTAAAAGGGAAAAAAATGTAAAACAGGAAAGATTTCGGGTAATGACCTTCTGCATAGCACATAGCAGAGAGGCCAGATCCGTGCAAGTGTTCTTATTAAGAGTCTTAATACACCTACAATAATAAGACAATTACAATAAAAGGGTCCCCCCCCCCACAAATGTAAGATCAGCATGTTTTAGCTAACTCACCATTTTCACGAACTATTAATGCGTACACAGAGACTGCAACAGCCTCGGAAGGCCAAGGTGGGTTGTAATGGGTGCCGTACCCACGGCGGTGCGATGAATGATCAGCAATGGAATTGGTGTGTATTGCACATTTCCTTGCTACTTAAAAATATACATTGAGCTTGATAAAAAGGCAACAACAGAGAGAGAGAAAAGAAAAACCTTTAACCTATTTGTACAATGCGTGTCGCCATATCCCATGTTAATATATCCGCCAAGGCACTTGGTTCGAAAAGAAAAATGAAGATAGCGCTGTTTGAACACTGTGTGACTTTTGTAACTTTGTATGTGGTGCCCTGGGAGTGAAGGATGCAAGGGAGAGGTGGGAAGGTGGGGGGGGCTAGTGGGTGGGCGGGGGGGGGGGGCTATGGGGGGTTGGGTGCTATGGGTCGCTATGGGGTGGGGGGCTATGGGGTGGAGAGGGGCTCGTGGAGGCTGTTTCTGTTTATTCACAAATACCCCCACCAATACAAATAGCAAATTACACACGTGCGTGGTCACGCAGGCCCAGTGTGACGTTAGCAGCTGCGGGTTATTAACTTCTGAGAATCCCATTTGTACAGAGGCCCCAGATGCAGCACGCGCATGCTGAATACGGCAATTACAAGCCTATTAAACACACCGTGTGGAGAGTGCGCGTTTCTCGTTACTCCGTGCGGATGCCTCTCGCAGCTGATCTCTCATTCTGTGCAATTTTTCACGTCGCCAGATTGAGGTGGCGTTTACCCCCCCCCCCCCCTTTTTTTTTAAAGAAATGTGGCCATCTGAATCTTGATTTTTTGGTTGTTGTTCCGAATTAATTCAATTGTCCGACAAGCGAGTGATGTACTAAACACGACATTCACAATTAGTGAGCGCTGTCTGTATTCCGCTATTTATTCTCTTTTTTTACGCCTAAAACACAAACGACCCTCGCTAAAATGCTACAGGCAACATACGAGGTTTGCCACCTGTCCTGGCTTTCACAGGATCATCCTCCTCGTGAAGGTATCCGTCTTGGGAAATCTGTTCGTCCTCCCAGGGCATGCGCGTCTTCTGCATAACAATGCATAACTCAAGACGATGTATTTGCACGTAATTATCCGTTCTTTCTGACATTGTGATTTTCTTCTTCCCATGAGATGTGTCCCAGGATTTTTTTCTAACTCCCAGACCGTGGCAACCCTAGCCACAGGCAGTGCCGGATTAAGCTAGTGCGGGGTCTGTAGCATATGCTATAAAGGGGCCCGAAATGAAAACAGTAAATATTAAAATACAATTTTTTTACTTGCATAGTAGAGTAATTGTATTTTTTCATTTACTATACAGCCAGATAATACGACAAATTGCTAAGCTTGAAAGTGCAGGCAGCGTAGCATATGTAGCTACTTTTGCTACTAGGATAATCCGGCACTGCCCATAGGTGTTATGCAAGTGGAGTAAGTGTGGCGCATTGCGAGTTGGGGGTGCGAGCTTAGCAATTTAATAAAAACACGCCGTCTCAACTCTGTCTGCGGAGGACGGCAGATGCAGTAAGGCCGAGGATTATTGTCGAGTGTTATGCTTAGGCTGCTGGTGTCTGTCATTTAATCTTGTTTTATGTTGTACTTTCTGAACAATTCCAACCTGAATGCAATTGGTGTCACGTGACAGGACAAAGTTGTTTGTTCAGATCGCTCGCAGAGGAGTACAACCCCTTTTTAAATCCTTTATATTAAGTTCGCTTGCTTGCTTAGGACCGTGCAAATCTTTCGGTCGTTTTTTAACCCACTTCCCGTGATCCAATCAAGCTGACATTTTCCACACAGACTCGTTGTGCGTTACAATTAATGTTCGTGAAATTTTTTTTCCAAAATGTTACACTTTTTAGGAGAAAAATATTATATTTAATTACCAATTGCCTAATGGTGCAATGCAATCATCTGACCCATAGGTGGCAGCCATCTCAAGCCAGAGGACGAGAGGACTCTAGCTGCCACGCATATAAAGGATTTATAGTGAAAAACTTTGTTTTTACGGGTTATACTTGTTGTTGTAAGAATATCCCACGGAAGTGGATATCCTAAAGCTACCGCGTCCACATCCCTTCCAAGTAGGCAGAATTTTCCCACCCACTCTGCACATGAGAGTCACGGAGATCGTCCTAAATCTAGTAGTAGGTCTTTACCCTTTTAAACTGGTACAAAACTGACACCTTTATTCAAGGCATCATGTTTGCAATAACCACAACACAAGTAGTCAAAAATGCAAACAAAAAGAAGCAACTCTGATAATGATAATAATATGCACTGTCCTTGAAGTTGATTGGTCCACACCATCATTATCAGAGTTGCTTCTTTTTGTTTGCTTTTTTGACTACTTGTGTTGTGGTTATTGCAAACATGATGCCTTGAATAAAGGTGCCAGTTTTGTACCAGTTTAAAAGGGAAAAAACCTACTACTATATTTTGCCACTGGTAAAAGAGATCTCATAGTGTAAATGCTCGTCCTAAATCTGCCTTGCAAACAGCAGCTTGCGGTGCATGTAGAGAGAGAGAGCAGATGATTCTGGCTGGGTGCTGTGCTCTGCGATCAATGCCTGGAATGAATCTCAACATTAGTAATCGCAATGCCAGAAGGTATGAAGGGAATGGAGCGAGGGAGTTTCATTTACTAATTTACTGCACAAATAAAACCGCGGCGAGTGACTCGCACATGTTGTGACAACATCGCCAAATACGCTCGTTGGACACTCGAGTGTGATTGCTAGGAACGTGGATGCACGCTGTAGCTCGTAGGCAATTTTTGACGTCTCTTGGTGTGGAACGATGCCATTTGAATGAGCGTAAAAAAAACAAGAACATTTTTTCCAGTTGTTTTTCTTTACTCTTCCTGAAATACAGGCTGCTTGCATTTAATGCTACTGGAGACCACGGGTGCTATTTGCGCATTGGCCCGAGAGCCATTCACTCACTTCGTGTATCCGTTATTACCATTGCCATACTGCCGTGCTGCGATGAATGTTTAACATACCGGATTTGCAAATCCAGAGGTGACCCACCGGGCGAGGTAGTTGAAAACAATGGGCGACTTTCTTAAATGCACCTCAATGATCCCCCTCCCCCCCGCGGCCTCTGCCCACCCAGTTGAATGAATGGGGCACACCACGTCACCAGTGGAGGGGTAAAGTGTGGATACTGCCCTGTGCCCTCCCAAGACATCTTGCCAGCGATGTAATCGGTACCCTCCAGAGGGGCTGCCCTGGAGCTTCCTTCTGTGGACTCACTTCTGCCAGCTCAGCCAAAGTGCGAATAAAGCCCATGCCATGAACCGATACGTACCTTTTTTAAATCCTTTATTAAATCTTTTATATTAAGTTTACTTGCTTGCTTGCTTGCGTGCTTGCGTGCTTGCTTGCTTACGACCGTGCAAATCTTTCGGTCGTTTTTTAACCCACTTCCCGTGATCCAATCGAGCTGACATTTTCCACACAGACTCGTTGTGCGTGACAATTAATTTTCGTGAATTTTTTTTCTCCAAAATTTTACACTGTTTAGGGATAAATAAATAAATATTTAATTACCAATTGCTTAATGCTGGCAGACAATCATCTGACCCATAGGTGGAAGCCATCTCAAGCCAGAGGACGAGAGGACTCTAGCCGCCACGCATATAAAGGATTTAGAGTGAAAAACTTTGTTTTTACGGGTTAATTTTTATTGGGTTTAGATAAGGGATGATTGTGTATCTTGTTGCATACACAATGAAGCGCACGCGCTCATATTGTTACCACATCTTGTACAAATGTTTTATTTTTACGTCCGAGAGAATACAGCGATGTACTAACCCACACTGCTGATGAGCTCCATGTAATGCAACCAGTCCAGAGACGCTGCTGATTAATGCAAGCTTGGAAATCCAACATGCCGCTTGGAAATCCAACATGCTGATTGGCCACCAGACATTTTATTGTCGATTTACAGGAAAAGGTGATTCAATTATACATTGCTAAATCAATTCCCCAATCTCTATTCAGAGCACTCCTCCTTGATTAGCCTTCCCATGTTTACCAATCTTCTATGGTCACGAGCAAGTGAAGATTGTATGCATTGCGTGCACCTGGTATTTATGTAAAAAAAAAGTAATCCTGCCCTAAGCAGACTGCTAGTGGGATGATAGAAGAGACGCACATTTCGATTTAAAGCTTTCGTGACTGCAGGGATTAATCTTCTTGGTTCTTTCGGTAAAGTCACGTAGAAGGGAAACAAATAAAATAATAAAAATAAAACATAATAAAATAATTCTCACGACGTTTCGGCCACAACGCAAGCAGCCGTCCTCAGGTGAAGAACATGTCTGTCGGAAAAACAGCGTCTGAAAGACCTGTTCTTCACCTGAGGACGGCTGCTTGCATTGTGGCCGAAACGTCGTGAGAATTGTATTTTATTATGTTTTATTTTTATTATTTTATTATTCCCCTTCTACGTGACTTTACCGAAAGAACCAAGAAGATAGCTTGGTTATGTTAATCAGCGATATCATGTTTGATTATGATTTGAGTTCAAGCTGATGTTTGGTTCACCCTTGCATTTTTCTCATATCTGGGGACCCATGAGTTAATTGGGACCTTGCACGGCTGCTTGTGGGTTACTTATTTTGAACGCCTTAACATAATGTCACAAACGAATTCAACATTGAATTCTGCCTATTGCCTGCCACGTTTCTCACTTTCGTTTAAATTGACTTTGCGATTGTGTGTACATGGAAAAATGTATTGCTTAATGAGGCCATGGAGACGCGTGTATTGGTCTGGTTGCCTTAACGCGATCTTGCTGTGACCTTTATGCATATCTACCACATTTTAATTAGTTGGGGTATATGATTTATCGTGTGACCTATTACAGACACAACATAAAGCAAAAATGTGTTTTGGGAATGCTGCACACGTTAAAATATCCGATAAAAAAGCAAATGCATTCAGGAAAACTTAAAGACACTGAAAACGATTTCGCTCAAGTGCAAAGTGTGACTGTGTAATTTGATGGATGAACGTAGCCTTAAAAAGGAAAAATAGTTTTAAACTGTACAAGGCGGGCGCTTTCTTTACATTCAGAATATGTTGAACTGCAAGTAAAACTTTTTTTTATGACGTTTTGAATTGTATATTGTGCTTTTTTTACTCTTTGCATTTCATTATTACAATATGTTAAAGCTAAATATTGCAGACAAATCAAATAGCAAGGACACGTTTAATAAATACAACTTCTGCATTATTTTGCACGTATATTATACCGCCGTGCCGTACGCTCGACTTGCAATACAAAGGTCGCCGGTTTTATTCGATTTCCCGGCACGGCAGTTGAAACGATGGTGGCGAGTTTCTCAACATCTCCCAACTGCCTCTGTCCCCCAAAACCCTCGTTCACCGCAGTTCGTCAATCAGCAGGTCGCGTGCGGTGCATGAAGGAAACAGGTACCCCCCCCCATCCCACCTCTTTCGAGACATCCGGCGAGTGTGGAAGAGTAGGCCGATGTACCCTCGAGCGGCGCTTGGAGCTGTCCCTGGTTGAAGCCCCAACCGCCGGCAGTGGCATGAGCAAGACATTGCAAGGCTGCACCATTCCCCTACTTTTACTCTTCAGCTTTAGAGGTCACAGCATATTTGTTTCGTGCAGTGTTGTGTCTTTACCCCCCCCACCCCCTCCAATCTCATTTTACCGACTGCTTCGCGACCGTTATGTAACGCTTTGTTTTCCCATCAAAAAATCTGCAGGCAAAACTTATTATTATTTTTGGTTATGTCACTTCACATTTTGATTCCCTTTTTGAGCCGTGCACACACAATGCAACACGAATATCTGGTGCAAAATTGAGTGTTTTTTCCCTTCTCCTTTTGAGTTTGAGGTTTGATGGAGGAGAAAATATGTGATGTGAGTTGAACGGACAGACGATTGTGAGGCAGTGAAGCTTACACTTGATGATAAAAATATATAACAGTTACTGTGCGCACATGTGAAATTGACGAAAAATGTAAAACTGGAAGCAGGGCTGAACATACACATTGTGATTTGTATTTTGTCATGTCTGTGTACGAGTGTCCAATGTGACTTTGATCTGTGCACATGTTACGTAGTAAAGGCATGGGTTTACACGTTTTTGTTTTGTACAATGTCGCATCATAAAGTTTGAAGGACCATTGCATATTTGCAGGCCTCTGTTATATTGATTGCAAAGTGCACCTTGTGTACCATGTCATTTATAAACATAAAATAATCGAACTTGTAGACTACTAAAAAGATTATGCGCCACTGCCAATGCAGCATCACCCAATAATTTCTTTAAAATAAACAGTTTTTTAAATCTACTTAATCTTTTGATCTACGTGAAAAGCCGTTGGTTCAATAGCCGATATGGACTTATAGTATCGAACAGCATTTATTTCAACATTGAGTCTCATCGGCAGAATTAAGCTTGTTAAAAATGTACTGCATGTGCTAGATTATATTGGAAGTACATTCCCTCCCATTAGATAAGATCCTGTACACATGCATGCAGTTTTAATGGCATAACATTGCTAAACAAGTACGAAAACGCATTGGCGTACACTTTTCTTCTGGTGGTACCGCTTATTGTTCAACACCCATGTCCGACGTTTTGCTCTGCATGCTGGGAGCTTTTTCAGGAACAACACTTTTTTTAGCTATTTTTATCCGTTAAGTTTTTAGTATAAGCTCGCAGCAAGTGTAGTGAAACATCAGACACCCCTTGGCAAACAACATGCAGTGCAACCTGATAACACATTGGTGAGCTATACAGCTCAACCGCGAAAACCTACTCCATTGCATTATTGTCGTACTCTTCTGGCTAGACATGACAGATCATGCAGTGAATTATGGTCGACGATGTCTTTGCCAACAGGGACCCTACAAGTGTGTGGTTTGTATGCAACTGTGTGCTGTACCACGTATCCATCTGTCTATTTTTTTCACGAGCCACAAGGGTGTTGCAACGAGGCATGAAACATTATGACAATCGTAAACTACAGAAACAATAAAAAACATTGGAATAGGTCTGGTTTTTAAAATGTTTTTTTTTTCATAAACGCGACACATTCATCAACAACATTACCCCGAAGAGGGAAAACAAATATATATGTATACAGGGAAGTCCACAAAGTCCCTTTGCTTGGGACAAAAAACAATGTAACCTCTTCGAACAGCTCCGTGTATAGCCTGCAATTATCGGCACACAGCTGGATTCGTGCCCTAGTTCTCCTTGACATATTCTTCCAAAGTGGATGATTGCTGCGTACTGTACAAGCAGTTTTTGACAGTTTGTGTTGTTGTTGTTGCTTTCCTCAATACTTGTCAATCTTAAGTGTGAAATATATTGTCCTTGATGAATATCCCACCAAGGAAATCGTCACGTGTTTTGCCATGTCTGGGCTTCGGGGGCAGCCACAACACCGCAGATCCTTCCCCAATCCGCCGTCCACCGAATTCCCGATTCAAATATTCCCGAATTATTTTAGGGCTTAATGTGCCGTAGCCTCGCCGTGCAAAAAGGGGACTTTTGTGGCCACCCTGTACAACCTGTGACATCTTGGTCAATGGCCATTCTTCACAGCTCGTCTGCATACTGCTATGAAGAAGGACCATTTCTCAATATGTCACCTAGAAAATATATGTTTTTTCCACCTTTGAGGGCAGCGGTTATGGAATGAATGTGAGTTTTTTTGTATGTGTGCTTGTGCACAAGTGCCAATTCGGTGTCATTAAAAAAATGCAAACCATCGAAGGCTTTGTCAGGCTCTCGGCATCATCATTGAGCATCACTTTTTAAATAAGGTGTGCACGTTTACGTGTAAAACGTCTCCAAAATGGCCATCTTAATACTCGGTGGTAAACCAAAGATCCCATGGAAACTGAGAACCCCGACTTGTGTCAAAGCATGCATGTGACAAAACAGAGGATTAGCTCACATTCTTGGTGCGAATGGCAACACATTATTTACAATAACTTTTCCAAGCGCTGAAATGTAGCGCTTACCACAAGCTCACTTGCGACGGAACGGAACATTAGGTAGCAAAGTTGACGTTAGATTCGTGATTTAAGACTGCACTTGCGCGCACGATCTTTCGTGTTCTCTCTCCTAATGTTACCAGCGGGGTCAGTTGATGGACAAAGAAGACAACAGCGGGGAAGAGAAAAAACCTGACGGAATGAGGGCAAATGTAACGTCCCGCTAAACGACCGCGTTGGTTTCAAAGCCGAGACGGCTCCCGAAAGGTAACGATGAACATTTATCTTTTGAACCATCTCGCAGCACTTTCCTCCGCCCCCCCCGACTGTCCAAACGCATTTTATTTTACAACCACCTTTTTGAAGTCTAACCACTCCTAATGACAAGCTTTAATTGCACCACTGAGGGAAAACTTGACAATTCTGTCTAAATATAAAATATGTGTATGTATTGTTTTGATCTAAAAACAATTTAAACCTCGAACTTTTACGAGACTTCAGTGGAGAAATTTGTATTCAAAGTCCCGTTTCAATCTTCACAGCTTGGCCTTTTATCGCGTCACAAGATCTAACCCGTGGCAGGTGTGCCACGGGAGGCACGAATGGGATTTCTTTTGGCAGCTGGCTAAAGCTCGGCACAACTTTGTATGCTTCCCGCGGTGTGAAGTGCCTTTACTTTGTTACGCCAGCATAATGCACTGGAACACAGTATACTGGTAGTGATCGATGGAAGGGATTAGACTGCATGATGGAGTTTTTTTTTAGCACAGACATGTCAATATCACACGCCGCTGAAAAAGGCAAAGTTTTAAATGTTTGAACTCGCTACGTGGGGGTAAAAAAAAAATCGGAGGAACACTCAAAAGGTAATGTCGTATTTATTCTCTGTTGTTCTGAGCAAGGCCCCCCCAATATTCAAATATGCTCAAAATGCCCCCTCCCCCCAATATATTGCTATACAAATGAATAATTGCTATGCTATGTAAATAAAAACAACAATTTGCTTAACCTTGGCCACAATATCTGCACTTGTCTTCATATAAATTAATGCATCAATTTCTGTTTATATGATTGTGGTTATGGTTGTACGTTATTAATCCCTAATCTCTGCCATTACATACAATGAATCAAGAAATGTAAAAAAAAGTAAAAACAGAACAATGTAATACAAAACTGACACCTTTTTACAAGGAGTCATGTTTGCATAGACCGCAATACCTGCAGTCATAATACAAACAAAAGAACATAACTCTGATAATGTGCACTGTCCTTGAAGTTGATTGGTTCACACCCGAGACAGCTTTCCTTAGAGCCTAGTCTCACATGGGTTGAACCAGATGACGCCAAAAGGCGCACAACTCAAAGACAATGCACCATCAGAGTATGAGAGCTCGGGGCAAGCATCTACACTATGGGAACCTCATTTGCCAGTAAAAATATGGTAATTGGTTTTTTACCCTTCTATCTGGCAACAAAACTGACACCTTCTTACAAGGAGTCATGTTTGCATAGACCGCAATACCTGCAGTCATAATACAAACAAAATACATAACTCTGATAATGTGCACTGTCCTTGAAGTTGATTGGTCCACACCCGAGACAGCTTTCCTTAGAGCCTAGTCTCACATGGGTTGGACCAGATTACTGGCAAATGAGGTTCCCATAATGAGGTTCCCATAATGTAATACAATACACTATTAGACATTATTGTCAAAAATAAATAAAAAGTCCATCCCATGTGTTAGTCATTCTTTTATATTTTAGGTAGGAAATGAGTTTTCATATGTAGATATTTTTCCGGGTTGGGACCCCCAGACCCCCTGGAAGATTTGGTCCCCCCCAATGTTGACTCCATGGCCACGGCCTTGGTTCTGAGAACTGCAACAAGATGATGATGGTTTGAATGTTCCAACTGTGTAGATCGCCTGAAGTCAGCTCTAAAACTCTAAAGCCTCAGTGACAACATTCCTCAACCCATGGGGTATCCCCCTCCCTGCGCACCAGAGATGTTAACCACTAATCTTCCATATAATTATACCTTTCTTATTATGCCTCATTATTGCTCATGATCAAATCACGCCGAATGAACCCTAATTTGCCATGGCATCATTGAGAGACTGGTGAGTTGAGCCTGGCTCGTGCTTGTAACACTTTACTAGGAGAACTGCCAGGGAATAGTGTTTCTAGATTTTGGTGGCGAGGTGACCTTAAAATGGCAAGTACAGCAATTGTTTTAATCCATCTGTGTTGAGATTCGAGTTTTATCCTCGTATGCATATCTTTCTTCGGGTGCTCTGGTTTCCTTCCACATGCCTCCTTAATATCAAATTGGCCAAACATCTTAAACTAAACTAGATAAAAAACAATTACCAGGTGAGGCCCACTGAGCTATATAGCTCTTTTTTCAGAAGCGACTTGGCCGTAAATGATAGCTCAACGAAGTGGCTTATCACGTGGAAATGCATAGCAGCCAAATAATCGAATCGCATCGAAGTACAGGATTCTCGTGAAAAAAGAAATGATGATGATGATCAGGTGTTCCGGGGTAAATAAAGAGCATTGCTGTTGTCATTATGTATAGATGTTCCACCGTTAAGTGGAATTTAAATCACGTGCCACATTTTATTGATCGTATCGGTTGCTTTTCTTGATGTCTAAATATATCCTTATGCTTATAATATATAGACGTCAATGCAATCCGTTGAAGTAGGCAACACGTTTGTTCTAAGCGATATTCGCATGTTGCATTTGCGTTCAGGCTGGAGCCTAGTCATTTGCGTAACACGTTAATCACTCAAGCATCTGTAGGGGTGTTAGAGAGAGAGCCCGTTATGCATGGCAGCCTATGGTAAACAAACACAGTAGGCGGGGCTACATGAGTGCACGAGCAGGTGCCCTCTGCGACGTCCGCGCCAGACACCCTGGGGGGTCGATTCGGTCGTTATGATCCCCCGGGGCCCCACCCCTCAGGGAGGGGTTGGGTATAAAAGGGGAATGTATCGAAGGGCTCGGGAGTGATGTTGAGCTAAAGGAGAGAAGACGGAAGACGTCTTAGAGAGAGCCCTGGACTCCCCCTGGTACGCCGTCCTTATCAGGACCGCGCAGGCTCGAGCCAGTGGCGTGGTACCAGGGCCAGAGCCAGTGCTGGTCTGGACTCTGGGTACCGGGCCCGACTGACCAGTGTCGGGCCAAGATAGCCTCCCCTAGCCCATTAGTGGAGGACTCAGAGGCAGGCTAGGGTTAGCTAGAGAGGTGTGTCCTCAGATAGACGGGTGAGGGGGCCGATACCCCCTCAAATGTGTATGTCACAACGTTGGTGTTAAATAAACAAGTGTGCCTCCAACTCCGGTGTGAACGAGTCGTGAGCGTTACTACATCTGGCGTCAGAAGTGAAACAAAGTACGAACATGGATACACGCCGGACGACTCGAGTCGGGGTACCAGAGGCAGAAGACACCACTGCAGTCGGAGGGCCCGAGACGGCTGAAGATGCCATCGACCAGCCGGGGCTGGGCGCATCCACGCCACAGCAGCTGGAGGAAGGGGAGCCGTCGATGGAGGGGCTGAGGGAGGCGCACGCGAAGCTGACCGAGCTGCTGTACGCCGCAGCCGCCATGCTCGACACCATCACGCAGCTGGGGGCTGCGGGACCGCCACGGGGCAACGGCAGCCGACGATCACAGCGCCTTCCCGCCATTTCCACGGAGCAACATTTTGAAACTCCCGCCATCGCCGCAGCTGCTGTTGAGGGCGTGGCCGCTCTAAGCATCGCGTCCAACGGCGGGAGTACAGTACCTGCCGCGTCACCACCAACGGGCGGAACGTCACCACGGGTGCGACCGGCGATGCCATCGCTGGTTCGTGCCGACGCTGAGTTGAGTGAGGCGGACGAGGGAGTGCGTTCTTCCTCTGCAGCCGCTGCCTTACATCAGCGGCTACCTCCACTCAAGGAATTTGTGGGCGAGGATGGCGACTGGGGCGGCTTCCAGCGGCGCTTCCTCGCTCACCAGGAGATGGCACAGTGGACAGACGCCGAGGCTCTCCGCGCGCTGCCAGCACTTCTCGACAGCGACGCCCTCGCCACTCTAACATCGGCTTCGAAGGAGAGGCGCTCCACGCTGCGGAAGGCGATGCAGGTGCTGTCGGCGGTATATGGTCCACCATCGGACTGTCGCCAACTCTTTTACGATCGCCAGCGGGGGACGAAGGAGTCGCCCCTGGCGTACCGCACAAGCCTCCTGGCACTGGCGAAGGAGGCCTTTCCACGAATGGATGACGAGGGTGTCGACGCCATGGTGACAGAGAAGATACTTTTGCTGGCGGACGACTTAGACATCGTCATTGTCGCACAGGACGATGCAGAGATGTGCTCCCTCCAAGCGGCCCGTCTTCTCCACGCAAACCTGTCCTCTCAACGACGGAAGGCCAGCAAGGCAGCGAGCGGGCGTGCCGTCGCTGCAGCCACCCTCCCGGCGGAAGAGGTTTGCGCCATCGACCATCAACGGCAGCATGGAGCGGGAGTACGGGAGGACCGGGCCGGTTCAAGCCGTCTACAACATCCATCGTCGTCACCAGCGCTTCCACGCTGTTACAACTGCGGCATCCGGGGCCACGTCGCCTCGGGGTGCCGCTCTCCTGGGCAGCGCAGGACGACACCTCAACGGGACGCCGGCCCTCGTCACAAGCTCCACCATCATAATCCGGCGAGTCGCGGCACCCCTCATGCTTGGCCCACGCACACGCCCGTCACACACTCAAACACCGCAGCGAAGGGGGGGCCAATATCGCGTACCATGGCACCAACACGCACCGCTCTGGGTACTCAGATTGAACCCAGCCAGTGGTCCGTGTTGGCCCATCGGGTTGTAGCCGCGTCGTCAGGGTCGTCGGCCGTTGTGGGTCACATCGATGGGGTCGAGGTGCGCATCCTGGTCGATACAGGAGCATCGGCGACCATTATTTCGGAGTTGATTTATAACATTCTCCCTGTCCAAAGCCGTCCTTTGATGCCTGTTAACGTGCCATTCTTTGCTGCTAACGGGGGTTCACTTGGCATCATCGGACAAATTCGTGCCCAAATTTGTGTCGGGGATATTAAATTGTCGGGGCCGATTTTTGTTTCCTCCTCGCTGGCGGTTCCGTGCCTGCTGGGGACGGACTTCCTGGCCAAAATGCCGATTAGGATATTAATCGACCAGGGATGCATTGAGCTCCCATCGGGCCGACGCATGGCGTTTCTGCCATCCCCCGCTACGAGCCGGACGGCGTTCGCGACGGTGCCGGCGTTCGTAGATAGAACGGTGCGCGTTCCTCCGGGGGCGCAAATGTTGATTCCTTTGAAACTTCGGCGGCCCTTCGCTAAGGGCATTGGGGCTCAAGGGGTTCTGTTGGGACCGTCTAGGGCCGGGGTCAGTGGACCTGATTTACTCCCGGCCCAGACCATAGTGAGAGGGGAAGGAGAACCCTTCATCGCGGTCCTCAATGTGGGCTCGCAGACGGTGGTGGTCCCACAGGGGGCCGTGCTTGCTCACGCAACGCCGGTGCCCTGTGAGGAACCCGTCGCGAGTCATGTCGGCGCTGTCCCTGCACCGCGACCACATTCGGACAGCGATGAAGGGTGGCTCGAGGCGCTTTGTGCGGGATCGACGGACCTGTCAAATTTAGAGCGTCAACGTCTTAAGACACTACTAAGGGAATTTTCCGACGTTTTCAGTCGGGATAAATACGATTTGGGCTGCACTAATCTGCTGCGTCACCATATTGATACGGGTGACAGCGCGCCAATACGCCAGAATCCTTTTCGGTTGAGTCCCGCCGAAAAGGACCATGTCAAATCGGCTGTTGATGACATGCTAGCCGCCGACATCATTTCTCCCTCCAACAGCCCTTGGGGAGCGCCGATCGTCCTGGTTAAGAAGCAGGACGGTTCGTTGCGGTTTTGCGTTGACTTTCGGCGCCTTAATAAAATTACGGTTGCCGACGCATACCCGCTCCCACGGATGGACGAATCGCTTGACGCCTTGGCGGGAGCGCGATTCTTCTCCACATTGGACTTACTTTCGGGATTCTGGCAGCTTCCTCTGGACGATGATTCAAAGCCTAAAACTGCTTTCCGTACTTTGCACGGCCTGTTTCAATTCAACCGGTTGCCGATGGGCTTACACTCAGCGCCGGCAACTTTCCAGCGGTTGATGGAATTGGTTTTGGCTGGATTGCAATGGGAGTCGTGCCTGATTTATTTGGATGACGTTATTGTCTTTGGCAAAACTTTTGATGAACATCTCCAGAGGTTGCGGGCGGTTTTCCTAAAGATGCGGGCTGCTAATTTGAAATTTAAGCCCCAAAAATGCCATTTGTTACGCGAGTCGGTGCGTTATTTGGGGCACATCGTGGGACGCTCAGGTATTTCTACCGATCCCGCCAAAACGCAGTGTGTAAGCTCCTGGCCGACTCCCACCTCAGTGGGAGAGGTTAGGAGTTTTATTGGGTTTGCGTCGTATTATAGACGCTTCGTCGCTAATTTTGCGACTATAGCAAAACCCCTACACGCTTTAACATCAAAAGGGGTTCGGTTCTGCTGGGGTCAGGAGGAGGAAGCTGCTTTTTGCTCCCTTCGGGACGCTTTGGTAAACGCTCCTCCCCTGATTTACCCTGATTTTTCAAAACCATTCTTGCTCGACACCGATGCGAGCAACACGGGTATTGGGGGCGTGCTCTCCCAGGTGGTTGACGGCGTGGAACGTGTGGTTGCGTACGGCAGTCGGGTGTTGTCTCCAGCGGAGCAACGATATTGTGTCACCCGTAGGGAACTGTTGGCAATTGTCCATTTCATCCAACAGTATCGCCCATATCTGTACGGTCGGCATTTCACCGTCCGCACAGATCATGCGGCACTGCAGTACGCCCTGAGGGTTCAACAGCCATCGGGACAATTGTCCCGATGGTTGGAGGTCCTCCAGGATTACGATTTCCAAACCACATACCGTAAGGGCGTTCGCCACACCAACGCGGACGCTCTGTCGCGCTTGCCAACCACCTCCGAGTGTGCATGCCTCCTGGGGTCTGGACGTTGCAGACCTCCAGGGGACACATCGGTTCCTGTCTTGGCGGCCGCCAACGACGACGATACAGTAGTTACTAATTCGATCGAACAACAGGGCAAAGATTCCCTGTTGGGGTTGCCCGTCATTGACTGGGGGCGCCTCCAGATGGAGGATGTCTCCCTCCTCGGGTGGCGACGTCGCGTTGGCGGTGCGGCGGGGGGAAAAAGAGGTGGTTCCGACGCATGGGAAATGTGCCAAGGCCTGCTGATGCATTGGGACGGGAAGTCGCGTCGACATCGGCTGGTGGTCCCTACTGGGTTGCGGGGCAGGGTGGTATGGGCCGCTCATGAGCGCCTCCTACACCTGGGGACCCAAAAGACTCTCGCCTTGCTGCAACTTGATTTTTATTGGCCTGGCATGACGAGGGATGTTGGGGATTTGTTGGGATCATGCCCTCGATGTGCACAACGCAAACCGCCGGCACGGGAGTTTAACCCGCCCTTGCAATCGATCAAAGTGTCCAGGATAAACGAGCTGGTCGCTCTGGACATTTTGGGACCATTCCCCGCCACCCCCAGGGGGAATAGATATTTGTTGACTGGTGTCGAGTATTTTACACGCTGGCCTATGGCCTGGCCTCTGGCCAACCAGTCGGCAGCAGCCATCGTGGAGGCCTTTGTTCAGGGTTATGTCCTGGACAAAGGTGCTCCGGAGAGGCTGCTGACCGACCAGGGCAGAAATTTTTCCGGTAAACTACTCAGACAAGTCTGTGATCTCCTGGGCACAAAGAAAATTCGAACCTCCCCATATCACCCACAAACTGACGGGATGGTCGAACGGTTGCATCGCACCATCACGTCCATGTTATCACAACAAGTTTCGGACTCGCAAACGGATTGGGACCTACAAATTCAGGGGGTCTTGGCGGCGTACCGGATGGCACCCCATGCAGCTACGGGGTTTTCTCCCTTTTACCTCATGTACGGCCGAGAACCAGACCCGCCTGTTCGTGCCCAGTTGCAGATCCCCGTGCCGCAGGGAAAAACTAATCTGGCTGACCACGTTAAATTTAATCTGGACAAATTGACCGAGGCACGGGATGCTGCAATGCAAAACTCTGACCTCCGTCAGAAGGCGAATGAGCGCCTCAGATTGAGTCGAGCGCACATGCTGCAGTGGAAGCCGGGGGACAAGGCATGGCTGCACTGCCCCCAGGTGCCACTGGCAACCTCCTCTAAACTGGTGCGGCCGTGGCGGGGCCCTGTGGAAGTGGTGGAGGTGTTACGACCGCAGTGCGTGCGCATCAAGTGGGGGAAGCGGCGATGGTTCGTGCACCCCTCTAGGTTAAAACCCTTCTCTGCGGTACACAATCACACTTCACACGCGCGTGGCCAAGCATGTGGGGGGTCGGCCGACTCGCTGGGTCCGTCTCCGTCGCTCTCACCTAATGCCTTGCCGGCTGTGCCACCTTCAGGTGCATCAGGAGTGACGGGCTCACGCCCGATCACCCCTCCTGCGGATACCGAGGGTCACGCGGAGTCGGATGAATGCTCACCCCAAGACGGACAATTGCCACCTGATGGTCTGCCACGCGCGGTTACCCCGTGTGAGGGGCCCGCTGCAAGGACGCGCGCTAAAATGCGCAAACTGTTGTGAGGCCGGAAAATGTGTACATAGCTGTTGTGTTCATTGGATGTTGTGTGGGTGGTGTGTTCCCCACTCCTCGGATGTACATATGTTGGCTTCACCGTGTGTTGTGTGTGCGTGGTGGGTTCCCTGCTGATTGTATATAGGCTGTTTTTTTTACGGAATTCGTATTTATTCGGGGGGGGTGCGACGGGTTGTTTTCTCATCTTGCTGTTGCGTTCTTGTTCTGGTTCCTGTTATTGTTCAAAAATAGTGAGGCACACGCGCGGTCAGGGGGTGAAGGCACCTTTATTGTCAAATTTTTGTATGTTGGCAGCCGGGACGGCTGCATGCTATGCGGGGGGGAGTGATGTAGGGGTGTTAGAGAGAGAGCCCGTTATGCATGGCAGCCTATGGTAAACAAACACAGTAGGCGGGGCTACATGAGTGCACGAGCAGGTGCCCTCTGCGACGTCCGCGCCAGACACCCTGGGGGGTCGATTCGGTCGTTATGATCCCCCGGGGCCCCACCCCTCAGGGAGGGGTTGGGTATAAAAGGGGAATGTATCGAAGGGCTCGGGAGTGATGTTGAGCTAAAGGAGAGAAGACGGAAGACGTCTTAGAGAGAGCCCTGGACTCCCCCTGGTACGCCGTCCTTATCAGGACCGCGCAGGCTCGAGCCAGTGGCGTGGTACCAGGGCCAGAGCCAGTGCTGGTCTGGACTCTGGGTACCGGGCCCGACTGACCAGTGTCGGGCCAAGATAGCCTCCCCTAGCCCATTAGTGGAGGACTCAGAGGCAGGCTAGGGTTAGCTAGAGAGGTGTGTCCTCAGATAGACGGGTGAGGGGGCCGATACCCCCTCAAATGTGTATGTCACAACGTTGGTGTTAAATAAACAAGTGTGCCTCCAACTCCGGTGTGAACGAGTCGTGAGCGTTACTACACATCCATAGTATTCGTTGTTCCTTTGAAAGTTTCGAAAATTGTCCGTTTTAAAAGTTAGTATATGGCGATGCCATTTTTTTGTAAAAAAAACATTTCAACTAAGGATGAAACCTATGTGACGGTACAACTTGCATATTTTACTTACCTGCCTTGACCAATTAATTGCACACACCCAGTTGAGTATTTACATGATTGTAGCTCACAAATTTGTTTTCGATTGTTTACAACGGCCCTCTTTCACTTTGGGTCATGTGTTCTTAAGCTCATGGTCATCTGCGTATTTATAGCGTTTCACCCTGCTTTCACCTTAAAGCGTGTTTTATTTTTGTCTGTTAACCGATTTTGTGCAGGGTCTACCCTATCATGTTATATAGCTGTTCACATATTTTACCTTGATACGTGCACTAATGCTTCTCCACTGTACTGGATTGTATTTGAGATTCTTAAGCACCAAATGAGCAAAAACCATGGACACAAACCCACAATTATTCTACTATTTTATGCCTTTGGCAACTCACATTTTTAAACGTGAAAGATGTTTCCCATAACCGTGATTTTTTTGATAATTGGTTTTTTACCCTTCTATCTGGCAACAAAACTGACACCTTTTTACAAGGAGTCATGTTTGCATAGACCGCAATACCTGCAGTCATAATACAAACAAAAGACATAACTCTGATAATGTGCACTGTCCTTGAAGTTGATTGGTCCACACCCGAGACAGCTTTCCTTACAGCCTAGTCTCACATGGGTTGGACCAGATGACGCCAAACGGCCTTTTGGCGTCAAAAGTCCTTTACTTGCAAGTGCAAACTATACCCACCCCTCCATGGTGTATCCACGCGCTGTGCCAATTTGATTTAAACCTTCACGCCAACTTATTGTCCGATACAAGTGCGATACCTCTCGCTAAATCGCAAAGCACGTTTATCACACCACCACATGCTTTTTTGTGTTTTAGTTTGTCCTTCCCCCTCCCCCCCCCCCCGAATCTCAGATTTTAGCACGCTTGGCTACGTTCGGTGCGAAAGAAGTTCAACGTACATACACATGCCTGCATAGGCGCAGTGGCGGAGCAGGGGTTAGTGCACCACGTTATGAATCCAGCGGCTCAAGTTCAATTCCTGGGCACGGTGCTTGCTATGGACACTTTTTTTTTCACCACAATTTTATAAGTTGGGGGGGTCTGCGGGCCCACACTTTACCATCACCACACGCGACCTGTCGATATACTAACTGGCGTCAAGCTACGTGGGAAGTTTCTTCTTTGTTAACCCAACCAACCCAACCAACCCACCTCCTCCCCCCCAACATTCTGAGAAAGAGCTCCTCCTGCTTCCCCTGCGGCACAGCCTTATGGGCAGCTGATTTCTTTATATTTTAGTTTTCCCAAGTGACACGGTTTCAACACTTCAGGCTGGTGTCAGTTTATATGCTGTCATAACTGGGAGAGGAAAATAATAATATATGTGCACACATACATTCTGAGAAAATCCCGTGAGTAGCCTTTGATCTTCTGTGAAGTCTCGGCATCGAATATCGTTTCAGTGACAGTGGCTGCGTGCGAGCGGATGATGGAAAGTTGGTGAGAGCTTGTTTTTTTGTTGTTGTTGTTGTTGGGCAGTGCATAAAGGGGGTTTGTGGTGTTGCGTGGGCGCCAGCCTCTTGCCAGGCAAATCCACGTGAGCCCTGTTAATAAGGACGACGGTTGGGCACTTGTTTAAAATGCCCGCCGATGTTTGAAAATTCATCTCCATCCTTTTCATATGCAGCTTCTTTTGTTCCAAGAGAAAGCAGCCTCTTGCTTTCATGTTGGGGGACAGTGGCGTGCGTCAATCCGGAGACCGCGCGTGTGTTGTCTCTGCTCAAGTCGCTGGCGTTTAAACTTATTTATGTATGCGGAATGCAGGCTTCGTCCTACAATAATGCAGGGGGGGGGGGGGCATCGTTGTTTTCGCTTCTCTCTTTTAGTTTTTTTAATTATAATCCATTTGGAAGCTTTTTGGCGAGATGGGATGTCTATCGGTGTACAGCTTTTAATCAATCCACTGGTTGATGAAAGCTTCCTTTTTTATATTGTGGGTCAGTGGGGTTGTATGACCGCACTTCACCACGTTGGTCAGTGTGTGTGGCTAGGAATGGAACTCGTGTCGCCTGGCTTAGTGCAGTGCATTCATCACTTGCCAATCAATCTACCGGATGTATGATACGCATGCTATATTGATTCTCACCTACACGTATGTACGTAATTGTATGAAACCAATCGTGTAGAAATGGGCACTGCGTCATTTTGCACACCCCAAATTTGGTCCATATTATCTGTTGTTTTCGTTTTCTCAGTGCTCGCGTTAATTACGTGTAGGGGTACCAGGCAGCGTTTAACAGGCGTGAGCTCGATGTGAACCCCTGTCTCCTGGGTCATAGTGGCAGTGCGCACACCGCTACACTGCCCGCCTGCATGCACGCAAACACTTTACACGCGCGCACACACGTTTGTAATTGACCATGCAGTTTTCTCATATTAAACCATTGATTTTTAGTAAGGGATATCTGGTGACTGTTTAGGCACGCATGCCAAAACCAGTTCAGACTAGGTAGCTTGTGGAAATACACGTGTGTGTGTGTGTGAAGTGGTTGGCATCGTTGACAGTGGATTACACACGGGGCTATGATTTGAATCCACTGGCTTCATTTGGATTCCCAGGCATGGCTTACAGCGTTAACGAAACGGTACCAGATCTCGTCCTTGGCCTCAATTATCTCAATTTGTCCTTCTAAGTTACCACCTGGTAGACGGAGTGTAAAGATCACCACTCGGAGTAAATTATTTTTAAAATGAGAACTTGAAGGGTGGTGCTTTTATCTCCTTTCTACTGTCCTGAGCCAGGGAGTCGAACTTCCACATTCCCAGGGCATTGGTGAGTCTCTACAAAGGACAACCACTGTCGACTTTCAGACTTTTACTCACCCCCCCACCCATCCCTAACAAGTACTTGACCTCGCAACCTTCCCGTTGAGTGGCTGCTCCCTCATCCCGCTGAGTCACTTGGCCAGATAAAGGTGGCGAGTGTGATGCTGACCACACTTTTACCCCCCCCCCCCTCTTATGCTGTGTGCCAGTCTATAATAAATACTCGCTAATAGCATTTGCCCCAACAGGCTACACGGTTGTACAGGGGATCTCTGCTATTGTTGGGTGCGAGTGTGGGGAGTTTTGGCATACAGTTTAACAAAAGGTCAGTCGCCTTGGTTTGACTCGCAGACATATATCACATTCGTGAACCGTGGTGTCTTACGTTATCCTGGGCCCTCCGCTAGTTCAACTTGGCCTTAAATGAGCACCTGGGGCAGTTTCTAAACATGAACTGGGAAGGCAATGGTGGCTGGGCATAATGTTAGCCACATTACCCTCTCTTGTGTGCCTTGCTGGCCGTAATAGGTGCTCGCTTAACAGCACTTGTCCCAACAGTCTCTCTGTTTTGTGAGTGATTGTATGTGGAGAAATGTAGCCAAGGAAGTGGCAACAATTTGTGCCTTGAATTTGACTATGCTAACCAAGGGGAAACCTGGCACATTTTGACATGCGGGTTTAAGAAGTGCAGAGTTGTGTGTGCGTTCTTGGATGCGTGCATTCACGTTTGCATGGTGTGTGTGCAGTTGCATGCCTCTCCCAATTTCAGTGGGAGGCTGCTGATGTTTAAACCATTCGAATGCAGAATTTTTTTTTTATATCCACCTATCAAACCACTATTTTTGGTAATAGCTGAAGACTTTCCCCATTCCATGTTGGTTATGGGGCCATGACTGCTTCTGATATCAACTCGCTACTGACAATGGCTGTGTTTGGGAATGTCGGGTTCGTAGTGCAGTGTGCTAACCACTTATAAGTTGAACACACATTGTTTGACAAATTTATGCACCTAAAATTGGTATGTGGTTTAAAGTGGTTTAAAAAAAGAAGAAACCTACCACTTACATGAGTGGCGGTTGGCAAAGGGGTGCAGTTTCCCTGCATGGGCAGAATGTTGCTTTTGCGCTGGAGCTCGCCTCTGCACGAGTGCTGGAGGGCATGAAATTGTACACCTTGTAATGCGCCAATTTATCAAATGTAATTGGTCACCAGGAGCCAGTGCTTATTTCACTCCAGAAGCCCCTTTTTTTGCCTAAACCACAGTAAAGGGGACCCCAATCTTCGTATCAACATCACTCACGCAGAGCATGAAAGGAGAAGGGTTCCCCCTCTTTGATGATATCATGTGTCCGCACCGTGCGTTTTATTTTATCCAGACCCGAGGACACTGTCCCGTCTTATGCAAACCTCGGCAAGGTGCTGCATCTCTTCGCTGTTGTTCATTGCAAGTTGAGCATCATGGACTATTCAGAGTTAAATAAATTGATCACAAACATGAAAAGTAGTGAAATGTTGATTTAATTTTTCTATCGTGCGGCTGTAAAGGTGTGCATTCATGTAGCTGAATCGGTGCATTGCATGTGTAAAGCAATACTGCACTGTATCTACTGGACCTCTATGAAATCGACTGGACATTTGTGAAAATGAAATGTATACCTCTTCGGATGCCTACAGTATACATAGAGATTATCATGAGATTCTTCCACATTTTAAATGGTTTAGCACACTGGACTTGCAATCCCAGATGCTGCCGGTTCAATCTCCTGGAGTGGCAGTTAAAATAATGGTGCAAGTTTCATTTTATGATGCCACCTCCACCTCTGTCCACCCAGAAGTATAATTTGGAACAACCGCAGCTCGTCGATTTGTAAGTCGTGTGTGGTGGGGCAAAGTGTGGGTGCTCCCACTGCTTCGAATACGTCTGGCCAGCATGGAAGAGTAGGCCAAATACCCTCTAGAGGGGCTCTGCGGAGTTCCCTCGATTGGAGGCCGTTCTACCAGCAGTCGTGTGAGCAAGCTATAGCTGCACCTTTAACATGAACTTATTACTGCAATAAGAGCCATTTTATGAAACTGCACGTGTGGAAATAATTTTTCATACTGTATTATGGAAACGAAAAAAAGAGATTAAAGAAAATGTGGTCTTGATTGTTGCCACAGGTATGTGGTGGCTTTTTCTAATACAGTAGAGTAATTGTGTAATTGTGCTTGGGGCATTTATCCTAGCACTAGTGAAGTTGTCACGAATGATAACCCTTAGCCATTTCAAACAGGCGGCTATAGGGGCAGAATGAGCTTCTATGCCCTTCCATAATAACAACATATAGCATTACGTCCTTGGTGAAAGTTGACGCTGGGTCTTGTTTCAATATCGTCTGAGCGTGCAGCCTTAACGGCGCTTTGTGACGGGCCAAACACCCAGCGACATTGTACGCTATACAATTCGCAAATGACGTTAAAAATAAAAATGGCTGATTCGTTCCTGTTTAGGAAACAGGATCGCAGGAATTTGTCCGAGCAATTTTGTTTCATGTTAGTGCTTAAGACCGAGGTCATGGAATTGCTCGTGATATTATGGATGTGAATGTGGCGTTAAATGCTGCTTTACCTTGAGTGTGTTTATCACAAAAGGGACTTATTTCTTTCCTTCAAATCTTTGTCGACATATCAATGGCCGATTTAAACAGATTCTCTATAAAATAATATACTATATTCTTGGTTCTTTCGGTAAAGTCACGTAGAAAGGGAATAATAAAATAATAAAAATGAAACATAATCATATTATTTTATAACTTCCCTTCTACATGACTTTACCGAAAAAAAACAAGAATATGAATCCCTGTGCAGTCACGAAATATTAAATCAAAAAAATATATACTACTTGACATTAACTTGTCTATATCATGGGGATGCTGTCCTGTAGTAACCGTCAACACTGGACTTGCAATCAAGAGGTCACCAGTCAGAATCCCTGGTGGGGCAGTTGAAACAATGGGGTAAATTTTATTAAACTCTGCCCCCCCTCCTCCCACTTTTGTCCACCAGCAGTATAAATACTGTAGGTGCACCACAGTTAAACAGAAACTAACTAAACTATTTTTACTTCACCAGGTAAAGGCCCACTGAGCTATATATCTCTTTTTCAGAAACAACCTGGCCACAAATGACAGCTCAAACTAAGACTCTTATCACGTGGAAATTGATAGCACGTTTCTAAATGTGGAGGAAAAAAAAACGAAGGAACCCCCCCCCCCCCCCCCCAGTTCTAGATTTGAGGCTTTCGTGACTTCAAGGATTCATATTCTTAGGTTTTCGGTAAAGTCACGTAGGTAATTTTTTTTAATTAAAATCAATAAAAGTAAAATAAAAATAAAAATCACGACGTTTCGGAGGCAACACAAGCTTCCGTCTTTTATTAATTTCAATTTTTTTACCTACGCGACTTTACCGAAAACCTAAGAATATGAACCCCCCTCAGTGTCGGGATCGAACCCACGATCCTCCGTATATCAGGCGAGGTGGATGACATCTCGCCACCGCGATCTGCGGGTGCTACAATTTTCACGAATACTCCCACCTCTTCCGCGATGTTTGACCAGTGTGGAAGAGTAGGCCCAAATATCCTTTATAGGGGCCCTCTAGAGTGCCCTCTAGTTGAGGCCCTTCTGCCATCAGTGGTGTAAGAAATTTCGGAGCTGCACTTTAACCTTTACTCTATAACCCGAACACAATTTTCAGATTTCCAGATGAAATTCCAGCTGCATTAAATATATAACAATTAACAAACTGCCAATTCAATCAATTAAAGGGGCCTCTGTTTAGTTAACGGGACTCGATCGTATTGAGAAATGTTTTTGGGTTGCCACCTAGCCTGATCAATCCTGGAACTAGAATCGAGATGTGAACTACCTTACCTGGTATACAGGAGGTCGTGGGTTCGATCCCGACCCTGACGCCTGATGTATATGGACTGTTATCCGTGTCCTCCGGTTTTCCTCCACATTTAGAAACATGCGTTTGGAGTATTTGGCTGCTTTACATTTCCACGCGATAAGCCACTTCGTTGAGCTATCATTTGTGACCAGATCGCTTCTGAAAATAGCTCATTGGACCTTACTTGGTAGAATAGCAATGAGTAAATTGTTTATAGTTTTAGGTGGCAGGATTTTTTTGGTATCAAGATCTGTGGGTTTACATTGTGTTGTACTTTATTGCAGTATACTGCTTAGTATTGATAGACTTTGGCCGACTGAGACTCTATGTCTGGGTTGAGACTAAGGAAATGGTGATAGCCCTAGATCGTGCGCACAGAAACACACACACGTGAGATATATCATCATAATACACTCTCGTCAACTGTCTTGATCAATCCACTGCTGGTATGAAGGCCGTCACATCTCTCACGGTTCTGCAATGTAGCTGATCCACGTAGCGCCAGCACAACGGCTGATTTCATTGCTCCATCTTCTTTGTGTACGTTCTCTTGCATGGATTCTATTTGAATTGTGGTACGTAAATTATCGTCACGGTAAGACACATGTGCTTTCTGCAGGCTCATGGAGTCTGTAAATATCCCCAAAACGGCCTAGTAATGCATTATCTCAAAATCCAATGGTTGATACAGACTACTGCAACATGCAGTGCACTTACAAAATGTAATTTGCAACTTTTAATATATTTTTTTTATTAAATATCATGAATCAAAGATGCAGTGGAGCAGCAATGTCACTGTCTGTTCTCAGTTTTAAATCCAATTAATGAAGTCATGCCTCTGGGTCTATGCTGGGAGGAGGGGTCAGTCAATTAGAGGAGTCAAAAAGCATAATAAATTACATGGATTAATTTACACCACCCACTGTAATCTCTGCACCGGCATATGAACATTATTTGACCAAAATCTTGAGTTGGTAATGGGCTGTAATTTTTCATTTTTGAAACGACTTCCATTGAACAAAATAACTCTGCAGCTTTCAGTTTGTAAAAAATTACGCTTGCATATAAGCTGCATTCCCCCCCCCTCCCCAGAATATCATTGTTTAAGCCTGCAGCTCCTAGCATTAACTTGTCAAAAATAGCTACATGTCAATGTAACTTCTTTGTTTTCAGTGCTGTAATTCCAGTGGCAGCGAGGCAATTACATTATGGTTACGGCATTCATCAGTGATTGATTTTTCTGTCTTGAGATTTGCGGGCAGTGGAAGGGTGTTTTTAAAACCCCCACACGTGACCACGCATACAGCACAAGTGCTATATATATATATATATATTTAAATAAATCCCCCCCCACTATTTCATAAGCAACTAATATTCCATTGTCTATTAACCACAACTAACGTAGATTGTTCTTGTGTGTGACCTCCCTGAGCTGTTTTTGGAGAGCCCACTGATTCATAATGAAGGTGTTTGGGTGAGATCATGTCAACATAAATGTGTCGTTAACCCACCACCACCCAACACAGCCAATTAATAATGTGTGTCACGTCAACAAAAAGTAGTTACTTCAGCACGCCGGTGTGTTGGAGAGTAAACCCACAGCATTCACATTACTCTCCAACACACCAGTGAAGTAGTAACGAATTGGCACGCTTTGTCTACGTGGTCGCGAAAGCCCTACGTGTTAAGCCCACTGATGTTAAGCCCACTGGGAATGTTCTTGGTAAAAATTCCACTAATTTGGGTCGGAGCTTGACAACTGCTCATCTGCATGTTGTGTACATATTGTTTCCAGATCCTGTATATGGTTAGTAACATGGGTGTCCATGTGCATACTGGTTGACACTACGTGGTGTATAAAATATGTGCAAAATATATTTTAACCACGCGACGATTATATCTATCTGAGCCTGTGCACGGATATAAGGACCGATCTGGGATGTTGCCAAAAGCACGTCCTGTCATCTGATTCATTGGCGCCGATAAGTAGAGAGGCAAATTCATCCTGCATTTCGCCATGTTTGGACACTCTATTTCGCGTTTTAGAAAATCGGTTATTTCCAAGACGAAAACAATGATAAGACCTCCCTACGTAAAGATCTAATTTCGGCTAAGTAGATTTCCACCACAGTACTGTTTTATCTATATAAAAACTATCGCAAAAAATAAAAACCCCGCCGTATGTCTGTCTTAGAAGGTGTCTCAAGACACTGCCGTTGTTGCCATGGCATTGGCGTTTGGGGGGGGGGGCGGAATTACTGAGCCCTGCCTTGCCATAACCCTCACACCCTGCATGTGCAGAAAGCTTAATTGAATGATTCACGGTTTTGGCCACGTAATTTCCTTCGGTTGTAAGGTCACCCATGAGTCACGTCGGCCCCCCGGGGCAATCCAGGCCAACCATTTTCAGGAGTGCTGTTCCACGTGCAGCACTTGTGTGAATTTCGCTGTTGTTCACACGGACCAATTAATTTTTCGATTTAAAGCTTTCGTGACTGCAGGGATTCATCTTCTTGGTTCTTTCGGTAAAGTCACGTAGAAGGGAAATAATTCGGTAAAGTCACGTAGAAGGGAAATAATAATAAAAGTAAAACATAATAATTTTTATTATTTTATTATTTCCCTTCTACGTGACTTTACCGAAAGAACCAAGAAGATGGATCAATTAATGTAGCAGTATTCCACGGGGACGTGTTTTTGTTCCTAATTGCGCATGAGTCGCCGTTGATGCAGCAGTGATCATTATAAAATCATTGGTTCCTACGACCCAATCACCCAGAATGTGCCAAATCTCGTCACATCTCGAAAGCCAAACGGGATGGAGCCTGGGTAGTGCTGGGATGGGTAACAACAATGCACGACTATTCTGCAGGCTGTGGTCTACTTTGTGGGCATAAGAAGGCAGGGGATAACCCATTGTTGTACTGTACTTCTACACACCCGCATCTCCCCCCCCCCTTCACTAACGCCGCACTTATTTCGTGCAGGGCGTTGAAACGATAAGTAACTTGTTTTCGGAACCACAACAAAAGTTTTCCAACGGTGTTAAAGGCTCTTGAGCAATTTTGACAGTGCTGGTTGTGTGAGCTGGAGAACTATTTACTATTTATATTCTTGGTTCTTTCGGTAAAGTCAAGTAGAAGGAAAATAATAAAATAATACGAATATAAAACAATAAAAATTCTCACGACGTTTCGACTGCAACACAGGCATTCATCATCAGCTTGCTGTGGATTTCACACCTGATGACGATTGCTTGTGTTGCAGTCGAAACGTCGTGAGAATTTTTATTGTTTTATATTTATATTATTTTATTATTTGCCTTCTACGTGACTTTACCGAAATAACCAAGAATATGAATCCCTGCAGTCACGAAAGCTTTTAATCAAAATTTAACTATTTACTACTTAAAAACGTATTTGTTTTATTTTTTTCCAGGTTCGGCCCACTAAGCTATATAGCTATTTTTCAGAAGCGGCCTGACCACAAATGATAGCTCAACAAAGTGGGCTTATCACGTGGACATTTATAGCGGCCAAATACTCTAAACGCGTGACGTTGATTCTAAATGTGGAGGAAAAACCCTGGAGGACCCGGAGAAAATTTCCACGCAACCACAGGGAGACACGCAAGCTCCAAATATTACAGACGGCAGGGTCGGGATTGAACCCACGACCTCCTGTATACCGAGCGAGGTAGTTAACATCTTGCCACAGCCGCGCACACTACGTTGGTGCCCCCCCTCCCGCTGCATACTCTTCTTGATTGTGCGATCAGCAGTTGACTCCCCCTTCCATCGTCTGTGTCGCTCTGCAGTCACGGGTGGGATTATGTTTTTGTTAAATCTTCCGCCCGTGTAGATGCTGAGCAACATCGGCCGCTTGGTGGTCTGTGGTCTGTCCTTTGGAATGCGGTGATTCACCGTGGCCGACACTTTACGGTGAGAGGCGACCGTTAGGTCACCCAATGAAGTCTTTGTTTTGACTCCGGTGTGTTTCGCCCCCCACCCCACCCGCCATTCCGTTCACCGTCTCTCCGAAGGTCGGAGGCTGCGTTTGGAATCTCTTATTAGACGATTTCAGGCGAGTTGGGGGGAGGGTGGGGTGGGGGATGCGGGCATGTCGAGATCATTGGGAAATACACAGCACTGACCAGAATGGTGAAGTATAGTCGAATAACTCCCCCCCCTCCATTTCAACCAGAATGGCATTCAAAGTGCCCTCATAAAAACAATTGC
Organism: Lampetra planeri; assembly: GCF_965212315.1. Lineage (NCBI taxonomy): Eukaryota > Metazoa > Chordata > Hyperoartia > Petromyzontiformes > Petromyzontidae > Lampetra > Lampetra planeri. Next base: position 9,376,761 of record NC_136122.1, on the reverse strand, counting down.
ATAAACACTGAAACATACATGCTGATGTCTCTTTTGGCTCCGCTATGTCAAAATTTTCGATCCAGGGTATGGTGTCACTGTGCCGAGTAATACGGGTCAAAGGGCATACGTCTGGGTCACCTGAACAAATGCATGTCACCTCGCAGAGGACAAGCACAGCGCTGGGATCAGGCTACGACGGTTGTGCGTCACACGTGTGATTTGTGCGACACGTGTCCGAGAGGATATCCACCGAGGAGATGGAGTAATGAAATCGGTTCGTCTGCAGGTACCGGGTGGATTAATACTTTGATGGATAATGAGAGGTGGTGGTAGTGGTGATGGCTTGAGGAGGTCTTCATCCAGCAGTGGATTGACCATGGCTGATTTTAATCATCATGATTTGCGTGACATTACAGCGCCAGAGACGTTTCTTGGCAAGTGTTAAAGTTACCATGTAGAGGCTCGACTCGTGCGAGCACGCTGTTATTTTACAAGTGCATTGTTTGGCCCTTTTATCATTTTTTTGACGTTACCATGCGCCACGCGCCGCCCAACGGTTACGTTCCCGCTTTTAAATTTGGAATATTTCTTGGGACCCCCCTACATTGCGTTTCTTCCAGCGAGCATCTTCGCGAAGGGGCGCTGCTGTCGTTTTGCGAATCGGCGGTCCATTTGCACCGCCGCAAAAGTCGAATCCCTCGGCACGGGGTCATTTTTTTTCCCACCTGAAAAATTTGCCTTATCTCAGACGCCCGTTATACAAATGTAAACTCGCCGCGCAATAACAAGGTTTTCAGGAGAGATCCCACTTGATACCCGTGCTCTCGATGTATTTTTCTACTTTTTTTTTTAAACGTTAAACGAAGCAAATCGCATACGTTTCACACTCGCCTATTCGTTACGTAACATTCGCAGGCAGCGTTAACTTGGTTGCGTGGCAAAAACGCAACACGCACTCAATATTTAGCCCGGCACGAGTGAATTTGCATTAGCTCGCAGCACAAAAAGCGCGTCATGAATCGTGGAATCCTTGGCCTTGCTCACCAACAAACAGCTTGCGACCTAATCCTTGAGATTCCGTGTAATTTGAATGCCGTGAAAGCCTGTGTGTGTGCATGCGTATGTGCCGAGGAGAAAGAAGCCAGTGAATGGCGATTTAACAACAGGAAAAAATCCTCGGATTGAATTGGCAAAGGTTATTAGGGAATGTGGAGTTGGTCTGATCGCTTACAATGCCATGAAAGAGTATCGCTCTAACAACTAATACGATTTTCATCCAATTGGCGAAGCCAGACACTTCTGAATCGAGGCGCTACCCTAATCCATGCATTATGTCAAAGGACAGATCCTAATCTGCATGTTTCAGTAACTCGTGAAGTGCATCACCTTTTCAATTTCAACAGCTAATAAAACTCGTCCTTGCAAAGCGAACTGTGTTTTTAATGGATCTAGCCGTCGATATAACTGCATTTTGGTATGAGAGCTAGCTGAATCAATCCTAATACCATATTGATAACATTGAGGGTGACTGGGTGGCTCGCTGGGATACTAATATGCCGGAGCACTAAGCCAGTTTCAGATGTTTCCCCATTTGTTATTTCAGGAATTAATCTTTCACCTCTAGAGGAACCAATATTTAGAAATATTTTTTCCACTTAGATTTGAAGTGTTCGTGACTGCAAGGATCCCATACTCTTTGGTTCTTTCGGTAAAGTCACGTAGGTAAAAAATAATAAAATAAAATTTAAATAAAATAAATTAAATCACGACGTTTCGGGCGCAACACAGTACAGTTGCTTCTGGCTGTGGTGGTCCCACCTGATGTCGAGCGCTTGTGTTGTGCCCAAAACGTCGTGATTTAATTTATTTAATTTTTATTTTATTTTAGAATTTTTTTACTTTGATTATTTTTTACCTACGTGACTTTAACCGAAAGAACCAAAGAGTATTGTTTCCACTTGCGAATACAATATGTGCAGCCCTCTTTTTTGCAAGAAAGTGATCTTTATTTGCATATAAGTCTATATTGATGCCTTTTCAACAACACCAAAAACGATTTAGACCACTTTTCATATTTATTTGTGAAGCGCAATTGCCTAGGGTTGCTCTCAGTGTATGGCTACTTTTTCAGCGAGCCTAACCAATTTGACTTTGTCCCCATCAATTTAGCGCTCAACCCTCACCCCTAACCCAGGGGCACAAAGAAGGGAGGGGGAACTAATGCTGACTGGTGGGAACGAACATCCATTACCACTGTCACTGCGGAGATCCTGGATGTTGAAACGGACCTGTTTAACAGTGCATTTACGGTGGCCAATGACCACGATAAAATAGTTTTCACTTAATTTTGGCATAATTAGGCGACCGTTTGTTCTCAGGAATTTTTTTTTATCCAAAAGTAAATTTATTGAATAAACGATTTGGGTGCATTCAGAGGGCATGTTTGGGAATTGACACCAGTATAGACGCTATTAGCAGTGCAATGCTTATCACCAACATTGTTATTTTGAACGTGTCTTGTGTTTCAGTGAACTCTACATCCCTGGTGTCTCCTTAACCCTTGTTTTAGGATTTAAACATGTGATGCTTTACTCTATCTGGATGTTTCGGTGCCCTTACAGGATGGAAAGTTGGCACAGTCTCTTGCGCGTTTTTGCTATGAATCTGGGATCGTGAGTTTGATTCCTGGACATGGTTAACATCTGTTGTGAGCAGCATCCCCAACGAGTCCTTGGCTCCCCTTCATGAACACGCACTGACCAGCATGATAAAGTATAGCCAAACAACCCCCGTGACCTACAAGGTGTGGGGAGGCATTTGCCCAGGAGTTGATTTAACGGCTGTAAATTAATTATACACCAGTGTCCCATCTTGCCAATAAACTACCAGTGATATATGCTTTGCCCTTGAAAACCATTAAGGGCAGACTTGGATAGTCAGAGATTATTAAAAAAAAAAGTTAAATATCAACTATGTAATCCTCCCCCCAATTTTGGGGAACTGAATTAAAAAAGAAATTCCACATTTTTATTGTTTTAAGCATACAGTTGACTTCCGTTGTACAATATTTCGGCCCTCTACCCCATCATAGACCATAATTAGAACTCACATAATTCCTCCAATCACTGACAACGCTGTGTCAATTCACTGCTAGACGAAGGGTTTCTTAAGCGCGCTTGGTCACGGGGGTTGCTTGACCATACTTCACCACTCTGGCCAGGTGCAGGCTTGTGAAACGGGAGGTTGCCCAGGAACTTGGTCCGCTGGGTTCATAGCACACTGCAACAACCACTCTGCCCCCCCGCCACCCAACCCTCACTCGTGCCCAGCTAACACACACACACACGAGATGTCTTCACTGCAGCGAGGAGGGAGTGAGACGTCTATCAAGGACAGAGACGTGCGTGGGGGTGGAACGTGAGGCGAACGTGCTTAATGGCCGCTAAAAGAAACGCATTGATGCCTTGCCAGCCTCCCTCGGCACGGCTCCAGAGGAGGAGCTCTCTTACCCCCCCCCTCACCCCCCCGCCCCAAGTCACTTCTGCTCAGGTTTCCTTGCCTCCAACAAGCGACGGATTGTTTGGGGGGGGGGGGGCAAGGCTGTGAAGTAAAGTAACTCCCCCCCCCCTCCACGAAAATCCGAATGCCCCATTCTTTCACTCTCCCATCCGGGAGGCTACCTTTACCAGCCATGTCCTCTCGCTCTTCAGCCTTGCCCTGCACTTAGGTGACAAGCGTTTGTGCTTTTGGTCTCGGCGATTTCACTTTTTTTTTTTGGCCCGAGTCCTCGCCAAGCGACGAAGCTCCAGGAAGCAGAATGTGACATCACAACAATTCTTCTTGGTTCTTTCGGTAAAGTCACGTAGAAGGGAAGTAATACAATAATACAAATAAAACATAATAAAATAGTTCTCACGACGTTTCGGCCACAACGCAAGCAGCCGAGAATTATTTTATTATGTTTTATTTTTATTATTTTATTACTTCCCTTCTACGTGACTTTACCGAAATAACCAAGAAGATGAATCCCTGCAGTCATGAAAGCTTTAAATCGAAAAAAAAAATCACAATTCCTTTGTTGTTTGTAAGAATACGCTGCGCTCACTGGCGTCTCGTTTTGTAAATACTGTAGACGTTAAAAGGCGCAAACGAAATTGTAACATCATATCTTTGTGTGCTTGATATAACTTTAAAAAAAAAATGTAGATTATAACAGCGCTGAAAATTCTTATGCTACTGTCGGCAGAACATCTTACATTATCGAAGCTCCAGAGACCCCCACTAGAGAATCTGGTCTACTTGTTCCACACGAGCCAGTCCGACGTTTTGACAGCAGTGAGCGTACTCACGTTCTACCCCACCACACCCGACCTGCCGATAAACTGCAAGCACGCACACAAGAGAGGGTGAACAAACTCGCGCGCGGAGAATATGGGAACGGAAGTCACGCCCTGGGCGAAATTCTACCCCCTAATGGGGGCTGATTAGAGTTCATTCCGGGACCTTTTCCCTACCAAACGGTAGGACCAAAGGTCGTGGAGATTAGAGGATGCATGGGGAGTATTAATATGCATGGTTAATGAAGGGATAGCTCATCAATAATAACACCACAATTGTCAATTATTTTTTTTAAAGTTTTTGAAAGCTCCAAAGTCGTTAGGAGGGCTTACACTCAATCGTTCAGCATCTGTTTGATTGCCATTGGCACACTCTATGCGATATTTAACACGCAATTTTTTTAACATGAAATTAATTTGAATTACTCGTTGCCGTGAATCTATCATCTGACCGTAATTCCAAATTTGTTTCGCTTCAGTTTTCTTTCTTAACGCGTGCAGTTTATTATCATTTGCAGAAAGTGTTACAATTGGTTTGTGCACCGTGTCCAATTTATGATGAACAACTGAGCATCTATTAGCTTTGTAACGGAGGTAAAAACTAAACGATTAAAAGTTTTATATTATATTAGCAGGTAAGGCCCACTGAGCTGCACAGCTCTTTTATAGAAGTGCCCTGGCCATAAATGATGGCTTTAACGAAGCGGCGTATGACGTGGAAATTTATAGCAGCCAAATACTCTAAATGCGTCTTTCTAAATGTGGAGAGAAAAAACGGAGGTGCCCAGAGAAAAATCTACACAACCACGGGAGTTACACGCAAACTTCAAATATACAGTAGGCATCGTAGTTGAAATCGATTCCATGACCTCCTGTATACCAGGCGAGGTAGTTAACATCTCGGCACCACGCGCCCAAAAGTGAAGACCTGCAACTGCTTGCTCACGCCACTGCTCGCAAAATGACCTCTAGAGAGAACTCAATGGAGCACATACGTTGTCCAGATGACTTAGGAGATGTGAGCACCCACACTTTACCCCACCACGTGTCCTGCTAATTTGATACAACAGCGATGTGTCCTTGTCACTTGTTGACCCAGGTCACCCTTGCAAGAGGTGGGTTCGCTCACCTAGTAAAATGAAGTCAATTATCAAAATGTCGAGAAAATGCTGACATTTTAACGGACGCGGCGTGAGATATTGCCATCTTTCTCCCCACTCCACGTTCGGTCGTGGGTTTTTTTTGCACCATACTTCACCAAAACTCATCGGTGCGGGCTGGTGAAGGGAGGGACGGCGCACGAGCGACCAGTTCTGATACCACTTGCCACCGGTGTTGGCCGTGGCCTGAAATCCAAGACGGCTCGCCAAGTTAATTCTTGCAGCCGGCGCGCTCACCGCTGCGCCACCGCTCCCCGCCCCGTTATTGCACCGACATGAAGGAAGACCTTTTTTTATTACAGCTCCACGACTGTTATCACTTTAACATCGTCAGCACGTCCTCTTGCCAAAAACGTCTTTAAGGTATGCGTGGAGAGTGACGATGGCATCAATCATTCTCTTTTTTATTTTTTTACTGCCGGCGTTTCGGCGCTCAAGGGGGAAGCCTGTCACGAGTTTGTCGCCGCGCGAAAAGGCCAATGCAGAGGTGTAGTGTATCTCTGAAAACGAGAGGGTGGGCAGTGGACCTGTGGACACCCGTTCTCGTAAGAATGCAATTAAGGAAGTCCATTAATGTCCCGCTTCTGTGACGCTCTCACCGCGACCCGCAATGGGGGGGGGGGGGGCTGGGGGGGGGGCATCGGGGAATTTTGAAATCTAATAGGACCACGTGACATTGTATCCCACCGTGCACAACGGGTCTGACATATATGCCAAATCTTTTCTTCTTTACAACGTGATATGGATGATGCCGAAGAGAGAGAGACTTAAAAACCCCCACTGTTGCGTAGCTTCCCCATTTAGTGTCGACATAACATTAAATGTATAGGAAATTTTAAATGCCAGTTGAGTAATTTTCACACTCCGCAAAGTTGTACGCTGGAAATATTGTTTTGGTGAACGATTGCTGCATGAACATTTCGTCTTTGAGTTCACCCCTTTCACAACGCAGCACGTTCGCAAAGTACATCATTGACGTAGTCTAAGATGTTAGGCCAAAATAGTGATAATAATGCAGTGTGTAACACAACGAATGCGTCTGGAATCTATCCCCATTGCCATCAAAAACATTTTGCGCTCGTAACTGTTTTAACACGATTTTGGTAGCGGTCCAAGGGGTTTCATGTTGCTCGCGGTGTTTCTTTTCCTCCTACCCCAATTTCCTACGGCAAAACAAGTTTTTGTGCCGATGGTTAGAAACGTCTGCATCGACTTGCAGCAGGGGAATGTGAGATGCGGGAAAGGCTCGGCGGTGATTGTCATGTTAATGCTCCCGGCCAGAGAGAAGCTATCCAGTGCCAGTCAACTACGCTGAACATGACCGCTGCTTATCAAAGCCTCCTTTTTTCCCTCCCCGTCATTATTTTTTTTTATATATGAAACTTGCTCAAGAAAAAATAAATCAGAGACTTAAAATGAGTTTTCCGCCAACTGCCGTGCTATTGAATTAACTGCACACTACTTCTAAAATGTGTCTCTTCTTCTAAGTACAGAATCAGGGTACATACGACACACGAGCATGACACTCACGCTGTGATTCGAGAAGACGAAGGAAAGGGAACAACGGGGAGACAGCGCGGCGACAAGAGATGGGCAGAAAGTAACAACGGTGTGACGAGGGGCTCCGAACTCTATAACTTCTTGATGCTCTCGACATTTCTGACTGCTGTGCGCTGATGGGCTTCTTGTTGAGATAGGAAGTTCCCGTCCTGAGGCACGCGTGTTCCTGGGGGTGCGCGAGACAATTTACGTGGGGTATGGTCACACATGGTCACTTACTTTAGCAGTGCTCGCGTTAAGTGCAAATAGTTTGTAAATTGTTACCAAGAATTGACGAAATGTTAATGAAGCGTAAAATGCAATGCAGATGTAAGGTGTGAAGTTATAGAAATATTTGTGTGCGCCGGTAGTGACACGTGGAACCTTTGTCAATCCACTGCTGGATGAAAGCCTCCCCATGGCATGCCAGTCATGGGGGTAGTTGACCTATACTTCACCATGGTGCTCAGTGTGGTGTGGTGAAGAGGGGGTGGTCCTCAGCTGGTATCTCACGCCGTTGATGTTATATCCATGGCTGGGAATAGAACTGAGATTTTTTTCTCGATTTAAAGCTTTCGTGACTGCAGGGATTCATCTTCTTGGTTCTTTCGGTAAAGTCACGTAGAATGGAAATAATAAAATAATGAAAATGAAACATAATCAAATAATTCTCACTTTTATTTTATTATGTTTTATTTTTATTATTTTATTATTTCCATTCTACGTGACTTTACCAAAAGAACCAAGAAGAAGAACTGAGATTATTTGGTTGAAAGTTCACTGTGCAAACAACTGAGCCTCTTCCCCCCCCCCCACCCCAATAGGTTAAGAACCAAATCAATTTACTCAAATAAAAAGTGCCCGCATACATTCGAAGACTCCTCCTTTGCACATTGATTTGTTTGTTTGGGATGGGGGAAAAAAAGGTCTATTCGTCAAAAATAAATCGTGCTCAGCATTGAAAAACACTCACTTTTAACTCTCCATATTGTATGCCTTTGTCGCGTGCTCGTCATTTCACAAAGCAATCGCATTACATTTCGATTTAAAGCTTTCGTGACTGCAGGGATTCATGTTCTTGGTTCTTTCGGTAAAGTCACGTAGAATGGAAACAATAATAAAATAAAACATAATAAATTAAAAAAATTATTCTCACGACGTTTCGGCCACAACGCAAGCAGCCGTTGTGGCCGAAACGTCGTGAGAATTATTTTATTATGTTTTATTTTATTATTTTTATTGTTTCCATTCTACGTGACTTTACCGAAAGAACCAAGAAGATGAATCGCATTACAATTCATCTGAGTGTGGGGATACCCTTCCCCACGTGGAAGTTCATACGGACAGGGAGGCGGCGATCCTGTGGTAGAGAGACGTCTGACTTCGAGCCAACTTCTAAAATGACACCTTCGGCTGCCTCTTCATTATTGAGACACTGGCGCAGTGACTCAACGTTGGCTTTATGATGTTAGTTGAATGGGTTTTTTTTTTCCCTAAGACAATGAAAAATGTATCCGTCACCAGTTTCAAAAGTAAGTGCAATGTTTATTTACGAGGTTACTGGTTCATAATAAACGTTTTTGGGTCAGATCGCGTTATTTATAAATGTGTCGTAACCCTCCACCACCCGACACGGCCAATCAGTAAAAAAGTGTCACGTTGACAAAAGACAAGTAGTTCACTGCTTTAGCCCACCGGTGTGTTGAAGCGTGAAACCACAACATTTACAATTTGAGTACGACGTTTCGCTGGTAATTGCATCCAGCATCATCGGGCAATTCGCCAGAATGGTGGGCTAAAGCAGTGAACTCTCTGTCTTTTGTCAACGTGACACTTTTTTACTGATTGGCCGTGTCGGGTGGTGGAGGGTTACGACATATTTATAAATAACGCGATCTAAACCCAAAAACTTGATTATGAATAATATTGGTCGCGAAAGCCTACGTGTTAAACTGAGGTTACTGGTGTTTTGATACCTTCAGACAATGCATTAAACGCGCGTGTGCACACGGGGATAGCCTTTTGGCAGTACACTGCCTTAGGGGACTCGCGCCTTTCCACAATGGTCAGTACGAGTTGGTGAAGCTACGGAGCATAGACTGGGAGCATAGAAGCACAGTACAGCAATGGATAGTGCTGCACTGCCTCCTAAATAGCCCGCAGCCGTCTTATCGCAAACCTCTAATCCAAGCCCTATCCAGGCTCAAAAACCCTGCTTAGCTTTTGAGATGTGACAAGATCTGTTAATCTTATTCGGTATTAAATTGTACACGGGCAGAAATACGCAATTATTTTAAATGACCTTGCCAACCAAAATTAAATTGGACAAATTTCCGCAGCAAACTCTCCTGCAGACAAACAAACTGTGGCACTGGGGACGATTGTGCACGTGACCTAGTTCTGGTTTAACACTCCAGTGTGACCAGCACCTGTGTCTGACGGAAGAAGAACACGTGTCACGTCTGTGTAGTCTGGAATAGAATCCGCTCTCTCTGATTGAATTGTGATTTTTTTACAATAGAAACCTAACACAATTTGCCGAAGCCTTATTTGTAATGGTGCTAGTGGAACAACCCGTTGCGCCGCAACATCAAATAAGACGCAGCTGTGTCTCGTCTGACAATCGTCCTGCGGTGGGAGCACTGGAAGTCGTCTGGTATTTTGTGTCATTAAATGGCAATATAATAAGTATTGTGATGGGTTTTTTTGGTTCTCTGAGATTTTAAATAACTAATAAAAATTATAGGAATAATAATAATAGAAATAAAATAATAAATCAGACGTAATTCGTTTCTACTGGATCACGGAAAAGAGGAATTCTCCTGTACACACTTTAATAAGTAATTCGAGTTGTCTTTCACCAGCCTTCATTCGTGGATGCATTTATTATTTGATTTCTATTATTATTTCTATTTTTTTTTATTTGTTACCTACGTGACTTTACCGAAAAAACCTCAGAGTATGAATCCTTGCAGTCACGAAAGCTTCAAATCTAGAATTTTAAATAACATTCTGGCAAAATAATTACATAAATAGGAGCACAAATACTGTGTTCGTCCATCCAACCTCATTCGGTGTCACTATCTATTGTGTCTTCTGAACCTCTGCCGTTTTGGTGGCAATGACCCACAGCCACTAACATTAAATCGTTTACAAGATACCGCTTGTCTCTGTGGGTTCTCACCTGGTAAAATGAAGTCAACTTTGATGACAACGTCGACAAAACGCTCACAACCAACGTGGATTGAGAGGTGGTCATCTTCCTCCCCATGCCATGTTCGGTCATGGGGTGTTTTTTTTTTTACTATAATTCACCAAAACTTCACCAAAACTGATCAGTGCGACCGGTTCTGATATCACTTGCCGCTGATGTTGTCCGCCGCCTGTTAACGGTAGAGAGGAGGCCAGCCAGCAGCCAGCCAGTACACTTTAGGCATAGGTTATTTTTAAAAATAATACTACAGTATAAGGTTTGGTATATATAATGAAATTAAAGATACATTATATTTTGAATGCTATAAGGCCTTCTGAATAATTGCATTACTCATAGTGGACATAATTGAAATGCTTATTTAAAATATCTTATTTCATGTTCAGCATTGCATTTTATAAATATGCTGACGTTTATATCAATATTGCGACTGCTTTAAGAATTTAAACTTTTATTTTTGTCATGTTTATTTAATAATGGTTATCGTAAATTACATGCTTGCAATTTACCTCATGGCTCTAAAATTAGCTTTGATTGTGGAATAGAGAAGCTTCTTCTTAAAAAGTACATTAATTGCTGATCATGCCTTTTTAGAAAATACATTTTTAAATGACGATTGCTTTTGGTGCTTTTGTCTGAAATAAAATGTTCCGCTGTCATCAAGTAGAGTAAGAGTCTCTTGTTCCCTTTTTCAATTTCTTTATGGAATCCGCCACATCAAGCTTAGGACACATTTGTTGTCAATCAATTATCTAATATAAAATGCATCGAGGGTTTTCTTTCAGGATTATAACGAGTTTACATCAGAGTTCCCCTCTTCCGTGCTGATGTCGGGGATGGATATCGTGCATCCTGCTATCCAAGATTCTACTAATATGCAGGAAAAAATGTGGATAATCGTGGAGTATAGAAAGACCCCTAATAATAATAACAGTTTCTGCTAGGAGTAAGCGGTTGTGCGGCTGCCTCGGCGTAGCATCGCACGAGGCGGGATGCTGCTGGATGCTTCTAGACGCTACCCACGCGCCTCAGTCTTTGTTCAGCCTGCGTTACGCATCTCACGTGTTATCGCGGATTGTTCTTTATCTTATATAATAGATTTTGTTTCTTTCCCATAATGCTGTCTTCTTCAGGAATGCAACTGCCGCGTTATAGATCAGACTGTGCACCATGCAAGAAGGATAAGCGTGGTATTTTGCTCGTTGTTTTTTGCACATTGTTATTGGCTATTGCTGGAGTTGCTCTCCGAAAAAGGCAAAGTCCACATTGAAGCCGTGGGTTGGCACTGAAGCGGAAAGGCTCCGATTTCGTTTCTCAGTATTGCTGAGCGCTCCGACAATAGGCTTCAATTCGTGGTAATTGGTGGAATCTCTAAATAAGAGGGAACATCGACAAAGGGTGTAATCAGGCGGTGGGGAGCGGTGAGAGGGGGGAGGGATATCATCACCATCGTCGTCGTCATCATCTGTCGCTTGCCACCTGGCCGGAGCGTAGCGGTCCCCGCGAGACGCCGCCACGCGACCCGGTTGCCCTGAGCGCAACGCCACGCCGGGCACGCTCCCAGCCCGTGGCGTTTCACGTCAGCCTCATCGGAGTCCTGGCGTCCACGCCAACCGCAGTCTGTCCCGAGGTCGGGAGCAGCTCCACGGCCGCCACCCGTTGACGACCATGGCTGCTGCGGTGCGGCAGGGGCCGTGGTTGCGATCGGCCGAGCCACGTGGGTCCGAAGACGCGACGTCTCCTGACCCTGACCGTGTTCGCTCACCGCCGGTGGAGGTGCTGTCCAACGTACGGACGCCGGCGATCTGTGACGCTGCTCGATGTTGCGGATGCCGAGTGTGGGGACCGTCGCGGACAACCACGGCTCGAATATGTCCAGCAGTAATCCTGCGCGCAAACAAAAAACAAAATCGCTGACATTGTCCACAACGGAGCCGTGCTGCGGCAGAAGCAGCAGCACGGGAAGGATGTTGTTGTTGTTTGACTTGCATCCCACTGGGATTTTTGCACACAGCGTTGGTGTACGGTGTTTTTTCTGCAATAGTTTGCTGACTTTTCTTGGATTTTCTGTTTGCACTCAGTCACATATTCACTTTAAGATGTTTTTTTGTTCATGTTTTTGTTTTTTGTTTGTTGCGGTTGCACCCGATTCAAGAGCTGAATGGCTCACAGGGCTATACCTAATAAATGAACTTGAACTTGATGTCCACGCTGTTGAGGCGTGGATCTTTGTTGCCATTGTTCTGCTTGGAGTGCCAGATGTATCTGTCGAGCTCTTTCAACGTGAAATGTTGAACATGTACGCCTTGGCCACTTGATAGTGAAATAAATTACAACCCCTTTATGGGTGAAAGCACGGGTAGACTGTGATCAGGAAGCAGCGTGTTCTTCATTCGGTCATTTTTTGTATCGTTTTTTAAACGTGGAGTTTTAGCGAGATAACAAAAATAACTTCAAACAATAAAGGTAACAAAAGAAAAGTGCACTGGTAGGAGCTCTAGAAAATCCTTACAGAGGGTGTTTGGTCTACTCTTCCACGCTGCCAGTCCATCCTGAAAGGGGTGGGAGTATTCCCACCTTACCTAGCCACGAGCGACCTGCCCATTGACTAATTGCGGCGAACCCATTCATGTGTCTGGGTGAACAGAGGAGCCGAGGGATTTGGAAACCGTGCACCATCCGGCAGCCCCTCTGGATTGTCCAACGTGTTAACCTTTAGGGGCGAATTTGGACGATTTTTTACCCCCCCCCCCCTCTCGTCACACGGCGTCACAAAAAGTCAGACCCTCCCTCAAATATGACGTCACAAAGCTCTGCCCCTCTCCCCTCCAAACCATATTTTCATTTTTAAAATAAAACATGCTTCGAATCGCTTTAAACTATTGTCATTGTAGTGCGTATTTAATGTGGCGCTGCACTCTGATGTCGTAGGAGAAAACATTTATTAAAAAGTCTATTTAATTAAGTAGAACGTGTTGTCTATATTTATTTAAAGTTGCGCATATTGATGTGACGTCACATTTCTCAACCCCCACCCCCTCGGCACACATCGTCACAAATGTCTGACCCCCCCCCCCACCTAGGTGCGTGACGTCATTTATGGACGGCCCCTTACACCACGGGTAGTATCCCAATGTATTATTCTAAGACGTTGTTGACGTGAGTAAAATACGAATTGAAGTCAGAAAACTGTTAAGCCTTGCCAGTTTCCCAAAGTTGGTGACGGTTTCCCGAAGCCAGATAGATGCTCTACGTTAGTCTCGGAGGTCATTTGAGATGCCATTGTCCGGAACACTCGAAGCCCGTCCTCTGTCCAAACACAACACTGAGCACGTGTCGAAAACTGACCCCAGCACTACAGTATGCGGCAAAGTCACTGCTGGGAGAGTGCCCGTATAACTTTACACGGCGACAAACACAGACAATGGCACGTAGTGTGAATTATGGAAGCTGCGATGATGACTTGGAGACAACGTGAACACAATATTTAACATAGCACGCCACGGCGGTCATCGTTGTTTTCTCTCCCCAGTATGGGACACGTGACGACACGGCCTGGTCCGTGTCCCCGGCAGTGTTCTCCATCACGGTGCACGGAAGTTTGAGGAGCCCACAGACCAAGGGATGGCCCCATGGTCTTGTTTCACCACAGGCACGGTCGCGTGAGAGGCCCGCTAGAGTAGCGCCACTTCCCCCCACGTGGACTGTCAAGGTGAAGATTGCAACGGTGCTGAACAGAGGTCGCAACCGGGTACCCGATACCCGTACCCTACCCGATACCCGGCTACCCGTACCCGGCCGGGTACGGGTACCCGTTTGCGACTCTGGTGCGGCCGGGTACGGGTAAGGAATCAAAACCCGTTTGCGACTTCTGGTGCTGAAGCAGACATCTAAACATGTTTTCGCGTGTCTACGTCGCACGCAATGAAGGGTGAGGTGAACTCATCGAAGATGACAAATTATTTCAGTCGTCGAGTGGTTTTACAATTCGGAAAAATGAAGTCATCCGTTTAATCTTTTTTTGCTGTCATACCGACTGCTCCACGTCAATCACAATACTCTTTAATCAGCTGAGTTGATGTGGGAAAAAACACATCTACACTCGTACTCCTGCCCATGTCCTTGTGCAATTACATTCCTTCCGTCTACCACTCCTGTTTGGTTATCAAAGTTTTGCTCCATCTTTTGGCATGTTCCTGCCTGGAATGCCACCGCCAATCTGTATCCACTACACCCTGATAGTCTTTTATTGCAGTGATTTAATGTCCCCCCCCCCCCCACGTTCATTTTGCTTGCATTGACAACGATGGTGATGCGAAATATTATGGAATGCCGTCCAGTGCCACGTGTTTGCGTCTCTCTGTCTGGACAAATGATTCCAGGCATGTGTCCTCCCTTCGGCGTCCTCTACATAGTTGTGTGATTTTGTTATCGTTATTGATTTTTATCAGACACCTTGCTAATGAAGAGTGGAATGCAATGGCCTAAAAAGTTACACTGCCATAAATGGACTCCCACAGCAGACAGATCCTACGTTCCTGTTATCAATCAGCAGACCGGCATATATGGTGAAGTATGTTAATTTGCACCCAATTAACAATTACCAAGCAAGCTTTAACAGTTGAGGTGCAGCAATGAATCAATTAATTTATACGATGTTCTAAGCGAATGATTCACAAATAAAATCCCATGTTTTGGAAGCTACATATTTGTTTTATGTTGTTCTTGTATTTAATGTATTCATGTGGCCGGTGCAGCTGCTAGTGAATCGCTCCATTGATGTTGCAAAATAGAAATATTATCCACCACGATTGTCCAAACTTGCTGACCCTAAAAGAGTTTTTTTTTTGGGTTAGATCGCATAAATATGAATGTGTCGTTAAACCCGCCACCACCCGACACAGCCAATTTGTAAGGTTTGCCACGTAAAACATTCCAATTCGTTACTAGTGTAGGGGTGTTACGGAGGGGCTGTATACATAGGATCACACGGGAAACAAACACAGTGGGCGGGGCTTCGTGAGTGCACGGGGAGGTGCTCTCAACGACGTCCGCATCGGGCAGCCTGGGGGGCTGGCCCGGAGTTGTGATCCCCCGGGGGCCCCACCCCTCAGCGGGGGGTTTTGGTATAAAAGGGGATGAGCCGGAGAGCTCGGGGAACAATGTTAAAGCTAAACCAGTGAAGACCGAAGATCGTCTAGCTAGAGCCCTGGACTCCCCTGGGTCGCCGCCCTTGTCAGGGCCGCGCAGGACCGAGCCAGCGGCGTGGTCCCGAGAACCAGAGCTAGTGCTCTGGGACTCCGGGTACCGTAGCCCGACTTACCAGTGTCGGGCCAGACAGCCTCCCCTAGCCCGTTAGGGGAGGACTAGGAGGTAGGTCAGAGATAGCTAGCAGTGTATTCCCAGCTAGCCGGGTGAGGGGGCCCGATACCCCCTCCAGTGTTGTATGTCCGCGGTTGTGACAACTGTTGCGGAATAAATACGTGTGCCTCAACCCCGGCGTCCAAGAGTCCTCAACGATATTACACTAGTACAGCACACCGGTGTGTTGGAGAGTAAACCCACAACATTTGAAATTCGAGTACGACGTTTCGCCAGTAATTACAACTAGCATCATCAGGCGACAGCCAGATTTGTGGGGAAATCGTCCTGTTTCATTCTTAACGAGAGAGATAAATGTGACGTAGTCACTTGGGAGCCAATCAGTTACGAAGGCCGCGGGGGGGGGGGTTAATGAATGCATTTCAATAAAATCGTGTATACATTACCATACTCTTAGTTCTTTCGGTAAAGTCACGTAGGTTAAAAAATGAAATAAAAATTAATAAAAATAAAAACAAAAATAAATCAAGACGTTTCGGAGGCAACGTCGTGATTAATTATTGTTTTTATTTTTTATTGTTTTTAATTTTAATTTCATTTTTTACCTACGTGACTTTACCGAAAGAACTAAGAGTATGAATCATTGCAGTCACGAAAGCTTCAAATCTATAATTATACATTACCAGTTACTGTAGGTTATTCATAGGATCATCATCGTACATTGTGCATCTATAGTATGCATGCACACTGTGCTTGGACATCCTGCCGTTTTTTTTGTGCAGGAAAATCGCAGTATCTGTTGTTGTCTGCTAACAGTTCGTCACCATCGACGTACGGTGACCTGTATAGGCATGCAGTTAAATGGTGTATTTACTTGATGATTCGCTTCCAAGCAGAACTAAGCCTGCAGCTATCCGAACGGTCAAACATATTTTTTTATTTCTCTCAATTTCTATAGATTCTCGATTTAATCTTGGCCAGTAGTAACTAGTTTTGCACAGAACTTAAGCATAATAAAAATGTCAACATTATCATTGAGTCACATACCAGAATCTTCAAGACACACACCTCGTGGGCTGGGTCATGCGGCCACTTCGTTAGCGCTGGTTAGCAGCGGCGTTTTGAAATCAGAAATCCCTGGGATCGCCATGAGAGTACTCGCGAATGGTTCCGCTGCCAGTGACGAGGGCCCTGGGATCAACTCCAACTACCGCAGATTTGCATGATTCTTCTCCTACATCCAGTTTTCAAAATGAAGTTGTATTGGAAAGTTAGAAATTAGCTGTGTTTGTATCGAACCGCAACTGAAACTGCCGCAGGAGTCGTCGTGGTTCATGAGCCGCGGTTTGGCCAACCCTGCTGCCATACAGCATTAAATGTCACCAGAAAACAGGTACTGTAGGAAGGCGGTTGATCCTGTGTATCCGACACACCAGTGTGTGTGCGCATGCGTAAAAGTGGATTAGCGCACATTTACTTACACAGCTGTGTGTGAACGGAGAGCGTAGTTGCCACATTAGAGATTTTAAAAAAGACAGACTCCCACACGTGTGTGAAATATGACAAAATAAAAAATATTTATTATTTTAAACCTGTAATGTAATATCTGCCCAGGTGTGAAAAACAATCTCTGTATATAAAAGCATGCACCAGTGTTTTATGTTTGACTCGGATTCACATGTCAGTTGAGAAAACCCAAGGTATACCGTATTCTCTGGACTATACGGCCAGCTCTTCCCCTGGTATATCAAAGCGAACATTTGGGGGGGTTGTGCGTCTTATAATTCGGTAGGCGCGTGTGAGTGACCAAATGAGTGTAACGATATTAACAGCAGGCACACAGTTGGAGTGTGTCTTCATTTTAGGGGCGACATTATCCAGGGAATACGGTATTTTGCAAAACGTGGTCATAAAAAGTTGACAATCGACGATAAAACGATGTCTTGCAATTAAGCTCGTCCTTTTTAAAATAAGTCTGCTCATAAATTAATATATGACAATGCGATATAGCGTCAGGGGTAATTATAATATAGCCGAGCACCTCATCAGACGTTGTTGACCATGCCTTGTGTGTAAATGTATATTGGTAGGTTATCGATACGTATCGTGTCGAATACAAAGCAAATATTACAATAAACGCATTTCACTTGCCGTACATTTATTAATTATGATTTGTCTCGGGGTAGAGGTGGGGGTTGATCGCTCACACACGTTGGCCCCGAATAGGTAGGTACAGCAAGTAGGTTATTAAATTGTGCAGATCTTTTTCAATTGTTTTACCCAAGGCTCGATTTATCGATGGATATTTAACCGGTTCGTGTTCAGGCCGGAGTAGACACGTGACTAGAAGCCACATCCATGGCGAGAGTATACTGGATGTTGTGTGCAGTGTGTAGAATTATTTCTGTCCACTGACGCAAACAGACCCGGCTCAAATTAACTGCACTACACCTTTTGATGGTCCCCACCTGCACTAACCTCGACTGGCCAGCGTGGTGAAGTATGGTCAAATTATCCCCCATAAATGACAAGATGTGGGGGAAGGCTGTCATCCAGAAGTGGATGACAAAGGGATGGCATTTTTTTCTCTCCAGGTGCTGCGGTTTCATATGCAACACATACCAAGTTAACGTGGATTCTCGCCTGGTTTTGAATGATGATAAAACATTGGGACTTGTAACTGAATTTGGGCAAAAATACCAAATAGACCCTCTCGAAGAAGTCGTTAGATTATAATTTACATTTAAAAGCCTTGAGAATAAGTTAAGTCTTTCCTATATTGTTTTTTTACCGTATTCTCCGGATAATACAAACTTTTCCACCTGCGTTTATGATCCAGTAGGTGTTTGTGTGCGTGCCGTGATTGTTAAAGTTTGATTGACACCCGGGCACAAGGGTAAACTATTTAAACGAAACTATTTTTATTTAACCAGATAAGGCCCACTGAGCTATATAGCTCTTTTTCAGAAGCGATCTGGCCACAAATGATAGCTCTACAAAGTGGCCTATTACGTGGACATTTATCGCAGCTAAATGCTGTAAACGCAGGTTTCTAAATGTGGAAGGGAAACCCGGACGACCCGGAGAAAAATCCACGCGACCACGGGGAGAGAGACACTGCAAGCTCGAAATATACAGCAGCAGGCGTCATGTTTGGGATCTAACCCACGACCTCCTGTATACCCAGCGAAGTAGTTAACATCTCGTCACCGTGGCACCCCTTCTTGTTTTAGGTGAGTCTTCCTTTCGGGAACGTGTTTTAATTCGGAGAATACGGTATTAGTATTGTCAATGGTGTACTGGGAATGGGTGGGTTATTGAACGCTGTTACAGTATTTCCGTTGGACAAACATTTGCGCATGTGGCGTCACTAACACAACACAGGCACTGACGCAAATGAGCGACGGGCCTTTCAATCAATCCTCATTAATCGGCTTTGGAGCGAGCAAACCCTTTGTAAACAACATTCTGACAGTTGCACTCATTACCTCGTATCATGACGGGATAACCTCGCGAATACGCCGGATCTCGTTAAATCTCGGAAGCGACGCCTCGACAATTCTTGGATGGGTGATCAATAATGAAAACAGATGGTCTCGGTTGCTTCAGGTCTATGTTGTCAGCAGATGACGGTACATAAACCCCCCACTGTTGTGCTGTACAATGTATGCTCCAACGTAAACCTTCCCCAACCCGCACTAAAGTGGTGAAGTATGGTCAAATAACCACCACGCTAAATCCAGCAGTGGATTGTCATGATTGCTGCTGTATCAGTAAGACGCCTTGTGTCGATAGGCACACGGCGTGGTGTTAAACATACAAGCACACTGCCGTACAAATTGGCGTGAAATTCTTCGACGTGAGCATGCAGCGATTGGAGGGCACAGGACAATATCCCAGCTAGTTGTAAAAAAAAAGACGAAGCACCACTTTGCGGGTAAGCACTGATGCCAGACTGAACTCGATCGTGATTTAAGTCGTGACGTGAACGGCCCTGTGACTTTTTTTTAGTTCGTTCATCAGCCAACCCGCAGATAAAAAAAAAAGCAACATCGTTTACGCAGATAAAGCAACATCAGCCGTCAGTCGCAACGAGATGGACATTTAAACACAAGCAATCGCGCGATAACAGAGCCAAAAGTCCATCGCGTTCCACGCTGTACAAATAATTTATCACGCTTCCCACGTGTGCAGTTGCTTTGAACTCGAGTCCGGCCAATGGTTTGGCTTTACAAAGGTTTATTATTGTTTTTTTCCCCACCACAATCATCACAATGATCATTATAATGTTTGACCAATGTCTCTCACACCAACGACTCTAGAGCGACGACCGTGTCCGAGTCTTGGCTGTGCATGGAGCTGAGCCCCGTGTCCGAATCGTCGCCATCGCCGCTCGCAAACTCCTTGCCGCCGACAGCGACGTGAAGAGGAGGACATCGCGACGGCGGCACCTGCGTCCTGTGCGTGGAGGTTGTGGAGGCACATCCTACGTCCTGCTCCTCCTGCCCCAGCTGCTGCTGAACGCCCATCCTCTCGATATTCTTTACGAGCCTCTCGAACTCGCGTTGCATTGTCCGCAGCGTCCGCTCGCTTCTCGCGAGCTCGCCCGCCGCCGCCTGCGCCTCCACGTCCATCCTGAACCCCACGTAGGCACACGCGCCCAACTCGCTCTTCAGCCTCTCGGCGGCCTCGAAGTCCACGCGGTGGGAATCGGCGGTGGTCTCATCCGCGTCCGGCGAGAGTTTGTACGCCGCCGCCGCCGTCGCCTCCTCCTCCACCTCCTCGTTCGCTATCGGCGAGTCCCTGGCCGAGGCTGCACGGCTCCCTCTTGTTGTGCGCCGATTGCGTTCCAGCTCCAGACTCAGGCGCTCGATCGCGTTCTCGCGTGCGCGCAGCTGTTCGTGGAGAGACAGAACCTCGCCGCATACGCGGGCGTACTCCTCGAAATCCTCCCACGGACACGAGTCAAAATCTCCTCCTCCACCACCACCTCCATCACCTTCTCCTTCCATCCCCCCTCCTGATGCTGATGCTGCTGCGTGCTCGTGCCCGCACCCGAGCGCGTAAGCGTCGTGCACGTAGTTGGCCCCGTCCTTGCGCACGCGGTCCGAGTGAGTTCTCGCCTCGTACTCCTCGATCTCGGCGTCCAGCTGGCACAGCCGCTGGGTCTGCTGCCGGACGGTGTGGTCCTGCGAGATGACCACGTGCACCAGCGTCTCCAGGCGCTGGGCGAACGCTGGCAGCGGCGGGGACGGCGCGCACTGGCGAGACTCGAGGCCTCTCCTCATCCTCCTGGCCCTCTTCATCCTCCTCGTCATCTCCTTCTCGTGCTCACCCAACTCGTCAGTCTCGTCCCCCTGCTTGTGCTGCTGCTGCTGCTTGTTGCGCTTCTGTCGCACCTCCTTCTTCTCGATCTCCGCCGCCACAGGCTCGTTCTCATCGTCAACATCCTCGGCATCATCAACGTCATCATCCTCGGCATCGTCTTCGTCTTCGTCGTCCTCCTCCTCCTTCACGCCGTTGAGCGCGCTTAACTTGCGGAAGGCCTTGCGCACGATGCGACGCTGCAGTTCCGGAGACAGCGCCTCGATAAACTTGGCCGTGCTCCTCGGAGGCGGCTGCGGCTTCACTTTGCTCTGCACGAGTCTGGCCTCGGCGGCCCTGAGCGCCGCGCCCTGCACGAACGCGTCCTTCTTGACGAGCACGAAGCGCACCCACGACCTCTCGGCGCCCCACGCCGTCCACAGGCGCAGCAGTTTGGTGCGTCCGGGCAGCACGCGCTCGTAGCCTCGCCACTTCTCCACCACGCCGTACGCGTCCGGGTGTCCCATCAGAGACTTACCACCGCAGCCCGTGGTGCCCAAAGTCTTGCTGCTGCTGCCGCTGCCGCTGTTGTTGCTGTTGTTGTTGTTTCTCCTCTGCTCCGCGAGGAGAGCCCTCACAACATCGGCGCACGTCGTCCTCCGCGTCATGCCAGACACCACCTTCTCTTGCTGGCAGACCCACACCGTGAGGATGCCGCCCGCCTGGCCCTTGGACCCCTTTGGAGGCTCCATCGTTGGCCGTGCGCATCAGAGCGCCGGGGGGGGGGGTGGTGGCGGTAAGCGAGAGACGAGCGCACGGGTGGAAGGGGTCTGTTGATGCGCAGCGTTGGGGTCTCCCCCGGGGTTGTGGTTCGTAAGACCTGAGTTGAGCCCTCACAGCCCACTCTCTCCTCCCACCCAACCACCACCACCTCCTCCTCCCTCCCAGCAGAGTGGTCCACCTCCTCAGCGCGTTGTTTCACAGCATGAGTCAACCCACCTCATCCCCCACCGTTCCCTTCCGAGTCAAACTCGTCCTTTGTTCCACGGCCGAGTGAATCACCTGCCTCACTCCTACTCCTCCTGCCGCGGCCGAGTGAACAGGTATCTCCGTCCCTGCAAGTGTGACTGCCCCCTGTGTCGTTGTGTGCGTGTGTCCCTCACCCTGCCTGAGTGCGGTGCGCGCTCAGGCGGTGACGCATTTAACGAGATAGTGAGAGAGGAGGGGTGGGTGGGGAGGAGGCTGCTTGGGCGAACGGTGGCTGCTGCTGCTACTGGAATGAGAGGTGCCTCTCATGCCTGCCCCTTACCCCACCCCACCCCCCATAGCACATACGATGAGCACGGTTGGCTAGGTACGGCGCGAAAGAAGTTCCACGCCATACATATGCACAGAGCATGGCATCGCAGGGCGCTAACATTGTGCTGCCCGTATTTTCCTGATTATAAGACGCTCGGGCAAAAGAAGGGAGAAAAGTAAGACGCACTTTCCATAACGTGTAACCCCACGGTGGTTAATCACGTGATACACATAAATACCGAATTATAAGACGCACACCCCCCCTTCCCACCTTCCCCAAAAACTTCAGTTCAAAATACACCTCCGATTAGCACGGATGGGCTACGTACGGTGCGAAAGAAGTTCACACACGCGGAAAATATGGTCGCAGAACCAACTCGCGCTCCGTGACTCGGCAATAGCCGCTACGACAACTACGGGGGTCGAACAAAAAGAAGAGAACGCATCGCTTAGCATTATTAGATTATTTGGTCTATTTATAGGCACAAAGTAAGATCACAACGGTGACGTGCCAAACAGTGGACACATTGTTGTTGCTGGCCGTCCATTGAAATGCGCTAAGGCGTGTTAAACCAAGGAGGGGGAATGTGGGGAGGAGGAGGAGGAGTTAAAGGAGACACGTTTCCGTTTTTATTTTGCTTGTGCCGTTCTGTTTTGTTGCTAAGTGCCTTCGCCTTGTCACATTGTGCTGCTTGTCAGATGTCGTGGGTGTGAGCGTTGCGTGCCTTCTGTGTCTTGCAAATGCCAAGCGCGGCTCTACTTATTTATTTAGTATAATTGCTTTGCTTCTCCGCTCATTCCGGTCTTTATTACATTTTTTTTCTCTCTTTCAGCAATGCAGTATACAAAAAAAGAGACAAAGGTACAGCCCTGCAATGTCTTGCTCATGCCACTGCTGGCAGAAAGGGCGCCCTACTAGAGGCAACTTTCACCATTCGACATCTCGGAAGAGGTGGTAGGCCCCGCGCTTCGCACTACCACATACACGTGGCCTGCACGACAGACTAACGAACCAACTGCGGTCTACCCACTTTTACGGCTGGGAGGACAAAGGCGGGGAGATTTGAAGAAGTTTGCTGGCTACACTATGAGACCTCCTTTACCAGTGGCAAAATATAGTAATAGGTTTTTACCCTTTCAACTGGTACAAAACTGACACCTTTATACAAGGCATCATGTTTGATGTCTTGTATATCATTCATTATCAGAGTTGTTTCTTTTTGTTTGCATTTTGACTGCTTGTGTTGTGGTTATTGCAAACATGATGCCTTGTATAAAGGTGTCAGTTTTGTACCAGTTGAAAGGGTAAAACCCTATTACTACTAAATTTTGCTGACTGTTTCAACTGCCGCGCCTTGAGATCGAATCGTACCGTCAACTTCTGTTTTCCATATCCTGTGTGCTAATCATTAAACCCACTGCAGCTCGCAGTCTTTGCACCTAGCAATGTATATGGAAAAAAGCAATACTGGATAAGCATTCATATTTTATGCAGGCCAGTCAGCCGAAACGTCGCATCTTCATTTCCTCTGTGACAGTTAAGATCTCAGATTTCGTTTTTTTTTTAATATCTAGATATTCATTGTACGAGTTCACTGAAGCGTTACGTTTTTGGCAAATTCACACGTCGCTGTGTGCGTGTAGAAGACACACGAGTAGATTTGTGTGTACGCCTTATGTCGATTCATAATGTAACCACCCATTCCTTCCTCGCTGGTGCGAGCCAGACAGCGAGCAAAACTTCGCTTCTAAGACAGTAATACCTTGATACGGGTATATTCGATTAACGAAGTTTCTGTACGACGAAATTTGGATGTATTACCATTATTTAACACAAGAAGCTAGAGGTAACTTTAAAATAATACGTAAATAATGCATGTATCAATCTACAGTCTTATATAAATAACAATACAATTATAATAAGACATGGATTTAGTACACTGCTAATAATTTATTCTATTTAAATATTGTACAATATTAAATATTCTTTTCAATATACATTTTGTTTGTTTACGAAATGAATGGTAAGCTAAGAAGTAATGTTAATAGGTTTTTACCCTTTAACCTGGCAACAAAACTGACACCTTTATACAAGGGATCATGTTTGCATTAACCACAACACTTGCGTTCTGCTTAGCTTTTTTAAATATGGCAATGTCGGGCACATTTCGGAAAATTGCTAAATTCAAGTCAACATTTGGTCGACAAGCACCATGACCTTTGGGAAGAGGGAGGCCAAAGGGGAGGTGGGGGGGGCTGGAGGGGGACTGAGCCCCCCCCCCCTGCGGAAGATTTAGCACCACACCTCCCCTCCCTCCCCCCCCAAAAAATGTTTCAAGTTGAAAAATCCTGTTAAAATATTAAAATTATTTGGTTCTTTCGGTAAAGTCACGTAGATAGGTTCAAAGAAAAAAAACTACGACGTTTCGATCACAACACAAGCGTTCTTGACCAAAAGACCCAACGAACACGAATGTCTGTAGTCACGAAAGCTTTAAGTCAAGATTTAAAATGTCAAGATTTCATCAGGTGGTTGTTCCACCTGACGAAGATTGCTTGTGTTGCGATCGAAACGTCGTGATTTGTTTTATTTTATTTATACCTACGTGACTTTACCGAAAGAACCACACAGTAAAGATTTACAATATTTAACACCAGTCGCGTTTTTCCCTTTAGAATGTGCCAGTCCCCAAGAGCCGTAATCATAAAAAAATCAATTATTGTCTTTTACTATTTACTGTGTCGTGCAAACCCCCCCTCCACCCCTCCAATGAGTTTTTGAATGCCCTCTCCGCCCGCCCCCACTCCCCTATAACGAAGGTCGTGCTACGAGGTTGCAGTCGATTCATTTTCGCAAGAAAGCATGGCTCTCTGCCGAGCTTGGCAAAGTCTGCACATTTGTGTGGGTGGATTATTGCGCGCGTGTGGACTCTAGTTTGGCTCTGTCATTGCTGCCCCCCCCGGACCCCCCCCGCATCCCCCCCCCCGCACCCCCCCCCCCCCCCGTTACCCCCCCCCCCCCCCAGAAGCCAGAGATGAAGTTGGAACCCTGTGCCCCGTACGACTCTCGTCACACAAAAGTTTGCATTGCACTTTTCTTCAGAGCATATATTTCGTGGGTATTCATCATGTAGCAGTATTATATTTAAAACATTATTTTACAAATATTTGGTTATCCTGAACATTGTTTTTTTTTTAAAGAGGTTTATTCATGGGATGAAACTGGAGATCCTAGCAAAAATGCCCACTTATAAATAGGTTCTCTTCCAGCAGTGGATTTACAAAGGTGCTGTCCATATACTCGTTGGGCTATTTGCTGTGGGACAACTCTCTCGACTACAGAACTTATCTTATCCACGGCCCTATTATCCGCGATTCCTTTTAACAGTGAAACCTTTATTGTCTATTCTAGATTTGAAGCTTTCGTGACTGCAAGGATTCATACTCTTAGGTTTTTCAGTAAAGTCACGTAGGTAAAAAATAAAAAATAATAGAAATAAAATAATAAATCACGACGTTTCGGAGGCAACACAAGTCTCCGTCATCAGGTGGGGACTGTCACAGCTAGATTTACTGTAACCAGTGAGGCAAAATTCCAAGAAACGAGCTCTTAAATACAAGTTAAGGGGGGAGGGGGGAGGGGCTTATCTGAATGTGTTAGCCAATTAATGGAACGTGTTGAGGGGGGGTTGGGCGGGGGTTTGGATGATAAAGTAGTTTATCGTCCAAACATTTATGTTATTTGTGACTATCCACCATTTTACGCATAATTCACAGCTCAGCTGCTTCCTAATTCTCTTCCTGCGGTTTATCCATTGGTAACCAATGCTGTAATTCCTCCTATTATCCGTAAACAATATATTGTGTCGTGAGACAAATGAATCCTACTTACTCACTGGTTATACGCCTTTAGTTTTTTACCCCGTGGAAAAGAGTAGACTCACAAATAACCCCATGGATTATAGGATTGGCGATTATTGCCGCCCTATATCACTGCGGATAAGACGGTTCTGTATATTAGCCAGAGATGGTCGAATGCACGAATGGCAAAAGTGGATGTGGACCACGCTAAAATCCAGACCAGTAGAACACCAGACACAAATGATCAGCGTAGGCACATTCACGTTTCTCCACAGTGATAATTTTGGTTTACCATTGAAGCCAACAGCCAACATCGGACGAACCCATGAATCATATTCCCAGAGTAATTATTGCCAGATAATATTGTATCATATTATTAAAAATGAAATGGTGTGCTCTGTAATTTAAATTGTCCTGCATTGTCACTTAATAAATGACCGTGCAGAACATTTATAAAATGCTCTCATTTATTAGAAACACCACTTTACCGTGCAATGCGCAGGGTTTTGTTTCCTCTCTCTACATTCCTTAAACGCCCGCCCATATAGTATTCTCTTCCACGTGGACCAATCTTCTTGATTGAAATACAAATTTAAAGTTGGCGAACGTTGCGTGCACCTGGGGACTGTTAGATGTGGAAGCCTGCACCGAATTGGGCTGGGCAAGCCTGCAGCGTGCCCATTTTTAAATCTCACAAGAATAAAAGAAAACCCCAATGAAGCGCAAACGGGCAAAGCGCAACCAACGAGAGATGAGAGACAAAGTGAAACTTCGGAGCAGAGACCAAGAGAAGCAAATGAGCGGAGGGAAAAGGCAGCAGCGCTCTGTGATGCCGCATCACGGAGTGAAGAGGCCACGACTGAACGGGCAGAATTGAGGGAAAGGAAGGCATAGAAGGACATGGGGGGGGGGGATTTTTCTCAGCATTTGGGAGGTCCACGGGCTGACAACTCCGGGGGCGGCACCATTCGGTTAATGTTAAGCAAACTTTAAACGATAACAATTATGCATCAAACAAGAGAGGAGGGGGGGCTGATCTTTTGGCAGGGAGGTGATGGGAGGGGGTGGGGGCTGAGCCCCCCACCCTGACGCTATGGGGGGCTGGGGAGGGGAGTCCTGGTGCAATGCATTTGTATGGCAGGTAGCTGACCAGGAAGCACTGCACCTGTTGATGGAATTGGTGAGTCACATTACCAGAGTAAGCAGGACTGATGCTCTCACTCGATCTATTTCTGAACGTTGCGAGGCTGGCATGGAGTACGAATTGTCAGTGCCAAGGCACTAACAACTAGAGCACAAGGTAAGCCTGTCCATAAGAATAGTAAGTTTGCATACCGCCTCTTATACCACTGTGTACGCCCCACCGCACACAAAGACAAAGATCCCCCGTATAGCCTTAACAGACTGTAGGGGCAAGTGCTGTTAGTGAGCACCTATGAAGGCCGAAACGGTACACGAGCTGATGGGTGGCCAGCACCACACCCGACCACCTTTGTCTCTCTAGTGACGATGTTTGCACAGCGCACCGGGCACTCATTTGCGGCTGAATCGACCTAGGGGAGGCCCAGGACCGGTTCAAATAATCGTCACCGGTGTTGGCCGTGAGCGGGAATCGAACCCGGGTCGACAGTTTCATAGCGCAGCGCACTAACCGCGACACCACTGCTCCACTACCACACACATACACACCACCACACACACGACACTTTTGATCTAACTTTAATTTTTATCTTCCAAATACCAATTCAAGTAGATTGGCAACTGCGAACAAATTTCATAAAGTGGGTTTTGTGTTCGCTACTCCTTGGAATTTGCAAAATAGCCCCGCAGAAGTTATTCTGGCCTCAGTTCAACTTTGCTACCAAGGCTACATTCATGTTTGGCGAAGACAGCAGTTTGTAAATCGCCGATTAGCATTAGCGTCCCGTCACTCGCCAAGATTTAGATTACTGCAACTTAGTTTGGCTCGGTTCGTTTTAAATGCCCTAGACAAAAGGAGATAATAAAACTAAAATCAAAGTAAATGAATGGAGATATAAGGTGTTGGCACACTTGATTAATCAGTAATCTATTTTAGAGTTTAAATAACGGGATGTATTTACTCCATGTAATTTGCATCATTAAGTTGCATTGCATTACCAATCCAATGGGCATTACATTCAGGCTGATATACATTGAACAGTGTTGACGTTTCAGCTGCGGCTTTGGAATATATAACCCAACTTTGCGCATTTTTGTACAGTTTAGCAACAAAGCTATTCATACTGTTTGGTTCTTTCGGTAAAGTCGCGTAGTTAGAAACACAATAAAACAAAGCACGACGTTTCAATCGAAGAACCAAAGAGTATGGATTCCTGCAGTCACGAAAGCTTCAAATAAAAAACAACGCTGTTGTTCCACGTATCGCTGCTAATTTAAAAAATTCGTTATAATTGCTGATTGCAGCAGCGTGGCCAGACTTAAAATATCTCAAGTTCTGCAATAACTAACTGGACAACATCCTATGGATATGCCACTGCATTAATCGAGTTTTTATTTCTAAATTACAAATTCCGTTCATTTCAGCTACGAGCATTTGTGAAATGGGTGCGTGAAGACAGCAGAGTGCAATGCTGCGTCGCTCTTCATGGGTTGGTCTTAGGCTTGATTTAATTAAATGCTAGTTATGGCAATGGGGCTCCTGCCAGTTGAGTTCTTGCCACACGTGGCCGTTTGCTTTATACCGCATTTCCATGACCACTGGGAACCCCCCCTGCCTCTACCAGCCCAGTTCCATTACAGGATCAACAGCAAGAAGAAATACCTGGGTCTGTACCCCCCCCCCACCCCGCTCACTTTAAGAGCCACGAGGCTTTCAAGGCTCTGCGCTTTCTTTTTGATGACCTCTAACTTTTTCTGCCCTCTATAACTGAATGTAGAGGTTAAAACATAAATAAATGCCTTAACATTTATTCCAGTATTTCATGTTGATCATTTTTTTGTAGTTTACCTATTCGCCTAGAATGTATATATTGTTTTTTTTACCAGAAAACGCCCACTGAGCTATATAGCTCTTTTTCAGGAGCGATCTGGCCACAAATGATAGCTCAACGAAGTGGTTTATCACGTGGAAATGTTTAGCATCTAAGTACTCTAAACGCATGTTGATTCGAAATGTGGAGGGAAAAAACGGACAACCTGGAGAAAAAGCATACGACCACGGATGTTATATATGCAAACTCCAAATATACAGGTGTCAGGGTCGGGATCGAACCCATGACCTGTATACCAAGCGAGGTAGTTAACATCTCATCACCGCGGCACCCTATCAGAGGAAGAGTGGGCTGAATGCCCTCGATAGTTTATCCTAAAGTGGAGGGCCTCATGCAGGCAATGGCACGACTAGAGATCGGAGGGTTGCTGTACCTTTACTATTTTATTATTTAGTGCTTTAATGACTGTTTTTGAGGGCATTTTACATTCCAATAGGATTTAACAATTTTCCCACAATTACCTACCCACACAGGGATGAAATTCAATAGTGGCAAGTCATCAGAGCTGGCTTTAAAGCCAGTGGAGCTTGGGCTCAAGCCATTTCCGTAACTGGCACTGAGCACCGAGTTTTACGGCGGTAGTGGCTAGTGAGGAGGTTTGCGTTTTGAAGGTGTTGGGGTTCAGGCGAGTTAGTTCTATGCGATTTTCCACCAGGTTTTTGCTGAAACCGTCTTGCGAGAGTGATGGCACTTTCAAAACCGCGTGTCGGCGAGAAAGCATTCTGCAGTCGGTGTTTTTTTATGTGTACTCGCATGACATTTTCAGCCGGGCCACTTAAGAGAAATCATTGTGGAATGTCTCTATAATCTCAGGGTGTGAATCTGGGTCAAGCCTCTCATCCAAAAGATATAAAATGCCTGCATTACCCTTCTTACTGGGAACAATGGATGGCGGCTAAAAAAAGGGTTTCATTTTTAACCAGCAAAGGTCACAGATGTTTAATTCATATACGTCCGTGTGTGTGC
This sequence comes from Lampetra planeri, assembly GCF_965212315.1. Classification (NCBI taxonomy): domain Eukaryota; kingdom Metazoa; phylum Chordata; class Hyperoartia; order Petromyzontiformes; family Petromyzontidae; genus Lampetra; species Lampetra planeri. Next base: position 9,346,748 of record NC_136122.1, on the reverse strand, counting down.
TCCAGTGCGTGCGTGTTCACGATTCATATGTCCATTATCATCGTTAAATCGTTGTAAGCGGTGAATAGCAGCAGTCATTTGTAAAGAAAGGGCTCGAATACTGGAATGTTTGATTCTGCTGAAATAGACGAGTTTTACACCTTTTAACATGGCCCTTTGTGTTATGCAGTTAGCATGATGTGAATTAAAGCTTTACAGAGAGATGCTGAAAAAACGTGTCCACAAATACACGTGACCGGGCCGTCCAATGTTACAGTATTTAACTAATCATTCACCGATGATTTGTTCGATTTGCTCAACTAATTGGGCAACTTGACAAATAGTTGGGGGACAAAAGTCACACCTCTGTGTCCAAGTATGCTGCCGAACGGGGCACAGATGTGCAGGGCCTGGGGACGTCTCCGGCTTTATCAGCTGCGCGTCACGCTGGGTGTGGCTTGTTATGGAGGGTTTCCCACCTTCGTGGGTGCATGCTATCGGAGAGGTCACCATTGTCGATCTTGGCCCGAATAACGGGCCAAGAACAAAGAAACGTCATCCGTTCGAATTGTCATTGCTTGATCGGCTTTAGCAAGGAAATTGTCCTAGCTATAGTGACATCAACACTTATCATCACGATATTCATTGAAACAGCACACGTAGGAATGTATTGTTCATGAAAAGTGTATGCTTTTGTGCACGTTATTTTATATGCACATTGCTAGGTAGAACCGGCGAGTCGGAAAAAACATCGATTCTAGGAATGAATTGTAACCAGTTACATAATGACAATTCACGAATTTGGGAGGGTGAAGGAATAATTAATTACATGTCTACTCTATAAACACCTGGATACACAATGCAATTTAGGTGCAATTTTCGTAAATTAAATTCTGTGGAAGCGAGTGCAAGACAATCAAGTGCAATATACACACTCACTCGCACCACGCATTGACACTGGCACAACACAAACACGCTGCTCGTACGCACGTACACAATTATGCGTATACATGCAAATTTACGCCATCGATTCCACCATTGTCGCATAACAATTTGGATACACGGACGATGTCGCATTCATTTACGTGTATCTACATTAAGAAACAAAACTTTCTTACACATCTCATCAGTCCAACGGCCTTGTGGCAGTACAAAATTTCAGCAGTACTGGTTCATAACAAGTTAACTCTAGAGCACTTTCGACATAATATCTCATCAGCACAGTCAGGCTTACTTGAATCAATGATGGTGAACTGCTGGATGTTATCGGCAATGGCCCTCTCTTTAATCCATGGGTACTATATTATAGAGTGCATCCAGAACTTAATATCGCAAACATCTCCGATGCATGGTAATGCCAACGAAGGTCATTTAGTGTTCAAAATAAAATGCAAACGGGGGAAATCCTTGACCGAGCCTGCAGAATTTTAATCTGTTGCTGTCCGATGCTACGGCGGTTGTCACACCGCACCGAAATCTACCAGCTGCCCGCGTTGCCGAGGGATCTTTTAGCCGACTCCGCGATGCCACGCGGTTTTAATCCCCGCAACTTGCCACTTTAGGGCGGCCTGCATGAAAGTCCTTTAGACCGGGCCACATTACTTCGCTGCGATTTGCATTAAAGGGTTAGAAAGGGCGGGGAGGGGGGGAATTGTTCTGTTGTCGCTGTCACTGCTAAGACCGTGAGTACACGGCGGTGACCCATTGCTGCTAAAATATCATCGCGCCAGTGGCTGTTACAGCTCCATCGCCCCTTGTTTAGTTGCGGTGCTCATAAAAGTACGGGACGCTAGCGCGTGGTGTAGACGGTTAGCGCACCGGGCTTGCAATGCAGAGGCTACCGTTTCAATCCCACCCCTCCCGTTTGTGGCAGCTGAAACGATGGCCAGAAGTGTTTTAAATCCCCCTGCCTCTCTCCACCCGGGCACTATTTTCTTTTTAACCTTTGTTTTGGCCTTCTCCCCCAATGCATTCCCATTGTGCTATCAGCAACATGCCACATCGGATGAACAATCCATTTGTGTTTATCGCGGGGCACGTGTGCCCTTTGTCATAACGGCCCACGGAAGAGATATATATATATTTTTTTTTTATAGGATATCCAAAAAATCCTTCAAGTTTCCTTTTTATTCTTTACACAGCAAGAGGAGCACTCTGCCACACTCTGCCGAGGAGATTGTCACGTGACAGTCAACGTGTATATTTGTCATTTACACAATTACACATTGATACGCGATGGCATTTTTGCGTGTGCAGTTATTGGCGACCGGGCCCAGATCATCAACTCTCTAGACTCGAGAACCAATGGGACCTTTTTGGCTGTATCAAAATGCTAAAACAATAAAAATAGGCTTCGCCCTTTCTGGACACTAAAACAGGTGTTTTGTATTATCCGAGCATGTGCGTTTGCATGTTTTACCACAAGTATGTGTGGTTAATGCAGACTTGATGCCTTGCAACAGGTATCTATTTTGTGTTCGAACATCTTAACACCTCCTGATTTAGCCAGAAAGGGTAAAGCCTATTCTTATTTTTCGTCATCTTGAGAACTAATTAGTTGCCCGGATTTAAACTCGGGGCCTCAGCAGTGCAAGGTTGCCACTGACTTCTGAGCCTCGTGGTCACATTTTGTCGGCAATTATTTTATCATCAACCTCAGGATGATCAGTATTTTATCTGCAGCTAATTTACAGCATTTTCCCAATCATGCTACAATTCGATATTTGTTTAATGGGTTCCAGTTATCTTTGGCAAAAGCCCATCCTAAATTGAGGGGGATAATGACAGAAGCTTAAAACACATTCCTGCCGAGGGAGCTGGTAGGAACGTTGGAGTCGCTCGGTCCATGGCCAGGGTCAACGGCGGTCCTGGTGCATTCCACAAATATGTCCGACTGTGAGGGCGGGCACAAGCCGGCGTGAGTAGGTTAAACGTTGAGTTTTATAAGGGCACCACGGCTGACCAGCCCCTCCCCTCCCCTCCCCACCCAGCCCCACCCCTCCCACCCCCCACCCAGCCCCACCCTCCCCACCCAGCCCCTCCCCACCCTCCCCACCCAGCCCCTCCACACCCTCCCCTCCCCACCCAGCCCCACCCTCCCCACCCAGCCCTTCCCCACCCTCTCCCTCCCCACCCAGCCCCTCCCCACCCAGGCCCTCCCTGCACGACGGACGGACACAATAATCCCCTGTGGGCTGGTGTAACCAGGAGGCTCCTACCAGTATTAAGCAATATTTTATTACTGTTAGATGTAGACAATGACCGTGTTTGCCTTTTGTTCTGAACAATGATATTTTAGTGGCTGCAAGACTGCATGCTTGCAAAGATAAATGACTGATTGGGCTCTCACCTGCATATAAAATAAAAGTGTAATCAATGAATGGAGCTCGACTGTGTACCCAAAAATTCAGAACAATCAATTGCAGCTGTGTGGAGTAATACATTATGGCTACATAAAATGGAATGACAATTTATGGCACACAGAGAGCCAGGCAACGGAGACAAAAGTCGGATATTTTCTTCACTTGATAAAACTGAAACTTGATTTGAAGCTTTCGTGACTGCAGGAATTACTCTTTGGTTCTTTCGGTAAAGTCACATATTTACAAAGATTAATATCCAATGGAAATTTTGAATACCGAATGTTTTGAAATGTAATAAATGAGGAATAATAAGGATTTTTTTCCAGCAATTTGTAACTCAACTCTGGAGGGACAATAATAGTTGTTTTTACCCTCATATCTAGCAACAAAACTTACACTTTTTTTACAAGGAGTCATGTTTGCATTGACCACAATACCTGCGGTCGGAATGCAAACAAAAAACACAACTCTGATAATGTATGCACTGTCCTTGACATTGATTGGTCCACACCTGAGACAGCTTTTCTTAGAGCCTAGTCTCACATGGTGTTGGACCAGATGACGCCAAAAGGCGCACTCTGGAGGGACGCTTTACCGTATTTCACATTGGTCACTGAAGGTTGGTGAATGGGCGATATCGTACAACGCTACTGTTAGCCATGGCCAGGAATCGATGTCGAGAATCAGGTTCGTGTTGCAGTGCTCAAACCACTGTGCACCACTCCACCGAATTACATTTTAATACGACAATGTATTCTATATTAAAGTATACATCTCCATTTGGAAGGGTATAATCGCTGCATTGTTAAATGTGTTTGAAAATATGCAGACTGTAATGCACACTTATTTAATGTAATGCAATATAATATACAGTATCTGATAACGTCATTACTGTATATACAATGTTAGACGGATGTGCAAGTCAAACATTACGTTTTGCAGAGAGCCAGGAATGATATTCATAAAAAATATACGTACCTGAATCCAGAGAATAACATACCATAAACATCATCACCCCGTAATGGACACGATTCATATTTACAGCCCCTTATTCCATAGAGACATTACACAGGCCCGGTCATCGCTCAACGCTGACACTAAATCTTTTCAATGTCTGATTATCGCTGTCATGCCATTCATCCCATGTATGATGCAGCTTTATATTCATCTGCAATGGGAGATGCAATTATATCCTGATAAAAGTCCTCTGTGTGTACGGGTAAAAATCATGACTGGTGCTTTGATCGTTTGTACATCCAAGAGGCCTGCCGCGTACGAGTGAATTTGGGTGCACGACATGTTTCAAACCAAACAATATTAATATGAAAATGAGGCTCAAGTGACATTATATACTGCGGTGAGATATTTTGTCAAGATCTCATGCTTGTGTCCAAGCACTATGGCATCAATTTAATATAATGTAATAACCAAAAGAAAAACAAAGCAAGATTGCACTATATTTCAATTAGAAGGCTGTATCAGTACATTGATTTTATATTTTAAACACATTCCTGCGGAGGGAGCTGGTTGGGTTGCTCGGTCAATGGCCAGGGTCAACGGCGGCGTGGTGTATTCCGCAAATATGCCCGACTGTGAGGGCGGGCACAAGCCGGCGTGAGTAGGTTAAACGTTGAGTTTTATAAGGGCACCACGGGGTGACCAGCCCCTCCCCACCTAGCCCCACCCCTCCCACCCCCACCCAGCCCCACCCTCCCCACCCAGCCCCTCCCCACCCTGCCCTCCCCACCCAGCCCCTCCCCACCCTCCCATCTCCACCCAGCCCCACCCCTCCCATTTTTGGATTCACGACGGACGGACGGACACAATAATCCCCTGTGGGCTGGTGGAACCAGGTGGTTCCTAACAGTATTAACCTACAGATAATAATGATTATATTCATCAGCCCTTTGTCAATCCACTGCAGCACTTGGCCCGGCCCTCTCTACACCACGTTGATGGAGGGGTTCGTTTGACCATACTTCACCGCTCTGGTTCGGTGAATGGGGGATGCAAGAGCGATTCAGATATCACTCGTCATTTGATATTCGCCATGGCACTGAATCGACCTCGGGCTATCAGGTTCAGAGCATAGTGTGTTAACCACTCCACCGATGCTCCTCGTTGACTGTTTGCGTTACGCACTTAAAAATAAATGCAAGCCATCGGTTGTCTACGCCGTAGCTACGTAATAAAACATTTTCACTCGCTAGGCTACAAAAAAACGCCAGTTTCACTCGATGCTATGTACAAACCGTTTGTCTATTTTATGACTGCGGAGTGAGTTACAATGCGGGCACTGCAGTACTGCAAATTGCAAGCATTTGACGGCTCCTCTGCATCAATGGAGATTGACATACGTTGCAATGCGTTTGGAACAGTTTATACAAAAATGGGAAATAACAAAATAAATAATATTTCTTGTTTAAGAACTGATTGCGCAGTTTTCAAACGTCGTACTCGGCTGCCGCACCGCTGTCGATGGCGGTGGAGAGATTTGAGCACACGAATTATACAGTCAATTTGTGGAATGTATTAATATGTTTAACAGTGACGTCTTCTGATGTAAAAAAAACAAAGAAATATCGATAATTTTTCTCGCGTTCGTTTAGAAATAAATAAGTACCTTGCGCCTAACGCGCTCCGTGAAATACGATAATTTCACTGCCACAACGTTACCGCAATTGATTAGCCCATTGATTGCAAATTGGAGGCGTACACGCATCAGACATCCAAACAAGCAGCTGCAGTAGACACTATTTCTGTGATCGATAATAATGGTGAACAATTAAGTGGTCAAATGAGAGCACTGGTGTGCATCCTACACCTGCTCTCTCTCTCTGTCAATGTTCCCACGGCTCATGCACGTCCCGCATGTCCCGCGTGCGTTGTGACACACCGAGCGATCTTATCCGTGGACTTCTGGGTTCGTGGCACTAACAGCAGAGGCACTGACAGACCTAAGAGACCGACTGTGCCCCGGTGTATTTACTTTTTAAAGTGCCAACTGTGTACCTTTGCATTAACGACCTCACGTCCGATGTCCGGTGTCTTGCTTTCAAAGAGTTCGGTGAGGGCTCAGCCATGGGAATTTACCACGAGGCAATCAGGGTCCACGCGTACAAAGTACAAAATGGTCAAACGCTGCAATTGCACTCTCACGCCAATGCTCGTGGAAAGACAGGAGGCAGCTCTAGAAAGTATTTTGGTGTCAGAGGTGAAAGTACCCACACTTTATCCCCACCGCACCTGACCTGCCAATCGACTAACTGTGATCGGACCCCATTTATACTGCTGCGTGGACAGCATCGGTGGATATTCTTAGGTTTTTTCGTCTTCAGGTGGAACCGTCACAGCACGCTTGCTGTATCAAGATAGACGGAAGCTTGTGTTGCCTCCGAAACGTCGTGATTTTTATTTTATTTTTATTTTACTTTTATTTAAAAAAAAAAAATACCTACGTGACTTTACCGAAAAAACCTAAGAATATGAATACTTGCAGTCACGAAAGCTTCAAATCTAGAAGCATCGGGGGAGTTTTGAGAAGCTTGCCTATTGTTTAAACTGCCGTGCCGAACCTACGAACTCCGGTTCAGTGCGATAACCATTGCACCACGGTAGCTCCATCGCACGCTCATAGCATCGTAACCATAAATCCGTCATCGGTCACTCTGGTTATCAGGACAGTTGCCCCGAAGCAGCCAAATTGCGCGAAGCCACTGATTTCCGTTCCCACGACATACTTTGCGGGCGAATGGATGCGCGACTTTGCCAAATCGGACTCGCGTGACGATCTCGCATTGCGGCACAGCGAGCTGAGGCTTCAGCACCGCGATCAAATAGACGTCCGCAAGAATTGGGAGTCGAAGACGCCGGCTCTGGGAGCGATTGTGTTCTTGCCCATCGCCTTCATAACAAATTGATATTCTTTTTCGATGTAAAGCTTTCATGACTGCAGGGATTCATCTTCTTGGTTCTTTCGGTAAAGTCACGTAGAAGGGAAATTATAAAATAATAAAAAGAAAACATTATAAGATCATTTTCACGACGTTTCGGCCACAACGCAAGCAGCCGCCCTCAGGTGAAGAACAGGTCTGTCGGAAAGACAGACGCTGTCTTTCCGACAGACCTGTTCTTCACCCTTCTACGTGACTTTACCGAAAGAACCAAGAAGATAAATTGATATTCATTTCTTAACGACGTCCTGCGATGAGATGAGCGAAGCACTCCGCTGGGAACGCAGCGATGCCTCCCAAAGCTGTGGGCGACTCATACAAGAAGCGTGCCTGAACAAACGACTGCCTTAAACCGCTTGCTGCATTGTGTGTGGCCTCGTGACGCACACAAGAAGCAGGATTGTCGGCTTTAGTCGCCTCGCCCCGAATGCGTTTAAAGCCTCACCCCTTTATTGTTGTTGTACAGCGTTGCATCTCTGTGGCTCCATCATCCGAGCTCCGGCCACATGAGGAAGGATGATGCGTCGATTCATCCGTAGATGTACATTCATATGCAGACGATGCAGTGCGCATCGCATTGTGCGCGTGAGAATCAATTTACTTCCAAGGCGCGCGTGCAGATCAGATGTGCACATTAGACCATCGTGTTTCCCATCCGGTCGGGGTATAAAGAAAACTGTCACAAACGAGAAACCATAGAAATTATGTGAAAATGAGACGAAACTCTTTCCATTCTTCAATCGAAATGTGATTCATCATTGGATTGATAGTAGAGAGCTAAATTGTTCGTGAAAGTAATCGTAAGAAATTACAGCCATTCACCGTGATAAAGGGTTTTTTTTTTGGCTAGATCGCGTAAAAATATAAATGTGTCGTTACGCGATCTAACGCCCCCCAAAAAAACCCTCAATTATGGGTGATATTTCTCGCGACAGCGTCCGACTCCGTGTTTAACATTCACCGTGAGTCTTCGTTCAGGTTGGTGAAGTGGGGTGAGAGGGCAGAAGCAGTTCTCGTTATGATTCGACACCGACGCCGTGAACGAATTGGCTCGGTTCGTAGCCGCAGCACGTAAACCCACTGTACCAATGGGCCGACCCCCCGGGGTGAATGGTCACACGTGGGCAAATGTCAGGTAGGGATTTTCGTCCCCCATTGAGAGACTGCTTCTCACAATAGGATGGTGGAATTTCCACCGCTGGCCAATAGATGGGAGATTATCGCGGTGTTCGTTTGAACGTGGCCGACACTCCGGCTGCAATTCCATCGTCGGCAGAGGACCACTTATGCCTGCCAGGTGGCCCTTTGCCAATAACCAACTGAAGCCCCCGGATATTACTCTGACTTTTTAATATGCGTGCATTATGTGTGACATGGTATGGAGAGGGGAGAGGGGAGAGGGATACCTATATAGCTATCCTGTGATGCAGAGGGGAGAGGGGAGAAAATAGATATGAATAATGATTAGTAGTGTGGACATTTTCACCATCCCAAAAGCACAAGGCTATTATTACGGCGCTATGTTTCACAGATGGGTATGGTCTACCAGGAGGGGGTGATGTTACTGCGTCGTTTCATCCCAAGATATTGGTGGAAACTACTCAATTCCAATTGCAGACACAGGTCGTTCCATTGAACAACCACTGATGAATAATCCCATTTAAGTGGTACTCACTTTATCGACCCTGGAGGGCAGATGGGCTGAGTGATTTTCCCAAAAACCGGCAGAAAAGTAAGTTAGGCAATACACATTGAGAATTTTCCGCAATTCTCACCGTACATAACGCAGCGAAATAACTCCCGCGAGAGCCGTTCCAGAAGAAAAAAATAATAAATTATATGGGTACAACGTGACCTTGTAGGGAGGCTTATTTTATGTCTCCTGCAGTTGGGCGGTCTTGAGGCAGAGCGAAAAATCTTCCAGATGCACAATATTGGTGTGCTTTTTTAAATTAAATACACAGCAAGAAATCAAATCAGCATTTCACTCCATGCCAAACACTGACACATTATACTTTCTAATGATATCCTTTACCGCTTCTCATTTGAAATGCTGTTTATTACTGTCTCCACCCCCAGAGATTTCTGCCTGAAACATTCAGGGTGTCTGCCATCCCAAAGTCTTGCATGCAGATGTGATATCGTGACAGGTGGCTGCGATTAGAATGCATTGCTACGGCGTTGATTCTAGGACACAATACGCACGGTAGCACTGACAGGAGCCCCACTTAATATTGTTGCGGGAGGCACCAAATCCACATCCTCAACGTCGTCGTCATCATCATCAGCCATTGTCCATCCACTGCTGGATGAAGGTCTCCCTACTCTGTCGCCCTCGCAGTCCAATGCTGCGATCATTGACCTCCACGGTAAACACGGAACGTTGGCCCAATAATTCGACTGGACATCTGTGCAAAAAAAAGAGCTTCATATCTCATCGGATTCTTCCAGTCTAAATAAAGATTCTGATTCCGGTACCAACACACGCGCCAACATTGGTCCAACGTTGCACATTAACTGGGCCACTTGTGCACATCTAGGAAGGATTATTATTCCTTGGACATGATTACATCTCGGGATCAGGAGAGAGAGCGTGGGAGGAGTCTACCAACATCAGAGGGCGGGTCGTGCCCAAACCGGGGAGGTGCCAGAGGAAATTCTGAAGTAGGATTGGTCAACTTGGTTCAAAAGCAAAAGAGCGGTGGAAGAGGAAGAGGTGGAGGAGACAGTGGTGAGTCGGTTGGAGGGCAGAGAGCGATGTGATTGGTGGAGGAAGAGGGGGGGACGAGTGGCAGGGGGGATAAAAGGAGAGGCTCGAGAAGAGTAGAGTACAACAAACACATTCCTGCGGAGGGAGCTGGTAGGAACGTTGGGTTGCTCGGTCAATGGCCAGGGTCAACGGCGGCGTGGTGTATTCCGCAAATATGGCCGACTGTGAGGGCGGGCACAAGCCGGCGTGAGTAGGTTAAACGTTGAGTTTTATAAGGGCACCACGGGGTGACCAGCTCCTCCCCACCCAGCCCCACCCTCCCACCCAGTCCCTCCCCACCCTCCCCTCCCCACCCAGCCCCACCCTCCCCACCCAGCCCCTCCTCCCCCCCCACCCAGCCCCTCCTCCCCCACCCAGCCCCTCCCTCCCCACCCAGCTCCTCCCTACACGACGGACGGACACAATAATCCCCTGTGGGCTGGTGGAACCAATGGGTGCCTACCAGTATAAAGGTCCTCGTATCAGACGCCGGTGTCCTGAGTCCTGCTCCGCACACACACACACACCGATCTCATCGCTACATCCCCACAGTGGATGTGATCCTTTACACAGTAGGGGGCACACGTTGTCACAAGATCTGCTCCGATATTGTTTTACCGAATCACCGTGAAACTGCAAAAATATTTGAATTCTCATCGTTGAAATGTAGATGCGTCCAGTGCAAAACCAAAATTAAATATGATGGGATTTTTTTAAAACTCGCTATTCTTGAACACCCGGTTTAATCTCAGGCGTCTGAAACCCAGATTCTAACCCGGGATCTCGGCGCTACTCCGCTCAAGGCTCTGATCTCTGAGCCACTGAGCGACCTCCAAGCGTGATTATATTTAAATGTTGACCAAGTAATAATTTGTCCGTGGCATTTGTCTTCCACTTTCTGTTTTTCTGGGTTAGATTGTTGAGGGAAACACCGCAGGTTGCTAATTAAATGTCAATTCAATAAAAAGGCATTGAATGACATTTCAGATGTGGCTACATTTAAATTATTCTAAAGCTTTGTGCACAGGTGCCGCATTGATTGCGGCTGTGAAAAGCAGCTTGTTATTATAAACCAATCAATACAGGAATCCTGATGGGACGCCTAATTAAATAGCTTCACCTGCCATTGTGTTTCGTGGCATCTTAATGTTGGAAGATCACTGTTCCAAAGCGGGAGTGATTAATGTCTGGGCGGCGGGGGTGGAGGGCGGGGGGGGGGGTGGAAGGGGGGGCGAAGGGGGGGAGGAAGGGGGGGGAGGAAGGGGGGGGGGGAGGAAGGGGGGGGGGGAGGAAGGGGGGGGTGGAGGAGGGGGGGGCGTGTGGAGTTGGGGGGGGGTGGAGGTGGGGGGGGGTGGATGGAAGAAGGGGGGGTGTGGAGGAAGGGGGGGTGGAGGAGGGGGGATGTGGAGGAAGGGGGGGGGGAAGGGGGGTTGTGGAGGTAAGGGGGGTTGTGGAGGTAAGGGGGGGGGTGTGGAGGTAAGGGGGGGGGGGTGTGGAGGTAAGGGGGGGGGGGTGTGGAGGTAAGGGGGGGGGGGTGGAGGTAAGGGGGGGGGGTGTGTGGAGGAAGGGGGGGAGGGTGCCTGGATGTATTGACGCAAAGGTCCCCGTGCTCGCGAGACACCCCGATGGATCACGTCCATGGGTGGTGCGGCGTGCGTCCGTCGCTGAGATTCTGGCGCGCTCGTGAGCGACCTCCAGACGGCATCGGACGACGACTCCCTGGGAAACTCGGTTTGACGCGATTGCGAATGAGCGAGAAACTCAACAGGGACCGGGGCACGGCTTGCATGGGTGGGGGTGGGGGTGATGATCCTTTGAGAGACGCGAGCAGGTTTTTTTTTCTCCCCATCTTCCTCCTCCTTTTGCTGCGTTCGCAGCTTTTCGGACGCAGTCGATCATTGGACACTTTGCGGGGAAATTGCCCACCGTTCCGGTAGCCTTTCCCTCGCCTGACCGGCCACGTGGGCGAGTGAGAGTGGCCCAATTTACTGCGCATCAACCAATGGCCAGTAAATAGCTGGAGGTGACGGCGGGGTTGACATAACAACTACCCGGTCAAATTACGCCGCGTGTGTAATGTTGGGCCGGTGGCGCACTGGTGCGCTGTGAACCCGGCGACCTGAATGCGCTTCTCGGCCACGACTAACATCAGTGGCGAGTGACCATCAAATTTGTCCTCCTGCCGAACCAATCAGCACCGGCAAGTTATGTGTATCATGCGCCTAGGCATTGATGCTCATCGATGAATCAATGCAATATTAACACACCCGATAATGCTGTAGACTATAGTATAAACGATGTTTTGTCGTACAGGTCATGCTATCTGTAGAATATGGTTGTTGAAGCTGAAGCGCTGCCGTGTGTCAGACCGAGTGTGTTCGAAAGGCGGTGGTGGTTTAGCGCGCTCGCGCTACGAACCCGGCCACCCGAGTTCGAATCTCGCTCACGGCCAACACCGGTGACGATTGTCTGAACCGGTCATGGGCCGTCCCCCAGGTCGACTCAGCCGTAAACGGGTACCTGGTGCGGTGTGTAAAGGCGGTCGGGCGTGGTGCTGGCCACCCACCCCGTCGTGTGCCGTGCCGGCCTTCATAGGTGCTGGCGAACAGCACTTGCCCCAACAATCTTCATAGGCTACACGGGGTATCTTTGACTTTGTTCAAAGGGCTCTGTATAGAGAGAGAGAGGTGTGCACGATGGGGTGAGGGTGTTGAAGTGAATGCCCATAAAAGGCGTTGTTGCTTTTGAGCCACAGTTTTTCATAGTGGGAAAGTAGGCCAACTACCCCCCCCCCCCCCCAGAGGAGCTATTTTCAGCTCTGTTTAGTGCAGACCCTTCCACCCGCAGTGGAGTGATCAAGACCATGCAGGGCTGCACCTTTACCTTTATTACCAACGATGTGGACAATGGGTATTCATCTTCTTGGTTCTTTCGGTAAAGTCACGTAGAAGGGAAGTAATAAAATAATAAAAATAAAACATAATAAAATAAAATAATTCTCACGACGTTTCGGCTACAACGCAAGCAGCCGTCTTCAGGTGAAGAATGAGACACTGCCAAGCTAGGAGCTTATATATAAGCTGAGTTGGAGGTGGAAGAAGAAGAGAGCCTTATTTTATTACTTCCCTTCTACGTGACTTTACCGAAAAAACCAAGAAGATGAATCCCTGCAGTCACGAAAGCTTTAAAACGAAATTTAATGGGAATTCATTTTACAACAGGGCCTATTTATGGCATATGTCCACCAGGGGGAAATGTGTCGCCATTAAAGGAACACGGTGGAAACGGTGATCATTTGTCTTTGTCACCAGCGTCAATTAAAGTGAACGCGAGTTGGAAGACGCGCGCGCGTGTGTGTGTGTAACAACTCTCCGATTCACTTTCGTGTTGTGCCGCGGGTTAATTCGGGTTAATTCGGCACGATTCCCGCAAAAACATTCAGCTCCACGTGGCTGGAAACCTAAACTGAACTCGGTTCCGAAAGAAGCTTCCGGCATGTGAGGTGGAACGTCGGAACTCGTGCCGAACAGCACGTGGTACAACCACGAGCGGCAGCAGAGAGCGGTAGCGGCAGAATGGTAGTAGGTGTCTTTTTATATGACAAAAAATTTACCCGTAAAAACAAAGTTTTTCACTATAAATCCTTTATATGCGTGGCGGCTAGAGTCCTCTCGTCCTCTGGCTTGAGATGGCTGCCACCTATGGGTCAGATGATTGTCTGCCTCCATTAAGCAATTGGTAATTAAATATTTAATTTTTTGTCCCTAAACAGTGTAAAATTTTGGAATTTTTTTCACGAAAATTAATTGTCACGCACAACGAGTCTGTGTGCAAAATGTCAGCTCGATTGTATCACGGGAAGTGGGTTAAAAAACGACCGAAAGATTTGCACGGTCGTAAGCAAGCAAGCAAGTACGCAAGCAAGCAAGCAAGCAAGTGAACTTAATATAAAGGATTTAAAAATAAGTCTCAAGCCACGTCGGCGCAATACATGGTGGGTGGGGGGGGTTAATTCTAGATTTGAAGCTTTCGCGACTGCAAGGATTCACACTCTTAGGTTTTTTCGGTAAAGTCACGTAGGTAGAAAAATAATAATAAAAAAATGAAAATAACTAAATTGAATCACGACGTTTCGGAGGCAACACAAGTCTCCGTCTTCTGGTGGGACCGTCTCAGGTTACTCAGGACCGTACCTTTTTGCATTCAAAATTGACCGAGTTTCAGTCAATTGCAGCACGCGCAACTCCGTATCAGAAGTGACAACGCAGCGCTCAATCTCAGTGGCGAGGCAGTTCACTGGTTCGTGCGAGAAAGTCATGAATTCTTTATTTGCTGCCCCATTGCCAGCTCGCACTACAAGTCACGTCAAATCACAACATTTTGCAACTTTAGTGTTCTTTGTAAAATCCCGAATGTATGGCAGAGCCCCGAGCCAAAGTGACACAAACACGTGATGTAGGTCTCTAGGAGACTCGCTCTTAGACCCCAAAGGTAACTTAACGACAAGCGTGAATTGTTTTCAATTGGACACGACTGCATTCACTCGAATTTGTATCTGCACAACACGATCGTCACTGGCACTGATACTCAATAAGATTAAGTAATTACTGCATGTTGACTTTGGGCCAATTTTACAGCGGAAGGCTATCACATAAGCACTATCTTTTACAGGCGATTATAGTTTTCAGTAATGCGAAAGTGGTGGCGGGTGGGGGGGATTGCAATGCGGCTTTAACCAATTCAGTAATTCGTAAATAATTTGCTTTGACCGCGATTACAGGCACACGTGGCCTACTCTTTTTCGAATCTTAAGCATCTACTGTGACAGAGATGGTGCGTATTTATTGGTAATAAAAGAAATAGTATTAACCAGGGCAGCCGCTGGACTCAAAACTGCGAACCTCTACCACAAGTGCGAAATAGCTCTGTCACTCTGCGTTGTCAGAAACGCCAATTGCCTACGAGATCTGCTTCCATCACAAAGAGCCCTTTGCCAATGCAATTAACACGAAGCGGGCTCCTCCCTCTTGCAATCTCCTTGTTCATTGTTGAGTGGCGTTAGGAAAATTAATCAACCGTGACATTTTCATGGTCATCGTCTTTCAGACGAGAGAATCGCTTTTAAAACTCAATTATAAACACGTCATAATATTCAATCTGCCAGAAGATTGGAGCTCCAATTGACAATATAAAATAGTACAATTATATTAATCAGAAGTTGCATGTTCAACATTAAAACAATCCAAAACGCGAAAGAGCTTTAAATTTCTGCATCATTTTATTAATATCTCAAGCCTTTGTTTCACCATGGTTATGAAAGGGCAGCAGTTGAGCAATAAATAACATAGTTTACAAATTGTCTTTCAAAGGAATCATTCAATTTAAAAAAGAAGTCACAAATGAATGTGAGCAGTATATCTGAGATTCACCCTTTACCTTACTTGCCTGTAATCGGTATGTTACAGACATTTTCATTGCATTGTCTCTTTGGAGGACCAACCCAATGAGCGATATGTCGAATACGTTGTGTGCCGCTCACATCATTACCGGGTATCTTCTTCACTCGAAGTGTGCACGTGAATTAATGAATAATAAGAACATTAGGTCGAAACAGAGGCACCGCAGCTCTGCGATAGAATAGATACATATTTAATGCGACAACTTTGAAGGCCGCATCAATTTTCCATTTGAAAACAATTCCGTTTGGAGATGGAACATAGACGTGTGAACGAGAGGGCCGTTTCCCTCATCTTGGGATCGTTGCTTGGAAATTCACGCAATCCCATTTGTTCAACTCGTTTCTAACGGTTTCAAGAGGCGAAGCCCTGCAAATGTTCGTGCGAGCTCACCAAACTGTGACAATTGTTTTTTTACCCTTTTATCTGGCAACAAAACTGACACCTTTTTTACAAGGAGTCATGTTTGCATTGACCACAATACCTGCGGTCGGAATGCAAACTGCTCTAGAGCAGTGACGTCACTGCTCTAGAGGGTGACGCCACTACTCTAGATGGTGACGTCACTGCTATAGAGGGTGACGTCACTGCTCTAGAGGTTAACACATTCCTGCGGAGGGAGCTGGTAGGAACGTTGGGTTGCTCGGTCAATGGCCAGGGTCAACGGCGGCGTGGTGTATTCCGCAAACATGGCCGACTGTGAGGGCGGGGCACAAGCCTGCGTGAGTAGGTTTAACGTTGAGTTTTATAAGGGCACCACGGGGTGACCAGCCCCTCCCCACCCAGCCCCACCCCTCCCACCCTCCACCCACCCTCCCCACCCAGCCCCTCCCTCCCCACCCAGCCCCTCCCTGCACAACGGACGGACACAATAATCCCCTGTGGGCTGGTGGAACCAGGTGGTTCCTACCAGTATTACTGCTCTAGACGTGAGAGTACCCACGCTTAGAAAGCCACCAAAACGACTTGCCGATTGTGACGAGTTGTGTTGGACTCGTGCTGCTGAGTGGACAGATGCAGGAGATGGGGGGCAGGGGGTGGGGATATTTAAGAAAGGAAAGATGAAGTCTATGGTTGTCGCAACCATAGTAAGAAGACTCGACAAAGACATCGTAAACGTTTAGTCTTGCCCTGACGTTTGGTGCGTTTGTACCTCCCGAAGATTGGAACACGGATAGGCTCGGTGTGAACCAGGCGATTGTGCATCTTAGCATTGAAGAAAATGTCTCACGCGGTGACGTCGCCCCGTTCAGGATGCCAGGCGAAGGTTGTTGATGATGTGACCGCGAGATTGTTGTCCGGCAGAGAAAGTGGTTAGATGTGGTGGGCGTTCCCGGTATCGACGAGATGCCAATGGGATTCTCACGTGTACCTTGATGTCAGGATAGTTCAAGTTCATTTATTAGGTATAGCCCTGTGAGCCATTCGGCTCTTGAATCGGGTGCAACCGCAACAAACAAAAAACAAAAACACGAACAAGAAAACATCTTAAAGTGACTATGTGACTATGTGCAAATGGAAAATCCAAGAAAAGACAGCAAAATATTGCAGAAAAAGCACCGTACACCAACGCTGGTTCCTTTTAGGGGTATCAAGTAAATGGAGAGAGAAGAAGAAAGTATACAGCTATTAGGGGCGGTCCATAAATGACGTCACGCACCTAAGGGGGGGGGGGTCAGACATTATGTGACGATATGTGAAGAAGGGGGGGGGGGGGTGGTTGAGAAATGTGACGTCACATCAAAATGCGCAACTTTAAATAAATATAGACAACACGTTCTACTTAATTAATTAAATAGGCTTTTTAATAAATGTTTTCTCCTACAACATCAGAGTGCAGCGCCACGTTAAATACGCACTACAATGACAATAGTTTAAAGCGAGTTGAAGCATGTTTTATATTTTTTGGGGGGGGGGGCGGGGGGCAGAGCTTTGTGACGTCATATTTGAGGGGGGGTCTGACTTTTGTGACGACGGGGGGGGGGGGTGTTCAAAAATCGTCCAAAATCGCGTGACGTGACGTCATTTATGGACGGCCCCTTATTACAACCAAATAGTTCCCATAAAGGTGATTCCATGATAGGCACACGTCAGAAAAAAGAATCATGCACGTGTGTAGATTCACGTAACGCTTTCCGACGTGCATTCGTTCTTACGAGTACAGTTATTTAATTAGCAATGTTCACGGTAGCTGTGGTAACAGGTGTGCAGGAAGCACCATGGGGCTCGGCATAGCAACCTATGCCTGGGGGGTGGGGGGGGGTTGGGGGGGCACCTCAGCTGGCAGGGCCAGGACACGAAGGGTAGGTGACTTTTGGCTGTCTCCAAGTTTTGGGCAACCCTTTGATGAATGTGGCTTGCCTTCAATAGGGTATGTCCCAAAGAACAGCACAACTTTATAAGACATTTTATACGATGGATCGCCTTGTGTCACCCCACACTCCTCGTGCCCCCCCCACCCCCTTATGGAAGGATGGACAGATGGAAGAACAGGCAGATGCACAGAGATGATGCATGAAAGCGGTCAACTTCAGTTGGAAAGTGTAGAAAATGGACATTGATGATTTTTTTTTTACAATGCCATTGCAAATGTCAAGGGAAAACCCTACAGATTTCTTATATACGTTATTACATTTCCAAGAATCTCATTGGCATTTTTTTAAATCAAGCGTAAAATATGATTGTAGAAGCATGTTTTAAAACGTCTGCACGTTTAATGTTATTTTAGCTAATTTACACATTATTTCAATCTGTTACATGTGTTTTTCATCTCGTTTTCCTTTCTACTTGCTTAACTGATTTCTTTTGAAGAATTATGAATTACTGTTAATTTCCAACAGTTTTTTTAAATTACACTTTCCCCTTATTCTATTGGGTTATTTTTTGTTTAAGGACATCATGTTATGAAATAAATTGGTTGAATCTAGGCTTCCTTTCATTTTACTCTTCCTCAAAATACAGCAGCAAGAATATGAACAGTGGAGTACTGCATTTTAATTAAATAGAAGTAAAAGGTGCAGCCCTGCAATTTCTTGCTCACACCACTGCTGGCAAAAAGGCCACAACTGGAGGCAGCTTTAGAGAGCCCCTCATTATACTGGTAGGAACGAAGTGGACCAGACCACCAATAGATTAATGTGTCCGTCCGTCCGACTGTCCGTCTGTCCGACAAGATGGCCGCCCGCTCCCCCTGCGATCCGTGAACTAAATGAACTAAACAAGATGTCCGTCGCATCCGGCGCAGCCAATGACATCGCCTGTTGCAATCCTTGCTCTGTGGGCGCGCGGGTCAGTGGGGAGGGGGGTGTGGACGTCATCGCTCTGTGGGCGCGCGGGTCAGTGGGGAGGGGGGTGTGGACGTCATCGCTCACCCCCCATGCACAAATCATTTTCTTTTTAACTCCTCTATACCCGGTCGATATCCCTGTACCGGTATTAGTATTATTCCTACCAGCCCACCCCGCAGGGTCCTGTTTATAAAATAAATAATCACATATTAATTATTATTATTATAATAAAACCCTCACCGGGAGGTTCTTGAGTCTTTGAGTCTCAAGCCTTGCTCAGGAGGATCCTGTCAAAGATTTTTTGTTTCCAGTTGGCGGTGATATTGCTATATTTAATCTCAATTATGTAATAGAGTTTTTTTTGGGGTTATATCGCGTAAATATATAAATGTGTCGTTAAACCCGCCACCACCCAACACAGCCAACTAGTAAGGGTTGTCACGTAAACAGAACATGCCAATTCGTCACTAGTACAACACACCGGTGTGTTGGAGTGCAAATCCACAACATTTACAATCTGATGAAGCTAGTTGTAATTACTGGCAAAACGTCGTACTCAGATTCTAAATGTTGTGGCTTTGCTCTCCAACACACCGGTGTGCTGTACTAGTGACGAATTGGCACGTTCTGTTTACATGACAAACCTTACTAGTTGGCTGTGTCGGGTGGTGGCGGGTTTAACGACACATTTATATATTTACGCGATCTAACCCAAAAGTAAACTGTGTTATGGATGATAGTGGTCGCGAAAGCCTGCGTGTTAAACTCAATGATATAATTTGCAGATATATATATATATTTTAGCACCGTGATGTTTGGCTAATACCAGTTACATCGTCGTGTTTGTGCTGTTGTTGTTGTGAGAAGAAACCCGAGAACCCAGAGGGATTTAATGCAGAACTGGAGGAGAACATACAGATCCCACATTAGAAGTGCAGCGGCGTGGGGAATCGAACCCAGCGTGTTTTTGCTGTGAAGCATTAACCCTACCTGCCCGAGCCACAGCTGTGTATAAAATACAAATAATAAGGATACTCGTTGGCAAAGTCATTAACTATATAATCACTGTCGCCTACACATTCTTTAAATTGCTTTCTTTAGAAATAGAACTCCAAAAGCAATCTCACATTTGTAATCGTGCAAACTGTCAAATTAAGGGATATACAACATTAGTGATGGCGTGGCAATCAAGAGCGTCAATATACACACGGAATATGCACTTAGCAGATACTAAGTGATAGAATTAGGACACGTGTAATGGATGGATTCAGCAACAGAGGTTTATGACGTTAGTATGGACAAGCCTTTGTCAGGGAATTGATCTTCTCTGCTGATAACATTACTGGTTCTAATTTTATAATTTTGTTGAATTCGTGAAAACAAAGGGTGTGTTTTGCCATGCCACTCACTTGATGAACTTCTGACAGGACAGACGTCAATTTGTCATCAGCTCAAGCCATGCAGCAGCTGCAAACCAAAAACAACTAGAATGTTTTCCCATCATTTATCCTCATTGTAAGTCTATCGTTACTGGATGTAAGTAGACATGCCATTTGGAGAAAGGGCATTAATTCTGTATGCAGGCATACGTGTGGGCATTAAGCTAAACAATCCTTAAACTCGTCTCGTGACGAATTTCCATTAATCATAGCGTAAAAGTGATGCGAAAGTTGATTTTTAATGGTCATAAAAAGTTATTATTAGACTTAAAAGTTTTTTGTCTTCATAATTTTCCATGATCTCTTTCTGCTGCCTTGGCCTAAAATGCATTAATATTCCTGCCATGAATAAATCATGTACTGAGCTGGGGGATTAAAGGGCTTTGTCCAAAAGCAGGCGGCACACTGAAAGAGGGGTAGCTAGTCTTGCATAATGTATTAGCATCCTGCATTATGCATGCATGTATGTAATACGTATTATGTATGTGTCTCAGCTGCAGTAGTGCATACATGGTGCATTCGAAGAGGAAACTGAACATTGTTGAATGTGTTGTGGTTGTAGTAATAACAATTTTAATGATGTCCTGTGTTTCTCCACGAAATGCATCTTTGAAGATTTCATTACCAGGAGGGTCCTGCATTGTGAACGTCTGGCCACATCCATTCGGCACTCAAGAATGCCATCTTCTGACCACACCTCTCAGCCCAACACCCACAACACTTGGCAAGCCCTGGTGGTGGTGGTCACCCATCCAAGTACTCGTCAGTTTTATCCCCGCTTGGCTGATGAGATCAGACACATCGAGGGGTGATTTGGTCCTGGGCAATGCTCGGATATTATTCTGTGGGGCTCATTACTGCTCATGGTGAAACCAGCCGTATCCACGAAGCCTTCATGCCTGTTGACTCTGGGTTACTTCACGAGTCATAACTATGATGTGAAATGTAAAGAGTTCGGGAAATGAAGGGCAAACCCATTGCCAATTATAACTAGATAGTTTTTTTTGCTTTACAAAACTTTCCCCCATATATCGACTGAATGTAGCCCACGGTTGCTGCTGAATACCCATGAATGCAATGTTACGTGCATCTTTTCGGAGTGTATGGAAAGTCCATTATTTAAACAAGGTGAGAGATCGCTGAGACAACACCTGTCTTTCAAGAGACACCTTTGGAGCATATAGTGCACGTATATATCTTAATAACAAAACAACTCGCGACAGATTCTGGTATCATAATGTTACGCTTGCTGAAGTCAGTTGTTAAATGTAAACCAACATAATATTTTTTTCCCCGAGTAATCTGATGCCTTCGCGGTTTATTTTATTTTCATATGTCCCATTTTTATTAAAAAGAGCAGATCTATCCCACAATTTGTGTGAATAATACATCATATTGGTTTCTTCGTGATCAGTATCTTTTCCATTACTCTTGCATGTCTCTCAGTGCTAAAAAGAGGCATATAAATGGTCACATGTGCAATAGAATATTTCATTTCCGTATTACTTATTTCTTTATATTTTGGGTGGCAGCATTGCGTGTGGTTTTACTTTTTTTCTTATTCTGGTTTGATGGAAATTGATGGTTGTATAGGCAAAAGCCAAAGGGGGCGTCTTGGAAATCCCATTAGAAAAGGAGTGAAACAGGAAGCATTTGTCTTGGAGAAATATTGAGCTATTCATCACCACTGTATGGGCCTCTCAGTCTCCTTTCAAATGCCACCGCATGTTTTAAACATTTGTCTCCTCTACACCAAACACGAGAGTTTGCATGTAACCACAACTGTTGAGGGGGTGTTAGGTCGGCAGCGGCAGCGGCGGCGGGGGGGGTGGGTCTGACATTGGAAAGGTTTATAGGGATGGAAACATCTGAAACGTGTGTACCAACCTCAGTGTTAGTATACTTGCAGGCGTTGCAGAGAAATTCGTGCCAGATGTTAATACTTCAGTGCCCACTTTCATATGCATGCCAGGCGGGCGCCAGCATTTCAAGTTCCCGATTTGCGAAAGCCACGTTAGGCTGCACTGCCTGTAGTCTGTGAAATACTTTGCTAATTGCTGAGAGAACGGCCGCGGATGAGAAAACGGAACAGAAATGTCCCTTGGTAGACAGGTGGGGGGTGAGGGTTGAGCTGGTTCGGAACAACATGCCAAAGCAATCACATGCTCCACTAGAGGCAATGATTGTTGTCGAGGCACGAACAGATATCTAGAAACCGCTTTGGTGGAAGGGAAATAATTTCGGCGTCTTCTTCATAGATGTCTGTACCCCTTGCCGCCAAGATCCCTTGAGGAAATTGTGTCGACAGCCAAAGTCGCTTTAACCATTATTTTCGTGCGTAAAAATATCCACAAAATGCGGATGAAATGGCATTGCGCCGGGGCGGATTTGTGAGTTATTGTGTGGAGTGGACAGCAAACGTGAATCGACAGGCTGTGTACGGGCCCCTGCACACCAAGGAATATTACGTTTTTCAATTGCACGCTACTTGATCATTAGTCTCACAAATTTCCTCAGGACATTTTGTTCTATGAGCAATTCTTGGGAGCTAATTCCTTTCTCAGGTTTTTTCGGTAAAGTCACGTAGGTAAAAAATGAAAATTAATAAAAGTAAAATAAAAAATTTAATAAAAATCACGACGTTTCGGAGGCAACACAAGCCTCCGTCTTCAGGTGGAACCGTCACAGCACCGAACTTCACAATAATAATATCCAGTGCCTACCTTGGCTCCTCCCACCCTCAACCAGTATATATACAAGGACTGTTTTCTTGGAATTTCTCTTACTTGATACAGCTATCGTGCTGTGACGGTTCCACCTGAAGACGGAGGCTTGTGTTGCCTTCGAAACGTCGTGATTTTTATTTTATTTTTTACTTTTATTAATTTAAATGTTTTACCTACGTGACTTTACCGAAAAAACCTAAGAATATGAATCCTTGCAGTCACGAAAGCTTCAAATCTAGAGCGAATTCCTTTGTCAGAGCACTGAGCTGGTGAGATTCAATATAATTCAGAATAAAAGTTGTTGGGTTAGATCGCGTAAATATAAATGTGTCGTTAACCCACCACCACCTGGCATAGCCAATTAATAGGATGTGTCACGTGAGAAAATTGTATATTGTTCCCCCCATCCCCCCAGAAGCAAATATTCACGGAATTATAATATTGGTAAATATTTACCGAGCAACGATTTTATCCATCTTAGTGTTTGGGTTCGCGGTTGAGGTTCCGTGCTCCATAGGGCAAAGTGAGGGCCAAACAGACGGTATAAAATGTAAAACTATACTGAAAGCAAACTGAGCACCTGTTTCACAATCAAGTTGGAAAAATGGTGTTTAACTTACGTTTTAAGTTGCACATGCATGTTTATAAATTTGAATGTTAAGAAAGATTGCTTTGTTACAAAAATAAGGGGTTACAAATATTCACAAGGTAATCTAATTTTCCTGAATATTTGTCTCTGTATTCCTGAAATATTAATTATTAAGGCAAATCAAAGCAAGTTTCCCTCGCTTTGTGCGGTAGATGCGTTCCAGGAAAAGGGTGCACAAAAGTGAAACCGCCCGAGACAGATGTCTGTCGAGTAGCGCACACAGTGCACAATGTTATCCCCATATCTGACCACATGGCCGCACATGAGTGAATTGAAATTGCATACTGCATAGCGAATTTTGGGTAGAAATAGGTGAGCTGCAAATATACGCGAAATCACACAAACCGAACGTGTATCAAGCTAGGGTAACCTGTGTATTCCCTTCTGAGGGAGCAAATCTTTTGGTAAACATTTTCTGACATCAGCGCTATTGAGATTATGAGTTCGAACCCAGACAAGCAATCCAAAAAAAAAGTGGACGGTAGAAATATGAGCTTTTCTAGTGATGTGGACACAATAATTAAATGTGATAAATATTTACTTGGTGTTCTATTTTGAATAATGCATCGGTTAGAGTGCCGAGATCATCAGTTTGAATATGCGCAGTTGCTTGTGATTTAAACTGGCTTCTCAAGTGTAGTGAGTTTATAGTCTGGTGACCATTGATTGGACAGAAATAAGTCCACCATGTTAAAATTGGGTTCTCACTTAATTTGTATGTAATTCCAGCTCTGAAAATGTATACATTTGGTTGTCGTGCGACAAACGCTAATTTCATGGCAGTGCATGTTGGGAAAGGATAAATAAATAAAAATAATAAAGGGGCGTCCAAGAAAACTCTTGCACTGTTTCGATTTAAAGCTTTCGTGACTGCAGGGATTCATCTTCTTGGTTAATATTATATTAATATTATTTTATTATTAAACATAATAAAATTATTAATATTATATTAATATTATTTTATTATGTTTTATTTTTATTATTTTATTACTTCCCTTCTACGTGACTTTACCGAAAGAACCAAGAAGATCTTGCACTGTTGTTTCTGAACGCACAGGGTCACATTGCTCCTGGTGAGGTTTTTCGAATGGATTAATCGTCGAATGACATGGTTGAGAAGAGCCCACTTGTCTCACAAGTTGGGAAAGGCAAACGTCATTTAAAATGTTTATACTTGTACTCTTAGTTCTTTCGGTAAAGTCACGTAGGTAAAAATTTAAATTTAAATTAATAAAAATAAAATAATAAAATCACGACGTTTCGGAGGCAACACAAGTCTCTGTCATCAGGTGGGACCGTCACAGCCAGATTTGCTGCATCAAGTGAGGCAGGGATTCAAGATGCAAGCTCTTAAATACAAGTTCAGGAGGAGGAGAGGGGGGAGGAGCTTATCAGAATGTGGTAGCCAATGAATGGAACGTATCGGGAGGGGAGGGCGGGGCTAAAAGAGAGCACGAGGTGCTCGTAGGCATCGACGTGGACGTGTTTGTGCGCAAGTCCCTGTTGGTGCACATGATAACGTATTGGAAGGGGGGGGGGGGGCTAAAAGAGAGCACGGGGTGCATGTGTACGTGGA
The DNA here is from genome assembly GCF_965212315.1 of Lampetra planeri. Taxonomy (NCBI): domain Eukaryota; kingdom Metazoa; phylum Chordata; class Hyperoartia; order Petromyzontiformes; family Petromyzontidae; genus Lampetra; species Lampetra planeri. The sequence goes on along the minus strand of NC_136122.1, from coordinate 9,321,572 downwards.
TATGCCTGTGCACAAGCGCCTGTTGGTGCACATGATAGAAGAGAACGAAAATGCCCATGTTTATACCAGTGTTGGCTGACAATAAAGAGAGTACTGTTTATACTGGTGTTGCGTTGCGGCAATATTATTCCTTTCCAGCAAAATGCACTCGATGATCCATGATAAAAGCGATCGCCACCAGTTGTCATCCATGGCCACCCCGTCCATTGTTTGCCCGATAGAGCGCATGACTTCGTCGAGGACAACCCTCGTTCAAGGCCACCTTTCATGCAGTAGCAGCAGAAAAAAAAGAATGGCTTGAACGTAGTCTATTTATATTGAATTTACACGCTCGGTACAATTTATGTGCCCAAAGGACGATGGGCAGTGCAAACGAATAGACAAAACATCACCAACACAGTCGTATACAGTGGCAAAGGGGAGCAGTGCTGGTGCAGTGGTTAGAACACTGGATGGATTATGAACCTGGCGACCCAAGTTCAATTCCTAGCCATGGCTAACATTAGTGGACAGCAGTATCTGAACCGGTCGTAATCCCGATTTAAAGCTTTCGTGACTGCAGGGATTCATCTTCTTGGTTCTTTCGGTAAAGTCACGTAGAAGGGAAGTAATAAAATCATAAAAATAAAACATAATAAAATAATTCTCACGACGTTTCGGCCACAACGCAAGCAGCCGTCCTCACGTGACTTTACCGAAAGAACCAAGAAGATGAATCCCTGCAGTCACGAAAGCTTTAAATCGAAATTTAACCGCCTCTACAGGGAGGGTTTCCACATAACTTTGAGACCCTTCAACAAGCTATACGCTCCAAGCTTGGTGGTGTTTCATTCTTCACCTGAGGACGGCTGCTTGCGTTGTGGCCGAAACGTCGTGAGAATTATTTTATTATGTCTTATTTTTATTATTTTATTACTTCCCTTCTACGTGACTTTACCGAAAGAACCAAGAAGACGGTCGTAATCCCTCTCTCCCTTCACAAACCTGTCCTGACCATCGTGGCCAAGTATGGTCAAACAATGACATTGACTGAAAGGCACGACGAGATCTTCATCTGACAGAGGGATGTTAATTAAAATTAGCACCCATCTTAAACAGAAATTCTTATAAAACATGCATACATTCTAATTCGGTAGATGTATAGTCGTAATATGTTTTACTATTAATTATTAATGTGACATACCAGTTCTTGTGACGCCTGCTAACTCACTGCATTTCTGAACTTTTACAGTGATTTGTGTTCTGAGTTTTCTCCTCATTGTCCTTGTCTGTAAATATTTTGTCGTTGTTCAAAACAGTAACCTGCAATGCCAATGACAGGAGACTGATTGATTGCAAATGCAACAAAGGGTAAAGGCGCAACCCTGCAACATCTTTCTCACGCCACTGCTGGCATGAGGGCCTTCACTCGAGGGCGCTAACAGATACATTCTTCGTGAATATTTGTCCTATACTATTCAATGCTGGCCAGACGTCTTGGAAAAGGTGGTAGTTCTCACACTTCATCCCACCACACACAATCTGCCGATCGACTGTGACGATGTCCATTTACACTGCGGGTGAGATAGTATGGAGGGGGGGGGGGGTTAACAAGGTTTTGCCAATAATTTCAAATATATGTATGTTAAACTTTTTTCACACCGTACGTAGCCAGCCGTGCTAATCCGAGGTGCGGGGGAAGGACAACAAACTAAACACAAATATCAGTTCTGAAGAAATTAGTTAAATGCATAGCTCCAGTGGGTTCCTAATGTCATAAGGAAGAGCGCTCTAGACGGCCGCAGAAGCGCATCTGAAAGTGCGCGATGGGGTCTTTGTTCGATGTCTATCCCCAAAAGCCGCTGCGAGGATGACCGGAGTTTGCGTGATGGTTTATGCTCCTGCCACTCCAACAGATTGAATCGAATCTGCGGCCTCTGGATTGTCCAGTGTGTTAACCATTACACCACGTTAGCGACTTGCAATTGCAGTGTGATACGACAAAAAAAAACAAATAAATAATACACTTTAAACAAACCGACCTTGGAGCCCCTGGAGTGATTTCGGCCTCTCTGGGTTCATTATGATGTATGAGTGGTACCTATCCACTGCGCCTCCCAGGCATGATTTAAAAAGACGTAATTACAAGCTTTAGCAGGAAGCCGCGAGGGAGGACACGCACCATTTGTTAAATAATGCCAAGTACCAGCTATACCGGCCCTGAGTATATTTATCTGGGGCACTCAGTGCATGTGCACGCACGTGCGTGCGTGTCTATGTGGAAATTCTGAATGATACAGATTTCGCCTAACCTTGATTGCAGTATTATTATCAATTTCAACGTAACAATGAGTAAATAGCGACGCCCCTTAGCGAGTCATTGGTTATATTGAGGAATGTCGTGAGATATATGTTATCCCCAAGCTGTTTGATGATTATGTGATTTCTGGGGAATTTGGTTTAATTTAATAGGACTTTTCGATTCCCGGTTTGAGTATTACAGGGTTTGAAGGCATCCTTAAATCGTGAATATTGGTTAATGCTATGCTAGTTCTTGTTTTTGTGCATTACATAAAAAAAATTTCACGTAAAAAACATGATATATTTTTGTTATCTATTTAACTCAGAATCAAGGCAAAATGCCGTGGTGTCATGGTTATCTCGCTGGATTTGCAATCCACAGCTGATACAATCGAGGAGGTCGCCGATTCAATTTTAAGCACGACAGTTTAAAAAAATAAGTAATATTAAAAAAAACTTTTTTAAAAACACGCGTTTATGAAATGTACCGTACTAGTAATGGAAGAACTCCACGACTCCAGGAAGTGGCCCCGAAGCTGGCCATAACGTAAGGGACGGTGGCTAATTACAGCCAACGTCAGTTGACCGTGGACAATTAGATCCAAGCCGAAACATGACATATAAAAAAGAACGTTTAAATTTTATTTTATTTATTTTTATGATAGAATATAGTATTGTAATCAGTATGACATAAGCATACCAAGTTTGCAGTCGATACCACATTGGGAAGTTAGTTAAAATTCAGTTAAAAATTTGAGGATACAACAACAGAGTTAAATAAAAACGTGTAATATAAAAAATGGCACTTTAAAAAAAATTACTACAACACAATCCTTGGCGTGAGCAAAGCACTTGCAGAGGTGGCACCTTTTTTCGAGAGGTCTTGCCCGGCAATCGTGTTTGCGCATCCCACTGCAAAGAAATGAATGAACAGGCAACAGCACCAAAAAAAAATAAAAAATTGCGCGGCTGATAAAAAACCTCCACTCTTGACTTGAGTCACCCTGTTCGTTTTAATTAACTGATGCGGAAAATCGGCCTGCTGTTGAGAAAAAGGAACGTTGCTGATGCAGCAGTCCGATGTTGGTGGGAAAGATTTTTTCTTTTAAAATCGATTGTGCTTGCATTTAGAGCAACACTTAGCACAAGCTACCCCAACGCACAGATGTACTCTGCTTAATAGCCTTGTTTAGTGCTGTTTTTGTGCGAACGCTGAGGGCTTGGATCTGTCTTCTTGGCGCCATAAAAAAAAACAAGTCTCGTGGTGTTTTTTTTTTGCTACATTAAGACAACATCGTACAAACCTAAGGCGAAATTGCGAGATTTATGTATACATTAAGTTCTTCTCGCAGGGTGTTTGTGCGACTGAGTACTGCGTTCATGTTTTCGCCATCATCGTTATCACGGTAATGGGCCGTCTTTGGCGAGAGAATTCTGCCGTGTGCCTGCCTATGGACACACCACTTAAAGAATTAATAGATATTATGCAAAATAAATAAGCAGACAATATGCCACCTATACTTTTTGGTTCTTTCGGTAAAGTCACGTAGGTGGAAAAATAATAGATCACGACGTTTCGATCGTAACACAAGCAATCGTCATCAGGCGGGACAACCACAGCAAGAAAAAATTGCTGAAGGAGTATGGATTCCTGCAGTCACGAAAGCTTCAAATCAATATGCCACCTGTTTAACACGTAGGCTTTCGCGACCAATATCATCCATAATCGAGTTTTTTTGGGTTAGATCGCGTAAATACATAAATGTGTCGTTAAAACCCGCCACCACCCGACAGAACGTGCCAATTTGTCACTAGTACAGCACGCCGGTGTTTACATGACAACCCTTACTCGTTGGCTGTGTCTGTGTCGGGTGGTGGCGGGTTTTAACGACACATTTATGTATTTATGCGATCTAACCCCCCAAAAAACCTCTTAATATGCCACACTCCCACGATTGCCTCTAAACATAACGCATCTCGGTCGCACAGCCTTCTGGGAGTGAAATGTTGCCAGCAGCATTGGTAAAAAAAACAATAAAATGTTTGGTTGGTTTTGAACATTCGGTGCCTCATCAGCAGAGTCAGGTTTGCTGTGGGGGACACACGTCACAGATCCTATTATTGTTAGGAAGAATAAGTTGTTAGGAAGAATAAGGGTAATATGAGTTTTTGCGGACCTAAGCACCTGCGGATAATAGGTATTGCAAATAATTATCGTGTCATGGATGAGTGGTGTTGTGCGGATATCGATGATAATGAAAACATACAGAACATCGAGCCGCACAGGGATATTCCACGTGGATATCTGCGGCGGCCAAGAAATATTTGTGCTTCGGGAATAAAGGCCTTTTTTTATCTCTTCAATTTATTTTTTTGTCGCACGATGAACTGTGACATTCCCACTGCTTTCTGTGGGCCAATGACAGTTTGCAACATTCTCACAGGGAGATGCCTAAAGGTATCCTTTTCAGCACAAATGCATTTTTTTCTCACGTTTGCTAGCACCGTAGTTATTTACTTTGCTTCGTGGCTTTGCTCTCTGCTTTCGGGCTGTACCGCGCGTTGTCCGGCGTTAAATCTGCCCTTTCACTCCATCTCCTGGAGCTCCCAGCATGGGGAGCAAAACTTCCGACAGTGTGCAAGACAACGTACGGTACAACCAGACAATACGGGGTACAATCAGACAAGACGGGGTACAACCAGACAACACGCAGTACAACCAGACAACACGCAGTACAACCAGACAACACGCAGTACAACCAGACAACACGGGGTACAACCACAAAACACGGGGTACAACGAGACAAGACGTTGGAGAGACGTACAGGCCAACTGAGAGAACCACCGCGTGACTTTTATCCGGGTTTAAAAGTGGCCATTCTTTTAGGGAAATCCATAAAGTACAGGATCGGAATGGTATAATCACTTTTCATGAGCTTCACTCTTTTAGAACTTAAAAGAATTCGGATAAAGGCCAATTATGTTAACTCCCAATGACCTCTTCCTTAAAATGACTATCTCACTGCTATTCATGAGGGCAAATCAAGAGGATAACCAGCTTAACTTCCACGACAAAGCCATCGTTCATCGCTGATACCAAGACGTTGCTCGCCAACCGTTCTACTCGCAGAGGCACACACCGTCAAGTTCGCCACCTTTCCTGATTTTTTCCTGACGTTTGCCCTCTGTTTTTTGTTTAGATAACTGCATTGAAACATCGGTGAGTCTTTCTAAAATATGAAAAGCCCACGCTTTTGTCCGTTGCCTAATAATACGCCACGATGCGTTCACACGCAGTTCTCCACCCGTCCCGGGTATTGTTGTGAGATTCTGTTCTTACCACGATATACGGGCCCCCCTTTTGCTGTCACCCAGAGGGTGGCAACCCAACACGACCCCATCTTAAATTCACCGCGGCATTGATGCAGGCCGGGTATGCGCCAGGGCATCTTCATCGCGCGCAATGGCGTCAAGCCAGAGAGCAGCCTTCTTTGTTATGAAATAGTAAATTGTGTGCGTGTGTGCCGCATGTTGCCATGTTATTAGCAAAGTGTAAGACCAGGAACCAGATGCTCCTCTGAAAAAGTAGCTTTCCTCTTCCAGCCGGCGCTGTTCAAGGGCTGAGTTCAATAAATCTCCAAACCCCCTGGATGGCAGGGTGTTGGGAGTTCAGGGTCCGCTGAAAGATATTCCATGAGAAATTGAGTCCTGCTGCTGCCATCTTCTGAGCGAGAATTAAAATCACTCTGACTTCCCGTGATTGGCGTTCTTTCGGGGGAAGGGGACCCGAAAACACCTGAGCAACATTGCATATTCGAATGGTACGGAGGCCATATTGGCAGATGTACACCTGGAGATAAATTTCTGCAATGGCGAGATGTTAACTACCTCGCCTGGTATACAGGAGGTCGTGGGTTCGATCCCAACCCTGACACCTGGATATTTGGAGTTTACGTGTCTCTCTTCCCGTGGTAGCGTGGATTTTTCTCCGGGTTGTCCGGTTTTTCCCTCCCCATTTCGAAAAACAGACGTTTAGAGTATGTTGCTGCTATAAATTTCCACGTGATAAGCCACTTCGTAAAGCTATCATTTGTGGCCAGGCCGCTTCTGAAAAAGAGCTATACATCTCAGTGGGCCTTACCTGATAAAATATATTTTTTAAGTTGATTTCGTGTTGTTGCACTGATGTACAATGTACTTTGGTTTTCCTTAATATAATATATTTAAGCAGCATTGTGAGTACAGTGTTAAGCAGTGGCTGGTTTGCAATGGGATGCTACCTTTATGTAACGGTTCGCACACCGAATTTGTAATCCAAAGGTCGCCGGTTCGATCCTATCTCCATGCGCGGCAGTTGAAACAATGGGAGAAAGTTTCTTCAATCATGCTGCCTGCATCGCGTGTCTTCATGGGCCCGTATTTTCACCTCCGGGTTAAATGAAGGGCATTTGCTTCTTCCAAGTCACCCGTGTGCTACCTGTTGACATTGTAAAATAATAGCATTTCATAATAAATTACCTCGGTATGTTTATTACGTAAACAAAATCCCATGAATATACAAAATACAGTCTATAATTCAATGAAAATATTTGACTTTTAGATAGGTGAATGATCACAATAGAATTGTACAATTGAAATCGAGTTTATTGGACAAAAAAAATCAAATTGAGTCCCATTTAGAAATTTTGGAACTTTACTTTATTTTAACTAAACACGTTATCGTATAAATGTATATACTGTACATATATTATTTTTCTCTGAGGTTCAAACTCTAACTTTTTTGTGTTTATTTCATTATCGTGTTGTTTCTTAAACCTGAAATTCCATTTCGTGGACTTGAATCTGTCATGAGTGGGTAGAATTCTTAAATAGAGGTTTTGCTTTGAATTCAGTACCACTCTTGATGCATTATATTGCGTATAAATTGTGACACTTTGCATATGTTAAGGCGTTTTTATAGCTACCGCATATAAAAACTCATTTTTGTGATATTAAAAGTGGTTTATAACCCAACTTTGACGATTACTTGGACATATTAATAACTAAAGGCACTATTCTAGCGGGATAAAATCGGCCACTCAAACCATTACATTCATCAAAAAACATTTGTTGCTAATAATTTAAATGTGCCGGCAGATGCTTATTTTAAATAAATGTAATTTTTTCTTTATGAAAAGCAAATTCAATTGGGTTTGTAAATATAAATCAAACGCATCGTTTCTGTGTTATTATGCATCCGCACGCTTACGCTCAGGAGATCCAGGTGAATATGCAAAACATAAACCAATTCGGTAACTTTGAGATTCAGTACAATATATCTTAACCGCTGGATGAATTGTTGCATCAACGAACATTAGCAAATTATTTGTGAATGTTCTTTACACATGAGTGAATGTTTCACGTACAGCGCTCTTTTAATGTAGACCTGAAATCAAATATTATTCATGCTTTCATGCTCATAATTTTTAGTGCTCGTGAAAAAATGATCAACGTGAATGTTTTAAATTTATATTTAAAATAGACAAGTATTAAAAATATGTTTTTCTCCTGTGCCTTGGTCCAGTGCTCATGTGATCAACGACTTTCGTCGTATTGACCACTTTTTTTTTACGATACCCCGTGTTCCATTATTACTTCCTTATGAAATATTCATCGTTTCGTTTCTGAGAGTCGTAGGGCATTTAGGCAGTGGGCTGCAGCAAGAATAATAATACCACCAATATTGCAAAAAACAACCCAGGCGAAAAGCACACACTCCCAATGACAAACGCGCGTAATTTAACCTTTCATTAAGCCTTGTAGTGGAAGGTTTCTTGAATTTGCAATTGTTGTGCTAAGTTTTTTTTCCTCTCACCCACACCTCACAATGTGTAATGATTTGCTATTTTTATTTTTTGAGGCCACCGTATGCGAGCGTCCACAAATGTCACTGAGGTCAGCAGTGTGCTTTGCTCCTTTGAATGTGAGGTCACTTAACACCGGCCATTGATTATTGTATTCGTTATTAAGGCAACTGTGCAGGTGCAAGCGGCGAAGAAATCGGGACGTGTAAAATGTGCATTGCAGGTCGACGCCTGCGTGTCTATACAATATTGGATTCATTGCACGTTTGTAGAGCGAAGCAAGAAAAAATATTGTACGGAGTGTTTTGTTTATTTTGTCAACGATTCCTGTGCGGTAACGATTAAAAGAACAAACCATAATTAAACATTGTCATAGTGCTGGTAATTGTAACTACTATTTTACCTGAACCCAAACAAATCACAATAGGCATTTAAAAACGAAAATGTAAACGGTAGTTTGACATTGTCGATTTTAATGTGGAAAGAAAAAAAAGCGTAAAAAAATGTGCAGCACAAAAATACCGAGCAGTTTGATTTCGTACACAGTAAAAAAGGATTTTTTTTTCGAACAGAGCGCGTGATTTACACGGTCCAAACGCCAATGTTTTGTATAATGACCCATTCGGTCTGTTCCTTCACTACTCTAATGAGCAGGCAGTTTACGTTCATCGCCACCAATGTCGATACACCCGCCAAGTCGAACTGCCCATCGGCGAACTCCCCGAGTGGCACGTAGTTGCTGCAGTCTCTCCCCGTGGACGTGGGCTTCAGGCCGTCCCCAACGGCCAGCGCGGCGTGACGCAGCACGTCCCCTTTCCTGTCCTCCGTTCCCGTGCGCACCTTGATCCTCTCGATCTTCGCCGCCTTCTTGAAGACGAGCAGGAAGAACTTGCCGGCGCTCGGCGCCTTCCCCCAGAAGTACTCGCCGCCCAGGCCGTAGGCCTTGTACGGGTGGTAGGCCTCGAACACCTCGATGTTGGTCCTGAGGAGGGCGGGCGGGTTGTCGGGCACGTCGGACGGCTCGTCCTCGAAGTCGTCGTCCTTGAGCTTGTTGGCCGTGCCCCGGAAGGACGAGTAGTACCCCATGTGCTGGAACAGCGACGGCTTGAAGCGGATGGCGTCGCCCTGCGCCAGCAGCGTGCGGAAGTGGTTGAGGAGCCAGTCGCACGGCATCTCCTGGTAGAACATGAGCAGGAAGCGGGCGAGGCGGGGCAGGTCGCACGAGCGGTACAGCTTGCCGATGTAGCCCAGCTTGGAGAACTCGAGCGTGGCCCAGGGCTGGCCCTCGAGCAAGGACACGAACTTGCGCACGTAGGTGAGGAAGTTGCGCGAGCACGCCACGTCGTCCTCCAGCATCAGGTAGTTCTCCGACAGGTTGGCGCAGAAGTTGGTGAGGAAGGCGTAGTCGACGTTCTGCTTGGAGCGGAAGGTCACCCTGTCGTCGGGGTCGTCGAAGTTCCTCTTGAGGCCCTGCAGCGGTGGGTAGGTGTGCCGCGGGGCGTGGATGACCACCAGGCGGCCGCGCATGACGTGCTGCGAGAACTTGCGGGCGACGGCGCGCGCCGTGCCCTCGCACCACTCCGCGTCGAAGTCGGCGAGGTGCACGACGATCACCATGTCCGCGAGCTCGTCGTCGCTCGACTGCTCGAAGATCGACTTGAGCGTCTGCAGCAGGTAGTTGCCCCTCGCCCTCTTCACCGACGAGATGCCGATCGTCAGGTACTCTGCAGTCGAAGGGCGAGTGACCCAGTGGTCGTTTGGTATAGAAATGGGCAAGATCAAGACAAAGGTCAAAGCGGTAATAAAGCCCTTTTGGTTACAAATGACTGCATAATACCAAAGAAATACATGTTTAAAATGTGGGTACAGACAAAAATAAACACTTGGGACATGTTACCAATTTTCGGATGAACCTTAAAAATCTGGCTTCGCTATGAAAGATTTCGGGTTGAACCGAAATTACGATATCACGGGAAATGACAGCGCTTATATTACGTCCCTTACTTTTGCGCGTTTGCTGCTATAGGTGGTGGCATGTGCCATCAGGTGACGTCACTTGTTCACGTGGAGACACGCAAAAAATATGACATCATGTAAATGATCAGAAAATTCTAACCAAGAACCAAAGTTGTCTTTAATCCCAACAATCTGATCTACTTAAATCCAAAAAACATTCCTAATACACACACTGTTATATATCTTTATGGAATTGAGCTTTTTACAAAACTGCAGCAATTATATGTATGCACGTTGAACGTCTTTCGCACCGTACGTAGGCAGCCGTGCTAATCGGAGGGTGCGGATTAATTAATCGGAGGTGCGAATTAATTTATGAAAAGGTCGCTAATAGACTCCCGGACAGAATAATTCCGGGGCTCGATTGGAGGTGCTGAGTACGTGTTGTGCAGTCTGATTTCCGCAGCAACAAAAAAAAATGCATCTTCATCTCGGAGGTCCAAAGGCAATTTAAGGTCACGACCCCCACCGGCATCACGGCGTGCTTTCGACTCGCACAAGAAACGTCTCTTGCCCTTCAACACCACAAGCGGCAATGCAATATTTATTATTTAACGCATACCGCTCACTTTATCCAAAGTCATTATTTTTTTACATTGCCGGTTTATGTTAGACTTCAAACGTATAATACTGCTGAATATAAAAATATATATACAAACATGCACTATGTGAGATGCACGTTTCTCAATTGAGTTTTACATAGTCATAAATAAAGATGGTTTTACTATCTATAATCTGGCTATGGATATTGCCATGGTCTAACGGTTAGCACAACGGATGTATAACCCAGAGGAGGCCACTAGTTCGATCTCCTGATGTGCCAGTTGAAAAAATAGGCAAGCTTCTTAAATCATCCTGCCTCTGCCCACCCAGCAATAGAATGTGGCAACTCCTACATCTTCCAAGATGCCCGGCCAGTGTGAAAGAGTAGGACAAATATGCTCTAGAGAGGGCTCTTTTGAGCTTACCCTAGTGGAGACCCATTCTGCCAGAAGTGGTGTGAGAAAGTTGTTTCATGGCTGCACCTTTACCTGGTAGCGTGGTGGCAGTGAGTGGCAGAAAGTGTGGCTCGTGAATCAGAAGGTTGTATGTTCAATTCCAGATAGGGCTTTCCTCAGCTCTTCATCTTTGTGGGGACGTCAAGAGTGATTGTCCTGAAGAAAATCTAAACCCCGCCATAGGAATGTGGAATTTCCACCACTGTAAATTGGAGATGAGCAATGCCCCATGCTCAAGTAAGTGGGAAGCTAATTTTGCTTTGTGACTTATTTTGCTCATCATCCATGGAAATATGAACGCGTGATACAATATTGAATCCTGCTGCAGCTGTATTTAAGTGTGATTTATTACAAAACCAATGAAGCAGTGTAGACGCTTGCATTGTTTAGTAATTATAACATGAAAATGACTTTGATGTAATAGGTGAACTCATATTAAATGGGTTTCATTGAATCCGTGTATGTTTGTGTGTGTGTTTCGTGGTTTGTAATGAATCATTCCTTATTCTGTATTTTTGCAAAATAAATACTGAAATATTGAGCAATGTATTGTAGGGTGCTTAATCAAAATACAAATTTCTCATAATTCTTCCAATCGATAGAAATATATATGAACTAGCATAAGTACCCGGCGTTGCCCGGGTGAAAAATATATTTCTTAATAACCTTACATATATACACACCAGAGGTGGGACAAAGTCATTGTTATGCAAGTCCAAGTCGAGTCGCAAGTCATCAAATTCATGACTCGAGTCTGACTCGAGTCCAAGTCACATGACTCGAGTCCACACCTCTGATACACACCCTCACCACTCACCACTCACCCTCACCATTCACCCTCACCACTCTCCCTCACCACTCTCCCTCACCACTCATCCTCACCAATCACACCCTCACCACTCACCCTCAACACTCACCCTCACCACTCACCACTCACCCTCACCATTCACCCTCACCACTCTCCCTCACCACTCTCCCTCACCACTCATCCTCACCAATCACACCCTCACCAATCACCACTCACCACTCACCCTCAACACTCACCCTCACCACTCACCACTCACCCTCACCATTCACCCTCACCACTCTCCCTCACCACTCTCCCTCACCACTCATCCTCACCAATGACACGCTCACCAATCACCACTCACCACTCACCCTCAACACTCACCCTCACCACTCACCACTCACCCTCACCATTCACCCTCACCACTCTCCCTCACCACTCTCCCTCACGACTCATCCTCACCAATCACACCCTCACCACTCACCCTCAACACTCACCCTCACCACTCACCCTCACCACTCAACCTCCCCTCACCACTCACTAATCACCACTCACAATCGCCACTCACAACCGCCCTCACCATTATATTTTTGCCCCAGTCAACGCCGGATATTTCCCATTCGTAGCAGTTTATATCAACTCTAGAAGCAACTTATATTAAACAGGAAGCGTGATCCTAAAGTAATTTACAATCTTCGATTAGTCTTTTGTGCGATTCAAAGAATCGATTCCTGGCATGTTGGGGGTTTACATTTTGAATGATAGAGTTTCATTTTCATTGTTATTTTATTTTTTTATTTTTTCAGGAGTTTTTAATTACATTTTTGCCCCGGTCAACGCCGGATATTTCCCGTTCGTAGCAGTTTATATTGACTTTAAGCACCTTATAGTAAACGGGAATCGTCCGAATCTAAAGGAATCTACAACCTTCGATTCCTTAGCGCGATTCAGAGAATCGATTCTTGGCGCGTCGGGTTTAAAAGTAATTACACAGTTGTTTTTTCATTGGTATGTAATGTTTGAAAGTTTTCATAAGATTTTAAATGTATTTTCCCCCCGGGCAACGCTGGGTATATCGAGTTTATACCACAAATGCGTGCGCATATTTTTAACGGGAATTAAAAATGGCGTCCACCCGGCAGCGAATGCGTCGCTACCCGTTGCCAGAGGCAACCGCCGTCCAATGAAACTGCGTATGGTCCGGCGACACACAGACACACACACAGACAGACAGATTTGCGATTTTATATATATAGATGTGTTTCATTGATAAACTAGTTCAGGATTGAACTGTATTATGTAGTGTCTGTACATCACTTTAATTATTGCTTGATTTTCAAAAAGTAATATCCAATGGAAAATTATCTGTAATTTTATCAACAGGACCAATTATTAACAGTCAAACATCGCTATGGTGGTTGTCTTGTAAAGCCTTATTAATCCATAATTATGTAATTGCAATGTTAGGAGTAGCTGCTTTTTATTTTCTCGCTTCATTATATGTTTTAAACATTTTACAATGCTCGAATGCGTGGAGATTTTATTTGAACAAAAATAACAATAAATGCGTAAATGACAACACAAAGTTATTCCATTATAGATGCTAAGAACAAATTAAATTCAGCTGTGATGGATAAAATAATTTCTCCCCCCCCCCTAGCCCCCCCTTCCCTCCCACCACGCAACCCATTCTGGCTACATCAGATGTGCCCAGCATGGATAATTTAATAAGTAGTAATTTTTCATGCAATTCATATTAAATAGATTGGCCATGCCTGGTGCAATTCCGCCATCGCCGGAAAGGTTGGGCTCGCTCACGTCGCCCCAAAAAAGTGTTCACGGTTTGCAGCTGAGCCTTGAAAATACGTGGAGGCAATTTTACTGGTAGGAACCTCCTGGTTACACCAGCCCACAGGGAATTATTGTGTCCGCCCGTCCGTCCGTCGTGCATCCAGAAATGTGAGGGGTGGGGCTGGGTGGAGAGGGAAGGGTGGGGAGGGTGGGGAGGGTGGGGTTGGGTGGGGGGTGGGTGGGGTTGGGCTGGGTGGGGAGGGGCTGGTCACTCAGTGGTGCCCTTATAAAACTCAACGTTTAACCTACTCATGCCGGCTTGTGCCCGCCCTCACAGTCGGCCATATTTGCGGAATACACCACGCCGCCGTTGACCCTGGGCCATTGACTGAGCAACCCAACGTTCCTACCAGCTCCCTCCGCAGGAATGTGTTGGGCGAAAAACCAGACGCTTGCCATCCCCAGCCAGTGGTTCTTAACCTGGGGTGCATGCACTCCCTGGGGGGTGTGAGATGCCCTTTTTGGGGGCATCTCGCCATGCCAGATATTTTTATAAGGTAAATCATCAACACACAAATTAAACGCTACTTTGTTTTATCGAATCTATGTACATAGTAACATTATGCGCGTGTTTTACGATTGTGAACAGAAGGGGTGCAAGGCTGCAGTAAAGGTTAAGAACCACTGCTTTAGGCGGTTATAAAAATTCGTAAATAAAAAGTACATTACTGTATTTTCCTGATTATCTCCTCTTCACCACCACTGAGCCAGTGGTGGTGGAAATTCACGACTCCTATGGAGGAGGCAAGGTTATCCATTGGATGACCGCTGTTGATCTCCCCACAAAGTGGTAGTTATTTTATTGACCCCTCAGAGGGATGATGGGCTGAGTCAACCACCAACCGGGATTTGAACTTGCGGCCACCCCCCAATTGCGATCTTTTCGCTCTGCCGCTGAGCTACCTGGCAAATATTTACTTGAAAAAGGGTGGGCAAAAAAACTCAGCACAATATATAAAGGGAGAAAATGTCGGGCAATAGTCATACTGTAGAGCAGAGAAAGACCATTGGCTAAGATGTGCTATAATTTATATTCTTGGATTGATAAGACAGGTCTCATAACGAGTATTCTAGGCATTGTCATCAAGATCCATGGGCAGATAGTCTATAGGCATCCACTGCACATTTCGTCATTTTGTTTCCACTTTCCTCTGTCTTGTGCCAATATGCTCAAGTAGCGGCCACATCTTCCAGGCACCAATCTCTTATGTCGTCATCAAGCCATTCTCTGTTCGGCATTCCTCTCTTTATGGTTCCTTACATTATTCCCGAACACACGTTTAATTTTCCTGTTGTCGTCTATCCTGCATACGTATCAAAATAGTGCCAGTCCCCTTCTCATCACTCCCTGCATCACCAGGTTGTCTTCTTCTATGTGCAACCTTTGTCTTACTTCTGCGTTGGTCACTCTTTGGGTCCGGCTTAGATGCAGTATCCCTCTGTAGCAATACATGTCATGCATTATGCTATGTACTGTTTGCTCCTGTATTCTAAAGCAAAGGTTGGGTGCATTGTATAATGTGGTCGGTGTATGCGAGACCAGATGTGTGTATACTTTGCTTGAGCTCAGGCACAAGTTTGGGATGCATTTTATTCTCTGGAGTGTCTTATAACCTGGAGCATAATGTTTATCTGCTTTTCTCTGGAGGGAAATCTTTTTATGAATGCGTTGAGATTTTTGCTATTTTATTTGTGCTTGTTCACCACTGCCAAATACAGTGTGACAAAGACATGCTCGCATATGGTGACTTTATGATGAATACGGTTTACATGTGCCCCTGTCTTGACTTAAATAATTGATTTGGTGACAATTGTCCATTATCTGAACATATAAAAAATAACATACACAGAGGTGAGATGTGTTTCAATTATGTTGCATGTTTACATTGCATGTCACGTGTACATGTGGAAATCCACTACTGGATGAATGCCTCCCCAATGGGTTGTGGTGGTTATCTTAGCATTTTCACCATACTGGTCAATGCAGGTTGGTGATGATGGGGAGCATAGAAGTATAATACAATGCATATTGTTGCTTTGCCCTCTGCAACCCACTATGTAGCCGCAAAACTTCTAACACCTGCTATGCATGGTGGGTAATAAATTAAAGTTCTATCCGGGATCAACACTGCTTAGCATCGGAGATATTCATAGGTTGAGCACATTCCAGTTAATTTTCAAGAACTGAATCTCAGCCAGTTAATTTTGATTACCGTTGATAGATTGTCAATCTTTATTTATCTTGTAGAAATCCGATGAGCTATGAAGCTCTTTTTCACATAATTCATGGAGGTGGTTCGGCAGTTCAGGGGTCATAACACTTGGTCTGACAATACTCAGATCCTAGGTTCAAGTTTGAGTGTCAGCCACCTGTTAATAATACTGGTTCTCAAGTGCATCAAGATTGATGGTCTCAGCCTAATCACCAATAATTGTGCAAACTAATCCATCATTGTAGATTCGAGATTATAAAACTTAAGTTAGATTAACACGTGAGACCGTCCATCATCCGTTCCAGCAATGTGTCCTTGATCAAGCCCGCTTACCTTTCTTAGCAGTCAATACGAGTAGAAGACTTATCGATTTAAAGCTTTCGTGTCTGCAGGGATTCATATTATTGGTGCTTTCGGTAAAGTCTCGTAGAAGGGAAATAATAAAATAATAAATATAAAACAATACAATTCTCACGACGTTTCGATTGCAACACAAGCAATCATCATTAGGTGTGAAAACCACAGCAATCGAAACGTCGTGAGAATTGTATTTCTTAATTTATTATTTCCCTTCTACGTGACTTTACCGAAAGAACCAAGAATACTAGTAGAAGACTGTCTATAATATAATTCAGGAGACTATGTATATTAGCAGCAGCACACTGAAGAACTGAATGAGTGACATCTGCTATCATTTCACAGTCGATTGGGTGGCTGATGATGGCTCAATACAAAAAAACAACTGATAAGCAGTTTTAAGCAACGAAACGTATTCATATTTGTTTTTCCCCCAGCATGTTGAGCTTGTGCATGGTGCGCGGTATCGCGCTGCTCCTGTAAAACCACTGCACAGCGAGAGGGCAAACCACTCTGCCACCGGTCGCACCGCGGGCTCCGCTCACTTTTTTTGTTCAGCAGGAAGCCGGCCAGGTGGTAATACGTCACGTTAAGCGGCATGTCCATGTTGGTCAGATTTCGGAAGGAAATCTCATTGCTGGCAGAATGGAGCTGCTGCAAGAGGACCTGCTTGGCGAAGTGCTGTTGGTCATTCTGAAATGCACACGTACACACACGGAAAAAGATCAACTGTTATAGCCATACAGATCATTGGGGCAAGTACTAGTAGCGAGCACCTATTGCAGCCAGCCCGGTGCATGAGAGGGTGGTATGGTCAGTACTGCTGCTACGATTACACCTGGCCGCTTTTGCCTCTTCAGTGCTGATGTCCTTCCCCCGCACCTCCGACTAGCGTGTTTGGCTACGTCTACTGCGAAAGAAGTTCAACATATACGCACATACATATTCTTTGGGTCTTTCGGAAAAGCCACGTAGATAGGTTGAAAGAAAATAGCAACCTGCCTACGTGACTTTACCGAAATACCCAAAGAATATGAATTCCTGCAGTCACGAAAGCTTTAAGTCAAGATTTATACGTACATACATACATGTTATTATCTCAAATACCCATTTGTTCTGGCACCTCGATGTACTGCATGGGTTGCACGGAATAAATAATACACGATGATTACAGGTACTCCTTGAAAGCCGAGTCGACCTAGAGGTGGCCCAGAGCTGGTTGAGATATTCTCCCACGGCCGGGATTCTAATCTACATCGGCCGGGATTATAATCTACGTTGCACTGGTTCATGGCGAAGTGTGCTAACCACTGTGCCACCGCTCCCCACACACACCACATGCACAGCGGTAATGGTGACACGGTTTCAACTTCTGTTTGCAAGAACATTACATGTGGACTCAATGTCACGTGAGAAAAGAAAACATTATAAGCTTGAAAATAAACAAAATTATCTATAAATTGTTTTTCAGCCAATGTCATTCCACTGCTGGATGAAGGTATCCCTCTTATGTGACGTCATTCTTTGGGATTGTTTGACCATACTTCACCACGCTAGTCAGTTTGTATTGGTAAAGGATGGGGGGAGGGATTACCCAGATTCCAAAGAACACAGGATGAGATGTTACTATCCTTTGTTCAAGCACTTCCAAGAGTTCATGAACAGTGAGCCTGGTGAAATTTGGGGAGCGCATCGTCAGTAGTGAACCTTTGGTTCCTAGGGTGTTTCGGCCTTTCATACTATACACCCTCCCCAAAGGCGGCCAGCGACAGGGTGATCAATCCTACGCTTGCGTCCCATTCCCAATTAGTCATAGGAGTTGCCTTGTTGTTGATAGCCAACATCACATGGTCAGTTGAGATATCGCTCGTCGGTAAAGACGAGGATTTAAACTCAGGTCGCCGGCTTCTCAACGACAGCTGCGCTCACCACTGCGCCACTGCTCCCACACCCCCTCCCCCCTCCACCGTTATCTCTACGTGTCAGAAAAAATATCAAGTACCTTTTTGACTAAAAATACCAAACGCTCCGAGTCGATATTAAAACAAACACATTCAGGGTGACCTCCTCAGGGTGTTAATGGACAACCGATGGGCGTAGGACTTGGGCTGGCACGTGGATTATAAGGAGAGCCCCAAGAAGCTCAACAGGGGCAGAACCAAAGATTATTACGCAGCAGGGCCATGCACATCAGGGCACCGCTGTCCATTGGGAGGTAAACCGCTAATCCTGTCCACGGGAGCGGCTCTCGGTCACCACGCAAACTTTCACGGTTGTCACGTTGGCGCAGTGTTCTCCAATCCCCCCCGCCCCCAGTGTTGTTTCGGAGGCTAATGTTTAACCGCTATAACAAAAATGTATTTTACCAGGAGAGGCCCACTGAGCTATACAAATTTTTTTTTTTCAGAAGCGACCCTATTCATGTGGATATTTATAGCAGCCAAATGCTCTTAAGCGCACGTTGTTTCTAAATGTGGAGGGAAAAACCGGGGGACCCGGAGAAAAATCCACGCCACCATGGGGAGAGAGACACGCAAACTCCAAATATACAAGCGTCAGCGTTGGGAATCGTACCCACAACCTCCTGTATACCAGGTGAGGTAGTTAACATCTCGCCACCGTGGCACCCCAAAGCACATCGGCTACCTCTGTGTGTGTAGTGCAGGGGGACAGAAGGTGAGCAGCAATGCAGAAATCAAACTCACGTGAAAAGTGCTCTCTATTCTGTCTCCCTCTGCACCTTCTGTCTTTGAATTTATAACTTATCATATAAATATTTTCTTCAGTGATTTTTTTCTTTCGTGAAACCACATGGGAAGGACTGTGCTGCCTTTGAGTGCCTTATACAATCGGAGAAGGTAGAACATAAGCTTGGCTGGGAATGGCTGTTTTTTCTCTAGAATCTAACCAGCGTTTGACGACAGGCGATGAAAAGTCTATCCATAAGTCGACCGCTGTTAGCGAGCAGTTATTTTTGTAATCTTCACAAGAACATCTCGGTGACTCTCAAATTCGAGTGTGTTTGTTTAACCAGGTGAGAACTCACTGCACCAGGATGATCTCATTCGCAAAGAGTGACCTGAATGACCAGAATGACATAAAGTAAAAAATAAAATAAAGTGTGGCTGTTCTCTTTGTAATGATTGGCCATTTACTTGAGTGTTTTTACATGTGTGGGAGGAAACTGGAGGGCCCAGAAAAAAAGCCACTCATTTGAAACGATGGCACTTAAACTCAGCACAAATTTGTCGAAAGTGTTCTTATTCTATTGCCTCTTGTACCCTCGTCATTGCCATGTAGGTGGAATGTTTGACACGTTTGATGGCTCCATCACGGTGTGATCCATCAAGCCCTATTTACTGCATGCTCGGAATGAGCCAGAACCTGAACATTTATTTTAGGCATCTAATCATTCATTTCCACTGCCACAGCCCCCAATTATCATGGTTTTAGGCGTCATTTGGATTCAATACTAAAAAATTATCTCGTTTGTGCGATGTAATTTTGTTCATATTGTTCTAATATCTTTGTCATATGATACAGGCTGCATTAGCTAGACATAACATGAGCATGTACATTCCATATAACTCGTATACATAGCAAATAATCGATTCTCATTCAGGCAATTCGACTCTTGTATCCTAAGCCTAAGAATTGATTTCATTTGACGAATCCGTCCATCGTCGCACGAGTTGCTACGCACGAGCAATCCTTGCGGTCGCTGTCGTTTCACACAACGAAGAGTCGGTCAGAACTTCAACGCCAGCCGCTGGCTCGCGCCGGCAAGGGACTTACCTCCCCGAATCCCGACAGCTCCTCGTCCATGAGAAAGAGCAGCAGGACAGTGGAGACGACGCAGGCGGCGAGACCGAGGACCCCGAAGCGCACGCGGACGGGCCAGAACCGCAGGACCAGCCCCGCCGGCATCCCGCGAGCCTCCGCCACACCGGGCTCCAACAGGCCACTCGGTGAGCGACTTGCCTGAAGGGGAAGAGCCACGAGGTGTTTGGTGTGGCGCAGGGAAACTTTGACCAATGGCAATGCTGTTGTTGTTGTTGTTTGACTTGCATCCCACTGGGATTTTTGCACACAGCGTTGGTGTACGGGGTTTTTTCTGCAATATTTTGCTGTCTTTTCTTGGATCTTCTGTTTGCACAAAGTCACATATTCACTTTAAGATGTTTTTTGTTCATGTTTTTTGTTTGTTGCGGTTGCACCCGATTCAAGAGCCGAATGGCTCACAGGGCTATACCTAATAAATGAACTTGAACTTGAATGCCACCTCGAAACAACAACGAGCCATTACCATTCACCGCATCGCGCGCGGCGCTTTCAGATGCGCTTCTGCGGCAGTCTGGAATGCTCTCGCCTTCCGATATTAGGAAGCCACTGGAGCTATGCACTTTTAAATAATCTAGATTGAAAAGTCAATTCTTTAGAACTGTTTTTTGTGTTTAGTTTGTTGTCCTTTCCCCCACACATCCGATAAGCACGGTTCGCTATGTACAGTGCGAAAGAAGTTCAACATACATAGCCTCATATGAAAAATATCCCACATGAACCTGAACCATTGCTGCCCTTACACGAATAATAACCACATCTCCAGCACTAATACTAACACTAACCCAAACCATTGCCCTTACAATAATGAATAATTATCGTAACATAATGGTGGAATGATGCCTACACGTACCTCTGACGTGGCATCATCTTCCACATTTGCCATCGTGAACCAAACACCGTGATGTTAAACAACACCGATACACTAACTTTAACAACAACACTAGCGCCACCTGTATAATGAACACAAACCGTAGCCACTGCTCTCACAAAGAACAACCACACAGTACGAAAAACGAGACCCCAGTTACCAGAGGTGTGGACTCGAGTCATGTGACTTGGACTCGAGTCAGACTCGAGTCATGAATTTGATGACTTGCGACTCGACTTGGACTTGCATAACAATGACTTTGTCCCACCTATGAGATGTGGACTCGAGTCATGTGACTTGGACTCGAGTCAGACTCGAGTCATGAATTTGATGACTTGCGACTCGACTTGGACTTGCATAACAATGACTTTGTCCCACCTCTGCCAGTTACTAAAACCCGCCTCGAACCACTAACCCTTAACCCACTGCTGTCACACGAAATAAAGGCCACAACAAGCCCAACACAGACACCACCATCTCGACGATGAGCACTTACACTAATTGCCGCGGCCTTGGCACGAACGCTCTTGGACACTAACGCGAGGATTCCAGATTTGAAGCTTTCGTGACTGCAAGGATTCATAGTACTCTATAGTTTTTTCGGTAAAGTCACGCGGGTAAAAATAAATAAATAAAACCACGACGTTTCGGGCGCAACACAAGCGTCCTTCTTCAGGTGGGGACAACGTAGCGAAAGCACAACCGCTTAAGCGGTGTACTTTCGCTAAGTCGTGATTTCATTTATTTAAATGTTTTACCTACGTGACTTTACCGAAAAAACCAAAGAGTACTAACGCAAGGAATTGGTCGAACCGTAGCCACATACATTCTAACACGAATCCCAACCATAGAATATAGCCCATTCACCATAGCCAACCTCCCCCCCCCCCCAACAATTACCACGCGGCACCATTTGCAATGTGACGGTTTATTTCATTGCAGCACCTTCAGAATTAGAATCATTCTTTATGCTGGGGGAATACGAAGAGCTATGAAGCTCTATTTCACAGATGTCCAGCATTGCCGCGACAACTGTCCACCGTGACCTGTCCACCGCGGAGACCACTGACCTGTTTTCCCTGGGTCTGTGCCTCTCTCGATCCCTCCACGGCATTCGCCCACACACGTTCGTCGCTGGGGTTAGGAAAGTCCCGCGGCCAAGAGTTTCGCAGAAATCGTGCACGTAGGCGCCTCCTCTGGCTGCCGAGATACTGGGGCTGATTGTTTTGAGTAAGACCTGTTCGTTTTCTTTCAAACTCTTATCACAGAACCAGGGATTAGTTTCCGTCTGCAGACGGCTTTTGTTTCGTGAGCAGAACGCTTGCGCCTCCACGCAAGGCATTACTTAATTCTGACTGCAGTTCGCATGAAAATTACGATTTATTTTTAGTGAACAATTTAATTTTATTTGTGCAAATATTGTAAGTACATTATATAACTGGACATTGGAGAGTGCAGACATGTCAGGTGACTATTTGCATATTTGCCAACTGCAGAAAAGAAGCGATGGGAAGTGACTGGCCTATTTTAATTCATCACTCTGCTCAAGAAATCGCAGGTGGCAGGGCCATGAGGTTAATAGATGCAGCCTTGAGGTTCAGAAATTCAAGGCATCAGCAGTAAAATTCGCAGTAGTCGCAAATCTGGTGAAATTCTAATCTTGGCAATCTAAAGGCGTTTATTTCTTTGGCAGTGACGTAGCAGCGTATGTATGGCTATTTATTGTTTTTAAATACTGTGGTATGATATTTAAATATTTTTTGACAGAACCATCATTTCGCAATCCCATATATAACAGTTGTTAATTACACATTCAAATTATAAGTAAATAATCACTTCAATTGGGCTATGTGTGGCCGAGTTACATTTTACAATCGTATGATTTGCAAACTGTAATTCCATTTTTAAGTGAAGTGTTCAATTAGGATGTATAGAAGTTTACGATCTGCTGCAATGTCCTCAGGTAACCTGGCAGGAAAAAATACAAGAAATGCAAAAACTTTCCACGGAGCTTATTTGATTTAATGTGCACGTGAGCGGAAATTATACGCTGATAAAAAAAAACAACTCTCTCCCCGCAATCCAACACAAAACTGCTGAACACGTTGGCACCACGTTTATACTCAAATATTGGTTGACGTAAGACCTTTTGAGAATTGTAAACTTGATACTTCTTGACATTCTCAACAACAAAAAATGTAATCACCTTTTGTCAGGAGCAGGCGAGGAACAACATTGGACATTGCACGTGGCCACAGATTTTGCTGCGTTCGCCAATTGTGCCGAGATGCGAACGCCCCCTCGCTACCCGGGAACCATGCAGTGCCGCAGGAAAAAACCGTGTTAATCACGGTGCTGCTCGTGACCCGAAGCTTTTGACATTACGGTTGTGTTTTTGATGCAAAGCCAGTGTGGTCGTGAGCACTCTATGTCATTAATCACAATAAGCCTACAAACTCATTGCCTCTCCATGGCCCATGTTTAAAGCATGACATTTCCCCCCTCCCCTTTACAATTTTGTCAGCACCTGTGCCTTTTGAGTAAAGCATTCCAACTTCGGGCTGACGGCCAAAATAATGGATTGAAGTAACATTTTTCTGTACGTAATCGCAGACGATTTTATGTGGCTCGGGAAATGCGTTGCGAGAAAAAATACAGCAAACGGCCTTTGAGAAACCATGCCAACCGATATAATAACATTTTAAATATAAAATAAACAATACAGTAAAATTCCTCTTATCTGCCATAGCCTGGTACCATTATCTGCGAGATATTTTTTAATGGAACCCCACATCCTATTATTATCTGTGAGGTTATCCCTTAATTTAATCCACTTATATTGGATAATAGCGGATAATAAAAATACAGTTGCTGATAATAGGATGTTTTGTGGACCTATTGGCTCCTGTGCATAAAATAAGTTGAGAGCAATTAGGTTACTTGATAAGAGTTCTACTGTATATACATACTGCACAAGTTAAATACATTAGTCATCATGAAAAATATTTTAATAGTATGGGGATTCATCTATGACTTATATGTCAGGAATTAGAATGACCTGTTTTAGGGTTAAGAAGTCCAGTGCTTCGCTCAAAATGTGTAATGTTTAAATACATTTTACATTTCATTAAAGCCAGCCAAGGCGCCCAGTAGGAAATAATAATAATAACATCTTGAGAAATGATGTCAAGGTGCTTGTTATTGTAAACATGTAATTCCATATCATTTACCCAGAAAAAATACAGTAAAGATGACACTTTTTGACAAAAAGACCAGAGTCAATTTATTATTAAATTATATGAATCACCTTCCATTCCATATCGGCATGTTTAAACGCGCGCATTCTGGACTGATTTTACGATTCGGAGGTACTGTATAACTTATTACCCAGAATACTCCATTACACGAAAGCTCTCTCTGTGGTTTCAAACAATAATTGGAGCTTACCCATCAGATTATTTAAGCAACCAATCACTCCATCAATGATCAATTATTTTGCTCGATTAATGAGATTATAAAAAAAAATTGTTGGAAAAAATTATCTTCTCTGCTTCCACCTGTGCCGCTGGACGGGAGGTGATGGGACTGGGCTCGGTTATTGTCAACTGCATCATCAGCCGGGCGTCACGCTGGGTGTGGCCTCTATGGGGGTTTCCCACCTTCGAGGGGCAGGATGTGATGGCAGCTGCCATTATTAAAGAGGCCCGAGTCATCGGCCACATAATTTTAACTGATTACAATTGTTTTCGTGAAGTCTACTCAATCGTCGCAGCTCTTAAGAGAATTGACACTATCAAGAGAATACATTATGCCTTTGTTGGTATTACTACTATAATGAGCCAATAATGTCTGTTTGTGTGTCCCGCGTGTGACGTCACTTCACGGCGGCCAGGTTCAAAGAAAATAACAAAAAACGACGACGTTTCGATCCTGATGACGACCGCTTGTGTTGCGATCGAAACGTCGTAGTTTTTTGTTATTTTCTTTGAACCTATCTACGCGACTTTACCGAAAAACCCGGAGAATATCAATTCCTGCAGTCAAGATTGAATCATGAACAGGTTAC
Source organism: Lampetra planeri (assembly GCF_965212315.1). Taxonomy (NCBI): domain Eukaryota; kingdom Metazoa; phylum Chordata; class Hyperoartia; order Petromyzontiformes; family Petromyzontidae; genus Lampetra; species Lampetra planeri. The sequence goes on along the minus strand of NC_136122.1, from coordinate 9,296,450 downwards.
GTCATGAGCGGGTGACGTCACTCCACAGCCAACAGCCCCCCCCCCTCATTAATAATCATGAAGAGGTGACGTCTTCCAAATGGATACCCCCCCCCTCCATTAATAACTGTCTCCTCGGCATTCCAAATTGCACACCAATTGATGCAATGAATATCACGTCGAGGTGTGATTTTCGCTTGCAAGTTTCAGATTTACTGCAATGCACCCGTCCTTGGACGGGCAAAAGGCTAGCATATAAATAGATGTCCATGTAAAATCTACTGTCACCCACGTGGCATGTTTTGACTCACGTTGAGAGTACAACAGCTGGAAGCTTCTTGAGATGCATTCACGGATGAGAGGCCATCAAAATGTTGTCAGAGGGAGATGTCATATTTCGTTAATACAGATGAGAACATTTTTGAAATTTACTTCATACTAAAGATACATAACAGTGCGTGTTTTATACGTTTGTGATTAAGCATATACAATCGTTATATTAGTCAATCCACTGCTGGATGGAGCCCCCCCCCCCCCCCCCCACACACACACTTTATGTAGACGTACGTACGCATAACAGTGTATGCTTTTTATACGTTTGTGATTATGTATATATATAATAGTTATGCTATTAATGTGTGAATCCACTGACGGATGAAGGCCTTCCCACGCTGTCATCAATCATGGAGATTATTTGGCCATGCTCCACCACACCGGTCAGTGCTGATTGGGGGAGGAGGAAGGCCCTCCTAGACGGGCTCAAATATTACTTGCCACTGATATGAATCGAAGCCGGAAATTAAACTCGAGCCACCGGGTTCCTGGCGCAGTGGCCTAACCACTGTGCCAATGTTCCACAAAATGATTAATAGCAGAGCCTTACAATTATTGTTGTTATTATAATTATTCTTATTCTGTCCATAATTTGTTTTGTTAACATTGTTGTCGCCGCTGATATCTGTTCCTAGTGGCGCTCAAATTGGAAAAGCAACATGACATTGACGCAGAATTCACATAGTAGGCATGCCGTATGTTGACGTGAACATTCATATCGAATTTGTGAAATGCATGCAGGGAGAGGGAAGGAGAGAGAGGAACGGGCTGTTTTTCAATCTCCCAGCTCAATTTAGAATTCCAAGCTTTGACCATCTGACGTTTGTTGCGGGGCAGGGGAGGGGCGGTTGGTGATTGTTTGACTTGCTCCAGAAACCACAATCAGAACCACAGAACCGTGGCCAAAGAACAACCTCATGTTCCATAATCCAGCTTAAAAGTCCTTGCAAGCGGGCTGGTGGTATAATCAGGGATCCTGTTTTAGTAAAAGCTTATTTCAAAGAGTGTTTCCTTCATTGCCTAGGCCTGCAAGTTTGACCTTTTCCCATTGCACTTTTTTCTCAGTCTGCCACGGTATGTCGGCTGATTTTAGGACACGGGGAGGGGGCGGATGAACACAGTGCTGTTGTGTTATTACCATATTATAATTATTATTTATTAATAATCTTGTTTTAGGCAGCCAGAATTCCTATTTTTAGGCCATGACAATTATGTTACCCTTTAGCTTTTGAAGGTCGTTCTCTACTTTGCAGTGAAATGGCCACATTTAAATTCTGTGTTTGAGCATAATTGTGTGGACGTAAATAAGTGGCGTGCACATATGCGGTGCACATTCGACTTTGCACACGGATGCATTTGTATAATTACAACATTAAGGGAATTCTTAAACTGTTACCTTGACAATTACGACCGCATTTAATTGGTATATTTTTCATTGTAATTAGAAAGTATTAAAAAAAATAGGAGCACTGAAAAATATTATTCTGCCATGGTGTAATGGTTCGTGCACTGGAGTTGCCATCCGTAGGTCGCCGGTTCGATCTCCCAGGGATGGCATTTTCAAAACTGGGCAAGTTTATCCCCCACCACCACCACCACCAATGCTTCTGTCCACCCGGCAGCATAAATGGGTTCTCTCCAGTGAGTCCATCGGTGGTCGATCGGCGGTCGATCGCACGGTGTAATCCCACCTCTCCCCGACACGCCTGGCTGGTGTGGAAGAGTAGGCCACAAACCCCCTGGGAGGGGGCCTCATCTAGACGAGGCCCTTCCGCCAGCAGTGACGTGAGCAAGCAAATGTGTACGGCTGCGCCCGTTGCCTTTTAATTAGAAAATGCAATTTCTGATGATAAAGTAAACAATTACGGTGAGAATTGTTTTATTATGTTTTATTTTTATTATTTTATTACTTCCCTTCTACGTGACTTTACCGAAAGAACCAAGAAGATGACTCCCTGCAGTCACAAAAGCTTAAAATCGAAATTACTATGAAGTAAGCAGTATTTTTTGCTGTTTGATGAAATGAACAACCAACATCTGTTCACTTCTAGAAATTGCCCTGTGAACCAGCTTGCATTGATGGCCTATTCTGCCTCTTATTGAAATGCACGTCCACTTTGATTTACATACTGAAAGAAATAGATCACGTTTACATCATCAAACACAGAGCTATAATTTGTTACTAATTAACAGCACCATACATGATCATGACAGATGCCATATTGTTTTGTTCTGCTGCACATATAATTGATATCATGTTTATTAAACTCAATAAAGGCCGTGTCCTTTGCACCTGACAACGTTATTTATCTTACTTCCGTATGCAAAATACTGACAGGCGCTTCCTTAATACATTTATTTATTTTTAAACTGTTAAAAAAAAACTGGTGTTTACTATTGCAGAATATTACATTCAGCAATATAACTGTGCGAATACACCATAGAAGTTAGTTGAGCGCTTGAAGTGGTTTGCCCAGCCACGTAGATTTAGATCGCAGTGGTTTGGAAATATCTGACACTCACCTGTGTGGGTCAAAGCTGACATTCACCAGTTACACGGCACAGCAAGAGTATGGTGCGAGTAACAAACACGGCACTTTTGTCAATCCACTTCTGGACGATGACCTCCATCGGGAACGTTTGTACTTCACCACTGTGGTGAGTGCACTTTGCTGAAGACCATGGCCACTGGATCGGTATAGCTATTCATTCACCACTGATGTTAGCCGTGGCTGGCAATTGAACATAGGATGCTGGGTTCAAAGTGCAGTGCATGTGTAGTGATTGTAGCATCACTACTGTGTAAACACGCACACGTGTGACGTCACTATGCCGGGAGCGTCACTACCACGTGGGTCTACACATACACATGACGTCATCCCGGCTGGAGGCGGGAATGACGTCTGGGCCGGTTCTGGACTCGGGAGGTCACAGGGGGTGGTGTGAGGTCGTGGCACGCTCTGTGATCCCGGCTGGACACGTGACCGGATCCCAGTGGGGGGCCCGGGGCCCAGGGGGGCACCTCGGGGGGGGGGGCACGTGGACAGCAGGGGGGCTTCGAGAGGGTTCTCGAAGGGAGGCGTGGCCGGGGTGGGGCCCGGGCACGCCGAGGCCCATATAAGCAGCCTCCTCACAAGGTTCGAGGCTGCCCGTGCCAAGGATGAAGATGTATCGTGAAGACGCCAAGAAGAGTCAAGCCTCCAGTCAGCGGACCTGCCAGTAGCCCACCTGGCTGGGTCACGCTAGAGTAGCTGAGAGTTAGAGAAGTGTGTGTTAGCTGGAGTAGGTCGGTGGTCACCACCCTATGTGTAATTCACCGTGTTATAATACTTACTGTTCTAATAAATGAGTGTTGCCTCCCAAGAAGTTGCGTGCACCCAAATTGAACCCACTACACATGGAACACTCGCATCATCGCTACAATTTTGTGTGGGCGAGGTCGACCCAATACTAAAAGTGACTGTGATGTTTTAATTGGCCAGCCAATAATTGGCGTTAAAAAACAACAAAATCAGTATTCAAGCCAAGTTAAGGGCATTTGTTATTTATATAAATTGTTCATTATGCAGCAGTCTTGGGTAATTAGTAACAAAGAGGAACAGTAAGTGGGCATCTTTCCAGGCTTTCATTTACACTGAATTCTTACAGACAGGTGACAGAATCACAATTCAAACTTTAGCAATATGGTTGATAAAAAAAAAAGCATTTGCTGCTAAGGGTCTTAACTCCTTAAAAAGGTTTTAGTTTGGCTGGTCCTGTCCCTAGATTAGCAGATGAGAGCTTTTCCAATATTACGTTTGTTGTTTAAGCAGAATGGGAGGGGGGGGGTGGAGGTTTTGGTATCGGTATAAAAAGATCTCGATGAGAAAGATTAAAATGACTGTCACCGTAGGATAACCTTGACAAAGAAGGCTGAGAGGAACAGAAAGCGTTTTATGTCACAGCTATTGTCATGTGCGTTTTATGCAAAAATAATTTAGAATTTTCTTTAGATAGCGCTGTGTAGGTTGTACTCGGCTATTCCGCACGGCGCTCCGATGACTGATGGGATCGTGCCGTGTGTTGATCGGCACGACGACTGACGTTCCGCTTTTTTTTAGTTCAGTTCCAGAACGTGGAGTTAAACGTTGGACGTCACGTCGCGTTAAAGGGTAAAGGTGCAACCCTGCAATTGCTTTCTCATGCCACTGCTGGTGGGAGCGGCCTCTGCTAGAGGGAGCTCATGAAAGCCCCCTTTAGGAAAATTCGGTCTTCCAACCCGATCAGATATCTTGGAAGAGGTGTGAGTACCCACAATTTACTGTATGTTGAACGTCTTTCGCACCGTACATAATCAATCGTGGTAATCGGAAGTGCGGGGGAAGGACAACAAACGATTTTCAAACATCAGTTCAAAAAAAATGAGTTTTAAATCTGGATTTAAAAGTGCATGGCTCCAGTGTCGTCACCTCTTCGTCCCCGACCACGTGGCTGATCTTCGGCAAGACCCTCGCCGTCGCCACGATAGTCGGACAGCTAGCGTAACGAAGCCAGAGATGGGGCTATGTGTTAGGATCGCCTATGTGTAGCTGCGGTACACAATGTATCGCCCAGTGTGCTCTTAATAAATAAGAAGCCTTCTCGACATGTCTCAGAAGTCGCTCACTACATATATATGAATTTCCCCATACACTACTCGAGTGATTGAGGACGTTGGTGATGATGGCTAAAATGTTCCGTTTGGCAGTCTCTAAATTCTGAATCAACTGTGGCAATCCATCACAACCTGACTGAGCGAAATATTTTAAAAAACCGAAGGTGTGGGGGGAGCGGTGGTGCAGCAGTTAGCGCTCTGCGCTACGAATCCCGCGACCCTAGTTCGATTCCCGCTCACGGCCAACACCAGTGGCAAATATCTGAACTACTCCTGTGCCTCCTCTAGGTCGACTCAGACTCAAATTATACCTGGTGCAGTGTGTGAACATCGCAACTGGGGAGACAAAGGCGGCCAGGCGTGGTCCTGGTCACCCCACCCCCTCCTGTACCGTGCCGGCCTTCATAGGTGCTCGCTAACAGCACTTGTCCCAACAGTGTGTTAAGGCTATACGGGGGATCTTTGTCTCTTTGGGAGTTGGTGGGAGGTGGAGGCTTTTTCCTCCCACCTACTCTCTCTCGTATCTGCTCTTGCCCACGCTGTACAACCTGCTAGTAGGTAATATTTATTTATGACCCTGACAAATGTCAGTGCGTATTGGGTTGCCTCGTAAATCGTTTTAAGTCACCAGCTGCATTGATAATTCACACTGTCCGGGTGTACGCTCACTTCCAGAGACGTGTGTTTTTTTTCTCTCCCCGTATGTCACGTTTCAAGTTGTTCTGTCCTGTCCTCTTCGACGGACGATGATGAAATGCCTCGCCCCCGCGCGCGTGGCCAGCGTCATTGTGAAACACAATGTGCCTTGTTGGCACACGGCATCGACACCGCCGCTTCAGACCGCTCCGACATTGCATTACGACTCGGGATTGTGGGCCACATTTTGTGATCACACCGCTCCCACAGGATGCCACGCAAGTTGGCAGCTAAAATGTGCGGAAGATCACACTTTACTCCTGCAGTTCTGGCCAACTCAAGTTGAGTGACAAATCTCAGGCGTCTCTTTAGCATCGTACCGCCACGCACTGCTTAACAAGAGTGGCTTAACAGTGGCTGACAAAGTGGGCTGCGAACACGGTGATCTGAGTTTGATTCCCATGTCGACCATCAGTTTAGAGTGATGCCTGAATCATTTCTGACCTTTTTACAACCCATACTGACCAGCAATGGAAGACGACTTCCAGCGGTGCAGTGGAATGGCCAAAGGGCTGTAATAATCGATAACATGATCAGTCGTCATCAACATTTCTGAATTCCATGCAGTATAGAGCAGCGAGTAAGCAAATGAGTAAGTAACCGTAATTATATTCTTAGGTTTTTTCGGTAAAGTCACGTAGGTAAAACATTAAAATTAATAAAAATAAAATAAAATAAAAATCACGACGTTTCGGAGGCAACACAAGCTTCCGTCTTCAGGTGGAACCGCCACAGCCACGACAGCTGTATCAAGTAAATGAGAGATTACAAGAGCTACCACTCCTTGATACAGCTGTCGTGGCTGTGGCGGTTCCACCTGAAGATGGAAGCTTGTGTTGCCTGCGAAACGTCGTGATTTTTATTTTATTTTACTTTTATTAATTTTAATGTTTTACCTACGTGACTTTACCGAAAAAAACCTAAGAATATGAATCCTTGCAGTCACGAAAGCTTCAAATCTAGAATTAACCGTAATTAGTTAATTTAATATGACATCCGAGGTTTTGGAAACCATTACCAGGCAAACGATATGTGCAACTTCGTTGTTGTCGCGTCAAAATAAATAAGCAGACAATGTCTCTCCTTCATGTGCCTCAATCGCTATGTCATTCGGTTGGAGTACTTGTTTTGAATGTGCGTTTGTGATTTCTAATACCCTGAAGCTTGAACCCAGTGAAAAAGTTGAAAACTGCAGTGGCAAGCCGTTTCAGTGGCCTGTTTAATTAAAAATCCTATGCCAAGTCGCGGTTCCGTGTTCAAGACGCCGCAGTTGACTGCCGTGCGATGAAATTGTGACATAAGAAATTGACGGGAAATACGGCGACCCGACCTACGTTTCACAATTTAAACAGTAAATAAAACATGGTCCTATTATGAATTTGGGACCGGTTTCTGTAGTGGTAGTAGTCGTAGTAGCAATGATGTTTACGGTATTTTTAAATATTAGCAGTATGAAACAAGGGTGTAAAGCAGATTAGTTTAAGATGCTTCTCTCGCGACTCTGGGGATCTTGGATACGTTGCCTTAGATTTGCTGTTGTGGAGTTTGGCATTTATAATGAATCATTAGCATCCTAAACGTGGGCTTGTGACAGTCGTGACATGGAAACTTGCAGAAACCGAGTTCTTAACCATACTGATTGTGATTGTAGTTACTTTAATAGTTTTCACTTCCCCACTTTTCCCACCAAAAGTGGTTGTTCATGTGGCATCGGGAAAGCATCACTTTTGTGAGCACAACGACACGTTAAAATTATTATATGTATCGTGATGACTTGGTACGTGTGTTTTTCTTTGTTTCTCGGTACTTTTTTTCCCTTCATCCCACACCTGATTCAAACTGTGCATCCGTTGTTAAACAGCACTCGTTTCACACCTATTGATGTGAGAATTTCTCTACAAACTAAATAAAAGGGTGGTAATTTTTTTCCCATGCCGTTATAAAACGAGGCAAGTTTTTGTGTGTGTGTGTGTTAATATATTCCACAAAATGGATGTGTTATACAAACGTACGTGTAAAATGAACCGTGACAAAGTCAACATTTCGGTGAACAAACACGTTTTAAATAGCATCCATCTTCATAAATCATCGGACGCCATAATAACGATCGTCAGCCTTTGTATCTCCACCGATGGATGAAGGGCTTCCCATGCAGGCACGGTCTCTCTCATGCTCCTGCTCAGGTTAAAATCCATCTCACTCCTACACTAGATCTGATATCATTGCTCCAGTCCTGTGAGGGTCATCCTCGGAGGCGTTTCTTCTTCTTCTTATTTGGCTTCCATCTAAGCGATGTGTTCTGTCCAAGAGTACTTTTGTACAACATTTGTGCTATGTTATCCATGTGCTCATCTTTCTATCAGCGTAATTGCAGCACATGCATCTCTCGCACTTTTAAACTCGAGTTTCGTTTTAATCTTCCAGTGTTCGCGTGTCTGACCCATTTGTCGTTTGCAGCTCACAGTGTGACGTGATTGGAAACGGATTTTCATTATCGAGCACTGCTTTCTGAAAAGCACTCCATCCTTTTTTTGCCTATTTATTTAACACCAAAATTGCTTCAAGAATTGCCCTTGGCATAATACACTGTGGTTGTATCCCTCCACAATTAGTTTAGTAAACGTGTACATGACTTTGTTCGGCACATGTTTATGTTGAGTCCAACTTTTCAGTTTGCTTTTTGCATAGTTATACTGTGTACAAATTCCTTCTACATTCAATGGCAACTTGAATCATATTCTTGGTTCTTTCCGTAAAGTCACGTAAAAGGGAAATAATAAAATAATAAAAATAAAACATAATACAATTCAATTCTCACGACGTTTCGGCCATAACGCAAGCAGCCGTCCTCAGGTGAAGAAACAGAGCTGTCAGAAAGACAGCGTCTTAATGACTTGAATTACTTTCAGACAAAACATTTTATTGATGGATTCAACACGCGCAGTTTCATTCCAGGCAGTTGCCTCCTCATTGGTATTTTATAGCTACTACCGCGGTTCCTGTTCCCGTGAATCTCACTCTTTGATTCCTCCACTGACGTTTTCATCCGACCCACACCATTTTCAACCACCGCACGTGCAGTTCAACACGCTTGTGTAATGTGAGGGTATATCCGGGTGGTTGATTGATCACACCTCGTTACGATGATTGGCTCTACCGGTCCTGGCCCGTAGCCAATGAGGAGAGGTCTAGGGGCGTGGCCCTGACGTAATGGGAAGGTGACATCTGGGAGTAGATGATTGGATCTGCTGGCTTTAGCCACAGCCAATGGGGGGACGAGTCAGGGGCTTGGTCCTGGGATCGTACGATGGACTCTGGAAGATGCCATGGAGATTAACCAGGACTGGTGGAAAGGTACCACGTGACCCGGGTATTAAACGGGGTAGAGACGGGCAACACATGGTCAGATCTGGAACGAACGAAGGGTGAGGCCACGCTGGAGCGGGGGTCCATACCTGCCACGTGGCAGCACGAGTCTCTCCCTCTTACGCTGTCTGTTAACAGCGTGAAGGAGTAAGACAGGAGTGGAATTTATATGAGGAGAGTTGTGAATAAAAGACAAATAAAGACCCTGATTCCAGAAGTCGCTTCTACGACTTTTATTACACTTGCATTTCTGCTTCTTCCCCTCGCACTGCCTCACTTTGGAATTGCCTCCCATCGCCCCTGTTTTCCCAAGTGTCTACAACGTCGCTCAAATCAATCAATGCGTAAACCCTTATCTAATTCAATTTAAATGATGCTGTTTGTTGCTGGCTGCTTGTACATGTTGGACCTTCGGGCCTGTGCTCAGCAAATGGAGATGTAAAAACAAAGGCGTATGACTCGCGCGGAATAATTTAGCGCCGTTTCACGATCGTGCGAGCAATGCAATAAACATCTGGCCGGTAATGCATTTTAAACGTCCAAAAAAAAACACCCCAATAGAGCCGATATCTAATGGGCCTTCACAGTGTGCCATGTGAATGGCATCGCTCCAATACAGCTGCTGCAGCTGTCACAACTCCGCTCGATCATTAACTGCGTTCATGGCAAAAAGATGCAACGATCATTGATGTTAAACGCCACCCCTGATGTTATCTGCAAGACGTCCATTTAGACCTCATTAGGACCTTCGATGTAAGCTCAAAAGAGACCCCAACGTGCCACAGTACATATATATGTATAATGATATGGATAAAAAATGTATGTACACTTTAATAATGTAAGACATTTAAAGGCCCCCCCTCCTTTGTCAGCCCCAGGAAACAGTTTTTGTAGACATTTGGTGTCTTTCCATACAAAAGTTGTGGTACAACTTAGCCAAAAATAGAATTCATGCACACACAATAAGTAATTTGATGACTAAATTAAAGTCCGTTTCAGGTAGCATAAGAATATCTCAATTGGAGTACTTGGGACAAGTCTCAAGCACAGGTCGGTTTTTCTATTTAGTTTATTTTCATTTGCTGTGCACATTTGTGTTAAAACTTAATTGTTTTTGAATGTTGTATTTGGTCTGCAATCACATCCTCTCTGAGTGACTTGAATACCCCCTTGTTCTGACACCTCGAGATGCACTGCATTGGAGGCCGGTATAAATAATAAATGATGACCACGATGACATTCCTGAAGGAGCTATTCCAGAAACACCAGATGTGTCCAACGGGTTTGCCAGGTGAAAGCGTGTCTAGTCAATGGATCATTTCCATCCTAATTCACATTAAACTGGCCCGACACGTATCGTGAAAAACAATAGCAAACGTAACCACTGCAAGCTGATCGTTCGTGCTTCACATCTTCCCAAATTCTACACGTCCTGGTAAGAAGTCTTAAACACGCCGCTGCTGCAAGCATGGTGCCCTCGCTATTTACAGTGTTCCATGAATATAAACCGCATCTCCCTCGGAAACGTGATGCCGCACTTCAAACGGGGCCTCTCCCGATTCTCATTTGTCACGAAGAGCAATTTCCATTCGCTCCACCCTCAAATGCTATGCAGTGCAAATGATTTTCCACACACAAAGACAAAGATCCCCCCCCGTACAGACTTAACAGGCTGTCGGGGCAAGTGCTGTTAGCGAGGATCACCTATGAAGGCCGGGTATGGCACACGAGGAGGTGGGTGGCCAGCACTACGCCTCACTGCCTTTGTCTCCCCAGTGGCGATCTTTTCACATCCCACCAGGTACTTATTTGAGGTTGAGTCAACCTCAGGGAGGCCCAGAGCTGGTTTAAATAATCGTCATTGGTGTTGGTGGCCCTGAATGGGAATCGAACTTGAGTCGCTGAGTTCATAAAGCAGCGCGTTAACCGCCACACCACTGCTGCACACACACACAAAACACAGATACACACACATCGGAATAGCTACATGCAAACCGTGCTCGTTTGGGAATGTGGCTTGAACCTCATTACCCTCATGGGCAGGCAGTGAGCAGTCATGTCAAAACCATGCACATGTGTCCCAAATGGCTGAGGCTCAGCTTCTTGTCTTTTCTTTAATTAACACTCTTGTGTCCACGGTTGCCAATCCAAGGTGAGAGATGCTGCCTAATGCCCAGTGCATTATAAACATCTCCAATGAGCAAAGCATACAACGCACTGGCTGCGAACAAACTCGAACGACGATACGTCAACTTGTTGCTCTTACACTCAGTCGGTGAAGTACGTTTGTCGCATGAACAAGTTGCCTTCTGGCCACACTTGCAGTGACGCTAAGTCATTGCGGGATAGTCTTCTTGCTGGGCCTGGTGGAAAATAGCAGAGGCTATCAGTGGCAAACACGCGCAGTGTAGACTGATTTAATATTCAATGGTTGTTGAATCTTCTCGGTTATACTTTCGCCGAACACTAGCAAGTGAATGAGGCTAATTGTATCGTCTGGCAGTTCTGCAATCGCTCTTCCAACATTGCGTTCTGGTGTCTTATAATTTGTGAGCCTGCTCAGCATTAAACACAGCACAGACTCTCTCTCTCCCTCATAGAGCCCTCTGGCAATAGTGCGAAATGCACGTTGTGGCCAGGAAGGTGCTGGATATCGACACTTAAACGGCAACTTTCTAGTGATCACTATAACACTGGTCAACAAAAAAAAAACTTTTTTTCTGGCCTGGACTTTTGCAGCTGTTTTAGACTAATTTCAGGGTGCCGATTCCAAATCTGATCTCAGATTTGCTCTATCACATCATTTTTATGCTATCGGCATACCCCATTTTCATTTATTTTACCCGGAATTAAGTCTGTCACTTATGATTGCAAGTTGTTGCGAGTCAGTGACTGCTTTAGTGTTAAAATGTGGTGCTGTATTTTTCGGATAGTGTGTAATATAATTTTATGTAGATATCCAAATTTATTTAATATTTTTCTTCTGCAGTTTTTATTGAAAATGCAATATTTGATTTCTCAAAAATCTGATGTGATAGACAAAAACTGATGCCAGATTTGGAATCAGCACCCCAAAATTACCTTAAAACCGTTGGAATACCTTATGCCAGAAAAAGTGTGTTGACCAGTGTAATTGATTCAGTTATAATAAAAAAATGTTGGGTTACATCATGTAAATATATAAATGTGTCGTTAAACCCGCGACCACCTGACACACCCAACTAGTAAGGGTTTGGGCGATCTAACCCAACAAAAACCTCTTATGGATGATATTGGTCGCAAAAGCCTGCCACGTGTTAAATTGATTCATTTTATTTGCCCGCTTTGCGCATTATGCCCCTCTGGGGGGTGCCAAGAAGCAATTTCATCTGGCTGCTTCTTTTATTTCTGCGGGGGGGGGCAGGGGGGGAGGATAGCAAAGTTGAAACGCATACAAAGCGCAAATGTACGGACGAAACTTTAGCGAAGAGATCTGTACCACAGTGGCACGGACTGCTGAGAGAATTTCTTCAGGCTGACACGGTCGAGCAGTCGCACGTCTGCTGATTTTTTTTGTTTAGGCCACTAGTTGCTGAGGGTTCGTGGGCCGAACCCAGCGGCTTCCCCGAGTTAACGCTGTGGGCTTAATCCGCGATAAATACCGTGCGCCGTCCGCTTCAAAGAAGGGGGACGTCAAAGATCCACCGCGATTTTACGGAAAAAAAAAAGTTAGGCCACGTGTGCCGGCTTCACGGTCCAAATTTGCCAAAAATGACACCGCAAATGCGTTAATTGGATAAAACCAAATGTCAACATTGACCCCCCCCTCCTACACTGAAACTGGCAAACTACATTCGCCTGCAAAAACACAGCGCTTTCGCGATCGCCTTGTGCCGTGGGAATCCAGCATGCACTTGTCCATCGTGGCCCTCGAAGCAAGGGGGGGGGGTGATTAATCAGTCGGCTCTCCCCTTGCGCGGTAGACAACCAGGCCGCTTCCACCGCTCACGACGCGAGCACAACCCCATTCATTGTTCATGCCGCCGCCGCTGCGGGCAGGCGGACAGCGGCGCGGCGGATTTCAATGGTCCAATAAATAGGGTGACCCAGCGGTCGGTAAATGTTTCGAGTGTCATGCGAATAGCGCTAGTAAAAGGGGGGGGGGTACTGTTTGTCAGAATGATCTAATGCCCAATTCAGGTTTTTCACCAAGCGCGCCCATTTGTCATAAAATCAAGACCAAGGTCATGAAACCAAATGACATCAGCGAATCATCATCTCCATCATAATTCTCCTCCCCTAATGGGTACAGTGTGACCTTTAAGTCGGTATATATCTCCCGAGACTCACCGTGGTGTCCCATCCGTCACCATGCTAGCGACACTACGCTGATGCATCTGCAGCAACATCTGACTCTTCCTTATAGCCAACTTGATGGACCGACGGAATTTTACAAATTCACCTGCTTAATGTTCGAAGACAAGGTTACCCCCTCCCCCGTGCAGCCGCACAGATTGTCGGAGCAAGTGTTGTTAGCGTGCACCTATTAGGACCAACACAGTTCACGATGGAATGATGTGGGGCCGAAACCACGCCTGCCCACCTTTGTCTTCCCATTGCTCATGTATACACACTGCACCGAGTATTTGTTTAAACGGTTAATCAATCTTGTGGGTGGGGTGGGCCAGGATGGATTAAGACACCACTCATCAGCGTTGTTAGCCGAGGCTGCACATTATGGTACCGTCCCAAAGACAAAGACCCCCGTATAGCCTTAACAAACTGTTGGGACAAGTGCTGTTAGCGAGCACCTATGAAGGCTGACGGCACACGAGGGGGTGGGTTGCCAGCACTACGTCCGATCGCTTTTGTCTCCCCAGTAGTGATGTTTGCACACCGCAAATATGTCGATTCTGCTTCATTTGAGGCTCAGTCTACCAAGGGGAGGCCCGGTTCAGATAATCGTCACAGGTGTTGGCCGTGAGTGGGAATCGAACTCAGGAAACCGGGTTCCAAGAGCAATGCGCTAACCGGTGCGTCACCACTCCCCACCGCTGTTCCCACTCCGACCTTCTCTCTGACTCGTCGAGAGCATGTGAATAGTGTACGGTGAGTTACAAGTTCAAATTATTATTATTATATGACGCACATCTGTCAATTTTAAACAACTTGTGCAAAAACTCCAGGAAATGCTCACGCAATTAAAAGTTTGAAGAAGTCAAGTATTGTGACATTTACAAACTAAACCCCTCAGTTAAGCAAAGGTATTTATAGAGACATTTAATGTCTGTTTTAGGCGATGCACCAATTAAGCAAGTTCATGCAAATGAGAGCACATCTCTGTGGGGTTCGTGCTGTCAGTGCCACTGAGAGCCCAGCTAAACTGTCCATCATAATCAACATCATGTCATCTACCCACCGATTCTCGTGCCAGAATTAACTTCTAATTGCAAAGGTTTCGAGGCTTGATATTTCTACGTTGCATCATTGCACCTAGCAAGTGGGAATATAATGTGAGCTCCCACTTAAGCGAAAAGGGCACATTGGAAAATCTAAAAGTTGTCTTTTTTTCTTCTTGGTTCTTTCGGTAAAGTCACGTGGAAGGGAAATAATAAAATAATACAAATAAAACATAATACAATAATTCTCACGACGTTTCGGCCACAACGCAAGCAGCCGTCCTCAGGTGTCGGAAAGACAGATCTGTCGGAAAGACAGCGTCATTCAGACACTGTCTTTCCGACAGACCTGTTCTTCACCTGAGGACGGCTGCTTGTGTTGTGGCCGAAACGTCGTGAGAATTATTTTATTATGTTTTATCTGTATTATTTTATTATTTCCCTTCTACGTGACTTTACCGAAAGAACCAAGATGAATCCCTGCAGTCACGAAAGCTTTAAATCGAAATCTGTTTTTTTTTCTTTTATAGTTCAGAGATATGTACCCGTTTGTACATCGTTAAATTACACGTACAAAGGAAAGATAGATTTCTTTTGGTAGACTGCACTATGAACCTGCAAACACCAGTTAAATTCCCAGACGGGGATAATATCAGTGGGCGTGTGATATTATCGTAGGTCCCAGATAGCTCCACCAAGGCTTCACCAACACACACTGCTAGTGAGGTAAAGTATGATCAATCTCCCCTGAATGACATGGGGTGGTCTTCATCCTGGAGTGGATTGACAACAAGCTGTATATTATGGTTATTGTAATTTTTTTAATTATAAGACTGTAATTAAAATTGAGATCGGAATGAGTTGTAAAAAGCCATCTTTAATACATGATTATAAGTGCTCCATTAGTTTTGCAACAACAAAAAAAACTGCCCGAATACAAATACACTCAAGTGTCATTATATTACTTTATTGGATTCATTATATCTGCTAAACTAAATAACGTTTATTCCGCAATCGTGCAGACACTCTGGCCACAATACGTTTGAGATCTGAAGCAAGGCCAATGCTGCAAAAGCAAACCACAGATCGCCTGCGTCGTAGCTGCACGTTTGCTGTGTTAAACACCAAATGTGATCTTCTTGGTTCTTTCGGTAAAATCACGTAGAATGGAAATAATAAAATAAAAAAAATGAAACATAATAAAATCTTTTATTATTATAAAACATAAAAAAATATTTTATTATGTTTTATTTTTCTTATTTTCTTATTATTATTTTATTATTTCCATTCTACGTGACTTTACCGAAAGAACCAAGAAGATGAATCCCTGCAGTCACGAAAGCATTAAATCGAAACCAAATGTGATGCCGTATAATTATCTTTAAAAACGTAAAAGTTTGATGGGCACATCTTGTGTTCATCAGTTAGAATTAAATGACGACGACGATGATGATGCCTTCAGCCAACGTGGGGGCTTTTGTTCATTCCCCGAGCAGATCGGGCACATTTATAATTTATTCCCGGGCCACCAAATCGCACGTGGCCTAAATGCAAGCAAACATCACACAGTGAGCCCAGTGGCATTTAAGAGAGATCGTGCTTGAAATGACCCGCCACTGCCCTGTGCAATGTCCAATTTGCTGATTAAACAAAGATTCACAAGTGTAATAGAATGTTGCTGGCAAACGTCCTTCCAACTGTTTGCACAATGGGCATGTTGCCAGATAAACATGGCACGAGAAAACAAACATTGATTGTAAACAGAGCTGCAGCGCTTTTGTGTTCACGGTTGTTTACAAGGGGCAGATGGCACGGGCCATTATTTTTATGCAAATAACTGGCTGGTAAATCGTAGTCGGAGCGAGACAAACTATTTGGCCAGGAGCATTGTCACAAATATTTTGGTTTGTAATATGCGACACCATACCGTTGTTAAAGTGGGGCTATGGTAAGTGTGTAGCTTCAGAAAAGGAGCACTGTAATGTATTGTTTCATATTAGGTGATAAGTTCCACCCATGTATTCGTGCCTGCATGTTGTTGTAGTAAATGTGTGTTCATCTTCTTGGTTCTTTCGGTAAAGGCACGTAGAAGGGAAATAATAAAATAATAAAAATACAACATAATAAGATAAAATTCTCACACACTCTCACTGGTGAGAATTGTATTTTATGATGTTTAATATTTATTATTTTATTATTTCCATTCTACGTGACTTTACCGAAAGAACCAAGAAGATGAATCCCTGCAGTCACGAAAGCTTTAAATCGAAATTTAATGTGTGTGTTATGAACAAATGTGGGCATAAGACCAGGTTAATCAGAAATACATCCAGACAGTTTGACTCAGTGTCTCATATACTGTATAAGTATACATTTCAGTTGATCGTTTTTTTCTCCCACAGATACATTGAGTTTGTTCACCTCAAAATTCCAGCCATTCTCAATCTCCCAATGGACGAAGTCCTCTGCACAACATGTCAGTCGTGGGGATTTTTTTTACGATAATTCACCATCCCGGTCAATAGGGATTGGTGAAGGGTGGAAGGGTGAAGGGACGGTGAGCAGGAACACTTTGCCAACAATGTTAGCCGCAGCTGAGAATCGAACTCGGGTTTTTTGTATTCATGCCGCAGCATGTGAACTACCGTGCCACCGCTCCACCCATCAGTATGTTGGATTTATTTTCAAAAGGGGTTCTCAACGCGCAGTTCTTTTACGTAATACCTATTGTCCACAACATTCTCATCTTAACGAAGGCGAACGTGCCGTTCCAGCGTTAATGGAACGATACTTTTTTTTTGATGACAAGAGGTCTCATTTTTTTTCTTTCCCACCCCGAGGCGCTGCCAACTTTAATTTTCTCGAGACCTCCGAGGTTGCGCAATGAGTCCTGAGCACTCTTATTGGCTCCTCTGGGGGCCGTGAGAGGTGAACGGGCTTCTTGAATAATGCCCAAGTGGCGTGCGGTGTGTAGTTGCGTTATCGTTAAGCCGGTTTTTGTGTGTGGAGGCGAAGTGGCCGAGAATTCCCCCAGCTTGAACTCGGCGCGTGCAATTGAACGTAAAAGCTGTAAACAATAACCGTTGCAAAAAACACTTGGGAGGAGCAATGCGCCTCGTTAAAGCTGCACTCGCTGGTAACATTTGTCATCCCTGATTCATAATAGATGTTTGGACTAGACCACGTGACAGTCTAGTCATTATTTTGTTGTGTAACCCTCCACCACCCGACATAGCCCAACAAATTGCACTGCCATGTGTACAGTAAGAGCGTTTAACATTGTTTAAGCTCACCGGTAAATTGCAGAACAAATTATGGCAACAAAATTTAACAATTACATCGTAATTATTCGCTTGAAACTGCGTCAGCGACCTGGCCAAAATTTGTCCAGATTATTTTGTGGCCTCTTGGAAAATGTTACGATGAATCATAATCTTGTTGCGAAAACCTACGTGTTTCATTTACCTTCCTGTTATATTTCCACTCCTCATTTGTCGTTTGCCTCTGTGGTCCACTTATGCAACAACTGGTTATGAAGTCACACACTAATAATGTTAGACCATGAATTGTCATCTCGGCTGTGGAATTCTTAAATGTACGCCCGATCGTCTTCAAACATCTATAGTCATCAGTTGCGGTCTATCCACTGGGAGATTCATGCCTGCTGAAGCTGTGTCTGTCATGGTGGCTGTTCTACGATACTTGACCACGCTGGTCAGTGTGGGTTGTTGAAAGGAATTGCCCAGGATGAATTCAGATATTACTCGCAACTAATGCTATGCATACTCTTTGGTTCTTTCGGTAAAGTCACGTAGGTATAGAATAAATAAATCACGACGTTTCGGGCGCAACACAAGCGTCCGCCACCTGATGACGGACGCTTGTGTTGTGCCCGAAACGTCGTGATTTATTTATTTTACACCTACGTGATTTTACCGAAAGAACAAAAGAGTGTGGATTCTTGCAGTCACAAAAGCTTCAAATCAATGCTATGCATGGCTGGGAAACTAACTAAATGTTATGGGTCCATAGTGCAGTGTGCTATAATAGTTGCACAACCGCTTCACCCCTTAACACTTATTATGAGACAATATAATTCAAAGAAAACTGCTTTAGGACATGTCTCTGATGGATAAATAACAGGCATAATTACATTTTGTTCGGAAAATTCAGAAGTGATAAAAATTGTGTTTGCATTATCCTAAACAACAGCATTAGAGTTCATGGACACATCTGTAATAAAGCGTAAAACGATGAAAGAGCCTTGAATATGAACTAGAGAGAGAAACGTTATCTCTTGCTCGAAAATGCTGTGTGTTCATACATATTTCAATCCAATGCTTTTTGCGTTTTTTTTTATCTATAACATGTCTTGGCATACATCTACATTGATTATAAATTATACGTTGTTAATGCTTTTAGAAGTTTTGTTCGCTTTCAATTTGTGTCAATTATTTATCATGTTTTTTCGGGGTAATTGATGCACTTAATGGATTAAAGAGGACTGAAAACTATTTTGTGTTCCGGCCATAAAGTAAAAGTTCTGCCCAGAGAAAAACCAACATGCCAGTTTCATTTGTCATAAAAGGGAAATTATCTTCCATGTAACAACCAGAGGCAAACTGTTCCTGACAAAATTGGCAACTGTAGGAGCCATAGTAATCGCTTTTTAAAAGGCACAGACTAAACTCACAGTAGAAATTCAAGGTCCAGGCACATTTGAAAAGGTCATGTGAAGTTTTCAGTGACCATGTGACAAGAACTGGAAAATGTTTAGGATCCTCACACGAACAATTAAATTGTGGCCATTGCCATAGGGCATTTTCCCCCAATTGTATCCTGAGTTGAACCAGATTGTGCTTTCAGCGCCACATCATTTAGACGCAGAAGCAAGTTGGCTCGCTCACGGAACATCGCAAGCCTTAGCCGCTGTAGAACAGCCCATTAGAGGGCAGCACTTTCCTACCCACTCTGCCATATGACAGCTCGACAGTCAAACTGGATTAGAATCAAATTAAGTGCGTAACAAAATTGTATCCAATTATATGTTTTCGTGCAGTCTTTGGTGACCAGGTTGAGACCATCAGCTCACTACATTTGAGAACTCACTTTTGACTATAGGCAGCTGCATGGGTTCAAACCCAGGATATCAGTGCTGCCTTCTTAGCACTCTGACCTCTCAGCCACCCCAGCATCGTCAACAGCCCTAGACTCGTACCAGCAGATTCACCGGCGGGCAATGCACGGCATAACATGGGGGGGGGGTCAGGGAATATGGGTGGCTATTGCGCATTCGACGGCTGCAAACAACGTGGCGATAGAATGACTTTCACGCGGCCACATTTCCACGGGCGTCCATTTGATTTGGGGACGTGGCAGGCATTAGCCACGAAAAGAAGCTGCCGTCGTTGACCTGTGACGTGCGGGCAATACCACGCCTGCAATGGAGCGAGCGTGAGGAGCACGTCTTGCTGTTTTACGCACCCGTGTTTATCGCGCCGCTCGATTTGCTCGTCGGTGGGTCACTGCGGAGCAGCTCCATCGTGCGCATCGGCGCGACGCGCATCTGCCGAATCCCGCGCACTCACGGGCCGCGTGTGGGAATGTACTCGGACATCTGCCCTCCCGGTCCAAGCTGCGCTGTCATTGATTTTCACCTGTCACGTCCACTGATGGAGCCCGTGCGCAGGGCAGGAGGTCCATCATGGCGACGGTTCTGCAGCGGCCTAAAGAAGGTGCCCAAACAAATCTGCGCTGACACGGAAATCGGCCCTTATCTCAAGGGAAGACAAGCGTGACTGCGATTGGGATTTGCCGAAGTGAGTGACAAAGATGTTGTCTAAATGCACCATTACAAGACAGTGACGGATTCAATATGAGTTCAAAGGCTGTCACAGTAAATACCATGCAATAGTTTTGCAATAGTTGCAAAATGGGCCTAAGATAGGCTGCAATTGGGAATTGGCGAACTGAGCGATAGCGATGTTGTCTAAATGCTCCATTACAAGAAAACGACATTTACGCTCTCTGAGTTCATACTCTGTTAGAGTAAACACTCTGCAACACTGTAGTTCTAAAATGGGCCCACGATTGACAATGCGCTACAAGTATTTGATCTTAGCGGTAACACTCCAAATCTTTATTTATATGGCTCAGCTGCATCACTGCCTGTCAATCGATCTGGCGCTAGAAAATTGAGGGAGAATGCGAGCTGCTCATTTAAGTTCCGGAAGAAGCTCCCAGCACTTAGGAGCAAAACGTCGAACGTAATGCCACCAACAACATGAACACATATCAGCTAGCAATTTCACAAGTGAGTCACTCCGTTTCATTTATGGCTGTACAAATTTAAAATCATAATGCATTGAGACACTATTCGACAACTTAAAATGGAACGTGATGGAAAAAGCCCTCTTTGCTTTTCTCGGAAATATTCTACTTGTGGCGGGTGGCTAATTCCACCCTGAAATTGACACGTGACGGCCTCTTCCCATGGAAAACACGTAGGTGATCGTCACCTTTCATATGCTGGCAGGAACATGAGGCTCAATGTAATTCAGCGTTGCCTGTTTAAAAGCATTTCTGTTGACTCTGTTGGTGACCTTGTGATGAAATTTGAAAACAAGAATAGCTGTTGAGAATTCAAAAATTTATATAAAATAAACACTGACACTACCAGAAAGGCTCCATGCTTCACGAATAAAAATAATAACCAAAAAGATCATTGCAAATCCACGTTTTCTTTAGGTTATCGCGTCTAAAGATGAACACAAATCAGCAGATGGTGTAAAGAAAAACTCCGAGTAACAAATGGGATGGTGATTAATCCCAAATATTTAACGATGTGGCTTGTTTGTATGAAATTAGTCATGCTTGGTAAACACTTCAGTCAATGCATGGTTTTACCAGCCCAAGTGGCACAAATATATATGGTGACTCAATACAGAGGATCATTTATTCTTAAACCACTGCCTTTTCAGTTTCTTACCATAAATGGGAAGCTGCCACGGCATAATGGTTAGCACACTGGTCTTGCAATCCAAAGGTCGCTGGTCCAAATATTTCAGCGCGGTAGTTGAAAAATTGTGTACGTTTCTTAAATCCTCAATCACCACTCTCAACCTCTGTCCACCCAGCAGCATAAATGAGTGCAGTGCATTAATTCTAGATTTGAAGTTTTCGTGACTGCAAGGATTCATACTCTTTGGTTTTTTTCGGTAAAGTCACGTAGGTAAAAAATTAAAATAAATTAAATCACGACGTTTCGGAAGCAACATTTGATGACGGAGGCTTGTGTTGCTTCCGAAACGTCGTGATTTAATTTATTTATCATTTGATGATGGAGGCTTGTGTTGCTTCCAAAACGTCGTGATTTAATTTATTTTAATCAAATGACGGAGGCTTGCGTTGCTTCCGAAACGTCGTGATTTAATTTATTTTACTTTTTTACCTACGTGGACTTTACCGAAAAAACCAAAGAGTAGGGGTGCAAATAGTGTTTTTCCCCTTTTTTCTGGCAACAAAACTGACACCTTTTGCAAGGAATCATGCTTACAATAACCACAATACTTGCAGTCAAATGCGAACAAAAAACAATACTTAGTATTGTGGTTAATGTAAGCATGATTCCTTACAAAAGGTGTCAGTTTTGTTGCCAGAAAAAAAGGGGAAAACCCCTATTAGTATATTTTGGTATTGGCAAAGGAGGTCCCATGAAGTATGGGTGCAGTGCAGTTTGTTGATCGGCGGGTCGCGTGCGGTGCGGACAAGTGGGGGTACTCTCACCTCTTCCACGATGGGTGACCAGCTAGGAGGAGGAGGAGGGATTCTCCTTATGATGGAAGAATTTCTGCCAGCGGTAGATTGTACGAGCAATTTCACCTTGAAAGCACAAAAGCTGAATGGAAAATAACACTGTTACTCTTCTAGATTTGAAGCTTTCGTGACTGCAGGGATTCATCTTCTTGGTTATTTCGGTAAAGTCACGTAGAAGGGAAATAATAACATAATAAAAAATACACATAATAAAATAATTCTCACGACGTTTCGGCCACAACGCAAGCAGCCGTCCTCAGGTGAAGAACAGGTCTGTCGAGAAGACAGAGACTTGTTCTTCACCTGAGGACGGCTGCTTGCGTTGTGGCCGAAACGTCGTGAGAATTATTTTATTATGTTTTATTTTTTTATTTTTTTATTTCCATTCTACGTGACTTTACCGAAAGAACCAAGAAGATGAACACTGCTACTGTTCTAGATTTGAAGTTTTCGTGACTGCAAGGATCTATACTCTTTGGTTCTTTCGATAAAGTCACGTAGGTAAAGGAAATACATTTATTATTTTATTATGTTTTCTTTACCTACGTGACTTTACCGAAAGAACCAAAGAGTACTGTTACTGTTCTTGATGGTGCTACGTTTGTGCACTGTTTTTGACAATTTTGAAACCAAAATATCTGAATGTTAACTGTTATCGCAATACTCAAGCCCTTCTGCTGCCATCACTGGACCTGTGTCATGGGTTCCTTAATTACATGACTATTAAGATATCCAATTTGAAGTTTTCAACGAACTGTATTGTGTCAAAAATGTATATAATATTCTCTATTCCCAATAAGCCCCTGAATCATAATTAATTAATAAAGACATGTAATTCCTTCTTTAGTTGATCTGCTTATCGGCCTTCCAGACAAATGTTTCCAGCAGTATTTGTTTAACAGGACTAACTCTGCCGATGGAACCCAGAAAATCATAACGAAGTCATGATGATGAAGTTGAAAGGTTTAGCTGGAATTACAATTAACTTTACGCAAGCGAAAATTCTGCAGCATGTTCTGTTTTGCCAGTTGAGCGCAGATTATGGGTGGAATGATTAATCGATTCTTAAGTTTACTGGCACGAGTATCTTCAAGGATCGCTATATTTGGATTTGTATATATATACAGTGTATGTAATGGCTTCACCCCTGCAGCCAACATAGATGCTACCAAACACTGAATTCGTGTTAAATAAAATATTTTATTGTCAAGTCACATCGAGACCTTGAATTGTGACATGTCATCAAATTGCCCGGAGGTTGAATAGTTCTTCCCCTCGTATAAATAATAAAACGTAATTAGGTTGACCTAGATTGATAATTAATTAAGCACTCTCTGTCATTCCACTATAGTCAAGATTTGGACGAAGGTCGTTTTGGTCATGGCGGTTGATTGACCATACTTCACCATGCTGGTCAGTGCAGATTGGTGAATGAGAGGAGGCTTAGGGGCCGGTTAAAATTTTGCTCGCCGCTGATGTTAGCCCTGGCAGGAAATTGAACTCAGGGCTCCAATTACAGGCTGTGGCAGGGAATTGAACTCAGGTATCCAATTCCAGGGCGCAGCGCGCTACCCACTGCGTCACCGCTGATCCCAATTATATAACTCAATTGTATAACGTACTGTACGATACATTCCACTTGTGTATTCCATGTCTGGTTTCAAATATCAAACATGAAAGTGATGCACTTGTATTAGTACTGTGTAAAAGTACTGCAAAAGGTTTATTTGGAGCAATGCTCAAAAGAAGCAAAATGACGATGGTTTTTTATTCAGATGGCAATGACAGCATCAATTAATTGATTGGTCAGCTATACACGCCTGGTAGAAGGCCTGAACATGACATTGTCAGCCGTGGCCGGGAATTGAACTCAGGTCACCGGGTTCATAGCCGCCACTTCCTCCAATGAGTAAAACATTTAAGTGGATAACATTAGGTATTTTAGTCAATCAAATAGGACACGTGACATTTAAGTGGCATTTTAAAATTAATACGATATTTCATTAGTGAGCCGTGTTTAATCGGGTGATTGTGCTCGGGAGAGACTGTCCTCTGCCATATGAATGTGACATTTCCACCACTTATATCAGCACGAAGACTTTCGTTTTTTTGTCAATACAACCCTGCCACGGTTTAGCTCTTCATCTTTTTTTCCGGTCGCACTGCGTGTGCTTTCGGCACGATGTCCGACGTGCCGCTCCACGTCAGCCGGAGCTCCTTCAGGAACTTGACATTTTTTTACAAGAAGCTCCCCAGCACGCGGAGCGAAACGTCGGACATCGTGTCGAAAACATCACGCTGGGGCCAGAACCCAAAACACCAGATCGGAGAGCTAAACCGCGGTCGTGACACAGGGCAGCAGAGTGTCAAAAGAATAGTGGTCACAAAGGCAGGCCGATCCGTAGAGACAGGCAGCAAAGGGCATTGCAATCCGGAAACTCAATTTCATCGCCGTGGTGCAATGGGGCAGACCTTTGAGAAGCCGTTTTATTTTGTGTTTTCATCACACTTCGCCCCCCTGTCCATCCCACTCCTTACCCGGCAAAGAGCGTGCGAGTGTGTGCGCGCGAGTGTGTGTGTGTGCGTGTGTCATTCAACCGTTCCCAGAGCTCATTGAAATTCTGCTCGCCCCGTGGTTAGTGGTGAGCAAGGCAGGGTTTTTTTTCAGTTTGTGTCACTGCCTGGTCAAATTCCCATGGCTCTAATGTAATCCGAACAATTGCCCCCCCCCCCCGCCACTGCTCGCGTTTTCAACTCAAATTGTTGTCGTCGTATATAAAATCTGAACCGGCAATGAAGTGGGCTCAGGACATTATCCGTTACTTCACCGAAAAGCAGAAGCAATGTTTTGAGATACAAAAAATAAGTTAAAGAACATGCAAATATGCAAAGAAAGTTGCGGAGGATTTTTTTTGCTAAGTTACTTTTAATTGAATTTTGTGGGGGATCCCCCCCCATTCGCTCAGACTAACTTATTCAAAATAGCTTGGTGTACTCGCTATTCAGAAAGTGTTCTGATGCTGTATAATTCCATAAATATCGATGTTCGTCACGTGCTTTAATCTCACACTCATAAATCTGAACTGGAGAGCTTCAGAAAAGCAAATCCATCTCGTACGTTTCGTTTTAAATTGCCATTTATGAGCAATTGTTCATATTACTGCCACGGTGTGTACCTTACCGATATCTTTACGTCGTGTGTAATTATAGAAATGACTGTCAGCATTGCATCACATTCGTTCACTGCTCCGATTGCATACATTCAAGTAATATTTCGCGAAGAGGAAAAAAAAATGCCCCTTTTATTTCTGTCTGTTAAGCATTCCGAGAGCACTCAACGACGCTTATCAGCGGGCGATCCTTTCAGCATTTCACAAGTACAGCATCATTTCTGCAACTGGTTATTGCATGTGACGTCCAGCTGAGTTGAGTTAAATCACTCACCTACAGCACAGCAAGGAGCATCATCTCATTTCCTTTTCAAGGTGGCTGGGAAATGAAGCGCAGGGTAGCTCACACAATAATGCCCCCTCCGTGCTGCTCGCCTCTGGCGGTCGGGATCGCCTCGCTCGCTCGCTCGTTCGCTGGACCGTCCCCCCCCTGCCCCTTCGCCCGCGCCACGCAGAGCGGAGCGCCCGCGGGCTCTGCTCCGGCTGCTGCTGCTGCTGCACGGGGCAGCAGAGAGGGCTGTGAGACTCTGCCGTGTTTACCGCCTCTCCCCGCCGGAGCGCATGGCAGCGGTCTCGCGGACGGCACTCGCAGCTACCCCCCCCTACCACATCCACATCCACCCCCCAAACGCGCGCACGTCGCTCACGGCCGCCGCGTCCTTCCATTGGGTCGGGCGCGGAGCCACCCCGCCTCTCCTCCTCCCCGGATCCATCGCTCCCCTCCTTCCCCAGCACCAGCTCCCCCCACCGCTTCTCCTCCCTTTCATCAGCACCAGCAGCGCTCCCTCCCTTCCATCAACTCCCTCACCGCTCCCATCCTCCCACCGCTCCCTCCCTTCCATCAACTCCCCCACCGCTCCCATCCTCCCACCGCTCCCTCCCTTCCATCAGCACCACCCCTGATCCCTCCCACCGCTCCATCGCTTCCATCAACACCACCACCACCACCGCTCCCTCCCTATCATTAGCACCACCACCGCTCCCTCCCTTCCATCAGCACCACCACCGCTCTCCTCCTCCCACCGCTCCCTCCCGTCCATCAGCACCACCCCTGATCCCTCCCTCGCTTCCATCCGCACCACCACCGCTCCCTCCCTATCATTAGCACCACCACCGCTCCATCCCGTCCATCAGCACCACCCGTGATCCCTCCCGCCCATCGCTCCACCGCTCCCTCGCTTCCATCAGCACCACCAACACCACGCTCCCTCCCTATCATTAGCACCACCACCGCTCCCTCCCTTCTATCAGCACCACCACCGCTCCCTGCGTCCCACCGCTCCCTCCCCAGAACCAGCTTCCCCACCGCTCCATCCCTTCCTCCCATCAGCACCCGACCGCTTCCTCCCTCCCCACCTGACCCACACACCAGGGAACGGGGCCGCATTGATGGAAGGGGTGAACATCAAACAGGGAAGTGGTTTAGGCCACCAATGCTTCTTTGTTGTTGAGCAGGAGATGATCCTTTCTGATTAATGATTTACCTCCGTCAATGTTGCACTCATTCGATGGCCTCCAGTAACTTGGCACGAACATTTTCTTTCTTTATCACTGCCGAATCCCCAGAGCTTTCTGCAAACCATATTACGTTTAAATTACTAGCTTGTATGAAGACGTATTGATGAAAAACAACAAAGTCAATAATTCTGCTCGTGGCATGTGGAACACAAAGTGACTTTTAAGTGGAAAGCAGCTGTACACCATTCTTAGAACAAGGTTATTTATATGCATGCTTTATTATTTTATTTTATTTATCACCGTGGGCGGTCGGACGCGAATCTAAACGGATATATATATTTTTGTTTGACTTATATTCAGCGCGGTTGATCAGAGGGCCTTTTATGGCTGCCTCTGTCACGGCCGCATCTTGGCCGCTCGTGACGCCGTACGCGCGATGCCTCGTGCCATCGCGATCCCGTTGGCTCACTGTTGGTTACAACAACAAATCGTACGTGAGCACTATCATGGCCACCCCGTTGCATCTCAGCTGCGTGCACACTCCCGCTGCGCCGATGTTCAGCCGGGTTATTTATTTATTTTACGCAAAAATAAATCTATTTATATTTATCGTCGGCGAAAGGCTGGGCTTCTTTCCCTAGTGGGTTTGTGCGGCTTGCCTTTGGGCACAGGGTACTGCCAATTTGAATCTAACCAGAGCCCTTCTTGATCGCGTGCCGTTGGAACATTATCAATTAAGGACGCTGTCTGCTCAAGCGTGCTGTCGGCTAATTTACGTGGATGTAAAAAAAAGATACCGTGACATTGTTCCGCGAGAATAGGTCACTGTGCGCGGCTGTTGTTGCCAACATTTTCTGAGAATTAGTCACAATTATAACCGTGCTCTTCAAGTCGTCCTTGAATGTTAAATGTGCCTCGTTTTAAGGAGTAAGGCTTTTTTTGGGGACAAACAGCTTGTTGGGAAATGTTTTGGTTTCACGATTGTGGTTGTTTACATGAGAACTACTTTCATCTGCAACTCCCTATCATCTGTGGGGAGCTGTAGGATCCTTTAGAACTGTGAGTATCCACGGTGTCTGTAATCTACGGTTATCTGCGATGTTTTATTTCGTGAATAAGTAGAGTATATTTGTGAATTACGAGGCAGTGTGATGTTTGCTTCATAAGAGGACTTCACGTTCGCCCGTCCGTGCAGTTTCCATTTTAACTCCGCAAATAGTGGTATCAAGGACATGTTAAAAATGAACAAAAACAAACGTCGATTTAATTAATAATTATCTTTGCGCATGCCACAAATTCTTGAATTTCAATTGTTTTCTCGTGAATGCATGACTGAGATGAAGAGGAGAATTTATATGAAAGAAAACATCTTGAAAGTAATTCACAAAAAAAATGCATACGATTTTTTTTTCGCTTTCAAATCGGAAACCTCAAAAGCCCAGTTGTCGGGAATGTTTCAGTGTGATCGCATGTTTAACAACAAAAGCACGACCCCCCTAATAACGCCGCTGTTGATTGGTTGTGTGGTATCATGAGACATTTTCTGAGCTATCAAAACGCTGCCTATTTCCCCCCTCCAGCCCTCATCGCTGGCAAAGTGCTCGCTGCATTAGCACCCATTTAAAAATCAATCTCCCAGACAAACCTGACAGTAATTTATGGCTTGTCTACAGGCCGAAAACATCCATTACACTGGGAATTAGCTCAGTTGAATTGGCCGCACTGGAGGCCCTCAATGACAGCATCAATTAGCCACCGTTGGTTGTAACGGCGAGGCCCTGGTTTTAATTCAGTACAATCGAACCGTGTGTTTCATATGCAGTACATAGATAGATGGCTTAACAGGTAGGCTCTTACGACCAATATTATCCATAAAGAAGGTTTTTTTTTTAATTGCGTAACGACGAGATATATATATAGTACAACGTGTAGAGTACAAAATATACAGACAGTCCCCGGGTTACGGAATGGTTAGGTTCCCGAGAACGATCCTTAAGCCGAATTGTCCGTATGTCGGGAACTAAACAATTTCCCCCCAAAATCAAAGATAAATTTAATTTACCTTAATCCTATTGAAGCTCGGGTGAGGCATAAAGCTGCCCGCCTGCTCTCCTTACACCTCGCTCAACGGTAATAATCCGCAACCTCACCGCGCTGCACTACTTGTGGTTACGTAACTAACGCAAACATTTTCCGCGTATTGAATTTTTTTGCAACATGATTTATGGGAGCATTTCCGTGAGGTCGGATTTTCCGTAAGTCGGTCCCCTTCCGCAACCCGAGGACTGTCTGGGGAAGCATTCATGCAGCAGTGGATTGACCAAGGCCAATGATATTACATTTTTAACAGCCTTTAAATTTTAACAGCAAAAACGGAGCTGAAGCGCATTCATTTGAAGTGCTTGTGGTAAAGTCGCCAAGGGCCTTATAAAGGGTGCTTCACAGCACTTGTGCTCAATTAGTTGCATCACTGGGAACGTTCATGGCCACGTTTAGCGGCGCCGTTCGGAAACCTGAGCATGTTCGCACTCTGCAAATGTGCGCGTAGAATGTAGAACCGATCACGGAACCAGCGAAACCACGGTTGTCATCGCCAAAGCAATGCCCTGCGCGCAGGTCTTGCTTATTCTACGTTTACAGATTCCTGGGGGTAATGGAAATCCCATTGGGCTGCAATTGCTTCTCAATTGCTAAGCACCAATGTTTTAGTCACGGCAATGCGATGCATTTGTAGGAGCAAGCACGGGCAAAGTTTGGGAATACGGAGCGTGTTACGCTTTTAAAAAAATGAACTTGGAAAATAATTTAAATGGATGAATGCAATTCACGTAATGGCTACTGCAGGGTAAAATATATTAACACAATTCATTCCACTTAACTGTGTTTTATTTACTTCTTCTCCGTTTAATACAAAACTATATTGACGCCTTGGTGCAGTGCAACTCATCTACTTTCCATTATAACTAGTTTGTAATTTAACGCCTAGACTTATTACATTTGAAAAGGCTCAATGTTTTATAGTTTAATCGTCATCAGCACCATCATCACGAGCCATGGGCAGATGGCCCGTAGGTGTCCACTGCACATTTCATCATTTGTTTCCACTTTCCTCTCTGTCTTGGGCCGATATGCTCAAGTAGCGGCCACATCTATCCAGGCACCAATCTCTTATTATGTTGTCGTCAAGCCATTCTCTGTTACGTCTTCCTCTCTTTCCAGTTCCTTATATTTTTCCGAACAACAACACTTTTTATTTTCCTGTTGTTGTCCATCCTGCATATGTGTCTAAATAGTGGCAGTCGCCTTCTCATCACTGCCTGCATCATCAGGTTGTCTTCTCTCTTTCCCGTTCCTTATATTTTCCCGAACAACACACTTTTAATTTTCCTGTTGTTCATCTTCTTGGTTCTTTCGGTAAAGTCACGTAGAATGGAAATAATAAAATAATAGAAATAAAACATAATTAAATCATTCTCACGATGTTTCGGCCACAACGCAAGCAGCCGTCCTCAGGTGAAGAACAGGTCTGTCGAGAAGACAGTCATTCAAACTCTGTGAAGAACAGGTCTGTCGAGAAGACAGGCATTCAGACTCTGTCTTCACCTGAGGACGGCTGCTTGCGTTGTGGCCGAAACGTCGTGAGAATTATTTTATTATGTTTGATTTTTATGATTTTATTATTTCCATTCCACGTGACTTTACCGAAAGAACCAAGAATATGAATCCCTGCAGTCACGAAAGCTTTAAATCGAAATTTAAATGTCCTGTTGTTGTTTATCCTGCATACGTGTCCAAAGAGTACCAGTCCCCTTCTCATCACTGCCTGCATCATCAGGTGGTCTGCTTCTATGCGCAACCTTTATCTTACTTCTGCGTGGGTCACTCTTTGGGGCCAGTTTAGATGCAGTATCCTTCTGTAGCAATACGTTTAGAATGTCTTATCTTTTTTTTCCAGTTGACAGCAGTTGTTGCTATTATTGTGATTGTGAACTAATTGGCATTTTAACAATTTATCAGTCCATTACTATGAATAGCACTTATTCCTTTGAGGCAATATGGACCCAACAGACTTGGCTCTGTAATGCAGTTAAATTAAATGTTTTTTTTCTTCCAATGAGGCTTCTTTTCTTTTCGTTCCCGACTGAGTTTCCACCGAAGAGAGATGCAGCCTTCACGTTAACATGTGCGACTATTAAGCCTAATGGCCAGATCTGTTCCGCTGAAATAATTAGTAGAGTTTAGTATGCATGTTTATTATTTGCTTATTTGAGAATGTAATGCTGCTGCGGTGGAATGGTGAGCACGCTGAACTTCCAGTTCAGAGGTCGCCATTTCGATTCCATCTCCCGGTGTGGCAGTTTACACGATGGGGCAAGTTTCTTAAATGTCCCCACCCCTCCCAGTGTGGTGGGATAAAGCGTGATTATTTCATCTCATTTCATCCCAATACGTCTCTCTATCATGGAAAAGTAGGCCAAAATTACCTGTAGAGTGCCTGTCTCGTGGAGGCCATTTCACTCCCAGCAGCGGTGTGAGTGAGCAATTCAGTCCCGAACCTTTCCCTTTTAATTCAAGGCCGAGTTCACTTTTGTTCAGCAGTCCTTGCTCAGTCGCGGAAATTGGTTCAAGTGCATTGCATGCCAAACGGTGGGGTTTGTGAACCACTTGCTATGGAACAGGGGCAAGTTTATTATGGGCCCCAGGGCTAAATAAATCACTACACCTTTTAAAACTTTGTTTAGAGAAAGGAATTGTGCTCCACCCTCGCCATTGAAAGCTTAAGTGTGCACGCTCGAGTGCACACACATTCTCTGTGTGTGTGTGCGCGCACACGCAAACATTTTCGAGCACAATAGACCGCCCTCAGTTTCCAGGAGGGGCCCTTGTCATACAGTGGCACTGAAAGCTTTTCACAAATAATGCGGTGGGCCCACTCTTAAAGGAGGTCAGACACCGTCCAATCACATTTATTGAAATGTCTACCGCATTCAAGCCGTCTTTGCAGATACACGTGTACTGTACTATTCATATTCTTTGGGTCTTTCGGTAAATCCACGTAGATAGAAAAATACTAAAATATCACAACGTTTCAATCGCAACACAAGCAATCGTCATCAGGTGAAAAAATATAGCGGGAGAGCTACTGAGGCAGGAAAAAATGTAGCGGGAGAGCTGCTGAGGCATGATGTTATAAAGGTTTGAGATGGGTGTAGCCCAAGGGTCATAAGTGAAGTGGGCGGGGCTAGAGATGTAATTTGCATGTCAATGTAAGGTCGGAGATCTGAGCTACCTCCACGACGACGAAGCTGTGGAGGTGGCCATTGTATTGTGAGAGATTAGCATGTCAATGTAAGAAAAACGAAAACCACCATCACATCGAAGAAAACGAGCAATGGTGGCTGTGTTAGTGAGACATTTAGCCTGTTAATGTAAAGACATTTAACCTGGTAATGTAATTCAGAGAGTCGAAAATAACTGCTAACATCGGCAGGTAGGATGGAAACATCACAGCCAGTTATGACTTAAACTGGTTAATAACGTCCTTCCAATGATTGCTCATTTTGTACCCATCTTCTCAGTTGAAATTGTGTCCGTGTTTATATATCTGGATGGCTTCATGAACGATTTTTTGCTGATAGCCAGTGGGTTTGCAGAGTACCTTCGTCTTGGAAAGATCAATTTCGTGTGAGCCCACAGCGTTAAAACAATGATCAGCCACGGCTGAGGTATTGGTCCTACCGTGTTTCAGATCTGCCTTATGTTCACGAACGCGGTCCGAGACATGTCGCTTAGTTTCCCCAATGTAACTACTGCTGCAGACACAGCTTAGTTTGTAGACGCCGGGGTATTGCATGTCAGGGATCACATCCTTCACAGATGGGATCAGATCACGAATTTTATATACCGTGTTGAATATAACCTGGATCTTGTGTTTGCTCATGATTTTGGAAATATTTTTGGTGACCCCTGCTATGTATGGCAAGGTGATGGTTTTGATTGGGTCCTCAGATGGTTCTTTCCCAACGGTTGGGGTGATAGCTTTACGGATTGTGTAGTTTGAATATCAATTCAACTTGAGGGCTTGGTGTACGTGTTCCAGTTCACTGGCTAGGTGGTGATGGTCGTAAATACATCGAGCTCTATGGGGGAGTGTTTTGATGAGGGAATTCTTCTGGGATAGATGGTGGTGGGAGTAAGGTTTTAGGTAGGCATCCGTATGGGTGGCTTTCCTGTAGACAGAGTGTCCCATTGAGCCATCTGGTTTCTTTTCGATTTAAACATCTAAGAATGGTAACTTGGCATCCTTTTCCACCTCCATGGTGAATTTGATGGCTGGGTGTATGGAATTGATGTGGTTCAAGACTTGTCCCAGAGCTGGTAGGCCATGTGGCCAGATGATGAACGTGTCATCTACGTACCTCTTCCACAAGGAAGGACATAGGGTGGATGCCTGGATGGCATCTGTCTCAAATTTTTCCATGAAAACATTGGCTACAACTGGAGATAAGGGAGAACCCATTGGCGTACCTTCAACTTGTTTGTAGAATGTTCCATTCGAGGTGAAGTGAGTATTGGTGAGGCAGTGTCTGACCAGGGCCGGTACATCAGCATTCAGTCCTTGTTGGACCAAATCTTCAATTATTGTAATAGTGTCAAGCACAGGAACTTTGGTAAACAAAGATACTACGTCGAAACTGATCAGCAAATCACCTGGAGATAGTGAGATGTCCTTAATTAAAGATACCAAGTGAGCTAAGTACAGCTGAGGTGGTCTTACCAGTGAATGGATGTAAGGTCTCAGACAGAAATCGGGCCAGTTTGTAGGTGGGTGAGTCAATGGTGGAGACGATAGGACGGAGTGGTGTACCTTCTTTATGGATTTTTGGTAAGCCATAAAATCTTGGTGGTCAACCAGCAGAGGGTTTTAAGGAAAGCCGCTTGGTTGGTTCGATTAAAGATGTCGAGTCAGTGATGATATTGTTGGTTTTCGTAATCAGGCGGTTGGTACGATCTCTATTGATTTTGGTATAACGGCCATCATTAAGTAGGTTCTGAATTTTGTTACTGTATGTGGTATTGTCCATGATGACAGCGGCATTGCCCTTATCGGCTGAGAGGATGACTGTGTCATCTTTCTTTTTTATTTGAAAAAGCTCAATGCGCTCCTCCTTGCTGATGTTGCTAATAGGTGTCTTCGCGTTTTTGAGGATTGCAGCGATTTGTACTGTACTGTTTCACACTTAGGCTTTCGCGAACAATATTATCCATAATAATATTTGTTGGTTACCCTTTTATTAACCCAACCGGTAATGTATAACCATTGTAATTTCTATGCATTCATTAACACCCCCTCCCCCTCTGGCCTTCGTACCTGATTGGCACACAGGTGATGCCATCACATCTATCCACCGTCTATTTAAGAACGGAGGAGGATGCCGGTTGCAATTACTGGCGAAACGTCGTACTCGAATTTTAAATGTTGTGGGTTTACACTCCAACACACCTGTGTGCTGTACTAGTAACGAATTGGCACGTTCTGTTTACGTGACAACCCTTACTTATTGGCTGTGTCGGGTCGTGGTGGGTTTAACGACACATTTATATTTAGGGGATCTAACCCAAACAACCTCTATTATGTACTGTACTGTATATATGATTTTATATTTTTGTACTGCATTGTATGTATGGCCCACCACTATGATATTGGGAGTAGCAGCGCTGCACTGGTTAGCGCACCGCAATATAAACCCGGCATGGTTAAGAAATTGTATTTGTTTGTTCATAATAATATTGATCTCGTCAAAGAGCAATAAACTGTCACGCGAATTCCGGTCATCCTCACAGCAGCGGCTTTGACTGGCCATCGAACAGAGACGGTCACAGCATTGCGCACTTTCAGATGCGCTTCTGTGGTTGTCTGGAACGCTCTTCCAATATTCGGAAGCCACTGGAGCTATGCACTTTTAAATCTAGATTGAAAACGTATTTCTTTATCAGTGCGTATTGTGTTTAATTTGTTGTCCTTCCCCCGCACCTCCAATTAGTACGGTTGGCTACGTACGGTGGGAAATAAATTAAACGTACATAGTATGTCTCTTTGGCTAAATTGCACTGTGAACACAGCACACTGAGTTAGCTTCCCAGCCGTGGCTTTTCCTTCACCAACCTGCACTGACCAGTGTGGTGAAGTAT
Organism: Lampetra planeri; assembly: GCF_965212315.1. Lineage (NCBI taxonomy): Eukaryota > Metazoa > Chordata > Hyperoartia > Petromyzontiformes > Petromyzontidae > Lampetra > Lampetra planeri. Next base: position 9,261,429 of record NC_136122.1, on the reverse strand, counting down.
GGTCAAACAACCTCCGTGATCAGCGTGTCATGTAAGGGCCTTTACCCAACAATGGATTGATCAAGGGCAATACGAAAAAAAAAGTTTGGTGCTATATGCACTCTTCAACCAATGCAAACATGGCAAGTAAAATATAACTGGTGTTTTCTCATTTATATTAGTGTCGGGGTAGGACTCGACTCCAGTTTGCTCCCAAGAGCCAGTGGTGTAAGCTTCACAATCTGATGGCAGGTGGTGATGGGCATGGAACAATTCAATCAGTTTGGTGGTTTGTTTCATCGCGGGACCTTGAGAGATGACCATGGTTTAAAAAGGCTTTCATCCATCAGTGGATGATCGTGGCTGATGCTGATGATGGCCGGGGGCGAGTTGATTTCATAGGACAAGCACATTTGAATGCCCATAAAGTGATAGAATCCACGTTATCGATCCTGGAGACATGAACAGTTGAGTTTAGCCAAACTGGAATTTGAGCTGGCAACCTTCTGAGCTGTGCATTCAGTACAACCACTCAGCGACTTGGCCAAATGTTAATAATAAACAAAATATTGTACTGTGTGTACACACACACACTCATATATAAAGTAGCATGAGTGTGTTAATTCACTAGTGCTGTCATTTAAATAAAAAAGTTGAACATAAGTCTTAGACGTTGATTTGGAAACACAAATTGTGCTTTCTTGAGAGGTCTGTGAATGACTTCTCCCATGTGTTTTTGAGTTGCACCGTGTGTATTGTTTGGCACGATGTATGTGTGTATGTATATATTAACACGTAGGCTTGCGCGACCAATATTATTCATAATACAGTTTTTGGGTTCCATTGCGTTATTTATAAATGTGTCGTAACCCTCCACCACCCGACACGGCCAATCAGCAAAAAAGTGTCAATTTGACAAAAGACAAATAGTTCACTACTTTAGCCCACCGGTGTGTTGAGTGAATCCTCAACATTTATATATGTAATAGAATGTGGATTCACTCAACACACCGGTGGGCTAAAGTAGTGAACTATTTGTCTTTTGTCAACGTGACACTTGTTTGCTGATTGGCCGTGTCGGGTGGTGGAGGGTTATGACGACACATTTATAAATAATGCGATCTAACCCAAAAACTTTATTACGTATGTATGTATGTTGAATGTCTTGCACATCGTATGTAGCGAACTGTGCTAATCGGAGGTGCAGGGGAAGGACAACAACTAAACACGAAAAAATATTTGTTCTAAAGAAATTAGTTTTCACATCTGGACTTAAAATCGCATAGCTCCTGTGGCTTCCCGATAATGTTCGGAAATTTTTGCTCCACGTGCTGGTAGCTTCTTCAGCACCAACACCGCATTACAACCTAAAGACACAGCCCAGAGCGAAGCAGCGTAGCTGAGAAAAACATACTTGTTGGCTCGTTGGAATTCAACTCTCACGTCCCGGGCCACAATTGTTTGAACGTGAACGCTCACGTGTTCTTTTTTTTTGTAAGTGCAAGGAATTTTATTGAAAGCACAAAATGTGCTCAGCCACGATTAGTCTCTTGTTAACCACAAGTGATTGACAGGCTCATACATCATGTGCTGAAGACATATGCCGTACTTGGGCACACAGCGTATAACTGCGAGTAATCTTTTGAATCCTGTTAATGTTACAAAATAAAGGTCAAGGTGCGTCCCTGAAGTCAATTGCTCACACACCACCGGTTGCAGAAGGCCCTCCCATTAGAGGGAACTTTAGACAGCCCCTCTACAAAGGGTATTTATGTCGGCTCGTCCACACTGGCAGGCGTATTTGAAGAGGTTGAAGTACCTACACTTTATGATAATTGGTTTTTTACCCTTTTATCTGGCAACAAAACTGACACCCTTTTTTTTACAAGGAGTCATGTTTGCATAGACCACAATACCTGCAGTCGTAATGCAAACAAAAAACATAACTCTGATAATGTATACACTGTCCTTGAAGTTGATTGGTCCACACACGAGACAGCTTTCCTTAGAGCCTAGTCTCACATGGTGTTGGACCAGATGACGCCAAAAGGTGCACAACTCAATGCACCATCAAAGTATGAGAGCGCGGGGTAAGCAGTGTGAATGCTTACCCCGAGCTCTCATACTCTGATGGTGCATTGTCTTTGAGTTGTGCGCCTTTTGGTAAAAAATCAATCATCATATTTATCTACTGGCAAATGAGGTTCCAATGGTACCTACACTTTACCCTAACGCCCATGACCTTGCTGATTCCAACCGCCACAATGCGGCGACCTCTGGGTTGTAAGTCCAGCTGTGCTCACCATTACAGCATGGCAGCATTACGAAGTAGAATCGAGCAATTGCATTTGTGACAGTGAGCCCACAAGGCACTGCAGGCAACCCATGTTATGTGAGGCTCAACACTAACAGCAAACTTTCCATTGCACACGAAAGCTGGAATTTAACCTTTAAATTAAAAAAGCCCTTCATTGGTAAGAAGATAATCCAGCTGCATTTTTCTGTATTACACAAATCTAGAGGCTTAAAAATGCATAATTTGTAGAGCTGGGCACACATTTAAAATATACGTTGTTGACAAAACCGTGACTATACTGTATATTTAATTAATTTAATAACATATTCATAGTCGTGCGGTATGAAAATTTATATTCACGAAATATTTTACGGCACCCCCAAAATCACACGTGAATTGTTTTTAAATACAGTATTAGGCAAGGCAATTACACTGTAATTAACCATTCGTTTTCTGCAATTGCCAGGTATGATGGCAACACCTGTACAGTGCTAATGTAATTCCATCGGATCGTAAATAACAAGCAAATGCCAAACTTTTCTTCGACAACTTTTTACGAGCCAATTACCAGGCACCACCTAAGCATTCGTTTATTCGCAACCCTATCCCTGCTACGCCATACACATTTTATAATGACTTGTACTGCATTCTGATGTTCTCCATGAGTATAGTCAATTATAATGCAGTCGGTATTTGTACATTTTTGCAGGGATAATAATATTTTTTTTTACGATTAGGGAGCACATTGTACGTGTACAGTCCTTGTGCCAATGCACCACCGAGATGAAGGCATCCCCACACCTTGTCGGTCAGAGGGACCGCGTGACCACAATGCACCATGCTGGTCAATGCATAATGGTGAATAGGAGGGGGGGCTAAGAGTCTGTTCAGAAATCTATCATTCGCTGCGGATGTTAGCCGTGGACAGGAATCAAACTCAATGCTGGCTTCATAGCGCAGTGTGGCAATCAGTCATTGCACCACCATGCCACCGTCTGTATAAATAGACTGGGGGGAATAGAAAAAGGTAAAGGTGCAGCCCTGCAGTTGCTTGCTCACGTGACCGCTGGCGGGACAAACCTCCACGAGAGGTAACCTCGACAGAGCCCCTCTACAGGGTCGATGTTAAATATACAACATTAAAATAAATATTACATTCACGGTCTGTGCTCTGCACCGGGCTCGTGTTCAAATACAATAACGCAAAAATATACATAATATTCCTAACTAGAGCGCATATTCACACAATTTACCTTTTGTAAAACAAAACAACGTGTCGTTTGCAGTGCTTGCGCAGGTGATGTTTTTCAAACAGCAGCCGGTCCCAGTTGTCCCGTGATCGCATTGATTTAACAGCGCGCGCTGCGACACGGATGCTGTTCCGTAGTCCCCGATCCCATGAGCAATTCGCATGGTGGCAGCAGCGTGTGTGCTCACGTGTTTCTTACTGCTCATTAACGCCACCACCCCCCACCCCCCCCGATAAAATCCGCACCTTTCCCATGAGACGCCCTGATCATCGTCGGCGAACTCGGTGAGCCGCACGGCGCATGACTGGGCCTGTTTGCGCGGTGACTTCACTGGCGTGGAGCGAAACGGCTTTTTTTGGTTTCTGGACATCGCTTCGAGGCAAGCAATTACATTGATTTAACAGCTTTTCGCAAGCCGTCTACTTTACTGCCGTGGCTTTTTTTTTGCACGCTGGGCATGTTGGGCTGGACTGGAAAGCGCCCTAAAAGTATTCGATTACAATTCCTGCCGAGCGAATATCAGTGACAAGCATCACACAATAAAATGTTTCAAAATGTGTTGCATGATCTTCTTGGTTCTTTCGGTAAAGTCACGTTGAAGGGAAGTAATAAAATAATAAAAATAAAACATAATAAAATAAAATAATTCTCACGACGTGAAGACGGCTGCTTGCGTTGTAGCCGAAACGTCGTGAGAATTACTTTATTTTATTATGTTTTATTTTTATTATTTTATTACTTCCCTTCTACGTCACTTTACCGAAAGAAGCAAGAAGATGAATCCCTGCAGTCACGAAAGCTTTAAATCGAAAAGTGTTGCATGATATTAAATTTTGTGCTATCGGTGTCATGCGTATAAAAAAAAAAGTTTAAATAAATATTCAGCTCTTAGATTAAGCTCTGGCTTGTGCCGTGTGTCGTTCGGCACATGTCCGACGTTTCGCTCCATGTGCAATACATGGGAGAGCTATCATGGTACTACTGTGAAAAACGTACGCGGTAGAAGACTTTTTCATCCCGAACTCTTGTTCACGAGCAGCGAACTACTCGTTGTCAGAGCTCAGCACAGAAATACGATGTCATAAAACCACCCTTGAAGACCCTTCAATAGATCTATTTATCCACACGAGGGGCACACCTCATATATGTCCTGCAAAAGAGTGTTGGAAGCAATTTTACTTCTTTGAAATGGTATAAGCCATATAAATGAACATCAATGACGGTGTTTTCGGGCAATCATTGGTGACCGAGTTCAAACCATAAACTCGCAACACTTCCACATTCGCACCTCCGATTAGCACCGTTGGCTACGTACGATGTGAAAGAAGTTCAACATGCAAACACGCACTGACAACCTGGTTTAATCAGGGGTGGCTGCTCGCATTGCAACCCAGGATCTAAGCGTCGTGTCAACTCAGCGATTCAATGTGGAATTATTGCCCTTGAGCCAGCTGAACAACCCTAGTCTACCACAATATGTTAAAGGCACCTACCTGCCTGACAAACCAATTTGAAATTCCTGTATTAGAAAAACAAGCGGGGTTTCCGAAGCCTGTAAGTGCCGAGTTTGAGTCGTATTCCCTCGTGTGTGTGGCTCTCTGGCCTGCCACGTAGGCATCAATACTCATCAACTTGGCTCAACCTCCAACAGTAGGACCTTCTTGAAAAATAATTTAATCAGTACAGTATAGTATTATTAAAGAAGTGTATGAATATATGGGTGCCGTGCTGGCCTTAATAGGTGCTCGCAAACAGCACCTGCCCCAACAGTCTGCTGAAGGTGATACAGGGAAGTAAGTGACGTTGTGTTTGTGTGTCGACTTTTAGTCACTCCTGGTGACCTTGGCTCAGTCTTTCGCTGTGGCTAATTTCAGTGGCGAATGGGATCTGAACTTATCCTGGGCACACCCCTAACTCGACTCAACATTGAATAAGTGCAGGGTGCATCAGCAATGGGGAGACAAAGGCATCCGAGGCAGCACTAGCCACACTACCCGCTCGTGTTGCCATGCCGACCTAAGATGGGGCTCGCTGGCAGCACTTCCACTAAATAGCGGGGGGGGTTCTTTGCGTTTGTGTATTTACTGCCATATATAATTTAAGAATCGCATTGCATTTGTGTCAGTTGGTGTAACATTCGTAAAAAAAATCAAATTACATAAAGCGGTGTATTTGAAAAGCCTCTTGTTAAATATTTACAAATCCTACCAGAATTTTCAGGAAGGTCCAAGTTGTAAAATTGGGCGTCGTAACTCCAGATTTGCGCTTATGGATGGCAATGCAAGCGTGTTTCTGAGAATGTTTTGCTGGTATGACTGATAGCCGAATGTAAGTGATGGTATAGTACAGCTTACGTGAACCGTACATCAACTCACCAATTCATTTCAAAACACACACACACACATGATTTATGTGGCCAATTTATTTTACGATAAACTCGTGCGCTCTTACAACCGACATGCATTATGCCCGTCTGCTGAGAGGGTTAAGGGAAAAAAACGTCACTTATACAAGACTCTCAACAGTTGAAAGGTCATGTCACTTAGTGCCATCGCAAAAGTACACAGAGTGATCGTAAATAATCAAACATCATCGCTCCAAGATGCAACACATTATTTTATCTTGTCTGAGCCCATTTGCCAAATTATTCATGATTTTTTGTTTATTTTTTTACAAGCAATCTGTGCCATTCAAAAGGATCAAAAATGATGTCCAATAATTTTAACTTGGACCGACATAGCTTTGCGTGCATGCTATCTCAAATGGAGTTTGAAGGATTGGAATCGGATATGCCAACTATTTATGACAGTCTCACAAAGCCCGTCCATTTAAAAGAGCACTATGGAAATTGTTGGTCTACACACATAACAATATAATTTCTATTAGCCAAGCCGATATAGCACTTTTGTTCCACACTCCGTTATGAATGTCACACTCGCCATGAATGTACAATTACACCGTCAAACGGCTAGAATTTTGCAATAAATCTCCAAACTCTTCGTGCGCCGTGCATTACAGATAGCTTTCTTGGCAGTCGCTTTGCCATCAATACTCCATTTTGCTAATAGAACTGAAATGCTCAGCAAATGCTCCCGAAGACGCAACCTTTCCCGTGTCCTTGGGCCAGTGCGGAGGCATTGCGTCCCCTCGCCGAAGAGCAGGTTGCGAGGAATTTTACGCAGAGCGGGAGCCCAGCGACCAGTCACAAGGGGAGCAAGAACTGATGTGCCAACTGCTTCGATGCAAAAAAATATCATACGGGGGCTCTGACTGCTGTCAGCAGCAGCAGCCCCCGCATTCGTAGACGAGCATTTAAACACGTGCCCAGTGTCTCACTGCACCACGCGAGGCAAAGACAGCGGTCAAATAAAATTGTTGTTTCGGTAGGAAATGTCGTGATCGCTCTAATTTGAAAATCTCTTTGTGGTGTCTGTGTGGTTGTCTCAGATGCGTCTTGTGGATTCGTATGCTGATGACTGCCGATTGCTCCCTAAGTCCCATGTGTTCAAAGTTTTTCTTTCCTTCACAGTCTCTGCCATCTGCCTGGGAAGGAATACATGTTCGCTCTTCGTGTCCATCTGTCTGTGTTTGTGCACTAAGGCATCCGCGCATGGGTGTGTATATTATTTCATGCCGTTATTCAAATGTATAGTGCACAGGTAGTGTCAGGTACACGTGTTGTAACGGGAAACCTTTTTAACACATGTTGTGCAACTTTATGAGTATTTGCGTTTCTGTGTCCGTCTGGAACGCTCTTCCTTCCGATATTAGACAGCCACTGGAGCTGCGCACTTTTAAAACTAGATTGATCACTCATTTCTTTAGAACTGCTTTTTGTGTTTAGTTTGTTGTCCTTCCCCTGCACCTCCGATTAGTATGGTTTGCTATGTATGGTGCGAAAGAAGTTCAACATACCTGCATACGTACAATGCTGAGCTGCATCAAACTTACATTGTTTCGCCTTTTTTTTTCCTCCAAATATAATCCACGTGTCCCCTCGAAGCCACCGCAAGATGAATAACTTGCAACGGGAAATCTCGCAGCTGGCTTTGTGGTCAAGAACGACCGCATACAATGACGTTGCAGAAGCACTTCTAAAATCCCTTGATTTTACAAAAAAAAATTCATCCACATCAGGAATTCACGTTGTATGTGCTCTCCAAACAGTATATGTTGCATGCCAATGAAACAGCATTTGCATTTTCCAAAACTGCAATGAGTTGATTTAAGTAAAAACACGAATTTAACATGGTGGTATTTTTGTTCAGTCATCTGTAATTGGGACGAGACCATCAACTCAATTTAAACTGAGCACCCAGTTTAGTGCATTGGGTTTTCGGTTTGTTTTTTGGCATTTTAAACAGAACTTGGTCACAGAAACCTGGTCGCAGAAATAATTGAATGAACAAAACAACCCATCTACAAGCCGCTACATATGAATGCTTGGATTTGAACCCAGGACCTCAGTGATGCTGGTTAAGTTGTCTGACGCTGGCGGATCCTGGCTCGGTTTTCTGACGTAACGTTAGCCCCCTAAATCAAGCCGACCGTCTCGATAGTTGCATCATACTCATGAAAATCTACAGACTCTACGTTCTACGTGTGAATGTTCTTCGTGAAGATAGCAAACATTGAGAACAGTTGAACAACAAAAATGAAGGTTTTGTATCGTGATGCAAACTTACAGCCCTTCGCCAATCTACTGCTGGATAAAAGCATCCCCATGTTCTGTCAGTCATTGGTGTTATTTGACCATACTTCACCATGCTGGTCATTGTGTGTTTGTGAAGGCGGGACGGACCCAGAACCGATTCAAATATATCCCTCTCCACTGCTTCAAGCCATGGCCGGGAATCTAACTCAAGTCGCCGGGTTCATAGCACAATACGTGAACCACTGCACCGCTGCTCATACCGGGCATTTTTTAGAGGCTATAAATCTTCTGAGAATAGTATCCCACGGGCTGCTAATAATGAATCTAAAATCGAGTCCGAACAGCCGCAAGGTTTTGAGCACTTGCCCTGATGGACGGTCCACACGCAATCTGCTCTTTGGCCACATATAGGTTTCTGACCACGGGCCAAGGGTGTTGTCCGATGATGCTCGGCCACTTGACTGCTCACCACATTCACTCCTCGGAGGACGCTTACACCGCAGCCACTTTGCACGTCATCCGCCTCGCTGTCTCTGTCCGACGGGCGTGCGGTGGAGAGTGCGTACGAGTGCCACTTGGACTGTCAACAGTGGCCTCAATGCAGCTGACACTTGGTTGAGCAGCAGCGGTGGCGGTGGTGGTGCTGGTGCTGGGCCATTTGAGGCCCTAGCAGGATGACATTAGAGAACGGTGATAAACAGAGGTAGAGAGAATGTTTAAAGAGTTTAGACACAAGTAGAGATGTGGTGATGTTAGAGGAGAGAGATGCATAAATTATAGAGACGAGGAAGGTTCTATTTACATGTTAATTGTTATTTCGTTTGTTATATCAATTAGAATCTAGCTTTCCTACCCGGCTTCGCCCGGGACTTGGATTCACTACGCCCGGCTGCCTTTGTCTGCCCAGTGGCGATGTTCACACACCACACCAGTTACTCGTGTGAGGCTGAGTCGACCTAGGGGAGGCCCAGGACCGGTTCAAAGAATCGTCACCGGTGGTTGCCGTGAGCGGGAATCGAATTAGGGTCGCCGGGTTCGTAGCGCAGCGCACTACCCACTACACTACAATGCGTTACGCTTCCACATGCGCGGGTCACGTGACAGATTTGACATCACAGTTCACTTGCCGTGCAAAAAATATATGCATTATTGAGCTCCCCCCCCCCCCCAAAAAAGTGTATTTTTATAATTGTTGCATGGTGTACAGTCTGGAAAGTACACACATGGCAAATTTCAAGTTTGTTGCATGTCGGGAAGTACGCTAAACATTTTGAACAGACTTTACCGAAAGAACCAAGAAGATGAATCCCTGCAGTCACAAAAGCTTTAAATAGAAATTTTGAACAGACACACATAATCACAACTTTGCCTTTTATATATATGGAGATTTATCTGATATTTGATCCACCCCTAATTTGCCAAGAATCTAGAGCCTCTTGAGGTGTGAATAGTCAATAATCTTTCGTTTGGGATTTTTGTCATGCCTAGCGCTGCCACTGAACAGCAGGCATCCGTTTGTATGACACTGAATTCAAATTTTGGTCTGGGTATTCTCAGCCCCTTATCGTCTTGGGGTTATAACAATTAGTGCCACCTGATGACCTCCACTTCCATGAAAAGTAATGCGTAGCTTTCCTGTAGTCTGCACCCTGCCATTGAAATGTGGAAATTCCATCATTGGCCTAAGGCTGTCACCAAAGATGCACACTAATCGCCACCTCTAAATGGTTGCTTCGAATGTGGGGACAGCTGCCTTTTTGAGACCGCCTTGATGGGAAAGCAGGACATAACCACGCCCAAATGACCTCTAGACAGCAGCATCATTAGCTTTGGTAAATGGCAGCAGGGATTTAATCTATATGCTGTTTAATTTCGTACACTCCAGCCCCTTTTTTCATTTTGTGATTCTCCCCACCCTGCATCTCTGCTACGTTGGTCGCCGACAGCATCGATTGCGGCAGTTCGGTTTCAATTTGGCAGGTGTCAACTCTGCTGTGAAATGCTCTTGCGACAGCTTACCCGCTGAGCATTCAAGCACCCGAATTAAATGCACCACTAGCACTGGAAGAGGGATTAGAAGGTGGTGCAGATGTCGGTATTGGAAATAGTATTGCCCCAAGTTAGTGGCTAAAACTGAGTGTGTGAATATATTTAGGCAGGGAGCGGTGTATCGATTACATCAATTAATATGATTCTTAAGATCACTGTACACACGTTGAATTGCACTCATAAGAATCGATCTTTTCGTATTCTTACGTGTGGTATATAATAGGCTCATGTCATCCCTCCAGCCACTAGAAGTGCGACCATTCAAATCATCATTGGTGGGGGGGAAGTGTAAAATAATTTATGAAAAACTATCTTTATTTTTATAAATCATTTATGATCATGACTGTAACAATAGCACATTGTGACCATAATCACAATTATCATGAATTTCACCATCACCTCTGACCAGTCACCATGCTCATTTATATTATTGTAGTGAGTCATTTTCTGAGACACTAATAGTAGGAGGCAACACACGTTTATTCTACACCTTTGGACACTGACCACACACGGGGTAACTATTAACGGGTCGGAACAGCCAGCATGCCGTCTGACCCACGACGCCGGAGACGTAGCACCTTGGGTTCCATTCCACTGACAGACAGCCCCTATCCAGCATCGGGACTTCCCTTTTATGCCCCCCTGGCGTGGCCTGGCTCCGCCCTCGGCCACGCCCCCTTCTGGAATCTACCAGAAGGTTCTGGGCTATACCCCACGTGTCTCCTCGGTCACCTTTGCCCCACATCCTTTACCCCAGACTATCACGTGCCGGCCGGGGTGCTCCTACCTCATATGCCCCCTTCTGCCAGCAGCCAGCGCCACGCACCTTAGTGACCCACTCCGTGGCATTGCGATGCTCTGCTGGCAGAACGGCTGCCACACGCTGCTCTACCAGCAGGTCGGCCGTTGCGGCCACATTCCCTCTCTCTGTCAGTAACCAGCGCTACGAGCCGTAGTGACCCATTCTATGTCACTACACTATCAACAACATCATCACAATAAATGATTGGCAACTTTTTAGCCTTTCAAGTGGCTTGCAATCAAGTTCTCTGCTGCTTCTGGCCACTGACAGCATGCAGTGCCATGATTAGAATTATTTCACTGAGCAAGAGAGCAATATGGCCAATGCCATTGGTGTCACCCACTCCTCACCATCACTGCCATCGTTCTGCAAGCTCCGGCAGTTGTTGAAACGTTTACAGGTGGGTGAAGGTGGTGTGGGGAGTTACAACAATTACGCACTGCCCACTAGGTTCCCACCTCCAGTGCCAGTCTCAATAACCTTAGCATTCGTTATCCTGCACATGTGTAGTGGTGTATTGACACGGACACTTTTAGCTTTTCTCCTCTGTCACTTGATTACTTCGCATCCCGTGTGGATGCTCCTCACACTAACACAACGCACCCTTGCTCCGAACTCCCTCTCCCTATACTCCACTATCCTGTCACTCTACACTCCACTAGCCTGTCACTTACTACTCCACTAGCCTGTCACTCTCCTCTCACACCTCCACCCTCGTCCTTGCCCCCAGCGGGGGATCAGCCAACACCGCTGGGCAGGACGAGGTGTGGAGGGCGAGGTCCCAGGCTTCTTCTCCCCGGCTCTTGTCCTCTTCGTTCCTTCAGCTCCAACCAACAACAACCCGTGTGGCTCCACACACACACCTTATATCCCCCTCCTCAGTAAGGGTCCTCAGTTACCCCCATTAAGCTGGCGCCTCAGCGGCGCCTCCTGCACATGCGCTCTCTCCCTCTTATCGCCTCCATCTCCCGCCTCTCCGGCGCCTACCCCGTGTTCCCACGCTCGCACCTGCCTGTCCCCAAATGCACCCGCTTCATTACTGCTCCTCCCCCTAATTGCTGGCGCCTCTCTGGCGGCTACTCCACGTCTTGACGCTTGCACCTGCTCGCCCTCAAATGCACCCGCTGCTTGCTAATCCCGCGCGTTATGCGGGGCCGTTACGTCCGCAAATTTGCGCGCGTTATAAATTGAATTATTATTATTATTGTTACTACACATGTACCCCACCCACCAAACACAACCTCGTCTCTGTAATTGCACCCGCATCGTTACTTTGCACAAATGTGGGTACAACGCATCACTTAACACTGAGGTGGGCTCAGATTAAACCTGAAGCGTCTATACCAAGGATTTGGTAGAGACGACCTCATGTGGACTTGAACGAGGGCACGCTGGATCGTGGCAGCCAGTGTCAAATCAGCACAATCTACAAAAATACTACTGCTCATCAGCCCTTGCCACTGCTGCTGCTCTGTTTCCCATATCTCATTCTATTTTCAATTCCAGATCACTCTGCTGTCACGTCTCTCCGCTGCCAGGTGGTTGCCCAGGGGCAGACCTGTTTCCCTCCTCCTCCTCCACCCCTCCTCCCTCATGTTCCCGATGCCATTTTATGTCCTTTCTTGTGCTGTCTTATATTTAAAGCTTAAGCTGTTCTTTCAAAGCGGGCACTAACTGAAGGTGAACTAATGCATTTGTGACTTTAGGCATAATTCATTGAACCACCGTGGAACCTAAAATGGAATGCAGACGTTAAGTAAATGACTAAAGCGTGGTCGTTTTAATGGTCAAATGAATGTGAAATGGAGGAGGCGTTTCATTATTGACCTCGATATTCAGTGTGTGCTCTCCACTGATGTGGGTAGCCAAAGTCATTCAAAGTAACGTATTGAATACAGCATATTTTAATACCGCATAACAAAAGCAGAGGTCATAATGGGATTAAACATATGCAGCAATATGGCACTGCATTTAGTACAACGTTATAGTGCATTCTGTTGTAGTTTGCTTTGAACATGTGTACACTAACTGGATTTACCTTTACAAAAAAAATTGAAAAAATATTATAAATATTTGAAATCACAAGTTGTGGGTATTAAAGGAGTGTAAACATTTCCTTTGAGCCGGTAAAAAATAAATGTTTACATTTACATGTTAAACATGCAGGTAAATTTGGCTCGTCAACTTTAACCTCCATTTCCACCACTTCATAAATAATCTCTCCAACACACTACCGGTGTGCTGTACTAGTAACGAATTGACATGTTCTGTTTACGTGGCAAACCTTACTGATTGATTGTCGGGTGGTGGCGGGTTTAACGACGCAATTATATTTATGCGATCTAACCCCCAAAAAACCTCTCTGTATTATGGATAAATAAGCCGTACCCTACCAGAACAACCATAAAATTCCTGTAGGGAATCTTGACTCTTAATCATCGTTGGGTTCGTTTCGTCCTGGGTGCAAGCCAGGGGGGGGAGCATGTTTCAAAATGTGCATGCGATTCACGAGATAAAAGGGCCCGCATCGCACATGCTGTTTGCATACCCCCATTTCCATGGAACTTCTGCCGTTGACTTAAAGCCTGCACTGTCACCATTCTTCAATAACTCACCACGTGCACTGTTTCCTGGGGGTGCAATTATACGCTAAACTAACAAATGTGTTTTGGCCTGTCTAATTATAACAAACACAATACATCTTTTTGTTGTTGCTGGTATGGCCTGATCCCTGGTGCGCTGTAAACCTGAGATATACAGTTCCCCCGGAAATCTCCCCGACTCAATGGAACTTTTATAATCGTCAGGGCGCCCGACGTCGTGATCACAGTGCGGGTGATTTTTGTGTAGAGCAAATAACCCGAGTGTTAGTTATATTAGGATTTACATGAGTTTATGATAAGCACTGAACGAATCATGTGTAAAGTTTAACAGTTTGATTGGCCTGTAATTTTGCTGTTGTTTTACAAATGTGTATTTGGTTAAGTTGGATGGCACATTTTCCAAATTGCCCTATATTTTGCGATTAACTATCAGGATCAGAATCTTTATTAGACTGGAGAAATCCGATGAGCTATGAAGCCCTTGTTTATATATGTCAACTACGGCCACGAATGCAAATGTATATCGTGACACTTATTTGTATGAGAGTATCTATAGTAATTCATTGTATGTCATTGATAATAAAATGTCTGTAAACATAACTCTGTACGTATTTTTCAAAGCATGAAAAACTAAAATAAAAAAAATGGGGGAAAATCCAGGACAAGTATATTGCTTGTAATCTAAAAGTATTGACAATTTAGACATTGTGAGCTAATGTCATCACGTGGTGCTCAAATACGAGCACGTCCTCCCAAAATTATACCATTTATGAAAACTTACTTATTTACCTAGGAAAGCCACACTGAGCCCAAAAACATGTTTTTTTCAGAAGGGTCCTGCATTGAGATGTTTGTCCAACACCAATGACATTGCTTGGTTTTTAGCCATGGGAGGAAATTTGACAACACTTGCAGAACAGGGGCGGAAAAAAAACATACAAACTCCACGCTGAAAGGCACCCGAGTCAGGAGTTGAACCCATGCTCTCTCTTGTTGTGAGGTACAGGTGTTACCACTGCGCCACATTGCTGCCCGGCAATGACGGGGGGAAGGGAGTCTGGATGTTTTTGTCAACATGTAAGCTAAGATGTAGTTGAAGGTAAAACATGGAAATCAGTCGTAACATCTCCTTTGAAGGGCAGTATGCTTTGTGACGTTGTGAATGGCTCACGGAATGACAGCTGGGCATTGAGAGATGTCTAGCCAGAAAACCTTGAATGTACGCTAAGCACTACATTTGCAGACAACCTTGTCACTGCATTCTAGACAAGCTTAATGAATGAGGAGTGGTATTTTTTAAATTATTAAATGACGTTAAACATTCTTGCCACCAAATCCTTGTTTGGCTTGCGTCACCGGCTTGCACGATGATTAATGTGCGCTTGTTATTTGAGCAACTGCAGATTCCAGCGCCCATCCGTGAGGTTATCTCTAAACACTTTCTTGTGCGGTACACTTGAGAGAATTCCCATTAGAACTCGCGCGTTGGGTTGATAAAACATGGCATGTGAGCACGCCGCGTTACTTTTGAGCAAAACAATGCGCTATTCCGAAAACGTGGAATTTGCTGCCTTGCGTGCGCATCAACTGCACGCGTAAGAGTGCTGCACTGTGCCGTTTACTGCATCCGTTGTGGCTGCGTTATATATAAACAATTTTAGGTGTTCCGGAATAAACCGGCATTGCAAGCGCGTTTTTTTTTCTGCACCGCCGATAATACCTGCTATAATTGCGAGCTCAAATTACCTCCTATGATTTAGGGGCCATCTCCAATTCTGCTCCTCTTTCACCATCATTTAAGACACCGTGGGGACCAATAGGGATTAAATTACATTCAAATTACCAGCTTGTGAATAATTATGGGGGAGAAAGAAATCTGATTAATGATTTTTCCGCACATCGCACTGATACGTCGATACCCTTTCATGTCGTCATGTACGGTATCATGCTTAAGATGTTAAGAAGTAATTGTGAGCCAGGCCTTTCAATGCAACAATGCAACTGTTTATTGAGTTCAACATACATTTTATTAATAATGAACAAATGAATATAATGGATTTTTTTTCCCCCGCGAAAATAACTGCCATAAAGCTGCAGAGCATTTAGCGCTATGGCATGTAAATCTATAACTGGGAATCAATTATTTTTAGGTGACAGGATTATACGATATTACCCATGGCTATGACGCTGGTTAGGGCATGTCACATCTGGATCCTTACGTCGTTAACATCCATTCTCCCCAGGGGAAGATTGAAGCTGGTCGTTTCACCCGTTATGAGAACGTGGTGACCCAGTGCTGGATTTTCGGGAGAGGTTGCTGCTTTGAGCCTGCCGAAGGCACATCCCTGAAATGTGCTTGCTCACGCCACTGCTGGAGGAAGCGCCTCTACTCGAGGGAGCTCTCCAGGGTATTCCTGGCCTACTCTTCAGCACTGCACAAATACAAACTGTACAATGCCGCTATTTTTATTTTAGCAGGTAAGGCCCACTGAGCTATATATCTCTTTTTCAGAAGCAACCTGGCCACAAACGATAGCTCAACGAATTGACTTATCATCGTGTGGAAATGTACAGCAGCCAAATACTCTATCTTCACGCACGTTTCTAAATGTGGAGGGAAAAACCGGAGGACCCGGATAAAAAGCCACGTGACCACAGGGAGAACATGCAAATTTCAAATATACAGCAGGTCTTAAATTTGGAGTTTTCGTGACTGCAGGAATTACTCTTTGGTTCTTTCGGTAAAGTCACGTATAAAGATAAAATAATAAATTAAATAATAGCATACGACGTTTCGATTGCAACACAAGCAATCATCATCAGGTATAAATGAAATAGCAACAAAAATCTAACCAGAAAACTATAGACCGACATATAAGCAGACAGATATCACCAAGATACATAAAGAGAGAGTAACACATAGGCACAGAGAGGTAGATCGTCTCTGTGGCGAGGCCTTAAATAGACAGAGGGGGGGGGGCAGAGAGAGGGAGGGGTTAGAGAAAAAAGTAACATGTCAATGAGTACGACGACGCGTGGTCAAGTACGCAAG
The DNA here is from genome assembly GCF_965212315.1 of Lampetra planeri. Classification (NCBI taxonomy): domain Eukaryota; kingdom Metazoa; phylum Chordata; class Hyperoartia; order Petromyzontiformes; family Petromyzontidae; genus Lampetra; species Lampetra planeri. Next base: position 9,244,744 of record NC_136122.1, on the reverse strand, counting down.
CTTGAACATTAGGAAAGAGGCAGGTGTCAGGGTCGGGATCGAACCCACGACCTCCTATATACCAGGCGAGGTAGTTAACATCTTTCCATAGATACTGTATGAGTACACACACTTTACCCCACCAAACGTGACCTGCCCATTGACCATTCTGTTCGTGTGTATGGCAATATGTTGGGGAGCGAATGCCAATGTCGAGTTCTACTAGCCACTAAAGGGCCTCAGGAAAGCGTCTGTTTTTTGTTGTTGATATTCCTCCATTGAGGGGGGCAGACTACAGTGGTTTACTTCACAATCCATCGTTTGGGGTTGCGTGGCCACAGTCGAAGCGTGGCTTGTCCATAACTTTCATTTATGAAGGAGATGCGTGCAGCAAGCCCTGTTGATACTCTGATGCAGTGGATGGCTACACCGGTGTCTTCAATGAATGTCAAAGCCACGAGGTGCGATGTTTGGTTCTCGAATGCAATGTTTGTTTAGTTCTCGAATGCGGTGTTTGTTTGATTCTCGAATGCGGTGTTTGTTTAGTTCTCGAATGCGGTGTTTGTTCTGAACGTCCGCATTGTTTCACTTTGTTCACCAGCTTTCTTCCGGATATGGGTGAGATTCTAGAATGGTGATGGCGCTATCCCAGAAAGGGTGATCGGGGCTTGAGTCCACAGCGAGGTACATTGTTGGGGTCTTGATTGATGGGTAGGTGGTTGTCGTTGGCAATAAAACGTATGAACTCCCCTGCAGCTGGCATGTTTCTGTGGATAATTGTTGTCAGAATGTGCGCGAGAACATGGAGCCGTAGAATTGGTGTCGTTTTCGGTTATGATGCGCATTGCGTTATTTAATTGTTCATCTCGCAGTTTTAGACATGAGCTCCCAGACCAGGGTGGAGCACATTACCCTATCAGTGAGTAGAGATCAGTGATAACGCCGAAGTTTGCAGCACATCAGCTGAGGCACTCCAGGTAATTCCCTAAAGTTTCCGGTGCAGGGCGATTTTTTTATTTGGTCTTTTCACAGATCTATTTTGTGTGGAGGCTTGAAGGTCATACTTCTACCCATGATAACCCTTAAATATCTTGGGGGTGGGGTTTATGGCACACTGGACTACCACAAAAGAAGATATCGAGGATGGCATCTGTCGCACGATTTTATAGGTAGAAGCGCTTGTTCTGGTGGTTTTGAGAGGATTTCGTTAATTGTCACGAGCGACAGAAATACGCCTCGAATTAGATGGACTATTAGAGAATTGGCAATTTTCCTGAGGCATTGCCCTGTGGTGTACCATTTATGCACGCTGGTGGGTGGAAAGAGGCGGGGGGGGGGGGCGAGGTGGAGAGGGTGGAAAGTATTTAAGAAACTTGAGCATTGTTTCAACTGCCATGCTGGGCGATAGAATCGAAGTCCAATGTGCTAACCATTATACCACAGCAGCATCCCTTGTGTGCCAGGGTGCAGGCACAATTTGCTATGGCTGGATTGAGTATTCCTGCCCAAAATAACCCAGGCTTCTCACGAACCCTCAATGTTTGGATAGACGTAGGCACTGGTGTGTTGCGTTAAGTAAAGTGTATATATGTATATCTATGATTCAATCATTACATAAATAACAATAATGTTTTTTTTTTATACAAATATAACATTTGAAATACCCCACATGTCTTCATCTAGCGGTATAAATGGGTCCACTACAGTTCATTAGCAGGTCGTGTGTGGTGGGGTAAAGTGTGGTGGCACTCTCGCCTTTTCCAAAATTCCTGGCCATCGTGGAAGAATGGGCAAAACATTCCCCTCTGGAGGGGCACTTCCGCCAACAGTGGCTTGAGCAGGAAATTGCAGGGCTGCACCTTTACCTATAATTTGAGAATATTGGCAACGATAACATTTAATTGCAGATTCATTGCAATTTTTTTGGACAGAGTAAATTAATTCAAATTGAAAATCATGCCGTTTCCATTGTTCATAACATATTGAAACATGATCATATACTGTATATATATTACTGGCAAAAAAATTTGACTAGAGGCATATCTGCTACGAATGGGCACAGTGCTTCTGAATGGCTCCTATTCGGAGATGACTGCTCATTGCAGGCACGTGGCTGTGACGTTAAACACCGCATGGTGTGAATTTGCTCAACGTAGGGGTCCTATTGATGAGAACAACGACTGATGGCAAAGATATGATAAGTGCTTCGGCATTAATTTAATTAACCTGCCCTGCATGGAAATCTGCTCCCCCTCTGCTTGCTCCTAATAGTGAATTCAACAGTGAATAATGGGCAAGCGTATGAGAGAGCGTTTGCAGACCCGTTTGCTCTCTGTGAGAACGATCTCTTGATGCTACACAATACAATAATTAGAATGTGCACCAAGGCATGCTGCTCCTAAATAGGATCTTGCTAATTGCCTTCCTACATGCTCTGCTTTATGTTGGAAGGTCTCAGAGGATGTAAACATGATGCAAATTGGCGAGAGGGGAGGGGGGTTATTATCCCAAAAAACGACGTGCCATTTTAAAACGTTCTCTGCATCGCACCTTTAAATCTCTGCATGCAAGGATCAATTTAAGCAAACAGTGCATATATTAACAGTGGTGTAGATAGAGTAGCATTCAGGAGGGTTGCAAAATTTGCTGGTTTGTTGCGGGAATTGAATAGTCATTTGTGATGCCACTTGTTCTCGTGGCATACGTCTTGAACACTAAGGCTGTTCTCCAGAAATATGAATAATCGCAATGTGCAGCCCTCTGTCAATCCACTGCTGGACAAAGGCCTCTCCATGCTTTGTTGATCATGGCCATACTTCACCATACTGGTTAGGACTAGTTGAACAGGCGGGGACAGGGGTTGGTTCAGATATCACTGACTACTGATGTTAGCCAGAATTGAGAAATCAACTCTGATGGATTCACAACGCTGTGCACTGCACCCACTGCTCCATCGAACCTCCACATCTGTTCGGGGTGGTCAATGTGTTTCGAACATCGGGGTGGAACGATGCTTACATGAATTATTAATACCACTTGTGAATTCTCCTGGAAATGACACAGGCATCGACATCGCATGTACTGTATATTAATCCATGTTTTTTAACCTGTATACGTTGTGTGCGTTTCGATTTAAAGCTTTCGTGACTGCAGGTATTCATCTTCTTGATTCTTTCGGTAAAGACACGTAGAAGGGAAATAATAAAATAATAAAAATAAAAACATAATAAAATGCAATTCTCACGACTTTTCGGCCACAACGAAAGCAGCCGTCCTCAGGTGAAGAACAGGGCTGTCGGAAAGATAGTGTCCGAATGGATGCTGTCTTTCCGACAGCCCTGTTCTTCACCTGAGGACGGCTGCTTGCGTTGTGGCCGAAACGTCGTGAGAATTGCATTTTATTATATTTTTATTATTTTATTATTCCCCTTCTACGTGACTTTACCGCAAGAACCAAGAAGTTGTGTGCGTTGTGAATGGAGGTCTTTATCCAACAGTGGATTGACTATGTCTGATGACGATGTTTTTGTTGGCAGTGGATTCACGTTAAAACTATAACTACTGGAGGAGCTAACAGCAATGTTTTTTTAATGAATCTTGTATTTAAAAAAAAAAACACCATAAACATGAATCGTGAGAATTTGTCAACACGTTCAAAAGATGGAGGAGTGGTGACTCGTTCCATCGAGGGCTTAATTCGGTCCGAACTGTCTGGGTCGGAGCTCTGGAAAATATTCCCTCATCCCCCCATCCATGTCTTCAGAGACAGAGGGGGTGGCGGGGTCCAGGTGGTTGGGGATTGGAGGGCCCGAGAAAATGTTCCATGAGAAATTTAACCCTTGTCGCACCCACATCAGAACGGCAAAGTGAGCTGCTGCAGCAGCAACAACAACGACACGTTGTCCAGACGTATCTTCAACACGCAACTCTATGCACTCGTCATAAGTGTTACACGGTACTATAAGAGTAGAAATAAAATAATAATAATGTTTATCATTCTCCGAAGATTGAAGTGGGAGAGGAGAGTGGAATGAAATAAATATGTTTTTGACGAATAGCCCTATATATCCTAAACCTGTTGGCAGCGCTGAGATACGTCACATATTTGTAACTGTGGAGCGCGTGCCACCAGGGAATTTATATCGGGGAAAGAAAACCACACACACACGGCGGCAGCCTCGCACTAATGTCACACAAAACCCATTACCCAGGGGGCTCTCGTGCCCGAACAGGTGTGCACCATTTATTCTTTCATTTCATGCAGGACTGGCGCAGGGATTAACATGGCATCTGGAGATGGACTTCAGGCGCCCGGGATTGCGAGCTGCCTTGTGCACCAGCGTGCGTGCGTGCGTGTTGTGCCCGTGCCTTGCGTGGAAGTGACCCTTGGGGATGTCCGTTTCTTCACCGGCGACGTGAAAGAGGCTCGCGCATGCATGCGTCCACGTCAGGTGCAATACAATAATGAATTATCGGTTATTCGTATTATTCTGATTGTACGTTGTCAATCAACTGCTGGACGAGGGCCTCTCCACTCTCCCGCTTCGGTCAGCCGGTCATGGGAGTTGTTTATGACCACGCTTCGCATGGCTGCTCAGGGAATTATTGTGTCCGTCCGTCCGTCGTGCAGGGAGGGGCTGGGTGGGGAGGGGCCTGGTGGGGAGGGGAGGGTGGGGAGGGGCTGGGTGGGGAGGGTGGGGAGGGGCTGGGTGGGCAGGGTGAGGCTGAGTGGGGGTGGGAGGGGTGGGGCTGGGTGGGGAGGGGCTGGTCACCCCGTGGTGCCCTTATAAAACTCAACGTTTAACCTACTCACGCCGGCTTGTGCCCGCCCTCACAGTCGGGCATATTTGCGGAATACACCACGCCGCCGTTGACCCTGGCCATTGACCGAGCAACCCAACGTTCCTACCAGCTCCCTCCGCAGGATTGTGTAAAAGTCGTAGAGTGGGGAGGGGGGTGCCTCAAACCGGTTTGGATATCACATGCCAGTGAATTATAGCCACGGACGGGAACTGAACTCATGGTTTTTCAGGGTGGAAGCGACACATTCTCTCCGTGTGTGTTCGTTCTCCCGCGGTGCGAATTGAGGCAGGGTGCAAGGCGCGCACCGATACGTCCGACGACGCCAGAGAAGCGCTTCTCGCAAATTATTGAGGATGTCTGACACATCGCCAGCCCCGATTTATCTCGCCACAAATAACATCCTTTCATATGGGACTTCTTTATCAACTGGCACGCTGTAATTGTCTGCGGGAGATGACGCGCCGCATAAATGTTTGCAGGAAAAAAACGAAACTTGTTGGCTTTAAATTTAGTACGGGTACAATATTTTGATGTATTATACATCATTACAGACCTTCATTTTGGACACGTGGAAGGATGTAATCACACCATGCCGTTTCTGTGCAACATTTTGGTAACAATAATTACATATGTGCATAACGCAATGAGTTTAACGTGAACAGCAATGACTGCATATTCTTGATTCTTTCGGTAAAGTCACGTAGAAGGGAAATCATAAAATAATACAAATATAAAACAATAACAATTCTTACGACGTTTCGACTGCAACACAAGCAATCATCATCATCAGGTGTGAAATCCACAGCAAGAAATTTTGAAAAAAGTGGCGGTTTGTCCTGACAGCAACGACTGCTTCAAGGTAGTTATTTCTCTCTCTAATGCTTGCGTATACGACTTGGAAGTGAGTGCTCTTGCCAGTTTCACCTCGTACGGTCCCTGCGAATGAAGAACGTTTCAAGATTGCCACTTCCACACTGCTGCCAAGCTAGTTACCACAGCCCAGTGTTATTTCTGGACAAAAAAAATAATTCAATTATGACATTACATTATTTACCGAGGATGGGATTTGTGACTTAACGTCGCATTTAAATTGATTTCTGCCGGTTGATGATGGGGGTTTTCTCTCTCTCCCTCTCTCTCTCTCTCTCAATAACTGATCGATCAACATTTTTGCGCCACGCAATTCAATTACGGCGGGAACGCTCTAATTGACGCGACAAACGCGTGAGCGGCTATCACTTCAGAGGCACGCGGCTGCAAAGAGGCCTTGCAGAGAGAGAGAGAGGACGATGGCAGGCGTTTGCGTAGATTGCCCACACGTGATTGTGCGCGCGTCCCATCGTCTCTCGAATTAGGCTGCTTCGAACGGGACTCCAACGGATCCACGGATAAATAAATAAATACACTTTTTCGCCCGCAGCTTTTTAATCAACCGGTCCCGACATGCGGCGTCAAACAGCGGCGGAACCTGCCCGCCTCTCACACCGCTAAGGGTACAGAGCGCAAGCCCCTCACGCTTCGTGCCGGTCTCATCTTTTCCCGTTAAAACTCGACAACGGTCTCCCAAGGACGGCGGCTCGGGTGTGAAATTGACCTTGAAATGGGGGGGGGGGGGGTGTTTTGGGGCAGTGAAATTGACGGTTGTTGGGCGGGGGAGGGAGCAAGCCGAGACGGGGTATGGGGAAGGGAGTTTTCTTTCATCTCGAGCCCGCTAATTGATTCGTACGTGGGACACGTGCCGTTGGGTAGAAGAGGAAGACGAAAGCAAGGAGGATTGCCTTGAGAAAAGGCGCCGGTGCTCGTGTGTGGTGGTGGCAGTGCAATTTACAATGCGCCCCGGAATTTAGTGAACTCGTACCGTTAAACGTTCCCTACTGGAGGGACTCGTTGTGGTTTTTATATTCGGCACAAAGACAATGCGATTCCCATCATTGGCACAGTATCGCCAATAAACGCCGGCTTTGTCTAACATTCGTTTGCGCTGTAAACATAAGTATAACCGTGCTATGAATGTACCTCTTAAATCCATAGATTTGTTACATGCGATATTGCTACGTGCCAGTAATTTCACGTATTAAACATTCAATTTGAAGCAGAGATTAATAATTCTAATTTTCCCGCGGTAGTCTTTACAATACCTGGCATTGTGATACTAATCACAACAACTTTACGACTTGGAACCGCCCCCGGGAAAAATACTATGCATAAGTTGATTTTGGCCTGCAGTGGCATGTGTTTGGAAAGAGGCTGTCTCCTCAGTGCCATCACATCCACCAGGGGAGGCACATTAAAAGGACCCACATGATGGTTGTCGCAATCTGTCCACCACGTGCAGGTATTACAGCCAATGCCTCACCCGCCGTGGCCTGCGCCGCTCACCGCAACAATGCAAGAGTCAAATGTACACAAATGTGATTTCACCACGCACACGGCTAAGAGAAGAAACGAATTTTTTCGATTTAAAGCTTTCGTGACTGCAGGGATTCATCTTCTTGGTTCTTTCGGTAAAGTCACGTAGAAGGGAAATAATAAAATAATAAAAATAAAACATGATAAAATAATTCTCACGACGTTTCGGCCACAATGCAAGCAGCCGTCCTCAGGTGAAGACCAGGTCTGTCTCCCCGACAGAACTGGTATGTCTCCCCGACAGACCTGGTCTTCATCTGAGGATGGCTGCTTGCGTTGTGGCCGAAACGTCGTGAGAATTATTTTATTATGTTTTATTTTAATTATTTTATTACTTCCCTTCTACGTGACTTTACCGAAAGAACCAAGAAGAAGAAGAAACCAAGGTTAATGGGCAGGACTCGAGAATAATTAATGAGCGACAGCCAACGAGTGGAACGGATCCGAGAGTAAGTCGTCCGAGGCGATGGAGTGATTAATTCATTTCATATGCAGCTACTCGATGGATTATTACATCACAGGATTATGATTGGTGACTATTGTGATGAATGAGACCATAATAATCATAATTTACGCTTCTTTGTCAGTCCTCTGCAGTATATAGGCTTCCAAATGCCGTCTCCACCATGGAGGTTGTTTGGCCATATTTCACCACGCTGGTCAGTGCTGGTTGGTGAAGTGGCATGGCACAGGACTGATTAAGATATTACTCTCTGCAAATGTTAGCCCATGCCCGGGAATGGAATCAAACTGGGATCCACTGGGTTTGCAGCACAGTGCGCGAACCACTGAACCACCACTCATTTTAGCATATACATGGTGCTTCAAAAAATGTGAACACTTATATGGGACTGTCGTTTTTAATGGAAAAAGAACGGATAATACACTGTAACGTGATAACAAATGTCATGTTAATAGCTTCAAAAAGTCAAAGAATCTCCACGTGTTCGCCATCATTCTCATCAAGTGTCTGGAATCTTCTCCAGGTGGTCTCCAGAGCCCGGAGGCACATTTCTTGTAGCATTGTTGCAAATTCTCAGAAGTATTGAAATATTTTTAGAAGCACTCTGTTTTTTCAAATAATATCCATAATAGTATCTCCATTTATCCGAGGAGGCTGGTGGAAGGTAGTCCTGTTATTGATCATCTATGATGACCGCCAGGGCACAAAGGTGGGTGTTGTGGCCATCGCCATGTGTGACTGCATTTGTTCTTCATTTCAGAAATGTATTTAAGGGTGAGTTTATGTTTGGATGCCCCATGCCAGACTTATACACCTATTTGCACTCATCTTGTGTTGGAGTAAAATCCTGGTCGTCGGAATCTTTCAATAGTGCACTGGATCATGGCTCTCCGATGTGTTTATGCGTTGTACCACCGCATGATGTCCGACGTTTCGTTCCACGTGCTGGGAGCTTCTTCAATACACGGTACAACCCGATCACAGCTATACGGTACGACTGCAAACAAACCCTACGCAGAAGTAGACTAACTACCACACACATTACAGAAGAAAGTGCGTGCACATAAATCAAGTAAGCAGACCAAATTAATTTAAATTAACAGATGGACTGGCAGGTAGGCGGAGAAGGGATGGGTTTTTTAGATTCCCTAGAACTTTAAGCAGACGCTAAAAGATACGGCCTACGGATAACAGCGATATTGCCAGAGGCTGGCAGCGTCCCATCGGAGTTAGACTTTTCAAATGAGATTGTGCTCAATGTAGTTTGTACGTTCGCAATCTGTTTACAGACATGCCTAATTCCATTTTGGTGTCTGACAATACGTAAAACCCATTGTGTCCCACCTGGAAATGAAATGCATTTATTTTGTACTGACCATTGTTAGACTCCTTATAAGCACAGAACTTTACCCAGTAGACGTTTCACTATATATTGAAAACAATTTCACTTAGTGTTGTTGTTGTAAACAGAACCTCTCTAACTGTAGATATATCGTCCTTGATACTTTGGCCCCACTTAAAGCAAAGTCAATCTCAACGCTTCAACGTGGGCCCTGGATTTGTTAATGAGCTCTGCTCCATAAAGGCAGACTTTTAAAAACACCAGTCAATTTACTGAGATGCCTTACAAGAGGCTAGATTTTATTTCTTCTCAAATCTCATTGCGAACAATGTAATAAAAAAAACTAAGAGTACGTTTTGCTCTCATTAATTGGATGTTAAAGCCACCATCTCAACGATCCTCTTCCCAATCCAAAGATGAATGTGAGAATTTTGAAAACTCTTTTCACGCAAAATGTACAACATCTGACTCCGGCTCATCTCATTCCATCCCACCACCTACGTCTTGCACTTTTCCCCACCTTTCATGGGAATTACATTATCAGAATTTTTCGAGCTTTGCAACATGAACCATCGCTGATTTGGTCGCTCGATCCCATCCCCACCAAATGGATTCAAGAAATTTCCATCCACTCTGCCCATTCGTAACCAACATTTTAAATCAATTTCTCGGCTCTGGTATTGTCACTTCCACCTTCAAACTTGCGACTGTCATTCCACACCTGAAAACGACTGACCTTGACTCTGAGGTTTCAAATATTCAATCTACCTTTCCTGTCCAAGGTCATCGACCGCCTGATTGCCTTGCCGTTGAACCGCCATCTGTCGTTTACTGACTTACTGAATCCATTAGAGTTGGGACTAAGGTCCAGACACAGCACTGAGACAGCTCTGACTAAAGTTGCGAACGACCTTTTGATCACCGCTGACTCTGTCTCACCCAGTATTCTTGTTTTACTGGGTCTGAGTTCAGCCTTTGGCATCATTGATCATGGTATTTTTTTATTAATCCCTTGGAAAGCATTATGGCAGTGTCATGTTTCTAAATGTGGAGGGAAAAACTGGAGGACTCGGAGAAAAATCCACACGACCGCGGGGAGAACATGCAGAGTTGTGATCGAACCCACAACCTCCTGTATACCAGGCGAGGTAGTTAACATTTCGCCACCGTGGCGCCCTAATCTCGCCACCACGGCTGCTCGGGGGTTCAACAGAAACGCCACCTTCTTCAGATCACATTACGCCCATGTTGACCTCTCTGCACTGTTTGACGAAAGATTCCGTTTAGATTGCTACTGCTAACTCACAAAGCTCTGAACCGCCTTGCCGCAGCCGACATCAGAGGCACGTTGCACCCACACATCCCCTCGAGGTCTCTAGGATCTGGGGATGCAGATCTTCTCTCTGTTCTCAGATCGAAGCTACAGTCGACGGGTGACTGAGATTTGTGTCGTGAGAATTATTTATTATTTGTATTGTTTCCATTCTACGTGACTTTACCGAAAGAACCAAGAAGAGTTGTGCTCCTGTGTCACCCCCAAGACTCTGGACCTCCGTTGGATGAGATCTCGAAATCTCTGAGTCTGCAGATGTTTTAAAAGCATGTCTTCAAACGTATTTGTGCGCTTCTATTTATTGAACGATGAGTTAATTCAGTAAATAGTTTTCAGCATCTATTTTATTATTTAGGTAATTTGTTTGTTTACTTTAATGTTTACGAGTTATTTTTACACTGAGTGTCTGTTGATGTGTCTTGTGCAGCGCTTTGAGATCCTTGATGAAAGGCACCATATAAATATAAGAATTATTTGAGTAATATTTGATCAAAAGGGATATTGCCATTGTATGATGGTTAGCACATTGGGCTTAAAATTCAGAGATCACTGGTGCCATCGATCTCCTCGCGTGGTGACGGAACCATTGGGCAAATTTATTGAACCCCCCCCCCATCCACCTCTGTCCACTTGGCAGTGTAAATCGGTACAACGCAGTCCATCGGCAGGTTGTGTGTGTGGTGGCGCAAAGTGTGGGCGTTTTCCCTGAGGTCTGGCCAGCAATGGAAGAGCAGGCCAACATACCTCCGAGACGAGAGCTCATTCTAGTGGAACGCCTTCAGCAACGATGCGAGCAAGTAATTGCAGGGCTTCCCCTTTAACTAATCGCTCATTATCATTGTTTTCACCTGAATGCTAAGTGCATCGCTATTCACAAACCATCTTAGGTCTAATTTCATAGTTGCCGAACTTGTAGCCAAGCTTATACCTTTGTGAATTAAAATCTAAAATTAAAATATTTTTTATAATGCATTAAATGAAAATAAACCTTCCTTAAAAATGTTTTCTCACATTAAAGAGTTGCTGTGGTGTGCGATAGCTTGTATATTTGTTTTCGATGGCCCTTTTTAGTCGTGTGTGGGTTCATGCAGGACTGCACTATACGGTGTCAAGAAGAGTCAATCGAGCCATGCCTTTGTTTAGCTTCATTGTGTTTTTAACGCATGATAATGATGAACTAACTTTTTTTTTATTTCAGTTGTATTTTAATGTTTAGCTTATGATTGTAACGAGCATGCCATGTTCAAACCTTATTGAGCAAACACAAAGCGTTTTGCATCTCTTCAAAAGAATGAACACGATTTTATGCAGTTGCACGTAAAATTTCAGGTTTTTGCATAATTGCAATCAGGTGCTCCTTTAGTTACCTGAGCATTTTCCTTCATTGTTATTTTATTTTATTATTATTTTTTTACCTACGTGACTTTACCGAAAAAACCTAAGCGTATGAATCCTTGCAGTCACGAAAGCTTGAAATCTATAATTATTTTCTTTGCCTATTTAATTGTTTGCCTATTCCTTTGTCTATTATTTGTCTATTCTATGTTATGTTTTGTCTATTCTTCTGTGTATTCTTTGTCGAGTCTTTGTCGATTCTCTTTTCTTTTTGTCAGACATCTGCCCCAGGCGGATTTTTGCCAAAAGCTACAGATTGAAAATGAGCCATTGCACTTTAACATAGCTGTGTGCCCTTCTCGGAGCAAAAAACACAACGCTGACCACTTGTTAGGTCACGGCGCTCGGGCAAGAATAACAAATGCAAAGGTAATTTGTCATATCATCCCTGCGCTCGGAAGGCTGCAGGTGAGAGGGGTTAAGTCAGTGCTGTGCCACCAAATTGGCCTCATGAGGCACAGCGGCCGGGGACAGTGGGATCGTTAGCAGCAAAGCATCGCTGTAAACTTGCCGGGCAATTTAAGGCAGGACGCAAAATTGCGAGCAGCATCAAAGCTCTTGTTCAGCTCCCCCGTGATTAATTATTTGGTGCACTTTAATGAGATTTTTTATGGTGCCCTTGCGCGTCGGAAGGCCTGCAGCTTCAAGACCATCTGATTGGCAGCGAGTTTCAGAGTGCAGAGCGTGAATGTGTTTTGTCCGAAAAGAAAAAAGCTGGCACGTCAGTAATCTGCCGATACAAGGCATGGCTTTTATAAATGTAGAATTAATGCCTTGCAGATGTCCAATTTGGTCATTGGGGTTGTGCGTAGGTTTCTTTTTAATCCATAACTATTAATTTAAATACGGATACATTTTTTTAGTCGGCGCTTTGTAGATAAAAAGTGCCCCGTTAATAAGAGCTCTCAATTTGCTTTGCATTTATAAATATCCGTACCGATTAAATGTTAATTTTGAAACATTTGGGCGCGTGAAGGTAGTGAATACATCTACTAATCTGCCTGCGCAGACATGTCGCCGAAAATGCTCTTGAAAGTGGGAGGTTGTTACATTTCGTGAGTATTATTTTAAGACATGATTACAATACACATATTCAAAGGAATATTTGTCACTATCCATTGACAAATGACACGTTGACGGCATCATCTTAAATAAGAAAAACATTCTAGCCTATGAAATTGATGAGCAAATGTTACTTGTCTCCTCTTTAGTGAATAGTTTGCATGGTGTCAGTACAAAGTCGGTGGAAACATTAGCCGATATATCTCAGATTACCAAATCAAACCGAAAGCAGTAATCTCATACGAGCCAGACCTCCGTAACAAAATGTATATTCCATAAGATAGAAAGCGTTGGCTTTTATAATTTACGAAAAAAAAACCGTGTTAACTTTTTGTTGAACACCCTCAATTTTTCAAAAAACATTAATGATATATTTGAATAATGCATGAGTTTCTGTTGAGCCGTGAAATTGTACCGGTTTAAACTGTGGTGAGTTTATTTTTTTTCGTACAGCACTAATTTTTATAGATATTTCACCGGTGCACTTTAGTATTCCACAAAGCACAATCAATTTCGTGCCGCTTTAGTGTGGACAACGCACACCAGGTCAGAAAGTATTCTTTATTTCTCGTCAAAATGCGGTTATTCATTTTAATATTCAGACTGCCGTTCACCATTGCTACCAGCAACTGCTGCTGCCGGTGTAATGATTAGCACATTGCTACCAGCGCTTCTAATTGAGAGGTCACCAGTTCAATTCCATCTCCCGGCTCAGCAGTTGAAACAATGGTGGGGGTTTAATACACCCCACCGCCCCCCATTGCCTCTATCCACGCAGCAGTATAAATGTGTTCACCGCAGTTTGTCGAGAGACAGGTCTCATGTGGTGGGGTAAAATTCTAGGGGCCCCCACCTCTTCCAAGACATCAGAGTGGCGCATTGCCAACACTTTTACCTCCTGTCTCTGGCCACCTCTCTTTGTCGAATTTCGTACGTTCTCCACCCTGTTCTACATGGGTTTCTTCTGGGTTTTCTCCCATAAGCTAAAATAAAGAAATAAAAACTACAATGGAATTGATATTGGCCAAAGATCACAATGCTGAAAAATTACCTTGCATATTCCTGAATTGGGGTTGTAGATAGTACAAATGTCCCCCCTGATAGAAAACCAAAACTTGGCAGGACCCTCCAGGAAATTAGTCTTGAGACTCAATGAGGCTTTCCTGGATAAACAACCATAGTAATCATCATAATAAAAAATTAACCCGTAAAAACAAAGTTTTCACTATAAATCCTTTATATGCGTGGCAGCTAGAGTCCTCTCGTCCTCTGGCTTGAGATGGCTGCCACCTATGGGTCAGATGATTGCCTGCCACCATTAAGCAATTGGTAATTAAATATAATTACTTTTTTCCTAAAAAGTGTAAAATTTTGGAAAAAAAATTTCACGAAAATTAATTGTCACACACAACGAGTCTGTGTGCAAAATGTCAGCTCGATTGGATCACGGGAAGTGGGTTAAAAAACGACTGAAAGATTTGCACGGTCGTAAGTGCGCAAGCAAGCAAGCAAGTGAACTTAATATAAAGGATTTAAAAAGAAGAACGTATTGGCAGCATGGAAGACTCTCATTCGAGTAGGGGCATTTCTATCAGCAGTGGCATGATCAAGTCATTTGTAGGGCTGCACCTGTACCTTCCACCATCACGACACACACACCAAATACAGCTGTGTTTGTTGAGATTACGACACAATTATTATTTTTTTGCTTATTCACATAGAGCATAGCTGTATTTTCCAGAAGTAAACAGAGGTGTGGAGTATTTTTAATTGAAAATATTTAAATCAAAAGCGGAGGGAGTCTGGGATTTAAAGTGAAGTCTGAAAATTATTTCAGTGTTTTAAATGTCTTGCTGCTGTTTGGTAACATTTGAAAATTAACCTGAACAGATTACTTCATCCCAAGGATTATAGGCTTAAAATAAAAATAAAAATCCGTATTAGCTCTAACATCTGCATTGGACGCATTGGTGTGATTATTTTTGCACCGTTGCTGAGACGTATTTACCGTTGGTGAAATGAAAGTAATTGTTCAGGGAATATCTGATTCTGAACTCATTGCTGTTAAAATACGTTGAGTCGATCTACCGTCAGATATATCGCTGTGCAGCACCCATCACGTTCTTGTCAAATCATTGATGCTCCTCTGCAGGTGGTAAGAACACATTGTTCAAAAATCTTAATTTTTCCTCTTTAACCCTCTCCAGTATAACTTTTCAAAACGCAATGGCGAATGAAAACAACCATACGGACAACTCCATGGTGATTTTTTTGTGCTTTGTCATTGCAATATTTTGAGTTTGTGTATACCTTGAAGTTGTGTTGAGAAAGAGTTTGTCATGCTCTTGAAGCGTAGGGAAGACCGTTATGCAATGAAGTGGCTTTTCATTTGTTTTCTAAAAAAGAAATCATCTGAAATCACTTTAGTAAATTCACCGTTCAATAAATCAAAATAATTCCTCAGCTGAAAGGATTAAGGCTCATGAGATGGTTCCATCATGCGGCGGGGAAATATCCCACCTCATTTCACCCCCCAATTTTCACGGCAGGTCACAGACAGATGAGAGGGTTTGTAATAAAAAGAAAATTACTTTTTTTGGCTCCCCCACCGGATCCTGCACCATCCACTGTGTGGCTGAGTGATGGATCGTGCGGTGAGGCGCAGGGCTGAAAGTGACATTGCTAGTATGTGACTCAGATATCTGCGATCAATGAGCTTGAAGCATTGGGGTGGTGTTCATGCCAGGCGCAGCTGTATGCAGTCCCTCTATCATTAGAGCAGTTACATGAATCAGCGTACATTCTCTGGATAATAATTAGATGGCTCGCAAAGGGCCTCTCGGTATGGAGCCAAAATAAGTGAAGAAGCGGCCGTCTGGACTTAATGCGCAATGGAATTGAGGGCATCACAGGTTTTTGCCTTCTAGTGGCAATTCCTTTCACAATGCATCACAATTGGCGTTTTTTTCAATTTGATCGACTTATCTGTGTGTTGGCGTATGATATAAAATCCTTACTTATGTCATGCGTTAATTATGATTTGTTGTGAACACAACCTCATAATATATGTTAAATAAATACATTAATAACTGAGCTTAAGCAACTACAGCAACACAGGTCGGCATTGCAAAAGAGATAACAAACATCACTTTACATGTTGGGGTCCAATGAAGGCCAATTTTTACTTATGTAATCACGGAAAATATTATATATGTGCACAGATTTTTGTCAAGCCACTCCTGGACTAAGGTCTGCGGTTGTTTGACTACACGGAAGTTGGCGAGGGGAGCGGTAGTGTGGCGGTTAGTGTGCCGCGTTACAAACCCGGTGACCCATATTCGATTCCAGCTCACACGGCCAACACCAGCGAAGATTATCTGAACCAGTCCTGGGCCTCCCTTAACAGCACTTGCCCCAACTGTCTGTTACAGGTTATACGGGGGGTCTTTGTCTTTGGGGAGGGTAGTAGGACTAGTTCAGAACTCCACCCCACTGATGTGAATCACTACCGGCAATGACTGAGTTCACAATGCAGTGCACTATCAATCACTGCCACCTCTCCGCAATCAAATGTTAACTTCTAGAATTTGTACTGCTTATTAAAGCATTACAATAAATGTATGCAATAATTGCGTTCTTCAAGTTTTTTATATTCAAAGTCTCGGGTTTAGTGGAATTCTGTATGCCAACTTTTCTTGGAATATAAATAATCATTATAACATAGGTGCCTGGAGGAAATCTGCTGTGATTATAACAGAAAAATATATTTAATGAGAAGCATGCCATCCACAATTATAATGAGTTATAATAACAGCAAATGTCACTAAAATAAATAAATCCAAACCTGACACATCCTTTGACCACACAGTGCATAAAATTCGTGACCTGATCCCATCTGTGAAGGACAAGATTCCTGACATGCAATATTCCGGCGACTACAAACAAAGCTGTATCTGCAGCAGCAGTTACATTGGGGAAACCAAACGACATGTCTCGGACCGTATTCGTGAACATAAGGCAGATCTCAAACACGGTAGGACCAATACTTCTGCTGTAGCTGATCATTGGTTGAATGCGGCTGGCTCACATGAAATTGATTTCTCTAAGACGATCGTAATTTGCAAGCCGACTGGCTATCAACAAAGATTCGTTCACGAAGCCATCCATATATAAAGACACAGACACAATTTCAACCGAGACGACGGTTTTAAACTCAGCAATCATTGGAAAGATGTCATCAACCACTTTGGGTCATGACTTGATTTGTGTTTTCTTGTCCACCTCCACCATCAGCAGCGTGAGTGAGTGGAGCGAGGTGCAATGCTTTGATTGGTGTATACCTACTGCCGGTGTCGGAGCCTTCTGCTACATTAACATTCGCTGCCCCGCCCATCTCTAAACCTTTATAAACAGCTTGCCCTCATAGGCTAACCTCCCTGTTCCTGATGACGACCGCTTGTGTTGCGATCGAAACGTCGTGATATATTTTTTTATTCACTTCATTTTAATTTTTATTATTTTATTGTTTTATCTACGTGACTTTACCGAAATAACCATAGAATATGAATTCCTGCAGTCACGGAAGTTTTAAATAAAAATTTGATAGCTTCCATCACCACTGGTGTCCACCAGCGGGTCCTAGATTTGCCACCATGACAGGCACCAACTGCATTCAGGCCTCAGCTTTTCGCAGATGCATCGACAATCGAGGTCCTGAACATCGGCCACTTGGACTCAATGTCCATGACGTCCCCTGGAGTGTAGGATAAGTTTTCTCGGAGGTAGAAGTTCAAATATTTCTGCACTGGGTCTTCCGATATACATTCCCAGAAAACCTGCACTATTCATTTGGGCCTTCCACGTCTATCTGGTCTGTGCCCAAAGCGTCGGATCCAACTTACTACCAGGTGTTGATCAGTTGACAGCTCTGCCCCTCTCTTCACCCGAGTGTCAAGAACATACGGCCTTAGGTCCGATATATAAAGTCAATCAATGACCTCGGCCCAAGGTTCTCTGGTAACAAGTATACTAATGCGCATCCTTGTGTTTGAACGTGGTTATTGTTATTGACATTCCGTGACTAGCGCAGAATTCCAATAACATCTCACCATTCGGGTTCAAATCATGGGGGCCATTCCTCCCAATCACGCCTCTCTAAGTATCTCCATCGTTTCGCATGTGAGCCTTGAAGTTGCCGAGTAAGACTATGGAGTCGGTAGGTAGCACTCTATCGAACACTGCACCCACCGTCTCCAAGAAGGCCGAATACTCTGAACTGCTGTTTGGTGCACAAGCACAGACAACAGTCAGAATTTTCATTTCTGAGACCTGAAGTCTCATCGAGGTGACTCTCTCATCTACTGGGACAAACTTCAACTGAACAGTGCCCAGCCAGGGGCTTGTGAGTATCCCCACACCTGCCCGGGGCCTCTCACCAGGGGTTACTCTGGAATAGGAGAGATAACACCCCCGATAGAGAAGTTTGTTTCCATTGTCAATGCTGTGTGTGGAGGTAAAACCGACTATATCTAGTCGATACCTTTCCACCTCTTCCACCAGCTCCGGCTCCTTCCCTAGTGACGTGACATTCCACGTCCTAATAGCTAGTGTCCATTGCTAAGGTCCACTTTGCCATTTCGGGCTGTGCCTGACCGGGTTACATGGGTCACCTGGCCACCAGGCAGCGAATACCACCCGCAGGCTTGGCTCCAGGGGCGTGTCCTGGTATACCTTGTCTGGGCGAGGTTCTTTGGTTTTTATATTTCAGAAACATTAATGAGGGTTTTTTTTTATGAACTTGATATACCGTAATCATGTAATTAGATATTAAAGTATTCTCAATAAATTAATTTACAACCCTTTGACAATCCAATGCTGGATGAAGGCCTTTGATCCAGTGGTCCTGGACTGGTTCAGATTTAATTTGCCGCTGGTATTAGTTGTGGCCGGAATTCAAACTACGGTCGCCAGAATAATGAATGTATTTTTAAAAATACAGCAAGAACAGTGTGAACGAATTCATATTCATAGATGGGAAGTTAGCTCATTTTTACCAGAGGCATTTCAGAAACTCCTCAGAATAAATTAAAACGTCACTTTAAATGAAATATTTTGCTTTGATTGAATTTGAATCAGTGGGCATTCCTTCAATCACAAATTCAATTCTACAGGGATATAATTACCCAGCAATGTTATTGCTGCTGGATAATCAGATGTTCACTGATATTTAAACATTTTTTGCAGGACAGCCACAATCTAGGTAAACAAACTGCAACGTTACCTAATAGTAGAGGCAAATATAAGCAGCACTCTATTCTGCGGCCTTAACCACATTTTGTATTAATCAAATTTCAATCAAAAAAATTAGGTTCACAAGGAAACCAAAGATCAACCTTCTAACTTAGATGAATATACTTTGGTACTGACCACCTCACTAATTCCTGATATTTTGAACCATGTTGTTTTTGATGTCTGTTTTTATAATAATGATGTTGATTATATATAGCATTGCACCTGTTCATCTTCTTGGTTCTTTCGGTAAAGTCACGTAGAAGGGAAATAATAAAATAATAAAAATAAAACATAATAAAATAATTCTCACGACGTTTCGGCCACAACGCAAGCAGCCGTCCTCAGGTGACAGCGTCTTTCCGACAGACCTGTTCTTCACGCTGTCATTCCGACATACCTGTTCTTCACCTGAGGACGGCTGCTTGCGTTGTGGCCGAAACGTCGTGAGAATTATTTTATTATGTTTTATTATTTTATTATTTCCCTTCTACGTGACTTTACCGAAAGAACCAAGAAGATGAATCCCTGCAGTCACGAAAGCTTTAAATCGAAATATTGCACCTGTTGTGCATCAAGTAGGAGGGTGGGAAAGGGAAAGGACGCTGTTACAGAAGTCCCCAAGACAGGCATGAAGGAGGGCATGGCTCAAGGGCAGCATAAAAAAATTAACCCGTAAAAACAAAGTTTTTCACTATAAATCCTTTATATGCGTGGCGGCTAGAGTCCTCTCGTCCTCTGGCTTGAGATGGCTGCCACCTATGGGTCAGATGATTGCCTGCCACTATTAAGCAATTGGTAATTTAATATAAAAACAATTCCTAAAAAGTGTAAAGTTATGGAAAAAAAATTTCACGAGCATAAATTGTCACGCACAACGAGTCTGTGTGGAAAATGTCAGCTCGATTGGATCACGGGAAGTGGGTTAAAAAACGACCGAAAGATTTGCACGGTCGTAAGCGCGCAAGCAAGCAAGCAAGTGAACTTAATATAAAGGATTTAAAAATGAGCGCCGGGCAGGATGAGGAGGAGGGAGAGAAACTACTATTTCAAATTTTACACAATCTTGACTTAAAGCTTTCGTGACTGCAGGAATTCATACTCTTTGGGTCTTTCGGTAAAGTCACGTAGATAGAAAAATAATCATGCAATTGCTTGTGTTGCGATCGAAACGTCGTGATTTAAAAAAAAATCTCTCTAAGTGACTTTACCGAAATGACCAAAGAGAATTATTACACAATGTTTTATTTCGATTTAAAGTTGTCGTGACTGCAGGGATTCATCTTCTTGGTTCTTTCGGTAAAGTCACGTAGAAGGAAAATAATAAAATAATAATAAAAAATTATAAAACATAATAAAATAATTCTCACGACGTTTCGGCCACAACGCAAGCAGCCGTTTTATTTTACAAGGTAAGGCCCACTGAGCTATATAACTCATTTTTCAGAAGCGACCTGCCCACAAATGATAGTTCAACGAAGTGGCTTATCACGTGGACATTTATAGCAGCCAAATACTCTAAACCAATGTTTTTAAATGTAGAGGTAAAAACCGGAGGACCCAGAGAAAAATACACACGACCACATGGAGAGAGACACGCAAACTTAAAATATACAGGCGTCAGGGTCGGGATCAAACCCACGGCCGCCTGTATACCAGGTAAAGTAATTAACATCTCGCCACTGTGGCGCCACGCCTGGGTGGAAGAGAAGCAATTACCGGGCGAAGATGTTAGGGATGAGAGGGGAGGGAAGAGAGGGAGACAGAGAGAAGGAAAGAGCCGGCTGCAGTGAGCTGCACGGAGCAGCGTGTGTTTTCACAGAGGGCAGGGAGAGGGGAGGGATTAAAAGTAGGTGTGGCTACAAATAAACCACGTGATTTATGGTAGGCTTGAGCTTATTTAGAATATGTATTACACTCTAGCTGTAATATATATATGGTTCGTGTGAGTTCTGTAAGCCTGTCTTTATCTGTGGTCATGCATGCACAGGTGAGCATGCTTCTTTGGGCCAGAGCGGTAGAGCAGTGGTTAACGCTCTACGCTTACTCTTGCAACTCTATAGCGTAGTCTCTAATTTGTGGTCTGATCAAACACGCGCAGATACGCAGGGGTTTGTTTGGCTTCGCGGCGAATGTTGAGGGTCACTCAAGCACTGCAAGCGTAAGTTATAAAAAAAATAGTGTTGAGTGTTGGCTCTGGCTTTGGCACATTCATCTAAAACAATGTCTCTCCAGCGTTGTAAGCGCTTGCCTTAGTTCTAGCTCAATGCATGACAGGGCAGTATGATGACTCTGAAGTAGCGTGGGTTTGAGAGTGTGGAAACATTGCACTTACATTTAAAAGACGCTTGAGTCAGCTGTTCGCGTGCACGCAAGTTGCTATTCTTGTATTTTTTTCTCCAATTGCATTCCAAGGATTGGATCCTTCATCTCATGCCATGATGCTGGCCTATGGTTGGTAGTATTGCAGCATTGCTCCTTAGATTTCTTCAAGTGACCTCTTCAACACGCTCAGGGTGCTGGCCTCTCCCAGATGCCCTGCAGTGGAGGCGTTCATCACGTGGCACTCAAACGAATTTGTTTTTATTAATTTATCCAAATTGAGTGAGGCCGGTTTTTTTGTGCAGTAATATATGACCTTTGGATTGGGACCTTTGTTGCACTATGCTTGAGACGCTGGGTAGTCATGGGTCACTGAAACCCAGATTCGAACCGAGGATATCAGCAGTCCTGACTCAGTTTTTGATGAAGCAATCTTTGACTCCGACCCCCTGAGTCACCCGCTCACCTTGAAAGTGGATTTAAGGATTTAAAAACTGTGGTGCAATACATTTAGGTGAATGTGTGTAGACATATATAGTGTGTGTGTGTGTCACTTTCAAAACTTAATGAATTAGCTTGGGAGTGTCTCAGAGGGTGGCACAAGATAAATGATGGACGACCCAGCATATAAACAAGCAGCAAGGGTAGACGATGCCAGTCTCTGCCTGTTTGTGTCATCCGGCCACCAAATGAAATATGGCTTTAACACTTTTCTCATGGAATACACGGTAACGTGGCACAGCGGAGATTGAATTATTCTGCGGATTTTCTCACGAACACCTAAAAGCTTTAAATTCTGCACGCAATTACTTATCCCGTTCTGTTGTGAGTTAACACGGTTTGCGGAACACCACTTGCACACGTCCAGATTACTTTCACCACCCCAGCGCCGAATAATGCGACGTTTAAAACTAGTACTGAAATGCGAGGCCTAATGGTAGAGAGATCTCTGTGATTTTAAGCTAAAACTAAACTAAAACTCTTTTTTATTTCGCCAGGTTAAGGCTCACTGAGCTGTATAGATATTTTTCAGAAGCGACCTGGCCACAAATGATAGCTCAACGAAGTCGCTTATCACGTGGAAATGTTTCGCAGAAAAATTACTCTAAATGCATGTTTCTAAATGTGGAGGGAACAACCAGAAGACCTGGAGAAAAATCCACACGACTACGGGGAGAGAGACATGCAAACTCCAAATATACAGGCAAAACTATACAGTATTTCCAGCATCACTCCACACCGTCATCTTTTCACCAAATTACTTAAGTTGATTAATAACTACGCGTTATTCACAATGCTATTTATACGCATCACATCAGACGTTAACCCTCAACCGTTTCCACGCACGCTTGTGATTTTTTTTTCTCCCGCATGCGTCGTAGATTAGCATTATTTATTACGAGTGCATTTTTATCGACAGTACTAGGAAATCTTAGATGTGAAATTGTGTTTTTTTTGCCACTAAATCTCTGCTTGGGTGGAAGAGAGAGAGAAAAAAATTGGATTTAACACTTCTCAGTAGGTCATTGTCAAAAAACGGTCACAGAAGCCTACAACCGGAGCAGGGCATATATATATATTTTTTTGCTGGATGATTGAGCAGGCTGATCAATTTTCCATTTCGCACAGACTAGCCCAGAGCCTAAAGGGGATCAACTCCAGATTGTGTTTTTTTCGCTTGCCCGAAGTTATTTGAAATGAAAACGTAATGCATATACTGTAGAGGGAACCGTTTGGCTGAGAAGTTGTAAATTAAATATCCCTGCCTAAGATTGACACGTTTAAATTATATATTTAACAAGATCGGTGGCTGTTGTTTTCTAAGATGTCTCCTTTTCGAAGCGAGCCAAAAAATAAAAATATAATTTTTAAGTTGGTGAGCTTTAAAGACAAAATAATGGCAAATTAACTCTATTGCTTGCAATAAATCCATTGTTGATATTCTTAGAACATTGTTGTGTGAATGCATGCGAAGTTACTCATCAACTGTGCATCTAATACCAAGTTCTGGACACATGACAGCATCTGGTGTGTGTGTGTTGTCTTTATTAAACTGTGCATACCTTTCACAATGGACAGTGACTCCAGATCTCAAATTCCGGCCATGGCCTGCACCAATAGCGAGACTTAGCTGAACCACACCCGCAAACCACGAATTAAGTGGCACGAGTTCCAGATGCCTCACGTGAAGACACAAACACTGCCATTTACAGCATGAGACCAACAACCTATACCGGGTAAAGCACGAACATGTGAGCCAACCGCATTAAAACAATGATCAGCCACGGCCGACGTGTTGGTCCTACCGTGTTTCAGATCTGGCTTATGTTCACGAACGCGGTCCGAGACATGTCGCTTAGTTTCCCCAATGTAACTACTGCCGCAGACACAACTTAGTTCGTAGACGCCAGGGTATTGCATATCGGGGATCCTATCCTTCACAGATGGGATCAGATCACGGATTTTACGTACCGTGTTAAAGCTCCAATCTTACATTAACATGCTAATTTCTCACATTAACATCACTAGCCCCGCCCACTTCGTGTATAAAAGATAAAGATCCCCCATATAGCCTTAACAGACTGTAGGGGCAAGTGCTGTTCGCGAGCACCTATGAAGGCCGGAACGTTTATGACCCTTGTGACACACCCATTTTAAACCTTTAAAACAGTCTGCTTTTAGCAGTTTCCCCCCTCTGTTTTCCTCCTGATGACGATCGCTTGTGTTGTGATCGAAACGTCGTAGTTTTTTGTTTATTTTATTTTTTATTAATTTGAACTTATCTACGTGACTTTACCGAAAGACCCCAGGAATATGAATTCCTGCAGTCACGAAAGCTTCAAGTCAAAATTCACTCTTTGCAGCACAACTGTTTTTTGACTCTCATATCCAACTCAGTTTTCGTGCGTCACACAGAGCGAATACCCCACTGTGTTGGTATGGCATTTGTTTAGATTTATTTGCCGTTGATGTTATTGTTGCTTAGGTTTTTTGCTTTTGGGTGTACAGCAGAGGTCGCAACCGGGTGCCCGATACCCGTACCCTACCCGATACCCGGCTACCCCTACCCGGCCAGGTACGGGTACGGGTACCCGTTTGCGACCCTGGTGCGGCCGGGTACGGGTAAGGAATCAAAATCCGTTTGCGACCTCTGGTGTACAGTGGCACGATACAAGGGCAAGGACGTGAAAGTGCTCCCATTCGATCTGCACTGTGTTGCAACGAAGTCAAGAATCCGCACTCAGGTGATACTTCTCGTCTCGTTCATGCAGATCCGGTTTCTTGGACAATCAAATGTCACTGCACCACATTTGAAAACAGCTTCACTTGTGTTGTTAGGAGCAGGTCTGTATTTCATACGTCGTCCCAGGATGCAATTGATTAATTGCTGCTTTTGCTCTAAATATATCTGATAAATCACCTATGTGTTGTTTCCCAATCAAAATGGAATAATGAATGCTGTACTCCAATCTTGTTATCGCTGTTATGTAACCAGACGTATAAAAATCCAAACAATGAGACAGGTTAATGAGGCACATCACGGTGGGCTCTCACCTGGATTATATAATTAACATGCCATGAATTAAACTAATTACGCGAGAAGTCATGCGATCAATAAGTGTTTTTTATTTTATTTTATTAGAGGTTATATATATATATTATCATACGGATGCTACCAAGGAGCATAAATCATCATCCAAACTCCTGTCATCCTCGCAGCATCTTTTGGCTGGCCATCAAGCATAGACACTCACCGCAATTGCGCGGTTTCAGGCTTCTGTGGCCGTCTGGAACGCTCTTCCCTCCGCTATTAGGAAGCCACTGGAGCTATGCACTTTTAAATCATCTAGATTGAAAACTCACTTCTTTACAACTGATTAGCACGGTTGACTACGTACGCTGCCAAATAAGTTCAACACACACACATACGTGAGCGCACTGGTAGTGCAATTCAGGGGTTGCTAGTTCGATCCCCCGAAATTGCATTTTAAACAATGGCCACGTTTCTATAAAGCGCCTCTCCACCCAGCAGTATAAATGTGCAAACCACACTCAGCCGATCGGTAGGTCACGTGTGGTGGGGTAAAGTGTGGGCACTCCCACCCGGCCAGCGTCTAAGAAGAGCAGGCCAAAGTTCCAACGGGGATCTCTGAAGCTTCCTCTTTTGGAGTATTTTCTACCAATGGTCGCATTAAAATGTTCTGCTTTGTATCCTGTAATGTGCTTTTTACGCTGATTTAAATTTACACATTTTTTTAAATGTGAGAATCAGGTAACTTCGGTACAGTACATTTGTATGCATGAGAACAGTGAGAGTTTTAACTAATTAAAAACCCTTTTCTTAAAGGACACAAAGGTGAATTTGGCTTATGTCCAAAAATAATGTTCAAATTCAATGGTAGGCCGACCTTCATGTGGCTGGCTAAAACTGAGCTCATTTTAATTTAACCAAGTTTTAATGTATCACAATTTGTTCTATTCTTCCAACGAACACATTTAATGGAAATTCTTACGTGAACCATCTGAGAAAAAAGGTAATCTGTTATGGATTTATCTCCCCATCGTGACTGCAAGCGGACATTCATCTTCATCACGCGATGATAATTGCGTCCAGACATGAAACGGAATTATTGAATGCATATTTGCTCTTCTTTTGAACTGACACACCAAGAGAGCACAAAGATCGTTCTTCACTTTCCTGCGATGAATCTGAAAGTGTGTAATTAGTAACTGAACGCAGTTTTCAGTGCTATGGTTAATTGCAGGATTTTAGTCAACTGGAAAAAGCAGAAATTATGCAATGGGTGTTAAATTGCAGGAATACGCGTCGACTTATAAGTAGGTTGGTGTTTTTTTCTTTAGAACGTTCACATTAAATAATTTCAAGAAAGTAAAAATGTAACATTTTGAACAGATTTGTTTTGGTAATCGACTACCGTCTTTATAATTGCTTTCGCATTTATCCCTTCAATTAAGACTTCAAAAAGAGACTTTTTTAATTAAAACGGGAATAAAAAATTACTACATACATTACTTTTTCCCCAAAGGGAGCAGTGATGCATTGCATAGTAGTGCATTAATGTTTAATGTATAGACATTTCTCTGCTATGTGTATAGCTATATTCTACAATGTAAATATACAATCATATAATACTGTACATAAATATTACAGCAAAATAAGAACTCCCATTGCAGCTCTGGTAACATGCTATCTGGCAGGCTATTAACAAGAATGAATATATAAAGTATAATCTTTTCGTTCTTTCGGTAAAGTCACGAGGAAAATTAAATAATAATAGAAGACGACCGCGGCACATATTCGTTGTCCTTCTGTTTGTCTTGGTGTGTGTCTCGCTCGGTGTGTCTCTGCACGTGTGTCTTGCCTATGTTGTTTCCGTGCCTGTGTTTTATCATTCATTCTTACCTGATTATGGCTGCTTGTGTTGCAACCGAAACGTCGTTTTCTATTATTATTAGATTTTATTTTCTACGTGACTTTACCGAAAGAACCAAAAAGTAATTCTTGCAGTCACGAAAGCTTCGAATCTAATATGTAGTATATTTTTAAATGCTACATTATATTTTCGGCACAATTATAATATATACATGTACAATTTTTATGCCATTAAACTATGTGGGGGTGGGGCAGTATGATAGTGCACTTGCACTATCATACTCGCAACCTCAGTTGCATTCCTAATCATGGAACACATTCCTGCGGAGGGAGCTGGTAGGAACGTTGGGTCGCTCGGTCAATGGCCAGGGTCAACGGCGGCGTGGTGTATTCCGCAAATATGGCCGACTGTGAGGGCGGGCACAAGCCGGCGTGAGTAGGTTAAACGTTGAGTTGTATAAGGGCACCACGGGGTGACCAGCCCATCCCCACCCAGCCCCACCCCTCCCCACCCCCCACCCAGCCTCACCCAGCCCCACCCAGCCACTCCCCACCCTCCCCACCCAGCCCCTCCCCACCCAGCCCCTCCCCACCCTCCCCTTCCCACCCAGCCCCTCCCTCCCCACCCAGCCCCTCCCTGCACGACGGACACAATAATCCTCTGTGGGCTGGTGTAACCAGGAGGTTCCTACCAGAATAACATCAGAAGTGGTTGATATCTGAACCAGCTCCCCTTGTCCCCAAACACCTGCACTAACCCGAACTGACCAGAGTGGTGAAGTATGGTCATATGACTTATATGACCAACATGGTATGGGGAGACCTTGATCCTGCAGTGATTTGACAAAAAAACCCTGTAGTTTTATTATGACACTATAGTCATTGTCATCATCAACATCAGCCATGTTCAATTCACTGATGGATGAAGAGCTCCTCCAACTCACAACAACCTATCACAATCCTGCGATGTAAAGATCCATCCAGCACTCTTGTGCACAAACTGATGTTGTCATTCCATCTCCTCCGTGGACGATCATGTTTGATGTTCTCTATCAGTAGTCGGAGTAATTCCCCAGTATTCCTGCGCAGGAGTCAACGGAAGCACCAACCGTTTTGCATTTGTCAATATCAATAAATCACGCAATGCTTCGCATGCTTGAGGATGGCTCGTGACAAGGAGTAAGATTTAGACTGAGCATCAGTGGGGAGGTGAGCCTCTGAGCCTGGGAGAGCAGTGCATAGAAATCTGCCTGTTACTATGCAATTGCGCTCTTTCCGAAAGTGCCTTTTTATCCATCCCAATTATTTGCCTTCATTATAATTCCAGTGGCAGGCCACGCAAATGGAAAGGGCCTTCTTGAATAAATAGCATTTCCCTGCCTCATACACACGGCGTGCAACTCCACCTCGCCTTTTACACTGTTATTTTTTTGCGGTGTATTTCTTACTTTGTGCCCATGTTAGATAACAATATAAGTGTGTTTTGTAATTTCATCAGTGGTATGAAAGGGCAGCATTATAGACAAATGCACCATTGTAGCAAATGTCTTTGTACTTATTACAAAAACTACTCGGCACAAAAAACCTGGTTTAACTATCTAAAACATTTACCTGAGTGTAGCGGTGCTCCAATAGTTAGCACACTGCTGTAAACCGAACAAACCTGAGTTTAATTCCAGGGCAGGGCTCACAGCAGCAGTCAATGATTTCTAAACAGCTCCTGTGACCCATTCCCCCACGTTCAACCAACCAGCGACTGACCATCGTGGTGAAGTATAGTCGAACAGTCCCCACGACCAACGATGCAAAAAGAAAGTCTTCTTCATCTCGGTAGTGGATCGACAAAATGCTGCAACAAATTTATGTTTTTTTTGTTACGGCTGCAGAAAAAATGATGACAACATACCTTGGCTGCTGTTTGTGAATTAATATCACATTTGCATATGTGCAGCATTGCGTGTGAACACACAAAGACAAAGATCCCTCTTATAGCCTTTACAGACTATTGGGGCAAGTGCTGTTAGCGAGCGCCTATGAAGGCCGGCACTGCACACGAGGGGGTGGGTGGCCAACACCACGCCCGACCGCCTTTGTCTCCCCACTGGCGATTGTTTTTACACACCGCACCAGGTACTCATTTGAGGCTGAGTCGACCTATGGGAGGCCCAGGACAGGTTTAGATAATCGTCACCGGTGTTGGTGGCCGTGAGCGGGAATCGAACTCGGGTCGCCGGTTTCGTAGCGCAGCGCTAACCGCAATTCACTACCGCTCCCCACTGAACACACACACAAAGACAAAGATCCCCCGTATAGCCTTAACAAACTGTAGGGGCGAGTGCTGTTAGGGAGCACCTATAAAGGCCGGCACGGCACACGAAGGGATGGGTGGCCAACACCACGCCCGGCCGCCTTTCTCTCCCTAGTGGCGATGTTTACACACCGCACCAGGTACTCATTTGAGGCCGAGTCGACCTAGGGGAGGCCCAGGACCGGTTCAGATAATCGTCACTGGAATCGAACTCGGGTCGCCAGGTTTGTAGCGCAGTGCGCTAACCGCTACACCACCGCTCCCCACTGAACGAACACACACACATGCTTACACGCGCATTGCATTAGCCACCTAAAACAAATCAGGTGTGCTGTATATTAAATACAAAGCAACGCATTCTATTTCTATTGGGTAACTAGGCCACGCGCTCACAGGGCTAACGTAATAGCCCAACAAAAGGACGCCACCCCATGCGGTGCATCTGTTGCACGGGTCCCGTTCCGCGGATGTCGATGCTGGGGCAAGCGCACGGACGAGATGATGTTTTTTTAAGAATCAGCTGCCTCGTATCGCAGGGCCGGAGAGTGGCGTCGTCGTGGGATAATAACAGGGAGCTGTTGTTCCTCCTGCTGAGCGACGCGTCTTGGGCCTCCCCTAGGTCGACTCAGCCTCGAATGAGTATCTGGTGTCAGTGTGTAAACATCGCCACCGGAGAGACAAAGGCGGTCAGGCGTGGTGTTGGCTACCCACCCCCTCGTGTGCCGTGCCGGCCTTCATAGGTGATCCTTAACATCACTTGCCCCAACAGCCTGTTAAGGCTATACCGGAGGATCTTTGTCTTTGCATGCGAGCACAATTATTCATGACTAAAGCATTATATATGTAACTAGCTGGTTTGCCCGTCTTAGGATGGAAGCTGTAATTTTTACGAAAAAATTGAGCAGAGTATAATTGTATCTTGTGTAAATTTGTGTAAATTTAATGGCAGTGAATCTTGCACAAAACTACGTCATAAAACACCTCATGCCACTGTAGCACAGTATATAACTGACCTTAAATGTGTTCAAATTCACTGCTCTGATACTTAATTTTCTTCTGCTTTCGGACGCTGCGGTTGAAATAAATTTTAATTCGATACAATATCTGGAAAATCACCGAGAAATGTCTATTTTACCATAATGTAGAAGCATGAATTAGACTGATCTTTCGTCTCAAGTGCTGAAGAAATAAATAAAGACACCAAACCCACCTTGTTGCTGCGTAGAATGATTTATTAGATTCACTTTCAATAAAGAAACGTCAAACTTAAAGCGAATTTGCGAAAAAATATATTTCCGCTCGACTTTCTGCATGAGTGGAAAAAATCCACCCGCTCATGAATATTAATGACGGGGGGGGAGGGGGGTGCGGCATGTGGAGTGACGTCACGCGCGTTACACACAAACAGACATTCTTGGCTCATTACAGTAGTAATGTGCCCTTACCAATGGGGGTGTGAGACACGCCACAGATTCGTTGTCAGGAGAGGCTAGAGTCAATGTAGAGGGGCAGGCCCGTCCGTCCGTGCGTGCACAGTGTCTCCTGGGATCTCACGTTCGCAGCCTGCAGACGTCTGTCTTTGCGCGAGATGTGGTCTTAAGACATTGCAGACATTTCAACCGATCCCAGCTGGGCGTCTCCGAAGCAGAGGTCGCAACCGGGTATCCGATACCCGTACCCTACCCGATACCCGGCTACCCGTACCCGGCCAGGTACGGGTACGGGTAGGCCGTGAGTCACCGGTGAGTAACCGTTTATCACTCATTTCGGGTAGGGTACGAGTACGGGTAAGGAACGGGTACCCGTAACCGGCCGGGTACGGGTACCCATTTGCGACCCTGGTGCGGCCGGGTACGGGTACGGGTAAGAAATCAAAACCCGTTTGCGACCTCTGCTCCGAAGTCAACTCGGCCCTTAATGGAGTTACCTCCTGCTGTGCGTCAACATCGCCACGAGGGAGATGACGGTGGCTGGCCGTGGTGCTAACCAACAGCCTTAAGAGGTGCTCGCCAACAGTACTTTGCCCCAACAGTCTGTTAAATGCTATGCCAGGCATGTTTGTCCCGCGTAGCGAGTGGTTAAGTTGGGTGCACTGCTCTATGTGTGTGTGCTGAACTTCTTTCGCACCGTACGTAGCCAAGGTGCCCGCTGGGGGGGGGGGGGAACAAACTGTGAGTCCTCGTATGGCCAACATCAGAGGCAAATATGTGAACCAGTCGTGGGCCTCCCCGAGGTTGACTCAAGATGAGGACTTGGTGTAGCAAGTGAATATCAGCACTGGGGAGAGAGAGGGCGGCTGAGCGAGGTGCTGCCCCCCCCGACCCCCCCTTATTGATTCTCGTGCTGTGCCGACCGTCATATGTAGTCGCTAACATGGGCCTACTTGCTGTGTAAGCTCATGACTTAGTTTTAATTCTTTCAATCTTAATAGTTCAAGTTAATGTCGTCCTCATCGCCAATAACATACTTTAAAATGCACTCCTACTTCAGCGCGTGTTAAGGCCATGATGCGGGATTACTTCTGCCACAATTGGCATGAATGTTATACAGTGGTACCCCGGAGATCGAACTTAATTCGTTCCGGAAGGCCATTCGAACACCGATTTGTTCGAACACCGAATTAATTTTCCCCATAAGAATGAATATAAATGACATTAATTGGTTCCAGACGCAAGAGATATCTCGTTATAAAGCATTTTTACACGAAGTTTACAGTGATTACATGACTAAAATCATGCAAAAAAACAAGAAACAATAAATAAATGAAAAAAATGAATAAATACATGGAATAAATTAATTAAATGACCATTGAACTTCACTTTACTTGTAGTAAGGAGAGTTGATGGCTTGAGTGGAAGGTGGTGAGGAGGAGGAGGTGGTGGTGTTATTGTTTGGAAGGGGAGTCCCCTTGACCAAACGACATGCACGTTGGCCATACGAGTCTCAGCCGTACAGGTTCTTTCAAGTCACGATTGCCCATTCAACCTCCGAATTTCGTTCGGTTTCCGGGGCAAAAAATGTTCGGAAATATCGTTCGAACACCGATTTGTTTGAGTTCTGGTGCGTTCCATCTCCGAGGTTCAACTGTAACTAATTTCCATTTTGTCTGAGGCTGTGTCGAGAATGTTAACACCCTTTTGGTTTGTATTTAAGCACAATTTACGATTGCTTATCCTGTTTGCGGTAGGTTTTGGCAAGGGCTTCGTGAAAATAATTAGTTGCACCACTGGAACCTCATTTGCCAGTAAAAAATATGATAATAGTTTTTTTACCCCTTTATCTGGCAACAAAACTGACACCTTTTTTTTACAAGGAGTCATGTTTGCATAGACCACAATACCTGCAGTCATAATGAAAACAAAAAACATAACTCTGATAATGTATGCACTGTCCATGAAGTTGATTGGTCCACACCCGAGACAGCTTTCCTTAGAGCCTAGTCTCACATGATGTTGGACCAGTTTTTCCTTCCACGTGATAAGCCACTTCGTTGAGCTATCATTTGTGGCCAGGTCGCTTCTGAATAATAGCAATATAGCTCAGTGGATCTTACCTGGTAAAGTAAAAAAATAGTTTACAGTATTACCTTTCTTGACCATCATTCTGTCCCAAAAAGTTGATATCTTATGGCTATTTTTGTCATAAAATGGCCTTATTTCGCAATTTGCATTACATGTCTGGCCAAGCCCATACAAGAGTACCGGTTCTGCTATTACTCATTCTGGCACAAAATGGCCAAAGTGGATGAGTGGGGTTAGGGTGGCGTTAGGGTGGAGTTGGCACAATTAAGTGGAAACCTTTCATCATTGTGTCGAAATGCGCCACTCACACGATGATCCATTTTCTTGAAGCCCTCGTGTGATGTAATATTCCCTAGCCAACTAACTTTTCTCAGCAGTCAATATGATATCTCTGACTTCCGTGTGTTCTCTGATCCGTAAATTCCTCCTTCTGTCGCTCATTGTAATTCCGAACATGCATTCTCACCCAGCTTCTTCGTGCACTTTTATTTTTCATAATATTTTTTTTGGTAGTTTTTCCCCCAATGTTATTCTTGGTGTACTATTGGTGTCGTGTCACGAGATAAATAATCCATTAAGACATGTCGCAGACTAGTATTGCTTCGTGCGCCTACAAAGGGCTGCACAAGAGATAATGGATATTCATAGAACTACGAATTATTAATTGACAGCTTGCTCTAATTACAATATGGGTGCTATGAGGATGCTGTTGCATCACAGTCAATCCAATATTGAAATTCTCACAGCTAGAATTTCGATCATAAAGTGAAACCTTTTCATTAATATATTAACTTTAGGTATACATATTTAAATGCTCCAAAAATCAAGCAAATAATTTACAGACCAGCTGAATAAGTCTGCGCCAAATTTAATTGATGACATGAACCTATATGCACCGAATAGTGGATCCGTATTCACAGTCTTGTGTCAATTCACTGGTGGATAAAAGTTTCGGTGATAGGGGTTGTTTGACCATACTTCACCACGTTGGTCAGTGTGGGTTGGTGAAGGGGTGTTGCAAGGACTCGATCACATTTCTCTCACGACTGATGTTAGCCATGGACCGGAAATGAAACTCAGGGTGTCGGGCTTTGAGTGTATTTCCCCAACCACTGTGCCACCGTGTCACCCCAATGTCCTTCCTTTATATGTGTACATTGTAAGAATGACTATTGGATTAAAAAAAAAAACATGTATAGTATATATTATTTCTCATTTTAGATTTTAGATTTTTGTTTTTGCAATTTAGATTTTCTTTTTGAGGGGGAAAGAGGGGTGATTTTGAGATTTTTTTTTACATGAGGTAACGAATTAACATGTCTTTGCACTACTGAAATTCATATCACCCAATGTCACGTGATGCTACTCTAATGAGATGACAATACTTGTGATGTAATTTCGTCTAACATGCTTTTACAATAATAAACAAAAGATTGACCGTCGCCAACCCTTTGTTGATTAGTCAGGCCTCTTTGTTTTGTTTTCAGGGTATTGCCAAACATTTGGAATGCGTGTTTCGTACGTTGTAATACGTACTGTATGTGCAATGATGGTCTCTGCGAAGTGGACAGTTGCGAGTTATGAGCTACAGCACATTTCTATCCACCTCCGCTGACATATTCAGCAATGAGCCATTCTCTATATCATCCCGTGCAGGTAAAAATATATAAAGCGTGCTGCTCAGATCGTCTTTGAAAAAATGCTTCATGTTCTACCAAATGGCACCTGCACGCTACACCTGAGGCAATGCGGGGTAAAATCCACCCCGAGTTTTAATCTTTCCATGGCTCTTTAAAGAATAATTAAGGGATATTAACACGCCGACACAAATGACCAATTTGAAGTTGATTGCCAAAACCCTGGTGACTATCATGTAAAAATCATTTAACCACGGTTACCTTTTTACAGTATTTACTTGCGATTAAATTGTTTTGGTGCCGGTGTGCAGCTGTTTAAGCGCGAATGAGACCAGTGAAGCAAAATGGTAAATCAAAGGGCTTCACAGATTGAGCTCTTTGCAAAAAGAAATATCTGATTTGCATTTGAAATGCCATCAAGATCGCAATTGAGCTGGAAGTGTGGACAGTATTAGGACTGCGCTCGAATGCCATGGGATTTGAAGCAAATACCTCCAAAAGTAATTTGGTACACGACAATCAGATGAAATACAGCTGATTATTCTGATGAATAATGGTCACGCAGATGTAGAACATTTATTTTTCTGGGCACAACATCCTCTAATGAGACAGTCTGCTGCCTTTCTGATGTGTTTTTCTGTTGTTCTACCTCGTCTTTCTTTGGCATTGTGTCTGATATTCGCTCCACGTGCTGAGAGCTTCAACAGGAACATTGTACATTTTGATCTTTTTTTCAAATTTTCTTGCAGTGGATTTTACACCTGATGATGATGATTGCTTGTGTTGCAGTCGAAACGTCGTGAGAATTTTAATTGTTTCATATATGTTTTATTATTTTATTATTTCCCTTCTACGTGACTTTACCGAAAGAACCAAGAATATGAATAGGAACATTGTAGTTTCTGACTTCCTGAATTGTTCCTGAATAAGTTCCCAGCATGTGAAGAGAAACATCGGACATCATGCCAAACAACATGTGGTGCAACGTTACGTGGAGAACCATACAGGCACGACCTTCATCGGCTACACGATGTTAGCCTGCCTAGCTTGGCCAGATCATTCGACCACGTTCAACTTAAAAGCCTCCATTCTTCCGCCTCCTCTGAACTGCTCAAGTTCAACAGCACTTCTCAGAGCAAGCTGTTTTAAACACATTCCTGCGGAGGGAGCTGGTTGGAACGTTGGGTTGCTCGGTCAATGGCCAGGGTCAACGGCGGCGTGGTGTATTCCGCAAATATGCCCGACTGTGAGGGTGGGCACAAGCCGGCGTGAGTAGGTTAAACGTTGAGTTGTTTAAGGGCACCACGGGGTAACCAGTCCCTCCCCACCCAGCCCCACCCCTCCCACCCCCAACTCAGCCCCACCCTCCCCACCCAGCCCCTCCCCACCCAGCCCCTCCCCACCCTCCCCTCGCCACTCAGCCCTACCCTCCCCACCCAGCCCCTCCCCACCCTCCCCTCCCTACCCATCCACTCCCTCCCCACCCAGCCCCTCCCTGCACGACGGACGTACGGACACAATAATCCCATGTGGGCTTGTGGAACAAGTGGGTTCCTACCAGTATTACTGGGGCTGTATTTTTGTTCACAGTCTGCGAATTGCTGCCTCGGTGGCTCTGGTATTCGCACTTGTAGTAATACATCGTTCGATCGAGACATTCTCATGTCTGGGTTTGCTCACATTTGTTGCAAACATTTCAAACGAAATCTCTATTTGTAGCTGCAATAAATAATGATATTTTAAACCTAGGAAAGCTTCGCACTCTTGTTGCATTGCATACAGCGATGCGATTCATTGTATGTTTGGCAATTTATTCATCTCTTCTCAATTCACGCATTCCAGCCAAGTGCCTTCACATTTATGCAAACTGCAGGCTCTCTGCAATGATGTAAAGTACTCTGTCAAACGCGAGGAAAACTGCACGATGTATTACCTGTGATGAGCACGATCACAGCAATATATCAGCATGCGTGCGTCTTAGCAGCTGTTAGCCCGAAATCCATCACTACAGTCAACCTTGTTTCTTCCAGCCTCTTTTTTTTTCGAACAGAAAATTTGCCTCGAAGAAATGAGCATCGTTTGGAAAGCGTAAATGCAGATTTTAGTATGCAAGACAAGAAAAAAACCCTGACTACACAGTTTTAAGAATGTCTCTCTCAGGTCTTCAAGGCACGACTTTGATGAACTTGTATGCGTCTTTGTTTGAGTGAATCTAATCCCTTCGTTTTTTTTCTATGTTAATCTACTTATAAATGTTGGGTGAGATGCACCACCAATTGGATGTCTTGTACCCGAAACAACACGGCAGATGATGAATGCGACACAAGCTCTCTTGTGTCGCATGATTTAACCTGTTTTAGAGACGTCTCTATTGAATGAGAGATGCAGCGTCAATTTATACTTGTGTTTTTTTATAGCGTATATATAAAAATGTACATATTGATGTATATTATAATTTAAAAAAATGTTCAGTGATCCGTTTTGAAGAAGTCCCATCGTCTATTAGGCAATGCACGTGTATCATGATCCGCATGATAATGATCCAAGCTGATTTAAATACGATCATCATCATGATCAGCCAGGATCAAATCGCTGCTAGATGGTCGGGCTCCCCAAGTCAATCTATGCAACATTCCACGCAGGAGCTGTATCCTAGCCCATCTGGTAGCTCCATCTCTAGAGGTGTTGTTCTCCCAGGCGGGTTTCTCCTTTAGCTGCCAATCAGTCACAAAATATTACCCATCGGTCATTATCCAGTCAGGCAATGTGTCCTCCCGAAAGTGATAACATTTTCTTACTTGAAAATGTAATATCTTTAACATGCATATTTTCATAATTAATGCGTAATTTTTTTCTCCATCTCTCAGCGTAATCCCAAGTATTTTTCATAGGATATGTACACTTCCAATAATTTTTTGTAACATTTCGTGCCACTTTTTCTTAATTCTAAATACATTTTCACCATAAGTAGCTTGGTTTTGTATTACAATACGTTTATATATGTTGTACATCTACACTGGAAGGCATAATATTTCGTTTTCCAATTCATCCTACCCATCCATCCATGTTCATCTCTCCTTACACAGAAGTTCCAATACATTGGCATACGGATTGTTTCAAAGGATTCAATGTGTGTGTTTGAGAAAATGTCTTTTGACTTTGAATAGCAGGATTTTTTTCTCTCTTCCGTTAGGCCGTACACGGTGATCAGCACTAACAAAGAGTGGCGTAGGATCGATATTGAACGCGATTAGACGGCACAAGGAGCCCACCATTTCTCCTACAGGATAGCACACTTCATTTCTCGGATGCTGTGGTGTTTTTTTTTCTCTGACCAGCAGACATCAGCGAGTGGAGTCAAGGCCGGCGTTTGGAGCTAAATATGCCTCGATAACAGAATATTTTTTTTATCGCTGTGCGTTGCTTCGAGGTGAATCTTGGTTAAAAATATATAAAAATAAAACATTACCCTGCATTATCATTGCATGAGACTGAAATGGCTCATGCCATTTTAAATGTGGCGAGAGAGAAGAAGAGGGCTGGCTCGTTCCTGGATAATAAAACATACATCTCTAACAATACATCTCGAGAGTTTTTGAATTCCCATTGCAAAAAAATTACAGCATTATTAAAAGATAAGTCAAAACGCGACGTCGGAATGTATGCCAAGTTTGGTGAATTGTTAATATTTGTATAAAATATATCACGTTTGCAGAGATATTCGCGGTATGAAAAAAAGAGGTAGTTTTCCATGAGAAAGGCTTTATTATGTACGAAGACTGTGTACTCATTGCCATGCAAGAAATCCGAGTGTCCTTGTGTGCACAATTCATCGTGCGTCTGCGTTGTATGGCTGTGTCACGAACCCTGATGAGGATCTGCTCTGCTTTACGATCTTATTGAGCAACTCCGCACGGCTATCGATTGACGTAATGAACCCTGTTAGTCTCATCACGAGATAACTGCATACAAGGCCTTCATTTTGCAAGGGAGGGCGCCTTTCGTGCCTCTGTTGCCAAACAGCGATTACACTGGTCAACACACTTTTCTGGCATAAGGTATTCCAACGGTCTTAATGCAATTTTGGGGTGCTGATTCCAAAACTGGCATCAGCTTTTGTCTATCACATCAGGTTTTTGAGATATTAAATATTGCATTTTCAATAAAAACTGCAGAAGAAATGTATTAAATAAATGTGGATATCTACATAAAATTATATTATAAACACACTATCCTAAAAATACAGCACCATATTTGAACACTAAAGCAGTCACTGACTCGCAACAACTTGCAATCATAAGTGACAGAGTTAATTTCGGGTAAAATCAATGAAAATGGGGTATGCCGATAGCATAAAATGAGATGTGATAGAGAAAATCTGAGATCAGATTTGGAATCAGCACCCTGAAATTAGTCTAAAACAGCTGCAAAATTCCAGGCCAGAAAAAACAGTTTTTTTTGTTGTTGACCAGTGTTATTCCTCCCCATGCTTTCCTTGCCTCGCACTGCGAGATATCCCGCGTGTCCCCCTTACGTATCAAGTTTCATGCATTTCGATTTAAAGCTTTCATATTCTTGATTTTTTCGGTAAAGTCACGTAGAAGGGAAATAATAAAATAATAAAAATAAAACAATACAATAAAATTCTCACGACGTTTCGACCACAACGCAAGCAGCCGTCCTCTGTTATTTTTATTATTTTATTATTTCCCTTCTACGTGACTTTACCGAAAGAACCAAGAATATTTAATGCATTTGTTCAACTTGTATTCCCCCACAATGTGAGGAGGCCTTCATCCAGCAGTGCTGTAACAAAAGGCTACGCGTTATTGTTCGTGATTATTATCATTACCACCACCACCACAGTGTGTTGTTCACGGTCAAATTGGTGTATTTCCTGCAGCAATTAACTCCCTCATTAAAACTGTTTCATTCTTAATTATTACGTTACCATGAAAATACTGTACCAACAGGATCAGCGCTTTGGTTCGAGAGGTAGGCGTTGCTGTTATCCAGGTTTCCTGTATTTGCAAGATGCATCTCTCTTTCTCTTTGATATTTTACTTTCAATATTTAGTCATCGTCAACTACTGGATGAGGGCCTCTCCAAGTCACCGCCACCACCTCTCTTGCGATCCACTGAGCAGCTGCACACAAGCTCATTTAATCGCGGGCATCCCCGTTTTGTATGTCCTTTGGGATGCGTCCCATTCCTTGACCTCGTAATATAAATGAATACAAACTATACGTCGCGTATACATTGTTCATTAACAGCCATTTTGGGGCTCTCTCACTTTGCTGCAAACCTACCAACTTGAGTTGTATTCTTGACCATGGCAAAAATATCAGTGGCACCTATTCTGGGCATCACCTAGAGCAACTCAGCCTTAAATGAGTAGCTGGTGCGGTAAGGGTTGTGGGTTGTGGGTTGTGGGTTGTTGGATCACCATCATCTGAATGTATCATCATTATCAACAGCAGCAATGCTGTGGCACAGACAACATGGTCGTTTGAGATCTCGGTGGGTTTGTATGTTGAGCCAAAGTGGGCAGTAATAGTCATGACCGTACACACGCGGGGATTGTGGTGTTTTTCTGGGAGAGGCTTGTTTAATTCTTCAGAGATGCAAACAAGCACGGAGCACACAATTGACATTTTCAAGTCATTGACTTCTGTAATGAGGCTTTCTAAAATGGGGCATTAGGAATGATAGATGCCATCGCACAGCTATAGTCATACATTTGCCGATAGATCTGTGCAGACATTAGCATGCGGTACTATGCACTGCAATCTACTATTTTTCACAATGTTAACTGAATCACACATCAGAGTATATTCTCTGGTCGGATACACAAAAAAAAGTGCAGCATGTTAAAAACCCAAGGCTATAATTCCCGTATTTATAATGCAGAAGAGCACACTGGCCACAATCGTAACAAAAAATATTTGCGAATAGCATTTTCCCACACTAATCAGAGCACAATACAAATAATTAAGGGTTTGGTTTTGTTTTTTTGTCGGATATATTTCTCTCCGCTAATTAAAACGAATTGGCGGCATGCACTGCGAGTGTAATATTTTTAGATGCTACCGACGAGGAAAGTGGCAGCTCTGTTGAGCAACGTTTCACTCCTAATCAACGTTTTTGGGTTTAGATCGCGTTATTTATAAATGTGTCGTAACCCTCCACCACCCGACACGGCCAATCAGTAAAAAAGTGTCACGTTGACAAAAGACAATTAGTTCACTGCTTTAGCCCACCGGTGTGTTGAAGCGTGAAACCACAACATTTACAATTTGAGTACACGCTTCAACACACCGGTGGGCTAAAGCAGTGAACTAATTGTCTTTTGTCAACGTGACACTTTTTTACTGATTGGCCGTGTCGGGTGGTGGAGGGTTACGACACATTTATAAATAACGCGATCTAAACCCAAAAACGTTGATTATGAATAATATTGGTCGCGAAAGCCTACGTGTTAAACTAACGTTTCACTCGTTGACATCATTAATTAATTTTCATGCAATTTGCGAGTGCATTAGCTATCATGAATAAACTATAACTCCAGCCCATTTGACCAATGAGCTAGTTCGATATGCGCCGACGATGAACATAAAGCCCGGTATAGCCCATACAATAAATTGAAGGGATGGTTGAGTTTCTGTGCACTTTGCATTAAAATTTTTACACCTCCAATTCAGCACACATTAAATGTAATGGCTGTTATGCCTTAAGCTTCTTAGGGGGTCAGCAGAAAGTCCCACAGCTATGTGATTATGATAGGCATTGGCTACTCTATATTTCCCTAAATAACTTTTCACCAGCGTGTGAATTACATGCCTGCTTTTCTTGTCAGCGCTTGACACCATGTACAGCTTTGAATATCATGTTTGCTTGCAGAACGCCGTCAGAGTTTGGATGATGAATAGCTTACATTAAATCAGCAATTACAAACCAGCTGTGCTTTTAATCATAAGTGCACAGCAGTCACCAATAAGGCTTTGATGTGTATAGATAAGTTTTGCATGACCTTCATTTATGCAGTAAATTCAAATTAGTCTGATTTCAGTAAGTCCCACGTGGATGCTAAATATAAGCAACAATCCCATATATCACATGTCGTTAATTATGATTGCTAGCCTATCACGCGTTATGTCGGTGAAAGTCTACGGAATGATGTAAAGGTGGGAGGATTACGGCTGTTTAAAAGGAAGCATTATAAGGTCGTATTTCATATCGAATTTTTTTTATCCCTAAATATATATTTTCCGCAACATAAAACCGAGGCGCTGTCTTGTTTGCAGTAAATTCCAAAAGACCGTTTCAGGGAGCGAGGCAACGCGTTGAAGGTTAGCGAGGAAAATAATGAAATAAAGGTTTCACCTGCCCCTGTAAACAACATATGTTGGGATAATAAATGACACATTATAGCTGCGGAGCATGTCAAGTTGTGGCAGTGTCATTATACGTGCCACCAGACGTGCCTTTTAATTGAGAGATTGTGACAATATCCCAACACGCGTTCAACCAAATTAACCCCTTCACATTAATTCGAGCTGGTGCATGCTACAACGGAGAAGAGG
The DNA here is from genome assembly GCF_965212315.1 of Lampetra planeri. NCBI lineage: Eukaryota > Metazoa > Chordata > Hyperoartia > Petromyzontiformes > Petromyzontidae > Lampetra > Lampetra planeri. The sequence goes on along the minus strand of NC_136122.1, from coordinate 9,202,903 downwards.
CCCGTGTTCATAAACTGGCTATTGGCGGTCCATGTTTCCTCGCCTGCAAAGAGAACCTTTGAGAATTGGCTCTTATTTACAGGCATGACCTAGACTTTCGCCAAGAGTTATTGCTCACCCTAAACCATTATTTTGGCCATGACACTGCCGTGCAATAGCCACCTTTTGGGAATAGCGTTGTTGGATTCTTCTGATTCTTTTTTTTTCTTTCGCACAAGCGCAAAGGAAGGAGGTCCCGTGTGCCGTTCCATGATTCTGCAACGGCCACGTGGGCAAGAGGGTCGAGATTGAGTTTCTGTGCCGCTCATACAGCGGAGGGTGGGGGGGGGGGATAAATACACAGCCGTTTATATGCCACGCGGTGTGACATCGATATAACCGTGCATTCACCTATAAAGTCTCGTCTGCCTATTTCCCAACAACTGGGTGCATTGACAATGAGAGATGGGTGCAATACTTTTGCTTTCTTTTTACTCACCCCCCTTCCCTCCCCCCGCTCCCCAGTGAATTGAAGAGATTGAGTTCACTGACGAAGCTTTAAAATAACGGCACCCAACGCAAAGAGCGATGGCATTGTATAGTAACGCACATAACCGCTCCGTGTTTTATAACAGCAATGCCTTTACACATATTACATCATTAGGTCCTGCAAGCAGCGAAATTAAGTGAATGTGCGTATAACAATAATACATCACGAGCCTCCTCGCAGTAAACATTCACGACGTACCATTCACTCACTGAAAGGCAATGCCGCTCTTGACTTATAGTGAGAAGGTACGGCAGGGAAAGGTATATTACACCATAAAATATGTATTTTAATCAGTAATAATACTCAGCATTACAAAGTAATCCATAAAGAACGCCGTGCTTTTCAAATGTTGGCAGTTATTCATGCAGAGGGCTTTAATGTTGTAAATGCGTGAAGGACAATGAAAGACTTTTAAGACAATCTATCTTTTGAAGATTTTGACCGTAACTGTTTATGAATAATATGCTTGAATGGAGACAATATTGTTGGTAACACAACTCAAGTTTACTCGGGAAAAGCCTCATTCATTATGTGTCTGCGTATGTGTCTGCGTTAAATAATAACCTTCTTTTTTAAATGATAACTCTTTTTTTTTGCACGTTAATAAAGGTGCAGCCCGTCAATTTCTTGCTCAGTCCACTGCTGCTGGAAGGGCTTCCACTCTGTGTTCTACTCTTGGTGTGCTCATTGGCCAAACGTTTTGGAATCGGTGGAAGTTTACATATAAATTTCGATTTAAAGCTTTCGTGACTGAAGGGATTCATCTTCTTGGTTCTTTCGGTAAAGTAACGTAGAATGGAAATAATAAAATAATAAAAAACAAAACATAATAAAATAATTCTCACGACGTTTCGACCGACCTGTTCTCCACCTGAGGACGGCTGCTTGCGTTGTGGTCGAAACGTCGTGAGAATTATTTTATTATGTTTTATTTTTATTATTTTATAATTTCCATTCTACGTGACTTTACCGAAAGAACCAAGAAGATGAAGTTTGCATACTTTTCTCCACCACACGCGACCCGCCTATTGACTGAGCGTGGTGCACTCGTTTGTAACGGATGGCCAAAGCAAGGTGTTGGAATTTGAGAAACTCACACCCACTGTTTTCATCTGCCGCACCGGTAAACGGAATCTAACCGGTGACCTTAGACTAGCAAGGTCAGTGGGCTTTACCATTACAGCACGGCAGCTCTTTCTGTGGCACGTATTTATTCTTCAAATTTACCATCTCATGAGCTGTTCCACCCGGCTGCACGCGACGTGTTCACGAGAAAGCACCGTTTTGTGTTAAGGCATACCAATTAATTATTGCCGCAGATAGCTCAACACACGGACGTTAAGATCGATTACAGCGGCACACGACTAGTGGAGATGCCCTCAATGCGCGCCGTCCATGACCCATCAGCGCAAAGGGAACAGCTGATGAATTTGGCAATGCTATCAGTACACATTAACCTACTATCAAAGAGAGTATCCTTGGGTGTTAAGGTCTGCAAGGAAGATAGATGGACCAGGAGAATAGAGGTCCTCTGCCCCCCTGCCTTTGCCCATCAGGGTCCTGTGGATCCTGTGATAAAACAGTCAATGCTCTCTGTGCCTTACCCAGCTCGTTTCATTCCATTCCATTCAATATATGTATCTTGTAAAAACTCGCCCCCGACTAAAGAGGGCATCGCAATACTTTACAGTAAAAATTTAGCGGAGGTAGTCCTACCTATAAAATCAAGACACGTGTAAAAATATCAAAATGAGAGGACATACTCAAGGAAAAGCGAAAAGGAAAAACATTTGTCTTGCAGAGTTTCCTGAACTGTTTGATGCTCGTAGCCAATCTGTGGGCTGGCGGAAGAGAGTTCCAAATCTTAGGCGCCACACTCGAGAAGGCCCCTTGCTACCACCCAGCGTCGAATGAAACACTCTAAGTTGAGCTAGCAAGGCAATGTTGATGTATGACTATTGTGATGATGATGACCTTGGAATTGTAATATAGAGATTGTTTAATCGCCATGTTGTGTGTGGTGGGGTAAGGTGCGGGTGCTCCTCACACTTTCAAGGTGTTTGGCCAGCATGGAAGAGAAGTTCAAATACCCTCTAGAGTCCAGAGGTTCTCTCTATAGAGCTCCCTCTAGAGAGCCCCCATGGACTTTCTCACAGTGCTGTGAAACGCAATTGCAGAGCTGCACCTTAACCTTTTGATTTAATTGATAATTAGAGGAGGAGGAGGGAGGAAGGAGTAGGGTTAATTTATTGATGATGATGATAACATTGCTACGTAAGTAATCAATTCGCATTTTATGCTTATCGTTTTTTAATCTGTTATAGCCTGGCTTCCTTGGAAAAATAATTATTGAAACGTGTTAGTTTTCATTTTACCTTTGTCCATTGAAAAATAGAACGATATAAAACCGAGTAAATAAGATATATATTGATATGTTTTAATATTTCACCAATTGCTTCCCATCAAGTAAATGAATTAGACAAGCAAACAAAAACGATGACCCAATGAGTACGCTGTGCTATTAAATGCTATAACACAGTAAACCGTGCAAATGCATGTAAATAAGCCTGTGACATAATTTGCATTCACAAAGGTAACGTTCATTGTATCTCATCAGCCACGATGCAGTTAGAGACACCGACTCAATGTTTTTAGCACCTGGCTGCATTTTTTTCACATTTTAATTGCTCCTAAAGGAAATTGTCAAAAATGCCATTAGCCGTGTGATTTAATAATTTTTACCTGTTGCATTGTGTACTTGCTTTCAGAAAGTCCCACGGTGTGATCCACTGTTCTTGGACAATTAAATTACAATCATTATCATTCAATCCATGCAATTAATTTGCAATATTTTGCCAACAAAATAACAATATCCTCATTAGGGCTTAGATTGTCGTCAGTGACATGAGATCGCTTGGGGATTTTTTTTTATTGTGTGCAATGCAGGTTATGTTCGAATAGGAATTATAGTTCAAGCAGATATTTTTATGGGTTCTCACCTGGTTGAAAATAAAGGTTCTCGCTGTCCGCCCGTGTAAATAGCCTTTGGTTTTAACAAGTGGGTGTTATACGGTGTTGATGTATATTGATTTCTTGCAGGTCACCACAATTTATCCTCATGCAGGTTGCTGCTGTGCATGTTCACACTCGTCGAAGCATTTTTAGCCGTTGCCGTAATGTCCCATAAGGCATGCGACATTTCAATGATTGGTCACAGAGGAGTCACATGTTCAATACTGACTAATGGGTTTGGAGTCCGCTGCCGATTGTTCGTCAAGCACAAGGAATGGAACGTGGCCAAGAGTAGGTCTACGTAGGAAATGGACCGATGCAATCAGCACGTGTGCAGGTATCGCGTTGTGGTACTTCATTCAACAGTGGATTGATCTTGGCTTTGGTGTGATGTTACATCCAGCGAAGGCATCGCCTAAAAATGCCACTGAAGAAGGCAAGGGCTGGCCACCTAAAACACCGTTCCCTCGTCAGTGCCGGATGATCCTAGTGGCAGAAGTAGCTCCACATGCTACGGGTCCCGCACTTTCAAAGGGCCCGCGCTAAATGCTTTCGAGCTATCAATTCCGGGTTCAGTGATTCTGCACTTGCTCTATTGCTATAGTACTATACTGCCTTCAACTTTTATGAACGACTGGGTGTTTAAGGTTAGCGATTTATCGTATTATCTGGCTGTATAGCAAATGAAAAAATACAATTACTTTACTATGCAAGTTAAAACATTTTTTTAATATTTAAGTTTTTTTTATTTAGGGTTCCTTTATAACATATGCTACAGGCCCTGCACTAGCTTAATCCGGCACTGCCCCTCGTCATGGCTTAAGAAACCTTGTAACGGAGTGTGTTGTTACGAGGTGAAAAGGGGGTGCGGGATGAGACAGAGCTGAGGGAAACTGAGCCAGGGACCTGCCCTTGGGCAGAGAGTTTGAGAGACAAATTGTTTGTAAGCACAACTTACAATGCTGGGATTCTCAAAAACTGTGGTGTGATTGCACAATACAGGATGGTGTAAATTCCACATCATAGATATGCTTACATTTTATTTCAAGCCCACATGTTTTTTTCTTTATCACAAAAAAGTAAGGCTTTTGATAATAATGTTATTTTGGCTGCAGTGTCATTAGCTTTAGCATATTGACATTGGCCCCCAGCGCCACAGTTGAAACAATAGTACACGTCTGTTTTTTTAAGACCCCCCCCCCCCCCCTGCGTCTGTCCACCCGGCAGTATCAACACTGATCCTGGCGTTACGCTGGCGACGCCACATCCATCCCGCCTCATGTATTCTAGTGGTAGTGCCTTACGCCGATAGTTCCTACTCCAAGCCAGCCTGGCAGCACTTCCAGCAAATGTCAAGCGAAAAATTAAAGCCCCCCCCCCTCCCCCGGACCATAAGCGGGAAAGTAAGGCTCATGCGCGCGGTCTGTGTTTTTACGCGTCCCTGCGTCGTATTTGTTGCGCGTGCAATATGTGCAATGCGTGCAATGCGTGCAATGCGGGCAATTAAAATGACGTATCTGCACGGAGACAATCTCTTCCCTTTGAGGTGAAATGAAGGAAGGAAAAAAAGAGAACGAAATGAATTCAGTGCTGTGCCAGTCGTTTCCAATCACCCGCTCACGAGGGCTCTGATGGATTAGTGTTGTTGCAGGAAGCTGCCTACAAGACAGGAATATCATTTCAAGTTGGAGTACCAGTCCACTTTAGCGAATGCAGGATTATGTTGTACATACATATCCAGTAACTTGTTACCAGACCACACCTGCCGTGCCTCACAGACGTGGATGGCTCGAGCAAATTGTCTGTGCGAGCTTGTTTCTTTTGAGCCTCGGCGAATCGCTTTGCTTGAGCATCAAAAGCAAAGCTCGCGCACTGGACTTGCGAATCTCAGAGGTCGTCGGTTTGATCTCTCCCGGTGCCACAGTGGAAACAAAGGGACAGGATTCTTACATACCGTGCGAAAGAAGTGCAACCTACATGAGTATCAGAATATTTATTCATACTGGAGGAATCCAATGAGCTATAAGGCTTTTTCACAGATGTCCAGGAGTTTCACAGATGTCCATGAGTTTCACAGATGTCCAGCAGTTTCACAGATGTCCTGGAGTTTCACAGATGAACAGGAGTTCCACAGATGTCCAGGAGTTTCACACATGTCCAGGAGTTTCACAGATGTCCAGGAGTTTTCCAGATGTCCAGGAGGTTCACAAATGTCCAGGAGTTACACAGATGTCCAGGAAGTTCACAGATGTCTAGGAGTTTCACAATTGTCCAGGAGTTTTGCAGATGTCCAGCAGTTTCACAGATGTCCAGCAGTTTTACAGATGTCCAGCAGTTTCACAGATGTCCAGGGGTTTCAGAGATGTCCAGGAGTTTCACAGATGTCCAGGAGTTTCACAGATGTCCAGCAGTTTCACAGATGTCCAGGAGTTTCACAGACATCCAGGAGTTTCACAGATGTCCAGGAATTTCACAGATGTCTAGGAGTTTCACAATTGTCCAGGAGTTTCGCAGATGTCCAGCAGTTTCACAGATGTCCAGCAGTTTCACAGATGTCCAGCAGTTTCACAGATATCCAGGGATTTCAAAGATGTCCAGGAGTTATACAGATGTCCAGGATTTTCACTGATGTCCATGAGTTTCACAGATGAACAGGAGTTTCACATATGTCCAGGAGTTACACAGATGTCCAGGATTTTCACTGATGTCCATGAGTTTCACAGATGAACAGGAGTTTCACAGATGTCCTGGAGTTACACAGATGTCCAGGATTTTCACTGATGTCCATGAGTTTCACAGATGAACAGGAGTTTCACAGATGTCCAGGAGTTACACAGATGTCTAGGAGTTTCACAGATGTCCAGGAATTTTACTAATGTCCATGAGTTTCACAGATGAACAGGAGTTTCACAGATGTCCAACAGTTTCACAGATGTCCAGCAGTTTCACAGATGTCCAGGAGTTTCACAGACATCCACGAGTTCCACAGATGTCCAGGAGTTTCACAGATGTCCAGGAATTCCACAGATGTCCAGGAATTTCACAGATGTCCAGGAGTTCCACAGATGTCCAGGAGTTTCACAGATGTCCAGGAATTCCACAGATATACAGGAGTTCCACAGATGTCCAGGAATTTCACAGATGTCCAGGAGTTCCACAGATGTACAGGAGTTTATTAGATGTCCAGGACATACATGCCCCTCCACCTCTGTCCACCCAGCAGCGTTAATGGGTTCACCACAGGTAGTCGATCAGCAGGTTGCATGCGGCGCATGTGGGGTCTTCTTACTGCCACCAAAACGTCTGGTCAGCATGGACATGTAGACCAACTCCCACGAGAGGGGATCTCTAGAGCTGCCTCCAGTGGAAACCCTTCTACCAGCAGTCGTAAGAGCAACACTGTTGCAGGGCTGCACCTTTACATTTTACCTTCACTGTCATAAATGGTATGCTGCTGTTCCCCTGAATATTGCTGTGCTCGGGTTTTGTGTACTCATGCGTCCAAAATCTGCTCTGTCAGATTACGTAAATATATAAAGGTATATATATATGAGTTATCTGACCTTGGTGCATGCCAGTTGCTACACATAACTCCGAAATGGGTAATCACCAAAGGAGTTGTAGCGAACCGGCTTTGGGCAAAGCACACATGGTCTGTAATTTTTAATACAGCTAGTTAGCATTGCAACACTCAACATCCCCTGGAGATTAATTGAATTGTTATGATTCAGCATTTGCCCTTTAACTCACTAATTTATTATTTTATATTTCAGCGAATAGCAGGCACTATGGTTGCTGCAGGGATTTAGTCACATGTGCCCGTTGCGTACCATACATAATGATCGGTCATGATCTATCCACTGCTGAATGAAAGCCTGCCCATGCCACTGCCATGTCTCTCGGTCTTGTGATGCAACAACCCATCCAGCACCTGCACACGAGCTGATTCCATTTGCTCCATCCCCACGAAGGAATTATCTTCTTGGGTGTGGCCTCAAAGTGCACCTAGCATGGCACACGCGCCGTGGTGACCTCACCGCCACTTGGTGGTGATCGGCGGTTGTTGTTGCGTTCTCTCCTTTGGCCGCCACTCCGTCGTTAGTCTCGACCACCGGCCACCGTCCCTTCTAGAGACGCGTTCTGCCCAAGTCCACTTATTTTTCCTATAGCATTAAACTATATATAGATATTTTGTTTATCTCTATGAATGCAAATTCACGTATTCTTATACTTGTGATTCAATGCACGCATCGTAAGATTATCCATTGTTCCGGTACAGGTCGTAAGGCTGTGCTCAAGCATTATAGCAAGGCTAGTGGATTCAACACCAAGACTGCAAGTGGGAATATACCCTCGTCAGCCTACTGGGCGATGTATGAAAGGTGTTGACAATTAATATTTTGTCACTTGTACGTTAGTTCATTTATTTTAATTTCTGGGTCATTGCTGCAGTTGTATCATCACAGTTCGTAATGTGCACCAAAGGTTCGGTCACTGTTCTGATGTTCCTTCTTGTACGACTTTATGGGGTAAAATACATTTTTGCGAGACCTTGTGGAGATAAGAATTAAAAGGCAAGAAAAATCTAATTGCAAAAAACGTTATATAATAAAAACAAATTTAATAAAAGAACATTGAAGATTAATCGTTAGAAAATGAAAAAAATAATTGGTGTTCATCTAATGAATGCACCTTTGCCTTTTATAACGCCATCCAAATATGAACGCAATTACTACCGGTTTAATGAAAAAAGTATCGTGACGAAGAAATTAATCTTCATTATCAAAAGCAATTGGTTAATTTCAGTGCTTTAGTTTGTTCCTAATTGTACATTTAAATCCATACAATGAGGTAGTGGACACCTTGGTCTCCAGAGAAGCTGAAAAAAGCACTAATGTTCATAATTTGTATTCACATTTTAGTGTTTTAATTATCTCAATTAATTTGGTACCAAACCATGCAATTTTTCTGCATAATGTAGTTCTCTGCGTATTTTTTTGTTACCTGCATTGATTATCTTCAAATGAAAACGGGATTTTTTTTTACACTTAACCTTTTTGAAGGTAAAAAAAAAAATTGTGATCCATTGTAAAAGTACGTACATTTTTTTTTTAAATGACTCATTGCAACAGGGCTAAAGTGACACTGATCTATATTAGATTTATTAATTGTGCACAAATAAATTTGCACTTTTTTGTCTCTTAGTGAAGGCTGCCCAGTGCCAGGCATTGCTCATCCGCCTAATGTCTATAGACAAGCGAGGGTTATGTGCCAAAGCCCACGCTGCGTGTATGAACACAATGCATTATCAATGTCGGTGCAACTCCTTCCTAAGAGCCAGGCTTCCCGGCAACGACGAGATTTGCAATTAAATTGAAATTGCTTTTCCCACTCTTTCAGCCTATAGTTGATGAATCGCAAAAAGATTGACGCGGGCACCTGCACAGAATCAGCACTTTCTCTCTCGCCCTCTCTCTCTTTCGTTTGATCGTATTCATTTTATCGGCAGCACGAAAGCTAAAGGCCGCACCCAAGAAATAGCGCAAAAATTGTACCAGCCCCCTTTACGCATTTCTGCGCTCGCCTCACGAAGAACGCGTTCTTCTGAATATTTACTTATTTATTCTAAGCCAATTAGTGACATTGTCTCGGAGATAGCGGCGCGGACGGTGGGTTTTTTTGTTGTTGGTTCGAGTTCAAAAATTGCTATCGAGTATTTTAAAATAATTGTGGAAGAAAAGCCTCCCACAACAATGCTGGCATTGTAAGATGAAGGACATTGATTTTGTTAGTTTAAAGGGACAGTGTACGTAAAGTACATTTTGAGAAAATGAATCGTTCATGTGCGCTGTGGGTTGCGCTCCATGCGCTATGCATCTGACGACCTGAGCTTCATTCCTATCGCAATGGTTAACATTCATGGAGAACGATTTCTTTACCAGTCCTGGTGCCTATCCCAGGTCGATTCAGCCTCAAATAAGTATCTGGTGAGGTTCGTTAAAACATCAGCGCCTGGGAGACAAAGGCGACCGGGCATTTTACTGGCCACACCCCCAAGTCTCCAAGGCTTTCAGTTGCAAATGATGCATTGTGATCCATTGATGTGTTGCTGTCTCTATGCAATCCATCATTTTCGTTAACACACAGTTGTATCCTTCCCACAGTGTGTTTTCTGTTTCCAAATTCCCTTCCATTGTAAAGTTCGCAAGAGCTGCTAACCTGCCCCCAATGCTTATCTAAAACAACATTATTCCACTTCACAAATCCCCAAGTTCAGTATGTGAAGATGTCCACCTGGATGTCTCATTCGTTTCTCTCCCTACTTCGCCCTTTGTTTGTGTGGCATTTAGATTGGGATCTTAGACAATTTCAGCATGCCCGTGCACCCATATTTCGCAATACATATGTCCTGTGCTTTTCCATTGGCATAATCTAATCTCTCTGTGTTTAAATCTCACCATCAGGTCATATCCGTGGAATTTGTTTGTGACTTTTTTTTTCTTTTGGCACCAAGACAACTAGCCTGTGGATACACGTAATGGAGGTCTGTTTGTATACTGTATGTTATTATTTGTAATCTAGATTTGAAGTTTTACTGGTAGGAACCTCCTGGTTACACCAGCCCACAGGGGATTATTGTGTCCGTCGTGCAGGGAGGGGCTGGGTGGGGAGGGAGGGGCTGGGTGGGGAGGGTGGGGAGGGGCTGGGTGGGGAGGGTGGGGCTGGGTGGGGAGGGCAGGGTGGGGAGGGGCTGGGTGGGGAGGGTGGGGAGGGGCTGGGTGGGGAGGGAGGGTAGGGCTGGGTGGGGGGTGGGAGGGGAGGGGCTGGGTGGGGAGTGGCTGGTCACCCCGTGGTGCCCTATAAAACTCAACGTTTAATCTACTCACGCCGGCTTGTGCCCGCCCTCACAGTCGGCCATGTTTGCGGAATACACCACGCCGCCGTTGACCCTGGCCATTGACCGAGCAACCCAACGTTCCTACCAGCTCCCTCCGCAGGAATGTGTTCGTGACTGCAGGGATCCATACTCTTTGGTGCTTTCGGTAAAGTCGCGTAGGTATAAAATAAAATAAATTAAATCACGACGTTTCGGGCGCAACACAAGCGTCCGTCATCAGGTGGGACAACCACAGCAAGAAGCAACTGCTGAAGTGGGCAAAAGATTTTGTTAGTTTGCCCACTTCAGCAATTGTCTCTTGCTGTGGTTGTCCCACCTGATGACGGACGCTTGTGTTGCGCCCGAAACGTCGTGATTTAATTTATTTTATACCTACGTGACTTTACCGAAACAACCACAGAGTATTGTTTGTAATGTTGTCACATCATTAGCATCAGCCTTGGTCAATCCGCTGCTGGATGAAGGCCTCCCCCAAGCTGCTGTCATCTCTCACGATCTTACGACGTCACATTGCAACGCCTAAAAAGCAACATGGCAAAAGTGATTGGTTTATCCCACTGGCATAGATGCGATGACACACTTTGTAATCCAATTACCAATGATAATTCCTATCCCTGCTCAATGCTGCCCACGCTTGTGCCTACAACACCAGAGTGTGAAATCGTCTCCCACCATCTTACTTGAACATATTATCTCATCTTGCCGATGCCGCAAATCACGATGCAATACCGTTTAAGCTCACGAACGCGCTCAACCTCAATAACCAAATTAGGAAAGGATACGCATTTTCCGATGTGCTATCCTTGTTCAGGTCTTAACGTTAATCCCGCATCTTTCTTGCCTGGCTTTCTCCCTTTGTTTCGGTAATCTCGCCGCCAGCAGTAAAACCTTGATTCCACACCAGGGAGAAGGAGTGAGTCCATGAGCCCGCAATTTTAAGTCACCAAGCCCCCCATAGTGTCTGGACGGGGGGGGGGGGGCGACGGTGGGGGGGGGGGCTGATCCCCCCTGCTGAAGGCTCAGCATCCCTTCCTAAAGTGTTATAGGCAACCATTGGAACCTCATTTGCCAGTAAAAAATATGATAATTGTTTTTTACCCTTCTATCTGGCAACAAAATTTACACCTTTTTTACAAGGAGTCATGTTTGCATAGACCACAATACCTGCAGCCATAATGCAAACAAAAAACATAACTCTGATTATATATGCACTGTCCTTGAAGTTGATTGGTCCACAATCAACTTCAAGGACAGTGCATATATGGTCCACAATCAACTTCAAGGACAGTGCATATATAATCAGAGTTATGTTTTTTGTTTGCATTATGGCTGCAGGTATTGTGGTCTATGCAAACATGACTCCTTGTAAAAAAGGTGTCAGTTTTGTTGCCAGATAGAAGGGTAAAAAAAACAATTATGTTATAGGCAAGTCAACAAATGTTGGTAACGTACTCTTTGGTTCTTTCAGTAAAGTCACGTAGTTAGTTATTTTATTTCTAACTACGTGACTTTACCGAAAGAACCAAAGAGTATGGATTCCTGCAGTCACGAAAGCTTCAAATCAAGATTGCTGTAAACGTGTCTCTGTTTATAAATATGGGGTGAGAGATGACGCAGAATGCTTGACATACAAAATAGAGGCCATATTGGTGCACATCCTGCTGTTCAGCGCCGCTGATTTGTCCTTACCCTGCACCTCCGATGAGCACGGTTGGCTACGTACGGTGCGAAAGAAGTTCAACATACAAACAAGATTTTTTTAAATGAATGTTTAACATTGACTGTGTCATGCCCCCCCCCACACACACACAATTTTAACAAGGTCCCACAACAGGGCTGCATTCACCACAGTGTCTGAGCAGACTGCACAGATGTCGTCAAGTCGGGCGATGTTTGAGCTTGAATGGAACACTTTGTTGGAACTCGTGTTCATGCCGCTGCCGCTTCCGCGCTAGGAGAACGAACGCTCTGAGAGCCTCCTCTGGGATTGCAGGTCCAGTGTGCTAAGCATTAGACCATGGAGGCATTCATTGGGAGCAACGTCAGATTATCTATATGTGAGTGTGTATATAAAATGTTATGGGGGAAAAAAGTGCGTCTTATTCATGGAAGAACCCGAATGTGAAAACTGACAACACATGCTATTCGCGCACTTACTCGCTAAAGCACAATAATTGGTGGTATTTAGCCCAGCCAAGGGAATATAATTATAGATTTGAAGCTTTCGTGACTGCAAGGATTCATACTCTTAGTTTTTTCGGTAAAGTCACGTAGGTAAAAAATGAAATTAAAATTAATAAAAATAAAATAATAAAAATCACGACGTTTCGGAGGCAACACAAGTATCCGTCATCAGGTGGGACCGTCACAGCCAGAATCTGGCTGTCACAGCCAGAATCTGGCAAGTCTCCGTCATCAGGTGATGACGTCACAGCCAGAATCTGGCTGTGACGGTCCCACCTGATGACGGAGACTTGTGTTGCCTCCGAAACGTCGTGATTTTTATCATTTTATTTTTATTAATTTTAATTTCATTTTTTACCTACGTGACTTTACCGAAAAAACTAAGAGTATAAGGGAATATAAGTTCACGTTTCTATATACGACCCATCTGGTCCACAGGTGTATTGTTACCTATCGGTTGAGGTGACCATTGTGTGCTTCCAGGCAGAGTAATTAATAGACTTGTTGACGCGTGAGATTAAATTTGTCCCGACAATGGAGGATGTTTGTGCATGGCACACAACCCTAGAATGTCGAGGGGGGTATTTTCGCATCTGTCTGTTTTACTTTCCATTCGTGTCACTTGAACAACTTGCAAATGAAGTGCCAAGCATGGGTGAGTTGGAATATAACTGATATATTCAGATACACATGAGAACCCAAACAATGTAAATGTGTTAATTATATTTCTAAAAATGTGTCGCCCCATACTAACAACGTTGTATGTCACAGCAACAGCGTTGGCTTTTTACCACATCAACATTTCACTCGGCACGGATGTGCTCTGTATATAATTTGCTTACGTAATTAACAATATGATTATGTTTTGGCTTGTCTCTCTATATATGTGTTTACTTGGAAATAACAAGTAAGCACAAATTGGCTGTACCCACTTATCTCTTAATAATGTTATTGGCAGCAGCGCAAGAGTAGAAATTGTGTGCGCACTACGAAATAGGCAAGTTATGAGTCATCTCTCGAGAAGATGCAATGAAGCGTTCGACTCAGGATTACAATTTATTTTAAGAATGTATTATTTTTTCGTATAATTTTTACTGCACACATTTTTTTATGGTTTTATTGTTTTTTTTTATCTGCCTTGTTTGTTCAGTTGTGTTTGCACCATTTGCCTTAAATGTCACATTCGCATGCAATGTGGACATCATTTGCATGAATTGGAAGTAGCTGATTCGAACGCATGTTTCATTCCAAGAAAGCAGTGTGACGTTAAGAATCGATTTTGATCAACGTACCAAACGCCTCGTCACATGCTTACTGGGTGACCCACATTTTAAAATATGTTTAAAAGAGGCTATTCAACGAGAGCCATCACATATTCCCTCTGTTTGGCAGGAGAGGCAGTGCACATGAGAAACAAGGTGATTCCAAATGAACACGGCAGTAGGCTCTTCGGTTCTTATGAAGACAATCGGTGACCGTAATTTTCTATTTTTTGTTGTTCAGGGCAGAAGAGCGGACAGAGCAAGGCACACTGACGTGCGGTCGATGAGTCTGAAGTCTGTTCCAAGCCGACAGACCGTGGGGTGCAGAGCAGGCAAAGCACCGCCGATTAGCACGGTTTGTTACGTACGGTGAAAAAGAAGTTTGACGTACATGCGTACAAGCAGCAGCCTGGTTTGCCTCCACTGCTGCGACGTGGAGAGGTGGCCCACGTGGCTCATAAGGCAGGGAAACTCAGAAGTCATCGTCTACTCTCCATCACCATGCAGGGACCTTTTTCTCCGGGAATGTAGATCTCCTGGTGAAGCCATTAGAAATTGTGCAAATCATTGGGAGGCGGGGGAGGTTGCTCCTCATCGGTTGCTGCTCCCATGATCTGGACCTTGCAACAATTTGAACTTGATGCAGTTGACACTTTCACTATTGTTATTTGTGTTGTTGTTGTTATTATTAGTATTGCTATGATGCTTGTTTACCCAGAAAAGCCTCACTGCGCCTCGAGATTATTTTGCTGGATGTTCCTGCCGAGTTTTTCTATTGCCGCCGGGTGTTGCCGCGTGTGATCTCTGTTGAGTAGTTTACAGGTAACGTTGCAGCATTGGGATGTTTGACCAATAACGGTTGAACTTTATTGGGGTTCTTTTTGCTTAACCATTGGAGGAAATCAGAGAAGTTGAAGGAAACCCATGAAGAACAGGGGGAGAACATACAAACACCACAGAGAAAGGCACTTTTTGCCTTTCTTGCTGTGAGGCACAAGTGTTCTGCCACCCCTGTTTAGGTCTTATGTTCGCAAAACACCTCTATTTTCATAAATTTATTTTAAAATGCATCTCTGCTTTTTTTATTGTATGCAATTGATTAGTCATGTCAATAGTAAATTTGTTGTAAGGTATCTGGAGTTGTGGCACATTGAAAGAAGCAAATATGAATTGCCTAATTGAGTAATTGTTCATTCTATTCACAAACCATATAGTCGATGTTGTGTTATTGAATATGTAAAATTGTGATGAAAAAATCAGTGTTTAATATCATTTGGAACAGCTCGGAATGCTGTTTTGGGAATTATTTTGGCACACCACGTCCATCCTCTGAACAGTTTTTTTTATATATATAATAGGATTATAGGAATATAGGGTCCAATAATATAGGATTATTCTGAATAGGCGTACCTTATACTGTCGCGATAGTGCCTTACACCGATAATCCTTGCTTCTCTCCAGCCTAGCGGCATTTAGGAAAATATCGAGTGGCAAAAATAAGCTGTGCTTAGAAGTAATAAGTAGCATAGAAACTGAACCAATTTCTGTAATAAATATTAAATGTGGGGGGTCCAGGGTGATATAATGTTGTGTTTAAAATCTCAAGCACATTTTTCCTTCGGTAAATATCATCACACTGGCTACAGACAGGCCTGGTAAACGTTGTTTCCGTTGGCAGTAGCAACGGAATATGTGAAGGAATGGGGGCCCACTGAGACAGCATTATTATCCTACACTGGTGGGGCCAACAAAATATCTTCTCCACAGGGCTACTCATGAGCCCGACGGCTCTGTCAAGGTGACCGCAATCTCTGAACTCCCTCAGTTCCATCTCTCGCGTTGGCCCCTGAGTGAGACACAAGAGGAGTTTCCATGCGCGCTGAGTGAGTTGGATCGCCCACAGCCAACAGTTCGCATTTGGTTCGGAGTGGTAACGCAGCGATTGGCGGTATTCCACTTTGAAACCAGCGACGTTGAGTTTGGTGCAATCAATTTCTACTTGATAAGCCACTTTGTTGAGCTATAATTTGTGGCCAGATCGCTTCTGAAAAAGAGCTATACAGCTCACTGGGCCTTACCTAGTAAAATAAAAAAAATTTGTTTAGTTTTTAGTTTAATGTCCATATTGGAGTGCAGGTCACAGGGATGCACTTAAAAAAACAACTACAAAAGACGTTTCTGGCTCAGGATAATGTAAAATTCATGGACAGATAGGGTAGACAACTTGGAAGTATGACACATAGGAGACTTTCGCGACCAATATCATCAATAATAGAGGTTTGTTTGGGTTAGATCGCGTAAATATATAAATGTGTCGTTAAACCCACCACCACCTGACACAGCCAACTAGTAAGGATTGTCACGTAAACAGAACGTGCCAATTCGTCACTAGTACAACACGCCGGTGTGTTGGAGAGCCAAGCCACAACATTTACAATCTGAGTACGACGTTTCACCAGTTATTGCAACTAGCTTCATCAGGCGACAGCCAGATTTGTGGAGAAGTCCACCTGTTTTGTTCCTTACATAGAGGTGTAGATGTGGTGACCACGCGTCTGCGCTCTGGAGTCAACGTACATGATGCATGCGCATTATGCGGGCCCATTGATCTTATCCTTACTGTCCATTGTGTGTATTAAAATATCCGTACCAACGGTCATTCCTATTGAAGTACGGTGGCCTGTATATGGTGGCCTGTATAGGTTGCCTGAATAGGTCATCATTCTTGGAAGTAGCCTATAAAAGAAACACGTCGAGAAGGTATTGATGTTGTGTCAGCAACAGGGGTTTGCGATGGTTGGGACCTCTGTGCTGTGTGGATGTTGGCAGCTTACTGAGACAGGTGTTGCAGTAGCACCCAGAGGTCATCAACCAAGAGGAAGACCTACAGCCAAAGGGTCCAATGCTGTGACAGTGGACCCGGGAGTTTGGGTGTTACGTTTGCAACAACTGTTGGATCTGTTCGAGGGAGGTAATAGCCCGGTTTACTTCAGCGATGCGTTCGTGAAAGGCGCGAGGACGAATATCGAAACGACGTCGATCAAAGCGACTTGCAGGGTCGGTGGTGGAGACGTCAGCGACGTGAGTGTGTGGGGTTGAGGCGACACAAATCGGGTAGCGGTATTTGTGAAACGGCGTAATAGGGCGAGACGTAAGACGGAGTATGACCGTGGGTCAAAGGTGTTGTGGCATCAATGAAGTTGGCCTTAATGATGCCTCAAAATTGACATTAATTTGACCTTGTGCATTGTCATGGCTACAATTTGACCTTAAGATTACAGTAATCACAAATATGTATAGCATTTTTGCATTAGACATTGGTGAAATTTATTGTTCAGTATTTTAGTTTCACCATCAAAATGTGTCACAGCGTGTTACGCATGAGCATGCTTAATTAATGGCAATACAATGTCGAGGCGACATTTATTAATCCGTGTCAATAATGTTCAGCAGCTAGAGACATTTCTTATGAACCCCCCCCCAAAGGAATCCAATCCATAGATGTTGTGATGCGTGTTCCAGAATATGCTGCTTCCATGTGGCGCAAAGCCCCCTTTTTGTGTTGTTGCAAGGGCACGGGAAGATACATTCGCTCACATTGCCCTGACTTGCACGCGTTCAGAGATGTCAGTGTTGCGCTTTTGGATCAATTTCGCTGACTTTCGTAAAGAAGACTCACATCGATTAGAATGGCCGATGCTGTTTGAGCCATTATTTGCTGCGCTCATGTCTGCAGAGTGGCATATGGGAGGATCGGGAAGGTTGCATTCGTCACTCGATGGAAAACTAGAGATCAAACACGCTACGTGTCACAGTAAATATTGTAAACTTTTCTTCACTTGGACCGAAGAATTTCTCACTCGGTATTTCCCAGAATGCTGCGATGTTGGCTTGGAGAAGGGATGGTCACCGTAAGGCACTACCACTACAGTCAAATATTTTCCTATCCACAATAATCCTGTATTCCTATAATCCTATGAACGGGTTTAAAAAATTGTATGCATGTACTTACCAGAATAAATTAGCCATACTGAAACCCGTGATGTTTTCCAGTCGCAAATAGCTCACGTTAAATATACGTTTACTTCCAGACAGCGCAATGTGATGCGATTACTTTCTGCTTACATGCTTGTTTATCAAGGCAACACTTCCTAACGTCAGTGCTTACACTGAAATAGGGGAAACATACATTGGGATTACAGAGTATAAATAAACTAATGTCTAAATCGGGATGGTAAAAAAATTAACCCGTAAAAACAAAGTTTTTCACTATAAATCCTTTATATGCGTGGCATCGGTTTTATTTTATTATTCATTTCTGTTTTTCTTGAGTAAGAGTTTCATTTTTATCACATTGGTATTTTAAGTTAAATATGACATTTTTTTTTCCTAAAAAGTGGAAAATTTTGGGAAAAATTTTTCACGAAAATAAATTGTTACGCACAACGAATCTGTGTGCAAAATGTCAGCTCGATTGGATCACGGGAAGTGGGTTAAAAAACGACCGAAAGATTTGCACGTCGTAAGCGCGCAAGCAAGCAAGTGAACTTAATATAAAGGATTTAAAAAGGCAGCCTCTAGAACAGCTATTAGAAGAAACGGCCTAAAGAAAGAAATAGTGTGAAACGTGTGATTAAAACTGTTCCGGGAGTTGGATTGAACGTTATTGACTCGAACATTGTTTAAAACTTGTATTTTTAAATATAGCGTTGATCATTTCATTCGTATTACTGTACAGTTAACTGTACCCTACCAATTATTAGGACGTAGCACAGAAATGTGTTCCTATTTGATCGTTTTTCGTCAATTAAATGGCTTTTCTCTGGACGTATTCTTTGAATCTTTCGGTAAAGTCACGTAGGTAGAAAAATTATAATAATAAAAATAACTTTAATTATATAATAAAAAAATAATATTATAAAATACAAAAAACACTATGTAGACTGTTGCTTGGTTCATAATCTCGGTGAGCGTACTGGCAGTCTATAATGTCGACTGTAGCCTGGTTCTTAACCTCGGTAGCCTACATTATAGACTGCCATTACACTCACTCCGATTTAGAACCAGGCTACAGTCTACATTAGTGTTTTATTTATTTATTATTTTTATTCCCTTTTATTTTTCTATCTACATGACTTTATAGAAATAACCAAAGAACACGAATTCCTGCAGTCACGACAGTTTTAAGTCTAAATTTTATTAGGACACTTTTATTCTAGCACTTTAATATGTATCCAGTATTAGTGGGTTTTTGCATAGAGATCCGCAGAAAATGTTTACATTTTTGGATTATCCGCGATTTTTTATTATCTGTGGCTGCCCTCCCCGTCATTAGCACGGATAATCGAGAGTCTCCTGTATATATACTTGAAGAGAAGTAGGCCAAATATTCCAGGTGAAAACCCTCCTGAAAATAATAACCAGACTTAAGGAGACTCAAATTTAATCAAATAAGTTATATATATGAATATTTAACATAAATAATGGTTGCTAAGCACAAGCTCACAGACCCGAACACCAAGCAGCCAGCAACAAAAGAGAACTATGGGTTTCATGGATAACAGTTAATATACGTTTCTTGAATTCAGCAAAATTACGTAAACTTGGGAAATGAGATGCTGGAAGGGGATTCCCAAGTGGAGGAGTGCGAGGGTAGACACGGAGAGAGAAGTGCTCTGGGCTGCAGCGTGTTGGTTGAACACAGTGTTAGTGAATTCTCTTCATCCCCTATGGGACGTAATGAGTTCCCTCCACCTGTTCCTGTTCTTAGCCCCAAGAGAGGTTGCGTACGTTGTGCAGACGTTCCATGTACCAAGTCTACTCTTGGCTTTAGGACCCAGTGGGCTCTCCTTCACACTCCCGATTTCCAAAATTCCTTTTATCAGGAGTAGTCATACTGCCTGTAGGTAGGCTTGAGCGTACTGTGGCCCTAGTTTTGTCTCTCTTTCTCATTTTGGTTTCCGTAACAAACCCTTTTCTCCGGGCTAGCGTTGTTAGCGCTACGAAACGGTCAGTCTGGTAGACTAGGCATGGGAGGATGAATCAACGAGTGAAGTTCACGGGAATGGTAACCGTGGCAGTGGCGATAGAATGGTGACAAGAATCCGACACGTAGCCAGTGAGTAAGTGACTGCAGTGAATCGGTGAGTGATGGATCATAAATCAGTCTGACCTCATTGTTAAATGTAGATTTAATGTAATCTTAATTTCCTACCTGCAAATGCCCTTGTGACAGATAATTGGTGGCATTTATCAGGACAGTATTAATTAATTTTACATCTCAACTCTGTATCTTGGCTTAATGTGTTCAATTACACATACGTACACGAATAAAATCACAATAATGTTCTAATTAGCACACCTGCAGCAAAACATGCCTGCTGTATGAAAGAAGAAATATGTTTGCTTGGACATTCCAAAGAAAAAATACAGTTGTTTATAATTACATTTCCAGAGTTTCTCAAGAAAAACAAGATTCTAAGTGCTTCTGCAGGATATAACATCCTTTATCTGTGGTGTTTGTGCTGATCACAAATTTGGATGCATTGAGGAAAGGGCATTTGAATACACATTTTTTTGCGTGAGATATTTGTATTTTATACGCACAATACTTTTTCTAAAATTGGATTAGCCGTAGAAACGTGTGCAATATAATATCATTATGGTTTATAAATTTCGATAACATACTGTGAGAACATGAAAGGTTCAAATTTGAACTGAAGCAATTATATTGTTTTATCAAGTTAAAAGGTAAATAATTTAGCTACCTAGCATCTACCTGTTTGTTTATCCATGAAGTTGATGATTAACAATTAAATGATGGTACTGGGAAAAGAGTCACGAGGCAACCGTGTGTTCCAGATTAATAGCACCTACCTATAAATTACACACCCAGATCGTAAAATAACGAGTGCAAATAGGCACAATTCGACCAGACATTAAGAATGCTTATACCTATCACAATGCAATTTGGATTTACATAGCATCTAAATGTAACCCGGCCGGGTACGGGTACCTGTTTGCGACCCTGGTGCGGCCGGGTACGGGTACGGGTAGACCGTGAGAAACTGGTGAGTAACCATTTGTCACTCATTTCCCAACGTCTTGTCTCTTCTCACAATTCAAGTTCCTAGAATCAACCCACCCGCGCCTGCAACATGGCTTCATCCCAGAGGTCGCAATCAGGTACCCGATACCCGTACCCTACCCGTACCCGGCCGGGTACGGCTGGGTATGGGTACGGGTACCCGTTTGCGACCCTGGTGCGACCGGGTACGAGTACGGGTAAGGAATCAAAACCCGTTTGCGACCTCTGGCCCTTAGGCAAAATGCAAAGAGGGAGGGCGTGAGCCTGAACTTTAATCGGGACCGGGAGTCGACTGGACGGGAGGCTTGGGGCAGTCGGGAGTTGCAGACCATGGGAGCAACATCAGAAAATTGGTGACCTCCTTCAAAGCGACGGTTAACCTCGAAGCTTTGATAGCAATTTATAAAGTTAATTTTTTGAAATTATCATGACATCTGCTCTCTAGAAATGCAATTATAATTTAACAGTTATTACAACGTCTCATATCTTTGTTACCTTGCTTCGATGACATCGCAGATTCTATCCTGATTGTGAGCGTCTGCTTAAAAACAAATCCTACCTCTGTCTAATTTGTTCTCATATAACGATGACAATTAGTTAATCAGGAAAGTGTCACAGTCCCAAAACTATTTTTTGAGGATGATCCTACATCGGAATGTTTGGCTAATACCATGGAAGAATTTTGCAACGTAAAAGGAAACTTGGATACCTGGAATGGAGGCACACATAAAATGGATTAACAGCGGTACACCTACAACACTTAGAATGCTTTGGTAGCCAGTACTAACCAGGCTTTAACCTGATTACCTTCCAGTGCCTGCTTATTTTTACAAACGGTAAAAGTGCAGCCCTGCAATTTCTCACTCACGCCACTGCTGGCAGAAGGACCTCTGGCACGAGACGCTCCAGTAATTTCATCTGGAGGGTATATTGACGCTGGCCAGGCATCTTGGGACAGGTGGAAGTACACACGATTTATCCCACCACGCACGACCTGCCGAACGACTATCTGTGGCGCATCCTTTTGTTCTGCTGGGTGAAGGGAGTTGGTTGGGGGATTTAGGAAACCTGCATTGTTGTTTTAATCCGCCGCACCTGGATATCAAACCTCCAGCCTGTGAATTGCAAGTCACGTTGCGTTAACCATTAAATCACGGCAGCTTTTGTTGTGCACATCTTACGTTCGTCACAGTAGCAATTACCAACGTTTTGGCCACTTATTTCTGTAATCAAGGTTAAGCTTCGTCTTGGTTCTTTCGGTAAAGTCACGTAGAAGGGAAATAATAAAATAATAAAACTAATAAAATAATTCTCACGACGTCTGTCGGGAAGACAGCGTCTGAATGAGTCTTTCCGACAGACCTGTTCTTCACCTGAGGACGGCTGCTTGCGTTGTGGCCGAAACGTCGTGAGAATTATTTTTTATTTTTTTCATTTTATTATTTCCCTTCTACGTGATTTTACCGAAAGAACCAAGAAGATGAATCCCTGCAGTCACGAAAGCTTTAAATCGAAATTTAAGGTTGAGCTTATTTCATTGCTGGAAGTTGCTCCTACAGTCATTGACTGGCCCGGGAGACCTGTGAGGACGATTCACCCCTCGTAAAACACAGAGATCAGCGCAGCTGAACAAAGCAGCATTTGTCTTCTCCAGTGCCCTGGTCAGGTTTGCCCCATAGAATTTACGTCAATTGTAATTTTTGGTGTGATATGTTATTTAATTGACAAACCCTACTTGTGGACGGAATTAAGTGTGTGCGGATCGCTTGCTCGAAACGGTGCACATCTGTTGCAAGTGTCGGTGTGAATGTGCAAGCAGCAACATACTGGATTTAAAGGACGTGCAATATAATGGAGGATTCCTCCAAGGAGGTGAGTCACAGTGTCCCCGGATAGCTTCCACTCCGCATCCACGATGTGTGTTGAATTTGCACCGGAGATAGCCTGCTTGGTAAATAAATAAATAAATTGCATGCGTGGACGCTGCCAAAATGTAACGGTTAGCGCGTCGGACTTTGCAATGAGTTCGCCGGTTCGATTCGATCTCCCAGCGCGGCATTCAAACTAATTTGGCACGTTTCTCAAATCCCATTCCGACCTCTGTCCACCCGTCGCTTTGAACGGATGCACCACAGCCAGCAGATGGGCAGGTCAGCGTGTGGGGCGAGCAAAGTGTGGCACTCTCCCCATCCTCTTCCAAGACTCGCTGGCCAGCGTGGAAGAGTAGGCCAAAAACACCATCTCGGCATGGCTCTCGAACGCCCTCCTCTCGTGGGCGCCCTTCTGCCAACATTGGCACGAGCATGCCATTGCAGGGCTCCACCCGTACATTGTTAAACCGTTGTCATGCGTGTAGATACCGGGCGATCAGCTTCGCCGAGTGTGGCTGGCGTGGGAGCCGCGACAATTGGGGCAACGCGAGCCTCCATCAGAGCTGTCAGAAATCGCCGCGGCCCAAACGATTACACCACCCCCGCCTCCCCCCACCCACTCCACCGAGAAAGAGCGAAATCACCGCGCGTTCCGCAACGAAGCCGCAGCTCCGTGCTGATGGACTCCTCGCCTCCGAGCACGAGGCGTGCGCGTTCTGTCAGATCAAAGGGAGGGCAATTGACGGGGACACTCTGGAGTGGACGTGGCGGCTTTACAATTGGCGCATCACCGAAGCGCCTCCGCAGGCAGACGCCGGCGCAAGAAAAGAGGTGCAACTGGTGCACAACGCAGAGCGTGGAGGCGAGGCCCGCGTGTTCTTTCGGGGGTTTGTTGAGCCACGCGGCCCATTGTTTTGTGTACCCGGCAAACGGGCACGTATGTCTCCTTTGGTGTAACAACTACCGGTCACAATGTCTCAGACATCGTGGGAGGCAAAGATGGGCTGTGACTGGAGTGTGTCTGTGTGCTGGAGTGTGTCTGTGTGCTGCAGTGTGTCTGTGGGCTGGAGTGTGTCTGTGGGCTGGAGTGTGTCTGTGGGCTGGAGTGTGTCTGTGTGCTGCAGTGTGTCTGTGTGTTAGAGTGTGTCTGTGTGTTAGAGTGTGTCTGTGTGCTGCAGTGTGTCTGTGTGCTGCAGTGTGTCTGTGTGCTGGAGTGTGTCTGTGTGTTAGAGTGTGTCTGTGCTGGAGTGTGTCTGTGTGTTAGAGTGTATCTGTGTGCTGGAGTGTGTCTGTGGGCTGGGGTGTGTCTGTGTGCTGCAGTGTGTCTGTGTGTTAGAGTGTGTCTGTGTGCTGCAGTGTGTCTGTGGGCTGGGGTGTGTCTTTGTGCTGCAGTGTGTCTGTGGGCTGGAGTGTGTCTGTGTGCTGCAGTGTGTCTGTGTGCTGCAGTGTGTCTGTGTGCTGGAGTGTGTCTGTGTGCTGCAGTGTGTCTGTGTGCTGCAGTGTGTCTGTGGGCTGGAGTGTGTCTGTGGGCTGGAGTGTGTCTGTGTGCTGCAGTGTGTCTGTGTGTTAGAGTGTGTCTGTGTGTTAGAGTGTGTCTGTGTGCTGCAGTGTGTCTGTGTGCTGCAGTGTGTCTGTGTGCTGGAGTGTGTCTGTGTGTTAGAGTGTGTCTGTGCTGGAGTGTGTCTGTGTGTTAGAGTGTATCTGTGTGCTGGAGTGTGTCTGTGGGCTGGGGTGTGTCTGTGTGCTGCAGTGTGTCTGTGTGTTAGAGTGTGTCTGTGTGCTGCAGTGTGTCTGTGGGCTGGGGTGTGTCTTTGTGCTGCAGTGTGTCTGTGGGCTGGAGTGTGTCTGTGTGCTGCAGTGTGTCTGTGTGCTGCAGTGTGTCTGTGTGCTGGAGTGTGTCTGTGTGCTGCAGTGTGTCTGTGTGCTGCAGTGTGTCTGTGTGCTGGAGTGTGTCTGTGTGCTGGTGTGTGTCTGTGGGCTGGGGTGTGTCTGTGTGCTGCAGTGTGTCTGTGTGTTAGAGTGTGTCTGTGTGCTGGAGTGTGTCTGTGTACTGGAGTGTGTCTGTGTGTTAGAGTGTGTCTGTGGTCTGGAGTGTGTCTGTGTGTTAGAGTGTGTCTGTGCTGGAGTGTGTCTGTGTGCTGGAGTGTGTCTGTGTGCTGGAGTTTGTCCGTGGCTGGATTCTAAGTTGACTTGGCATGCTTTGATCTGCCTGGTCTCTGTCATTTCTAAAGCCGTCGCAGTCTGCGCCGGTGTCTGCTATGGGTAATGGGTTCGTATATATTTTAGCAGGCTGGCAGATTTTAGGATTAATGAGATGAAAAGCAATTTGGGTATTCATGTGTAGCCTCTTTCGTGCGGCCTATTTATGTAGTGTTTGTGCATGTACAGCCCTACGTCAATCCACTACTGGGTGAGGGCCACGCTAGTGAAAGCGAGTAGCTAAAGGTGGGGTTGGGGGGGGGTGCAAAAGAACAAATTTTATTTATTTTTCATTTCACCTTCATTTAACCAGGTAAAAAAAAACCCTTGAGGTTTGCGAGGGGGGCCTGGCAAAAAGTCCCCACTGCTAAACACACCAAATACGTCTGTCGTTTGTGCACGGTGGTCACCCATCCAAGCAATAGCCAGGGTTTCAAACCTAGATTTGAAGCTTTCGTGACTGCAAGGATTCATATTCTTAGGTTTTTTTCGGTAAAGTCACGTAGGTAAAACATCAAAATTAATAAAGGATGGACGACGGCCTGGACGCGGCCGCGCGCAAGCATCGTCGTCCATCCTTTTGGCCCCGCCCCCCTCCCCCTCCCGATGCATTGTACGTGGCACTCCGTGCCGTCTTTGAGCCCCGCCCCCCTCCCTCCCGATACGTTCCATTCATTGGCTACCACATTCTGATGAGCTCCCCCCCCCCTCTCCTCCCCCCTCAACTTGCTTTTAAGGGATTACATCTTGAATCATTGCCTCACTTGATGCAGCTAATCTGGCTGTGACGGTCCCACCTGATGACGGAGACTTGTGTTGCCTCCGAAACGTCGTGATTTTTATTTTATTTTATTTTTATTAATTTTGATGTTTTACCTACGTGACTTTACCGAAAAAACCTAAGAATAGGTTTCAAACCTGCTTAGCTTGCAGGTTATGACGGGATCGCGTCCATATTCCGGGTGATTTTGTCATCCTCAAATTCTTAATTTATATTTTACAGGAGGCTATGCTTCGCCAAGCACAAAGGTGGCCACTGAAAGCATTCCTGTGACCACGTTGCCTCGAAATCGCTGCAACACAGCCAGTGACCAGGTCCGTGGCAAATGCCCCGAAACCCCCGCGGAGCTTAAAAAGATGCCGCTGTAGATTCAGAGCAGTGGGATATTCCCGACGGATTATTCCACTTTGTCTGGAGGTGATAAAGTGACCCCCCCCATCCCCCCGGGTCGTGTGCATTGAAGGCTGGAGATTTGTTCTCATTTACAAAAGTCAGGCGTTCGAGTCCTCGGGAACTGGACACCAAGCCTGATGGGTTTGCCGTGAAAACGAGCAGCAGCGACGATTTGACTTGGAATACGTTTTATATGAAACAAAAATTTACAACGAAGAAAACTTTCTTGCTTTTCGTCAAATTGGAAATGAAAGAGCAAACTTCTTGCTGCCTTCAAGTTGCATCCAAATCAGTTGCACCTGGAGCGGACAGCTGTTCAAACTTAGTATTTGCCATACGACTCATGCAGAGTTGTTTTGTCTGTTCTTATGCTGATGTAAAGCGAACGGTGAAGGTGCAGCCGTGCAATTGCTTGCTCACACCGATAGTGGTGCAAATGCCTCCGGCAGAGAGAGATAGCTCTGCAGGACCCCTCTAGAGGAGGCTGTGTTGACCTACTCCTCCTCTACGTATGGTGCAAAAGAAGTTCAACATACTACATACACTGGCCAGATTTACTGGAAGAGGTGGGAATGCCCACACTTCATTCCACCACGTATGACCTGCCCAATGACTAACGATGGTGTTCCCGTGTTTCCTGCTGCGTAGTCAGAGGCCGGGAACGCATTTTCGGAAGCTTGCCCTGTCGTTGCAATTTCAGCATCCGGGAGATTGACTCAAACCTCCGACCTCTGGATTGTGAGTTCATTGTTGACAACCATAACACGACAGCACCATCCCCCTGTACTGATGTATATATATATAGATTTGTATTGTACTACGTTTTAATGGGGAAAGGGGGTGTTGAAATTATTCCCAAACACTGCACTATATCATCAGTAACAAACCCGTGGAGACAAACCATAAGAGCTAATCAGCATACGGCCCACGTCTAAATAGTTATTTGTATAAAAAGCCATTTTGTCTAATGCATTAAGATTGCATGCGCGCTGCAATTTGAGGATGAAAGACATTCTGACGTCAAATGAAGGCACCCAGCATTTGCTTTGCGTCGTCTGCACAAAGGCCATACATCCGCATAATGCCGTCTCGTATGCGGCGCTGCCAAATGGGTTTGGTGGATCGGAGCAATTACCCCGTAGAAGTCCACGGAAGGTCATCGTCAAAGAAGAAATGGCCATATTCCAACCACCAAATCACGCAGCTGGGGTCACGCGTGCGTCACGACACATTTTGCATGAAAAGCAATTTAGAAAAATACTGAACTTTTTTGGTTCTATAATGCCGCACTCGGTTTTTACAAAAGTAATTATTAAACATAAATTCCAACTGGTCTACGATTAAATATTTCATGTCATTCCGTTTTACCATTTGCATGGCTGCTACTGCTGTTTGGCAAGTCATATTTATTGAGGTTGACTGCACATCAGCTCATTATAGCTGCTGTGCAGGTTACCAGGAGATGTGCTGCTGTGCACCACATTTCCCCGCATTGTCTTATTGGTATTCCATAAAAACCAAGTGATGTAACAAAACAAATTGTCCACATAAGATCGCCGTACGAAGCTGTAATGATCGTACAGGAGCTTGGCACATTCCAATTAACTTTCCAACTCCCATGTACCATTTCTGTATGCATTATATATTAGCTTTCTTTTGCATGGAATGTTTAGTTTTCTTTGTAACTTGATTTGATTTTATATTGGCATTGAGATAAAATTAAATAAACCTTTTGCAGAACTAAGGTTTTTTTTTATATCTCTTTATACGTCTTTATCTGTGATTACAATAAATGGCAACGAATGTCAATACGTCTGATGGAACAGAATCAATCTGCCACAGAATATGGAGTTGGCACTACTGTGCAGTCGTTGCAACCGGAGGATATGAATGCAATGTGTCTCGCGCTCTGTGTCACCGAGTCGATTGTGCTCCATGGACCTGTGCGCAGTGAATCATTTATACCCAATACAATGTAGAGCACTTACATGCTTTTACAGGCCACTTATACAGGCCAACATAATCGTTTTCATCAGCATCCATCATCACCTCAATTGTTCCCCATCATCATAAGTAACATTTCCACGCCCCTTGCACACTGGCTATGCCATCCAACGCAAACATCAGTCGACTAATAGAATCCACATTTGAATTGCGTTTTGGGCAATCTTAAACAACCCAAAAAAATACTAACATTTAAGGTGAGATGTGTATATTGACAAACGGTTTCAACTTTTTACATATCACATAAGTATAAGCGGTGGGCATGTGAAAATTAGTATTGTTTCGTGAAGGTTTGTTCTATTTGAATGGGTTTGTGTTTAAATAGTAATAGTGATCTCCCAGTCACGATGCCCCCACCTAACTGGGGCCGCGGTCCCCCTTCCCCATCCCTCCCCGCAAATCCTTCCACCAGATGGTTCAGCTTCGTTGGAATCGTTTCGTGTCGTCGGGTCGAACAACCTATGCAAGGCGCTGTAACGAGCTCCAGCTTCGTTTCAACAAAAGCAACAACAACAAACTTGAAAAAATAATTGCATTCACTACCAAACAAATATAATGACAGTAATAATGATAATAATGATGACGATTTCCAGTCCTTTGTAAATCCACTGCAAGATAATGGCCTTTCCACACAGTGGGGCTTGCTTGAACACTTCAGAGTATTTCACCAACCCAGGCCGGGTGCGGGTCAGTGAAGGCGAGGACTTCAGAAGCTGTTCAAGACATCGCTCGCCGCTGAAGTTGTACACGGACGGGAATCAAACTGATGCAGGCGGGATCCATAATGCAGTGCGCTAATCGCTGCGTCACTCCTCTACCCTGAAATTTTATATCCGTGGTTGTACTTGACAGGCGTGACGTCCGCATTCACATTCCATGAAGTTTCTATCGTATGCATTGAGAGCTCATTCATATTCTGCTTATTTATAGCTCGGAATGCTGCCGTGGTGCAATGTTCGCCCATTGTACTTGCAATCTTGATGTCGACAATTCGACCTCCCCGCGACAGTTAAAACGATGGGGCAAATTTCTTAAATTCCTCCTGCCACTGTCCACCCAGCGGTGGGAACGGATACGCCGCAACGAGTCGATCGGCTCTACTGATCATATCCGGGTTAGAATTGACGACGTCTATTTCGCATAGACGATGGTATTAGTCGTGTTTAAGGTGACCTAAACACACAAAACAGGTGTGGCCATAAGAGGGCTGCCATTTCTCACTCACAGTGCGACTGTTGCCATGCAACCCAAACAATGACCCAGATAGTAGTCCACTGTAGTCTGCGCTCTTTCAATGAGTGAGGAATAGCAAATCTTCTCGAACTTTCTCCTGAAGCCCTCTCGTGGCAAGCAGACCTCGATATTGGAATTCAGCTCCTGAACATATTGACATTATGCAAGAATAGAATAGTCGATGGGCAGGCCGCGTGTGATGGCACGCAAATTCGTGAAGCGTTCCGTATTTTTGTGAGAATTATTTTATGTTTTATTTTTATTCTTTTATGATTTCCCTTCTACGTGACTTTACCGAAAGAACCAAGAAGATGTGGTAACATGTGGGTACTCTCACCTCTTCGAAGACACATCTGGCCAGCATGGAAGAGTAGGCAAAAATACCCTCTGGAAGGGCACTCTAGAGATCACTTTAGTGGAGGCCCTTCCACCAACAGTGGTGTGATCAAGCAATTTCAGGGCTGCACCTTTATAATGAATTGCCGAATTAATGTATTGCTTAATTATCATTCAGTACTCTTGGGGTCTTTTGGTAAAGTCACGTAGATAGTAAAATAATAAAACATCACGAGGTTTCGATCGCAACACAAGGCAATCGTCTTCAGGTGAAAATAATACAGCAGGCGAACTGCTGAAGCAGGAGAATTATATTGTATTTTTTTCACCTGAGGACGATTGCTTGTGTTGCGATCAAAACGTCGTGATTTTTTTTCATTCTATTCTATCTGCGTGACTTTACCGAAAGACCCAAAGAGTATGAATTCCTGCAGTCACGAAAGCTTTAAGTCAAGATTTATAATTCAGCGATTTAATTTCTTCAGCAAAACGCGCCATGAATAGTGTCACGGGATGTTTAACATGCAGAAGAAAGTTGGAAACATTACTTTTAAAATTAAATCGTGCCAAAAACACATCAACGCTGTCATTGCGGGGAAGTGGATGGGGTGCAATCAAATGGGAGGTTGGGGTGAGCCGTGGGACAGGGCTTCAATGATTCGCATGTTTGGGAGACGATTCACCTTATTTTTATTGCCGCTTGGCAAAGGGCCGCCGTAACTGCCGCATGCTGAGCTTAACAAATGAAACGACCCGGGAAAGGTCATTTAGCCGGAGCCCATTAAGCCGTGGATCAATTAGCCAGACCAACATGGCCCGTGCACTTACGGAATGCCACTTAGAGAGTGTGCGTCCTTCTGTGATGCCAAACTTGCGCCTGGTGCGGTGGGTAGCTCGTGCCTGCAATGCAGTGGCCTCGAGGCAGGGAATTTGTTCAACTCAGCAATGAGTTGACATTTTTCGTTGACAGGTTTGCAAGCTCCACTGAGAAGAGACTATTGGAAATATATGTTTATGATGCGCATAGACAATGCCATTGATGACATGACGCAGGGCTTAATTTGAGCTGGAGCTGTCCTGGGCTGAGCTCTGGAAAATATTTCCCCGACCACCCACATCTCTCCTATTGCTGGGGTGGGAGAGGGTTGGCGTCCCCATGGCATTCGGGGGTCGTGACAAATTAAGCCCTAATGCTAAGTACCGTATGACTTAATTAAAGTAGCTTTTGTATACAAATATAAGTGGGGAGGATTCTCATTGTATGCTGATTATCTCTACTTTGATTTTCCCAAGCGGCATTTTTTTCAGGTGTTTGAGAGTCACCGTGAAGTTATTATTATTGAGGCTACAAGGGTCAAAACACTCGAGTCTACTTATAATTAGACATAGACCCTTGCAAATGAGATATTACTTGCCTAAATCATCCGAGTAGTTTAAGAGGAGGGATATAAGATGAAAATATATTCTAATACACAAGTATTTCTGATTGAAAAATGTTGACCAGTTAACCTAGGCTTCCGACAAGCATTAGCGTTTGGGTCAAATGAGATCCTGAGACGCAGTCACTTAATTTAATGAAAATCTCATCTATGAAAGCAAAAAATAAAAACCTCAAACTTGCAGTAAACAGGAAGAATACTAAACATTTACCAACATATATACTGCTGGAAAATCCCTTTTATATTCCAATATTAACATGAAGGAAAGTTAAACAGGTAGGTGCTGAAATATGGAACACATAATCTAACCTGCTGATGCATAATGTAAATTGGTTTTGATTACGCATACAGATATTCCCGAACGCTCGATTGAATCGTCCAATGACGAATGACTTCTTGGTATTATCACAAAGAACAAAAAAAACTGCGTTTAAAAGAAGCACAGACACTGTATTGGCACCATCATCACCACCACTGTTGTCCTTCGAGTAGCACAGTTAGCTACGTACGGTGCGAAAGAAGTTCAACACACACGCATACATCATCATTCAGTTTTCATTTATTTGCAATTTCAGAAGCTCCAAGCCAGGCCTGCTCGAAACTAGATTTTATGTGAGTGCTGCTTTGTGTGGGTGTTTGTCGATTAGGGGCCGTCCATAAATGACGTCACGCGATTTTGGACGATTTTTGACCCCCCCCCCCTCGTCACACGGCGTCACAAAAAGTCAGACCCCCCCCCCCCCCTCAAATAGGACGTCGCAAAGCTCTGCCACCCCCCCCCCTCCCAAAACCATATTTCCATTTTGAAAATAAAACATGCTTCAAATCGTTTCAAACTATTGTCATTATAGTGCGTATTTAATGTGGCGCTGCACTCTGATGTTGTAGGAGTGTTGTTATAACAATTAGTGTTGTTATAACAATTCTATATTCATTTAAAGTTGCGCATTTTGATGTAACGTCACATTTCTCAACCCCGCCCCCTCCTCGTCACACATCGTCACAAATGTCTGACCCCCCCCCCCTAGGTGCGTGACGTCATTTATGGATGGCCCCTTATTCACCCTTCTCTTTTAGTATTTACAGCAACCGACCAACATGATGGATAAACGTGGTACGACGCACCGCAAGAATTACCTGTCCCTTGCACGGCACACGTCTTGGAAAATGGAGGTTTCATGTTCTCCACTGGAGCTTGAAAGAATTGTGAAATGTTCAGGAGCAGAGATGGGTTCGAGTATATATTTGCATAATCGTTCATTATTAATGTTATTGCGAGTTATGGATATGCACGTAGGGCAGTTCTATTAAGCCGCGTGTGATTTGTATTCAGGGAGGCCTTAACAGCGAACAGGACTCATAATAAAGGTTTTTTGGGGTGAGCTTGCATAAGTTAAAATGTGTCGTTAATCCGCCACCACCCGACACAGCCAACAAATAAGGTTGGTCATGAATACAAAACGTGCCAATTAGTTAGTACTTCAGCTCACCGGTGTGTTGGAGAGTAAATCCACAACATTTACGATTTGAATACGACGTTTTGCTGGTAATTGCATCCAGCATCATCGGGCGATTTTTTTTTCCCACCGGTGGACTGAAGTAGTAACTGACTATCATGTTTTATTGACGTGACAACCCTTACTGGTTGGCCGTATCGAGTGATGGCGGGTTAACGACACATTTATACTTACGCAATCTAACCGAAAAAAAACCCTTTATTGTTATGAATAAAATTGGTCGCGAAAGCCTTCGTGTCAAACAGCTAAGGGGCCGTCCATAAATGACGACACGCACCTAGGGGGGGGGGGGGGGGTCAGACATTTGTGACGATGTGTGACGAGGGGGGGGGTTGAGAAATGTGACGTCACATCAAAATGCGCAACTTTAAATAAATATAGACAACACGTTCTACTTAATGAAATAGACTTTTTGATAAATGTTTTCTCCTACAACATCAGAGTGCAGCGCCACATTAAATACGCACTACAATGATAATAGTTTACAGCGATTTGAAGCATGTTTTATTTTTTGAGGAGGTGGGGGGGCAGAGCGTCGTGACGTCATATTTGAGGGGGGGTCTGACTTTTTGTGACGCCGTGTGCCGAATGGGGGGTGGGGGGTAAAAAGTTCGTCCAAAATCGCGTGACGTCATTTATGGACGGCCCCTAACAGGACTGCAAGCACCCAGTCGAGTGACACTGGCTGAGTGGCTCGGTGCAATAGCGGAGCAGTTCGCATTCTGAAGGTTGTGAGTTCAAAATCTTGTTGGCTCAGCCCATTATCTCTCTGGAGATGGTGAAGTCAGCAGTGTGGAGAAGTCAGCAGTTCGTTGTCAGGAGTCAACGGTGGTTGCTCCAATGGATAGACGTGCACCTGTCATAGGAATGTGGAATTCCCACCACTAAGCTCAGGGTTGTAAACAGAAGATGAGCACTGCCTCGGTGCTCGTCTGAAACAGGACATCACTTTGACTCTTGAACATTTTGTTCAAGACAGCAGCACAGTAGGTGTTAGGGGTCAAAATGTGCACTTGATTAATCAATTAATATTTAATGCCTCAAATCACGCATACAGGGATCGCAATGCGTGCATTGAATCGCACGTGTAAGAATCGAGGTTTTTATTTGTTTACACATATACGTTTTACATGATCAGAGCACATGGTATTCTCTCGATATCGTCAGATATTGGAAGCTAAGCAGGGTTGAGTCTGGATAGTGCTTGGATGGGTGTGTCACCATGCATGACACAGGTGCTGTATGCTGCTGCGAGACTACATTGTGAGCAGAGGGCAGTGCAGATCAATCATTTGTTTAAACGTCATTACGCGCGTGCATCTATTCCTCCTGTGTTTGCAGAAGTATGATCAAATAGCCACCACGACTCGCACGGCATGGGGAGGCTGTGTACTTGCATTTCACGGGTGCTGATATCACACCTGGTGTCAGTAGAGGCACGAAGCAATCTTTGCAAATCAAAATCAAACAAAACACTAAATATTTTTGACTCACACCGGAACACTGCATCTTAACAAAATGTGGAATAATTACGCCTAGAGTAGGCACTGTATGAATGTTACATGGGACTAAACTATTTCCTTTATCTATATGACTTTTTAAAGATTTTTCTGCATGTGGCCAACTACATGTACACATATATATAAGTAATACAGGGAGATGTTCTCTCCGACCGTGACTTTTAATATATTCATGCAATGTTAGCGTAAAGC
This sequence comes from Lampetra planeri, assembly GCF_965212315.1. NCBI lineage: Eukaryota > Metazoa > Chordata > Hyperoartia > Petromyzontiformes > Petromyzontidae > Lampetra > Lampetra planeri. The sequence continues at coordinate 9,168,446 of NC_136122.1, read as the reverse complement.
AAGCGCATAACATCAGGGTCTTCAAGGTGCTCATGAATAACTGTGGACGAAAAAAGTTTCCCAGCAAGTGAGTGTAGGATGCATGAATATTACAGAGCAGCTCTGAGAATATTGGGTAAATTGGGCACTTGAAATATGTATGTCTATAATGTTACTGGTAGGAACCACCTGGTTCCACCAGCCCACAGGGGATTATTCTGTCCGTCCGTCCGTCATGCATACAAAAATGAGAGGGGTTGGGCTGGGTGGAGAGGGGAGGGTGAGGAGGGGCTGGGTGGGGAGGGTGGGGAGGGGCTGGGTGGGGAGGGTGGGGAGGGGCTGGGTGGGGTGGGTGGGGCTAGGTGGGGGGTGGGATGGGTGGGGCTGGGTGGGGAGGGGCTGGTCACCCCGTGGTGCCCTTATAAAACTCAACGTTTAACCTACTCACACCGGCTTGTGCCCGCCCTCACAGTCGGCCATATTTGCGGAATACACCACGCCAGCGTTGACCCTGGCCATTGACCGAGCAACCATTAAAAAAAACACGTGATGGTCAATTGAGATTCATTATGCCGTCTGCAAGCAACTCACATGACGACAGCTACGAAGGGAAACTGGTTAATAATATTTACAAGGTTTGCTTGTATTACAATGTACTTTTTGGAGGGTTTTTTTTACGTTTGGTTATTTCAGAAATTCGGCGAGCTCCTCTTCCTTACCCAGGACATCCTTACTGAGTCTAGAGAATGTGCCAAGTTTTCGTAGGAGGGGTCGACATTGCTGTACGTGATCCCAATTCAGTCATTTACAGGTAGTTTTTCAGCATTGGAACGTGCGGGGGGTGTCAGAAAAAAATAGATAACCCTGAGGAAACCCATGCCGAACAATGGGAAAACATATACATTCCACACCAAAAAGTGCCTGAGTTGGGAAATCAAACCCAGGTCCCTCTTGCTGTGAGGCCCAAGGTGTTATCACCGTGCTATCCTGCCACCTAATACCACACGCTTGTTAACACCTTCTTGACAAGAGAGAGCATGTTGTGTAATTGCTTGCAGATAATGCCGGGGCAGCTGTGGGAATTGAACCTCCAACTCCTTGCACATTGGATCAGCACAATATCCACTTAGTTATTCAGCCACCCAAAAAGCTGTGAACATCGAGAAATAACAGTCATTTTGTTGATGTTGTATGTGTGGATGACCTCAGTGTTGCAATTGATTGCTCACCGCCATTCCTGGAGGGAGGGCTTCTACTCAAGGTTGCTGTTGAGAGCCCCACTTGTGGGTATTTGGCCTACTCTTCCATGCTGGTCATATGTGAAAAAGCTGGGACTGATAGGAGGCACATTGTAAAGATGATAATAATGGGAAGACATCATTTTACGTAAACATACACTATATTTTAATGTATCATGAGGATTCATATAGAAGCGCTGCTACTAATTAGAAAATAAGCATACGTATACATTTTAAATATAATGTATTTACACGTGACAAACGGTGTGGTTGTGGTGGCCTTAATACATAAATATGTAGAAAACCGTTTACACAGATGCAAGAGCAACACTGAGATTGTATACAGAAGTACAGAAATAGCATGTTAAACCGAATTAGAAAGGCTGAAAAGTGGGTTTGTAGATAAATATGAGCAAAGCGAAAGTCATTTACCACTACTTTTTCAGGATAAACGGATACATATTTGTTGGAGAAACACACAATCGGTAAGCAACAGAACACGTGTTACACCTAGGGTAATTGTGGAATATTGGCTCATGGCTGATGATTGCATTGTACAAAGTCCGTGAAATTGGTTCAGTTTATTCCGAAAGTTTCACACGTGTAAAAGATTATATTTCTAAGTTCGAAATTCCTCGCACATGTGCACGACGGGGGTTTTTTTTCATTTCCTGACAGATATCAGTGTCGAACAAGCTGGCTTGATCGATACTATTCATGAAGCTCCTTCTGTGTTCTATATTTTTTTCTCCCTCTCTCCAATAAATGCAAAAGAGCACATTTCGCGGCCGCAAAAAAATCCTTCAGTAAGCCGGGAAGTCTGATTAACTATAGTCATTTGTTAGAATATAGGGTGTGGGGGGGGGTGCTGGAAAAGAACAGAAATTGCATTGCACATTGCTGCATGTAAACTGACTTCTTCTTGGTTCTTTCGGTAAAGTCACGTAGAAGGGAAGTAATAAAATAATAAAAATAAAACATTATAAATAATATAATAATATAATATTATGTTTTATTTTTATTATTTTATTTCTTCCCTTCTACGTGACTTTACCGAAAGAACCAAGAAGATGAATCCCTGCAGTCACGAAAGCTTTAAATGGAAATGGAAACTGACTTGTTAGAGATCTCACAATCATTCCACTCACGGACAGCTGTATTAAGAGTCTGCGTAAAACTGCCGAAACAGCTGCCTGAGATGAATGTATCTTTTGAATTGTTTTTAAAGATATTTTCAATGGTTGTTGAAATAATTATATAAACACGCAACACAAACATATCAGCGTTCTGAATCTTTTATTTCAAATATTTACGAACAAAACACACGCACATATATGGGGCATATGCTATATAATCCCTTGTTCTTGTTAACAATGCATTCACATTAGTAACAGGTGTTCGCCAATATAGGAATAAGGGTCATTATTTTCCCAATTCCATTACGGTTTATTTTTCTCATTGAAAAATTGCCAACTCGAATACATCTATATAAATAGCGTTAGAATCTTGTGATGCATGAAACCACATGCAATCATGTTTTGATTACCACACAACATCCGTATATCGATGTACATTACAATATTTTCAAGACCCTAATTCTGGTGAAATCTGAAGGTCGGAAATCTCAGGCTCATTTGCTTATATTTACCACTCATTTTTCCAACAGCTTGTAACTACATATATTAATTATAAATATGCATTTATTTATTTTTTCCCGTCGTCAACCCATTCCATGATGAGTGACCGGTGGTGCTTGTGTCATTGTTCACCGAGTGCAGTGTGCGGGTGCTGAGCAACTGCAATACGATGTCTTATCCTCTGCTTAAATTAATGGGGTTTTTTTCCTTATCTTAAAAATATATATACTACAAAGTAAACACATTCCTGAGGAGGGAGCTGGTAGGAACGTTGGGTTGCTCGGTCAATGGCCGGGGTCAATGGCGGCGTGGTGTATTCCGCAAATATGCCCGACTGTGAGGGCGGGCACAAGCCGGCGTGAGTAGGTTAAACGTTGAGTTTTATAAGGGCACCACGGGGTGACCAGGCCCTCCCCACTCAGCCCCACCCCTCCCACCCCCACCCAGCCCCGCCCTCCCTACCCTCCCCTCCCCACCCTCCCCTCTCCATCCAGCCCCTCCCCACCATCCCCTCCCTACCCAGCCCCACCCACCCCACCCTCCCCACCCAGCCCCTCCCTCCCCACCCAGCCCCTTCCTGCACGACGGACACAATAATTCCCTGTGGGCTGGTGTAACCAGGAGATTCCTACCAGTAACAACAGCATTATCTCTTCCCATTTCTGGTGCAGTGTTGTCCGCATGCATTAGCAGGTCGAGGTAACGATGCAGCCCTGCAATTCCCTGCTCTTGCCGCTGCTGGTAGAAGGGTCTCCACTAAAGGAAGCTCGATAGATCCCATCTAAAAGGTAATTTGGCCTACTTTTCCATGATAGCCAGACACCTTTGAAGAGGTGAAATCATCTGCACTTTACCCCCACCACAAACGAACCGTCGATCAACTAACTGCATGTGTTATATTTTACGCGATCTAACCCAAAAACCTCTATTATGGATGATTTTGGTCGCGAAAGCCTCCTACGTGTTGAACTGCACAATGCTGTGTGGGCAGAGTGCGTGGGGGATTTAAGAAACTTGCCCCGTTGTTTCAACTGGCGCGCTGGATGATCAATCCAACGCCCTCTCTGAATTGCAAGTCCATCGTGTTCACCATTATACGGCGGCAGGATCCCATACGCCTTTGGTCAGCGTATGGGATCCTGCCACGTTTTGGTCAGCTTAAGGTACGGTGCTTGTGACAGCTGTTGAGTGATAGGCTGGCTGGGTAATTTGTCGATGGGATTGCAATTAATTTGTCGAAGCGAGTATTTAATTTGCTGTGGGTCTGCCACAAAACTCCATGCTTATCGGCATTAATTCGATTGATTAAGGCACGCATGCATTTCCCGATATTGACGTGAGGATGAGAAAGTCGTGGTAACGATGGGCGTATGCAAGAAGAGAGGACAACTCCACTTTCGCTCCGTTTGGTCTCTTCGCTGCTCCATTACAGGAGCAGACCATGACAACAGAATAATCAGAATATGTATGCATAACGTGCGGCTGCAAACATTCTCATTGTCATACAATTGTTCCAGTGCAATGCGCGTGGAATTTTTTCGAGTGGCGGTTTGTTTACGTGCTTGCAACTTGCATAGATTGTTGTTTATTTCCCCTGCAAATGTGATTAGACGATTCCTACATGCCAGGCAGGGATAGAGAATACCGCTGACATAATGCAACACGTTATTTGTGTACCGTATGTGCTCAAAATTAAAGCTGATGGTCTTTTGTCATTTATTTCAAAAAGCGTTGGAGTTGGTGGATTACTCGCGGATGGGAATGCTGTTTCTTCTCCATGTATCGTTGTGGCCACTCGACTCTTCAGAGAATGTTGAGTTAATGCCCATGGCACTGAATGGAATGTACATTGGTGTCTAAGCTTTGCATTCAAGACACCAACTATGTCTCCATACTTTTTTGCCGTTTGTGCCATTGGCATCATCGCACGAGACGAAGAATCCACTCGGATCTCTCACAGGGCATTGCAACCCTGCATATTAGGGAATGGTCCTCGGAAGCAGGTATCATACAGCTGCCTCCAAGAACTCCATTCCCGCACCTCCGATGAACACGGTTGGCTACGTACGGTGCGAAAGAAGTCAATCATACGTACAAGCAATTGACCTATGGTCCTCACATGACCCGAAACGTCACCAAATAAATGTTGTAAATGTTCTCAGGGCGGTGTTGTTGACGAGTGTGTTCAAAAATGTGTATGGATCGTGCTCGCACACCACTGCCAAAGTTGCAGCATCACCAGATCATTTAATTAATAATCGTCCAGTCCTCACAGTTCAGGAAATAACTTTCCCACCAAACTCTACGTATAGGATAATGACCATCAGACTGATGCTTAATTGAAAATGTAGCCAAATTAGGTGCACACCCATATTGAATGTGTAGGGGTGTCAGGGGAAGGATTCCCACCAATAGGAGGGGGAATGGGACGGGGACAGGAGAAGGGGGAGGAGCAGGTGAGGAGATGTAAGGGAGGTAACGGGCGGGAAGAGGGGTGGCTTGGTGGAAATGAGATTGAGACGGCTGGGGACAGGCGTGGATGGGAGAAGAGGAATAAAGGACGAACCCCCTACAATCTTGTGTCGGCTCTCCTTTACAAATGTATTGGGGGATGGAGGGGGAAAGTTTATACTGGTAGGAACCTCCTGGTTACACCAGCCCACAGGGGATTATTGTGTCCGTCCGTCCGGCCGTCGTGCATCCAAAAATGGGAGGGGTGGGGCTGGGTGGGGAGGGTTGGGAGGGGCTGGGTGGGGAGGGTGTGGCTGGGTGGGGGGTGGGAGGGGTGGGGCTAGGTGGGGAGGGGCTGGTCACCCCGTGGTGCCCTTATAAAACTCAACGTTTAACCGACTCACGCCGGCTTGTGCCCGCCCTCACAGTCGGGCATATTTGCGGAATGACCCTGGCCATTGACCGAGCAACCCAACGTTCCTACCAGCTCCCTCCGCAGGAATGTGTTCATGCAGTCATCAAGGAACAGGCCTGAAATAATCCACTGGCTCCACATGAATTGTTTTTTACCATAAGCAGCTGCTTGGCTTCGAGTCTAGGCTCTCGGCAGTGTCTGGCTCAGTTTATTCACCTCGAGGTGCTTTCTAAAAACCAAAAATAAAATTACACCAATGAAATCATAGCTTTGCTCTACAGTATCGGGTAATATTTAAAATAAGCATTTAGAAGAAGAAAAAAAAGACCGCTGAAATGTCTACAATAGCAGACGGGCCTTTAACTGCAATTGTTATTTTTTTGACGAAGCAACAATGATGTATTTTGAATTCAAGATATGAAACATGCCTTTTGTAGTATGAATGTGTGTATACATACATTTTTTTTTTTACAAACCAAGGAAAAGTTCTAAATGTAATTTGAAATGAGTGTGTGTACAACAAAACCCTTCCATACAAAATCAATCAGTGCTGCAATTTTTATCTTTTAAAAAATACATTTTATATTTACACATTTATAAAGGAAACATGATGCAATTGCATACACAGATAAAATGCCAATTTCCTCACTCTTCTTAACACAAACATTACACAAATTCACGTTGCATGCTCAGAATGATATGGTTTCTATAGCTGCATTTTTTTGCAAACCACTTGCAGTGTTTGTATGACGGAACGGAGAAAGCAGGGTTGCGTGGTGGTGGTGGGGATATAGTTTTTCAGGTGTGGGCACTAGACGGAGTGTGTGTGTGTGGGTGGCTATGTCTGAAACGAGTGTTTCCATGGAAACTTTCTGTCTGAACTAAGCGCACCGCCTGATGGGCATGGAATGTGTTATAAAGGAATAGGCATACAGTCCGTCAACCCCCTGCCGCCCCCCGGGGTTCTTGTTAACATCAATGAAGAGTTTCGATTTAAAGCTTTCGTGACTGCAGGGATTCATCTTCTTGGTTCTTTCGGTAAAGTCACGTAGAAGGGAAATAATAAAATAATAAAAATAAAACATAATAAAACAATTCTCACGACGTTTCGGCCACAACGCAAGCAGACGTCCTCAGGCTGCTTGCGTTGTGGCCGAAACGTCGTGAGAATTGTTTTATTATGTTTTATTTTTATTATTTTATTATTTCCCTTCTACGTGACTTTACCGAAAGAACCAAGAAGATCAATGAAGAGCATGACCTTTACCCCATCCACCGCTTTCCATTAAAGTATTCAACCGTCAATTCACCTCTCGCTTTTTCCTATAAATAGGAGCAATATCCGTGTGCGTTATACATGTCCAGTCTGTGATTGTGTGCTTCATTTAAACACAACACATTTGCTCTTCAACAAATTAGCGTGGTCTTGAATTGGCATTGTGTCGCTTCTATGACAATCGCGCCTAATTCTGTTATGATTACAAATCATTCATAGTGCACGAAGAAAGTATTTCATCTGACAATATATTTATCAACATTGTAGACCTCTGCATTTATTTTGCTATGATCTAGTTGCTATTTTTTCTTCTAGTCAAAATTGGGAAAATGTTAAGTACATCATGACAGGCAAACTATTGACTGTGGTGCAAACGATAGCAAGATGTTATTTCGCCGTCCAAAACGTCTCGCAGTGCTTCTGGCAGCAGCATATGGGGAAGACCTCAAAATAATCGTAAAAAATGTAAAATCTTTAACCTCCCCATGGCATTTGTAAAGAAAATATCATAGGCTTTGCAGAAAGGTTAAAATCATGACGGATTCCACGGTGAATGCACCGTACGTGTCAGGATCATCAAAGTGAATGATGCCATCAACTCTCCTGCACCTGTTAAGGCCACAGGTTTTGCATGGATTTTATGGCCACAGATTTTTTTCATGGATTTCATGGACAAAGGTGTTTTCATGGATTTCATGGCCACAGATTTTTGCATGGATTTCCCATGAATTTGGGGGTGCTGTAAGCAAACATTTATTTTGCGTGTGTCGCCTGATAACACATAATATATACTGGACTACTAAATTATTTTAGCGATCTTTTTAAAATTACAAGCTGTTTTTATTTATCATTAGGATCTGATTCAGAGCTGATATTTGGTACCCCTATATGTTTTTATTTATTAATCTGTGACTCTTTGAACTAATTCTGGCCATAACCTTAACCTTAGTTTTGCCAGGTGCTGCCGTTGCATTATAAAATAAATTACTTATGCTCTTACACAATTTAATGCTAATTGACAGGAAATATAATTTTCTCTTAATTATAGAACATGTTCATCTTTAAGAATAATATAGCATAATAAATGCATGCTCTGATTAAATAATACAAACATTATAACTTCACTGCTGGATAAAGGTCTCCTCCTCATACCATGTCAGTCATGGATGTGATTTGACTAAACTTCAACACACCTCCGATTAGCACGGTTGACTACGTACCGTGCGAAACAAGTTCAACAGCCACACACATGTAATGTAAGGACATATCCGGGTTGCTGTTGGATTACACCTCGTACGATGATTGGCTCTGCCGGTCCTGGCCCATAGCCAATGGGGAGAAGTCTAGGGGCGTGGCCCTGACGTAATGGGAAGGTGACATCTGTAAATAGAGGATTAGTTCTGCTGGCTTTAGCCACAGCCAATGGGGGGACGAGTCAGGGGCGTGGTCCTGGGACCGTACCATGGAGTCTAGAAGATTCCATAGAGGCTAACCAGGATTGGTGGAAAGGTACCACGTGACCCAGGTATTAAAAGGGGTGGAGACGAACAACACGTGGTCATATCTGGAACGAACGGAGGGTGAGGCCACGCTGGAGCGGGGTCCAGGCTACCACGTGGCCGCACGTGTCTCTCCCTCTCACGCTGTCTGTCAGCAGCGTGAAGGAGTAAGATGGGAGTGTTGTGAACGAAAGACAAATAAAGACCGGATTCCAGAAGTCGCTTCCACGACCTTTATTACACATAGATAGCACGCTGGTCAATGCAGGTTAGCGATGGTAGGCTCAGGACTGATTCAGATGTCACTCGCCACTGATGTAGCCATGGCTGGCAATTGAACTTAGACAGCCAAGTTCAGGGCTTAGTGCACTAAATACTACTGCAACACTATTCTCTCCAAGCTTGCATATAAAGTATGCAGATTATAAATTAACTCTTTTTCATGTCCTGAAAGTGTCTTAACAAAAATAAATAAATTGGTTCATGTCATTGATGAAAAAAAAAATTCAAGTTATTTGTTAGGCCTTCAAAATTAATTATTCTTTGTAGGATTTGCTAAACAATACAAATTTGATTTATATTGCATCTTAATAGAAATGCATATCTAGACGCTGTACAAAAACAGTGTGACATGCACATCATGCAGATGGTAAAATATACAGTTCATACATCAACACTCTAAAATGTCTAGATTTGAAGCTTTCGTGACTGCAAGGAATCATATTCTTAGGTTTTGTCGGTAAAGTCACGTAGGTAAAACATCAAAATTAATTAAAAAAAAAATCACGACGTTTCGGAGGCAACACAAGTCTCCGTCATCAGGTGGGACCGTCACAGCCGGATTAGCTGCAGCTAATCCGGCTGTGACGGAGACATTTGGATAACAGGCCAAATCATGCTGATGAGAATTGGTGAAGTCAAAACCAAGCCAAGATTTTTTTGGTAAACAGATGCAACTGCAAAACATCAATCCGGAAGACCCTTTGTTCTGTGTGTTATCACCTTTACATTTACAATGATTAAAAAAACACTCCCCTACCCTTTACATAAAATAAATAATCGGAGCAGAACAAAAAATATTTTAGAGATGTTGAAAATTGCAGGTCTTTCAAAAACGAGCATTAAAAATAGTGGGGATATTTTGATTCGTTAGAACTACCAGTCATGAGTGTAATTGTAAAATGTTGCATTCATAATGAAATGGTAATCTCTGTGATCAAAAATTCATTAAAGCCACAGGAGGGATGATGTGTAGGGAGAGAGCATTTTTTTAAGCTTTATTTAAATTCACAACATTCACACGTGCGTGAACAAAACTCGTCTGCAGAATATGCATGGTGATCACGGGCGTTAGAATCACGCATCCAACCCACGAGTTCCTCGCAGCTGTCTGGCGAAGAGAACTTCTAGGGCATCCCTCATGAACCACCAATGAGCAGGTCCGTGTCCTGTAAAAATTAGAAAGCCACTGAACCCTCATTGACCTCGTCCTACTCGTACACACACAACACAGCGCACGCCCAGAGTGGACAGACATCCGCCGTACACACCAGCATCTGTGACCCATTGAGCGACAGACGTCCAACCCACGTTGGGGGACATTCTGAAACCGTGAGACTTTTCGTGACTGCAAGGATTCATATTCTTAGGTTTTTTCGGTAAAGTCACGTAGGTAAAAAATTTAAATTAATTTAAAAAATCACGACGTTTCGGAGGCAACACAAGCTTCCGTCTTCAGGTGGAACAGTCACAGCACGATAGCTGTATCAAGTGACTTGATAGCTGTATCAAGTAAATTACTGTATCAAGTAACTTACTTGATACAGCTATCGTGCTGTGACTGTTCCACCTGAAGACGGAAGCTTGTGTTGCCTCCGAAACGTCGTGATTTTTATTAATTTTAAATTGTTTTATTTACGTGACTTTACCGAAAAAACCTAAGAATATGTGGCACTGGACACCACGGCGATTCCGCGTCCTGTTTAGTCTCTTCTCCGCGCGAAAGCAGTGCGGCGCGTAATCTCGCCATACAGGAAGGGCCCTCTCAGCTCTTCCGTGCGCGCTGGCTGTGTGACCGTGGCTGCATCCCCATCAACCTCTTGTCTACCCCATTACCTCCCCCCCCACTGACACCCAAACCAACGAACCCCTCCCCCCCCCCATGCACAGGGAATTGACGCACTGCAACCACTTTGCACAACAAAGCAGAGCGGTTTGCGCTTCGGCGTGTACCCTTTGCGTGCCCTTAGAAAAAATATGGGGGGGGGGGGAGAGACGGCGGGGTGCGTACGGGAGGGGATGGGACGATGCAGCCCATGGAGGGAACGTCAGATATTAGGAGGTGGCGAAAAGGAAACGGACGAGATGGTAGAGAGACAGTCGAGCGGGTTGGGGGGTGGCTGGCAAACGAGAAATCAGTTTCAGAGGCAAAGGGATGCGGTGAGAGAAGAGAGGCAATTGACAGTGGGGCATTTTTTCAAGAAACTGTCTCTGCCAAGTTTAAAGCGATGCCCAGGGGTTACATTGTTACGGGGAAGGCCTCCTGCTGTCAGATCCCCCACGCCTTGTTTGGAACCATCCAATCTAAATTCAATGCACCTGCCGTTAAAGGCCGGGCACTTTGCAATTAGGTTGGGTGACTCTGGAAAGGACAGGGCGATCTGACAACTGCATTATCACTACAATCAGCGTACTGGCAGAGAAAGTTGGGTTGGGCCAATACAGCCTTGCTATTAAAATGGGAAGCAGAAGGCAATTTTTATCGTGTATGCTGCGGCATATTAGATTTGTCTTTAGGCTTGCAAAAACACGTCTGATTCTGCACACAAACTCTCTTTTTTGCACTCATCCATGAGGTAAATGTGTTTTTTTATGTACCGGTGGATATTTAGAGCACACACAATTGTCGAATGGGCTACTGCCAATTTATGTTGAGATATTGCAACGTAGCATAGTGGAAGATATCAAATAGGGTCTATATTTTATGCCTACGGTTACTTGATGGGCAAAAAGTTAAGCTTTTACTCCGACGCATGTAAATTTCTCACCGCAAAACACTGTCGTATTTTTTCGAACGGAAAGCAGTGTCATTTTTCTCACATTTAACCTTCCCTTCAACATCATTTCTCCCGCCTTCGTCGGTTAATTTAAATTTGATTAAAGCACTGCCTATTCGCAACCACCCCCCCCCCCCCAGCTCTTTGTATCGAGCATCAATTAGACATCCGTTGCCACAGGCACGCATTGTGATTGAGGCTTTTGTTGAGAGGTCAGGCTGACCCAGTTTTAGCCTCGCCTGCAACACATTTGTCACGCACTTTATGTAACTGGCTTAGAATAAATGTGGGTACAATTTGACTACTATTTTAATTGCATTTCGTGGTAGCGGGGAGAACATTCGTCAATCCAAATATATAATTGTTAATTCTAGACATGATGGGCATTTTTACTACAGATATGATGAATGGTGGAGTGATCTCATTGAAGCCTTGTTCTCAAGTTCAAGTGAATATCTGTATTCAGATGGGTGTTGAGTTGTGATAATCTCAATTAGTAGTCCTGTGCTCGTTTGAAATGTTCACATTTTGATGTTTTTGTCTCTTTCCCAGATTGGTTGCCAATTGTGCTATGCGTGACATGTCATGACACTGATTATCCGCTTATAATTCTAACAGAGCAGTGCGACCACGGTTTGGAGATTTCACAGAACCTTTTCTGAATTTCCATCAAGTGACCATTTTAATCCACACATTCACGGGGCACACGTTCCCACACATCCTGCTACAAAAAAAAACTCAGAGCTGTAATACGCGAAAGTAAGTGAAAGCTGAGTTTTTATTATATTATTTTATTTGCATTTATTGTTGACTGAGCTTAGACTATTTAATCGGTCCTTAAAATGAACACTCTTTGTTATTAAATGTTGCTGTGATGGGTGTACACATCCCCCCCCCTCCCCCAAATATGATCAGCTCAGCAAAACATATATTAAAACTACCATGTTTGGTCATAATAAATGTGTCGTAACCCTCAACCACCCGACACAGCCAATCAGTAAGGGATTTGTCACGTAAACCATGATGGGTCTAGCTCAGTGCACTGCAGTCTCTACAAACGTTACTAACTAAATCTCAGCCTGCTCCTTCTTTCAGTTAACCTTTTCCCGTCAGTCATTCACGCTTTAGTCCGTAGTAAATAGTCATAGTCATCGTCACACGTTATAACGTTTCATCCGCTCACTGTCAAAGTAAACTAAAATAATAGACTAACAAATGTTTTTTGTCGAGAAATATTTGCTTTCGTCACGAATTTAATTGACAAAAAATGAAAACCGCCGACGACCAGATTTTTGCCAGAGCATCCTAACGACTTTTCACAAAATTCCTAGTGTTTTTCTTCCGGTGGTGGTGATAAATGTATTCATCCTAGAGGGATAACGGGCCTCAGCTGACCCCTAGGCAAGAATTTAATTCACGTTCTTATGATTAGCATCTCTGCTGCTCCAGCAACTGGGCCACGCTGCCTTCTTCAAGAGGCCTTCTACGTGGGGGGAAAAAAAGTCCCGTGAGCTTGTGACAGGCACACAAATCTCACATTTTGCTGGCTTCCCGTGGATTATGTAGATTTCCCTCAACTTTTTAAAACACAATTTTTTCAATAAATAAAATTGCATTTCTCCACATGAGTTTCAAACAAGAAATTAGGAATCTAGTGGTACAGCTGCCATGCTGAATGCATCGAGGTAGGTATATGTCACTTGCATGCCCAATGCCGCTTGAATTTTTTTTGTAAATCTTTATTTTATGTATCCTGCTGTGTTTCGTTTTGTAAAAGAAATTGCACAGTTTATTATCGGCAAAATTCTAAGTTTTAGGGAAATCTGGTGAAAATGCAATGTATGCATAACTCATGAAATGTAACTCATGATGGAATTCATGTACTGTAATAAACAAGGAAGAAAAAACGTGCATATTAATGGTTTCTGTATTTGTGCTCAAAAGCAATGAAGTTGCAATTACATTGCATTCCAAGCTGCGCTTAAAGATAACGTGACATGGCGCGTGCCACGTGACATGGTGAGATGATGTGGCCCTTAATGATGTCATTGCGCAATGTCACGTTGGTAATGAATTACGATCTTCCTCGTCTAGTATGCATTAGGTCGTGAGTTCGATCCCAACTATGACTCAAGTATATTTGGAGTTTGCGTGTTCTCTCCCCCCGTAGTGGTTGCGTTGATTTTTATCCTGGTCCTCCGGTTTTGCCCTCCACATTTGCAAACATCCGTCTAGATTATTTGGCTGCTACTATAAATGCCGAAATGCGATAAGCCACTTCGATGAGCTATTACCACGTGTGGCCAGGTCACCTCGGAAAAACACTGATCGCTCAGTGGGCTTTACCTGGGAAATAAAGATATCATAACCTAGGCTCTCAAGGCAGATACTATTTATAAAGATTTTTTTCAGTTTTAGGCAAACTTTTGATCAATGTGACCAATTTTCTAGAGCCTAAGTTTCTCAAAGCAATACAATTTTATCGTAAAATTGTGTTTTTCGTCTTAGCAAGAGTCATCTTGGGCCCCCAATTGTAGACAGAGCTAAAGCATTATTGCTTTAAACTTGAGTCGGAAACCATTAAAATCAGCCAATGTATGTTATTGTTCAATGTGAGGTCAAATTAAACCAATAATCCTGCATTGGAATGTAAAGTATTGTATTTGTATGGCATATCAGATTTAGCTGTGGAGTTGAATCAATTTGTTTCCACTCTGTTACAGTATTTGTGTAGTGACATCGTGGGATGTCACTGTGTAACGCCGGCCCTAGAGAGGCACGGCGTCGATGTGGCGACATCGCGGACACCACGTGGGTGTGGGTGCAGTAGTGGCCCTAGAGGGGCTCGGTGAGCGCTGACTGACAGCGCTGGATGGCACCACGCTCTGCGTGCAGTGCCGGCCCCTACAGGATAGGCTGCGGGAGTGCCGGCCACAGGAATGGGGCTACTAAGGGCCGTGGCACTCTGGTTGACCCCGGAGGACACGTGACCGGTAAAGTCTACACAGGGCCCCCAAGTGGGGGCAAGGGGTGGTCACGTGTCAGGGTCGAAATCCTGCTCGAGGATTCTAGAAGGTGGGCGTGGCTAAGGGCGGAGCCAGCCACGACCACAGAGGATATAAGCCGGGTCCCCCCAGTGGGACCGGCTGCTGTTGTTCATCCTGAAGAAACCTTCGTCAACGTTCTACGTTCTACGTCCTACAAGAGTCTCCAACACGTGGACCTGGACCCAAGCTGTGGTCCGGTCCATTGTAGCTAGTTGCAGTGTAGTTAGCCTGGTGGTCACCACCATAGGTTGTTATCCTGTTAAGGGGCAGTTATCCCGTGTGTTGGTGTTAATAAATGTGTTGCCTCCAAAGAGTGCGTCTGCGACTCAGTTGAACTCACTACATTTGTATCACAGTGATTGCTTGATACTTGGAATTTCTTAACTAATATCCTCATATGTGAAAACATAGTATTAACATGTATAGCTGCCAGATAAGCATTGTATTTGTAATATGGGCACAATACACATCGTAATTTTTGTATAAAGTAATAATGAATATTCGCGCGCGATGGAACATTCTAATCCTGCAGTTAACGTACAAACTAATGTGCAGAATACACGTACAGTGTACAGCCCCTTTGTCTATCTATAGGATACGCTGTAAGTCAAACCCTCTTAATTATTGTAATAACACTGCAACAAACAAAGGTTTAACGACCGAGCTGTTTGAACGCAGTGCGCTTCATTCTCATTGGCTTAGCCGCCACGCGCTGAAGCTCTCTGATGGAGCTGTGCCGTGAGCCCCGCCCACGAAAATTTGGCTCGTCACCGATTGGTGGAGGGCGAAACCGCTTCAACCTGATTGGCTGGCTGTGTTGAACGTTCGACCGGCGTGAGCCCGCTGAATTCGCAGAAGGATTCAAGGGGTTCGACGTTTTAAAGACCCGTGGGGAGGATTGAAGGGAAATTGGCTAGAGAAGATGAGGGCAGGATCGAGAAGAACCCGAATAGAAAAAAAATGGGTCTGAAATTGGGAACGTGGGGCACATTGGGTGCAAAGCTCCCTGCAAGCGTATTGAGGTATCATGGTGGCGAGATGCTAAATAAATCGCCTGGTATACAGGAGGGCATGGGTTTGATCCCGACCCTGATGTCTGCTGTATGTTTGGAATTTGCGTCTCTCTCTCATCATCACGGTGGTAAGATGTTAACTACCTCGCCTGGTATACAGGAGGTCGTGGGTTCGATCCCGATCCCGACCCTGACGGCTGCTGTATATTTTGAGTTTGCGTGTCTTTCTCTCCCTGTGGTCGCATGTATTCTTCTCCAGGTCCTCCGTTTTTTTACCCTCGACATTTAGAAACATACTTTAAGAGTATTTGGCTGCAATACATTTCCACATGATCAGCCACTTCGTTGACCAATAATTTGTGGCCAGGTCGCTATATCATTCAGTGGGATTTACCTGGTAAAACAAAAAAAATAGTAGTAATAGTACGTCATGTGTTACTGGATAAATAAAGACGCAGTCCCTGTACACTACTCGTGTGGACTTATTTGCACAGCTGGTGAAAGGTCTCCCCACACCTTGTCGGTTGCCGTGATTATTTAACCACACATCAGTCAGAGCAGATTGGTGAATGCGGGGAGCATAGACTTTGGAGTAAAGTACAATGCGATCATAGAATAATCTCCACTCTCCTTTGATGAAACCGTACTCCCGCATTCTAGATTTGAAGCTTTCGTGACTGCAAGGATTCATACGCTTAGGTTTTTTCGGTACGTAGGTAAAACATTTAAATTAATAAAAGTAAAATTAAAATTAAATTAAAATAAAAATCACGACGTTTCGGAGGCAACACAAGCTTCCGTCTTTAGGTGGAACCGTCACAGCACGACTGCTGTATCAAGTAAAATGAAGACGGAAGCTTGTGTTGCCTCCGAAACGTCGTGATTTTTATTTTATTTTTATTTTATTTTACTTGTATTAGTTATAATTTTTTAACTACGTGACTTTACCGAAAAAACCTAAGAATACGTACCCCCGCAATCAACTTATAACACCTGTGTTTTGCATGGTGGTCACCCACCTGAGTACTATCCAGGATCAAGCCCGGCTTAGTCTGAAATCTGACGAGATTGGGTGGGTGCATCGTGGGTTATTTGGTCACAGGCATTAGGAAAATAAATGCTGTTTACGTAATCGTGGCTGTTGAAATTATGATAGCTGCGAAGCGATAGTTGTACGTATCGGGGGGCGGGGGGGGGAGGATGAGTACAGGTAGTCCCCGACTTACGATGGAGATGCGTTACGACGACCCCATCGTAAGTCGAAAATATCGTAAGTCGAAATATCGTAAGTCAAAAATATCGTAAGTCGAAAATGGCCTAGCCTACCCAGGAGTCTTAAAGAATGGTGATCATTTAGCAAAACAGAGCAATTTACAGTACCGTACTGTATAAACTATATACTGTATGTATTTATTAATTACAATACATGCTTTTTTCACTAAAATTGGGCTTTGAAACACAAAAAACACAGAAAAAAATACACGCGCTAACACTGTGACAACTTAACTCCGGCGACCGCTGGTGAGAGTGAGAGGCATCACCACGCAGAGTGGGAGATGCGTACAGAACATCCCGGCAGCGTCCCAACGTACAGCATCGTACCTCGTACGCTGCGGCGTTTGCCTGCCGCGCGAAATGTAAAATATTTTACGATTTTGTCAAATCGCAAAGCCATCGTAAGATCGAAATATCGTAATTCGGACCGTCGTAAGTCGGAGACAACCTGTACATTTAAAAGTCCAATCTATACAATGGGGTACCCTACCCCATTCAGACAAGCCCCTCCCCCTCCCCTCCCCCCCTTAACTTGTATTTAAGAGCTTGCCTCCTGGATTTTTCTTCCTCACTTAATACAGTAAATTCAGCTGTGACGGTCCCACCTGATGACGGAGACTTGTGTTGCCTCCGAAACGTCGTGATTTATTATTTTATTTCTATTATTATTTCTATTATTTTTATTATTTATTAAGTATTATTTATTTTTACCTACGTGACTTTACCGAAAAAACCTAAGAGTATGAATCCTTGCAGTCACGAAAGCTTCAAATCTAGAATTAAGTCCTATCTGATAAATATTTTAAATGAAGGGAAAAAATGTCCCGGATGCTGCAAGCGAGGCAGCAAGGCTTGCTCGCAGCCAGAATGGTGCTGTTGGTGGTAGCCCATTGAAGAACCTAATTATAATTTAGTATGGGGGGGGGGCGGGTCCCTTTCAATTCATGAAATCGTGGTGATACGACGAAAGAGATAGAGACATAGAGACATGAAATATAGATGACGTGAGATGAAAGAAATGTAGACAAAAATAGAGATGTATGGTAATGAGATGAGATTCGCTTGGAACGTTCTTCCTTTCAATTTGAGAAAACCACTGGAGCTATGCACTTTTAAATCTAGATTGAAAACACATTTCTTAAAAACCGATTTTTTTTTCGTGTGTGTTAATTTGTTGCCCTTCCCCAGCACCTCCAATTAGCACGGTTGGCTACATACGGTGCGAAAGAAGTTCAACATAGATACGTAGACGAGATATGGTTGAAAGAGATGAATTTGGCTTGTCTGTGTTAAGTCACTTGTTACGTTGAATACGATTTAAATGTCAGCTGGTATTTGATACACCACTATTTTTGTGTCATCAGCCTGGGGGTGGGGGGGGCTTGAGCTGTTCGGGGCCCTCAGCTTCTGCTCGGCTTGCTGGTGCCACGCGGTCGTCGCTGATTTACGGTTTGTGTAAACTTATCAGCCCAGGCAGCGCCTTCAGTTTTGTCTCATTATTGTGGCCCTCGACACAGTTGTCATCCATTAGCTGCAATGGATGTATGATTGATGGGGTGCAATCCCGCCCGTTCCCTTCCCTTTGCATTGTCCAAATACGCACTGTTCTGCACAATTCCTATCGCTTTTGTGACTCGCAGATGGCAGTGATGCGGTGGTCACAAAGACATAAATGTTCCCCGTTAAAATGCGTTTGCTCACTTCCAGGTCAGGTTATGCCCACTTCAATTAACGTTGGTTCTCGAGTTATAAGCAATGATATTGTGCAAAGTTACTTTCAAGCTGCCTCTGACCAAATGGCCCAGAATGCATCAGATCCCCTTCAGGCCTCAGTATCTAAATCCGGTTGAGCCACCACCATGTAGATGGAAAAGGTGCAGTCGGCATTAACCGTGCCGCATAGGGTAGTGCTGGTTGATACACTGTCCAGCGTGGTGAAGTATGGTCAATTGACTGTCATGGCCTACACAGCATGCACCGCGTAGACATTCAGACCAATGGGAGGAAACCAAACTGTGAAGACGAGCGATAACAGTGAGAAACAATACAAACGAGGTGTTACAAAAACATTCGTGATCACGTTTCTTTTTATTGGGTTAGATTGCGTATGAATGTAAATGTGTCATAAACCCACCTCCACCCGACACAATAAATTAGTAAGGTTTGTCAAAGTGAACAAAACTTGCCAATGAATTACTACCTCAGCACGCCAGTGTGGGTTTATGTCATGTTTAAATTCAGGCAATGTATCTCAACACACGTGGTCATGATTGATATTGGTCGAGAAAGCCTATGTGTTTCATTGATTTAAAATTTAACAATACATCTTCAAGAATAATTAAAATCTTGAATCAAATAATAACCCCTAATCATGACAATTTCATGCAAACTCCCTGCAGTGGTGAATCGTTGCATACCTAATTGGTAGCAAGCCCTGGTGACGAATGAGGTATTACAGGTAAGAACAACAGTTCCACACTGCCCACCAGGGATTATTTGTCTGTCGTGCATAGCCCCTCCCAAACATGTAGTACGCTCCCGGATTGGTTGAAGTGCGTCACGTGACCGCGAGCTTTCTGTCGTGCACGAATACGCTGTCCAACCAAGTTCCTACCTGCCCACTCCGAAGGAACGTGTTTTTGGGGTACGTTAGTGGCTGAGCACGATGCAAGAGAGGTACCAGATAATACTCTCAGCCCCACGTTTGTAGTAATTTAATAAGATTGTAAAACATCAGTAAAACAGTCAAATGTGTAAACAATTGAAAAAAAATCGTTATTAAAATACAACTACAATTCATAACCATTTACAGCCTTCGGCCAGGAAAGTCATACGAAAAATTGCACACGAACGACACATTCAAGCAAGCACCCGATGCTCCGTTTTGAAGTTTGAAAATTAAACATCTTTGAATTGTATTATGTTTTGAATTAGATAATTTTATTTCTTAATTAAAAGCTTATATCATTTTACATCTGGAAGACTTTATTGAAAAGGACATTTCGTGTGAATTTTCTCTCGTCGTTAAGTAGATGGCCTGGCTGGGGGTTCGGTTCAATGCGAACTCTCGCCTGTTTGGGATTGCGGGATCGAGATAAGGCGACGTAGAGCTGCTGGCCGTGCGAGAAGACCGCCGTCTGCAGATCCATTCCAACGTAATCGGACGTCTGTCCCTGCGCCTCCGTCGTCCATGCAGGGGGCGCGTAGCTTTGCAGCGCCCCCTGCTTGAAAACGACGGAAAGTGCAGCGTTCATCACAGATAAAGTTTTGCGCTTATATAAAAGTATGATAATAATTTTTAGCGTTTTGTCACTCCACTGCTGGATGGAGTGCCTACCCATACCCTTTCAATCATGGGGATTTTTTTAACCATACTTCACTACGTTGGATAATGAAGGTTGGTGAATCCAGTGGCATAAATGCCGGAGCTTAGTATAAGACAACCAATGTTTGTTGGTGGCTGCACTACCCTCACATATCAGATTGTCACTGATGCTAGCCACCAAATTGAACTCAACTCTGCTAGGTTTGTAATACAATGCACTAACCACTGCACCACCGCTCGACCCTTACAATACAGAAGTGAAATGTAAGAGAATTGTAACCGATTGCGTGGTACATAATCGGATAGCTTAGGCCATATGTGTCTCGCAAACTTTACCTGGAATTTTATACCAAAAATAAATGCACATCTGCGGCATTGAGTTATTGTAACGACGATATTTAAGAGACAGAAGAAAAATGTTGAACGTTGTTTGAAATCTTTCCTGTTGGCAACCAATGTTTCCCAATGGACTGCGAATGGCATCCCAAGCAATGTGATTGCCGCTGCTTCAAATTCGCTGCAAGCTCACCACTAGGAGTGAGCTTGCAATCGGTCGTAGCCAAAAATGCGTATCCTGGCACAATGACCATTTTATACCCTGCAGAGAAGAGCACATGTACATCTTGGGTTTTCATTATAAGTTGTTGTTGTTTTTGTCACTGGAGTGATTGCAGAAGAGAAAGGTGGAACGGAATTATCTTGCGAGTAATATTCCAGCCCGAGAGCACGTACCAGTGTGGTGAAGTATACTCCAGGGGAAAAAATACCTTCCTGACCAACGTGGCATGGGGAGGAATGTATCAAGCAGTGGGTTGCCAAAGGGTTGTAAATAATGATGAGACTCATGATTATAATGAACCATGCTTAGACGCCAATACAATAAACTAAAAACGATCCATATTCATTTTGTTGAGTTTTTTATCTTTGCTTAAGGGTGACTGCTTTTGTACATTTTCTGACTGAGCTTTCATCGTGTAATTTGAGAACAGTGTATATTTATTCAGGCTATAAGACTCTTCGCCTAATTGGGCTATCTTATTAAAATTACTCAATGTTTCTAAAAGCCAATATGGTGCATTGTTGTGGGGTTCTTTATTGTAATGTATTTAATGATAACAAAGTGCTACCTTTATAGTCAATTTAGTAACAAAAATAACAAGCAAATGCCCTTCGGAGAAGAATATTGATTTACATTTGGCATGGTCTCCTTCTGTCAATCAACATTATAGCCATGCCTTGCAGGTTGAGCTCCCATTACCTGATTTGGGATATACAAGGTACA
The DNA here is from genome assembly GCF_965212315.1 of Lampetra planeri. NCBI lineage: Eukaryota > Metazoa > Chordata > Hyperoartia > Petromyzontiformes > Petromyzontidae > Lampetra > Lampetra planeri. The sequence continues at coordinate 9,146,953 of NC_136122.1, read as the reverse complement.
GCGTGATATATGTAGCAAATTATTTGCCACTGTGTGAAGGATTTTTACATTTTATTTTAGTTGAGTGTACGTGGTTATTTATCATTCATGTATGTACGTGTTATTTATAATATGATGTAATTAGATAATTTTCAATTTCAAAGATATCTGATTATAACGCACAGGCCTTAGTTAGTCCACTGCTGGCTGTAGGCCTGATCATGCCATGTCGTTCACAGGGCTTTGCTTGGCCATAATTCACCACGTAGATTCGTGCGGGTGAGTGACTGTGAGCAGGATTCAAATCTGGTTCAGTTATCACCCACCGCTGATCTTAGCCATTGGCTGGGAATCAAACTCAGCTTGCTCGGTTCAAACTGTATTGATGATGACAATAATAATAATAATACGCAATAGCATGAAGTGATAATAATTCACAATGCAAGGAATCGACCAGCTGGCATTTTAAGTTTTCAAATAGAAATATCAATAATCCAACTGTGGCACACATACTCATAACAAGTGAAGTGAAACCCAACTAAATCACTGGGGCGCTATATCTTTGTTGATTTTTCATTCCTGCTTGCTACTACTGATGCTGTATTAAACCCATTATTCGCTGATACTTGCATTGTCGGCCGTTCACGGACACAAATAACAACCACAACTCAACTCGTGCGCCAATAACGCTGTGGCCTTAAAAGTATAGAATAGGCAACGTTTAGGGCAATGGCGCTTCTTCGTAGCAACGCTTCTCCACAGCGCCTTCACGTGTCTGGCTACCGCCCCTTGACTACCCCCTCTGTCTTGCCAATGCAATGCCTCAATATTTCTCCGCCCCCACAGCTCTCCGTCGCCACACCAGCTCCGGCCAGGCCTATCCCAACCCCTCCTTGAAGGCTCCGCCACCACTTTTAATATCCCAATTCTTCATCTCAAAACCACTATCATCTTTGTTATTAGACCTCCTTTGCCAGTACCAAAATATAATAATAGGGGTTTTCCCCCTATTTTCTGGCAACAAAACTGAAACCTTTTTACGAGGAATCATGTCTGCATTAACCACAATACTTGTGGTCAAAATGCAAAAAAACACACTCTGATTTGTTTTCTGTTTGCATTTTTTTGTTTGCCAGAAAAAAGGGGAAACCCCTATTCCTACTATCATCTTTGTTGTACAATGTAATAATTGTTGTAAAGCGCCTAGGAAAAGGCACTATATGCATGTAGATAATATACGAATATAAGATAAGATACGAATATAAGATCAGGTGAAAAAGGACGATTGTTTGAAACGTTTTTAGGCCACAGTGTTATTGACGAATGTGTTGAGTTTGTTCTTGTTATTGCTTAGAACTATCTAAATATACGCGTCAAATAAGCTTAAATATGTTTTTAAAGCTATGATCTCTACACGATATAAAAGGCACATACAAAATGAAGCATATCATACATGTGCCATTACGATAACAATTAGAAAACAAAAACACATATCTCACGATTTATTGCAAATAATATGCTGAAGCGTAATAGAACAATGGCTTCATAAATCCTATTTATGTGCTGCGAGCACAAGAATTGAACCATGACTTTTAATATGAGAACGGCTGGGGTGGGTGGGATTTTTAGATTTTTTTTTGACGGGGGGAGGAGGAGGAGAGGGTGGGTGGTGGGGGGGTTCTGTGAATAATATATTGGGTCACTCCGTCAATGTAATTTATGCAAATTATAAGAAAGGAAAAAAAACGGAGCTGTTGCACGAGCACGTGTCCCGCCACGCGTGTTATGCACGCGACAGACACATCACAAGCGAGGATGCGCTGCTGCTACTGCTACTATCCGACTGCGCTCATCACACGTGTGCTGAGTGTGGGAGGGGGGGGGGGCTTTTAGTGAAGGAGCGGGGGGGGGGGGTCGTGCCACTGCGAAGCTAATCAGCATGATTTGTTACCGCTTGTTCGCTGTAATATACATCGCGGTGTGTCATGTCCCCAGCAGTTATGTTTGTGGCGGGTGATGAATGAGCATTGAAACTGCGCTGCGGCGGCGAGAGGCAAGGGCCCTTTCTCTGCATTGGCGAGCGCAAGGGCAGCTTTGATTGGTGCTTCGCATTGGAGGGCATCAAACTCGCATCGTGGCAGAGAGCGCGTTTTTTTGGTGGTCGAAAATTAAATTACTGATTTTTTTAAATAAATACAAAAAGCCGTCACCTCCCTATTCCTCTCGATCCCTCCCTCCACACCGCAACTTCCTCCAACGTTCTGCCCACATGTAGTCAAATGTTTTTTTTTTGTGGTTTTCGTGGTTTATAAAATAAGTGTCGTTAAAACGAGCTGTCAGAGGCAGTGGTGGGTTGTTGTATTTCAAGGTTGTTGGGGCGTGATGTCCATTTCGGTTCTCGTTTTGGAAACTACTTCACAAACTTTTGCTCATAATTCAGTTCCTTGATAAGCTCCCGATAATATATCGCGAAACGTCGGACATCGTGCTGAATAACACGTGGTACAGCGTTGGATAGCTGCATGGCACAACTGCAAAAACGTGTGCAGTCAAATATTTGTTTGAGTCCATCAGCCTATGGGCTTTCCAAACCAACATTTATTTAAATAATCAAATTCTGCACCATTTATAGCCTTTACACATTTGTTCATACACGACTCTTGCTGTTAACTCAATTGAACCAAGTCTCCGATATGCACGAATTTAGATTATTTTATAAGCAATGTGGGTTAAGGCTGGCCTTGGGAAACAGTGCTGTCTGGTTCATTTGTCATACATCTATAGTATGTGCAGATATAAAAATGCTCCGTCACTAAGCTTAGCTACATCTTGCACATAGCATGATTAGCACTTCACAAAGAGAGTCTCTCTCTCTCTTCATGCTGACGCGTACACACCCCAATAACACACGCTCGTACATCTGCAAATACATAACTATTGCGATTGCTGGTAATACTAAAAGTGTGGCATTTTTATGAGGAGAAAACAAGTATATATTTTTTTAATGCAGGTGTTAATTACAATATTGTATCTGGTCTTGGAGTGTGTTTTCGCAACAAGGAATGCGTAATTTAAATACTTAGAATTGTCACCAGAGTGTACGCAATGAACCGGTGGTTCATATGATGTGCTGCTTGGGACGATTGTTTCATGCTCCAACCATCAACTCCAATAAAAGCAACAGAATGCACGAGTCTTTTCTCTCACTCATGCGGGTAGAATCATTAATCGCCGCCGCATTGTGTCAATAATCTTCATGAGCTGGTAATTTCAATGTTAATGGATCTCCGGGAGGGCTTTAGAGATTTCAGCCAGCCAAAAAAAACACGTGGAGAAAACGCAGTGACCGCAGCCCGTTAAATTGGGTGACATTATGGCAGGCAGATAATTAATCGTGAGGGATCGGGCAAGCCAGGGACGCCGATGTGCAAGATTTTCTTAATCACGTCTCACGGCCCGACGTTCGCTCCTTCCCCCATCTCTGCGACGGCGTTCCCCAGTGAATGGGGTCCGGTAGGGAGGGCGGGAGGGGGTGGGCAGACGGCGG